>NC_053049.1:20737360-22197291 GCF_003473485.1 Medicago truncatula
AACGTTTGGTTCAATTTCAAATTAGTTCAATTGGGCGATCTTTGATAATCATAAGAAAAACCATGCAATTAAGTTTAATTATCTTTGAAAAGCATATAAAAAAATTCATCTAAGTTTTGTTCTTCTGTAAATATTAATGCAAATAGCGATCATGACATACATAAAAGAGATGAAAAGAGGAAAAACTCGTGAACACAAGTCAAAAGAGGGAGAGAGAGAGAGAGAGAGAGAGAGAGAGAGAGAAAAGAAGAAGAAAAGGATTGGAAGTTTCACAATATTTTTCGATGTGTGGAATGAACTACGTGATCTACCTATTTATAGACAAAAATCATAACTAATATGTGAGAAACTTTGGGAACAAGTAATTCACATATTAGATCTAGTACAAAAATATCTCAAATTCAGTACCAAATAGATCATATAGAGTACAAAAAATATATTTTGAGCACAAATATATTATTGAGTGCCAAAATATATGTCTAATCACGTACGAAAATATTTTAGATTGCATACTAAAATATATCAGGTTGTTTTCCAAGATTTGGTGACTATGAAAAAAATTTCTAATAATGATTAAAGTAATTATTTCATTTAATATTTCCAAATAATAAAATATATATCAATATATATTTTTTGAATAATTTAAGGGTTAAATATGTTTTTAGTCCCTACAAAATCATGAGTTTTTAAGCTTAGTCCCTATGAAATTTTAATGGTAATTTTAGTCCTCCAAACTATTCAAGTTTGTTAAAATAGTCCCTATTTTGAGATTTATATATACAAAAAATGGATAGTTTTAGTCCTCCAAGATAGTCCCTCTAAAATACAAATAGGGACTAAAAGTGAATGCAAAATTTCCGCGATTAAACTTGACAGCTTGTAATTTAATAGGTATTAAAAACATATTTAAAACACAATTTAATCTCGACAAATTTCCACCGATTATACTATTAATCTGAAAAGGAACAAATTGGAACAATAAAAATAGAATTTGAGGTATTTTATAAAATTTCATCTCAAATTTGTTTTGTTCTCTAAGCATGATTGAAAATGAGGGAAGACCTATTCTAGAACCGGGACCAAATTAGTTATAAAAAAAGACCAAATTTTGATTAAATTTTTAATATATTGTTCTTTCAAAATGTAGGTCAAATTTATCCCTTAAAATATATACACATGTTAGTGCACTAAAAGGCGCGGTCAGACAGGCATGGTAGTGCCCTTCCTTCTGCTAGTTTTTTTTATAAATAATGTGTTCCCATTTTAATCGGTAACTTGGGAAATGTTTTTCATTTTCCAGATTTTTTTTATCTACTCCTTTGGAGATTTTTTTTCTTATAGACAGATGGAGACAGTTGAAGAGATGAAGTAAATAAGCTTCTTTTTTTCAAAGAAGGCCGAGATTGACAGTGGTTGGGAGACGAAAGCCGGGCGCGGCTGTGGATGTAATGCCCTATTTCATTATTTGAATATTTTATTGTGTTTAGAGTCTATTTTTATGACTTATGTGATTTATATGATTATTGTGATGTGTTGTTGATTTATCGAGTGGCTTATTTTATTATTTAATAGAATAGGATTTTAAAATAAAATAAGATTAAGTTGTGGAAGCTGTTTTGGAAATCAGATGAGTGATATTTTATTATGTTATATGTTGATATTTATTAGTAAAATATATATGTTATTTGTTGTAGAATTATATGTTATTTGTTGTAAAAATATATGTTATTTGGTGTAGAAATATTATGTTATTTGTTGTACAAATATATGTTATTTGGTGTAGAAATATATGTTATTTGGTGTAGAAACAATGTTATTTCGTGTAGAAATATTATGTTATTTGATGTAGAAATATATGTTATTTGTTGTGGAAATATATTTCTTATTTGGTGTAGAAATATATATATATATATATATATATATTAGAATAGAATATTGAGACTTAGAGGGCATATTTGGAAATAAGAGAAAATAAGTAGGTTAAGGATTTATACAAAAGGGGAGAGTTAGAATTAAAAAAACAAGGATTACGTGAAACCTGTTTTTGGAGAAAAAGGGAGAAAACCAAGAGAAGTGAGAAGCCAAGGGAAGATGTTAAGATGATCAATATTGATGATTTACTTTGATTATTAAATGTGAAAATATTTATATATTGTGAAAGACGTTGATATGAAATTGTAATTGTTATATATGATGATTATTATTGATGGTGACTTGCTACATATGTCTAAATGGTGTAGGTCTAAGTTGTAAAGTTGTAAGTTGTCTTTCCAAAGTATTGGAGTCTTAAACTCTTACGTTGTGGTTTTATAAGAGGTGGTGTACTCTTACGTTGTCGTATTATAAGAGGTGGTGTACTCTTAGGTTGTTGTTCTATAAGAGGTGGTGTACTCTTACGTTGTCGTATTATAAGAGGTGGCGTACTCTCACGTAGCTGTGTTGTCAAGTTGACGTTGTCGTCGTCGAATCGTTGAAGTTGTTGATTGATGACAAACCATAGAATATTAAAGATCATGTTGTTGTTTATATTATTATAAGATTATGAATATGTTGTTGCTTATGTTATTATAAGATGATGAATATGTTGTTGCTTATGAATATACATGATTAAGTTGTTAATTGGATTTTTATGAGATGTTTTGATGAGGCCTTCGTGCCAAGACTATTTATATTGTTGAAATAAATCCGCTGCGAAGTTTTGAATATTTATGTTGATGATTTTTGGAAGGATAATTAGCTAATTATTCCATTTATGATTTTTGAGAATTGTAGCATTTCGTTTATGTGGAAAACTCTGATTATTTGTTATGAAATTTTTATGTTGGGAAAACGGGTTGTTACAACTTGCATTTGATATTATTATGTCATGCTATTTTTGTATACTGCTGTGTTGTTGTTGTTATTTAACTAAGTTGCATGAGTCAGTCTAAGTTGATTAAGATGTTGATGATGATGTTCCAAATTATTGGACTATTTA
Source organism: Medicago truncatula (assembly GCF_003473485.1). Lineage (NCBI taxonomy): Eukaryota > Viridiplantae > Streptophyta > Magnoliopsida > Fabales > Fabaceae > Medicago > Medicago truncatula. The sequence goes on from NC_053049.1 coordinate 20,740,338, forward strand.
AGAGGTCGTTGAATTAAGATGTTTAAGAGGTCGAGTCCATGCATTAGCATTCAGCGATTGGGGCTTGATGCTCCGGAAGTATAATAATACTCAAATAGCGATTGAGGCTTGATGCTCCGGAAGTATAATAATACTCAAATAGCAATTGGGACTTGATGCTCTGGAAGTATAATAATACTAAAACAACGATTGGGACTTGATGCCCCGTATTGGTACCACTTGCATATAAGAGGTCTAAGTTGCATAGTCGAGTTGAAGTTGCATTGTCGAGTCAAAGTCGTTGTTGATGAATTATCATCCATGAGTTGTTAAGCTGTTGATGAATTATCATCCATGAGTTGTTAAGTTGTTGTTGAGTTGCCTTCTATCCATGTGTTGTTAATGAAGTACTTATGAATAATTATGATTATGACATTGTTATGTTGTTTATGATATTGATTATGATGATGTTTACGATGTGATGATTATGTTGTTATGATGCTTATGAAAATTGATTATGATATTGTTTATGATATTGATATGATGTTGATTATGATGATGTTATGATATTGTTATATGTGATGAATATGATGTTTATGTTGTTATAAGATGATGTTTATGATGTGATGATTATGTTGTTATATATGATGAATATGATGTTAATGATGATTAGAAGTTGATTGATGATTTAATGAAGTATTACATGAAGTATTATTATTGCTAAGTGATGAAGTTTAAGTTGTTAAATGTAATTGATAAATTATATGCTTAATATTATTATTTGTGAAATCTCACCCCTTCTATGTTGCCCACCATGGGTAACTTGCAGGTAACCAAGAATAGTTGATGTCGTGTGAGGTTTCTCTCTCGTGTGTCTTAGGTGCTCTGATACGTAACGAGATGAGAATTTCATTGTTGCTTTCTATTCCTTACGTATTGCTTAATGAAGTTTATGACTATGTTTTTAGATTGGATTTGTATGTGACATTTACGAAGAGGCCTTCGTGCCAAAGACTACTATTTTTAGAAGTTGAAATAAATTCCGCTGCGAAGTTTTGAATATTTATGTTGATTGAACTTTGAAGGAATATTAGTTAATTATTCCATGTATGATCTTTTAGAAGTCCAAGATATTTAAGTTTGTTAAAATAGTCCCTATTTTGAGAACTATATATACAAAAAAAATGGATACTTTTAGTCCTCCAAGATAGTCCCTCTAAAATGCAAATAGGGACTAAAAGTGAATGCAAAATTTCCGGGATTAAACTTGACAGCTTGTAATTTAATAGGGATTAAAAACATATTAAAAACACAATTTAATCTCGACAAATTTCCACCGAATATACTATTAATCCGAAAAGGAACAAATTGGAACAATAAAAATAGAATTTGAGGTATTTTAGAAAATTTCATCTCAAATTTGTTTTGTTCTCTAAGCATGATTGAAAATGAGGGAAGACCTATTCTAGAACCGGGACCAAATTAGTTATAAAAAAAGACCAAATTTTGATTAAATTTTTAATATTTTCTTCTTTCAAAATGTAGGTCAAATTTATCCCTTAAAATATATACACATGTTAGTGCACTAAAACGCGCGGTCAGACAGGCATGGTAGTGCCCTTCCTTCTGCTAGTTTTTTTTATAAAGAATGTGTTCCCATTTTAATCGGTAACTTGGGAAATGTTTTTCATTTTCCAGATTTTTTTTATCTACTCCTTTGGAGATTTTTTTTTCTGATAGACAGGTAAAGACAGTTGAAGAGATGAAGTAAATAAGCTTCTTTTTTCCAAAGAAGGCCGAGATTGACAGTGGTTGGGAGACGAAAGCCGGGCGCGGCTGTGGAGAGATGAAAGAAGGGACTGTGTTTCAGAATTAGGGGTTCTGAGAAAAATAAGACGAGATTAGAAAGTTGTCGGTTAGTTATAGGAGCTTCGGCCTTGCCCAATTCTATACTCCTAAAACTGTGGTGTTAACAATATGTCCAAATGTGTGCATTTTTTTTAACATAATACAATAATTTTAAATATAGAGATGTAACCATTTAATTTGTTTTTTTGGAAGAAGTGTATCATTTAATTTTTGAAATAACTACATCGTGAAATATATCTTCAATAATTTAGGCAATGTACTTTATATTTCAAATAATAATAAAAAATTGAATAATTAATTTACACATAGTAAATGAGAATGTAGATCATTAAACGTAATAGGATGGTTTTTTATTATGACTATGAAATATCATCCAATTAGCGTAATTTGTACTTGATCCAAGAGTTTCAAGGTCCTAACTTGAGTCTGCAAATCGGTTAAAGTCAACATTATGTGGATAATACGCATCAAAGTATTCGGAGAAGAAATGACCAAGAAAATGAAGTGTTTCTTAGTAACCAGAAACTAATTTTTCAAGAATATTAATGTTCATATGTATGAGAAGAAAGGAATAATAAGAGAGGGAAAAGAAGTATTGCCTCTCTGATTTGGAAGGAAGTTTGATTAAAATGTCATGAAATAATAGACTATATATCAACTTTCTAAAGATCAACTTGAAATGAAGAAACTACCACTATAACTTTTTCTGATTTGAGAGACAAATAAAGGGTATACGTGTTATTTTAAGTTAATGGTACTATCAATATTCTCAATGCAGGTCCGAGGAAGATAATTAACTCAAAATAACACTTATAGCATTCATTTGTCTCTCAAATCATACAAAGTTATGTTTCAAGTTGACCTTCATAAAGTTGCTATATAGTCTATTTTTGCATGACATTTTCAACAAAATTCCTTCCAAGCAAAGTGGTAACACTTCTTCTTCCTCTCATATGATTCCTTTTTTCTTATACATATGAACATTAATATTCTTGTAATAGTAATTTGTGTCAGTTTCTCTCCTAACACTTTTATGATGAGTATTATCCACATAATGTTGGCTTGAACTGAATTGCAGACTCAAATTAGGACCTTAAAACTTTTGGTTCAATTTCAAATTAGTTCAATTGGGTGATCTTTGATAATCATAAGAAAAACCATGCAATTAAGTTTAATTATCTTTGAAAAACATATAAAAAAATTCATCTAAGTTTTGTTCTTCTGTAAATATTAATGCAAATAGCGATCATGACATACATAAAAGAGATGAAAAGAGGAAAAACTCGAAACTCGTCAACACAAGTCAAAAGAGGGAGAAAGAGAGAGAGAGAGAGAGAGAGAGAGAGAGAGAGAGAGAGAGAGAAAAGAAGAAGAAGAAGAAAAGGATTGGAAGTTTCACAATATTTATCGATGTGTGGAATGAACTACGTGATCTACCTATTTATAGAGAAAAATCATAACTAATATGTGAGAAGCTTTGGGAACAAGTAATTCACATATTAGATCTAGTACAAAGATATCTCAAATTCAGTACGAAATAGATCATATTGAGTACAAAAAATATATTCTGAGTAGAAATATATTATTGAGTGCCAAAATATATGTCTAATCACGTACGAAAATATATTAGATTGCATACTAGCTAAAATATATCAGGTTGTGTTCCAAAATATTGTAACAAAATTTGGTGACTATGAAAAAACTTTCTAATAATGATTAAAGTAATTATTTCATTTAATATTTCCAAATAATAAAATATATATGAATGTATATTTTTTGAATAATTTAAGGGTTAAATATGTTTTTAGTCCCTACAAAATCATGAGTTTTTAAGCTTAGTCCCTATGAAATTTTAATGGTAATTTTAGTCCTCCAAGATATTTAAGTTTGTTAAAATAGTCCCTATTTTGAGAACTATATATACAAAAAAAATGGATACTTTTAGTCCTCCAAGATAGTCCCTCTAAAATGAAAATAGGGACTAAAAGTGAATGCAAAATTTCCGAGATTAAACTTGACAGCTTGTAATTTAATAGGGATTAAAAACATATTAAAAACACAATTTAATCTCGACAAATTTCCACCGAATATACTATTAATCCGAAAAGGAACAAATTGGAACAATAAAAATAGAATTTGAGGTATTTTAGAAAATTTCATCTCAAATTTGTTTTGTTCTCTAAGCATGATTGAAAATGAGGGAAGACCTATTCTAGAACCGGGACCAAATTAGTTATAAAAAAAGACCAAATTTTGATTAAATTTTTAATATTTTCTTCTTTCAAAATGTAGGTCAAATTTATCCCTTAAAATATATACACATGTTAGTGCACTAAAACGCGCGGTCAGACAGGCATGGTAGTGCCCTTCCTTCTGCTAGTTTTTTTTATAAAGAATGTGTTCCCATCTTAATCGGTAACTTGGGAAATGTTTTTCATTTTCCAGATTTTTTTTATCTACTCCTTTGGAGATTTTTTTTCTGATAGACAGGTAAAGACAGTTGAAGAGATGAAGTAAATAAGCTTCTTTTTTCCAAAGAAGGCCGAGATTGACAGTGGTTGGGAGACGAAAGCCGGGCGCGGCTGTGGAGAGATGAAAGAAGGGATTGTGTTTCAGAATTAGGGGTTATGAGAAAAATAAGACGAGATTAGAAAGTTGTCGGTTAGTGATAGGAGCTTCGGCCTTGCCCAATTCTATACTCCTAAAACTGTGGTGTTAACAATATGTCCAAATGTGTGCATTTTTTTTAACATAATACAATAATTTTAAATATAGAGATGTAACCATTTAATTTGTTTTTTTTGGAAGAAGTGTATCATTTAATTTTTGGAATAACTACATCGTGAAATATATCTTCAATAATTTAGGCAATGTACTTTATATTTCAAATAATAATAAAAAATTGAATAATTAATTTACACATAGTAAATTAGAATGTAGATCATTAAACGTAATAGGATGGTTTTTTATTATGACTATGAAATATCATTGAATTAGCGTAATTTGCACTTGATCCAAGAGTTTCAAGGTCCTAACTTGAGTCTGCAAATCGGTTAAAGTCAACATTATGTTGATAATACGCATCAAAGTATTCGGAGAAGAAATGACCAAGAAAATGAAGTGTTTCTTAGTAACCAGAAACTAATTTTTCAAGAATATTAATGTTCATATGTATGAGATTTTTTTTTTTTTTTTGATAAGGCTAAAAATGCATTAAAGAACCAGGAGAAGGCCTGAACCAATTACAACAATTCAAAAAAAGGAACCAAACAAAACCAAAAACCAGCAAACTATGTCATTCTGGAAATAGACAAACCTAATCTATCCCTATCAAGAAGAGACAAAATGAAATTGGGAGGGGAAGGCCACCATTGAGTAGAGTATAAAGCTAATCCCTGACCATTCTTAGCTAAAGTGTCTGCAACAATATTCCCCTCCCTAAGAGTGTGCATAAAAGAGCAATTAATACTTTTGCAAAAGCTCAAACAGTTTAGCCATCTGCTTCTCATCTTCCAAGGCACTCCAATATTCTTGTTATAAGCTTTAAACACCTGTAAAGAGTCAGTTTCCAGACAGATTTGAGTTAAGAGCATATCTTTAGCCTTTTCAATGGCCCATCATACAGGCAGAGAATTCTGCTTTAATAGCAGAAGCATGACCTATATTACTAGCAAAAGCTCCCAAGAAATTGGCCCTGTAATCTCTGAAAACAATACCAATCGCACCACAAGGCTGGATACCTATAGAGGATCCATCACAGTTAATTTTAATAGTATTATAAGGGGGTGGACACCAATGCACAACTTGTTTAACAATCACTCTTTTAGTATGCAAAGGAATGTTGAACAGCCTGGATATTTTGAAATCCTGTATGCAGGAATTCCCCTTGACCAGAACTAAATTATAGCTAAGCTTCACTTCAGCTAACATACTATTGAATAAAGTAGTCGTGGAATTGTGTTTATCATTAAAGCATCTTTGAGAAAAAAGGAATAATAAGAGAGGGAAAAGAAGTATTGCCTCTCTGATTTGGAAGGAAATTTGATTAAAATGTCATGAAATAATAGACTATATATCAACTTTCTAAAGATCAACTTGAAATGAAGAAACTACCACTATAACTTTTTCTGATTTGAGAGAAAAATAAAGGGTATAAGTGTTATTTTAAGTTAATGGTACTATCAATCTTCTCAATGCAGGTCCGAGGAAGATAATTAACTCAAAATAACACTTATAGCCTTCATTTGTCTCTCAAATCATACAAAGTTATGTTTCAAGTTGAGCTTCATAAAGTTGCTATATAGTCTATTATTGCATGACATTTTCAACAAAATTCCTTCCAAGCAAAGTGGTAACACTTCTTCTCCCTCTCTTATTATTCCTTTTTGCTTATACATATGAACATTAATATTCTTGTAATAGTAATTTGTGTCAGTTTCTCTCCTAACACTTTTATGATGAGTATTATCCACATAATGTTGGCTTGAACCGAATTGCAGACTCAAATTAGGACCTTAAAACTTTTGGTTCAATTTCAAATTAGTTCAATTGGGTGATCTTTGATAATCATAAGAAAAACCATGCAATTATGTTTAACTATCTTTGAAAAGCATATAAAAAAATTCATCGAAGTTTTGTTCTTCTGTAAATATTAATGCAAATAGCGATCATGACATACATAAAAGAGATGAAAAGAGGAAAAACTCGTCAACACAAGTCAAAAGAGAGAGAGAGAGAGAGAGAGAGAGAGAGAGAGAGAGAGAGAGAGAGAGAGAGAGAGAGAGAAGAAGAAGAAGAACAGGATTGGAAGTTTCACAATATTTTTCGATGTGTGGAATGAACTACGTGATCTACCTATTTATAGAGAAAAATCATAACTAATATGTGAGAAACTTTGGGAACAAGTAATTCACATATTAGATCTAGTACAAAAATATCTCAAATTCAGTACCAAATAGATCATATTGAGTACAAAAAATATATTTTGAGTACAAATATATTATTGAGTGCCAAAATATATGTCTAATCACGTACGAAAATATATTAGATTGCATACTAAAATATATCAGGTTGTGTTCCAAAATATTGTAACAAAATTTGGCGACTATAATAAAACTTTTTAATAATGATTAAAGTAATTATTTCAATTTAATATTTCCAAATAATAAAATATATATCAATATCTATTTTTTGAATAATTTAAGGGTTAAATATGTTTTTAGTCCCTACAAAATCATGAGTTCTTAAGCTTAGTCCCTATGAAATTTTAATGGTAATTTTAGTCCAAAATATTTAAGTTTGTTGAAATATTTCCACAGAATATACTATTAATCCGAAAAGGAACAAATTGGAACAATAAAAATAGAATTTGAGGTATTTTAGAAAATTTCATCACAAATTTGTTTTGTTCTCTAAGCATGATTGAAAATGAGGGAAGACCTATTCTAGAACCGGGACCAAATTAGTTATAAAAAAAAATTTTGATTAAATTTTTAATACTTTCTTCTTTCAAAATGTAGGTCAAATTTATCCCTTAAAATATATACACAGGTTAGTGCACTAAAACGCACGGTCAGACAGGCATGCTAGTGCCCTTCCTTCTGCTAGTTTTTTTTTTATAAAGAATGTGTTCCCATTTTAATCGGTAACTTGGGAAATGTTTTTCATTTTCCAGATTATTTTTATCTACTCCATTGGATATTTTTTTTCTGATAGACAGATAGAGACAATTGAAGAGATGAAGTAAATAAGCTTCTTTTTTCCAAAGAAGGCCGAGATTGACAGTGGTTGAGTCATTTATTGCTTACTTTTATATGCTTTTTAGTTTAGTTTTAATTATATTTTATTTTATTTTATATTAGCATTATTTCCTTTTTAGGATAGTTTACTTTAAATTTATTTCAGGAATGAATATTGGATGGATTGAGTCTTGGAGCAAAAGAAAGGGACTTGGAGCCGATTGGATGCAAAAATATGAAGATTGAGAGACAAAAATATGTCTCCCCACAGTCAGAAGCTTGGCACGGCCCGTGCGAGCCTTGGCACGGCCGTGCCACCATCCAAAGTGCCTTTTGCTGCTTTTGCTTAGATTTTAAGCTACTTTATTTTTAGCCCAAATGTAATAGCTTAGATTTTAAGTCGAATGAATGCTATAAATAGAGTAGCCATCCATCACAAATATTCATCTTTACTTGGAATACAATAAGTGACAATTGCTTTTCTAATTAAAGTTCTTTTCTTTTCCTTTATTTTCTTGTCATTTACTTTTATGCTTTCTCTCTTCTCTCCCATGTCTACGATGAACATGAGTGAGTAGACTTCTCTTTGTCTTGGGATTGTTGGATAAGTCTAAATGACATAATCCTAATCAAGCCAAGCTCTAAGCCTTAATCTTATGTAACCCTAATTTCTTATCTGAATTCACCGTCTTAACATGGATCAACCATTATCAAACTGTGGAAACGAAAGTGGAGGGTTTGATAATTGTTTATCCATTATTCCAAATATCAATTCATAAAATGAAAGTGGAGCTTTGATATTCGAACAAGTGAATTCAGACAAGGATTGCAAAGTCAGCGAAATAGGCTTTGCAATCTTTGAGACATATAGTTTTAATCTTCAAGGGAACTAATAACAATCAAGTCAGCGAAATAGGCTTGGTTGTTAGAGGAACCAAAATCTAATAGTAATCAAGTCAGCGAAATAGGCTTGGTTGCTAGAGGAACATAAGAGAAACTGTCTTGAGAAATTAGGTCTAACATAACATTATAAGCTTACGGTTTTGGTTTGAGAAGGACTTGTTATTTAGATGAAACCAACGATCCCAAGGCTCTTTTTATATTATTAATTTTCAATCGCTTGAAAACCCCCAACTTACAATTCTTTTCTTTTCTAATCATTTCCAAAGGTTAATTGAATTGAACTACTCACTGTCGGAACGATACTCTTTTCATACTACTTCGGTAAGACCGTGCACTTGCGGTTTTATCTCATCAAGTTTTTGGCGCCGCTGTCGGGGAGTAAACTAATTTGATTAACTCTTTCTTTGTGATTAGAACTCTTTCATCTCCCCCTCTTCTTCCCTTCTTCTTTCTTTCTTTTCCTACACTTGACTTCTTGGGTAGCATAAAAATAATAGATAACATGGCTGAGAAACGCACTCTTAAGGAGTATTCGATCCCTTCTTCGGATGAGCCATGCACTATTATAGTTTACCCAACGGTTGAAGGTAGCAACTTCAAAATAAAACCTGCACTACTAATTCTGGTGCAACAAAACCAGTTTTCTGGATTACCCTCTGAAGATCCAAATTTACATATCTCAACCTTTTGGAGACTTAGTGTAACTTGCAAAGACGACCAAGAAGCCGTTAGGCTACATCTCTTCCCTTTTTCTCTAAAAGATAGGGCCAGCAATTGGTTCAATTCTTTAAAGCCCGGTTCCATCACCTCTTGGGACCAACTGAGGCGAGAATTCCTTTGCCGCTTCTTTCCCCCTTCAAAAACCGCCCAACTTAGGGGAAAGCTTTACCAATTTACTCAAAAAAACGGGGAATCTCTTTTCGATGTGTGGGAGCGTTTTAAAGAAATACTTAGACGTTGTCCCCATCACGGTTTGGAGAAATGGTTAATCATCCACACCTTTTATAACGGTCTAACATCTAACACTAAATTGACTGTTGATGCAGCTGCAGGTGGTGCCCTAATGAACAAGGATTTCACAACAGCTTATGCCTTGATTGAGGACATGGCTCTAAACCTTTTTCAATGGACGGAAGAGAAAGCAATCATCAATCCTTCACCCTCTAAAAAGGAGGCAGGTATGGACGAAACCTCTTCCTTTGACTATCTATCTACCAGGGTGAATACATTATCTCAAAGACTTGATCGCATGAGTACTTGTGTTATCACACCTACCTTCTCACCTCCATGCGAAGCATGTGGCCTATCTAGTCATTCTAGCATCGATTGCAAACTAAGTAGTATTGAGCAGTTAAACTTTGTTCAGAATGGCCAAAGAGTTGTTCAAAAATCTCACGTTGAACTTTTAATGGAAAACTATTTTCTTAAACAATCCGAACAGCTCCAAGAGCTTAAGGACCAAACTAGACTTTTGAGCAACTCTCTTGCTACTCTCACAACAAAGATAGACTCCATCTCCTCTCACAACAAAACTTCTGAAACTCAGCTCTCCCAAGTAGTTCATAAGGTTGACCACCCCAACAAAATGAATGATGTTACACTTAGGAGTGGTAAACCACTCGAAGACCCCATAAGGAGAACCAAATCCAATGACAGTGAGAAAGAGATCTGTGAACCACCATCTAGGGAAACTAGGGCAAAAGGAGAGGAACCTCGAGTTAAGGAAAACACACCACCTCCCTTTAAGCCAAAAATTCCCTTCCCACAAAGGTTTTCCAAATCTAAGCTAGATGAGCAATTTAAAAAGTTCATAGAAATGATGAACAAAATATACATTGATGTGCCTTTCACCGAAGTCTTAACCCCAATGCCTACCTATGCTAAATTTTTGAAAGAAATCCTTTCTAAAAAGAGAAAAATTGAGGAAGGTGAGACAGTTAACCTTACAGAAGAATGTAGTGCCATCATCCAAAATAAATTGCCACCAAAGCTTAAAGACCCAGGCAGTTTTTCCATACCTTGTGTCATAGGGTCAGAAGTAGTGAAGAAAGCTATGTGTGATCTAGGAGCCAGTGTCAGCCTAATGCCTTTATCCCTTTACGAGAGGTTGGGAATAGGGGAACTTAAATCGACAAGGATGACCCTACAACTATCGGACCGTTCTGTTAAGTATCCAGATGGAATCATAGAAGATGTCCCCGTAAAGGTAGGAGAGGTGTACATCCCTGCTGATTTTGTTGTAATGGAGATGGAGGAAGACAACCAAGTACCAATTCTCTTAGGAAGACCTTTTCTTGCTACTGCAGGAGCCATCATTGATGTAAAAAAGGGTAAGCTTGCTTTTAATGTCGGTAAAGAGACTGTTGAAGTTGAACTTGCTAAACTAATGAAAAGTCCTTCCATTAAGGACTCTTGTTGCATGATAGATATAATCAACCATTGCATGAAAGAGTGCTCTTTAGCATTAACTACACATGATGGTTTGGAAGTATCCTTGGTAAACAATGCAGGTACAAAACTGGAAGGGGAGGCAGAAGCTTATGAAGAGCTGTTGAATAGAATTCCTCCAATGGAAGGTCTAAGTGTGGAGGAGTTAGTAAAAGAAGAACCAGCACTTCTACCCAAGGAGGCACCGAAGGTAGAGCTTAAACCACTTCCATCCAATCTAAGGTATGAATTCTTGGGCCCTAACTCTACCTACCCTGTTATTGTAAATGCAAGCCTCGATGAAGTAGAAACTGAAAAGTTACTTTATGTCCTCAAAAAGTATCCTAAAGCTATAGGGTACACCATTGACGACATTAAAGGAATAAATCCTTCATTATGCATGCATAGGATACTTCTTGAAGAAGACTATAAACCCTCCATTGAACATCAAAGAAGGCTAAATCCTAATATGAAAGAAGTTGTGAAAAAAGAAGTTTTAAAACTCCTAGATGCAGGTGTTATTTATCCAATTTCTGATTCCAAATGGGTTAGCCCCGTGCAAGTTGTACCTAAAAAAGGTGGTCTCACAGTTATTAAAAATGATAAAAATGAATCCATTGCCACTAGGACCGTCACTGGTTGGAGAATGTGTATTGATTATAGGAAGCTTAATAAAGCAACCCGTAAAGATCACTTCCTTCTCCCTTTTATAGATCAAATGTTAGAAAGGTTGGCTAAGCATTCACATTTTTGCTACTTAGATGGTTATTCTGGATTTTTCCAAATACCCATTCACCCTAATGACCAAGAAAAGACAACCTTTACATGCCCCTTTGGGACCTTTGCCTATAGAAGGATGCCTTTTGGTCTTTGTAATGCCCCTGCTACTTTTCAAAGATGCATGATGTCTATTTTTTCTGACTTTGTTGAAAAGATAATGGAAGTTTTTATGGATGATTTTTCTGTGCATGGATCTAGTTTTGATGATTGTTTGACTAACCTTGAAAAAGTTTTGGAAAGATGTGAACAGGTGAACCTAGTCTTAAATTGGGAGAAATGTCACTTCATGGTAAGAGAAGGAATTGTCCTAGGACACTTGGTCTCCGACAGAGGTATAGAGGTAGACAAAGGAAAAATCGAAATTATTGAAAAAATGCTACCTCCCACCTCAGTCAAAGAAATTAGAAGTTTCCTAGGACATGCAGGGTTCTACCGCCGTTTCATTAAAGATTTTTCATCAATCACTAAACCACTAACAAGTCTGCTTCTTAAAGATGCAGACTTTGTCTTTGATGACGATTGTTTGCAGGCATTTTGCAGGTTGAAAGAAGCACTAATTACTGCCCCAATCATACAACCACCAAATTGGAGCTTGCCTTTTGAAATAATGTGTGACGCAAGCGACTATGCGGTTGGGGCAGTGTTAGGTCAAAGAAAGGAAAAAAAGATGCATGCCATATACTACGCCAGCAAGACCCTAGTTGGGGCACAGGTAAATTATGCCGCAACAAAAAAAGAATTGCTAGCAGTTGTCTACGCCATTGACAAATTTCGGCAATACTTGGTGGGATCAAAAATCATTGTTTACACAGACCACTCGGCCATAAAATACTTGTTAAACAAAAAAGATGCCAAACCGAGGTTGATCCGATGGATTTTGCTCCTCCAAGAATTTGACCTTGAAATAAAAGATAAAAAGGGGGTCGAAAATGTTGTCGCTGACCACTTGTCCCGACTTCGGGAGACCAATGAGGATGAGTTGCCCTTGGATGATTCCTTCCCGGATGACCAACTCTTCTTGTTGGCACAGACTAACGCACCTTGGTATGCAGATTTTGTTAATTTTCTTGCAGCAGGAGTGCTACCGCCTGAGTTGAGTTACCAACAAAAGAAGAAGTTCTTCAATGATCTCAAGCACTACTATTGGGATGAACCCTACCTCTTCAGAAGAGGCTCAGATGGGATTTTCAGGAGATGCATTCCTGAAAACGAGGTAAGTAGTATTCTAACTCATTGCCACTCCTCTTCTTATGGTGGCCACGCCAGTACACAAAAGACTTCTTTCAAAATTCTTCATTCTGGTTTCTGGTGGCCATCACTTTTCAAAGATGTGCATTCCTTTATTTCTAAATGTGACAAATGTCAACGCACCGGTAGTATTACTAAAAGAAATGAAATGCCTTTGAACAACATCCTTGAAGTCGAAATTTTTGATGTTTGGGGTATTGACTTTATGGGACCATTCCCCTCCTCTTTTGGGAATCAATACATATTGGTAGCTGTTGACTATGTGTCCAAATGGGTTGAGGCTATTGCTTCTCCCACTAATGATGCACAAGTTGTTATAAAACTGTTTAAAAAAGTCATCTTTCCTAGGTTCGGAGTGCCAAGGGTTGTGATAAGCGATGGAAGGTCTCACTTCATTTCAAGACATTTTGAAAAACTTTTGCAAAAACTTGGAGTGAGGCACAAAATTGCGACACCTTATCACCCTGAAACTAGCGGACAAGTGGAGGTCTCAAATAGACAAATCAAAGCTATCCTTGAAAAAACTGTTTCAACCTCTAGGAAAGATTGGTCAAGTAAGCTTGACGATGCCCTTTGGGCCTATCGAACGGCTTATAAAACTCCCATTGGAATGACCCCTTTTAAACTTGTCTATGGGAAATCTTGTCACCTTCCCGTTGAGCTCGAGCATAAGGCCTATTGGGCAATTAGAAACCTCAACTTAGACCCCAATTTAGCCGGTGAAAAAAGAAAGCTTCAATTAAGCGAGCTAGAAGAACTTAGGATAGATGCCTATGAGAATGCCCACATTTATAAGGAAAGAACTAAGAATTGGCATGACAAGAAAATCGTCAAGAAGCACATCAAAAGCGGTGACCTTGTGCTGCTCTTTAATTCTAGGCTAAAGCTCTTTCCCGGTAAGCTAAGGTCACGATGGTCTGGTCCTTTTCAAGTTCGCACGGTCTACCCTTATGGGGCGATTGAAATATTTTCTGAAGAAACTGGATCCTTCACGGTTAATGGGCAAAGGCTTAAAATCTATAATACCGGAGAATTAAATGAAGTAGTGGCTGACTTCACTCTGAGTGACCCACCTTAAGGATTTTTATCCTTATTTCTGTCAAGCTAGTGACGATAAAAGAGCGCTTCGTGGGAGGCAACCCACTAATTTAATTGCTTTCTTTGTTTTCTGTTATTTTTTCTTTGTTTTGTAGGTAAATGTCTGAGATTGATTAGGAAACGCAAGAAAAATCAAAGTTACAAGAACCAGAAAGGTGGCACGGCCCGTGCTTAAGTTGGCACGGCCGTGCCAGGAATCACAACACCACCTCAACCAAAATTGGCAGAATGATGGCACGGCCCGTGCTAAAGCTGGCACGGCTGTGCCAACCTGACAGGCCTCCGGGGTTCAAAATTTTCGGCAAATTGTGAGCTTTCCGCATCCTTTCTCACTTTTTCCTTGTTTCTTTCGTTTTTACTCTTAAATCATTGAGGACAATGCTTCTCCTAAGTGTGGGGGGAGCCTAATAAAGTGTCTTTAGTCGTAGTGTTTCCAAACTCCCTTGAACTTTATTCCTTTGTTGTGTTTTATTGAAAAAGGCATGAATAAGCAGCTCGTTTTTATTGTTTTATTATGACATAATTTTTTGTTGTCTCTTCAATGGTCGTTTCTTGTACATGAAAGTGATTTCTTGTGTTATAAGTATTCTTGCTATACCGACATAAAGTTTTATTGTGAAATAAATTCTCCAATGAGAAAAACACCTTGTTGCAATCCTTGAGTAAGTGTATGAGTAGGTATTTTAAGGAACACGTTCTAGCTTTAATAGTAACCTGGACCCTTAAAAATCTTCAGAGTAAAAGTAGTATAAGTTTGTGTGGGAATAATTCTAATGTGATGAAATGTGTAAACCGAAATGGGGCGGAAGGATATCACCACACGTGGAGGAAAGGATACCCTCTCACTGACTTCCTAAATGTGGTGATGACTTCTCAAACAAATTGTGCTTGAATTAAACCCTCTAAAAAGAGGAACTTCCTAAGTGAAGTAAACAAGTTGTAGCACTACTTAGGGTGATCATAGAAACTTGGAGGAAAGGATACCCCCTCACGGACTTCCAATGTGAAATGTTAGCCCCTAGGCATCTACAAGCCCCCAAATGTATAAAGTCATCAAGTCTATCTTAACTCTCCCACTTCTCTTATATGAAATGAAGAAAAGATTTTTCTCGGTCATTTTAGTGTTAAGGTTAGAACCTGTTCCTCATAATATCTATCTTATACAGGAGCAAGAAAAGGGTTGGACTACACACACATACACTCACTTAAGATTTGTTGTTGGGTTGAATAAGTTTACAAAGAATACTTGAAGTTGTGATTAGTGTACGTTGAAATGAAACCTCGAGGGAGACATAAGCTTTTATTTAAAGTGTCATATATTAATCCTTTTGTTGCTGCCATGTCTATGCCTTTTGCTTGAGTACAAGCAAAGATTCAAGTGTGGGGGAGTTTGATGAGTCATTTATTGCTTACTTTTATATGTTTTTTAGTTTAGTTTTAATTAGATTTTATTTTATTTTATATTAGCATTATTTCCTTTTTAGGATAGTTTACTTTAAATTGCATTTTATTTTATTTCAGGAATGAATATTGGATGGATTGAGTCTTGGAGCAAAAGAAAGGGACTTGGAGCCGATTGGATACAAAAATATGAAGATTGAGAGACAAAAATATGTCTCCCCACAGTCAGAAGCTTGGCACGGCCCGTGCTAGCCTTGGCACGGCCGTGCCACCATCCAGAGTGCCTTTTGCTGCTTTTGCTTAGATTTTAAGCTACTCTATTTTTAGCCCCAATGTAATAGCTTAGATTTTAAGTCGAATGAATGCTATAAATAGAGTAGCCATCCATCACAAATATTCATCTTTACTTGGAATACAATAAGTGACAATTGCTTTTCTAATTGAAGTTCTTTTCTTTTCCTTTATTTCCTTGTCATTTACTTTTATGCTTTCTCTCTTCTCTTCCATGTCTACGATGAACATGAGTGAGTAGACTTCTCTTTGTCTTGGGATTGTTGGATAAGTCTAAATGACATAATCCTAATCAAGCCAAGCTCTAAGCCTTAATCTTATGTAACCCTAATTTCTTATCTGAATTCACCGTCTTAACATGGATCAACCATTATCAAACTGTGGAAACGAAAGTGGAGGGTTTGATAATTGTTTATCCATTATTCCAAATATCAATTCATAAAACGAAAGTGGAGCTTTGATATTCGAACAAGTGAATTCACACAAGGATTGCAAAGTCAGCGAAATAGGCTTTGCAATCTTTGAGACATATAGTTTCGATCTTCAAGGGAACTAATAACAATCAAGTCAGCGAAATAGGCTTGGTTGTTAGAGGAACCAAAATCTAATAGTAATCAAGTCAGCGAAATAGGCTTGGTTGCTAGAGGAACATAAGAGAAACTGTCTTGAGAAATTAGGTCTAATATAACATTATAAGCTTACGGTTTTGGTTTGAGAAGGACTTGTTATTTAGATGAAACCAACGATCCCAAGGCTCTTTTTATATTATTAATTTTCAATCGCTTGAAAACCCGCAACTTACAATTCTTTTCTCTTCTAATCATTTCCAAAGGTTAATTGAATTGAACTACTTCCTGTCGGAACGATACTCTTTTCATACTACTTCGGTAAGACCGTGCACTTGCGGTTTTATCTCATCACCTTGCCCAATTCTATACTCCTAAAACTGTGGTGTTAACAATATGTCCAAATGTTTGCATTTTTTTTAACATAATACAATAATTTTAAATATAGAGATGTAACCATTTAATTTTTTTTTTTTGAAAGAAGTGTATCATTTAATTTTTGAAATAACTACATCGTTAAATATATCTCCAATAATTTAGGCAATGTACTTTATATTTCAAATAATAATAAAAAATTGAATAATTAATTTACACATAGTAAATTGGAATGTAGATCATTAAACGTAATAGGATGATTTTTTCTTATGACTATGAAATATCATCCAATTAGCGTAATTTGCACTTGATCCAAGAGTTTCAAGGTCCTAACTTGAGTCTGCAAATCGGTTAAAGTCAACATTATGTGGATAATACGCATCAAAGTATTCGGAGAAGAAATGACCAAGAAAATGAAGTGTTTCTTAGTAACCAGAAACTAATTTTCAAGAATATTAATGTTCATATGTATAAGAAGAAAGGAATAATAAGAGAGGGAAAAGAAGTATTGCCTCTCTGATTTGGAAGGAAATTTGATTAAAATTTCATGAAATAATAGACTATATATCAACTTTCTAAAGACCAACTTGAAATGAAGAAACTACCACTATAACTTTTTCTGATTTGAGAGCCAAATAAAGGGTATAAGTGTTATTTTAAGTTAATGGTACTATCAATATTCTCAATGCAGGTCCGAGGAAGATAATTAACTCAAAATAACACTTATAGCATTCATTTGTCTCTCAAATCATACAAAGTTATGTTTCAAGTTGACCTTCATAAAATTGCTATATAGTCTATTATTGCATGACATTTTCAACAAAATTCCTTCCAAGCAAAGTGGTAACACTTCTTCTCCCTCTCTTATTATTCCTTTTTTCTTATACATATGAAGATTAATATTCTTGTAATAGTAATTTGTGTCAGTTTCTCTCCTAACACTTTTATGATGAGTATTATCCACATAATGTTGGCTTGGACCGAATTGCAGACTCAAATTAGGACCTTAAAACTTTTGGTTCAATTTCAGATTAGTTCAATTGGGTGATCTTTGATAATCATAAGAAACTTTGATACCTGCCATTGAGCTTCAGGTGGCTGATTGCATTGTGAATGGTAAATGGTGTCTTCCTCCTTAGATCAGTCAGAAAGACCTAGATTTGGCCTCTAAAATTCAGAGAATCACTTTACCTGAAGATGACATTCCTGATATACTTCATTGGACTCTGGCCCCTGATGGCAATATGACAAATAAACTGGCTTTCTCCAGCTTATATGGTTCTAGACAAAGAGTTCCCTGGTCTAAATTTCTTTGGAACACATTCATTCCCCCTACTAGATCTTTTATCACTTTGAGATTTATACATAATAAACTGCCAACTGATGACAATCTGAGAAAGAGAGGGTGTATGATAGTGTCCATCTGTTGCTTTTGTATGAAACAAGTTGAATCGTCACAACACATTATGTTGGAATGTGAAGTCACTATCAACTTATGGAATTGGTTAAGTAAAGAGACTGATTTTCCTTTAGACTGCTCTAACTGCTTGTCTCTTATTATGGGATCTATTGGTAGAGGCAGTAATATGGTTCAACATGTGATTAATTTTGCTGTTATTCATACTATATGGGCCATCTGGATTGAAAGGAACCAGAGATGCTTTCAAAATAAATATAAGCCTATGTCATCACTGTTTAACTGTATTTTGTCTGAGGTTAAGCTTAGTTATACTTTGGTCTTGGCTAAATGCAACTCTGATATGAAAGATTACAAAATCTCAAGGCTTTTTAATATACCATTCCAAACCAAGAGGATAACAGTTAGAAAAGATGTTCATTGGTGTCCTCCTCCCCATGAAATGACAAAATTCAACTGTGATGGATCCTCTATAGGAATGCAGCCTTGTGGCGCTATAGGAATTGTTATCAGGACTCCCACTTCCTTTCTTGGGGCCATATGTAGCAACATTGGATATGCCACAACTCTTGAAGCTGAATTTTCTACTTGCATGAGAGCAATTGAGAAGGCCAAGGAGTTGCACTTACATGCTATTATCTTGGAAACTGACTCCCTTAAAGTAGTTTCTGCGTTCAACAATAATGTGGGCATTCCTTGGCAAATGAGAGCCTGATGGTACAATTGTCTCAAGTTCTGCAACAACATTACTTTCTCCTGTGTGCATGTGCTCAGAGAAGGCAACCGGGTAGCAGATGCTTTGGCTAAAAATGGTCAAGGCTTGGCTATGTTTTCCTCCCAGTGGTGGCCTTCCCCACCACCTTTTATTGTCCCCTTGCTGCTTAGGGATGGCTTAGGTTTACCTTATGCTAGATTGACTTCTGATTGATTGTTTTCCCTTCCCTGGGCTGTAGGGTTGGGTTTTGTTTTGTTCTCTTTAGCTGTATTTGGTTTAGGCTTCTCCTAACTTTTATATTGATTCTTAGCTTTATCAAAAAAAAAAAAAATCATAAGAAAAACCATGGAATTAAGTTTAATTATCTTTGAAAAGCATATAAAAAAATTCATCTAAGTTTTGTTCTTCTGTAAATATTAATGCAAATAGCGATCATGACATACATAAAAGAGATGAAAAGAGGAAAAACTCGTCAACACAAGTCAAAAGAGGGAGAAAGAGAGAGAAAGAGAGAGAGAGAGAGAGAGAGAGAGAGAGAGAGAAGAAGAAGAAAAGGATTGGAAGTTTCACAATATTTTTCGGTGTGTGGAATGAACTACGTGATCTACCTATTTATAGAGAAAAATCATAACTAATATGTGAGAAACTTTGGGAACAAGTAACTCACATATTAGATCTAGTACAAAAATATCTCAAATTCAGTACCAAATAGATCATATTGAGTACAAAAAATATATTTTTAGTACAAATATATTATTGAGTGTCAAAATATATGTCTAATCACGTACGAAAATATATTAGATTGTGTCGCGTCATTTTTTGGAGATCAAGGCTATTTGATTAGCTTTTGACTCACTAATTTCTTTCACGACTGAACATTTAATTTTATTAAGAAAAGGGGAAAAAAGTTCAAACTACCCCTATTTGAAAAGATTTAGGGTTCGGGGGTTAGTTACATAAAGGGAAGGTATTAGCACCCTCTATGTCCGTAGTACTCTACGGGAACCTCTTGGTTTTATTTAATTTAATGTGCTATAACTTGCTTGCTTTTGAAAAAGAAGTTAATGTGATGATTAAAAGAAAAAGAAAGTGAGACCTAATTTATCTACATTTTTTATTGTTTGAAAGGACATGGTCCTCTGCCTACGTACCCGTGAGGGATCAAAACCTCGTAGTTCGGGGTAGAAAACGACGTTTGATTTGTTGAGTGTTTTTTATTAATTTTGAAAAAGGTTTTAAAATGAAAAGCCAAGTGGCAAATAAGAATTTGTTTGTGTTTTTTATATTAAAGAAAATGACTTAAGGTTAAATTAAAGTTGATTGAAATTTGATTAAAGAAATAAAAATAAAAAGAGACGATCACTTGACTTAGGATCAAGGTTTGTTTATGAAAATATTTTTGTGATTTTTGTTATTTGCATGTTTTTGTTATTTTTGAATAATTGGACTAAAAAAATTAAACTAACGGAGCATAAAGAATAAAAGCGCGGCTACCCTAAGTTAGAAATATAAAATCTATGACTATTACATAAAAAGCCTATTTACATTCTAAGGTCTGCAATAAAATTAAAATGCTAAGAAAAATAAATAAATGCGAAAAAGAATAAAAAAAAGGTCCAAACACATGGTGGGTGCAGTGGTAAACAGGGGTGTGCAGAAAGCAGAAAAAAAAGGAACTGGGCTTTAAGGAAACGAACCGGGTCGCGGGTCATGGGTCATGGGTTGACCCGGTTTGGAGGATATATAAGGGCTGTTGGGTCTTTTTCTTTCATTTTTCATTTTCTTTCTCTCTCTTCTTCCCTAAGTCTCTCAAACTCTCTCTTCTCTCTCTTCCTACCCTTCTTCTCCGGCGGGAAGCTTGGGGGGCCGATGGGATTCCGGCGCGGTGGCCGGCGAGCCATCGCGGCTGCGCCGCCGCGCCGGAGCTAAAAAAGCTCCCTTTTTTTATTTTTTTTTCGCTCTTTCTCTTCTACTTCCCTCCCTCTGTTCACCTCTAGCCTTCAAATTCTCAAAACCTTTACCCAAACGTCTAGATCCAAAAAAAGAAAGAAATTTATACCTTTTTTGTTTTTTGTGGATCCGGTTTTGTTATGGTGCTGGTTTGCGATTTCCTTTTGTGCGTGCGTTACCGTCTGTGTGCACGTTGAGTTGTGCGCGTGTGTGCTTGTGTTGCGCGCCTGTGCGTGTGTTTGTTGTGTTGCCGTGCCGTGTTGTGATGCCGTGTGTGGGTGTTTGTGCGATGTCGTGTTCTGTTGCTCTTGCTTCTGCGTTTTGCCGTGTGTTCTGCTGTGCTCTGTTGTTCTCTGTTTTTTTCCTTTTTTTCTTGTGTTGTGCAGGTTGCAATTTATAGTGCTGGGATGAGGCTAGAAATCAGTAGCTTGGGGAGGAGAAAAAGCAATTTCGGTTGTTGGATTAGGATGAAAGATGGAGACGCGTTTGTTTTACTGGATTTGCTTCAGAGGAAGCGTGAACTGGATTTGGACTAGAACAGCATACGCGTGATGCTGTTATCTTGAACCTGGACACTTTTGGATTTTTTTTTGGACTTTTTGGGACTTAAAGAAAAAAGAAAAATTAATAATAAAAGGATAATGTCTACATTTTTGGTTTTAAATAAAAAGAAAAATTTAAAATGGGACTAAAAGAAATTTAATCTAACTTGGACTAAAAAAAAAAATTAAAAGATGGAAATAAATAATTAAAGACTGAGAGAAGAGGTATTTTAAAATACCTCCCTGCCGAATTTTTCACTGAAATGTGGGTCTGGTCCGGGTTAAATGGCGCGTGTCAGTGGGATCTTGGGTCAAAAATTGGGGTATGACAGATGCCCCTATTTAAGTTTCTTCGTTCAGAGATTTGAAGATGAAATCTTTGATTCGATGAGCCGAAGAGACTTAAATACAAAAGTGCACCAATTTTGACCTAAGATACTATGAATGTTCATGATGTAATTATGAATGCATGATGACAACGGTGACTTGGCTGGAATAAAAACACTGGGATACTCAAATTCTTTGAAGAAAGGGATCCGACTCTGCTAGGGGAATACAGTTTCACTGGGGAAAAGGGTTGTCTACTATCTGTAAAATAGCTGTATGAAGGCAAAATGACATAGATTAGACATAATGAGGATGACACTTGCGAGAGAATGAAGAGTAAACTCAAGCGTCCGTTTGTGGACTGGTGACTTGAAGCAAAATAAAAGGTAAACTCAAGTGTCCGTTTGTGGACTGGTGACTTGAAACAATATAAAAAGTAAACTCAAGTGTCCGTTGGTGGACTGGTGACTTGATAAAGGTGAATATAGGTTGTTCGTTCGTTGGAACTGGTCATTCGTTATAAAGAAGGGAAAAAAATAAACACAAGTTGTTCGTTCGTTGGAACTGGTTACTTGAAATAAAAACATAAGCTGTTCGTGGGTTGGAACTGGTTACTTGGCATAAAGATATAAGATAGACACAAGCTGTTCGTTGGTTGGAACTGGTCGCTTGAAACATAAGTTGTTCGTTGGTTGGAACTGGTTACTTAAAATAAAGACACAAGCTGTTCGTTGGTTGGAACTTGGTCACTCGTTATAAGGTAAAGAGATAGATACAAGCTGTTCGTTGGTTGGACTTGGTCACTTGAAACATAAGTTGTTCGTTGGTTGGAACTGGTTACTTAAAATAAAGACACAAGCTGTTCGTTGGTTGGAACTTGGTCGCTTGAAATGTTTGATTGGTGACATCTCTGGAACAGCTACGCTGGGGATGACGTTTCGGAATTTGGAATTGATTAGTGGCATAACTAGCACGACTTTTTCGCCGGGGATGACACTTTTGAATTTGAAATTGAAATTGACATTGATTAGTGACATAACTAGCACGGCTTTTTCGCCGGGGATGACACTTTTGAATTTGAAATTGAAATTGACATTGATTAGTGACATAACTAGCACGACTTTTTCGCCGGGGATGACACTTTTGAAATTGAAGTTGAAATGGAAGACGCTCATTTGTAGAAACTTGCGGCTTGATACAATGGTAAGCTTTGACTGATGCAATTATGTGTGAATTGATGTTATGCATATGTCGTGTACGCATAAACGTATGATTATGTGAAAATATTGGTGAATGCATGATTGTATGAATGTATGGATATATGAATGTACATGACACGTGAATCGATGAACCGAGACAAGACAGGTAAGATGGGAGTCGGACCGACATTGCATTACAAACACTCGGCAACCTTCCTTGGAGATGATATTATTGTGAGCAAATCGAGCTGTTGATGGTGTAAGAACCTGGCACTAGGTAGCCACCGATGCCTCCTGGGGGGTGAGCCCATTGTTGATGAAAGAAGTCTGGAAGAAGTCGCCATTCGTAAACCGGCACAGAGTGTCCTTCCATTGGTATGCTTCAGCAGTCATGCCTTTTGTTTTGTTTTTATTCGAAAAATCCCTAACTTTTGCCTGGACCGCCCTTTCGGGTTTTCAGTCCACCGGGACGCTCTCTATTGCCTAAGCCGCCTTTTCAGGTTTTCAACTTAGCGAGCTTTGATTTTTTTGTATTTTTCGACTGTGACAGCATTTTGCTCAAAGTAGAGGTCCTCTCCATACTGCTTAGCCATGTTTCCCTTTTGGAATGTAACTGCTCTTGAGGCGGATGCTGATGCATGCTTCACCTACTCACGAGTTCAAAGAGAGTGTGTTTGTTGTTCACACTTTTCAAAAGATGTAAAACAAGTTTTTGTATTTTGAAAATTTTTGCTTTAAGTATTGTCATAAAAAATAGAAGAAATTATGCAAATAGAATAAATAGGAGTTCCAAATAAATGGGCACAGGCTCAAATTCGATGAATTGAGTGGTGGCCTGCCAAGGGCATGGCTCCACGGATTTTTGAAAATTTTGAAAAAATGGTAAATGTAATGGGTAGGGTACATTGAACACAATAACCGCTATTCTCCCTAACAACTTTGAATGCCCCTGTTCCGAGTCTTTGATCTGCATATGCTTCGAATCGGAGGTCTTTTGATAGCTGGATGCCCCAAGTGGATTGTTCCTGACCGGGTGCAGTTACTTTGTCTTTTTGATCCTTAACTTTTGCATAGATCGCCCTTTCGGGTTTTCAATCTATCAGGATAATCGTTTTTGTTCATGTCTCTAACTTTTGCCCGGACCGCCCTTTCGGGTTTTCAGTCCACCGAGACGCTCATTTTTGCCTAAGCCGTACTTTAAGGTTTGCGACTTATCGAGCTTTATTATTTTTTGACAAAGTATTTCTTGACCGCACCGGCATTCATAGGAAGTGCGAGTTTGTCATCCATGGTTGGAGAAGTTATTGCACGCGATCCTTCATAGTTAGGCGTCCACTTGCCCCTGGAGTCTGATTGGAAATATAGTATCCTTTTGAGCACAAAGTCTCATTCTTGAATTTCACGGGGACGAACCTTCTTGTTGGAAGTTTGTTTTCAAACTTTTTTTTGACATGATTGTACAAGGTCGTCATGCATTTTAAGTTTGTTCAAGCTTGGACTTTGACATAACTCCTATTGTTGGGACTTTGATCGTGCGGGAAGCATCACCTCCCTGTTGTATACTTGAGGGAAAGAGGGGGAATGCCCCTGTTGAAATGTGTACTGAAGCACGATATCCGAGCAAAGTGAATGGTAGCACCTCGAACTAGTCTTTGTAAGTGAGTGCCATCTTCTGGATTATCCTCATGATTTTTGTTTGGTAGCTTTGATGGCTAGATGCCCCAGTAGGCGAGAGATCTTGTCATGAGTCTCTTCATTCATGTCTCTTTCAGCTTCGGATACAAGGAACTCAAAGTTGGAAGAGAGTACATGGTAAATGTGTTCAACGGGTTTATTAATGCATGATTTATTGTTGATTTTGACAAGTAAACAAAAGTTATGATTATGCAGATATTTGTGAATGATTAATTATTTTTTGGGTTTTTTGTATTACCATTTTTTCCAAGAAAAAGCACAAAATGAAAATAAAGTCGGGATCAAAACGACCTTTTTATTAATGATGACAAATCTTAAAGCAAAAAGCCCTACACCAGTTCACTTTCATCTAGGGCAGGATGAAAGGATGTTTTTTTTTGAAAAGATAATAAACGAACCAACACATCACTGGAAACAAATTGAATAGCAGAAGACAAAACGTCGACCCAATTGCAGCTACACACTCGGATTCAATTTCTCGAAATGCAACACATTGTCGTCGATCAGCTTCTGGACTTCAATTTCCTAGGAGAAACAGTGCTCAACGTCATGACCTTGTGCCCCTTGATGGAAGGTGCAAGAGAGATCCTGTCTCCACCTAGTCGGCAATTTCTTGGGTATTGTTGACCAATCGTCCTTCTCGGACTCCTTCTTCCAATTGTACACCCATACCAACCATCTCAGCAAAGTTCTTGGGCGTGCTTCCGACCATCTTCTTGTAGTAGAACTGATTGAGAGTTTTTAAGAAGAGCTTGGTCATTTCTTTCTCTTCTACACGCGGGCTGACTTGGGCAGCGGTATCCCTCCATCGCTGGGCATACTCCTTGAACGTTTCCTTGCTCTCTTGAGTCATAGCCTGAAGATCACTTCGGTCCGGCGCCATATCCATGTTATAACTATATTGCTCCACAAAAGCTTCACATAGATCACGAAAAGTTTGGATTCTCGTTTTCTCTAGATTCGTGTACCATTTTGAGGCGGGACCAGCCAGACTTTCTTGAAAGTAGCAAATGAGGACCTGATCGTCTCGAGCATATGCATACATCCTTCTTACATACATTTTCAAATGTTCCTCGGGGCAGGAGTTCCCTTTATACTTCTCAAAATCTGGGATCTTGAACTTGTGAGGTATCTGGACATTCGGCACCAAACAGAGATCATAAGCGGTCTTTCCAAATTTTTCTTTCCCACGGAGAGCCCTCATTTCTCGATGCATTTCATCATATTTTTCCCGTAAGTCATTCATTCTATCATCGGGCTCCATGTTCCCTGAATGGAAGATGGGTTCTTCATTTTGTGGAATGGTATGCATCATAGGTGTTGAATAAGTCATGACAACTGGAGGAGCTCTTACAGGAAGCGGAGGAACATGAGCTGCATATTGATGAGTAGGCATCTGAGTTTCAGAAGCAATAGGGCGGAATACTTCACTGAGACAAATAGGGACACTCCAAGGACGATCTTCTGGCCTAGAATTTGGGGAAGTATTGACAGGTATCGTCCATTCAGGAAAAATAGAGACAGTTGCTTCGGCTTGAGTGCTGATAGGAGGAGGAGGTGGTGGTTGATTATGTGCAGCCGTCAATGCTTTCATTAATTCAGTCATTTCATCCATCTTAGTTCGCATGGATGCCACTTCCTCACGGAGCAATTGATTTTCTTGTTCGAGAAACTCCATCCTTTCTTCATGATTGTTCGAGTGTTGTAAATGCGAGTGAGTTTCAGACGAGGATGCCATGACTCTTTGAGATGGACTGACCTTTAGTAGAAAAGACACAGTGTAAGACTCTGACTTGAAACTATGAATGCAAATGATGCATGCTTATGCAAAAACAAACACGTTTCTTTTTTGAAGGACTTGTCAAAGTAATTGTAAACTTGATAAGGAACATTGTTTTATTTAAAAATTGTAAAGACGTTGCAATTGGTTCCCTTTCAAAAGTAAGAACGAAACCAAAGAAAAGTTCTTAACAAAAGCTAAAGCTTTTTTGAAGTTTTGGGTTTCTTGGTGTTCCTTCTTACAAGGACCATATCTTTGATGTTTACTATAACTTATCTAAGTCCTTCGATATTAATGAGAAAAAAAGTTTATGAATGAATGCATGTATGATTATGCATGGTGAAGTTAAGTTAACAATGTTGGAGTCGAGGGTAACAACGCCATTTGGTAAGGACTATGGTTTCACATGTACCTGTATCACGGGTTCTACCAAGTTTCCAAAGTCTTTAACCACTTTCAAATATTTATCAGGTGACGGGACTACTCCCATTCCAATAACATTCGTAGGAAAGTCTCGTTTGGGTGTAGTATCGCGTATCAACCAATTCAAGACTACTCTTGATTAGCCACCGCACTACGTCCTAAAAGGCCAAGATGGGTTAATGGTAACTAAAGGTCCTCAACATCGACGGTCACTTGAAAATATAATGCCAACACGACTACTCATGCCAACATAAATTACTTCCAAGATCCCTCCATTGAGTGGGGTTATACCACGTGAACCAAAACACGAGACTTGACTCTCGGAAAGGCACTTTGGTTATACCACCATCCTATCTTATGTTTCCCTCAAGTCTGGGTATAGGACTTATCTCACCACTCACGTTTAGAAAAGGAGAAAGAAGAAGGAAGAACATATATATACAAGTATTTCCAACCTTTATTTTTATTTTTTTGTTTTAAGCAAGATATAGCACAAAAAATTAAATAAAGCCAAGTTAGGCTCAACCCTCTTAGGGGATCCCCAGTGAAGTCGCCATTTCTGTCGCGTCATTTTTTGGAGATCAAGGCTATTTGATTAGCTTTTGACTCACTAATTTCTTTCACGACTGAACATTTAATTTTATTAAGAAAAGGGGAAAAAAGTTCAAACTACCCCTATTTGAAAAGATTTAGGGTTCGGGGGTTAGTTACATAAAGGGAAGGTATTAGCACCCTCTATGTCCGTAGTACTCTACGGGAACCTCTTGGTTTTATTTAATTTAATGTGCTATAACTTGCTTGCTTTTGAAAAAGAAGTTAATGTGATGATTAAAAGAAAAAGAAAGTGAGACCTAATTTATCTACATTTTTTATTGTTTGAAAGGACATGGTCCTCTGCCTACGTACCCGTGAGGGATCAAAACCTCGTAGTTCGGGGTAGAAAACGACGTTTGATTTGTTGAGTGTTTTTTATTAATTTTGAAAAAGGTTTTAAAATGAAAAGCCAAGTGGCAAATAAGAATTTGTTTGTGTTTTTTATATTAAAGAAAATGACTTAAGGTTAAATTAAAGTTGATTGAAATTTGATTAAAGAAATAAAAATAAAAAGAGACGATCACTTGACTTAGGATCAAGGTTTGTTTATGAAAATATTTTTGTGATTTTTGTTATTTGCATGTTTTTGTTATTTTTGAATAATTGGACTAAAAAAATTAAACTAACGGAGCATAAAGAATAAAAGCGCGGCTACCCTAAGTTAGAAATATAAAATCTATGACTATTACATAAAAAGCCTATTTACATTCTAAGGTCTGCAATAAAATTAAAATGCTAAGAAAAATAAATAAATGCGAAAAAGAATAAAAAAAAGGTCCAAACACATGGTGGGTGCAGTGGTAAACAGGGGTGTGCAGAAAGCAGAAAAAAAAGGAACTGGGCTTTAAGGAAACGAACCGGGTCGCGGGTCATGGGTCATGGGTCATGGGTTGACCCGGTTTGGAGGATAGATAAGGGCTGTTGGGTCTTTTTCTTTCTCTCTCTTCTTCCCTAAGTCTCTCAAACTCTCTCTTCTCTCTCTTCCTACCCTTCTTCTCCGGCGGGAAGCTTGGGGGGCCGATGGGATTCCGGCGCGGTGGCCGGCGAGCCATCGCGGCTGCGCCGCCGCGCCGGAGCTAAAAAAGCTCCCTTTTTTTATTTTTTTTTCGCTCTTTCTCTTCTACTTCCCTCCCTCTGTTCACCTCTAGCCTTCAAATTCTCAAAACCTTTACCCAAACGTCTAGATCCAAAAAAAAGAAAGAAATTTATACCTTTTTTGTTTTTTGTGGATCCGGTTTTGTTATGGTGCTGGTTTGCGATTTCCTTTTGTGCGTGCGTTACCGTCTGTGTGCACGTTGAGTTGTGCGCGTGTGTGCTTGTGTTGCGCGCCTGTGCGTGTGTTTGTTGTGTTGCCGTGCCGTGTTGTGATGCCGTGTGTGGGTGTTTGTGCGATGTCGTGTTCTGTTGCTCTTGCTTCTGCGTTTTGCCGTGTGTTCTGCTGTGCTCTGTTGTTCTCTGTTTTTTTCCTTTTTTTCTTGTGTTGTGCAGGTTGCAATTTATAGTGCTGGGATGAGGCTAGAAATCAGTAGCTTGGGGAGGAGAAAAAGCAATTTCGGTTGTTGGATTAGGATGAAAGATGGAGACGCGTTTGTTTTACTGGATTTGCTTCAGAGGAAGCGTGAACTGGATTTGGACTAGAACAGCATACGCGTGATGCTGTTATCTTGAACCTGGACACTTTTGGATTTTTTTTTGGACTTTTTGGGACTTAAAGAAAAAAGAAAAATTAATAATAAAAGGATAATGTCTACATTTTTTGTTTTAAATAAAAAGAAAAATTTAAAATGGGACTAAAAGAAATTTAATCTAACTTGGACTAAAAAAAAAAATTAAAAGATGGAAATAAATAATTAAAGACTGAGAGAAGAGGTATTTTAAAATACCTCCCTGCCGAATTTTTCACTGAAATGTGGGTCTGGTCCGGGTTAAATGGCGCGTGTCAGTGGGATCTTGGGTCAAAAATTGGGGTATGACAGATTGCATACTAAAATATATCAGGTTGTGTTCCAAAATATTGTAACAAAATTTGGTGACTATGAAAAAACTTTCTAATAATGATTAAAGTAATTATTTCATTTAATATTTCCAAATAATAAAATATATATCAATATATATTTTTTGAATAATTTAAGGGTTAAATATGTTTTTAGTCCCTACAAAATCATGAGTTTTTAAGATTAGTCCCTATGAAATTTTAACGGTAATTTTAGTCCTCCAAAATATTTAAGTTTGTTAAAATAGTCCGTATTTTGAGAACTATATATACAAGAAAAATAGATAAAAATAGTCCCTATCTTGACAACTTGTAATTTAATAGGGATTAAAAACATATTTAAAACACAATTTAATCTCGACAAATTTCCACCGATTATAGTATTAATCCGAAAAGGAACAAATTGGAACAATAAAAATAGAATTTGAGGTATTTTAGAAAATTTCATCTCAAATTTGTTTTGTTCTCTAAGCATGATTGAAAATGAGGGAAGACCTATTCTAGAACCGGGACCAAATTAGTTATAAAAAAAGACCAAATTTTGATTAAATTTTTAATATTCTCTTCTTTCAAAATGTAGGTCAAATTTATCCCTTAAAATATATACACATGTTAGTGCACTAAAACGCGCGGTCAGACAGGCAGGGTAGTGCCCTTCCTTCTGCTAATTTTTTTATATAGAATGTGTTCCCATTTTAATCGGTAAATCCCCCCCCCCCCCCCCCCCCCCCCCCCCCCCCCCTCTTTTAATTTTTGAAATAACTACTTCGTGAAATATATCTCCAATAATTTAGGCAATGTACTTTATATTTCAAATAATAATAAAAAATTGAATAATTAATTTACCCATAGTAAATTGGAATGTAGATCATTAAACGTAATAGGATGGTTTTTTTTTATGACTATGAAATATCATCCAATTAGCCTAATTTGCACTTCATCCAAGAGTTTCAAGGTCCTAATTTGAGTCTGCAAATCAGTTCAAGTCAACATTATGTGGATAATACGCATCAAAGTATTCGGAGAAGAAATAACCAAGAAATTAATTTTTCAAGAATATTAATGTTCATATATATAAGAAGAAAGGAATAATAAGAGAGGGAAAAGATCAAAATCTGGTTACTAAGAAACCTCAAGCCTAAGGTTATGACAAAATCTGATCCTAAGACTACAAAGATCAAAATTCTGAAAAGGTCAGAACCTGTTACTCAGAGTCTGATCAAACCAGAATCTAGTATCCTAAAGTCAAAGGGTCAGAAGAACAAAATAGTTGTTGCTTATGAGAAAACAATACCCAAAGGTGTTAAACCTAAAGTATTGAATGATCAGAAGCTACTCAGCACTCAGCCCAAGGTACAAGGGAGGAAAAGTAAAACCTCCATAACTAACTCAAAAGGACCCATGAAGATATGGGTACCTAAGTCTGAATTGATCAAAACTGCAGGTGTGCCTAAGGGCAAAAGAGAAACAAAGGTCCTGGTACCTAGACAGCGGGTGTTCAAGGCATATGACATGAGAGAAATCTTTGTTCCTCACCCTTACCATGAAAGATGGAGGAGAAGTGAAGTTTGGTGGGAACCAAACTGGAAAAATCATTGGTACAGGTACTATTGGTAATTCCTCCATTTCAATAAATAATGTTTGGCTAGTAGATGGTCTGAAGCATAACCTATTGAGCATCAGTCAATTTTGTGACAATGGGTATGATGTTATGTTCAGTAAGACCAACTGCACTCTAGTCAACAAGGATGACAAATCCATTACCTTTAAGGGAAAGAGAGTTGAGAATGTCTATAAGATTAATTTCTCTGATCTGGCTGATCTGAAGGTAGTTTGCCTTCTGTCAATGAATGATAAAAAATGGGTATGGCATAGAAGGTTGGGACATGCTAATTGGAGATTAATCTCTAAACTCAGCAAGTTACAACTTGTCAAAGGTCTGCCTAACATTGATTATCATTCAGATGCACTCTGTGGTGCATCTCAGAAAGGAAAAATTGTTAAAACTTCTTTCAAATCCAAAGACATTGTATCAACCTCCAGACCCTTAGAATTACTCCATATTGATCTGTTTGGACCAGTTAACACTGCATCCTTATATGGAAGTAAAGATGGATTGGTCATTGTTGATGATTACAGCAGATGGACTTGGGTAAAATTCCTAAGAAGTAAAGATTATGCTTGTGAGGTGTTTAGCAGCTTCTGCACTCAAATACAATCTGAAAAGGAACTGAAAATTTTGAAAGTCAGAAGTGATCATGGGGGAGAATTTGAAAACGTGCCATTTGAATCTTTTTGTGAAAAACATGGAATTATCCATGAATTCTCTTCTCCTAGAACTCCACAACAAAATGGGGTTGTAGAGAGAAAGAACAGAACTTTACAAGAAATGGCCAGAACCATGATCCATGAAAATAATTTAGCTAAACATTTCTGGGCAGAAGCAGTTAATACTTCATGTTATGTCCAAAATAGGATCTATATCAGATCTATGTTGGAGAAAACTGCATATGAACTCTTCAAAGGAAGAAGACCCAATATCTCTTACTTTCATCAGTTTGGATGTACATGTTACATTCTAAATACCAAAGACTATCTACAGAAATTTGATGCCAAGGCTCAAAGAGGAATCTTTTTAGGTTACTCTGAAAGGTCAAAGGCATACAGAGTGTATAATTCAGATACACATTGTGTTGAAGAATCTATGCATGTTAAATTTGATGATAGAGAGCCTGGAAGTGAAACTCTAGAGCAAGTTGAAAGTACTGCAGGTGTAAATGATTCTGAAGATGCATTAGAATCTGATCAACCTTCTGATACTGAAAAGAATCTAGAAGCTGAGTCAAGTCCAGATGCTGAATCAAATCCAGAAGCTGAGTCAAGTTCAGAAGCTGAACCTAATCCAGAAGCACAAAATGAAAATGCTTCTGAGGATATTCAAGATAACACTCAGCATGTAGTTCAATCAAAATTCAAGCACAAATCTTTACATCCTGAGGAGCTAATAATTGGAAGCAAAGACAGTCCTAGATGTAACACCCCGTTACCCAAAAGCAATTAAATAACAAATATTCATCAGAGTAATTCCACAACGGGCATGCTACACGTCATTTCAAAATTTCTTAAATAGAAAATAAAACTATTTAGTCAAAACAACTTGATATATATGAAAACATAGCAGCAGAATTGTTTTCAAATCCATAACCTCATGAACATCCAACAACAGTCTATGGCATTAAAGGCCTTAGCATAAGTCAACATCATTGTTCAAAAGACAATAAAAGGCTCCACATCACAATTCCAAAATTTGATACATGGAAAGGAAAAACAACAATAATATAAATAATAATTCCCATCCCACGTATCAGAGCCCTAGACACGACATTGAGCCACCACCAACTACTCAGGATCACCTGCAAGTTACCCATAGGAAGGGCAGCATTTTCAAGCAGAAGGGGTGAGATTCACAACAATAAATATAGATATTAAATCTTCAATTGAATCTAACACCCTATAACATCAAATACATCATCTTGCAAATATACATAATTAATTCACAAGCAACAACAACATCATCATAATCCACTTAACAAGTATGTATACAATGTACATATTCACCAACAACATCATCAAGTAACAACCACAATCAACAACTAAGACTCATTGAAATGACATGACAACACTACTAAGACAACACCTTAGACTTCTCAATGGATGCAAATATGCATGTGGTACCAAACAGGACCGAAGCCCTCACCGCTTTTGAATGGTTAAAGCATTCATCAGGACCGAAGCCCTCACCGCTGTTGAGCAACTAGTACTCCAGGACATGAGTCCTCTCCTCTGTTTTATGCATATGCAATGGACCTACTTGTGTATATCTACATACAACTGACCATGAAATGCAAACTCCATGTGACACCACTTAAACAACATGTGTGATTCAATAAATAAAATACATTTCAGTCATCATCAGTAATCATCAATCCAGCAATCCAATCCTCCCAAATAATGCATAATTACATATAACCATGCTCAAAAACTACAACATCAAACACTACCATCCATACAAACAAACAGCACTCAGGAACTGTGCAACTCGCCTCGCGAGCACATCTACTCGCTATGGCGAGTTCACAAAACTACTTGCTCGCCATGGCGAGTTCAAGGCGAACTCGAGGCGAGTGAAAAATAGGTGCTCTCGGGAAAAATGACATTTTCTCACTCAAACTTCTATACTAAGCTCCCTAATCATCTTTTTAACCTGAAAATTGTTCCAGTCTTCATTAATATCATCTAGGTATCTTAAACAATCCCCAAAACATCTTATAACAACTTTTCAAAAATCAAGTTTTAATCTGGGCTACTCGCCATGGCGAGTTGGTCTGCTCGCGAGGCGAGTGTTGATGTTGTTCACTCGCGAGGCGAGACATGAATGCTCGCGAGGCGAGCGATGAACATCAATACGGGCAGAAAACTGGTTTTTCCCCAAAATCCCATTTTTCTTCCAATCACTCCCCAAATCAGTTTACAAACATAAATTAACTTTCTGTATGTACTTAGAACCTATTTCTAACATCGAATTCACACTCACAACTCCAAAATCCACAATTCAACATAAAACCCAAAATCCCCAATTTTTCACCAAAACCTGTTAAACTCAAAATCAGAATCTAAAATCTACACTATTGAAGTAAACCTCACCCTTACCTTAATTCAGAATGAAAAATGCACAGCAAAAAGGGTTCCTCTGGTTCTAAGTTGCTCTTATCTCCTTCTTCTCCCAAAAGTTGGTTTTACGTGAAACTGGTTTTCTGACACCCACCCTTTTCTTAACTTCCCATTAATTGTAACTCCCTACTATTTCATTTAACTCCCCATAATTTCTATTAACTTCTATTAACTCCCCAAACACCAAAATAATTATTATTTCATACTTATTCTAATTATTATTAAATAAACCATATAATAAAATAATACACCACATAAATCACCCAAAAATCACACATATATATAAATATATATATATATATATATATATATATATATATATATATATATATATATATATATATATATATATATATATATATATATATATATATATATATATACTCCACATAATTCAAATTAATTAAATATAACAACTAGGGCGCTACAACTCTCCCCAAATCACAGAATTTCGTCCTCGAAATCTTACCTCAAGCAAACAACTCCGGATACGACTCCCGCATCTTACTCTCCAGTTCCCAAGTCAAACTTTCACCAGTCGCTCCACCCCAAACGACTCTCACAAGAGGTATCTCTTTACCTCTCAAGGACTTCACCTTTCTATCATCAATCCTCAACGGCATAGTCTCAACTGTCAGGTTGTCCCTAACCTGCACATCATCATCCCTCGGAATCACATGTGAAGGATCCGCAACATACTTCCGAAGCTGAGAAACATGAAACACATCGTGCAAGTTCGAAAGATGAGGTGGCAAACCAACTCTATATGCCACTGTACAAACTCTCTCTGAAATCTGATACGAACCAATGAACTTAGGAGTCAACTTTCTCGACTTCATAGCACGTCCAACACCGGTCAAAGGGGTGACTCTCAGAAAAACATGATCACCCTCCTTAAAACTCAAGATCCTTTCTTCGCTTGTCATGGTAACTCTTCTGTCGACTCTGCGAAGCTTTCATCTTTTCTCTTATCAACCTGACTTTCTCAGTAGTCTCATGAACCAAGTCCGGTCCCAACACAACACTCTCACCCGACTCAAACCAGCATAAAGGAGTCCTACACC
Source organism: Medicago truncatula (assembly GCF_003473485.1). Classification (NCBI taxonomy): domain Eukaryota; kingdom Viridiplantae; phylum Streptophyta; class Magnoliopsida; order Fabales; family Fabaceae; genus Medicago; species Medicago truncatula. The sequence goes on from NC_053049.1 coordinate 20,775,443, forward strand.
TCCGACCATACAAGGCTTCAAACGGTGCCATACCAATACTCGAGTGATAGCTGTTGTTATAAGTGAACTCAATCAAAGGCAAGTGACTATCCCAAGCTCCACCTTGTTCAAGCACACACACCCTCAACAAATCTTCCAATGATTGAATTGTCCTCTCCGACTGACCATCTGTTTGAGGATGATAAGCCGAACTCAACCTCAACTTCAAACCCAAGGCGTCCTGTAAACTCTTCCAGAACCTAGAAGTGAACCTCGGATCTCTATCCGACACAATACTTGACGGTACACCATGAAGCTTCACCACACTGTGAATATAAATCTCTGCTAACTGCGCTACCGGATAACTGATATTGATAGGAATGAAGTGTGCCGACTTCGTCAACCGGTCGACAACGACCCAAATAGCGTCATGCCCTCTCGGAGTGTTCGGTAAACTCGTCACAAAATCCATAGAGATACTGTCCCACTTCCACTCCGGTACATCCAACGGTGTCAACAACCCTGCAGGCTTATGATGTTCAACCTTGGACTTCTGACAAAACTTGATGAGATAAAACCGCAAGTGCACGGTCTTACCGAAGTAGTATAAAAGAGTATCGTTCCGACAGGGAGTAGTTCAATTTAATTAACCTTTAGAGATGATTAGAAGAGAGAAGAGAATTGTAAGTTGGGGGTTTTTAAACGGTTAAAAAGTAATATAATAAAAGAGCCTTGGGATCGTTGGTTTCATCTAAATAACAAGTCCTTCTCAAACCGAAATCATAAGCTTATAATGTTATGTTAGACCTAATTTCTCAAGACAGTTTCTCTTAAGTTCCTCGAGCAACCAAGCCTATTTCGCTGACTTGATTACTATTGGATTTTGGTTCCTCTAACAACCAAGCCTATTTCGCTGACTTGATTGTTATTAGTTCCCTTGAAGATCGAAACTATATGTCTCAAAGATTGCAAAGCCTATTTCGCTGACTTTGCAATCCTTGTCTGAATTCACTTGTTCGAATATCAAAGCTCCACTTTCGTTTTATGAATTGATATTTGGAATAATGGACGAACAATTATCAAACCCTCCACTTTCGTTTCCACAGTTTGATAATGGTTAATCCATGTTAAGACGGTGAATTCAGATAAGAAACTAGGGTTACATAAGATTAAGGCTTAGGGCTTGGTTTGATTAGGATTATGTCATTTAGACTTATCCAACAATCCCAAGACAAGAAGAAGTCTACTCACTCATGTTCATCGTAGACATGGGGGAGAAGAGAGAAAGCATGAAAGTAAAAGACAGGAAAATAAAGGAAAGGAAAAGAACTTTATTTAGAAAAGCAATTGTCACTTATTGTATTCCAAGTAAAGATGAATATTTGTGATGGCTAGCTACTCTATTTATAGTACACAATTGACTTAAAATCTAAGCAAGTATATTCCAAGAATATTCCTCAGTAGATTGTGCGCCAAAATAGAATAGCTTGGAGTCCAAGCAAAAGCAGCAAAAGGTCTCTGGAGGGTGGCACGGCCGTGCCAAGGCTAGCACGGGCCGTGCCAGGCTTCCGACTTGTGGGAGATATATTTTGTTTCCCAATCTTCGTATTTTCGTGTCCAATTTGCTCCAAATCCCTTTCTTTTGCTCCAAGACTCAATCCATCCAATATTCTTCCCTGAAATATAATAAATTGCAATTTAAAGTAAACTATCCTAAAAAGGAAATAATACTAATATAAAATAATATAAAATCTAAATAAAACTAAACTAAAAAGCATATTAAAATAGCATATAAATGACTCATCAAAATCAAACAGGCATAAACAAACTGAGCAACATCTCTTTTCAAACCGGATCACCAAAACAGTTTCTTCAAATCATGGTACATTTTTGTAGCCCCTGGGTGAATACTCAACCTACTCTTGTGACTCTCCTCAAGAATCAACTTCTTCAAATCATCATTGTCAGGAATACAAACCCTTCCTCTGAACCTCAGCACACCCTGATCATCAACCTTAAAATCACTATCCTCGGTGTCATTACCTGAAGTCATCAAATCAACAAACTTCAAATCCACTTTCTGAGCTTCTCGAATACTGTTCAAGAAATCACTATCAATCTTCAGCATCCCCAACTGTATACTCTGAGATGACAATTCACAGACAAGACTCATGTCTCTGAACTGTTCTAACAATTCAAATTCTTTCATCATCAAAGCAGACATGTGCAAAGTTTTCCTGCTCAAAGCATCAACAACCACATTGGCCTTACCAGGATGGTAATTTAAGCCAAAATCATAATCCTTGAGTAACTCTAACCATCTCCTCTGCCTCATGTTCAGTTCCTTCTGGTCAAATAAATACTTCAAACTTTTATGATCACTGAACACCTCAAATCTGGAACCATACAAATAATGCCTCCAAATTTTCAAAACAAAAACCACTGCAGCTAATTCCAGATCATGTGTAGGATAATTCTTCTCATGAACACGCAATTGCCTAGAAGCATATGCTACCACCTTACCATCTTGCATCAGAACACCACCTAAGCCCAGCTTAGATGCATCACAGTACACAACAAACGGTTCTTCTGGTCTAGGCAAAATCAAAACAGGAGCAGTTGTCAATCTTCGCTTCAAAGCTCCCCCTTCTCTCTACAAAGCTCGCCGGAGAAGAAGGTGGGGGAGGGGCGGCCGGAGCTGCTCCGGCGGGGTGGTCGGCCGGAGCGCCGCCGCGCCGGAGTTTTTTTTTGCTTTTTTTTCGAAAATTTTTGCACCAAAACAATCCTCTTCCCTTCCTCTACTCAAATCTAAACTCATAATTTCGAAAACATGCACCAAAAATCCTAGATCTACAATCTTAGCTTCAAACAAAACTTCATACAAAATAACCAAAAACACTAGCAACACTACACAAGAGGTGGAAAGGATCAAAAGTTACCTCTAATGGAGAGCTTCACGTTTTTCTCCCCTTGCTCCGGTTCGGCCTCCTCTTCTTCCTTTCCGGTGCGGTTCGCGCGCTCTTTTCTCCGGTCCGGTCCGGTCCGGTTTTAATTGCTTCGGTTCGGTTTTGGCTTGTTTATGCTTGTTTGTGATTTGTGTGGTTATATGAATGGATTTGAGGTTTTGTCAAAGTTTTGGTGTTGCTGGATTTTTCCTATGAACCCCTGAATGTTCTTCTTAAACTCATGCTATTTTCTTTGTAATTTTTGTGCTTGATTTGAAAAAGGGTTGGAAAAGTAGAAAATTAGGGTTTGTGAATTGATGCTGATTTTTTTCTGACATGAACAGTGATTTTCGGACCCATTTCTCAATGATTGACAGTGTATTTATAGAGACAAACTAGGGTTGGCTCAGGCACAGAACTAATACCAAAAATGCCCCTGCTGAAAACTTGGAGACAAAGTTTAACAAATAAAAGATAATAATAATAATAATAATAATAAAATAAAAGAAAGGAGGAAAGAAAAGAGGGAAGGGTCACGTGAGTGACTCCCCTTTCTTTGTTGTTGTTTTTTTTTCTTTTTTTTTTCAAAGAAAAATAATAAAAATGACATAATAATAAACAAAACAAAAAAATGAAAAGTAAAAATGACAAATAAATGAGTTTTAAATGGTAAAAGAAAACGAGTAAAAAATTTTAAACGGGCCAAATTTGGGGTATGACATATATATATATATATATATATATATAAAATATCTCTCCCTCCCTTTCTCCTTATTTTTTTATTTTTTTTTATAATTATTTTTTGTTTTCTATCTTTAACCGTTTTGATTTCAGGCATGGCTCAAAGAAGATAATAACGATATGGATGAGAAACGTGCTCTCAAAGAGTATGCAATCACATCTTCAGATGAGCCGTACGATGCTATTGTGTACCCAACGGTTGAGGATATTAAATTTGAAATAAAGCCTGTACTTATTTACCTGGTGCAGCAAAATCAATTTTTCGGATCACCCACTGAGGATCCGAATTTTCATATTTCAACTTTTCTAAGACTCAGTGGAACTTTGAAGGCAAACCAAGAGGCCGTAAGGCTGCACCTCTTTCCTTTCTCTTTGAGGGATAGAGCTAGTGCTTGGTTTCATTCATTGAAAATTGATTCTATAATTTCATGGGACCAAATGAGGAAGGCTTTCCTTTCCCAATTCTTTCCCCATAGTAAAACTGCTCAATTAAGGAGTCAAATCACACAATTCACTCAAAAAGATGGTGAATCTCTTTACAATGCGTGGGAGCGTTTCAAAGAAATGCTTAGGCTTTTCCCCCATCATGGTTTTGAGAATTGGCTTATTATCCACACTTTTTATAATGGTCTTTTGTTTTCCACAAAAATGAATGTTGATGCAGCTGCAGGTGGAGCTTTGATGAATAAAACTTACACAGGAGCCTATGATTTGATCGAGAACATGGCACACAACCACTATCAGTGGACAAGTGAGAGAGTTATCACTGAAGGTACTCCTCCACCCTCTAAAAAAGAGGCAGGTATGTGCCAGGTTTCTACCCTTGATCATCTATCTGCTAAGGTGGACACACTTCTTCAAAAATTTGATAAATCAACTGTAAGTGTCGTCACACCTGCTCTTGTTTCACCACCTTGTGAATTTTGTGGAATACTTGACCATACTGGTGTCGAATACCAGCTAGGTAGTGTTGCTAAAAGTCCCGAGCAAAAATTTTATACCTTTGGACAACAAACAACACCACCCGTTTATGTAAACAACGAAAGAGTCCCTCAGAAATCCAGCTTGGAAATTTTGCTAGAAAAGCATGCTACGGAGCAATCCAAGCAATTTCAAGAACTTAAAAATCAAACTGGATTTTTGAATGACTCTCTTGTCAAGCTTACATCTAAAGTGGACTCCATTGCTACTCACACTAGAATGCTAGAAACTCAAATCTCTCAAGTAGCCCAAAAAGTAGCTACTTCCTCTCAAACCCCCAATGTCTTTCAAAGTCAAACTGAAGTCGACCCCAAAGGACTTATAAATGCTATTCAACTTAGGGACGGTAAGCAGTTAGAGGACCCCATTATGAAAACTAAGACAATTGAGGGTGAGATAGAGAGTGAAAAGCAACAAGGTGAGAAAGTCATAGGAGAGAGTGATAAGCCAATCGTTTCACCACCTTATAAACTCAAAATCCATGTCCCACAAAGGCTTGCTAAGCCTAACCTCATAGTGATTGAGAGTTTTTCCACCCCTTGTGTGATTGAGAGCGAAACCGTTAAGAAAGCTATGTGTGATTTGGGAAAGAATCTTAGGTTGATGCCACTATCCCTTTGGGAAAGATTGGATATTGGGTAGAGAAACCTTCTAATCGTCAAGCTAATGACTCTAAAAGAGCGCTTTGTGGGAGGCAACCCACGAGTTTTATTGCTTTTATTTTGTTTGTTTTGTGTTGTTTTATTTTGTTTTGTAGGTATTTGTCCAAATATGATGCGAAAAAGTGAAGAAAAAAAATAAAAATTTGAAGCCATTGACCAGAAACCCACCCACAAAAAAACCAAAAAAAATTAAAAAAATTTCCCTCTTTTTCCAGAGAGTTGGCACGGCCGTGCCAACCCATCAGCAAAAAAAAAAAAAAAAAAAAAAAATTTATTTCATTTTATTTTTTCTTCCCGTATCCAAATCAAATAACATCTATAATCTTTCTTCCATAATTCTCTCCAAACTTCACCAACATTCATCCACCCACAACCAAACCAAGCTAAGGTCAATGACATCAAAAAGGAAAGGTGAGGATATTGAAGCCTCCGGAAGAGGTGCAAGCAAGAAGCAATCAACAGCCCGCAATCATGGGATCCAATTCAAGGATTTCGAGCAAAGAAATAGGTATAATTCTCTAATCTCTAGAACTATCTCTCCTTGCAGGTACCCTGATATTAATGCTTTGGATAGACTAGAAATAGATGAACATGTGATTAGGCTGTTGAATAAATTCACAACCCTGTGCTTAGGTACCTTGACACGGTTATTGCTTGCACCATATGGGGTAGAAAAAAGGTAGAAATGATGAGGACTATTGAGTTGTTTATGTTGTAGGCTATACTTTATAACCACCATGTTAACATTTGCTATTTTTTGATTTATTATCTTGTTTCAATTGCTAGAAAGAAACCGGATATAAAGGTGATATAGTGGTAGGTGGAATCATCACTTTCATTTGTTAGAAAATTTGAGGTAAATGTGAACAAAGGGATAAATAGGATTGAGGGAAACTACTATCTATACTTAGAAACCCTCACTGCCGTGTTTTTTTTAGAATCCATGGCCCTTCTCACAATTCCCAATATGAGTGGCGAGTCAATAATGCTAATTTCTTGATTATTCTACCTAATTCAGATATTACTAATCCGAAGGTGGTAGAAAACTTTTATGTTGGCACTAACCCACAGGTACACAATGATGGTGATGATGGTGGTCATGAAGAGGAGGTAGGTGCAAACTTGCACCATTAACAAGTAGCCGGTGGAAACTATAATGATGAACAGTGGGCATGGATGCAAACCGAAGTTCAAAGAACATGCACCGAGCAATAAAGACAAGGTGTTGAAATGATCGGGCTAAGAAACGATGTCCTAAGGGGCACTCAAATAAATGAATAAAACAATCAAATGTTCCGATACATGATGCAACACCTTCACCTCCAAGGTCTACCTTATGGACTTCAATAAAATTGTGAGCTCTCCTCTTCCTCTACTCTTCTCTACTTCTCTTCTTTCTTCATCATCTTCTTCTTTTTCTTCTTCTTCTTTTAAATCATTGAGGACAATGCTTCTCCTAAGTGTGGGGGGAGCCTAATAAAGTGTCTTTAGTCGTAGTGTTTCCAAACTCCCTTGAACTTTATTCTTTTGTTCTGTTTTATTGTGAAAGGCATGGTTAAGTAGCTTGTTTTTATTGAAAAATATCATGACATAAATTTTTTATTGTTTCCTCTTAATTGGTTATTTCTTGTACATGAAAGTGAACTCTTGTATTTTAAGTTTTCTTGATTTACCCACATCTTGCTTCAAAGTGAATACAATTCTCCACTGAGTAAAACACAAGTTGCTTCCCTTGAGTAAGTGTATGAATAGGTATTTTAAGGAAATATGTTTTAATTTTAGTGGTACGTTGACCTTTAAAAACTGTCAAAGTAAAAGTAGTATAAGTTAGTATAAAGGAGTTTATAAAAACCCAAATAGCCAAAATAATTTCAAGGTTGCATTATTGAATCTAGATTGGGGAAGGAGGTAGGCCCTCCGACTTCCTACGTGAAGGTAATGTTATCTTGAAAAACTTTAAAAAGCATCATTGAATCTAGATTGGGGAAGGGGGTAGGCCCTCCGACTTCCTACGTGAAGATGATGTTTTAAGGGGCACCACTGAATCTAGATTGGGGAAGGAGGTAGGCCCTCCGACCTCCTACGTGAAGGTTTTGTTTCTTAAATAAAGTATGTTGAAATTCCAAAAATGTGCAAATGGCAAAGATCAAAAAGATTGCAAATACTCCCATCTCTCTTATATGAAATGAAGAAAGAGTTTTTCTTGGTTGGTTTAGTACTAGGATTAGAACATGTTTCCTCATAATATCTATCTTATACAGGAGCAAGAAAAGGGTTGGACTACACACACACACTCACTTGAAACTTGATTGTTGGGTTGAATAAGGTTTACAAGAAATGCTTGAGTTTGTGATTAGTGTACGCTTGAAATTTAAGCCCTTGAGGAGAAATGTGTTTTAATTAAATTGTCATATGATAATGTTGTCTTGTGCTACCATGTTTATGCCTTTTGCTTGAGGACAAGCACAGATTCAAGTGTGAGGGAGTTTGATGAGTCATTATTATATCTATTTTATCCATAATATTTAGTATTGTTTTATTTAGATTTTAGTTATATTTATATTTATAATATTTCCTTTTTGAATTATATTACTACAATTGCATATTTTATATTTCAGGAATGAATATTGGATGAATTGAGTCTTGGAGCAAAAGAAAGAGGATTGGAGCTGATTCGGTGTAGAAATACGAAGATTCGATGACAAAATATGTCTCACCCAAAGTCAGAACCTTGGCACGGCCCGTGCTAGGCTTGGCACGGCTGTGCCACCTTCCAATGCCTCTTTTGCTGCTTTTGCTTAGATTTTAAGCTACTCTATTTTTAGCCCGAATGTAATAGCTTAGATTTTAAGTCGAACAAATGCTATAAATAGAGTAGCCATCCATCACAAATAATCATCTTTTCTTGGAATACAATATGTGACAATTGTGTTTCTAATAAAAGTTCATTTTACTTTCTTGTTATTTATCTTTATGCTTTCTCTCTTCTTCTCCTTGTCTACGATGAACGTCAGTGAGTAGACTTCTCTTGTCTTGGGATTGTTGGATAAGTCTAATGACATAATCCTAATCAAACCAAGCTTTAAACCTTAATCTTATGTAACCCTAATTCCTTATCTAAATTCACCGCTTTAACATGGATCAACCATTATCAAACTGTGGAAACGAAAGTGGAGGGTTTGATAATTGTTTATCCATCATATCAAATATCAATTCATAAAACGAAAGTGGAGCTTTGATATTCGAACAAGTGAATTTAGACAAAGATTGTAAAGGCAGCGAAATAGTCTTTACAATCTTTGAGACATATAGTTTCGATCTTCAAGGGAACTAATAATGATCAAGTCAGCGAAATAGGCTTGGTTGTTAGAGGAACCAAAATCTAATAGTAATCAAGTCAGCGAAATAGGCTTGGTTGCTAGAGGAACAAAAGAGAAACTGTCTTGAGAAATTAGGTCTAACATAAGGTTATAAGTTTAATAGTTTGGTTTGTGAAGGAATTGTCATTAGGATGAACCAATAATTCCAAGACTTTTATCTTTTCTTTTATTATTTACTTTTAATTAAAAAACCCAAACTTTTCTATCTTATAAACCTTTAGTCTAATCATTATCTAAAGTTGATTGATTTCATAACTCCCTGTCGGAACGATACTCTTTTATACTACTTCGGTAAGACCGTGCACTTGCGGTTTTATCTCATCAGCGTCCCAAACCGCACCTTCCGTGTCTCATAACACTGCATGACCCTGAATATCCTTTCAATCTCCTTCAGCCATTTCTGAGCACCATCAGGATCATACATACCCTTGAATGTTGGTGGATGATTCCTCAAGAAAGTTTCCAGCATCCTGGTTCCATCATTACCAGTCTCCACCTTAGGTTGCTGTTGAACAGCTTGAGCTACAGCCTCAAGCGCAGCAATAAGGACAGCATCACTACTTGCAGTCATCTCGAAATTCTACACGGCAAACAACAACTCAGAACAACAACAAAAGCAACATTAAAGTTGACACTCTATCCTAGGTGGCTCAACACGACTCTACTACTTTGCCGGACGGACCAACCTGCTCTGATACCAAATTGTAACACCCCGTTACCCAATAGCAATTAAATAACAAATATTCATCAGAGTAATTCCACAACGGGCATGCTACACGTCATTTCAAAATTTCTTAAATAGAAAATAAAACTATTTAGTCAAAACAACCTGATATATATATGAAAACATAGCAGCGGAATAGTTTTCAAATCCATAACCTCATGAACATCCAACAACAGTCTATGGCATTAAAGGCCTTAGCATAAGTCAACATCATTGTTCAAAAGACAATAAAAGGCTCCACATCACAATTCCAAAATTTGATACATGGAAAGGAAAAACAACAATAATATAAATAATAATTCCCATCCCACGTATCAGAGCCCTAGACACGACATTGAGCCACCACCAACTACTCAGGATCACCTGCAAGTTACCCATAGGAAGGGCAACATTTTCAAGCAGAAGGGGTGAGATTCACAACAATAAATATAGATATTAAATCTTCAATTGAATCTAACACCCTATAACATCAAATACATCATCTTGCAAATATACATAATTAATTCACAAGCAACAACAACATCATCATAATCCACTTAACAAGTATGTATACAATGTACATATTCACCAACAACATCATCATCATCAAGTAACAACCACAATCAACAACTAAGACTCATGCAAATGACATGACAACACTGCTAAGACAACACCTTAGACTTCTCAATGGATGCAAATATGCATGTGGTACCAAACAGGACCGAAGTCCTCACCGCTTTTGAATGGTTAAAGCATTCATCAGGACCGAAGCCCTCACCGCTGTTGAGCAACTAGTACTCCAGGACATGAGTCCTCTCCGCTGTTTTATGCATATGCAATGGACCTACTTGTGTATATCTACATACAACTGACCATGCAATGCAAACTCCATGTGACACCACTTAAACAACATGTGTGATTCAATAAATAACATACATTTCAGTCATCATCAGTAATCATCAATCCAGCAATCCAATCCTCCCAAATAATGCAAAATTACATATAACCATGCTCAAAAACTACAACATCAAACACTACCATCCATACAAACAAACAGCAATCAGGAACTGTGCAACTCGCCTCGCGAGCACATCTACTCGCTATGGCGAGTTCACAAAACTACTTGCTCGCCATGGCGAGTTCAAGGCGAACTCGAGGCGAGTGAAAAATAGGTGCTCTCGGGAAAAATGACATTTTCTCACTCAAACTTCTATACTAAGCTCCCTAATCATCTTTTTAACCTGAAAATTGTTCCAGTCTTCATTAATATCATCTAGGTATCTTAAACCATCCCCAAAACATCTTATAACAACTTTTCAAAAATCAAGTTTTAATCTGGGCTACTCGCCATGGCGAGTTGGTCTGCTCGCGAGGCGAGTGTTGATGTTGTTCACTCGCGAGGCGAGACATGAATGCTCGCGAGGCGAGCGATGAACATCAGTACGGGCAGAAAACTGGTTTTTCCCCAAAATCCCATTTTTCTTCCAATCACTCCCCAAATCAGTTTACAGACATAAATTAACTTTCTGTATGTACTTAGAACCTATTTCTAACATCAAATTCACACTCACAACTCCAAAATCCACAATTCAACATAAAACCCAAAATCCCCAACTTTCACCAAACTCTGTTAAACTCAAAATCAGAATCTAAAATCTACACTATTGAAGTAAACCTCACCCTTACCTTAATTCAGAATGAAAAATGCACAGCAAAAAGGGTTCCTCTGGTTCTAAGTTGCTCTTCTCTCCTTCTTCTCCCAAAAGTTGGTTTTACGTGAAACTGGTTTTCTGACACCCACCCTTTTCTTAACTTCCCATTAATTGTAACTCCCTACTATTTCATTTAACTCCCCATAATTTCTATTAACTTCTATTAACTCCCCAAACACCAAAATAATTATTATTTCATACTTATTCTAATTATTATTAAATAAACCATATAATAAAATAATACACCACATAAATCACCCAAAAATCACACATATATATAAATCAATATATATATATATATATATATATATATATATATATATACTCCACATAAATCACCAAACATCATATATAAATATATATATACTCCACATAATTCAAATTAATTAAATATAAGAACTAGGGCGTTACACTAGAAGAACAAGATCTCATTTCAGACAAGAAGAATCTATGATAGGATTGCTGTCAATAATTGAACCAAAGACAATTGATGAAGCTCTCTCAGATGATGGATGGATATTAGCTATGCAAGAAGAGCTAAATCAGTTTCAATGGGACGATGTGTGGGATCTGATACCCAATCCTAATCAGAAGAACATTATTGAAACAAAATGGGTATTTAGAAACAAGCTGAATGAACAAGGGGAAGTAACTAGAAACAAAGCCAGACCTGTTGAACAAGGTTACAGTCAACAAGAAGGCATTGATTACACTGAAACATTTGCTCCAGTTGCAAGATTGGAAGCAATCAGGTTACTTCTATCCTATGCAGTTAATCATGGCATAATATTATATCAAATGGATGTCAAGAGTGCATTTCTTAATGGTGTCATTGAAGAAGTGTATGTCAAACAACCTCCTGGGTTTGAGGATCTTAAGCATCCTGACCATGTTTACAATCTTAAGAAATCACTATATGGCTTGAAACAAGCTCCCAAAGCTTGGTACGATAGACTAAGTAATTTCTTAATCAAAAATGATTTTAAGAGAGGCCAAGTTGACACAATACTCTTCAGAAGGACTCTTAAGAAAGACATTCTGATTGTGCAGATATATGTTAATGAAAGAAAATCAACCAGTGGAAATTGTCAATTCCTGGGAGAGAATCTGATATCCTGGGCAAGCAAAAGACAAGCAACAATTGCTATGTCTACAGTAGAAGCAGAATACATTTCAGCTGCAAGTTGTTGTACACAACTACTTTGGATGAAACATCAGTTGGAAGACTATCAGATTAATGCTAACAGTATTCCCATTTTTTGTGATAATACTGCTGCTATTTGTTTGTCAAAGAATCCAATTCTACATTCAAGAGCCAAGCATATTGAAATCTGTAACACCCCGTTACCCAAAAGCAATTAAATAACAAATATTCATCAGAGTAATTCCACAAACGGGCATGCTACACGTCATCTCAAAATTTCTTAAATAGAAAATAAAACTATTTAGTAAAAACAACCTGATATATATATGAAAACATAGCAGCGGAATAGTTTTCAAATCCATAACCTCATGAACATCCAACAACAGTCTATGGCATTAAAGGCCTTAGCATAAGTCAACAACAATGTTCAAAAGACAATAAAAGGCTCCACATCACAATTCCAAAATCCACAATTAGACATAAAACCCAAAATCTCCAATTTTCACCAAAACCTGTTAAACTCAAAATCAGAATCTAAAATCTACACTATTGAAGTAAACCTCACCCTTACCTTAATTCAGAATGAAAAATGCACAGCAAAAAGGGTTCCTCTGGTTCTAAGTTGCTCTTCTCTCCTTCTTCTCCCAAAAGTTGGTTTTACGTGAAACTAGTTTTCTGACACCCATCCTTTTCTTAACTTCCCATTAATTGTAACTCCCTACTATTTTCATTTAACTCCCCATAATTTCTATTAACTTCTATTAACTCCCCAAACACCAAAATAATTATTATTTCATACTTATTCTAATTATTACTAAATAAACCATATAATAAAATAATACACCACATAAATCACCCAAAAATCACACATATATATATATATATATATATATATACTCCACATAAATCAAATTAATTAGATATAACAACTAGGGTGTTACAACTCTCCCCAAATTACAGAATTTCGTCCTCGAAATCTTACCTCAAGCAAACAACTCCGGGTACGACTCCCGCATCTTACTCTCCAGCTCCCAAGTCAAACTTTCACCAGTCGCTCCACCCCAAACGACTCTCACTAGAGGTATCTCTTTACCTCTCAAAGACTTCACCTTTCTGTCATCAATCCTCAATGGCATAGTCTCAACTGTCAGGTTGTCTCTAACCTGTACATCATCCCTTGGAATCACATGTGAAGGATCCGCTACATACTTCTGAAGTTGAGAAACATGAAACACATCGTGCAAGTTCGAAAGATGTGGTGGCAAACCAACTCTATAAGCCACTGTTCCAATTCTCTCTGAAATCTGATACGAACCGATGAACTTAGGAGTCAACTTTCTCGACTTCAAAGCACGTCCAACAACCGTCAAAGGAGTGACCCTCAGAAAAACATGATCACCCTCCTGAAACTCAAGATCCTTTCTTCGCTTGTCATGGTAACTCTTCTGTCGACTCTGCGAAGCTCTCATCTTTTCCCTTATCAACCTGACTTTCTTAGTAGTCTCATGAACAAAATCCGGTCCCAACACAACACTCTCACCCGACTCAAACCAGCATAAAGGAGTCATACACCTCCGACCATACAAGGCTTCGAACGGTGCCATACCAATACTCGACTGGTAACTGTTGTTATAAGTGAACTCAATCAAAGGCAAGTGACTATCCCAAGCTCCACCTTGCTCAAGCACACACACCCTCAACAAATCTTCTAATGATTGAATCGTCCTCTCCGACTGACCATCTGTTTGAGGATGATAAGTCGAACTCAACCTCAATTTCGAACCCAAGGCATCCTGTAAACTCTTCCAGAACCTAGAAGTGAACCTCGGATCTCTATCCGACACAATACTCGACGGAACACCATGAAGCTTCACCACACTGTGAATGTAAATCTCTGGCAACTGCGCTACCGGGTAACTAATATTGATAGGAATAAAGTGTGCCGACTTCGTCAACCGATCGACAACAACCCAAATAGCGTCATGCCCTCTCGGAGTGTTCGGTAAACTCGTCACAAAATCCATAGAGATACTATCCCACTTCCACTCCGGTACATCAAACGGTGTCAACAACCCTGCAGGCTTCTGATGCTTAACCTTGGACTTCTGACAAATCAAACAGGCATAAACAAACTGAGCAACATCTCTTTTCAAACCGGACCACCAAAACAGTTTCTTCAAATCATGGTACATCTTTGTAGCCCCCGGGTGAATACTCAACCTACTCTTATGACTCTCCTCAAGAATCAACTTCTTCAACTCATCATTGTCAGGAATACATACTCTTCCTCTGAACCTCAGAACACCCTGATCATCAACCTTAAAATCACTGTCCTCAGCGTCACTACCAGTATTCATCAAATCAACCAATTTCACATCCGCTTTCTGAGCTTCTCGGATACTGTTCAAGAAGTTACTATCAATCTTTAGCATTCCCAATTATATACTCTGAGATGACAATTCACAAACAAGACTCATGTCTCTAAACTGCTCTAACAATTCAAATTCTTTCATCATCAAAGCAGACATATGCAATGTTTTCCTACTCAAAGCATCAGCTACTACATTGGCCTTACCGGGATGGTAATTCAAGCCAAAATCATAATCCTTCAGTAACTCTAACCACCTCCTCTGCCTCATGTTCAGTTCCTTCTGGTCAAATAAACACTTCAAACTTTTATGATCACTGAACACCTCAAATCTGGAACCGTACAAATAATGCCTCCAAATTTTCAAAACAAAAACCACCGCAGCCAATTCTAGATCATGTGTAGGATAATTCTTCTCATGAACCCGTAATTGCCTAGAAGCATATGCTACCACCTTACCATCTTGCATCAGAACACCACCTAAGCCCAGTTTAGATGCATCACAGTATACAACAAACGGTTCTTCTGGTTTAGGAAAAATCAAAACAGGAGCAGTTGTCAACCTTCGCTTCAACTCATTGAAACTACTCTCACACTGAGCATCCCACACAAAAGATTTACCCTTACAGGTCAACTGAGTCAACGGAAGTGCTAACTTCGAAAATCCTTCTATGAACCTGCGGTAATAAGCAGCCAAACCCAGAAATTTTCTGATCTCAGTCACCGACTTCGGAGTCTCCCATTGCGATACTGCATCAACTTTCGAAGGATCCACTGCAATACCACTACCAGAAATAATGTGACCCAAAAAACTCACTTCACTTAACCAGAACTCACATTTCGACAACTTTGCATACAACCTCTTTTCCTTCAACACTTGCAATACTATTCTCAGATGCTCTGCATGCTCCTCTTCATTCTTGGAATAAATTAAGATATCATCAATAAACACCACAACAAACTTATCCAGAAAAGCATGGAAAATTCGGTTCATGTACTCCATAAACACACCAGGCGCGTTAGTAACACCGAAAGGCATCACTTTGTACTCGTAATGACCATAACGTGTCCTAAAGGCCGTCTTCTGCATATCCTCATCCTTCACCTTAATCTGATGATAACCAGACCTCAAATCAATCTTACTAAAAATCTTGGCACCAACCAACTGATCCATCAAGTCGTCAATTCTAGGAAGCGGATACCTGTTGTTTATCGTGACTTTGTTCAACTGACGGTAATCTATGCACAGTCTCATACTACCATCATTCTTCTTAACCAATAACACCGGTGCTCCCCAAGGTGAAACACTGGGTCTCACAAATTTCTTATCTAACAGGTCCTCCAACTGTTTCTTCAATTCAGCTAACTCAGAAGCTGACATACGGTACGGTGCCATCGACACCGGCTTCGTTCTTGGAACAAGGTCAATTGAAAATTCAACCTCCCTCTCTGGTGGCATATCAGGAATCTCATCAGGAAATACTTCTGGAAATTCATTCACTACAGGTAACCCTCAATCACAGCTTGATTTTCTAACGACAAACGTGCCATTAGAGAATACATCAGAATTCCATCACGTTCAAACTGTTTCATCTGTTTTGTAGACAGAAGCTCAACCTCATCTTCTTCCTCAGCAGAAGAAAAATGCATCGTCTTACTATAGCAGTTGATATGAACTCGATTATATTCTAACCAATTCATTCCAAAAATAACATCCATACCCGACAACGGCAGACAAACTAAATCAACCACAAAATCTCTACCAAACATAGATATAGGACACCCCAGACAAACAAGAGAAGTGGTTACTGAACCCTTAGCTGGAGTTTCAACAACCATTTCCCCCTTCATATCAGATACATCCAAACCCAACTTATAGGCACATTCAATAGCAATAAAACAATGAGTAGCACCAGTATCAATAATAGCAATTAAAGGAGTACTATTAAAGAAACAAGTACCTCTGATAAGTCGGTCCTCATTGGTAGTCTGCGTACCAGTCAATGCAAACACCTTCCCACTAGTTCTAGCCTTCTTCGGCTCAGGACACTTTGAACTAATATGACCCTCTCCATTGCAGTTGTAGCAGACAATGTCCCCACGCTTGCATTCAGCTAGACTGTGACCCTTCTGACCACACCTGAAGCACTTCCTATCATCTTTACCACAAACATTACTCTTGTGGCCTTTCTCACCACACTTGTAACAAACAATTTCAGCAGGAGCATCTCTCCTCTTGGGCCTCCTATCATCACCCATCTTCTGCTTTCCTTTGTCAGCAGGAGCACTGTAAGGCTTAGGACGATTCTGTTGTCCCTTACCCCTCCTCTCACTCATTATCTTGTAATGAGCTTTGGTGTCTTCCTCATAAATTCTGCACCTATTAACCAACACAGAAAAGACTATGATCTGCTGATACCCAATAGCTCTTTTGATGTCAGCCCTCAAACCATTTTCAAATTTGATGCACTTGGAGAACTCAGCTGTCTCCACACTGTAATGAGGGTAAAACTTAGCAAGCTCCACAAACCTAGCAGCATACTCTGTGACAGACATTGATGAGTCATTTATTGACTATTTTAATATGCTTTTTAGTTTAGTTTTATTTAGATTTTATATTAGTATTATTTCCATTTTAGGATAGTTTACTTTAAATTGCATTTTATTATATTTCAGGAATGAATATTGGATGGATTGAGTCTTGGAGCAAAAGAAAGGGACTTGGAGCCGATTGGACACAAAAATATGAAGATTGAGAGACAAAATATGTCTCCCACAAGTCAGAAGCTTGGCACGGCCCGTGCTAGCCTTGGCACGGCCGTGCCACCCTCCAGAGTGTCTTTTGCTGCTTTTGCTTAGATTTTAAGCTACTCTATTTTTAGCCCAAATGTAATAGCTTAGATTTTAAGTCGATCAAATGCTATAAATAGAGTAGCCATCCATCACAAATATTCATCTTTACTTGGAATTCAATAAGTGACAATTGCTTTTCTAATTAAAGTTCTTTTCTTTTCCTTTATTTTCTTGTCATTACTTTTACGTTTTCTCTCTTCTCTCCCATGTCTACGATGAACATGAGTGAGTAGACTTCTCCTTGTCTTGGGATTGTTGGATAAGTCTAAATGACATAATCCTAATCAAACCAAGCTCTAAGCCTTAATCTTATGTAACCCTAATTTCTTATCTGAATTCACCGTCTTAACATGGATCAACCATTATCAAACTGTGGAAACGAAAGTGGAGGGTTTGATAATTGTTTATCCATTATTCCAAATATCAATTCATAAAACGAAAGTGGAGCTTTGATATTCGAACAAGTGAATTCAGACAAGGATTGCAAAGTCAGCGAAATAGGCTTTGCAATCTTTGAGACATATAGTTTCGATCTTCAAGGGAACTAATAACAATCAAGTCAGCGAAATAGGCTTGGTTGTTAGAGGAACCAAAATCTAATAGTAATCAAGTCAGCGAAATAGGCTTGGTTGCTAGAGGAACATAAGATAAACTGTCTTCAGAAATTAGGTCTAACATAACATTATAAGCTTATAGTTTTGGTTTGAGAAGGACTTGTCATTTAGAGGAAACCAACGATCCCAAGGCTCTTTTTATTATTATTATCTTTCAAACGCTTGAAAACCCCCAACTTACAATTCTCTTCTCTCTTCTAATCATCTCTAAAAAGTTAATTGAATTGAACTACTCCCTGTCGGAACGATACTCTTTTATACTACTAATTTGATTAACTCTTTCTTTGTGATTAGAACTCTCTTCTACTTCTTTCTTTTGTATTACCACTAACTTCTTGGGTTCTCGATTTCTTATGCGAAGAAGTAAAAGTCTCGGAGAATTTATTCCTGAGATCGAAAGGTTTTTGCATAAGAAAAAGAGAGAGGCACAAAATAATACTCCTATGGCTGAACGCAATCTCAAAGAGTATGCTACTCCTTCAACGGAAGAGCCACAAGCTATTATCGTGTACCCAACGGTTGCGGGTAATAACTTCGAAATCAAGCCTGCACTACTCAATTTGGTGCAGCAAAATCAGTTTTCTGGATCACCCACTGAGGATCCAAATCTCCATATTTCTTCCTTCCTAAGACTCAGTGGCACCATAAAAGAGAACCAAGAAGCCGTAAGACTTCATCTCTTTCCCTTTTCCTTAAGGGATAGAGCTAGCGCTTGGTTCCATTCCCTAGAAGTCGGTTCCATTACTTCATGGGACGAGATGAGGCGAGCATTCCTCGCCCGATTTTTCCCCCCATCTAAAACCGCTAAGCTTAGAGACCAAATCACGCGTTTCAATCAAAAAGATGGGGAATCTCTCTATGAGGCGTGGGAGCGTTTCAAGGAAATGCTTAGACTTTGTCCCCACCATGGCCTAGAGAAGTGGCTTATAGTCCACACGTTTTATAATGGCTTGTCTTATACCACTAAGATGTCTGTTGATGTAGCTGCAGGTGGAGCTCTAATGAACAAAAACTATACAGAGGCTTATGCTTTGACTAGGGAAAGTAGTGCAATCGTCAAGAAGCAACCCCAAAAGCTTAGAGATCCAGGTAGTTTTGCCATCCCTTGTGTGATAGGGAAAGAGACCTTTGACAAAGCCTTGTGTGATTTAGGAGCCAGTGTTAGTTTGTTGCCTCTATCCCTCTTTAAAAAGATGGGAATAGGAGAGTTGAAACCCACCGAGATGATATTAAAGTTAGCCGACCGTTCTGTTATCCCAATAGCTGGATATGTTGAAGACATCCCCGTTCGGATAGAAGGGATATACATCCCAACTGACTTTGTGGTTGTTGACATCGAGGAAGACCATGATTGCCCTATGATCCTAGGAAGACCCTTCCTCGCTACTGCGGGTGCTATAGTTGACGTTCAGAATGGTAGGATAGTTTTTCAAGTGAGTGAAGACATGGTAGGATTTGAGTTTGAAAACATTAAGGAAGGTCTCGCCCCTTTATTATTGCAATATGGTCAAAGAACATAGTGTGAAAGAACGCTTTTTAGCGTCATCTACACAATACAACATCTTTGATCCTTTCTAATGGACACTTTCTTTTAACGTCAAGCTAATGACTATAAAGAAGCGCTTTGTGGGAGGCAACCCACGCATTTAACTGCTTTTGTTTTGTTTTTGTTATTTTTTTTTTTAGGTCATTGTCCGAAAAGAATTCAAGAAAACAGAAAATTTTGAAGCCTCGCCCTCCAGAACCTTGGCACGGCCCGTGCTCACACTAGCACGACCGTGCCAGACCTTGACACACCAAAACCAGCCCATATTCCAGAATGTTGGCACGGCCCGTGCTAAGCTTGGCACGGCCGTGCCCGATCTCAGGTAGGTATAACCTTACCTTTTGGCCTTCTTCTTCCTTCACTCTCAAACACAAACATCTCTCTACCTTCAACCTTCTCTCTCTAACCTCCATAACCAAACAACCTCAAACCTCCACAACCCCCCTCAAATCTCACCAATTTACAAAATTTCTCCACCCAATCAATCACAAACACCATTCCAATCATAACCCCCCATTCAAAAACCAATCTCACCCATCCAAACAACATCACCCAAATTCGTAACCCCCATAAACCTAACCCAAAAACCTGAAATTTTTCACCAATCTCCATAACCCAACCCCTCAAACTCACTTAAACCTTCACCACATCACTAAACCAACCTTTTTCCACCAAAACAACCCACACCCAAACCATCACCACCACCACACCAAAAGCAAGGTCAAGGCAATGGCTTCAAAGAGAAGCGGTAAAGAAGTTGCAAGCACATCCGGGGGACCTCCTCCAAAGAAGAAAACGCAAGCTAAGAATCATGGCATCACCTTCAGGGACAACAAGCAAAGCGATAGGTATAAAATTCTAATCTCTAAACCTTTACATCCTTGCCGATACCCTAATAACCATGACTTGAATAAGCTAGGAATCAAAAATAATGTGTTTAATCTGCTAGAAAGGTTAGGATGGGTTGATATGTTGAAACCTATGAAAGGGTATGAGAATTTCACCTATGAATTTTTAAGTTCTATTGCTTTACGAAAGATAGGTTGAATTTCGATAACCCTAATCATAGAGTTTCTTTTCGGCTGATGAATATTGATTACGAGATGTCTCTTCAACACTTATGTGATGAGATGGGCTTCGCCAATGCGGGGTTCATCCACGACTCTTGGGATCAAAATTTGAAACCGGTTAACTATCAACCCGCCGCCTTTTGGGAGCGAATTACAGGTCATGACCAATTTAACACACGTGCCAACAAAGCTAGCAACATTCACAACCCCGTACTTAGGTACCTTCAAAGGGTAATGGCTTGCACTATTAGGGGAAGGACAGAACTAGGGAACACTAGGAACGATGAACTCTTCATGCTTTGGGCTATGCTTCACAACCAACCCGTTAACACTTGTTTTTACTTGCTTGACTACCTTTCCCTTATAGGAAATAGGTCCGATAGTAGGGGAGAAATAGTAGTTGGTGGTATCATAACATACATAGCTGGACGGTTAGGCGTGAGTGAAGACCAAGGGATAAACAAGATTGAGGGTAACAATAGACTCAACATAGAAACCCTTATCTCTATGAATTTCATAAAACCCCGAATCCCCTTTGTTTATACACTCAAGCTCAATGTGCCCACTTTGATTTTATTGCCTAACCCATCTCGGACTAACACCGAGGTGGAAGAAAATTTGTTGTATGTTCATGATGACCCACAGGTGCACATAGACCAACATCATGAAGAAGCAGAAGGTGCACACTTGCACCATGAAGAGGAAGGTGCACAATTGCACCATGATGAGGAGCACCATGACCCTGATGAAGGTGACACAAATGAAAATGCAAGATGGGCATGGATGACTACCGAGGTCGAAAGAATAAGCACCGAGCAACAAAGGCAAGGTGTTGAACTAATGGGCATAAGGAACGATGTCCAAAGGGGCAACCGCATATCCGAAGAAAACAACCAAATGCTTCGGAACATGATGCACCACTTTCACCTCCAAGGTCCTCCATATGGACCCCAATGATAAAAATGTGAGCTTTCCTCTTCCTCTCTTCCCTTCTTTCTCCTCCTCCTTCTTTTTCTTCTTCTTCTTCTTCTTCCTCTCCTTCTCTTTTATTTTTCTATCTTGAATCATTGAGGACAATGCTTCTCCTAAGTGTGGGGGGAGCCTAATAAAGTGTCTTTAGTCGTAGTGTTTCCAAACTCCCTTGAACTTTATTCTTTTGTTATGTTTTATTGTGAAAGGCATGATTAAGCAGCTCGTTTTTATTGTTTTATTATGACATAAATTTTTTGTTGTCTCTTCAATGGTCGTTTCTTGTACATGAAAAGTGATTTCTTGTGTTATAAGTATTCTTGCTATACCCACATCAAGTTTTATTGTGAAATTAATTCTCCAATGAGAAAAACACCTAGTTGCAATCCTTGAGTAAGTGTATGAATAGGTATTTTAAGGAACACGTTCTAACTTTAATGGTAACCTGGACCCTTAAAAATCTTCAGAGTAAAAGTAGTATAAGTTTATGTGGGAATAATTCTAATGTGATGAAATGTGTAAACCAAAATGGGGCGGAAGGATATCACCACACGTGGAGGAAAGGATACCCTCTCACTAACTTCCTAAATGTGGTGATGACTTCTCAAATAAATTGTGCTTGAATTAAACCCTCTAAAAAGAGGAACTTCCTAAGTGAAGTAAACAAGTTGTAGCACTACTTAGGGTGATCATAGAAACTTGGAGGAAAGGATACCCCCTCACGGACTTCCAATGTGAAATGATAGCCCCTAGGCATCTACAAGCCCCCAAATGTATAAATTCATCAAGTCTATCTTAACTCTCCCACTTCTCTTATATGAAATGAAGAAAAGATTTTTCTCGGTCATTTTAGTGTTAAGGTTAGAACCTGTTCCTCATCATATCTATCTTATACAGGAGCAAGAAAAGGGTTGGACTACACACACACACTCACTTGAAATTTGTTGTCGGGTTGAATAAGTTTACAAGGAATGCTTGAAGTTGTGAATAGTGTACATTGAAATGAAACCTCGAGGGAGACATAAGCTTATTATTTAAAGTGTCATATATTAATCCTTTTGTTGCTGCCATGTCTATGCCTTTTGCTTGAGGACAAGCAAAGATTCAAGTGTGGGGGAGTTTGATGAGTCATTTATTGACTATTTTAATATGCTTTTTAGTTTAGTTTTATTTAGATTTTATATAATTTTATATTAGTATTATTTCCTTTTTAGGATAGTTTACTTTAAATTGCATTTTATTATATTTCAGGAAAGAATATTGGATGGATTGAGTCTTGGAGCAAAAGAAAGGGACTTGGAGCCGATTGGACACAAAAATATGAAGATTGAGAGACAAAATATGTCTCCCACAAGTCAGAAGCTTGGCACGGCCCATGCTAGCCTTGGCACGGCCGTGCCACCCTCCAGAGTGTCTTTTGCTGCTTTTGCTTAGATTTTAAGCTACTCTATTTTTAGCCCAAATGTAATAGCTTAGATTTTAAGTCGATCAAATGCTATAAATAGAGTAGCCATCCATCACAAATATTCATCTTTACTTGGAATTCAATAAGTGACAATTGCTTTTCTAATTAAAGTTCTTTTCTTTTCCTTTATTTTCTTGTCATTACTTTTATGTTTTCTCTCTTCTCTCCCATGTCTACGATGAACATGAGTGAGTAGACTTCTCCTTGTCTTGGGATTGTTGGATAAGTCTAAATGACATAATCCTAATCAAACCAAGCTCTAAGCCTTAATCTTATGTAACCCTAATTTCTTATCTGAATTCACCGTCTTAACATGGATCAACCATTATCAAACTGTGGAAACGAAAGTGGAGGGTTTGATAATTGTTTATCCATTATTCCAAATATCAATTCATAAAACGAAAGTGGAGCTTTGATATTCGAACAAGTGAATTCAGACAAGGATTGCAAAGTCAGCGAAATAGGCTTTGCAATCTTTGAGACATATAGTTTCGATCTTCAAGGGAACTAATAACAATCAAGTCAGCGAAATAGGATTGGTTGTTAGAGGAACCAAAATCTAATAGTAATCAAGTCAGCGAAATAGGCTTGGTTGCTAGAGGAACATAAGAGAAACTGTCTTGAGAAATTAGGTCTAACATAACATTATAAGCTTATAGTTTTGGTTTGAGAAGGACTTGTCATTTAGAGGAAACCAACGATCCCAAGGCTCTTTTTATTATTATTATCTTTCAAACGCTTGAAAACCCCCAACTTACAATTCTCTTCTCTCTTCTAATCATCTCTAAAAAGTTAATTGAATTGAACTACTCCCTGTCGGAACGATACTCTTTTATACTACTTCGGTAAGACCGTGCACTTGCGGTTTTATCTCATCAGACATGTCACCCTGTTTCAACTCCAGAAACTCAATCTCTTTCTTACCTCTGACATCCTCTGGAAAATACCTGCCTAGAAACTCCTTCCTGAACATAGCCCAGGTTACCACAGCATCATCCTGATCCAACACAAGCAACAGACTCACCCACCAGTCATCAGCCTCCTCCGCTAACATGTGCGTCCCAAACCGCACCTTCTGTGTCTCAGAACACTGCATGACCCTGAAAATCCTTTCAATCTCCTTCAGCCATTTCTGAGCACCATCAGGATCATACCTACCATTGAATGTTGGTGGATGATTCCTCAAGAAAGTTTCCAGCATCCTGGTTCCATCACTACCAGCCTCAGTCTTAGGTTGCTGTTGGACAGCTTGAGCTACAGCCTCAAGCGCAGCAACAAGGGCAACGTCACTACTTCCAGTCATCTCGAAGTTTTACAAGAGAAACAACAACTCAGAACAACAACAAAAAGCAACATAAAAGTTGACACTCTAACCTAGGTGGCTCAACTCGACTCTACTACTTGGCCGGACGGACCAACCTGCTCTGATACCAAATTGTAACACCCCGTTACCCAAAAGCAATTAAATAACAAATATTCATCAGAGTAATTCCACAAACGGGCATGCTACACGTCATTTCAAAATTTCTTAAATAGAAAATAAAACTATTTAGTCAAAACAACCTGATATATATATGAAAACATAGCAGCGGAATAGTTTTCAAATCCATAACCTCATGAACATCCAACAACAGTCTATGGCATTAAAGGCCTTAGCATAAGTCAACAACATTGTTCAAACGACAATAAAAGGCTCCACATCACAATTCCAAAATCCACAATTCAACATAAAACCCAAAATCCACAATTTTCACCAAAACCTGTTAAACTCAAAATCAGAATCTAAAATCTACACTATTGAAGTAAACCTCACCCTTACCTTAATTCAGAATGAAAAATGCACAGCAAAAAGGGTTCCTCTGGTTCTAAGTTGCTCTTCTCTCCTTCTTCTCCCAAAAGTTGGTTTTACGTGAAACTGGTTTTCTGACACCCATCCTTTCCTTAACTTCCCATTAATTGTAACTCCCTACTATTTTCATTTAACTCCCCATAATTTCTATTAACTTCTATTAACTCACTAAACACCAAAATAATAATTATTTCATACTTATTCTAATTATTACTAAATAAACCATAT
Organism: Medicago truncatula; assembly: GCF_003473485.1. Taxonomy (NCBI): domain Eukaryota; kingdom Viridiplantae; phylum Streptophyta; class Magnoliopsida; order Fabales; family Fabaceae; genus Medicago; species Medicago truncatula. The sequence goes on from NC_053049.1 coordinate 20,800,652, forward strand.
AATAAAATAATACACCACATACATCACCCAAAAATCACACATATATATATAAATATATATATATATATATATATATATATATATACTCCACATAAATCAAATTAATTAGATATAACAACTAGGGTGTTACAAAATCAAACACCATTTTATCAGATATTATGTTCAAAAAGGAGTTTTAGATATACAATTCATTGATACTGAGCATCAATGGGCTGATATATTTACAAAGCCTTTAACTATTGAAAGATTTGATTTTATTAAGAAAAATTTGAACATGCACTCTGTGTCTGATTAAGATTTGTGTGCCTCTGAATAAGAAGTTTGGTTCTGAAGTCTGTTCAGAAGCTTTGGTCCATCAGAAGCTCTTAACTGAGGTTCTGAGGAAAATTTTCTTCTGAAGATGACGTCAGCACTAAAACTTCAGAAGCTGTGTTCTTTAGTTCTGAATAGCAGGATTAGTGGAAACGTTGGCAGTTACGTCTTAGTAACACCTATCCCACTAACCAAGGTTGTTAGTCTGAAAAGTCTATGACGTGGTCTATTTGTATTAGAGTATAACTAAAAGGGCAATGATGAATTTATAAGCTTTTAAACGTACTTACACGCGCCCCCAATTTTTTATTAATGCTATGTTTGTTTGTCCCCTTATGAATTGCAAACGTTTTACTTAAAACACTTTGACAAAACACACACTACTCACTTCACAACCTACACTTTCGTTTTCTCTAACCTTGTCTACGAAGTAAGCGCATCCTCTTCTTTCAAAACCCTAGAAACCCTATTCACTTCATAATCATTCAAATGGCTTCCTCAAGCTCTGTTCCTTCCATCAAAATCAACACCAACGAATCATATGTTCTCAAAGAAAGAACGGTGACCGTATCTTTGAACAAACTGGATGTTCAAGTAGAAGCCACTGTAGACTTTGGTTCCTTGGAAAGGAATGGAATGGATATCAAGGGATACTTTGCTGCTCAACACATGTTGGATTACTTCACTATGATTAACAGACCTTCCTATGAAAATCTAGTCAAGGATTTCTGGGTCAGGGCAAAAGTGTTCGACAGAAGAAATGCTGAAGAGAAAGAAGTTAGGGCTGTAAAGGAGAATCCCAGACTCAAAGGGAAATCAAGAACAGAAATGGGTCTAAGACCATTCAATGGAACAGAAATCAGATCAACAATGATGGGTATGGAAATTACCATCACAGTGGAAACAATCGCTAGCGCATGCAGATGCTCAAATGATGGCCAGTATCAAGTGAATGATATTAAAGGTTAATGGGAGAAGAAGATTAATGAAGTTCTGTTCAATGGAAATCCAAAAGCAAAATCTTCTGACTTGTCTCCAACTCATAGGATGCTGAAGAAGATCCTTTCAGAATGCATCTTTCAGAAGGGAGGAGGTACTGATTCTCCTTCTTTAGATCACAAGCTGGTTCTGTTCTTCCTTGCCACCTATGAGAAAGTAAATCTTCCAAAGTACATACTGCATCATATGTGCTGGGCTCTGAGGGAAAGCCAAAGAACTAGTAGAAGACAGATTCCTTTTGGAAGGCTTTTGTCTGAGATTTTTGTTCAGGGAAAGCATCTGAAGGAATCAGGAGTATCTTCAGATGAAGAGCTTGGAACCGTTGTAGGAAAGATCATCAATGGGAAAACTCTCAGGTCTATGAGGTTAATTGATGACGTAACTTTAAGTGAAGAGGATCTGAAGACAGAGACTGTTCAATCAGATCTTATGACGGATTTCCCCTGCATCTCAAGATAGGACAATCCTGAGGTTCTGTATCAGTTTATCAAAGCTCACTTTCAGCATACGGGTGAAATTATCAGCTATGCATCTATTCCTGACAAGATAGGAGGAGCACCTCTCAAGGTTAAAGGGAAGAGATCAAAGAATGCTGAGAAGGATGATGTTTCAGCACCCAAACCCAAAAGAGCTAAAACTGCTAAGGCTGAAGGTTCAACTGCTTCTGCTTCTGATGAAGTCATCCAGAAGAAAAGAAACAGAGAACCTGAGGTTCGAGATGCTGCTAGAGAAGCTGCTCTTCGTGAAGAAGTCATCCAGAAGAAAAGAAACAGAGAACCTGAGGTTCGGGATGCTGCCAGAGAAGCTGCTCTTCGTGAAGAAGAAGAACCACAAATGAAAAAGAGTAAAACTCCTCTTTTCACACCAATGGTAGAAGTCACGCCTGAGCAGGCACAAAGGGCTAAAGAAGTTGTTGCTGATGAGTTAGCCAAGAAGAAGGAACTAGCTGAACTTTACAGACAGCAAAGAGATGAGAAGCTCAAGGCTGCAGGACTTCTTGAAGTGGATTCTCAATCTGTTGAGAAAGCTTCTAAGGTTGTGACTCTGATTGCTGAAACTCAAGAACATACAGTTAAGGAAGCAACTGTTCTGTTACAAGAAGTTGTGCCAAGAGGAGAGGGCACTATCTTAGACAGTCTGAAAGGTATTCCTAATTCTCCACATTCTGTTGAATTTGTAAATGTAGAATCAGATTCAAACCCATCTATCTCATCTGACTCAACCTCATCTTCTTTCGACCTAGATGATATTACACTTAGTCAAAAGTATAATATCCATTCTAAAAACCATTCACCATCCTCCAAAATCCACAAAGAACCAGAGTCTAGTATATTTGAACATATCAATGAACTAGCCTCACAAAGGATGAAAGTGACTGAGCACTTACCACCTAATCACCCTCTTAATCGTGACTCAGCCTTTCTCAGACCTCTTTCTGTAGTTCTACCAGAAACCAACCCAGAACCACAAATAGCCTCTGAAGTAGCTTCAACAAAAGTTATTTCAGAACAACCCCAACCTCAACAACCATCTTCTCCATCCATCCTATCTTCTTTAGAAAAACATTTAGGTGGTGAGATGTGTTTAACTCCACAAAAAGCCTCTGAGACAGTTCCTGAACAGACTGTTTCAGAAAACCAACAATCTGAACCCTCCACCCTTAACCTCTCCGAACAATTTGTTCCTGAACTATCTGTTCCTGAACAAACTGTTTCTGAGGAACCTACCCTTGAAACTCAATCTGAACCAGAACCTATGATCTCATCAGATGTCTCTGATGCTAAGGAAGAGCCCTTTAACTCTTCTTCTAATGTGATCATGGAATCTGTTTATGATCACCTACCTACCTCCTCAAACAGCCATCAAACTTCATCTAATTTTGCCATTCAACCAATCAATTCTCCAAAGCCATCAAAGATACCCTCACCTCCAACCATCTTTCTTGATTCTACATTACTAACAGATGTGTGTAAGAAAATCTTCAAGGAATTGAATCAACTCATTCAAGCTAGGAATGATTTGATTCATCATGATAACTATAAGAAGCAGTGGAACAGACTGAATTAAAGAGTTGACTTCATTCTATCTGCTCTTACGAGAACTTGTCTGGATGAGCAAGATATAGCTCAGAAGAAGTTTCAAGATTGGCTGAAAGGAGTTGATAACAGTCTTCAAGAAGTCAAAATCCTGAGAATATGGGTGCAAAATCCTTCAAGCTTAAGAGGAAGAGAAGCCACTGACTTCATTCCCAATTTTGTGCATCCCAGAAGTTTGGATTTATCCTTCTTGAGTTCGATTAACTTCCAGTCAGCATCTCCTAACCTTGAACTGATTCAAGAAGCTTCAGAAGGACTTATTAGAGCAGAAGGTACTTTTGCTTGAATACAAGGATGTTACTGAAGCTAAACTTGCAGAAGCCAGAACAAGAGAAGAGATCTTGATCAGAAGCAATGAAGAATTCAAACAACAGATGAAGCTTCAGCAAGAGTCAATGCAGAAGCAGCAAGCAGAAACAAACAAGTTGCTTAAACAGATGATGGAAATGTTTAGCAAACAAGCCAACCCTTAGTTGCACACATTTGTTTTAGCTTGTCTTATTTTCATGTTTTCTAACTGTTTTTGAACTCATTTGTGCTTCTGATTAATATATATATTTGCTCTGATATTTAACGTGCTCCTGAGTTTATTTTTTTATATACTTATACTTTCTTAAGTTTTGTCTTTCTTTAATACTTTTTGTTGATGACAAAAGGGGGAGTAATTGTATAGTATTTTTAGGCTCTGAGCCCCATTAATTTAATCAAGTTAAATTAATAGAACCGTTTTCTAAAACTCCTAGTTTTTTTTTAATTAGAAATGCTTCTAATTAATTACCTTGTGTGCATTTTATTGAAAATTTAATTAACCTGTATAGAACTTAGGGGGAGCTTACAAACCTCACCTTAAAGGTCTATTAGACTTAGGGGGAGCTTTCAAACCTCTTACCTGGCAGTCAACTTGTTAATTGGATCAACAACAATTGAACATTTTAAATACTATTGTTTGTCATCATCAAAATGGGGGAGATTGTTGGAACAAAATGTGTTTTACAATAAACCTTAATGAGTTTTGATGATAACAAGGTATTAAAAATTGTCAATTGGTTATTGCTAATATTTGTTCAAGTGTACAGGACCAAGGCAAAGTTAATCAATTTCAATAGGTCTTGGAAGAATAAAAGAGAGCAAAGGAACCATCAAGAAGAGTAACCTAAAGCATCTGAAGAAAACTGCGTCTGAAGCTATGAAGTGTTTCTGAAGTTTTAAGTGCTTCTGAAGTAATGACATCATCAGAAGCAGAAGTCATCAGAAGCAAAGTTCATCAGAAGCAAAATTTCATCAGAAGCTATATCATCACCAGAAGCTACAGTTGATCAGAATATTCAATCTGAAATCTCAAAAGAGTTGTCTCCTGAAGTTAATCTCGTCTAAGAGAACGAAGGATCAAAAGGGAGGTGCCAACGTTCATTTGAAAAGCACTGGGTGCCTGTCCTTCATTGAAGAGTTGACAAAGTACAAATGTACAACCACTACCTCCACGACCCTGAGTGTGTCCTCGCTACAAGACAAGATAACAGCTCTGCCTGCAGAATTGTTCCTTCAAGATAGGAATGAATTTGAAGTTGATCCTTCATAGGACTATATCCAAATCAGGCAAAAGATTACTGGTAGATGATCAAAGGAACTCAACGACTCTTTAGACGTGCTTAAAATCTCAACGTCTCTCTACACACCTCTATATAAGGAAGTGAAGACTTGAAGATTATAAGAGACATTACTACAAGTTAAAAGCGCCCAAACTCTGTCAAATTTGTTTCTCAAAAGCACTTTGAATTTCTGCACTGATTTGATATATCTTAGAAATTCTTAAGTCTAGAGTCTTTTGTTGCATTGTATTGTGAACACCACTGATTGTATATCAAGTGTTCAAAGTCAAACAATTTTCTGTGTAATTTTGTTTGATTAGAAGTCTCTTGCTTTAGTCCTTGAACATAGGAAGTCTCTCGCCTGCGTGCTTGAGCATTTGGGCATTCTCATACTAGGTAGTATTGAGCAGTTGTAATCTGTGTGATTATTTCTTAGTGGAAATCTCCTTGGAAGTGCAAGGGGGACTGGACTACTTCCGGTTTGTGGAAGGAACCAGGATAATTGCTTGTGTCTCTCTTTCTTTTCTCTACTCTGTTTTGTTATTCCGCTGCGTATCCGATTCTGAACATCACATCAGAAGCACTCTCAACCAGCTTCTGAAGTGATATCAGAAGAAGAATTTTCTAAGGAAAAGAAAACACAATTCAACCCCCCTTCTTGTGTTTTTCTCACCTTCATTAACAATATGTCCAAATGTTTGCATTTTTTTTAACATAATACAATAATTTTAAATATACAGATGTAACCATTTAATTTTATTTTATTTTTTTTAGAAGAAGTGTATCATTTAATTTTTCAAATAACTACATCGTGAAATATATCTCCAATAATTTAGGCAATGTACTTTATATTTCAAATAATAATAAAAAATTGAATAATTAATTTACACATAGTAAATTGGAATGTAGATCATTAAACGTAATAGGATGGTTTTTTCTTATGACTATGAAATATCATCCAATTAGCCTAATTTGCACTTGATCCAAGAGTTTCAAGGTCCTAATTTGAGTCTGCAAATCAGTTCAAGTCAACATTATGTGGATAATACGCATCAAAGTATTCAGAGAAGAAATGACCAAGAAAATGAAGTGTTTCTTAGTAACCAAAAACTAATTTTTCAAGAATATTAATGTTCATATATATAAGAAGAAAGAAATAATAAGAGAGGGAAAAGAAGTATTGCCTCTCTGAGTTGGAAGGAAGTTTGATTAAAATATCATGAAATAATAGACTATATATCAACTTTCTAAAGACCAACTTGAAATGAAGAAACTACCACTATAACTTTTTCTGATATGAGAGACATAAAGGGTATAAGTGTTATTTTAAGTTAATGGTACTATCAATATTCTCAATGCAGGTTCGAGGAAGATAATTAACTCAAAATAACACTTATAGCCTTCATTTGTCTCTCAAATCATACAAAGTTATGTTTCAAGTTGACCTTCATAAAGTTGCTATATAGTCTATTATTGCATGACATTTTCAACAAAATTCCTTCCAAAGAAAAGTGGTAACTGTAACACCCCGTTTTCCCAATATGAAATTTTCTTAAAACATTTATCAGAGTAAGCATCGTAAACAACGGGATATCACATAAACGTAATCCAAAAACAGTTAAATAATGATTTAACCAAATATCTTAAACATCGCAGCGGAAATTATGTCATAGTCATAAAACGTTTTGGCACGCAGGCCTCATCTTAAATCTTAAAAGAAATTAGTTCATAATCATAAACAGCATAAAAGTCACGTAATAGAATGAAGCATGCATAATCATAAAGCCCCATCCCGTTACGTATCAGAGCGACCTAGACGACACAGTGAAGGCAAGCCCACTCACGACGGAATCAGCACACTAAGCTCGATCACCTGCACGTTACCCACGGTCGAGGTAACATTCAAACAGAAGGGGTGAGATTTCATAACAGAATAGCGTTAATCAATGCAATTAAGAATCATAAATTAACATCTTAATCGATCTTGATCATAATCATTTTAAACATAATCATCATTGTATCCTTAATAAGCATTTATCACGTAATCACATAATCAATCATCATCAACAACATAACATTATCACGTAATCACATAATCAATCATCATCAACAAAGCATAATAGACATGACAATGTGACAATGCTCCTAGACTCCGTATATGCATGTGGTACCAATCGTCATCATAAGTATAAATATACTTTAATCGTGCGGAGGACAAAGCTCCTAATAATCGTGCGGAGGACAAAGCTCCTAATAAAACGTGGTGAGGACTAAGCTCAATGATATGCTATGCATGGACTCTTAACAACAAAACATCGTAATCATGTGCATTCAATAACTTGAAGCGAAACGTCATCATTTTCATTATATTCATAAATAAACATTGCATACTCAGTTAAATAACAGCAGCAGCATAGTCAAGTCACATATCAGCAGGGAGATATCAATATATCAACAGCAATTTAATAGAATCATAATCGTTTCGTTATATCTCACATATTGCATAATACACTAATCATGCTCAATTAATATCAACATATCTTAATAGCTTTACAGACTGCATTAAACGTTATCATAAGGTTTCATTACCAATTAGGGGTTCACTCCTGATCAAAAGGTGCGACACAGATCGCACAACCACTCAAACAGCTACATTCTGGACTTGCTCGCGAGGCGAGAGTTCTCACTCGCCATGGCGAGTACCACTCAAATTCCCAACTAATGTTGTTTTGGGTTCAATTCTGTCCTAAAATCATTCCTAATCATCTCTAGGTATGTTTAGGCACTTAAAGGCACTCAAGGTCCAACTAAAAAGTCGAAACTACAAAATATGACATGCACTCTGCCTAAGCTCGCGAGGCGAGGAAGGGTTGCTCGCCATGGCGAGTTGCACCAAACAACTCGAGAGGCGAAGGGAAAAGGCTCGCGTGGCGAGCGATGAACTTCATCACTCGCGAGGCGAGGATCATAGCTCGCTGTGGCGAGCGATGAACGTTGCTACGGCCAGGCTTCCTAAAAACACAAAAATCCGTCGATTCACATGGTTCTAAGCTTGGTTTTGATTCCAGAATTCATCCTAAACATATTCTAAGGTTAAAGGACGGTTCTTTCAACAATCTAAACAAGTTTTACCAATTATTCTCAAATTTTAGGGCTTTGACCTAATTCCAAAACTTCTCTAAATCAATCCTAACTTGGTTAACTAATCATCAGAATTACAGAGATTAATGTTACTGAGTTATTAGTCCCACCCTTACCTGGTTATGAAGAAATCGCAGCCCTCTTTGGTCTCTTGCTCCTCTCTAAGCTTTTTCTCCCTTTTCCAAAAGTTTTCACGTACAAAGTGTTTTTTCTAAACCTAGGTCTATTCTTTTATATCTCCTCTTAAAATACTTATCTTATCTCACTTTCTCCCCCAAAACTATCTAAAATATCAAAACAGCCCTCAACTAAATATTTTATATTATTTTCAAATCTTTATTCTATTTATCAATAAAATAATTCTCATAACATAATCAAATCCTCCAAAACTCATAACTTATCACGTCATCAATCAAATCACTAAATTCACCACAAATCATCAAAACATATCAAAATCATGCATATACTATATAATTATAATATAATGGCCTAAACTCGATTAAATAACGATTAAACGAAAGTGGGCGTTACAACTCTCCCCCACTTAAAAGATTTTCGTCCTCGAAAATTTACCTCAAGCAAACAACTCTGGATAAGACTCCAGCATCTTACTCTCAAGCTCCCACGTCAAGCTTTCACCAGTCGCTCTCGTCCAAACGACTCTCACGAGAGGTATCTCCTTGCCTCTCAACGTCTTCACTTTACGATCATCAATCCTCACCGGTAAAGTCTCTACCGTAAGGTTGTCTCTAACTTGCACATCGTCACTTTGGATTACATGAGATGGATCCGGAACATATTTTCGAAGTTGCGACACATGGAAAACGTTGTGCAAATTCGCAAGATGCGGCGGTAAACCCACTCGGTAAGCCACCGTTCCAACTCTTTCCAATATCTGATACGGACCAATGAACTTCGGGGTCAACTTCTTTGACTTCAAAGCACGTCCTACACCAGTCATAGGAGTGATTCTCAAAAACACGTGGTCTCCTTCTTGGAACTCAAGATCTTTTCTGCGCTTATCATGATAACTCTTTTGTCGACTCTGCGACGCTTTCATTTTCTCTTGGATCATCTGAACTTTCTCAGTAGTTTGCTGAACAATCTCTGGTCCTAAGACCACTCTTTCTCTTGATTCAAACCAACACAACGGAGTTCTGCATCTCCGACCATACAAAGCCTCGAACGGTGCCATTCCAATACTAGAATGGTAACTATTATTATAAGTGAACTCGATCAACGGAAGATGACTATCCCAAGTTCCTCCTTGCTCAAGAACACAAATTCTCAACAAATCCTCTAGCGACTGAATTGTCCTCTCCGACTGACCATCTGTCTGTGGATGATACGCCGAACTCAATCTCAACTTCGAACCCAAGGCCTCTTGCAAACTTTTCCAAAATCTAGAAGTAAATCTTGGATCTCTATCTGACACAATGCTCGAAGGAACACCATGCAACTTCACAATCTCCTTGATATAAATCTCTGCCAACTGGGCAACGGGAAAACTAATATTAATAGGTAGAAAATGAGTTGACTTCGTCAACCTATCAACAATAACCCAAATTGCGTCGTTCCCTCTCGGAGTATTCGGCAAACTCGTCACAAAATCCATGGATATACTATCCCATTTCCATTCTGGCACGTCTAAAGGTACCATCATTCCAGCAGGTTTCTGATGCTCAACTTTCGACTTCTGACAAACTAAACAGGAATACACAAACTGTGCCACATCTCGTTTCAAACCAGACCACCAGAAAATCTTCTTTAAATCATGGTACATCTTCGTAGCTCCCGGATGAATACTCAATCTACTGCTATGACTCTCTTCAAGAATCATCTTCTTAATCTCTTCATTGTCTGGGATACAAATTCTTCCTCGGAATCTCAACACACCTTGATCATCGATTTTAAAATCACTGTCTTCAGTCTGATCTCTAGCAACCAACAAGTCCACAAACTTTACATCAACTTTCTGTGCTTCCTTGATATTTTTCAGAAATTCACTATCAATCTTCAGCATACCCAGTTTCACACTCTGAGGTGACCATTCGCAAACCAAACTCATATCTCTAAACTGTTCAAGCAACTCGAACTCTCTGACCATCATGGCGGACATATGCAACCTCTTCCTACTCCAGGCATCTGCAACAACATTAGCTTTACCTGGATGATAATTCAAACCAAAGTCATAATCTTTCAACAATTCGAGCCATCTTCGCTGTCTCATATTCAATTCCTTCTGATCGAACAAATACTTCAAACTCTTGTGATCACTAAACACTTCAAATCTCGAACCATACAAGTAATGTCTCCATATCTTCAATACAAAGACTACGGCCGCCAACTCGAGATCATGCGTAGGATAATTCTTCTCATGAGTTCTCAACTGTCTTGAAGCATAAGCTACCACTTTACCTTCTTGCATAAGTACACCTCCTAAACCCAACTTGGACGCATCACAATATACCACAAAAGGTTCATCTGACTTCGGCAAAATTAACACTGGAGCAGTCGTCAAACGCTTCTTCAATTCACCGAAACTTTTCTCACAATGAACGTCCCACACAAAAGTTTTACCTTTACAAGTCAACTGCGTTAGCGGAAGAGCTAACTTAGAAAACCCTTCAATAAACCTTCTATAGTAACCAGCTAAACCCAAGAAACTTCTAATCTCAGTAACGGACTTAGGAGTCTCCCACTGTGATACCGCTTCAACTTTAGACGGATCCACTGCAATACCATCACCAGAAATAACATGGCCTAGAAAACTAACTTCTTTCAACCAGAATTCACACTTAGACAATTTAGCATAAAGCTTCTTCTCTTTCAACACTTGGAAAACAATCTTCAGATGCTCAGCATGTTCTTCTTCAGTCTTGGAGTAAATCAAAATATCGTCGATAAACACAACCACAAACCGATCCAAAAATGCATGGAAGATGCGATTCATATACTCCATAAACACTCCAGGTGCATTGGTAACACCAAAAGGCATAACTTTATATTCATAGTGACCATAACGCGTTCTGAAAGCTGTCTTCTGCATATCTTCATCCTTTACTTTAATCTGGTGATATCCTGACCTCAAATCAATCTTGCTAAAAACACGTGCACCCACTAGCTGATCCATCAAATCATCAATTCTCGGAAGTGGATACCTATTCTTGATAGTTACCTTGTTCAACTGTCGATAATCAATACATAGCCTCATACTACCATCTTTCTTCTTTACTAACAAAACCGGCGCTCCCCAAGGTGAAACACTCGGTCTAACAAACTTCTTCTCAAGCAAGTCTTCCAACTGTTTCTTCAACTCAGATAACTCAGAAGCAGACATACGATAAGGTGCCATCGAGACCGGCTTCGTTCCAGGAACAAGATCAATAGAAAACTCAACTTCTCTCTCTGGAGGCACATCAGGAATCTCATCTGGAAAAACTTCAGGAAATTCACACACCACCGGTAACCTATCAATCACTGCTTGATTCTCAATAGATAAAGTAGCCATTAACGAAAACATCAAGATACCGTCGCGTTTCAGTTGCTTCAGCTGCTTAGTAGATAAAAACTCTACACCACTTTCCTCTTCGACGGAAGAGAAATGTACTGACTTGCTAAAACAATTAATAAGAACGTGGTTGTACTCTAACCAGTTCATACCCAGAATCACATCCATACTGCTCAAAGGTAGGCAAACTAAATCCATTTCGAAATCACGACCAAACATAGACAAAGGACATTTCAAACATACGAGAGAAGTAGTCACCGAACCCTTAGCTGGAGTTTCGACAACCATCTCTCCATTCATATCAGACAAATCAAGATCCAAAGCAGAAACACAATCGAAAGCAATAAAACAATGCGTAGCACCAGTATCAATAATAGCAACTAAAGGAGTATTATTAATATAGCAAGTACCTCTGATCAAACGATCCTCATTCTCTGTCTGAGTCCCAGTCAAAGCAAAGACCCTACCAGTAGTCGGCGCCCTCTTAGGCTGAGTACACTGTGAACTAATGTGACCCTCTCCGTTGCAATTAAAGCAAACAATGTCTGTACAATTGCAATCAGCTACCACATGACCTTTCTTACCACACCGGACACACTTCTTGATTTCCTCAGGATAGGCGTTGCTCTTGTGGCCTTTCTCACCACAATTGAAGCACACAATCTCTACAGCATCCTTCTTCTTAGGCCGCCTAACATCGACCATCTTATGTTTCCCTTTGTCAGCGGGGGCACTGTACGGCTTAGGACGACTCTGCTGTCCCTTGCCCTTCCTTTCATTCACTACCTTGTAGTGAGCCTTCGTATCCTCTTCGTAGATCCTGCAGCTATTAACCAAATCCTGAAAAACTCTCAGCTGTTGGTACCCAATCGCCCTCTTAATGTCGGGCCTCAAACCGTTCTCGAACTTGATGCATCTCGAGAACTCAGCATTCTCTGCAGTATAGTGCGGATAGAACTTAGACAGCTCCACGAACTTGGCAGCATACTCTGTCACGGACATATTTCCTTGCTTCAGCTCAAGGAATTCGATCTCTTTCTTCCCGCGAACATCTTCCAGAAAGTATCTTCTCAGGAACTCTCTCCTGAAAACAGCCCAAGTCACGACAGCTCCCTCCTGCCCAAGGGTAGGCAGAAGAGCAACCCACCAGTCATCAGCTTCCTCGGCCAGCTGATGAGTACCAAACCGCACTTTCTGATCCTCCGTGCACTGCATAACCCGGAAAATCCTCTCAATCTCCTTAAGCCACGTCTGGGCTCCATCAGGGTCATAACGTCCTCTGAAAGTCGGAGGGTTCTTCTTCATGAACGTCTCCAACATCCTAGCTTCAGCATTTGCACCAGCATTCACGTTAGGTTGTTGTCCCACAGCTTGGGCAACAGCTTGTAGAGCAGCAGCTAACGCAGCATCGTTTCTTCCAGCCATAACCGAGATTCTACAAAAGTAGCAACAACAACATAAGATAGTAATATAAATATTACTAAGACTCGACACGACTCTTCTAATTGACCGGACGGATCGACCTGCTCTGATACCAATTGTAACACCCCGTTTTCCCAATATGAAATTTTCTTAAAACATTTATCAGAGTAAGCATCGTAAACAACGGGATATCACATAAACGTAATCCAAAAACAGTTAAATAATGATTTAACCAAATATCTTAAACATCGCAGCGGAAATTATGTCATAGTCATAAAACGTATTGGCACGCAGGCCTCATCTTAAATCTTAAAAGAAATTAGTTCATAATCATAAACAGCATAAAAGTCACGTAATAGAATGAAGCATGCATAATCATAAAGCCCCATCCCGTTACGTATCAGAGCGACCTAGACGACACAGTGAAGGCAAGCCCACTCACGACGGAATCAGCACACTAAGCTCGATCACCTGCACGTTACCCACGGTCGAGGTAACATTCAAACAGAAGGGGTGAGATTTCATAACAGAATAGCGTTAATCAATGCAATTAAGAATCATAAATTAACATCTTAATCGATCTTGATCATAATCATTTTAAACATAATCATCATTGTATCCTTAATAAGCATTTATCACGTAATCACATAATCAATCATCATCAACAACATAACATTATCACGTAATCACATAATCAATCATCATCAACAAAGCATAATAGACATGACAATGTGACAATGCTCCTAGACTCCGTATATGCATGTGGTACCAATCGTCATCATAAGTATAAATATACTTTAATCGTGCGGAGGACAAAGCTCCTAATAATCGTGCGGAGGACAAAGCTCCTAATAAAACGTGGTGAGGACTAAGCTCAATGATATGCTATGCATGGACTCTTAACAACAAAACATCGTAATCATGTGCATTCAATAACTTGAAGCGAAACGTCATCATTTTCATTATATTCATAAATAAACATTGCATACTCAGTTAAATAACAGCAGTAGCATAGTCAAGTCACATATCAGCAGGGAGATATCAATATATCAACAGCAATTTAATAGAATCATAATCGTTTCGTTATATCTCACATATTGCATAATACACTAATCATGCTCAATTAATATCAACATATCTTAATAGCTTTACAGACTGCATTAAACGTTATCATAAGGTTTCATTACCAATTAGGGGTTCACTCCTGATCAAAAGGTGCGACACAGATCGCACAACCACTCAAACAACTACATTCTGGACTTGCTCGTGAGGCGAGAGTTCTCACTCGCCATGGCAATTATATTTAATCGAGTTTAGGCAATTATATTATAATTATATAATATATACATGATTTTGATATGTTTTGATGATTTGTGGTGATTTTGGTGATTTGATTGATGACGTGTTAAGTTATGAGTTTTGGAGGATTTGATAAGATTAGAGAATTTATTTTATTGTTAAATAAAATAAAGATTTGAAAATAATATAAAATATTTAGTTGAGGGCTGTTTTGATATTTTAGATAGTTTTGGGGGTGAAAGTGAGATAAGATAAGTAATTAGGAAGAGATATAAATAGGAGAAGACCTAATATTTTAGAAACGCATTGTACGTGAAAACTTTTGAAAAAGGGAGAAAAAGCTTAGAAGGGAGAAGAGCATAGAGAGGGCTGCGATTTCTTCATAACCAGGTAAGGGTGAGACTAATAATTCAATAATGTTAATTACTGTAATTCTGATGATTAGTTGACAAAGTTAGGATTGATTTAGAGAAGTTTTGGAATTAGGTCAAAACCCTAAAAATTGATGATCAAACGGTAAAACTTGTTTAGATTGATGTAGAAACCGTCCTTTAACCTTAGAACATGTTTAGGATGGATTATGGAATCAAAATTAGGCTTTGAACCATGTTGTGTGATGGATTTTTGAGAAAAACCCTAGTCTGCCCGTGCTTCTGTTCATCGCTCGCCACGGCGAGAGATGATTCTCGCCTCGCGAGTGATGAACTTCATCGCTCGCCACGCGAGCCCTTCCTTTTCGCCTCGCGAGTTGTTTGGTTCAACTCGCCATGGCGAGCAACCTTTCCTCGCCTCGCGAGCTTAGGCAGAGTGCATGTCATATTTCGTGTTTCGACCTTTTAGTTGAATCTTGTATGCCTTTGAGTGCCTGAACATACCTAGTATTGATTAGGAATGAATGTAGGATCAGAGGGAACCCAGAACAACCTTAGTTTGGGAGTTGAGTGGTACTCGCCATGGCGAGCAACCTTTCCTCGCCTCGCGAGTACAACCAGAATGTAGTTTCCTGAGTGTTTGTGCGATCTGTGTCGCACGTGTTGATCAAAAGTGAACCCCTAATTGGTATTGAGACCTAATGATGAAGTTTAATGCAGTCTGTAGAGTTGTTAAGTTATATTGATATTAATTGAACATGAACTATTGTATTGTATATTCATGCAAGATAAGAAGATGTGATAATGATACAAATTATGTGCTTTGATATAATGATATCATCTTGTTATGTGACCTGTTTATGCTGCTTCCGTTATTTAACTGAGTGCATAATTATATGATGAAGTTTAACTCCAAATTATTGGATGCATGTTGATAAGTGATTACGATGTTTTGTTCATATGTGTCCATGCATAGCATATCATTGAGCTTAGTCCTCACCACGAAAATTAGGAGCTTTGTCCTCCGCACGTTTTATAGGAGCTTTGTCCTCCGCACGATTAAAGTATATTAATACTTATGATGACGATTGGTACCACATGCATATAAAGAGTCTAAGAGCATTGTCACATTGTCATGATTAAGATGCCTTGTTGATGATGAATGGATATGTGATTACGTGATAAGTGTTCATTGATTATGTTATGTTGTTTATAATGATTGGATATATGATTACGTGATAACTGTTTAGCATTTATGCAAAGTTAATAATGGAATGATTATGATGTTAATTTATGATTCGCAATTACATTGATTAATGTTATTTTATTATGAAATCTCACCCCTTCTGCTTGAAAATGTTGCCCTTCGTATGGGTAACTTGCAGGTGATCGTGCTTAGTGTGCAGTTGCTTCTGTGAGTGGCCTTGCCTCACTGTGTCGTCTAGGTCGCTCTGATACGTAACGGGATGGGGTTAATACTATAACATGCTTCATTCTTTTACGTGAACTGCCATGATAATTTATGCTTTGATAAACTCTTTTGCGATACTTGTTGGGCCTGCGTGCCAAAACGTTTATGAATTATGATTATGATTTTCCGCTGCTATGTTAAAGATATTTGTGAAGGTTAAATTATCATTTAACTGTTTTGGATTACGTTTCTATGTGATATCCCGTTTATGGTTTTTACTCTGATAATTGCTCATGAAATTTGTATATTGGGAAAACGGGGTGTTACAAGTACCACTCAAATTCCCAACTAATGTTGTTTTGGGTTCAATTCTGTCCTAAAATCATTCCTAATCATCTCTAGGTATGTTTAGGCACTTAAAGGCACTCAAGGTCCAACTAAAAAGTCGAAACTACAAAATATGACATGCACTCTGCCTAAGCTCGCGAGGCGAGGAAGGGTTGCTCGCCATGGCGAGTTGCACCAAACAACTCGAGAGGCGAAGGGAAAAGGCTCGCGTGGCGAGCGATGAACTTCATCACTCGCGAGGCGAGGATCATTGCTCGCTGTGGCGAGCGATGAACGTTGCTACGGCCAGGCTTCCTAAAAACACAAAAATCCGTCGATTCACATGGTTCTAAGCTTGGTTTTGATTCCAGAATTCATCCTAAACATATTCTAAGGTTAAAGGACGGTTCTTTCAACAATCTAAACAAGTTTTACCAATTATTCTCAAATTTTAGGGCTTTGACCTAATTCGAAAACTTCTCTAAATCAATCCTAACTTGGTCAACTAATCATCAGAGTTACAGAGATTAATGTTACTGAGTTATTAGTCCCACCCTTACCTGGTTATGAAGAAATCGCAGCCCTCTTTGGTCTCTTGCTCCTCTCTAAGCTTTTTCTCCCTTTTCCAAAAGTTTTCACGTACAAAGTGTTTTTTCTAAACCTAGGTCTATTCTTTTATATCTGCTCTTAAAATACTTATCTTATCTCACTTTCTCTCCCAAAACTATCTAAAATATCAAAACAGCCCTCAACTAAATATTTTATATTATTTTCAAATCTTTATTCTATTTATCAATAAAATAATTCTCATAACATAATCAAATCCTCCAAAACTCATAACTTATCACGTCATCAATCAAATCACTAAATTCACCACAAATCATCAAAACATATCAAAATCATGCATATACTATATAATTATAATATAATGGCCTAAACTCGATTAAATAACGATTAAACGAAAGTGGGCGTTACAGTAACACTTCTTCTCCCTCTCTTATTATTCCTTTTTTCTTATACATATGAACATTAATATTCTTGTAATAGTAATTTGTGTCAGTTTATCTCCTAACACTTTTATGATGAGTATTATCCACATAATGTTGGCTTGAACCGAATTGCAGACTCAAATTTGGACCTTAAAACTTTTGGTTCAATTTCAAATTAGTTCAATTGGGTGATCTTTGATAATCATAAGAAAAACCATGCAATTAAGTTTAATTATCTTTGAAAAGCATATAAAAAAATTCATCTATGTTTTGTTCTTCTGTAAATATTAATGCAAATAGCGATCATGACATACATAAAAGAGATGAAAGAGGAAAAACTCGTCAACACAAGTCAAAAGAGGGAGAAAGAGAGAGAGAGAGAGAGAGAGAGAGAGAGAGAGAGAGAGAGAGAGAGAGAGAGAGAGAGAGAGAGAGAGAAGAAGAAGAAGAAAAGGATTGGAAGTTTCACAATATTTTTCGGTGTGTGGAATGAACTATGTGATCTGTAACACCCCGTTTTCCCAGCATAAAAATTTCAACAACAATCAGAGTAAAACATCACATAAACGGGATATCACACTTCTTAAAAATCTCAAATAGATAAATAAGAATTTATCTTTCAAAGTAAACTTCAACGTAAAAGCAGTGGAATTAATTCAAAAATCATAAATTGTCTTGATACGCAGGCCTCATCAAATCACATCATAAATTCAGTTCGACAACAGTAATCATAATTTCAAAAGTTAATAGGTAAAGGAATAGAAGCATGCAATCAAAGACCCCATCCCGTTACGTATCAGAGCAACCTAAGACTCTGTGAGGCAAGGCCACTCACGACAGCACAACATCAACCTACGCTCGATCACCTACAAGTTACTCATACGAAGAGCAACATTTCCAAGCAGAAGGGGTGAGATTTCACAAAACAATAATATTAATCAATATAATTCAACAATCGTATTAACAACATAAATCTTAAACATAAGCATCATAAACATCATAGCATCATAGATAATAATTATATCATGTAATCACTTCATTAAAGCATCATAAATCTCATAGCATCTTAACATCTTTCATCATTGACTCGACTATGCGACTATGCAACTTAGACCTCTTATATGCATGTGGTACCAATTCAGGGCATGAGCCCCAATCGCTATTTGAGTATTAATATACTTCCAGGGCATAAGCCCCCATCGCTAATTGAGCTAAAGCTCCATCGTGTTGAGTACAAAGCTCCAGGGCATGAGCCCCCAACAAATGTATGCTAATGCATGGACTCGATCTCTTAATCATCGCAATCATCATCTCTTATTTATCCAATAATTTGGAGGTTCAACATCATCTTGATCAACTTGGACTTACTCATGCAGCTTGGTTAAATAACAATGGCAGCATAGGTAGATTACAACAATAGTATGACATCATATAACGACATCAAATAACATCAAGTAACATCTCAATCATTCATTCATAATTCAAGTAATGCAATTTAACATTATATCAGATCATAATCAACACTAACATCTCATAACAGCTTCACAGATTGCAGTTAACTTCTTATAAAGGTCTCATTACTACCCAAGGGTCCATCTCTAAACAATTCATGCAAAACAGATCGCATTTTCCTCACTTGCACTCAGTTCTGGAATTGCTCGCGAGGCGAGAGCATCTGCTCGCCATGGCGAGTACAAGCCAGATTCCCAACTATGGTTATTCTAGGTTAAACCAGGTTCAATCTCATTCGAAGTTATCATTTAATCTTTAGTAAGCATCTTCAGGCACTCAAAAACATCTAAGGTTCAACTTAAAAGTCAGAATTACGAAATCTTGCATGCTCTCTGGTCAAGCTCGCTAGGCGAGGTCAATTGTTCGCTGTGGCGAGCTGCGACGTGAGGTGAGGTGAGGATTATCGTTCGCGAGGGCGAGCGATGAATGTCGCTATGGGCAGAATGCAATTTTCACCTAAAAATCATCAACTCTCATGGTTTTAAGCCTAATTTCGATCCCAGAATTCATCTTAATCATTATCTAGTGTCTAAGGATAGTTTATACATCAATCTAACAACTTATTATCATTGGATCATCAATTTCACCTATTAACCCTAATTTCATAAACTTCTTAATTCAATCCTAACTTGTTAATTTGATTATCAGAATTACATGGATTAATAAAACTGAATCGTTAGTCTCACCTTTACCTTGTTTGAAGAAAATCGCAGCTTTCCTAGGTGTTCTCCCTTCTCTTGGCTTTTTCTCCCTTTTCTCCAAAAACAATCGTACGTACAAACTTTTCTAAAACCTAGGTCTTTTCCTATTTATATCTCCTTCACCTATCTTCTCTTATTTCACTTTCTGCCCCAAAACTCTCTAAAATCTCAAAACAGCCCCTAACTAAATATTTTATTTTATTTTCAAATCTTATTTTATTAAACAACAAAATAAGTCTCATCTCCTCATAAAAATCATCACATCACATAAATCATCTAAAATCATCGTAAATCATCATAAATCACACATATATTATATAAATATAATATAACTCGTCTAGACTCAATTAAATAATTAATTAATTAATTAAAAGTGGGCGTTACAACTCTCCCCAACTTAAAAGATCTTCGTCCTCGAAAATTTACCTCATGCAAACAACTCTGGATAAGACTCCAGCATCTTACTCTCAAGCTCCCATGTCAAGCTTTCACCAGTCGCTCCGTCCCAAACGACTCTCACAAGAGGTATCTCTTTTCGTCTCAACGTATTCACTTTGCGATCATCAATCCTCACCGGTAAAGTCTCTACCGTAAGGTTGTCTCTAACTTGCGCATCATCACTCTGGATCACATGGGATGGATCTGGTACGTACTTCCGAAGTTGCGACACATGAAACACATCGTGCAAATTCGAAAGATGCGGTGGTAATCCCACTCGATACGCCACCGTTCCAACTCTTTCCGATATCTGATACAGACCAATAAATCTCGGAGTAAACTTCTTTGACTTCAAAGCTCGTCCAACACCAGTCACAGGAGTGACTCTCAAAAACACGTGGTCTCCTTCTTGAAACTCAAGATCCTTTCTACGCTTATCACGATAACTCTTTTGTCGACTCTGCGACGCTTTCATCTTCTTTTGAATCATCTTAACCTTCTCGGTAGTTTGCTGAACAATCTCTGGTCCTAAGACCACTCTTTCTCCTGACTCAAACCAACACAACGGAGTGCTGTATCTCCGACCATATAGAGCCTCAAAAGGTGCCATTCCAATACTAGAATGATAACTGTTATTGTACGTGAACTCTATCAACGGAAGATGACTATCCCAAGTTCCTCCTTGCTCAAGTACACAAACTCTCAACAAATCCTCTAGCGACTGAATCGTCCTCTCCGAATGACCATGTGTCTGCGGATGATACGCCGAACTCAATCTCAACTTAGAACCCAAAGCCTCTTGCCAACTCTTCCAAAATCTAGAAGTAAATCTTGGATGTCTATCTGATACAATGCTCGAAGGAACACCATGCAACTTCACAATCTCCTTAATATAAATCTCTGCCAACTGAGCAACAGGAAAACTGATATTAATCGGTAGAAAATGTGCCGACTTCGTCAATCTATCGACAATCACCCAATTCGCGTCATTCCCTCTAGGAGTATTCGGCAAACTCGTCACAAAATCTATGGATATACTATCCCATTTCCACTCTGGCACATCTAAAGATACCATCATACCAGCAGGTTTCTAATGTTCAATCTTCGACTTCTGAAAAACCAAACAGGAATACACAAACTGTGCCCAATCGCGTTTCCATCCAGACAACCAGAATATCTTCTTTAGATCATGGTACATCTTCGTAGCTCCCAGGTGAATACTCAAGCTACTTCTATGACTCTCTTCAAGAATCATTTTCTTCATCTCTTCATCATCAGGAATACAAATTCGGCCTCGGAATCTTAACACACCATGTGTAACGCCCTCTCTAATTATTTGATTATTTAAATGAGTTTAGAATATACTTATATGATTTGTATGATTTATATGATTTATTTTGATGAGTGATATTTTGATATGTTATATGTTGGTATTTATTAGTATAATATATATACTATTTGATTTAGAAATATATACATGTTATTTGATTTAGAAATATATATATATGTTATTTGGTTTAGAAATATAAATGTTATTTGTTGTAGAAATATATATGATTTGTTGTAGAAATATATGTCATTTGTTATGGAAATATATATATATATATATATATATATATATATGTTATAGAGATATATTTGTCATTTATTATTGTTATATAAATATTTTATATATATATATATATTGGGATTTAAGAGAAAAATAAGTAGGTTAAGATTTTTATAAAAAGGAGAGAAAACCTAGTTTTAGAAAAACAATTGCACGTACGACTGTTTTTGGAAAAAGGAGGAAAAAGCCAAGAGAAGAGGGAGGAGACCTAGAGGCTGCGATTTTCATTCTTTAAGGTAAGGGTGGGACTAACATTCAATCTTCTTAAGCCTATGATCCTGAATTTGTGATTTAACATGTTGTTGTTCTTAGGTTGGATAATTGGGATTAGGTTTTGATTATTGATTTTTGAATTGAAAAGTGTAGAAACCATCGAAATTGTGTTAAGAATTGAAGTTCAGGCTGTAGAATAAACGTAGGTTGAGTTTCCTATCAAATTTTGGATTTGGGTTGATGAAACTGGGGATTTTGGAGTGAAAACTGGTCTGCTCCCGTAGATTTGTCCATCGAAACTCGCCACAGCGAGTAAACATACTCGCCGCGCGAGCTGCACTTTGACAGCATTCCCTGTTTCGTGTTCTTGCGTCTTTTTCACACGTTTCTGTTTTGAATTGGCCTTTGGTGTAAACATGAAAGTTGTAGATAATTGTGTTAGCTTTCCAGTGGCTTTGGTTTGACATGAAAATGATTTTTGGTGTTTGAGATATGATGAAAATACTCCAAGGAGGTCTTAGTGAATTTTTATAAATTTCAGCACAACTTTGTCCGAATTTGAAATGAAAACTGGTATTGATTGGTACAGAATTGGTCTTAGGTGTAAACACGAAAGTTGTAGGTATGAATGTTAGATTTCTAATGCCATTGTTCTGACGTCAAAACAATTTATAGAACTTGAGTTATGGTCAAATTACTGCACGTAGGTCACAGTGAAATCTTATGAAAATTCAGCATAACCATTTCTAAGTTAATCCAAAACTTATGGGATAATACCAACCCTCAAAACTAGAAGTTCTATGAGTTCAATTAAGGTGTTTAAGAGTATAATAATATGATTTAGTGTTGGGGTAGGAATGTGGGTTGAATATAATATTACTGATGATATGTGAAGCTATTATAATATGATTTAGTGTTGATAGTAATGTAATATATTTGTATATGCATTATGTGAATTATATATAATGTTTAAGTTGTTGTTGATTATCATTTGATATTGGTATATCTTGAGATGTTTACGTGTCGCCTATGTTGCTGTTGTTGGTTATGTGAAATATTTATATGCCTCATGTGGAAGATGTATGATGTTTAAGTTGTTGATGCTTCACATTAATATTGTAATGTTGTGAATTACTTGTGCTGTTTCTGTTGCTGTTATGAACTGCTAAGTTGTTTGTAATGTGATTTAATGATTAAATGCATTACTCGAAATATTATTGAATTATCAAGATGTTGTTGAAATGAATTGTTATTAAGCTTGATGTGATTTGATTATGCTGCAATTGTTATTTAACTAAGTTGCATGAGTATATATAAGTTGATGATGAACTCCAAATTATTGGATGTATAAGTGATAAGTTGATTAAGGTGTCTTGTTGATAGAGTACATGCATTAGCATTCATTGAGCTTTGTCCTCACCATGATTAGGAGCTTTGTCCTCCACACGATTAGGAGCTTTGTCCTCCGCACGATTAGGAGCTTTGTCCTCCGCACGATGAAAGTATATTAATACTTATGATGACGATTGGTACCACATGCATATAAGTGTCTAAGTTGCATTGTCGCATTTGTCGAGTCAAAGTCGTTGTTGATGAATTATCATCCATGAGTTGTTAAGTTGTTGATGAATTATCATCTAAGAGTTGTCGAGTTGTCTTATACCTAAGTGTTGTTAAAGAAGTACCTATGAAGATTATACGATGTTTATGATGTGAATTATATGATGTTGACTAAGATGTTGCTATGTTGTTTAAGATATTAATTATGATATTGTTATGTTGCTATGTTGTTTAAGACATTGATTATGATCTTGTTATGTTGCTATGTTGTTTAAAATATTAATTATGATATTGTTATGTTGCTATGTTGTCTAAGATATTGATTATGATATTGTTATGTTGTTATGATGTTGTATATGATACTGATTATAATGTTATGATGTTGTTTACGATGTTGATTATATGATGTTATTATGATGCTATATGTTGTGATGTATATAATTGTTATTATTAAGTGATGAATATGCTGTACTATATATGATTAATTATCATTAAGGGAATATTATGTTATGTTGTTATATTATTATATTATGACGAGATGATGTATATGTTGTTATTATATTATTATAAGATGATTAATATGTGTTGTTCATATCATTATAAGATGATGATTTATGTTGTATTGTATATGATTATTATTATTAAGCGATGAGTATGTTGTGTCGTATATGATTATTATTATAGTGAGATGTTGATTACATTGTGTTGTTTTAAAGTTATTAGTGATGATGATTACATGATGATATCTATGAGTTGTTAAGTGTACTTGATGATGTTTATGTTAAGTTGATAAGTTGTCTTTTATTCATGAATTGATAATGAGATGTTTGATGAATAAGTATTATTATGAATTGATGACGTTACGTATAGTTGCTAAGTTGTCTTCTATTATGAGTTGTTAATGAGATGCTTGGTGGAGAAATGTTATTACGAATTAATGATGTTGTTATGTTGTATATAAATTATGATTAAGATGTTGTTATGTTGTATATGAACTATGATGTGATGATCTATGTTGGTTATGATTTGGTTATTATGTGTTATATGATGATGTTTATAATGTGATGAATATGGAGTAAATGATAATTAGAAGTTGGTTGAGTTATTAAGAATTATTACATGAAGGATTATTATTACTAATAGAGGAAGTTATTTATGTTGTTAAATATAATTAAAGAATTATATGCTTGATATTATTGTTTTGTGAAATCTCACCCCTTCTGCTTGAAAATGTTGCTCTTCGTATGAGTAACTTGCAGGTAACCAAGAATAGTTGATGTCGTGTGAAGTTTCTCTATCGTGTGTCTTAGGTGCTCTGATACGTAACGGGATGGGAACTTGTTATTACTTTTCTATTCCTTACGTATTGTTTTTGAAGATTTATGACTATGTTTTTAGATTGGATTTTTATGAGACATCTATGAAGAGGCCTTCGTGCCAAAGATTGTTTTAGTTATTGAATAAATTCCGCTGCAAAGTATTAAAGATTTTGTTATTGAATTTTAAAGGATAAATAGTTATTTATTCAGTTTATGATTTTAAGAAAAGAATGTGACATTCCGTTTACGTGGAAAATTCTGATTATTATTATGAAATTTTTATGTTGGGAAAACGGGGTGTCGTCAAACGCTTCTTCAATTCATTGAAACTATTCTCACATTGAACATCCCACACAAAAGTTATACCTTTGCAAGTCAATTGTGTTAGCGGAAGAGCTAACTTGGAAATTCCTTCAATAAATCTTCTATAGTAACCAGCTAAACCCAAAAAGCTTCTAATCTCTGTAACTGACTTAGGAGTCTCCCATTGCGATACTGCTTCAACTTTAGAGGGATCTACAACAATATCATCACCAGAAATAACATGGCCAAGAAAACTTACTTCTTTCAACCAGAACTCACACTTAGATAGTTTAGCATAAAGTTTCTTCTCTTTCAACACTTGTAAGACAATCTTCAAATGCTCAACATGTTCTTCTTCAGTCTTGGAGTAAATCAGAATATCATCAATAAAAACAACCACAAAGCGATCACAAAATGCATGGAAGATGCGATTCATATACTCCATAAATACTCCAGGTGCATTCGTAACACCGAAAAGGCATAACCTTATACTCATAATGAGCATACCGCGTTCTGAAAGCTGTCTTTTGCATATCTTCATCTTTTACCTTAATCTGGTGATAACCCGATCTCAAATCAATCTTGCTGAAAACACGTGCACCCACTAACTGATCCATCAAATCATCAATTCTCGGAAGTGGATACCTATTCTTGATAGTTACTTTGTTCAACTGACGATAATCGATACATAATCTCATACTACCATCTTTCTTCTTCACTGATAAAACCGGCGCTCCCCAAGGTGAAACACTTGGTCTAACAAACTTCTTCTCAAGCAAATCTTCTAACTGTTTCTTCAACTCAGCTAACGCGGAAGCAGACATACGATAAGGTGCCATAGACA
This sequence comes from Medicago truncatula, assembly GCF_003473485.1. Taxonomy (NCBI): domain Eukaryota; kingdom Viridiplantae; phylum Streptophyta; class Magnoliopsida; order Fabales; family Fabaceae; genus Medicago; species Medicago truncatula. Next base: position 20,826,618 of record NC_053049.1, read on the forward strand.
CAGGCTTCGTTCCAGGAACAAGATCAATAGAAAACTCAACTTCTCTCTCTGGAGGCACATCAGGAATTTCATCTGGAAAAACTTCAGGGAAATCGCATACCACTTGTAGCTTATCAATCACTGCTTGATTTTCAATAGATAAGGAAGCCATCAAGGAAAACATCAAAATACCATCACGTTCTAGTTGCTTCAGCTGCTTGGTAGAAAAGAACTCTGCACCACTTTCCTCATCGACGGAGGAGAAATACACTGACTTGCTAAAACAATTAATATGAACATGGTTGTACTCTAACCAATTCATACCCAAAATCACATCCATACCGCTCAAAGGTAGACAAACCAAATCCATCTCAAAATCATGACCAAACATAGACAAAGGACATTTCAAACATACGAGAGAAGTAGTCACCGAACCCTTAGCTGGAGTTTCGACAACCATTTCTCCATTCATATCAGACATAACAAGACCCAAAGTAGAAGCACAATCGAAAGCAATAAAACAATGCGTAGCACCAGTATCTGTAATGCCCTCTCTAATTATTTGATTATTTTAAATGAGTTTAGAATATACTTATATGATTTGTGTGATTTATATGATTTATTTTGATAAGTGATATTTTGTTATGATATATGTTATATATTTATTAATATAATATATATGTTATTTGATTTAGAAATATATATATATATATATATATATATATATGTTATTTGATTTAGAAATATATATATATATGCTATTTGATTTAGAAATATAATATATGTTATTTGGTTCAGAAATATATATGATTCGTTATAGAAATATATACATGATTTGTTATAGAAATAAATGTTATTTATCATAGAAATATGTATGATTTGTTGTAGAAATATATATAATCTGTTATAGAAATATGTATGATTTGTTGTAGAAATATATGTCATTTGTTATAAAAATATATACATGATTTGTTGTAGAAATATATGTCATTTGCTATGGAAATATAAATGATTTGTTATGGAAATATATATATGTTATAGAGATATATTTGTTATTTATTATTGTTATAGAAATATTTTATATATATGTATATATTAGAATAGAATATTAATATTTGGATTTAAGAGAAAAATAAGTAGTTTAAAGATTTATATAAATAGGAGAGACCTAGTTTAGAAAAACATAACGTATGTACAACTGCTTTTGGAGAAAAGGGAGAAAAGCCAAGAGAAGAGGGAGAGACCTAGAGGGGCTGCGATTTCCTGATTATAAGGTAAGGGTGAGACTAACTTTGCAATTCTATTAAGTATGTGAATCAATGGTTAAGTTTAACATGAATTAGGATGAGTTTAAGAAGAATCGGAAATTAGGTCAAATTGATAGAATTGATGATTAAACGGTGGAAACTTGTTAAAAAGATGTAGAAACTGTCCTTAGACCTTAGATAATGATTTAGATGAATTCTGGAATTGAAATTAGGCTTAGAACCTTGTTAGATGATGATTTTCGTGTAGAAAGTGCATCATGTCCGAGCCTAGATTCATCGCTCGCCACGGCGAGCTATGATCCTCGCCTCGCGAGTGATGATCTTCATCGCTCGCCACGCGAGCCTTCCCCTTCGCCTCGCGAGTGTTTTGGTATTGCTCGCCATTGCGAGCAACCTTACTCGCCATAGCGAGCTAAGGCAGAGAGCATGTTAGATTTTGTGTTTCGACCTTTTGAGTTGAACCTTAGATGCCTTTGAGTATCTTTAGGTGCCTACTATTGATTAGAGAATGATTTAGAACGAGATTGAACTTAGAACAACCTTAGTTGGAAAGTTGGCTTGTACTCGCCACGGCGAGCAGATGCTCTCGCCTCGCGAGCACTTCCAGAATTGAGTGTTTTTAGTGCATTGTGAGACTTGAGTTGCTTGGATTGGTTAGAAATGAACTTTAGGTACATAGTGTGACCTATTAAAGATAATGATTGTGAATTGTGAAGCTATATTGAAATGCTAAGTGTTTATAATGTGATTTATTGATTGATTGCATTACTTGAATTATTATTGAATGATCAGGAAGTTGTTGAAAATGAATTGGTATTAAGCTGTTGATATAATCTGATTATGCTGCTATTGTTATTTAACTAAGTTACATGAGTTGTTGTTGATTATCATTTGATATTGTTATATCCTGAGATGTTTATGTGTCGCCTATGTTGCTGTTGTTGGTTATGTGAAATATTTATATGCCTTATGTGGAAGATGTTTGATGTTTAAGTTGTTGATGATTCACATTAATATTGTTATGTTGTGAATTGCAATTGATATATTGATATCTCTCTATTGTTGTGTGATTTGACTGTGCTACTGCTGTTATTTAACTAAGTGCATGATGTCTATATATATATTATGAAATGATGACGTTTAGCTCCAAATTATTGGATGCATGATGATATGTTGATTACGATGATTACGGTGTTTTGTTGTTAAGAGTCCATGCATAGCATTTCATTGAGCTTTGTCCTCACCACGATTAGGAGCTTTGTCCTCCGCACGTTTTAGGAGCTTTGTCCTCCGCACGATAAAAGTATATTAATACTTATGATGACGATTGGTACCACATGCATATAAGTGTCTAAGTTGCATTGTCGCATATGTCGAGTCAAGGTCGTTGTTGATGAATTATCATCCATGAGTTGTTAAGTTGTCGATGAATTATCATCCATGAGTTTGTCGAGTTGTGTTCTACCCATGTGTTGTTAAAGAAGTACCTACGAAGATTATACGATGTGAATTATATGATGTTGACTAAAATATTGCTATGTTGTTTAACATGTTGATTATGATATTGTTATGTTGCTACGTTATTTAAGATATTGATTATGATATTGTTATGTTGCTATGTTGTTTAACATGTTGATTATGATACTGTTATGTTGCTACATTGTTTAAGATATTGATTATGATATTGTTACGTTGCTATGTTGTTTAAGATAATGATTATGATATTGTTAAGTTGTTATGATGTTGTGTATAATTGTTACTATTAAGTGATGAATATGTTGTTCTATATATGATTAATATTATTAAGTGAATATTATGTTATGTTATTGATGATGATCGAATGTTGTGATTACTTGGTAATTGTTTATCAAAGATGCTATGATGTTTAAGATGATATTGTTTAAGATGTTTATGTTGAAGATTTATGATGTTGATTTTGGTGTTAGTATGTGTTGATTATATTTTCATAAGATGATGAATACGTTGTTGTTATATTAATACAAGAAGATGAATATGTTGTTGTTATATTATTATATTATGAAGAGATGATGTATATATAATTATTATTATTATTAAGTGAATATCATGCTATGTTGTTGTTATATTATTATATTATGACGAGATGATGTATATATAATTATTATTATTATTAAGTGAATATCATGCTATGTTGTTGTTATATTATTATATTATGACGAGATGATGTATATATAATTATTATTATTATTAAGTGAATATCATGTTACGTTGTTGTTATATTATTATAAGAAGATGTTTATGTTATGATGTAGATAATTATTACTATTAATAAGAGATGATTATATTGTGTTGTTTTAAAGTTATTAGTGATGACGATTACATGATGATATCTATGAGTTGTTAAGTGTACTTGATGATGTTTATGTTAAATTGATAAGTTGTCTTTTATTAATGAATTGATAATGAGATGTTTGATGAATAATGTCGCGTCATTTTTTGGAGATCAAGGCTATTTGATTAGCTTTTGACTCACTAATTTATTTCACGAGTGAACATTTAATTTTTTAAGAAAAAGGGGAAAAAAAGTTCAAACTACCCCATTTTGAAAAGATTTTGGGTTCGGGGGTTAGTTACATAAAGGGAAGGTATTAGCACCCCTTATGTCCGTAGTACTCTACAGAAACCTCTTGGTTTTATTTAATTTAATGTGCTATAACTTGCTTGCTTTTGAAAAAGAAGTTAATGTGATGATTAAAAGAAAAAAGAAAGTGAGACCTAATTTATCTACATTTTTTATTGTTTGGAAGGACATGGTCCTCTGCCTACGTACCCGTGAAGGATCAAAACCTCGTAGTTCGGGGTAGAAAACGACGTTTGATTGGTTTTGTGTTTTTTATTAGTTTTTGAAAAAAAAGATTTTAAAATGAAAAGCCAAGTGGCAAAGTGATTTTGTTTGTGTTTTTTATTAAAAGAAAGATGACTCAAAGTATAATTAAATTGATTGATATTTGATTTAAGAAAATAAAATAAAAATGCGGTCACTTGATTTGGATCAAGGTTTATTATGAAAAATGTTTTTGATATTTTTTGGTTATTTGCATGTTTTTGTTGTTTTTTGAATAAATATATGAACTAACGGAGCATAAAGAATAAAAGCGCGGCTACCCTAAGTTAGAAATATAAAATCTATGACTATTACATAAAAAGCCTATTTACATTCTAAGGTCTGCAATAAAAATTAAAATGCTAAAAATAAATAAACAAATACGAAAAGGAATAAAAAAAATAAAAAAAGGGTCCAAACACAAGGTGGGGTGCAGTAGTAATCAGGGGTGTGCAGAAAGCAGAAAAAAAAGAATTGGGCTTAAGGAAAACGAACCGGGTTGCGGGTCATGGGTCATGGGTTGACCCGTTTGGGGGATATATAAGGGTTGTAACCCTAAATCTCTCATTTTCTCACCTCTCCTTCTCTCTCTTCCGTTCTCTTTCTCTCTCTAAATCCCTATCCTCTCTCCTCTCTCTTCTTCTCCGGTGGAGGTGAGGCGGCCGGGAGAAGTCCGGCGCGGTGGCCGGCGAGCCATCGCGGCTGCGCCGCCGCGCCGGAGCTAAAAAACTCCTTTTTTTTTTTTTTTTTTTTGCTCTTTCTCTTCCTCTTTTCCCCCCTTTCGTGATACTAAACCCAAAAATCCCAAAACCTTTACCCAAACGTCTAGATCTAAAAAAGAAAGAAATTTATACCTTTTTGTTTTTTTGTGGATCCGGTTTCGTGATGTGATTGTCGCTGTTGTGACGGTTTGTGCGCCTCTGTGTGTGCGTGTATGTGCTGTGTTGTGTTGCCCGCGGCCGTATTTCCGTTTCTGTGCGCGTGCGTGTGTTGTGGCGTGGACTGGTGCGTGTGCGTGTGTTGGTGTTGCGGTTTGGACTGGTGCGTGTGTGTTGCCGTGCCGGTTCTGCTTTTCTGTGGGATGTGTTTGTTGCTTGCCGTTGTGTGTGGCTTCTCTTGTTCCCGTATTCTGTTGTGTGTGGCTTCTCTGTTTTTCTTGTGTTTTTTATTGTTGTGCAGGTCTCTATTTATAGAGTGAGTTTGAGGCTAGAATTTGTTACTGATGAGCACAAAATCAGTGGCTTGTGGAGGAGAAAAAAGGAAATGCGTCTGTTTTTTACTGGATTTGTTTCAGAGGAAGCGTGAATCCGGATTTGGATTAGAACAGCGTATGCGTGATGTTGTTATCTTGAACCTGGACACTTTTGGATTTTTTGGACTTTTTGGGACTTAAAAAGAAAAATTAATAATAAAAGGATAATGTCTACATTTTTGGTTTTAAATAAAAAAATAAAAGAAATTTAATCTAATTTTGGACTAAAATTAAAATTTAGAATTCTAAACTAAAAATTTAAAAGATGGAAATAAATAATTAAAGACTGAGAGAAGAGGGCCCGACTCGGAATTTTATGAGGTATTTCAAAATACCTCCCTGCCGAATTTTTCACTGAAATGCGAGTCTGGTCCGAGTTCGGAGACGTGTGTCAGTGGGACCTTAGGTCAAAATTTGGGGTATGACAGATGCCCCTATTTAAGTTTCTTCGCTCAGAGATTCGAAGGTAAAATCTTCGACTCGACGAGCCGAAGAGACTTAAATACAAAAGTGCACCAATTTTGACCTAAGAGGTTTATGAATGCTCATGATTTAATTATGAATGCATGATGACAGTGACGGCTTGACTGGAATGAAAAGACACTAGGATACCCAAATTCTTCGAAGAAAGGGATCCGACTTTACTGGGGAATCTGGTTTCACTGGGGAAGATGGTTGTTCCTCATTGTCTCGACATCTCGAAACAAAGTGCAAAGGTTCAGACTTCAATGTCCATTTGTGGACTTGGTTTTGGAAAATGAAATAATAGAAGGGTGCAAGCTATTTGTTGGTTGAAATTGGCCACTTGTTACAGGCTGTTCGTTGGTTGGAACTGGTCGCTGAGCATAAAGATAAAAGATTGACATGAGTTGTTCGTTTGTTGGAACTAGTTGCTCGGAAGGTAAGAGATATTGGCATAGGCTATTCGTTTGTTGGAATCGGTCGCTGGGCATAAAGATAAAAGATTGACATGAGTTGTTCGTTTGTTGGAACTAGTTGCTCGAAAGGGAAAAAAACTGACATAGGCTATTCGTTTGTTGGAATCGGTCGCTTGAAAGGTTTGGATTGGTGACATCTCTAGAACAGCTACGCTGGGGATGATACCTGGAGTTTGAAGTTGACATCGAGATTAACTAGCGTTGTGACTAGTACGGCTTTCTGCCGGGGATGACACTTCGAAACTAAAGTTGAAATTGGCATTGATTAGTGACATGACTTAGCACGGCTTTTCGCCGGGCATGACACCTTTGAAATTTGAAATTGACATTGATTAGTGACATAACTAGCATGGCTTTACGCCGGGGATGACACTTTTGAATTTGAAATTGAAATTGACATTCATTCGTAGAAACTTGCGGCTTGACACAATGGTAAGCTTTGACTGATGCAATTATGTGTGAATTGATGTTATGCATATGTTGTGTACGCGTAAACGTATGATTATGTGAAAATATTGGTGAATGCATGATTGCATGGATGTATGGATATATGAATGCACATGACACGTGAATCGATGAACTGAGACAAGATAGGTAAGATGGGAGTTGGACCGACATTGCATTACAAACACTCGGCAACCTTCCTTGGAGATGATATTATTGTGAGCAAATCGAGCCGTTGATGGTGTAAGAACCTGGCACTAGGTAGCCACCGATGCCTCCTGGGGGGTGAGCCCATTGTTGATGAAAGAAGTCTGAAGAAGTCGCCATTTGTAAACCGGCACAGAGTGTCCTTCCATTGGTATACTTCCGCAGTTCTACCTTTTGTTTTATTAAAAGATCCCTAATTTTTGCCTGGACCGCCCTTTCGGGTTTTCAGTCCACCGGGAATATATATTTTTTGTTTTGCCCCTAATTTTTGCCTGGACCGCACTTTCGGGTTTTCAGTCCACCGGGACGCCCTCTGTTGCCTAAGTCGCCTTTTCAGGTTTTCAACTTAGCGAGCTTTTTTGTATTATTTTTGTATTTGTTTATTCAGAGATTTTCCTTAGTGTCGAGCCATGCTTTTAGCAGGATCTAACCTCTCTTGAGTTGATATATGCCTTTCTTACTCCCGAGTGCCAAGTTGTATCTATTTGTTTATGCTTTTTATTATATAATGTTTTAGAAATCTGTTTCAAAATATTATCATCAATAAAAGAGGAAAAATTCGTGAAACAAAACAAATGGGAATCAAAAGAGAGGTAAAGGCTCAAAGTTTATTGATCGAATGACGCTATGCCAATGGCATGACTTCATGGAGTTCTTTACAAAGTTTGAAAAGTAATGGTAATTTAAAAGGGAAAGGTACGTTGAACTTCATAACCCTATCCTTCTCTAACAACTTTGAAATCCCGTTATCTTGCGGCTCGAATACTTTTGATAGCAGGTATGCCCCAAGTGTATCTGTGCCCGACTGGATGCAGTTACTTTGTCTCTCTTTTTTTTTTTTTTTTTTTTTTTTTTTTAAATCCTTAATTTTTGCATAGACTGCCCTTTCGGGTTTTCACTCTATCAGGATAATGATCTCTGTTTATTGTCTCTAATTTTTGCCTGGACCGCCCTTTTCGGGTTTTCAGTCCACCGAGACGCTCATTTTTGCCTAAGTCGCCCTTTTCGGGTTTTCGACTTACCGAGCTGTTCTTTTAAAGTTTTTAGACAAAGTATTTCTTGACTGCGTCCGTGTTCACAGGTCGTGGAAGTTCTTCACCGTCCATGGTTTGTAGAGTCATGGCACCACCTGAGAAGGCTCTTTTAACAACATACGGACCTTCATAATTAGGAGCCCACTTGCCTCGGGAGTCTGGTTGGAAAGAGAAAATCTTTTTGAGCACGAGATCACCTTCTTTAAACTCACGGGGACGAACTTTCTTGTCAAAGGCCTGCTTCATCCTTTTTTGATATAATTGTCCGTGACATAGGGCTGTCATGCGCTTTTCTTCAATTAGATTCAACTGGTCGTATCTATTCTGAACCCATTCAGCTTCCGATAAGTCAGCCTCCATTAAGACTCTCAATGATGGAATTTCGACTTCTACAGGGAGTACTGCCTCCATGCCATATACCAGGGAAAAAGGAGTTGCCCCTGTTGATGTGCGTACAGAAGTACGATATCCATGTAATGCAAAGGGAAGCATTTCATGCCAATCTTTATAAGTCACCACCATCTTCTGGACAATCCTCTTTATATTCTTGTTCGCAGCTTCGACAGCACCATTCATTTGAGGTCTGTAAGGTGAAGAGTTATGGTGTTCGATCTTGAAATCATCACACAATTCTTTCATCATCTTGTTGTTTAGATTTGTTCCGTTGTCGGTGATGATCCGGTTGGGGATGCCATAACGACAAATGATATGATTCTTGATAAATTTGACCACCACTTGTTTGGTCACATTAGCATACGATGCGGCCTCAACCCACTTAGTGAAGTAGTCAATAGCCACTAAGATAAAACGGTGTCCATTTGAAGCTTTGGGCTCAATCCTTCCGATCATGTCGATGCCCCACATAGAGAAAGGCCACGGAGAAGAAAGTAAATTGAGCGTAGTTGGCGGCACATGAATCTTGTCGGCGTATATCTGACACTTGTGACACTTTCTGGTATGCTTGTAGCAATCTGATTCCATTGTCATCCAGTAGTAGCCTGCTCGCAATATCTTTTTAGCCATTGTGTGCCCATTAGGATGAATTCCGAAGGATCCTTCGTGTATTTCATGTATCAATAAATCAGCTTCATATTTGTCTACACATCTGAGCAAGACTGTGTCAAAGTTTCTTTTGTACAAGATATCCCCATTCAGGAAGAAATTACTAGATAATCTTCTGAGAGTCTTCTTATCTTTGTTGGATGCTCCAGGAGGATACTCTCGAGTTTGGAGAAACACCTTAATATCATGGAACCAAGGTTTATCGTCGAAAACTGCTTCAACGGCAAACACATAAGCGGGTCTATCAAGGAATTTGACACTGATTAGTGGCACGTCATTGTGATGATTCACCTTGATCATTGAAGACAAAGTAGCCAAGGCATCCGCCATCTGATTCTCATCCCGAGGAATATGATGTAATTCCACTTTGTTGAAGAAGGTCAATAAACGTCTTGCATAGTCTCGATAAGGTATTAGTCCTGCGTGAAGAGTTTCCCATTTTCCTTTGATCTGGTTGATTACAAGAGCTGAATCTCCATATATTTCGATATTCTTGATTCTTAGATCAATGGCTTCTTCAATACCCATGATGCAGGCTTCATATTCAGCGATGTTGTTCGTGCAGTCAAACCGGAGTCTTGCTGTGAAAGGGATGTGAGCACCTTTAGGAGTAAGGAGTACTGCCCCTATGCCGTTGCCGTATACATTGACAGCCCCATCAAATATCAAACCCCACACTGAATCCGGATCAGGACCTTCTCCGAATAGTGGCTCGTCACAGTCTTTCATTTTTAGATACATAATCTCTTCATCAGGAAAGTCAAACTTGATAGGTCGATAGTCTTCAAGTGGTTGGTGAGCCAAGTGATCAGCAAGGATACTGCCTTTGATTGCCTTCTGGGAACGGTACTCGATATCATATTCAGATAGTAGCATCTGCCACCGTGCAATCCTTCCTGTCAAAGCGGGCTTCTCAAATATGTACTTGATTGGATCCATTTTAGATACCAGCCAAGTAGTGTGATTAATCATATAATGACGGAGGCGTTTGGCAGCCCAGGCTAGAGCACAACACGTCTTCTCGAGCATGGAGTAGCGAGATTCGCATTCAGTAAACTTCTTGCTTAAATAATAAATGGCGTGCTCTTTTCTTCCGGTTTCATCTTGTTGTCCGAGCACACAACCCATGGAATTTTCTAACACTGTTAGGTACATGATCAAAGGTCTTCCTTCAACTGGAGGGATGAGAATCGGTGGTTCTAGTAAGTACTTCTTTATGCTGTCAAAAGCCTTCTGGCAATCTTCGGTCCACACAATACCTTGTTCTTTGCGGAGTAGTTTGAATATCGGCCCACAAGTTGCAGTCATATGAGAAATGAACCGGGAGATGTAATTTAGTCGTCCAAGAAAACCCCTTACTTCTTTTTCTGTTCTCGGAGCAGGCATCTCTCTGATGGCTTTGACTTTGTCAGGATCTACTTCGATGCCTTTCTGGCTGACAATGAAACCTAGAAGCTTTCCGGATCTGACACCAAAAGTGCATTTGTTGGGATTTAGACGAAGTTTGTACTTCCTCAGGCGCTGGAACATCTTCTGTAGATACTTGACATGGTCTTCTTCAGTAACCGACTTGACTATCATATCATCCACATAGACCTCAATCTCTTTATGTATCATATCGTGGAAAAGAGTAGTCATCCCCCTCTGATAAGTAGCTCCGGCATTGATTAAACCGAACGGCATTACTTTGTAACAGAAAGTGCCCCAAGGTGTAATAAATGATGTTTTCTCTCTATCTTCGGGTGCCATCTTGATTTGATTATAACCGGAGAATCCATCCATGAATGAGAAGACTTTAGACTTGGCGGTACTGTCAACCAACACGTCAATATGAGGTAAAGGAAAGTCGTCTTTCGGGCTAGCTTTGTTTAAATCACGGTAGTCGACACACATTCTGACCTTACCATCTTTCTTTGGAACAGGAACTATGTTAGCTAACCATTGGGGGTAATTTGATGTGATGAGGAAACCAGCGTCGATCTGTTTCTGTACCTCTTCTTTGATTTTGAGAGCCATGTCAGGACGTGTTCTTCTCAATTTTTGTTTGACTGGCGGACATTCAGGTTTCAAAGGTAGGTGATGTACCACAATATCAGTGTCTAGACCCGGCATATCTTGGTAGGACCAGGCAAACACATCAACATATTCTTTGAGGAGCTCTATCACCTGCTTTTTAACACTTGTTTCGAGCGATGCCCCAACCTTGATTTCTTTTTTGTCCTCTTTGGTGCCCAAATTAATCACTTCTAGTTCGTCCCCATAAGGCTGAATGGTCTTCTTCTCTTGTTCGAGTAGTCGAGAGATTTCGTCAGGGATCTCTTCATTCTCTTCTTCCTCCGCTTCATACACAGGGAACTCAAAGTTGGGAGAGATCATGGGGTTATGTTGTTCAACGGGTTCGTCGATTTCTAATCTGCACATGTGATGGATGATTTTTTAGAAAAAAGATACATGCAGATTTTTTTGAAAATTCATGTTGGGTTTTTTGTATTACCACTTTTCAGAAAAGCATAAAAGAAAATGAGACCAAACATCGGGAAAAAAAACGACATTTTTATTTTATTGATGATAATTTCTTGAAATAAAAAGCCCTAGATAAGTTCACTTTCGCTTGGGGCGGGGCGAAAGGATTTTTTTTTTGAAAAGAAAAGCAAAAACTAAACAAATGCATTACTTGGACAAGTGAGCAACAAAAGGAACATCTATGGCAACCCAATTGTGGCTGGATACTCCTGGTGTTATAAAACCTCGTGGCACACTTTCAGGATCATCTTCAATGATTGCATGGATAAAGCCCGAACTGTGGAAAGTGCCCTTCTTTGCTGTGGACAAACTAGTAGATGGGAAGAAACCCAAACCTTCTCGGTGCTTGTTTTCTGGAAGCTCTATCAGCTTTCCCCAGCTTGTGGACCCCCCTGCTTGTATGACCTTCTGAGCATCTTTTAGAGACGAGATAGAGGCTTCATTCTTCTGGGTATTCTTATCTTCTATAGTAAACCCTTGAAAAGGTGTCCCTTCGGCATCGTCTGCCCCAATGAAAGAGAAAGATGACAAATGACTCACTAATAAAGCCTCTTCACCGTTTACAGTTACTAGCTTCCCATTCTTTACAAACTTCAGCTTTTGATGCAGCGTGGATGTGACAGCCCCTGCCTCGTGAATCCAGGGTCGACCTAGTAGGCAACTATACGAAGCTTGAATGTCCATGACTTGAAAATTAACTTGGAAGACTTGTGGCCCAACTGTGATAGGTAGAACCACCTCACCAAGGACATCCTTCCTCGAGCCATCAAAAGCTTTCACCATTACCCCACTTTGCCTTAAAGGTGCGCCTTGGTAAGCGAGTTGGGTATAAGTTGTTTTGGACAACACATTCAAAGATGATCCAGTATCCACCAGTACATTTGACAAAGCATCGGTTTTACAGTTCACAGATATATGTAGCGCCCGATTGTGGTTCCTTCCTTCTGCTGGGAGCTCTTCGTCACTGAAACTCAAGTTGTTGCACGCGGTGATGTTCCCTACTATTCCGCCAAACTGACCCACCGTTACATCATAATCCACAAAAGCTTGTTCTAGGACCTTCATTAATGCATCTTTATGGGCCTCAGAATTTAGTAATAAAGACATTATGGATATTTTGGATGGAGTCTGCATCAGTTGGTCAACAACCTTGTATTCGCTCTTCTTTATTAACTTGAGAATCTCATCAAACTCTGCATTTGTACCAGCCCCATTGGGTTGATCCACTTCTTTGGCGATACCAGCATCTTTAGTCCGAACCTCCTTGTTTATTGTAGCATCAATCTTCTTTGGGAACACTATGGGAACAACGCGCCCATTTCTCAGAACTCTACTGTCTTCAACAATATTATCCACACTAGACAAAGGCGGTATTGGAACCTCACGACCCTCTTCAATCATGGTGGCATTGTATTTGTATGGAATGGCTTTTTCAGAAGCATATGGCAGTGGACCCGGTAAGCAGATCACCAGAGGGGTGATAGTTGACTTTCGACTGTCATAAAATACCTCCAAAGGTCCTTCGGGAGTTATTACACACACATCATCACACTTCCTTTCGACTACAAGCTCTCCTCGGTCCAGAAGCCCCTGAATATCATTTCTTACTTTTTGACATCCTCTGGAGTTCATAAGGCATATTTCACAGAGATCATGATCATGCTCAAAAAGGTCGACTTTGCATAACTTGGCATGTAACGGAACCAAGGGTGTTCTGATATGTTGAACATCCTGAATGGGACGAGTCTTTTGACAATCTTCGATCATGTTGACTGTTGCGGCACCATGATTCGGCAATGGGTTTGTTTGAACATTTGGCGCCGAGTCTGTGAAAGTTATTTTTCCATCATTGATCAACCTCTGCACTGTGCTTTTAAAGGCATAACAAGTTTCAATGTTATGGCCACGGCCCCCTTCATGGAAGTCACAAGTCTGGTCAAGTCTATACCAAGATGGTAGTTTTTCTGGGATAGGAGGAGCTGTTCTGGTTTGGACAAGGTTTTTCTTGAGTAAGCCGGGAAGTAATTCTGCATAGGTGACTGGTATTGGGTTAATCGGCATTCTTGGTGGTCGAGGTTGTTGTGGGCGTTGTTGATAAGGTTGTTGTTGGAAATTTTGTTGAGGGTATTGTTGATATGGGTATTGTTGGTATGGTTGCTGTTGGTATAGTTGTTGTTGGTATGGTTGTTGTTGGAAATTTTGTTGTTGGACATTTTGTGGTTGGACATTTTGTGGTGAAGGATTTTGTGGGAATTGAGGATATTGTGGTATTTGAGGATATTGCGGTATTTGAGGATGGTTATTCGTTTGTTGAAAAGGGTGAGAGGTGGGTGTGATGGCAGCAATGTGTTGATAGGCTGGATAAGTTTGTTGAGGCCCTCCATGAGTCACCATACCGACTTCTTGTTCTTTCTTCCTCGGGAAATGGTTCCCGGTCTTCTTGGTCCCACTGGCAGGAGTTGTATTCTTTACTAAGCGTCCTTCTCGGACTCCTTCTTCTAACTGTACTCCCATACCAACCATCTCCGCGAAGCTCTTTGGTGTACTCCCGACCATCTTTTTGTAATAAAAATGATTCAAAGTTTTTAGGAAGAGCTTGGTCATCTCTTTCTCCTCAATTCGTGGGCTGACTTGGGCAGCGGTGTCTCTCCACCGTTGGGCATACTCTTTGAACGTCTCTTTATCTCCCTGAGTCATGGCTTGGAGATCACTTCGGTCCGGAGTCATGTCTACATTGTAACTGTACTGTTCCACGAAAGCTTCGCAAAGGTCACGGAAAGTTTGAACCCTTGTTTTGTCTAGGTTTGTGTACCACTTTGAAGCAGGGCCGGTCAAGCTTTCTTGGAAGTAGTAAATAAGAATCTGATCATCTTGGGCATACGCAGGCATCCTTCTCACATACATTTTTAGATGTTCCTCAGGGCAAGAACTCCCTTTGTATTTCTCGAAGTCTGGAATCTTGAATTTGTGAGGTACCTGCACACTCGGTACCAAACAGAGATCGTACGCAGTCTTCCCAAATTTCCCTTTTTCACGGAGGGCTTTCATGTCTCGGCGTAGTTCATCATACTTTTCTCGTAGGTCGTTTACTTCCTCGTAAGCCTCTACATTCCCTGAATGAAAGATAGGTTCTTCAGTTTGCGGGACTGTATGTATCACAGGTGCTGAGTAGGTCATGGTGGCTGGAGTGACCCTCATGGCAGGTAGGGGTACTTGAGCCGTGTACTGGTGAGTGGGCATCTGAGCTTCACAAGTGATAGGACGAAATATCTCCCCAGCAGTGAAAGGTGGAAACCAAGGCGCGGAACGTTGCGGAGCGGACTGCGTTGGAGTGTCAGCACATAGTGTCCAAGAAGAAGACGCCTCGGCCTGAGTTCTGATGGGAGGAGGGGGTGGAGGTGCTTGTGATCGGGCCTGCGCTTCTGTTACGGCCTGAGCTTGAGTTTGCGCTTGTGCCAATGCTTGCGCTTGTGCTTGAATCTGTGCTTGAGCTTGAGTCTGAGTTTCTGCCATTGTTTTTATTAATTCAGCCATCTCGTCCATCCTAGTCTGCATGACTGTCATTTCTTCACGAAGTACCCGATTTTCCTGCTCAAGATAATCCATCTTCTTCTTTACGTTTGCTCGAGTGTAGTGAGTACGGGTTGACTTGTAGATGATACGTGGGGCCACCGTATGAAACGAGTTGACCCTTTTTCTGGAAAAGGAAGTTTGTGTGAGACTTTGATTTGAGACTATGAAATGCAGGATGATGCATGATGCTTATGCAAAAATAGACGTATATATTTTTTATCGAAGGACTTATGAAAGTATTTTTGTAAATATCATAGTTGAGAGTTCCATTGAATAATTCGCATACTATAAGATAATTCCCTTTCTAAACAACGAAGCCAAGGGATAGACTTTGCAAAAAAAAAAAAAAAAAAAAAAAAAAAAAAGATAAATATCTAACTTAAAGCTAAAAACAAAAATAAAAGAAAAACTGGGAACTCTCAAGCTCTTTGAAGTAGACTATTCATCAGAATCTGAATGTGCATCTTTGAAGAACTCCCAACGCTCCCCTGCGCTGATAAATTGTGATAGCCTTGTGCTCTGAGCTCGGATCTGAACATTCTTTTTTACTATTTGTCGTCTCAACTTGTGAACCTCATGCTCTTGTTGCTCTATCTCACCACTCATAGTCTCCACCTTGAGCATAGCTTCATCATACTTCCTTTTCCAGGTAGCACTCACACATTCCGATCGGGCCAACTTCTCTTGACATTCCTCCACAGTTGCGGGGGCCAAGGGTAAAGCCGGAGCTGGGGTTGTTGAAGATAGGTACCTTGGCAAATGATATGGTAAGACCAGATCGGAAGCTCTATTGATGACCCATTGAGTGTAAGACCCCTGTAAAGAGTCTGATCTCCTCGCCAACTGGCTTCTATTGAGTGTGCGAATGGCATGCCATGCTTGGACAAATCTTCCTCTTTTGTTTGAGGGATCTTCATGGTTGAAGTAGAATTCACTCTGTAAGTAGATGTTATCTGGCTTAGCTTCCATTGGACATCCAAACTGACGTTTGGCAAGGATAGGATTGTAGCTTATTCCTCCTTGCGTACCGAGAAGGGGTACATTTGAGTATTCTCCACAACTGACAATGATGTTCGTGAAGTTACAAGTGGCACGGTACCAGGTTATGTCGGATGGGGTAAGGGACATGATTCTTTTGGGCCAGGAGAGATTTTCTGGGTTGGCTTGAAAGGAGTGGGTCTGAGGTAAGTGAGAGGTAAACCATTTGTATAGTAAGGGTGCGCAACCAAGGATAGCTCCACGACCTACTTGGGTTCGATCGTGAATGGAATGATATATATCAGCTAACAATGTGGGGACTGGGTTCTTTGTGAGGAAAATTTGGATGGCATGGATGTCAACATAGTTATCAATATTTGGGAATAATACTAGGCCATAGATGAGTAAAGCTAGGATAGAGTAGAAGGCCTCAACATTGTTTGTTTTGGAGAAATCGGAGGCTTGTTGGTAAAGAAATTTAGTAGGTAAGCTTGGGAGATTCCCTTTTAGGGTAAGTTTTTCTTTTATGAGAGAGGTTTTGAGATGGAGGGCATTTGCAATAGTGGCGGCTTTGGGAAAAGGTTCTAAACCAGTAAAAGGTACCTTATCAAGTACGGGTAGGCCAATTAAGTGAGAGTATTCTTCGAGGGTAGGCATAAGCTGGTAGTCGGGAAAGGTGAAACAGTGGTAAGCAGGGTCATAGAACTGGACCAAGGTCTCCAAGCACCCCTTATCGATATTTGTCCAGAGGACACCAAGCAACTTCCCATGACGATCACAAAAATTCTCCAAGCTAGTTACTTCAAATGCAAGCTTCTTTAAGTTCTCTAGATCCAATTTCCTGAATGTAAACTTCCTAGTATTTCTTCTTTCCATGCCTATGATATTTACAAAAACAAGTATAAGCCCTTCGATATTTTTGATGAAAAAAGATAAAATTATGAATGAATGTATGTATGCATGACTATGCGTAGGTTAAGCTCATCATGTTGGAGTTTAAAGGTAATAACCCCCATTTGGTAAGGACTATGGTTTCGTTTGTACCTGTATCACGGGTTCTATCCAGTTCCCAAAGTCATCAACTACCTCCGAATGTTATCAGGTTACAAGACTACTCTTGATCCAATAATATCCGTAGGAAAGTTTCATTTGAGTGTAGTATCGCGTATCAACTAATTCAAGACTACTCTTGATTAGCCACCGCACTACGTCCTAAAAAGGCTAAGATGGGTTAAGGGTAACTAAAGGTCCTCAACTTCGACGGTCACTTGAAAATATAATGCCAACACGACTATTCATGCCAACATAGATTACTTTCAAGATTCCTCCATTGAGTGGGGTTGTACCACATGAACCTAAACACGAGACTTGACTCTCGGAAAGGCACTTTGGTTATACCACCGTCCTATCTTATGTTTCTCTCAAGCCCGGGTGTAGGGCTTTATCTCACCACTCATATTTAAAAAGAAAGGAAGAAGATAAAAGATATATACAATTATTTCCATCTTTATTTTTTTGTTTTTGTTTTAAGCAAGTTATAGCACAAAGAATTAAATAAAGCCAAGTTAGGCTCAACCCTCTTAGGGGGGGTCCCCAGTGAAGTCGCCATTTCTGTCGCGTCATTTTTTGGAGATCAAGGCTATTTGATTAGCTTTTGACTCACTAATTTATTTCACGACTGAACATTTAATTTTTTAAGAAAAAGGGGAAAAAAAGTTCAAACTACCCCATTTTGAAAAGATTTTGGGTTCGGGGGTTAGTTACATAAAGGGAAGGTATTAGCACCCCTTATGTCCGTAGTACTCTACAGAAACCTCTTGGTTTTATTTAATTTAATGTGCTATAACTTGCTTGCTTTTGAAAAAGAAGTTAATGTTATGATTAAAAGAAAAAAGAAAGTGAGACCTAATTTATCTACATTTTTTATTGTTTGGAAGGACATGGTCCTCTGCCTACGTACCCGTGAAGGATCAAAACCTCGTAGTTCGGGGTAGAAAACGACGTTTGATTGGTTTCGTGTTTTTTATTAGTTTTTGAAAAAAAAGATTTTAAAATGAAAAGCCAAGTGGCAAAGTGATTTTGTTTGTGTTTTTTATTAAAAGAAAGATGACTCAAAGTATAATTAAATTGATTGATATTTGATTTAAGAAAATAAAATAAAAATGCGGTCACTTGATTTGGATCAAGGTTTATTATGAAAAATGTTTTTGATATTTTTTGGTTATTTGCATGTTTTTGTTGTTTTTTGAATAAATATATGAACTAACGGAGCATAAAGAATAAAAGCGCGGCTACCCTAAGTTAGAAATATAAAATCTATGACTATTACATAAAAAGCCTATTTACATTCTAAGGTCTGCAATAAAAATTAAAATGCTAAAAATAAATAAACAAATACGAAAAGGAATAAAAAAAAATAAAAAAAGGGTCCAAACACAAGGTGGGGTGCAGTAGTAATCAGGGGTGTGCAGAAAGCAGAAAAAAAAGAATTGGGCTTAAGGAAAACGAACCGGGTTGCGGGTCATGGGTCATGGGTTGACCCGTTTGGGGGATATATAAGGGTTGTAACCCTAAATCTCTCATTTTCTCACCTCTCCTTCTCTCTCTTCCGTTCTCTTTCTCTCTCTAAATCCCTATCCTCTCTCCTCTCTCTTCTTCTCCGGTGGAGGTGAGGCGGCCGGGAGAAGTCCGGCGCGGTGGCCGGCGAGCCATCGCGGCTGCGCCGCCGCGCCGGAGCTAAAAAACTCCTTTTTTTTTTTTTTTTGCTCTTTCTCTTCCTCTTTTCCCCCCTTTCGTGATACTAAACCCAAAAATCCCAAAACCTTTACCCAAACGTCTAGATCTAAAAAAGAAAGAAATTTATACCTTTTTGTTTTTTTGTGGATCCGGTTTCGTGATGTGATTGTCGCTGTTGTGACGGTTTGTGCGCCTCTGTGTGTGCGTGTATGTGCTGTGTTGTGTTGCCCGCGGCCGTATTTCCGTTTCTGTGCGCGTGCGTGTGTTGTGGCGTGGACTGGTGCGTGTGCGTGTGTTGGTGTTGCGGTTTGGACTGGTGCGTGTGTGTTGCCGTGCCGGTTCTGCTTTTCTGTGGGATGTGTTTGTTGCTTGCCGTTGTGTGTGGCTTCTCTTGTTCCCGTATTCTGTTGTGTGTGGCTTCTCTGTTTTTCTTGTGTTTTTTATTGTTGTGCAGGTCTCTATTTATAGAGTGAGTTTGAGGCTAGAATTTGTTACTGATGAGCACAAAATCAGTGGCTTGTGGAGGAGAAAAAAGGAAATGCGTCTGTTTTTTACTGGATTTGTTTCAGAGGAAGCGTGAATCCGAATTTGGATTAGAACAGCGTATGCGTGATGTTGTTATCTTGAACCTGGACACTTTTGGATTTTTTGGACTTTTTGGGACTTAAAAAGAAAAATTAATAATAAAAGGATAATGTCTACATTTTTGGTTTTAAATAAAAAAATAAAAGAAATTTAATCTAATTTTGGACTAAAATTAAAATTTAGAATTCTAAACTAAAAATTTAAAAGATGGAAATAAATAATTAAAGACTGAGAGAAGAGGGCCCGACTCGGAATTTTATGAGGTATTTCAAAATACCTCCCTGCCGAATTTTTCACTGAAATGCGAGTCTGGTCCGAGTTCGGAGACGTGTGTCAGTGGGACCTTAGGTCAAAATTTGGGGTATGACAGATAATTATTATTATGAATTAATGATGTTGTTATGTTGTATATGAATTAGGATTAAGATGTTGTTATGCTATATATGAACTATGACTATGATGTGATGATCTATGTTTGTTACGATTTGGTTAATATGTGTTAAATGATAACTAGAAGTTGGTTGAGTTATTAAGAATTATTACATGAATAATTATTATTACTAATAGATGAAGTTATTTGTGTTGTTAAATATAATTATTGAATTATATGCTTGATATTATTGTTTTGTGAAATCTCACCCCTTCTGCTTGAAAATGTTGCTCTTCGTATGAGTAACTTGCAGGTATTAATGATTAGTAGGAGTGGTGGCTCAACTGTCCTTAGGTGCTCTGATACGTAACGGGATGGGAATTTGTTATTGCTTTCCAATCCTTACGTATTGTTTCTGAAGAGTTATGACTATGTTTTTAGAATGGATTTTTATGACATAATTGTACAGAGGCTTTAGTGCCAAAGACTGTTTTGATTATTGAATAATTTCCGCTGCGAAGTATTAAAGACTTTTTAGTTATTGAATTTTAAAGGATAAATAGTTATTTATACAGTTTATGATTTTAAGAAAAGAATGTGACATTCCGTTTAGGTGAATTACTCTGATTAAATAAATGAAATTTTCACGTTGGGAAAACGGGGTGTTACAGTATCAATAATAGTAACTAAAGGAGTATTATCAATATAACATGTACCTCTGATCAAGCGATCCTCGTTCTCGGTCTGAGTACCAGTCAAAGCAGAAACTCTACCAGTAGTCGGCGCCTTCTTAGGCTTCGTACATTGTGAACCAATATGACCTTCCTCTTCGCAGTTAAAACACATAATGTCCTTATGCTTACACTCAGCTAGTGTATGACCCTTTTTACCACAGCGAAAACACCTCTTTACCTCTCCCGGACAAGCATTGCTCTTGTGGCCTTTCTCACCACAATTAAAGCAGACAATCTCAGCAGGAACATCCTTCTTCTTAGGCCGCCTATCCTCGACCATTCTCTGTTTGCCCTTATCAGCAGGGGCACTATAAGGCTTAGGGCGACTCTGCTGGCCCTTAGTATTCCGCTCATTCACGATCTTGTAATGAGCCTTGGTATCCTCCTCATAAATCCTGCAACTGTTCACCAACTCGGAGAAAACTCGGATGTGTTGGTAACCAATTGCCCTCTTGATCTCAGCACGTAACCCATTCTCGAACTTGATACACTTCGAAAACTCAGCAGTCTCTGGAGTGTAATGCGGATAAAACTTTGCCAATTCCACAAACTTGGCAGCATACTCAGTCATAGACATGTTTCCTTGCTTCAGCTCAAGTAATTCGATCTCTTTCTTCCCGCGAACATCTTCCGGAAAGTATCTGCTTAGGAACTCCCTCCTAAACACAGCCCAAGTCACAGCAGCACCATCTTGCTCCAGGATAGGTAGAAGACTAACCCACCAATCATCAGCTTCCTCAGCCAGCTGATGTGTACCAAATCGCACCTTCTGAACTTCAGTGCACTGCATAACACAGAAAACTCTTTCTATCTCCTTAAGCCACGTCTGGGCTCCATCGGGGTCATATCTTCCCTTGAAAGTAGGAGGATGATTCCTCATAAAGGTCTCAAGCATCCTCGATTCAGCATTCGCACCAGCATTAGGCTGATGTCCAACAGCTTGTGCTACAGCTTCTAGTGCAGCAGCAATCGCAGCATCGTTTCTTCCATCCATCTTTGAGAGTCTACACAACAGGTAACAACAACATAAGATAGTAATACAAATATTACTAAAACTCGACACGACTCTTCTAATTGGCCGGACGGACCGACCTGCTGTGATACCAATTGTAACACCCCATTTTCCCAGCATAAAAATTTCAACAACAATCAGAGTAAAACATCACATAAACGGGATATCACACTTCTTAAAAATCTCAAATAGATAAATAACAATTTATCTTTCAAAGTAAACTTAAACGTAAAAGCAGCGGAATTAATTCAAAAATCATAAATTGTCTTGGAACGCAGGCCTCATCATATCACATCATAAATTCAGTTTGACAATAGCAATCATAATTTCAAAAGTTAATACGTAAAGGAATAGAAGCATGCAATCAAATACCCCATCCCGTTACGTATCAGAGCAACCTAAGACTCAGTGAGGCAAGGCCACTCACGACAGCACAACAACAACCTACGCTCGATCACCTGCAAGTTACTCATACGAAGAGCAACATTTCCAAGCAGAAGGGGTGAGATTTCACAAAACAATAATATTAATCAATATAATTCAACAATCGTATTAACAACATAAATCTTCAACATAACCATCATAAACATCATAGCATCATAGATAATAGTTATATCATGTAATCACTTCATTAAAGCATCATAAATCTCATAACATCTTAACATCTTTCATCATTGACTCGACTATGCGACTATGCAACTTAGACCTCTTATATGTATGTGGTACCAATTCAGGGCATGAGCCCCCATCGCTAATTGAGCTAAAGCTCCATCGTGTTGAGTACAAAGCTCCAGGGCATGAGCCCCCAACAAATGTATGCTAATGCATGGACTCGATCTCTTAATCATCACAATCATCATCTCTTATTTATCCAATAATTTGGAGGTTCAACATCATCTTGATCAACTTGGACTTACTCATGCAGCTTGGTTAAATAATAATGGCAGCATAGGCAGATTACAACAACAGTATGACATCATATAACGACATCAAATAACATCAAGTAACATCTCAATCATTCATTCATAATTCAAGTAATGCAATTTAACATTATATCAGATCATAATCAACACTAACATCTCATAACAGCTTCACAGATGGTCAGTCGGAGAGGACAATTCAGTCGCTAGAGGATTTGTTGAGAGTTTGTGTGCTTGAGCAAGGAGGAACTTGGGATAGTCATCTTCCGTTGATCGAGTTCACATACAATAATAGTTATCATTCTAGTATTGGAATGGCACCTTTTGAGGCTTTGTATGGTCGGAGATGCAGAACTCTGTTGTGTTGGTTTGAGTCAGGTGAAAGAGTGGTCTTAGGACCAGAGATTGTTCAGCAGACTACTGAGAAAGTTAAGATGATTCAAGAGAAAATGAAAGCGTCGTAGAGTCGCAACATTAGTTGGGAAGTTGGCTTGTACTCGCCATGGCGTCTTTCGAATCAGAAAGAGTTGGAACGGTGGATTATCGAGTGGGTTTACCACCGCATCTTTCGAATTTGCACGACGTTTTCCATGTGTCGCAACTTCGGAAGTATGTTCCGGATCCATCTCATGTGATCCAAAGTGACGATGTGCAAGTTAGAGACAACCTTACGGTAGAGACTTTACCGGTGAGGATTGATGATCGTAAAGTGAAGACGTTGAGAGGCAAGGAGATATCCCTTGTTAGAGTCGTTTGGGCTGGAGCGACTGGTGAAAGCTTGACGTGGGAGCTTGAAAGTAAGTTGCTGGAGTCTTATCCAGAATTGTTTGCTTGAGGTAAATTTTCGAGGACGAAAATCTTTTAAGTGGGGGAGAGTTGTAACGCCCACTTTCGTTTAATTATTTATTTAATCGAGTTTAAGCGATTATATTATATTTTTATAATATATGTGTGAGTTTTGTTGATTAAGATGATTTAAGTTGATTTGGATAATTTGATGTGTTTTGATAAGATTATGAGACTTATTTTATTGTTAAATAAAATAAGATTTGATAAGAAAATAGAAATATGAAAAATATTTAGTTGAGGGCTGTTTTGATATTTTAGATAGTTTTGGGGGAGAAAGTGAGATAAGATAAGAAATTAGGAAGAGATATAAATAGGGAAGACCTAATTGTTAGAAAAACTATTCTACGTGAAAACTTTTGGAAAAGGGAGAAAAGCTTAGAAGGGAGAAGATCAAAGAGAGAGCTGCGATTTCTTCATAACCAGGTAAGGGTGAGACTAATAACTCAGTAATGTTAATTGATTGTAATTCTGATATTAGTTAGCAAGCTTTAGGATTGAATTGGAGAAAACGAAAACTAGGTCAAATCCCTAGAATTGATGATCAAACGGTAGGAATTGGTTAAATTGATGTAGAAAGTGCTCCTAGACCTTGTATAATATTTAGGACGAACTTTGGAATCAATGTTAGGCTTAGAACCATGTGAATCGCTGACTTTTTGAGAAAATAGCAGGTACGGCCGTAACGACATTCATCCCTCGCCACAGCGAGCTATGAGTCTCGCCTCGCGAGTGATGAACATTCATCGCTCGCCTCACGACCCCTTTTCCCTCGCCTCGCGAGTTGCACAATGCAGCTCGCCACAACGAGCAACCTTACTCGCCATAGCGAGCTAGGGCAGAGAGCATGTAAGATTTTGCAATTTCGACTTTTTAGTTGGACCTTGAGTGCCTTTGAGTGCCTGAACATACCTAGTAATGATTAGGAATGAATGTAGGACAAGATTGAACCTAGAACAACATTAGTTGGGAAGTTGGCTTGTACTCGCCATGGCGAATAGATACTCTCGCCTCGCGAGCACTTCCAGTTTGGAGTGCTTTGAGTGTTTGTGCGATCTGTGTCGCACGTTTTGATCAAGAGTGAACCCCTAATTAGTAATGAAACCTAATGATGACGTTTAATACAATCTGTAAGACCGTTTAAGATATGTTGTTATTAATTGAGTATGAGTTAATGTATTATGCATTATGTAAGATATGAATGAATAATTATGATGCTAATGAATTGCAATTGATATATTGATATCATCCGTTATTGTGACTTGACTATGTTGCTGCTGTTATTTAACTAAGTGCATAATGTCTATATATGATGAATAAGATGACGTTTAGCTCCAAATTATTGGATGCATATTGATATGATGATTACGATGATTTGTTGATAGAGTCCATGCATTAGCATTCATGCATTGAGCTTAGTCCTCACCATGATAGGAGCTCTGTCCTCCACACGATTATTAGGAGCTTTGTCCTCCGCACGTTTAAAGTATATTAATACTTATGATGACGATTGGTACCACATGCATATAAGGAGTCTAAGAGCATTGTCGCATTGTCGTGTCTAAGATGCTATGATTGTTGATGATGATTGAATATGTGATTACGTGATAATTGTTTATCAAATATGCAAAGTTGTTTAAGATTGATATGATGTTAATTATGATTCAAATTACTTTGATTAATATTATTTTGTTATTGTTTACCCTGATTTTGGAACTAAAAATACTCGTTCAAATTTCTGTTCTACCAATGATAATTGTCAATTTACTGTTGTTTTACTTTGAATCTTCACTTTATTTTCATCTGCATATTTTACTGTCTCTATCTCAAGGTATTTTCAAATCATGGTTTTGCCTGTGTTTTTCTTGCATAAGATCATCCCAAAGTGTCTTTCTTACATTACAAGTCATTTGAAAACTCTCTGAATCATTGCATTGCTTTTCCTGCATGTTATTTCAAAAATCATACAAAAGGGGTATTTTGGTCATTTCCTGCAGTGGAACCCATTTTAGTCCCTGTATTTGTCTTTGAGTCTTTTCGGCTTGTTTTTCAAATCATCGTTGAGTCTTTGTTTAAAAACCATTTCAAAATTGTGTCTGAGTCAGTTTGAGTCAGCTTAGTCCCTAGGGGCATTTTAGTCTTTTCCCGTCCAAAATTCGACAGAGAGGTATTTTAAAATACCTCATTGTTGTAATTGGTTCGTTTTAGTCCTTTGTTGGTGTTATTTTAGGTTTCACTTTACTTTTTTTTTCCAATTTACCAATTTTAATTCAATTTTATTTTTAATTGCATTCTGGTCCCTCAAGCAAGTTTCCAGAATTGCACTTTAGTCCAAAGCTTTTTAAATTTGCATTTTAGTCCAATATTGTTAATTGCAGTTTAGTCCTCAATTTTACATTTTTTGCAGAAAGGTCCTTAGGTCACAACAAGTCCAAGGCAGAGCCATTTTTCATACATGTCCAGGTGTCACCATTTCATTGGATCTCAAGTACAAGTGGCAGCTTATAAATAGTGCACAGTGTCAGAGAAATCCACACAGAGACCCATTGAACCAGTGCCACATCACAAACACGTGAAAAACTTCTCTCTCTTGGCAGTTAGGATTAAAACAGAAAATCCACCAAGAACAATTCACAAACCCTAACTTTCAGAACCAAATTTCATCAACAAATTCACCGAAATCGCATCAGTTCTCAGAGATTCATGGATGAATCTTCATCACTGAACTGAAGTCCCTGCAATTCCAGGCGCGAATTCCTCACCGGAGGTGAGAAACTCAAGCACCGATCACAGGGAGAAGAAGAAGAAAAGGAAAAGAGTTTCAAACCGGCGAAGAAGATGAAGAAAGTGAACCGGTGAAGACACCGATTTATTTTCGGTTTCCAAGCAAAATCAACAAAACAGAGCCAAGACTCAAGTTTTTCTGAAGAATCTCGTGAAATCTCCGATTAGGAAACGCAATACTTAGAAAAAATATCATTTTCCCGGAAATAACTCCATAACTCAAACTTTTTTTTCTCTAATAAACCTTGGAGTCAACACTCCATTGTATTTTCCTTTATTTTCTTAATCAAAACTTCAATGAATCTTAATTTCTACTTAGACACTCTTTCTTTAATAATTGAACCAACCATTCACTATTGTCTCGTCTCATGCCTTTACGGCCTCCTTCTCTTCTTCAAAACCATTTGCAAAACTTAAAATCAATGAAACACACAAAAACAATTTTTTGAGAGAGAACTACATGGAATTTTGATCCCTTAAAAGGGTATGTAGGCAAGAGGTCAAAACCTCTCCAAGTCCAATAAAATAAAATCTCAAACATTTTCCTCCCTCCGTTCTTAAACTAAATAAATTTTCTTTTCCATAAATAAGCATAAAAATAAAGCGTAGTCATAAACTTAGGAAAACGGTTCCTATAGATTACTATAGTCGTTCCGGATGCTTAACACCTTCCCGTAACGAAAACGACCCCCGAACTTAGAGTTTCAAAGGGTTTTCTCAATTTTCCCCTTCCCAAGAAAAAATAGAGAATATCAAAGATTGAAAGGTTCAAGCCTAATTAATGACTTGACACCCCAAAATCCAGATAACAGAATGGCGACTTCACTGGGGATATTTTAAGCGGGTCACACCTAGTTTTCCGTAGTTTATGTTTACGCTTTATTTTATTGCTTACATATGTGAATATTTGCTTATTTTCGTGTAACGTGTGGGGTGAGAATATCAAAATTCCTACACCCGGGCTGAGTGAACTTAAGAATAGGTAGAGATATAATCGACAATTCAATCCGGGGGTTGCCTCGTGTATTGGGTTATGCGATCAATCTCACATAGTTGAGGCATTTTGGAGGTGATGTTGTCGGCGTGTGTTGTCATGCTTAGGCACTTTGCTTTCAATTGTTCGACGATGCTATGGACCGTAATATCAAACCCATCCTTGGCCTTTTTAGGGCGTAGTGCGGTGGCTAAACCGAGTGTTGTCTCGAGTTTTAGTCGTCACGCGATACTACACTCAAACTAGACCTTCTTGCGAATAAACATGGAACGGACGTTGTCCCGTGCTACCATGATATGCGTAGGAGAGGTTGCAGTTTGGGAACTTCATTAGAACCTTGGTTACTACTATCCTAAGCCCTAGTTTCACCGGACGTCGTGCCCACCCGTGGCTCCTCGACCTTGAAACTCAACCCACCATGTTTTCTCTGTAACTGAAAAACAATCATGCATACATGCATTCATGCATAAAACTTTTCCATGCATTCGTCGAAGGGTTTAAACAAATTAAAATTTTGTAAATAATCGCAGGTATGTAGAAGACTAAGTCCTACAAATTCAAGGAAGTGGATTTGGTTAGCTTAAGGGAGTTGGCACTCAAGGTTAAAAGTCCAACCGGTTTCCGACTCCGATATGGTGGTTTGCTTAGCATTCTCCGGACCAATGTTGAAGAGAAGTTGGTTCCTACTCTCGAGGCTTATTCCGATTTGGTGGGTTTACCTATAGCCGAGAGGACGCCCTTCATCGGTCCCGGGTCTTCTCTTACTCCTTTGGTTATCGCTAAGGATCTCTATCTCAAGACTTCTGATGTCTCCAACTATCTCGTCACCAAATCTCACATCCGAGGGTTCTCTTCAAAGTATCTACTAGAGAAGGCTAATCTCGACACTACTTGTCAAGACACTCGTGAAG
This sequence comes from Medicago truncatula, assembly GCF_003473485.1. Classification (NCBI taxonomy): domain Eukaryota; kingdom Viridiplantae; phylum Streptophyta; class Magnoliopsida; order Fabales; family Fabaceae; genus Medicago; species Medicago truncatula. The sequence goes on from NC_053049.1 coordinate 20,854,631, forward strand.
CTATTCTTGCATTACTTATCTATGGGCTCGTTCTCTTTCCAAATCTTGACAACTTCGTGGATATGAACGCTATTGAGATCTTCCATTCCAAGAATCCGGTTCCTACTTTGCTAGCTGACACATACCATGCTATCCATGATCGGACTCTCAAAGGTCGTGGATATATCCTTTGCTGTGTGCCTCTCCTATATAGGTGGTTTATTTCTCACCTTCCGAGCTTTTTCCATACCAACCCGGAGAATTGGTCTTACTCACAGCGGATTATGGCTCTCACTCCTAATGAGGTGATCTGGCTTACTTCCGCCGCTCAGGCTAAGGAGATCATTACTGGTTGTGGGGATTTCCTCAACGTACCTCTCCTTGGTACCCGTGGAGGAATCAACTACAATCCTGAGCTTGCTATGAGACAATTTGGTTTCCCGATGAAGGCAAAGCCCATCAATCTTGCTACATCTCCAGAGTTATTCTATTATTCAAATGCCCCCACCGGACAAAGGGCGGCTTTCGTGGATGCTTGGTCCAAAGTTCGTAGGAAGAGTGTGAAGCATTTGGGTGTGAGATCTGGCATTGCTCATGAGGCCTATACCCAATGGGTGATAGATCGGGCTGAGAAGATTGGTATGCCTTACCCTGCTATGAGATATGTATCTGCATCTGCTCCATCTATACCTTTACCTCTACCTCCCGCGACTCAGGAGATGTATCAGGAGCACCTAGCCATGGAGAGTCACGAGAAGCAGATGTGGAAAGCTCGATACAATAAGGCTGAGAATCTGATTATGACTTTGGATGGTAAGGATGAGCAGAAGACTCATGAAAACCTGACGTTGAAAAGAGAGTTAGCTAAAGTCCGGAAGGAACTTGAGGAGACAGATAAGTTGCTCATGCGGGACCCCAAGAGAGCTAGAGGACGACGTGATTTCTATGCTAGATACTGCGGTTCGGATTCAGAGTCCGAGTCCGACGACCATCCCACCGCTTCCTATGCTTGAGAGTCTTATTTGCCTGTATTGTTAAAATTTCAAAGTCTGCCCTTGGCTTAGCACTTTAAAGGGATTTACCTTGTAAAACTTCGTATTGCTTTGCTCGTTAAATAATGTTTACAAAGTTTCTAATTTGTCTAAAACCCTTCGATGACAAAAAAGAGTCATTTTTGCATCTGCATTTGTACATATCATGCATCATATGCATCATTCATCGGTCACAAAAGGCTTCCAAGTGCTCATCGCCTCCTGGTTCTTCTGCCACAGTTTGAAAGGTAGCTCGTGCCCGAAAGATTTATCAACCTACCAGAGTTCACCAGACTAGATCATACAGAAGAAGGAATAAGGTAGCCATGGAAGAAGAAAATGCTCAGCTCCGTACCGAGTTAGCTTCTCTGAGGGAAGAATTGGCTAAGGCCAATGACACCATGACTGCTCTGCTAGCCGCCCAGGAACAACCGGCCACATCCATACCGGCATCTACAGGTGTGATCCCAACTACATCTCCCAACGCTCAATTTGCTATGCCAAACGGGTTTCCTTATGGAATGTCACCATATTACTCTCCTAATACTGCAGCTGGCGTTTCTGGTACTGTCAATAATGGCCAGATTCTTGGGACGAACCCTGTCTCTATCAATACCACCTTGCCTCAGACAACGGCCACTGTCACTGAGCCCATTGTGCATGCCATATCTCAAGGTGTTAACATCAACGCGCATCGCGGAAGCATACCCGTGATTAAAACAATGGAAGAAAAGATGGAGGAACTTGCTAAAGAACTCCGTCGGGAAATCAAAGCTAATCGGGGAAGTAGCGATACTATTAAGACTCATGATCTCTGCTTGGTACCGAAGGTGGATGTCCCTAAGAAGTTCAAGGTTCCGGATTTCGACCGATACAATGGGCTAACTTGTCCACAGAATCACATCATCAAATATGTCCGGAAGATGGCTAACTACTCAGACAATGATTCACTCATGATCCACTGCTTTCAGGATAGTCTAATGGAAGATGCTGCAGAATGGTATACCAGCTTAAGCCGAGACGACATTCACACTTTTGATGAATTGGCTGCTGCTTTCAAAAGCCACTATGGGTTCAACACCAGACTGAAACCAAACAGGGAATTCCTCAGGTCCCTTTGCCAGAAGAAAGATGAAAGCTTCCGCGAGTATGCACAGAGATGGAGGGGGGCGGCTGCCCGTGTTACTCCTACTCTTAATGAAGAGGAGATGACTCAGACATTCCTGAAGACTCTGAAAAAGGATTATGTCGAAAGAATGATCATCGCTGCTCCAAGTGACTTCTCTGAGATGGTCACCATGGGAACTCGCTTAGAAGAGGCTGTCAGAGATGGAATTATTGTGTTTGAGAAAGGTGAATCCTCTGCAAATGCATCAAGGAAGTATGGCAATGGTCATCATAAGAAGAAAGAGACAGAAGTAGGGATGGTATCTGCCGGAACCAGTCAATCCATGGCTACTGTTGCCCCCATCAATGCTGCTCAGCTACCTCCGCCGTATCAGTACAGTACATGCAATACTCTCAGCATCCTTTCTTCCCACCATTTTATCACCAGTATCCGCCATCGCCGGGTCAACCTCAGGTACCCGTCAATGCCATTGCTCAGCAAATGCAGCAACAGCCGCTGGCTCAACAGCAGCAGCAGCAAACCAGACCTACCTTTCCTCCGATACCAATGCTGTACGCCGAGCTGCTCCCGACTTTGCTTCTCAAAGGGCACTGCACAACCAGGCAGGGCAAGCCTCCACCTAACCCGTTGCCTCCCAGGTTCTGTTCTGACCTCAAGTGCGATTTCCATCAAGGTGCTCTGGGCCATGATGTTGAAGGATGTTACGCTTTGAAGTACATTGTAAAGAAGCTCATTGACCAGGGAAAGTTAACTTTTGAGAACAATGTCCCTCATGTTCTTGACAATCCTCTTCCGAATCACGCTGCTGTGAACATGATCGAGACTCATGAAGAAGTTCCCAGTCTTGACGTCCGTAATGTTGCAACTCCTCTGGTACCGCTACACATCAAGCTATGCCAAGCCTCCTTGTTTGACCATGATCATGCCAATTGCCCAGAATGCCGCCATAATCCTTGGGGTTGCTACGTTGTTCAGAATGATATCCAGAGCTTGATGAACGACAATTATCTGACTGTCAGCGACTTTTGTGTGATTGTGCCAGTCTTTCATGATCCGCCTGCCAGGAGTATGCCTCCAAAAGGGAGTATCGAGCCTCTAGTGATAAGACTGCCCGGACCAGTACCTTACACTTCTATAAAGGCTATTCCTTACAAGTACAATGCCACCATGATTGAAAATGGAGTAGAGGTGCCCCTGGCGTCCTCAACCGTGATAAGCAACATTGTCGAGGAAACTACAACCCTGAGGAGCGGAAAAGTCTGCCCGCCGCTGTTCCCAAAGAAGACCGCTATACCCAGTGATAAAGTGCCTCCACCAGATGTTTCCCGGCCAGGCCAGTCTATTGAGGATTCCAACTTAGATGAGATTTTGAGGTTAATCAAGAGAAGTGACTACAAGATCGTGGATCAGCTGTTACAAGCTCCGTCAAAGATATCCATCTTGTCTTTACTTCTGAGTTCCGCAGCTCACAGAAACACCCTCTTGAAAGTACTAGAACAAGCCTATATGGACCACGAGGTCACTGTGGACCACGTCGGCAGCATAGTGGGGAATATCACTGCTTGCAATAATATGTGGTTTGGCGAGGATGAGCTTCCTGAAGCAGGGAAATACCACAATCTGGCTATACACATCTCTATGAATTGCAAATCTGACATGCTATCGAATGTACTGGTGGACACTGGCTCGTCCTTGAATGTAATGCCTAAATCGACTCTAGATCAGTTGAGCTATCGGGGAACTCCTTTGAGAAGGAGTACCTTTCTAGTTAAAGCCTTCGACGGATCCCGTAAGAACGTTCTTGGGGAGATAGATCTGCCAATAACTATCGGTCCCGAAACCTTTCTGATCACGTTCCAGGTCATGGACATCAATGCTTCTTATAGCTGTCTCCTGGGAAGACCGTGGATACATGACGCTGGGGCAGTGACCTCTACCCTGCACCAGAAGTTAAAGTTTGTAAAGAATGGAAAGCTCGTTACAGTCCATGGAGAGGAGGCATATTTGGTTAGCCAGCTATCATCTTTCTCTTGCATTGAAGCAGGGTCTGCAGAAGGAACCGCTTTTCAGGGTTTGACTATCGAAGGTACGGAACCCAAGAGGGCTGGAGCTGCTATGGTCTCTTTGAAGGATGCTCAGAGGGCTTGCCAAGAAGGTCAAGCTACCGGCTGGGGCAAGTTAATACAATTCCTTGAGAATAAGCACAGAGAGGGTCTCGGATATTCCCCAACTTCAGGAGTCTCCACAGGAACCTTCTACAGTGCTGGGTTTGTCAATGCAATTACTGAAGATGCAACTGAATGTAGTCCTGGGCCTATGTTTGTTATACCAGGAGGCATTGCGAGAAATTGGGATGCCATCAACATTCCTTCAATCATGCATAATTCTGAGTAATGTGTCTTGTTGCTTAAGTGTTTTGTTTTTCAAAATAACAATCCTCTCGCTCTGCCCGAAGCGGGAGTGATATTTCTGAAAGGGCGTGTTTGTTTCGGCATCGCCGTTATTAATAAAAATCGTCGTTTCTTTCACGGCTTTTTACTTTTAGTGCTTTTTTCCTTGGAAATAATGGTAATGCCAGAAAAAACCAAAACATCTTTATTTTTCTTATTAATTCCAAAGATCTGCATAAAAAAAAAAAACCCTTTTCTAAAATCATTCAACCATTTTATGCAGTTTGAACCATAATAAACCCGTTGAACATAGTAACCCTACGGTTCCTCCAAATTTTGAATTCCCTGTATACGAAGCCGAAGATGAGGAGGATGATGATATACCATATGAGATCACTCGACTGCCTGAACAAGAGGGAAAAGCCATTCAGCCTCACCAGGAAGAGATCGAGATCATCAACTTGGGTACCAAAGAAAACAAGCGAGAGATCAAGGTCGGTGCTGCTCTTGAGAAGAGGGTTAAAAAGAGGATCTTCCAACTTCTCCGAGAGTATCCGGATATTTTTGCTTGGTCATACGAAGATATGCCGGGTCTAGATCCTAAGATTGTGGAACATCAGATACCGACAAAGCCTGAATGCCCTCCCGTTAGACAGAAATTGAGAAGGACTCGTCCAGATATGGCTCTCAAGATTAAGAATGAGGTTCAAAAACATATTGATGCGGGTTTTCTCATGACAGTCGAGTATCCTGAATGGGTTGCCAACATTGTACCCGTGTCAAAGAAAGATGGGAAAGTTCGGATGTGTGTTGATTACAGGGATTTGAATAAGGCTAGTCTCAAAGACAATTTCCCTTTGCCTCACATTGATGTGCTTGTCGATAACACTGCTCAGTCCAAGGTGTTCTCCTTCATGGACGGCTTCTCCGGTTATAACCAGATCAAAATGTCACCTGAAGACAGGGAAAAGACATCGTTCATTACCCCATGGGGCACCTTCTGTTGCAAAGCAAAGCCGTTCGGCCTGATAAATGCGGGCGCTACCTATCAAAGAGGAAAGACTACTTTATTTCATGATATGATTCATAAAGAAGTTGAAGTATACGTGGACGATATGATTGTGAAGTCAAAAGATGAGGAACAACATGTTGAGTATTTGACAAAAATGTTCGAAAGGTTGAGAAAGTACAAGCTTCGGCTGAACCCCAACAAGTGTACGTTCGGTGTCAGATCCGGAAAACTGCTAGGCTTCATTGTCAGCCAAAAGGGCATTGAAGTCGATCCTGACAAAGTCCGGGCACTCAGAGAGATGCCGGCACCACAGACCGAAAAGCAAATCCGAGGTTTCCTCGGGCGTTTGAATTACATCTCTCGATTCATATCTCATATGACCGCAACCTGCGGGCCAATTTTCAAATTACTCAAAAAGAATCAACCTATTGTGTGGAATAATGAATGCCAGGAAGCTTTTGATAGCATCAAAGATTATCTGCTGGAACCACCTATCCTTGTCCCGCCAGTGGAAGGAAGGCCCTTGATTATGTACTTGAGAGTGTTAGATGAATCCATGGGATGTGTACTCGGTCAACAAGACGAGACTGGAAAGAAAGAGCATGCTATCTACTATCTGAGCAAGAAGTTTACTGACTGCGAAGCCCGATATACGATGCTTGAGAAGACTTGTTGTGCTCTAGCTTGGGCTGCCAAACGCCTGCGCCACTATTTGATGAATCATACAACTTGGTTGATATCCAGGATGGATCCAATCAAGTATATCTTTGAGAAAGATGCTGTTACTGGAAAAATTGCGCGTTGGCAAATGCTCTTGTCTGAATATGATATTGTGTTCAAAACTCAAAAGGCAATCAAAGGTAGCATTCTTGCTGATCACCTTGCCTATCAACCTCTTCATGAGTACCAACCGACTAAGTTCGATTTCCCCGATGAGGAGATCATGTATTTGAAATCAAAAGACTACGAAGAACCGCTGATTGGTGAAGGACCAGATCCTAATAGCAAATGGGGATTAGTCTTCGATGGTGCTGCCAACGCTTATGGCAAAGGAATCGGAGCAGTCATTGTATCCCCGCAGGGGCATCACATCCCTTTTACCGCCCGGATTCTATTCGACTGTACAAATAACATGGCTGAGTACGAAGCATGTATCTTGGGGATCGAGGAAGCAATTGACATGAGAATCAAACACCTCGACATCTATGGAGATTCTGCACTTGTTATTAACCAGATAAAGGGTGAATGGATGACCCATCATGACAAGCTGGTTCCTTACCGTGATTATGCGAGACGTCTGTTGTCATATTTCACAAAGGTTGAATTACACCATATCCCTCGTGATGAGAACCAAATGGCTGATGCTCTTGCTACTCTATCCTCTATGTTTCGAGTAAACCATTGGAATGATGTGCCAATAATCAAAGTGCAACGCCTTGAAAGACCTTCGCATGTGTTCGCTATTGGGGATGTGATCGATCAGACTAGTGAAAATGTGGTTGACAATAAACCCTGGTATTACGACATCAAGTAGTTCTTGCTAAGCCGTGAGTATCCACCGGGTGCTTCCAACAAAGACAAAAAGACTCTGAGAAGATTGGCTAGTAGGTTCTTGTTAGATGGGGACATTTTGTACAAAAGAAACTACGACATGGTATTGTTAAGATGTGTTGATGAGCATGAGGCAAAGCAATTAATGCATGACGTACATGACGGTACCTTTGGGACCCATGCTACAGGGCATACTATGTTAAGGAAGTTGTTACGAGCCGGTTACTACTGGATGACCATGGAGCATGATTGCTACCAACACGCTAGAAAGTGCCACAAATGTCAAATCTATGCTGATAAAATTCATGTGCCTCCGCACGTGCTCAATGTTATTTCATCCCCATGGCCGTTCTCAATGTGGGGCATCGACATGATTGGAAGAATTGAACCGAAGGCTTCAAACGGTCATCGTTTCGTCTTAGTGGCAATTGACTACTTCACCAAATGGGTTGAAGCTGCATCCTATGCCAATGTGACCAAGCAAGTGGTAGCTAATTCATCAAGAACAACATCATCTGTCGATATGCTACCCTATGCTCTACATGGTTACCGTACCACAGTGCGTAGTTCAACCGGGGCAACCCCCTTCTCTCTGGTATATGGTATGGAGGCAGTTCTCCCGTTAGAAGTGGAAATCCCATCTCTCCGTGTAATCATGGAAGCGAAGTTATCCGAGGCTGAATGGTGCCAAAACAGGTATGATCAGTTGAACTTGATTGAAGAAAAGCGTATGAATGCCATGGTTCATGGGCGGTCGTATCAAGCAAGAATGAAAACTGCTTTTGACAAGAAAGTCAGTCCTCAGGAATTCAAAGAGGGTGAACTCGTGTTGAAAAGAAGGATAAGCCAGTAACCCGACCCAAGGGGTAAGTGGACACCTAACTATGAAGGTCCTTACGTCGTCAAGAAGGCCTTCTCCGGTGGTGCTTTAATTCTCACACATATGGATGGTGTTGAACTTCCAAACCCTGTGAATGCCGATATAGTCAAGAAATTCTTTGTCTAGATGTATGAAAAGAACAGCGTGGAAGGTCGAAAACTCGAAAGGGCGGCCTTGGCAAAAACGCGCTTCCCGGTGGGTCGAAAACCCGAAAGGGCGATCCAGGCAAAATAAGGGACAAAAAAAAAAAAATGAAAAAAGCTCGCTGAGATTGTACGCAACTCAGGCAAGAATGAGCGTCTCGATGAGCCGAAAACCCGAAAGGGCGGTTCATGCAAAAATGAGATTGAAATGAAAAGAGAAATGACTGTATCTGGAAAACCACCATCCCCTTGGGGCATCTGCAGCTGTTAATGACCATCTTCATCAGAAGCTTTTGTGCTTGCGAATTCAAAGTTTCTAGGAAATGTAGTGGTTACCGTGTTCAATGTACCACCAACCAATAAAATTGCCATTTTCCAAGCTTTGTAAATCCGTGGAGTCACGCCTTTGGCTGACCACCACTCTTATACATCAATTCGAGCCTGTGCTTTTGTTTGAAACTCTACTTTCTTTCTACTTTCAAAGCTATGTACAAAAAACATTTTCTTTCTATCTTGATAATGACAATGCTTGAAACAAACATCTTGAAAATAAAAAAGTTTTTGTCTGTTTTGAAAGCAAGCCTGAGCAACAAGGTACATTCAAACGAAACGTGCATGAGCGAGCGTATGTCGATGTCTATTTCAATATGTGTTACAAGCAGGCTCTTCCCCAGGATAGTCTGTGGCCAATGGCAAGAATGAAAAAACAGAATGAAAATGCATGAAAATGAATAGGCTCGCTAAGTTGAAAACCCGAAAGGGCGACTTAGGCAAAAATGAGCACCCCGCTGGATTGACAACCCGAAAGGGCAGTTCAGGCAAAAATGGGGCAATGAAAAGAATTTATTTCCCCGGTGGATCGAAAACCCGAAAGGGCGATCCAGGCAAAAATGGGATGCAATGAAAAATGAAAAATTGAGAAAATGACATGCAAAAAGCATTGACCACAGATGCAACATCCACAGTACACCCAACACTGAAATGCCCAGCGATGACGGCATTATCTCCAGCAGAGTCTTCCGAGATTCTATCCCCAGCAAGTTGCATAGCTACCTGCCCTCAGCCATGGTTCCGATACGTCTCCCAACGACGTTATCTCCAAAGAGGATTTCCAAGAATGTGTGATATAGCACGAGCCACTAAGTGCCCAATATTCCAATGTCTTGTCTGTCTCTGCGAAACTGTGTCTACAAACTGCCAACAATCATGCATTACAAGCATTCATACATGCATAATCATGCATATTACGTGCCCATACATTTAATAAAACTATTATTCCACCCATACATGTTGCATTTCCAATGTCAATTACAGTCTCGATTCGATACCTATGTGAAATTCTCTGTCAAGACCTGGTGAGCCAGTGCCATTGGCCCATCTCTAGGATATGTCAATGTCAAGTCAATTTCAATTTATATTTTGTCAAAAACTAATCCCCAATGAATGTGTTTCTGTTTGGTCAAGTGGTTAGTTCAAGTCCAAGAACAGCTTGTACCTGTCTATTTGTTTCTGTTCGGTCAAGTGGCTAGTTCAAGTCCAAGAACAGCTTGCACCTGTCTGTTTGTTTATGTCTCCAGTGGAGTAACCAGTTCGCATCCAAGAACAAGCTCGCACCTGTCTATTTGCCGTTGTTTTCGGTCGAGTGACCAGTTCGAATCCATGAACAACTTGTACCTGTCTGCTTTTCCATGTCCCCAGTCGAGTAACCAGTTCGCATCCAAGAACGACTCGCACCTGTCTGTCTACCTTTATTCCCGGTCGAGTGCCCAGCTCAATCCAAGAGCAGCTTGTACCTGTCAGTTTGTTTTTTGTGACCTGTCTACCCTGTCATCTGCTATCCTACCAATGTCTACCACTCCCGCAATGGATACGACATACTTTAAATCCAACTCTCGTTTGTCTTGCATTCATAATCCAAATGTTGCATGGCATTCATGATATTCGAAAGTGTACGAGCGTATTTTTACGTCCAAACACAGTGCAAATGTTAATATTTAAGTATCTTCGTCCCGTCAAGCCAAGGACTCCGTCTCTTGACCCTCCGGACAAAGAAACTTAAATAGGGGCAGCTGTTATACCCTGATTTTGGACCTAAAAATACTCGTTCAAATTTCTGTTCTACCACTGATAATTGTCAATTTACTGTTGTTTTACTTTGAATCTTCACTTTATTTTCATCTGCATATTTTACTGTCTCTGTCTCAAGGTATTTTCAAATCATGGTTTTGCCTGTGTTTTTCTTGCATAGGATCATCCCAAAGTGTCTTTCTTACATTACAAGTCATTTGAAAACTCTCTGAATCATTGCATTGCTTTTCCTGCATGTTATTTCAAAAATCATACAAAAGGGGTATTTTGGTCATTTCCTGCAGTGGAACCCATTTTAGTCCCTGTGTTTGTCTCTGAGTCTTTTCGGCTTGTTTTACAAATCATCGTTGAGTCTTTGTTTAAAAACCATTTCAAAATTGTGTCTGAGTCAGTTTGAGTCAGCTTAGTCCCTAGGGGCATTTTAGTCTTTTCCCGTCCAAAATTCGACAGAGTGGTATTTTAAAATACCTCATTGTTGTAATTGGTTCGTTTTAGTCCTTTGTTGGTTTTATTTTAGGTTTCACATTACTTTTTTTTTTCCAATTTACCAATTTTAATTCAATTTTATTTTTAATTGCATTCTGGTCCCTCAAGCAAGTTTCTAGAATTGCATTTTAGTCCAAAGCTTTTTAAATTTGCATTTTAGTCCATTATTGTTAATTGCAGTTTAGTCCTCAATTTTACATTTTTTGCAGAAAGGTCCTTAGGTCACAACAAGTCTGAGGCCGAGCCATTTTTCATACATGTCCAGGTGTCACCATTTCATTGGATCTCAAGTACAAGTGGCAGCTTATAAATAGTGCACAGTGTTAGAGAAATCCACACAGAGACCCATTCAACCAGTGCCACATCACAAACACGTGAAAAACTTCTCTCTCTTGGCAGTTAGGATCAAAACAGAAAATCCACCAAGAACAATTCACAAACCCTAACTTTCAGAACCAAATTTCATCAACAAATTCACCGAAATCGCATCAGTTCTCAGAGATTCATGGATGAATCTTCATCACTGAACTGAAGTCCCTGCAATTCCAGGCGCGAATTCCTCACCGGAGGTGAGAAACTCAAGCACCGATCACAGGGAGAAGAAGAAGAAAAGGAAAAGAGTTTTAAACCGGCGAAGAAGATGAAGAAAGTGAACCGGTGAAGACACCGATTTATTTTCGGCTTCCAAGCAAAATCAACAAAACAGAGCCAAGACTCAAGTTTTTCCGAAGAATCTCGTGAAATCTCCGATTAGGAAATGCAATACTTAGAAAAAAATATCATTTTCCCGGAAATAACTCCATAACTCAAACTTTTTTTTCTCTAATAAACCTTGGAGTCAACACTCCATTATATTTTCCTTTATTTTCTTAATCAAAACTTCAATGAATCTTAATTTCTACTTAGACACTCTTTCTTTAATAATTGAACCAACCATTCACTATTGTCTCGTCTCATGCCTTTACGGCCTCCTTCTCTTCTTCAAAACCATTTGCAAAACTTAAAATCAATCAAACACACAAAAACAATTTTTTGAGAGAGAACTACATGGAATTTTGATCCCTTAAAAGGGTATGTAGGCAAGAGGTCAAAACCTCTCCAATTCCAATAAAATAAAATCTCAAACATTTTCCTCCCTCCGTTCTTAAACTAAATAAATTTTCTTTTCCATAAATAAGCATAAAAATAAAGCGTAGTCATAAACTTAGGAAAACGGTTCCTATAGAATACTATAGTCTTTCCGGATGCTTAACACCTTCCCGTAACGAAAACGACCCCCGAACTTAGAGTTTCAAAGGGTTTTCTCAATTTTCCCCTTCCCAAGAAAAAATAGAGAATATCAAAGATTGAAAGGTTCAAGCCTAATTAATGACTTGACACCCCAAAATCCAGATAACAGTTATGAAATCTCACCCCTTCTGCTTGAAAATGTTGCCCTTCGTATGGGTAACTTGCAGGTGATCGTGCTTAGTGTGCAGTTGCCGTCGTGAGTGGCCTTGCCTTCACTGTGTCGTCTAGGTCGCTCTGATACGTAACGGGATGGGGCTTTATGTTATGCATGCTTCGTTCTATTACGTGAATAATATGCTATTTGTGATATTGAACTAACTCTTTGAGATTATATTGATGGGGCCTGCGTGCCAAAGCGTTTTATGGATTATAATATAATTTCCGCTGCAATGTTTAAGTTATTTGGTTAAATTGTTATTTAACTGTTTTGGAATTATGTTAAATGTGATATCCCGTTGTTTATGATGTTTACTCTGATAAATGTTTAGAAATTTTTATGTTGGGAAAACGGGGTGTTACAATTGGTATCAGAGCAGGTCGGTCCGTCCGGTCAATTAGAAGAGTCTTGTCGAGTCTTAGTAATATTTGTATTACTATCTTATGTTGTTGTTGCTACTTGTTGTAGAATATCAGAAATGGCTGGAAGGAACGATGCTGCGTTAGCTGCTGCTCTACAAGCTGTTGCCCAAGCTGTGGGACAACAACCTAACGCGAATGCTGGTGTTAATGCTGAGACGAGGATGTTGGAGGCTTTCATGAGGAAGAACCCTCCAACTTTCAAAGGAAGATATGACCCTGATGGAGCCCAGACGTGGCTTAAAGAGATTGAGAGGATTTTCCGTGTTATGCAGTGCACTGAAGATCAGAAAGTGCGGTTTGGTACGCATCAGCTGGCAGAGGAAGCTGATGATTGGTGGGTTAGTCTGTTACCTAACCTTGAGCATGAATGGGCTGTTGTTACTTGGGCTGTGTTCAGGAGAGAGTTCCTGAGAAGATACTTTCCGGAAGATGTTCTCGGGAAGAAAGAGATTGAGTTCCCTGAGTTGAAGCAAGGAAATATGTTCGTGACTAAGTATGCTGCCAAGTTTGTTGAGTTGGCGAAGTTTTATCCGCATTATGCTGCAGAGACTGCTGAGTTTTCGAAATGCATCAAGTTCGAGAACGGTTTGAGGCCCGACATTAAGAGGGCGATTGGATACCAACAGATTAGAGTTTTTCCAGATTTGGTCAATAGCTGCAGGATCTATGAAGAGGATACTAAGGCTCACTATAAGATTGTGAAAGAGAGGAAGGGCAAGGGACAGCAGAGTCGTCCTAAGTCGTACAGTGCCCCTGGTGATAAAGGGAAACAGAGGATGGTCGATGATAGGCGGCCTAAGAAGAAGGATGCTACCGGGATTGTGTGTTTCAATTGTGGTGTGAAAGGCCACAAAAGCAATGTCTGTCCTGAAGAGATCAAGAAGTGTGTCCGGTGTGGCAAGAAGGGTCATATTGTAGCTGATTGCAAGCGTAAGGACATTGTGTGTTTTAACTGCAATGAAGAGGGACATATTAGTTCACAGTGTACTCAGCCTAAGAGGGCGCCGACCACTGGTAGGGTTTTTGCTTTGACTGGTACTTAGACAGAGGATGAGGATCGTTTGATCAGAGGTACTTGCTATATTAATAATACTCCTTTAGTTGCTATTATTGATACTAGTGCTACTCATTGCTTTATTGCTTTCGATTGTGTTTCTGCTTTGGGTCTTGATTTGTCTGATATGAATGGAGAGATGGTCGTTGAAACTCCAGCTAAGGGTTCGGTGACTGCTTCTCTCGTATGTTTGCGTTGTCCTTTGTCTATGTTTGGTCGTGATTTTGAAATGGATTTAGTTTGTCTACCTTTGAGCGGTATGGATGTGATTCTGGGTATGAATTGGTTGGAGTACAACCATGTTCATATTAATTGTTTTAGCAAGTCAGTGTATTTCTCTTCCGCCGAAGAGGAAAGTGGTGCAGAGTTCTTATCTACTAAGCAGCTGAAGCAAATGGAACGTGATGGTATTTTGATGTTTTCTTTAATGGCTTCTTTATCTATTGAGAATCAAGCAGTGATTGATAAGCTACAAGTGGTATGCGATTTTCCTGAAGTTTTTCCAGATGAAATTCCTGATGTGCCTCCAAAGAGGGAAGTAGAGTTTTCTATTGATCTTGTTCCTGGAACGAAGCCGGTGTCGATGGCACCTTCTCGTATGTCTGCTTCCGAATTATCTGAGTTGAAGAAACAGTTGGAAGATTTGCTTGAGAAGAAATTTGTTAGACCAAGTGTTTCACCTTGGGGAGCGCCGGTTTTACTAGTAAAGAAGAAAGATGGTAGTATGAGGTTATGTATTGATTATCGACAGTTGAACAAGGTAACTATCAAGAATAGGTATCCACTTCCGAGAATTGATGATTTGATGGATCAGTTAGTGGGTGCACGAGTTTTCAGCAAGATTGATTTGAGGTCAGGTTATCACCAGATTAAAATAAAAGATGAAGATATGCAGAAGACAGCTTTCAGAACGCGCTATGGTCACTATGAATATAAAGTTATGACTTTTGGTGTTACCAATGCACCTGGAGTGTTTATGGAGTATATGAATCGCATCTTCCATGCATTTTTGGATCGGTTCGTTGTTGTGTTTATCGATGATATTTTGATTTACTCCAAGACTGAAGAAGAACATGCTGAGCATCTGAAGATTGTCTTGCAAGTGTTGAAAGAGAAGAAACTTTATGCCAAATTGTCTAAGTGTGAATTTTGGTTGAAAGAAGTGAGTTTTCTTGGCCATGTTATTTCTGGTGATGGTATTGCAGTGGATCCGTCTAAAGTTGAAGCGGTATCGCAATGGGAGACTCCTAAGTCCGTTACAGAGATTAGAAGCTTCTTGGGTTTAGCTGGTTACTACAGAAGATTTATTGAAGGGTTTTCCAAGTTAGCTCTTCCGCTAACCTAGTTGACTTGTAAAGGGAAAGCTTTTGTGTGGGATGTTCATTGTGAGAACAGTTTCAGTAAATTGAAGAAGCGTTTGACGACTGCTCCAGTTTTGATTTTGCCTAAGTCTGATGAGCCTTTTGTAGTATATTGTGATGCATCCAAGTTGGGTTTAGGAGGTGTACTTATGCAAGAAGGTATAGTGGTGGCTTATGCTTCAAGACAGTTGAGAATTCATGAGAAGAATTACCCGACGCATGATCTAGAGTTGGCGGCCGTGGTCTTTGTATTGAAGATATGGAGACATTACTTGTATGGTTCGAGATTTGAGGTGTTTAGTGATCACAAGAGTTTGAAGTATTTGTTCGACCAGAAGGAATTAAATATGAGGCAGAGGAGGTGGCTTGAATTGTTGAAGGATTATGACTTTGGTTTGAATTATCATCCAGGTAAAGCTAATGTTGTTGCAGATGCCTTGAGTAGGAAGACATTGCATATGTCCGCTATGATGGTTAGAGAGTTCGAGTTACTTGAACAGTTCAGAGATATGAGTTTGGTTTGCGAATGGTCACCTCAGAGTGTGAAACTGGGAATGCTGAAGATTGATAGTGAATTTCTGAAAAGTATCAAGGAAGCACAGAAAGTTGATGTAAAGTTTGTGGACTTGTTGGTTGCTAGAGATCAGACTGAAGATTGTGATTTTAAAATTGATGATCAAGGTGTGTTGAGATTCCGAGGAAGAATTTGTATTCCAGACAATGAAGAGATTAAGAAGATGATTCTTGAAGAGAGTCACAGGAGTAGCTTGAGTATTCACCCGGGAGCTACGAAGATGTATCATGATTTAAAGAAGATTTTCTGGTGGCCTGGTTTGAAACGAGATGTGGCACAGTTTGTGTATTCCTGTTTAGTTTGTCAGAAGTCGAAAGTCGAGCATCAGAAACCTGCCGGAATGATGGTACCTTTAGATATGCCAGAATGGAAATGGGATAGTATATCCATGGATTTTGTGACGAGATTGCCGAATACTCCTAGAGGGAACGACGCAATTTGGGTTATTGTTGATAGATTGACGAAGTCGGCTCATTTTCTACCGATCAATATTAGTTTCCCTGTTGCCCAGTTGGCGGAGATTTACATTAAGGAGATTGTGAAGTTGCATGGTATTCCTTCGAGCATTGTATCGGATAGAGATCCAAGATTTACTTCTAGATTTTGGAAAAGTTTGCAAGAGGCTTTGGGTTCGAAGTTGAGATTGAGTTCGGCTTATCATCCACAGACAGATGGTCAGTCGGAGAGGACAATTCAGTCGCAAGAGGATTTGTTGAGAGTTTGTGTGCTTGAGCAAGGAGGAACTTGGGATAGTCATCTTCCGTTGATCGAGTTCACATACAATAATAGTTATCATTCTAGTATTGGAATGGCACCTTTTGAGGCTTTGTATGGTCGGAGATGTAGAACTCCGTTGTGTTGGTTTGAGTCAGGTGAAAGAGTGGTCTTAGGACCAGAGATTGTTCAGCAGACTACTGAGAAAGTTAAGATGATTCAAGAGAAAATGAAAGCGTTGTAGACTCGACAAAAGAGTTATCATGATAAGCGCAGAAAGGATCTTGAGTTTCAGGAAGGAGACCACGTGTTTTTGAGAGTCACTCCTATGACTGGTGTAGGACGTGCATTGAAGTCAAAGAAGTTGACCCCGAAGTTGATTGGTCCGTATCAGATATCAGAAAGAGTTGGAACGGTGGATTATCGAGTGGGTTTACCACCGCATCTTTCGAATTTGCACGACGTTTTCCATGTGTCGCAACTTCGGAAGTATGTTCCGGATCCATCTCATGTAATCCAAAGTGACGATGTGCAAGTTAGAGACAACCTTACGGTAGAGACTTTACCGATGAGGATTGATGATCGTAAAGTGAAGACGTTGAGAGGCAAGGAGATATCCCTTGTTAGAATCGTTTGGGCTGGAGCGACTGGTGAAAGCTTGACGTGGGAGCTTGAAAGTAAGTTGCTGGAGTCTTATCCATAATTGTTTGCTTGAGGTAAATTTTCGAGGACGAAAATCTTTTAAGTGGGGGAGAGTTGTAACGCCCACTTTCGTTTAATTATTTATTTAATCGAGTTTAAGCGATTATATTATATTTTTATAATATATGTGTGAGTTTTGTTGATTAAGATGATTTAAGTTGATTTGGATAATTTGATGTGTTTTGATAAGATTACGAGACTTATTTTATTGTTAAATAAAATAAGATTTGATAAGAAAATAGAAATATGAAAAATATTTAGTTGAGGGTTGTTTTGATATTTTAGATAGTTTTGGGGGAGAAAGTGAGATAAGATAAATAATTAGGAAGAGATATAAATAGGGAAGACCTAATTGTTAGAAAAACTATTGTACGTGAAAACTTTTGGAAAAGGGAGAAAAGCTTAGAAGGGAGAAGATCAAAGAGGGAGCTGCGATTTCTTCATAACCAGGTAAGGGTGAGACTAATAACTCAGTAATGTTAATTGATTGTAATTCTGATGATTAGTTAGCAAGCTTTAGGATTGAATTGGAGAAAACGAAAACTAGGTCAAATCCCTAGAATTGATGATCAAACGGTAGGAATTGGTTAAATTGATGTAGAAAGTGCTCCTAGACCTTAGATAATGTTTAGGACGAACTTTGGAATCAATGTTAGGCTTAGAACCATGTGAATCGCTGAGTTTTTGTGAAAATAGCAGGTATGGCCGTAGCGACATTCATCCCTCGCCACGGCGAGCTATGAGTCTCGCCTCACGAGTGATGAACATTCATCGCTCGCCTCACGACCCCTTTTCCCTCGCCTTGCGAGTTGCACAATGCAGCTCGCCACAACGAGCAACCTTACTTGCCATAGCGAGCTAGGGCAGAGAGCATGTAAGATTTTGCAATTTTGACTTTTTAGTTGGACCTTGAGTGCCTTTGAGTGCCTGAACATACTTAGTAATGATTAGGAATGAATGTAGGACAAGATTGAACCTAGAACAACATTAGTTGGGAAGTTGGCTTGTACTCGCCATGGCGAGTAGATACTCTCGCCTCGCGAGCACTTTCAGTTTGGAGTGCTTTGAGTGTTTGTGCGATCTGTGTCGCACGTTTTGATCAAGAGTGAACCCCTAATTGGTAATGAAACCTAATGATGACGTTTAATGCAATCTGTAAGGCCGTTTAAGATATGTTGTTATTAATTTAGTATGAGTTAATGTATTATGCATTATGTAAGATATGAATGAATAATTATGATGCTAATGAATTTCAATTGATATATTGATATCATCCGTTATTGTGACCTGACTATGCTGCTGCTGTTATTTAACTAAGTGCATAATGTCTATATATGATGAATAAGATGACGTTTAGCTCCAAATTATTGGATGCATATTGATATGATGATTACGATGATTTGTTGATAGAGTCCATGCATTAGCATTCATTGAGTTTAGTCCTCACCATGATAGGAGCTTTGTCCTCTGCACGATTATTAGGAGCTTTGTCCTCCGCACGTTTAAAGTATATTGATGAGTCATTAATTACCCATTTCTAGATATTATTTAGTTTAGTTTTAATTAGATTTTAGTTTATTTTATATTAATATTATTTCCTTTTTAAGATAGTTTACTACAAATTGCATTTTATTATATTTCAGGAATGAATATTGGATGGATTGAGTCTTGGAGCAAAAGAAAGGGACTTGGAGCTGATTCGGTACGAAAATACAAAGATTGGAAGACAAAATATGTCTCCCCTAAAGTCAGAAGCTTGGCACGGCCCGTGCTAGCATTGGCACGGTCGTGCCACCCTCCAGAGTTGCTTTTGCTGCTTTTGCTTAGATTTTAAGCTACTCTATTTTTAGCCCGAATGTAATTGCTTAGATTTTAAGTCGAAAGAATGCTATAAATAGAGTAGCCATCCATCACAAATTTTCATCTTTTCTTGGAATGCAATATGTGACAATTGTCTTTCTAATAAAAGTTCATTTTACTTTCTTGTTATTTACTTTTATGCTTTCTCTCTTCTTCTCCATGTCTACGATGAACATTAGTGAGTAGACTTCTCTTGTCTTGGGATTGTTGGATAAGTCTAATGACATAATCCTAATCAAACTAAGCTTTAAACCTTAATCTTATGTAACCCTAATTCCTTATCTAAATTCACCGCTTTAACATGGATCAACCATTATCAAACTGTGGAAACGAAAGTGGAGGGTTTGATAATTGTTTATCCATCATCTCAAATATCAATTCATAAAACGAAAGTGGAGTTTTGATATTCGAACAAGTGAATTTAGACAAAGATTGTAAAGGCAGCGAAATAGTCTTTACAATCCTTGAGACATATAGTTTCGATCTTTAAGGGAACTAATAATGATCAAGTCAGCGAAATAGGCTTGGTTGTTAGAGGAACCAAAATCTAATAGTAATCAAGTCAGCGAAATAGGCTTGGTTGCTAGAGGAACAAAAGAGAAACTGTCTTGAGAAATTAGGTCTAACATAAGGTTATAAGTTTAATAGTTTGGTTTGTGAAGGACTTGTCATTAGGATGAACCAATAATTCCAAGGCTTTTATCTTTTCTTTTATTATTTGCTTTTAATTAAAAATACAAACCTTTCTACCTTATAAAATCTTCAGTCTAATCATTATCTAAAGTTAATTGAATTCATAACTCCCTGTCGGAACGATACTCATATTTTACTACTTCAGTAAGACCGTGCACTTGCGGTTTTATCTCGTCATATATTAATACTTATGATGACGATTGGTACCACATGCATATAAGGAGTCTAAGAGCATTGTCGCATTGTCGTGTCTAAGATGCTATGATTGTTGATGATGATTGAATATGTGATTACGTGATAATTGTTTATCAAATATGCAAAGTTGTTTAAGATTGATATGATGTTAATTATGATTCAAATTACTTTGATTAATATTATTTTGTTATGAAATCTCACCCCTTCTGCTTGAAAATGTTGCCCTTCGTATGGGTAACTTGCAGGTGATCGTGCTTAGTGTGCAGTTGTCGTCGTGAGTGGCCTTGCCTTCACTGTGTCGTCTAGGTCGCTCTGATACGTAACGAGATGGGGCTTTATGTTATGCATGCTTCGTTCTATTACGTGAATATTATGCTATTTGTGATATTGAACTAACTCTTTGAGATTATATTGATGGGGCCTGCGTGCCAAAGCGTTTTATGGATTATAATATAATTACCGCTGCAATGTTTAAGTTATTTGGTTAAATTGTTATTTAACTGTTTTGGAATTATGTTAAATGTGATATCCCGTTGTTTATGATGTTTACTCTGATAAATGTTTAGAAATTTTTATGTTGGGAAAACGGGGTGTTACAGTTTTCACCTAAAAATCATCAACTCTCATGGTTTTAAGCCTAATTTCGATCCCATAATTCATCTTAATCATTATCTAGTGTCTAAGGACAGTTTATACATCAATCTAACAACTTATCATCATTGGATCATCAATTTCACCTATTAACCCTAATTTCATAAACTTCTTAATTCAATCCTAACTTGTTAATTTGATTATCAGAATTACATGGATTAATAAAACTGAATCGTTAGTCTCACCCTTACCTTGTTTGAAGAAAATCGCAGCTTTCCTAGGTGTTCTCCCTTCTCGTGGCTTTTTCTCTCTTTTCTCCAAAAACAATCGTACATACAAACTTTTCTAAAACCTAGGTCTTTCCCTATTTATATCTCCTTCACCCATCTTATCTTATTTCACTTTCTCCCCCAAAACTCTCTAAAATCTCAAAACAGCCCCTAACTAAATATTTTATTTTATTTTCAAATCTTATTTTATTAAACAACAAAATAAGTCTCATCTCCTCATGAAAATCATCACATCACATAAATCATCGTAAATCATCTAAATCATCATAAATCACACATATATTATATAAATATAATATAACTCGTCTAGACTCAATTAAATAATTAATTAATTAAAAGTGGGCGTTACATGATCTACCTATTTATAGAGGAAAATCACAACTAATATGTGAGAAACTTTGGGAACAAGTAATTCACATATTAGATCTAGTACAAAAATATCTCAAATTCAGTACCAAATAGATCATATTGAGTACAAAAAATATATTTTGAGTACAAATCTATCATTGAGTGCCAAAATATATGTCTAATCACGTACGAAAATATATTAGATTGCATACTAAAATATATCAGGTTGTGTTCCAAAATATTGTAACAAAATTTGGTGACTATGAACAAAATTTCTAATAATGATTAAAGTAATTATTTCATTTAATTTTTCCAAATAATAAAATATATATCGATATATATTTTTTGAATAATTTAAGGGTTAAATATGTTTTTAGTCCCTCCAAAATCATGAGTTTTTAAGCTTAGTCCCTATGAAATTTTAATGGTAATTTTAGTCCTCCAAAATATTTAAGTTTGTTAAAATAGTCCCTATTTTGAGAACTATATATACAAAAAAAATGGATACTTTTAGTCCTCCAAGATAGTCCCTCTAAAATGTAAATAGAGACTAAAAGTGAATGCAAAATTTCCAGGATTAAACTTGACAGCTTGTAATTTAATAGGGATTAAAAAGACCAAATTTTGATTAAATTTTTAATATTTTCTTCTTTCAAAATGTAGGTCAAATTTATCCCTTAAAATATATACAAATGTTAGTGCATTAAAATGCGCGGTCAGATAGGCATGGTAGTGCCCTTCCTTCTGCTAGTTTTTTTATAAAGAATGTGTTCCCGTTTTAATCGGTAACTTGGGAAATGTTTTTCATTTTCCAGATTTTTTTTATCTACTCCTTTGGAGATTTTTTTTCTTATAGACAGGTAGAGGCAGTTGAAGAGATAAAGTAAATAAGCTTCTTTTTTCCAAAGAAGGCCGAGATTGACAGTGGTTGGGAGACGAAAGCCGGGCGCGGCTGTGGAGAGATGGAAGAAGGGATTGTGTTTCAGAATTAGGGGATCTGAGAAAAAGAAGATGAGATTAGAAAGTTGTCGGTTAGGGATAGGAGCTTCGGCCTTGCCCAATTCTATACTCCTAAAACTGTGGTGTTAACAATATGTCCAAATGTTTGCATTTTTTTTAACATAATACAATAATTTCAAATATAGAGATGTAACCATTTAATTTTTTTTTTTTAGAAGAAGTGATCATTTAATTTTTGAAATAACTACATCGTGAAATATATCTCCAATAATTTAGGCAATGTACTTTATATTTTAAATAATAATAAAAAAATGTATAATTAATTTACACATAGTAAATTGGGATGTAGATCATTAAACGTAATGGCATGGTTTTTTCTTATGACTATGAAATATCATCCAATTAGCCTAATTTGCACTTGATCCAAGAGTTTCAAGGTCCTGATTTGAGTTTCCAAATTGGTTCAAGTCAACATTATGTGGATAATACGCATCAAAGTATTCGGAGAAGAAATGACCAAGAAAATGAAGTGTTTCTTAGTAACCAGAAACTAATTTTTCAAGAATATTAACGTTCATATGTTTAAGAAGAAAGGAATAATAAGAGAGGAAAAAGAAGTATTGCCTCTCTGATTTGGAAGGAAGTTTGATTAAAATGTCATGAAATAATAGGCTATATATCAACTTTCTAAAGACCAACTTGAAATGAAGAAACTACCACTATAACTTTTTCTGATTTAAGAGACAAATAAAGGGTATTAGTGTTATTTTAAGTTAATGGTACTATCAATAGTCTCAATGCAGGTCCGAGGAAGATAATTAACTCAAAATAACACTTATAACCTTCATTTGTCTCTCAAATGATACAAAGTTATGTTTCAAGTTGACCTTCATAAAGTTGTTATTGAAGGTAAATCGACATTAATAGAATAAGCAGCGGAATAAAATTCGATTTACTTTCCTTGGATCATTACGAATTGGAACTTGAATCAGTGATTCGATTGTTACCTTAGAATGATTGGTCTGAAAACGATCGGTGGATTCTGCGAACTGGAATCACGATCACAGCCAAGCAAACAGCAGAGCCTTTATCGAGTCCACACGAACAGTGCTCCTCCAAAACCTCAGTGCTAGCCAAGAAGACGGAAGTCAGAGAACTAGGGTTTCTTCCAAAGAAAACGTAACCGCAAACTATTGCACTAGGGTTCTGTAACACCCCGTTTTCCCAATATTTAAAAATTCTTAGAACATAACATTTATCAGAGTAAACATCAAACAACGGGATATCACATATAACGTAATCCAACAGTTAAATAACAATTTAACCAATATCTTAACCATTGCAGTGGAAAATCATAATCTTAATTCATAAAACGTTTTGGCACGTAGGCCCCATCAAATAGTTCATAATCGTAATCCATAACATTATAAAAATAACATAATAGTCACGTAAGAGAATGAAGCATGCATAAACATAAACCCCATCCCGTTACGTATCAGAGCGACCTAGACGACACAGTGAAGGAAAGGCCAACTCACGAAAACAACCTGCACACTAAGCACGATCACCTGCAAGTTACCCATACGAAGGGCGACATTTTCAAGCAGAAGGGGTGAGATTTCATAATCAAATAACATTAATCAATGTAATTGCGAATCATAAATTAACATCATAATCATTCCTTAAATAACATTGCATATTTGCTAAACAGTTATAACATAATCATATATCCAATTATCATGAACAAAATCACATAATTGATAAACACTTATCACGTAATCACGTATTCAATCGTCATCAACAAGGCATCTTAATCATGACAATGTGACAATGCTCTTAGACTCCCTATATGCATGTGGTACCAATCGTCATCATAAGTATTAATATACTTTAATCATGCGGAGGACAAAGCTCCTATAAAACGTGCGGAGGACAAAGCTCCTATTATTCGTGGTGAGGACTAAGCTCAATGAGATGCTATGCATGGACACTTATGAACAAAAACATCGTAATCAACATATAAACATGCATCCAATAATTTGGAGCTAACTGCAACATAGACTTATGCACTTAGTTAAATAACGGAAGCAGCATAAACAGGTCAGATAAACAAAATGATATCATTATATCAATAGCTTATAAATATCAGGAATATCAACCTTCGTATCTTGCACGAATATTCAATACATTAGTTCACGTCCATTTAATATCAACATAACTTAAACAACTCTATAGACTGCATTAAACGTCATCATTAGGTCTTAATACCAACTAGGGGTTCGCTCTTGATCAACACGTGCGACATAGATCGCACAAACACTCAAGCAAGCACATTCTGGTTGTGCTCGCGAGGCGAGAGTTCTTACTCGCCATGGCGAGTACCAATCATCTCCCAAACTAAAGTTGTTCTGGGTTCCCTCTGATCCTACATTCATTCCTAATCAATACTAGGTATGTTCAGGCACTCTAGGGCATCCAAGGTCCAACTAAAAATGTCGAAACACAAAATATGACATGCACTCAGCCTAAGCTCGCGAGGCGAGAAAGGGTTACTCGCCATGGCGAGTTGCACCAAACAACTCGCGAGGCGAAGGGAAAGGGAAAGGGCTCGCGTGGCGAGCGATGAAGTTCATCACTCACGAGGCGAGGATCATCACTCGCCGTGGCGAGCGATGAACAGAAGCACGGGCAAACTAGGGTTTTTCTCAAAAATCCAACACACAGCATGGTTCAAAGCCTAATTTTGATTCCATAATCCATCCTAAACATGTTCTAAGGTTAAAGGACGGTTTCTACATCAATCTAAACCAGTTTTACCGTTTGATCATCAATTTTTAGGGTTTTGACCTAATTCCAAAACTTTTCTAATTCAATCCTAACTTTGTCAATTAGTCATCAGAATTACAACAATCAATGCTATTGAATCATTAGTCTCACCCTTACCTTGTTTGAAGAAAATCGCAGCACTCTTGGTCTCTTGCTCCTCTCTAAGCTTTTCTCCCTTTTTCCAAAAGTTTTTGTAACGCTCTAATCATTATTTAATTATTTTTGATTATGTGGTGTCATTTATATGGTTTTTGGTGATTTATGTGGTGTATATATATTTATTATATGATTTATTTTATTAAATAATTAGAATAAGTGGAGAATATAATTAATTAGAGTTTGGGGGGTTATGTTATAATTAATATAGTTAGTGGGGAGTTATTTGCTAATTAGGGGAGTTACAAGTTGGGAGTTAAGAAAGGAAAAACCAGAGAAACGTTTTACGTGAAAACAGACAAGTTTGGGAGAAAGCCAAGAGCAAGGGAGAGGAACTTAGGATCAGATTTCTGCTGTGTTATTTCTGCAATTCTAAGGTAAGGGTGAGGTTTACCGCAATCTTATAGGTTATGAATTCTGATTTTGTTCTAACAGGTTTATGTGAGAATTGGGAGAAGTTAGGTTTTTGTTGATTAATGGGTTCTGAGTGTAGGAATCGTTGAATTGGGGTTAGAAATGGGTTCTGAGTGCATAAAACCTTTCATTGCATATCTGTAAACTAATTTGGGGAGTGAATTGAGGAAAAATGGGATTTTTGGGAAAAACCTGCATTCTGCCCGTACAGAAGTTCATCGCTCGCCTCGCGAGTAGCCTATGCTCGCCTTAGCGAGTGAACAACTTCATCGCTCGCCTCGCGAGTGATACAACTCGCCATGGCGAGTAGCCTTGTGAAAATCTGGATTTTTAAAATGTTGTTATAAGCCGTATCTTGGGTAGTTTCATGTGCCTAGAGGATTTTTAAGAGGACTGGAACAAGTTTTAGGTTTAAAAGATGATTAGGGAGCTTAGAATTGAGGTTTGAGTGAGAAAAATATCATTTTTCCCGAGAGCACCATATTTCTGTTCGCCTCGAGTTCGCCTCGAACTCGCCATGGCGAGTACCTGATTTTCCTGAGCTCGCCATAGGGAGCAGATGTGCTCGCGAGGCGAGCTGCCCAGTATTTTGTTGGTTTGATTTCTGTTGTTGTTTGGATGGTTTATATTGTTGAATTAAGCATGGCTTGTATGTTGATATATATTTCCCTGGATGTCCTGGTTGGTTGTGATGAATAGATGCTGACTGAATGTATGTTGTATTTAATTAAAATTCACTTAAATGTTGTAAATTGGATGGTGAATCACATATATGTATATGTTAGATTGGTTGGTATGTAGATATACTCAAGGGGATTAGTTGCATAAACATAACAGTGGGAGAGCTTCGGCTCTGGAACGCTCGGTCGTTCAAAGTGGTGGAGTACTAGTTACTCAAAGTGGTGTTAGTGGTGAGGACTTATGTCCTGATGAGAATGCTTTAACCATTCGACAGCGGTGTGGGTCACGGCCCTGATTTTTGGTACCACATGCATGGGTGTTTAGAGGAGTCTTAGTGGAGTGGTGATGGGTTGCATATGTTGTTGAGAGGGTTATAATTTAATATTGTTGATGATATGTGAAAATGATGATATTTATATAATATTGTTGATGAATTATCTGATAGGGTGTTAGATTCAATTGATGCATTCTTTACCTATATTTTGTTGTGAATCTCACCCCTTCTGCTTGAAAATGTTGCCCTTCCTATGGGTAACTTGCAGGTGATCCTGAGTAGTTGGTGGTGGCTCAAAGTGTCTAGGACTCTGATACGTGGGATGGGATTTATAGTTTAATTTTTACCTATGTATCAATTTTTGGAACAAGTTAATGTAGCCTTTGTTTATTGTTGAACTATTATGTTGAGGCCTAGTGCCAAGTTTATTGTTGGATAATGGAGTTTAATTTTGAAGAATATTCCGCTGCAAATTAATGAAGTTTTATGAAAGATGTTGTTAAATAGTTTTATCCTATTTAAGAAATTTTGTATAGTGGTGTGACATGCCGTTTGGTGTTGAA
Organism: Medicago truncatula; assembly: GCF_003473485.1. Taxonomy (NCBI): domain Eukaryota; kingdom Viridiplantae; phylum Streptophyta; class Magnoliopsida; order Fabales; family Fabaceae; genus Medicago; species Medicago truncatula. The sequence goes on from NC_053049.1 coordinate 20,881,445, forward strand.
CTCTGATTTTATAATTATAATTAAATTGATTTTGGGAAACGGGGTGTTACAATTGGTATCAGAGCAGGTTGGTCCGTCCAGCCAAGTAGTAGAGTCGTGTTGAGCCACCTAGGATAGAGTGTCAACTCTAATATTGTTGTGTTGTTGTTGTTGTTCTGAATTGTTGTTCATTATGTAGAATCTTAAGATGGCTGGTAGGAACGATGCTGCTATTGCTGCTGCACTTGAGGCCGTAGCTCAAGCTGTTCAACAGCAACCGCAAGCTGGTAACGGAGAAGTGAGGATGCTGGAGACCTTTTTGAGGAATCATCCCCCAGCATTCAAAGGAAGGTATGATCCAGATGGCGCCCAGTCATGGTTGAAGGAAGTGGAGAGGATTTTCAGAGTCATGCAGTGCTCTGAAGTGCAAAAGGTGCGGTTCGGGACGCACATGTTGGCTGAGGAGGCAGATGACTGGTGGGTAAGTTTGCTACCAGTGTTGGAACTGAATGGAGCTGTAGTGACCTGGGTAGTGTTCAGGAGGGAATTTCTGAACAGGTACTTTCCGGAAGATGTCCGAGGTAGGAAGGAGATCGAATTTCTGGAGTTGAAGCAGGGTGATATGTCTGTTGTTGAGTATGCTGCAAAATTTGTGGAGCTTGCAAAGTTCTACCCCCATTATGCTCCGGAGACAGCTGAATTCTCCAAATGCATAAAGTTTGAAAATGGCTTGAGAGCTGACATCAAGAGGGCTATAGGATACCAACAGATTAGAATTTTCTCTGATTTGGTAAGTCGTTGTAGAATCTACGAGGAGGACACCAAAGCTCATTATAAGGTGATGAGTGAGCGAAGAGGTAAAAGGCATCAGAGTCGTCCTAAACCGTATAGTGCCCCTGCTGACAAGGGTAAGCAGAGACTTAATGATGAGAGGAGGCCGAGTAAGAGGGATGCTCCTGCTGAGATAGTGTGTTTTAAGTGTGGCGAGAAAGGTCACAAGAGTAACGTTTGTACCAAGGATGAGAAGAAGTGCTTCGGGTGTGGACAGAAGGGTCACATGCTAGCCGATTGCAAGCGCGGTGATGTTGTATGCTATAATTGTAATGAATAGGGTCACATCAGTACTCAGTGCACACAGTTGAAGAAGGTTAGAGTTGGTGGAAAAGTTTTTGCTTTGACTGGTACACAGACTGCTAATGAGGACCGTCTCATCAGAGGTACTTGTTTCTTTAATAGTACTCCTTTAATTGCTATTATAGACACTGGTGCTACTCATTGTTTCATTGCTTTAGAAAGTGCATATAGGTTGGGTTTGATTGTGTCTGACATGAAAGGAGAAATGGTTGTTGAAACTCCAGCTAAGGGTTCAGTGACTACTTCTCTTGTTTGCTTGAGGTGTCCAATTTCTATTTTTGGTAGAGATTTTGAAGTAGACTTAGTTTGTTTGCCGTTGATGGGAATGGATGTTATTTTTGGGATGAATTGGTTAGAGTATAACCGAGTTCATATCAACTGTTTTAGTAAGACGGTACATTTTTCTTCCGCCGAAGAAGAGAGTGAAGTTGAGTTTTTGAATACGAAGCAAATGAAGCAGTTGGAACGTGATGGAATTCTAATGTATTCTCTAATGGCATATCTGTCGTTAGAAAACCAAGCTGTGATTGACAAACTAGCAGTGGTGAATGAGTTTCCGGAGGTGTTCCCTGATGAGATTCCCGATGTACCACCAGAGAGGGAGGTGGAGTTTTCAATTGACCTTGTTCCCGGAACAAAGCCGGTGTCGATGGCACCGTACCGTATGTCAGCTTCTGAGTTAGCTGAATTGAAGAAACAGTTGGAAGATTTGCTTGATAAGAAGTTTGTTAGACCCAGTGTTTCACCGTGGGGAGCGCCTGTGTTGTTGGTGAAGAAAAAGGATGGTAGTATGAGGTTGTGCATTGACTATCGTCAATTGAACAAAGTTACAATTAAGAATAGATATCCGCTTCCGAGGATTGATGACTTGATGGACCAGCGAGTGGGTGCAAAGGTGTTCAGTAAGATTGACTTGAGGTCAGGTTACCATCAAATTAAGGTGAAAGATGAGGATATGCAGAAGACGGCCTTTAGGACACGATACGGTCATTACGAATACAAAGTGATGCCTTTCGGTGTTACTAACGCGCCCGGTGTGTTCATGGAGTATATGAATCGAATTTTTCATGCCTTTCTGGATAAATTCGTGGTGGTATTTATTGATTATATTCTGATTTATTCAAAGACTGAAGAAGAGCATGCAGAACACCTGAGAATTGTGTTGCAAGTGTTGAAAGAAAAGAAGTTGTATGCCAAATTGTCGAAATGTGAGTTTTGGCTACGTGAAGTGAGTTTCCTTGGTCATATTATTTCTGGTGATGGTATAGCGGTTGATCCATCAAAAGTTGATGCAGTATCACAATGGGAAACTCCGAAGTCGGTGACTGAAATCAGAAGCTTCTTGGGTTTGGCTGGTTATTACCGCAGATTTATAGAAGGATTTTCAAAGTTAGCATTGCCGTTGACTTAGTTAACCTGTAAGGGTAAGTCCTTTGTGTGGGATGCTCAGTGTGAGAGTAGTTTCAATGAATTAAAGAAAAGATTGACAACTGCTCCTATTTTGATCTTACCTAAGCCGGAAGAGCCATTCGTTGTTTACTGTGATGCGTCTAAGCTGGGTTTAGGAGGTGTTTTAATGCAAGATGGCAAGGTGGTAGCGTATGCTTCTAGGCAACTGAGGGTACATGAAAAGAATTATCCCACTCACGATTTGGAGTTAGCTGCCGTGGTTTTTGTTTTGAAAATTTGGAGGCACTACTTGTATGGTTCCAGATTTGAAGTGTTCAGTGACCATAAGAGCTTGAAATATTTGTTTGATCAGAAGGAATTGAATATGAGGCAGAGGAGATGGCTTGAGCTGTTAAAAGATTATGATTTTGGGTTGAATTACCATCCGGGAAAAGCTAATGTAGTCGCTGATGCATTGAGCAGGAAGACACTGCATATGTCTGCTATGATGATAAAAGAATTCGATTTGCTGGAACAGTTTAGAGACATGAGTTTGGTATGTGAGTTGTCGCCTCAAAGCGTACAGTTGGGGATGCTAAAGATTAACAGTGATTTTCTGAGTAGTATCCGAGAAGCACAGCAGGTGGATGTCAAGTTGGTTGATGAGTCATTTATATGCTATTTTAATATGCTTTTTAGTTTAGTTTTATTTAGATTTTATATAATTTTATATTAGTATTATTTCCTTTTTAGGATAGTTTACTTTAAATTGCAATTTATTATATTTCAGGGAAGAATATTGGATGGATTGAGTCTTGGAGCAAAAGAAAGGGATTTGGAGCAAATTGGACACGAAAATACGAAGATTGGGAAACAAAATATATCTCCCATAAGTCAAAAGCCTGGCACGGCCCGTGCTAGCCTTGGCACGGCCGTGCCACCCTCCAGAAGACCTTTTGCTGCTTTTGCTTGGACTCCAAGCTATTCTATTTTGGCGCACAATCTACCGAGGAATATTCTTGGAATATACTTGCTTAGATTTTAAGTCAATTGTGTCCTATAAATAGAGTAGCTAGCCATCACAAATATTCATCTTTACTTGGAATACAATAAGTGACAATTGCTTTTCTAAATAAAGTTCTTTTCCTTTCCTTTATTTTCCTGTCTTTTACTTTCATGCTTTCTCTCTTCTCCCCCATGTCTACAATGAACATGAGTGAGTAGACTTCTTCTTGTCTTGGGATTGTTGGATAAGTCTAAATGACATAATCCTAATCAAACCAAGCCCTAAGCCTTAATCTTATGTAACCCTAATTTCTTATCTGAATTCACCGTCTTAACATGGATTAACCATTATCAAACTGTGGAAACGAAAGTGGAGGGTTTGATAATTGTTCGTCCATTATTCCAAATATCAATTCATAAAACGAAAGTGGAGCTTTGATATTCGAACAAGTGAATTCAGACAAGGATTGCAAAGTCAGCGAAATAGGCTTTGCAATCTTTGAGACATATAGTTTCGATCTTCAAGGGAACTAATAACAATCAAGTCAGCGAAATAGGCTTGGTTGTTAGAGGAACCAAAATCCAATAGTAATCAAGTCAGCGAAATAGGCTTGGTTGCTAGAGGAACTTAAGAGAAACTTTCTTGAGAAATTAGGTCTAACATAACATTATAAGCTTATGGTTTTGGTTTGAGAAGGACTTGTTATTTAGATGAAACCAACGATCCCAAGGCTCTTTTATTATATTGCTTTTTAACCGTTTAAAAACCCCCAACTTACAAATCTCTTCTCTCTTCTAATCATCTCTAAAGGTTAATTAAATTGAACTACTCCCTGTCGGAACGATATTCTTTTATACTACTTCGGTAAGACCGTACACTTGCGGTTTTATCTCATCAAGTTTTTGGCGCCGCTGCCGGGGAGTAAAACTAATTTGATTAACTCTTTCTTTGTGATTAGAACTCTTTTCTCTCCCCTCTTCTTCCCTTCTTTTTTTTTTTTCTACACTTGATTTGGGTGGCTTAAAGATAATAGATAACATGGCTGAGGAACGCACTCTGAAGGAGTATTCGATCCCTTCTTCGAATGAGCCATGCACTATTATAGTCTACCCAACAGTTCAAGGTAGCAACTTCAAAATAAAACCTGCACTACTTATTCTGGTGCAACAAAACCAGTTCTCTGGATCACCTTCCGAGGACCCAAATTTACATATCTCAACCTTTTGGAGACTTAGTGTAACTTGCAAGGACGACCAAGAAACCGTCAGGCTACATCTCTTCCCTTTTTCTCTAAAAGATAAAGCCAGCAATTGGTTCAACTCTTTGAAACCTGGTTCCATTACCTCATGGGACCAACTGAGGCGAGAGTTCCTTTGTCGTTTCTTTCCCCCATCCAAAACTGCCCAACTTAGGGGAAAGCTTTACCAATTTACTCAAAAGAACGGGGAATCTCTTTTCGATGTATGGGAACGTTTTAAAGAAAAACTTAGACGTTGTCCCCATCACGGTCTAGAAAAATGGTTAATCATCCACACCTTTTATAATGGTCTAACATTTAGCACTAAATTGACTATTGATGCAGCTGCAGGTGGTGCCCTAATGAACAAAGACTTCACAACAGCTTATGCGTTAATTGAGAACATGGCTCTAAACCTCTTCCAATGGACAGAAGAAAAAGCAACCATCGATCCTTCACCCTCTAAAAAAGAGGCAGGTATGGATAAAACCTCTTCCATTGACTATTTATCTACCAAGGTGAATGCATTATCTCAAAGACTTGATCGCATGAGCACACCTACCTTCTCACCTCCTTGTGAAGCATGTGGCCTATCTAGTCATTCTAACACCGATTGCAACCTAAGTAGTGTTGAGCAGTTAAATTTTGTTCAGAATGGCCAAAGAGTTGTTCAAAAATCTCACATTGAACTTTTAATGGAAAACTATTTTCTTAAACAATCCGAACAGCTCCAAGAGCTCAAGGATCAAACTAGACTTTTGAACAACTCTCTTGCTACTCTCACAACAAAGATAGACTCCATCTCCTCTCACAACAAAATTTCTGAAACTCAGCTCTCCCAGGTAGTTCGTAAAGTTGACCACCCCAATAAAATGAATGTTGTTACACTTAGGAGTGGTAAGCCACTCGAAGACCCCATAAGGAGAACCGAGACCAATGACAATGAGAAAGAAATCCGCGAACCACCATCTAGGGAAACCAGAGCAGAAAGAGAGGAACCACGAGTTGAGGAAAACACGCCACCTCCCTTTAAGCCAAAAATCCCCTTCCCACAAAGGTTTGCCAAATCAAAGCTCGATGAGAAATTCAAAAAGTTCATAGAGATGATGAGCAAGATATATATTGATGTGCCATTTACCGAGGTCCTAACCCAAATGCCCACATATGCTAAATTTTTGAAAGAAATCCTCTCTAAAAAAAGAAAGATTGAGGAAAGTGAGACGGTTAACCTTACGGAAGAATGTAGTGCCATCATCCAAAATAAATTGCCACCAAAGCTTAAAGATCCAGGTAGTTTTTCCATACCCTGTGTCATAGGGTCGGAAGTTGTGAAGAAAGCTATGTGTGATCTAGGAGCCAGTGTCAGCCTAATGCCCTTATCACTTTATGAGAGGTTGGGAATAGGGGAACTTAAATCAACAAGGATGACCCTACAACTAGCAGACCGTTCTGTTAAGTATCCAGCTGGAATCATAGAAGATGTCCCCGTTAAGGTAGGAGAGGTATATATCCCCGCCGATTTTGTTGTGATGGAAATGGAGGAAGACAATCAGGTACCAATTCTTTTGGGAAGACCTTTCCTTGCCACTGCAGGAGCTATCATTGATGTAAAGAAGGGTAAGCTTGCCTTCAATGTAGGTAAGGAAACTGTTGAATTTGAACTTGCTAAACTAATGAAAGGTCCCTCCATTAAGGACTCTTGTTGCATGATAGACATAATCGACCATTGCGTGAAAGAATGCTCTTTAGCATCAACTACACATGATGGTTTGGAAGTATGCTTGGTTAACAATGCAGGTACAAAACTGGAAGGGGAGGCAAAAGCTTATGAAGAACTGTTAGATAGAACTCCTCCAATGAAAGGTCTAAGTGTGGAGGAGTTAGTAAAAGAAGAACCAACACTTCTACCCAAGGAGGCACCGAAAGTAGAACTCAAAACACTTCCATCAAATCTAAGGTATGAATTCTTGGGCCCTAACTCCACTTATCCTGTTATTGTAAATGCAAGTCTCGATGAAGTAGAAACTGAAAAATTGCTTTATGTCCTCAAGAAATATCCTAAAGCCATAGGTTACACCATTGATGACATTAAAGGAATAAATCCTTCATTATGCATGCACAGGATACTTCTTGAAGAAGACTATAAACCCTCCATTGAACACCAAAGAAGACTAAATCCCAATATGAAAGAAGTTGTGAAAAAGGAAGTCTTAAAACTCCTAGATGCAGGTGTTATTTATCCAATTTCTGACTCCAAATGGGTTAGCCCCGTGCAAGTTGTACCAAAGAAGGGTGGTCTCACAGTTATTAAAAATGATAAAAATGAATCCATTGCCACTAGAACCGTCACCGGTTGGAGAATGTGTATTGATTATAGGAAGCTTAATAAAGCAACCCGTAAAGATCACTTCCCTCTCCCTTTTATAGACCAAATGTTAGAAAGGTTAGCTAAGCATTCGCATTTTTGTTACCTAGATGGCTATTTTGGATTTTTCCAAATACCCATTCACCCTAATGACCAAGAAAAGACAACTTTTACATGTCCCTTCGGGACCTTTGCTTATAGAAGAATGCCTTTTGGTCTCTGTAATGCCCCTGCTACTTTTCAAAGATGCATGATGTCTATTTTTTCTGACTTTGTTGAAAAGATAATGGAAGTCTTTATGGATGATTTTTCTGTGCATGGTTCTAATTTTGATGATTGTTTGACTAACCTTGAAAAAGTTTTGGAAAGATGTGAACAGGTGAACCTAGTCTTAAATTGGGAGAAATGTCACTTCATGGTAAGAGAAGGAATTGTCCTAGGACACTTGGTTTCTGACAGAGGTATAGAGGTAGACAAAGCAAAAATCGAAATTATTGAAAAAATGCTACCTCCCACCTCAGTCAAAGAAATTAGAAGTTTCCTAGGACATGCAGGGTTCTACCGTCGTTTCATCAAAGATTTTTCATCAATCACTAAGCCGCTAACCAGCCTGCTTCTCAAGGATGCAGACTTTACCTTTGATGATTCTTGTTTGCAGGCATTTTGCAGGTTGAAGGAAGCACTAATTACCGCCCCAATCATACAACCACCAGATTGGAACTTGCCTTTTGAAATAACGTGTGATGCAAGCGACTATGCGGTTGGGGCAGTATTAGGTCAAAGAAGGGACAAAAAGATGCATGCCATATACTATGCCAGTAAGACCCTAGATGGGGCACAGGTAAACTATGCCACGACAGAAAAAGAATTGCTAGTAGTCGTCTACGCCATTGACAAATTTCGGCAATACTTGGTGGGATCAAAAATCATTGTTTATACAGATCACTCGGCCATAAAATACTTGCTAAACAAAAAAGATGCCAAACCGAGATTGAACCGATGGATTTTGCTCCTCCAAGAATTTGACCTTGAAATAAAAGATAAAAAGGGCGTAGAAAATGTTGTCGCTGACCACTTGTCCCGACTTCGGGAGACCAATAAGGATGAGCTACCCTTGGATGACTCATTCCCAGATGACCAACTATTCTTATTGGCACAAACTGACGCACCTTGGTATGCAGATTTTGTTAACTTTCTTGCAGCAGGAGTACTACCACCCGAGTTAAACTACCAACAAAAGAAGAAATTCTTCAATGATCTCAAGCACTACTATTGGGACGAGCCCTACCTCTTCCGAAGAGGCTCAGATGGGATTTTCAGGCGATGCATTCCTGAAAACGAGGTAAGTAGTATTCTAACTCATTGTCACTCCTCTTCTTATGGCGGCCATGCCAGTACACAAAAGACTTCTTTCAAAATTCTTCATTCTGGTTTCTGGTGGCCATCACTTTTCAAAGATGTGCATCTCTTTATCTCTAAATGTGACAAATGTCAACGCACCGGTAGCATTACAAAAAGAAATGAAATGCCTTTGAATAACATCCTTGAAGTGGAAATTTTTGATGTTTGGGGTATTGACTTTATGGGACCTTTCCCTTCCTCTTTTGGGAATCAGTACATATTAGTAGCCATTGACTATGTGTCCAAATGGGTTGAGGCCATTGCTTCCCCCACTAATGATGCACAGGTAGTTATAAAAATGTTTAAGAAAGTCATCTTCCCTAGATTCGGAGTGCCACAAGTTGTGATAAGCGATGGAGGGTCTCACTTCATTTCAAGACATTTTGAAAAACTTTTGCAAAAACTTGGAGTGAGGCACAAAATTGCGACACCCTATCACCCCCAAACTAGCGGACAAGTGGAGGTCTCAAACAGACAAATTAAAGCTATCCTTGAAAAAACTGTTTCCACCTCTAGAATAGATTGGTCAAATAAGCTTGACGATGCCCTTTGGGCCTATCGAACGGCTTATAAAACCCCCATTGGGATGACCCCTTTTAAACTTGTCTATGGGAAATCTTGTCACCTTCCTGTTGAGCTCGAGCATAAGGCTTATTGGGCAATTAGAAACCTCAACTTAGATCCCAATTTAGCCGGTGACAAAAGAAAACTTCAATTAAATGAGCTAGAAGAACTTAGGATGGATGCTTATGAAAATGCCTACATTTACAAAGAGAGAACTAAGACCTGGCATGACAAGAAAATCATCAAAAGGCACTTCAAAAGTGGTGACCTTGTGCTGCTCTTTAACTCTAGGCTAAAACTCTTTCAAGGTAAACTGCGATCACGATGGTCCGGTCCTTTCCAAGTTCGCACAGTCTACCCTTATGGGGCGATTGAAATCTTTTCTGACGAAACAGGATCCTTCACGGTTAATGGCCAACGGCTTAAAATCTATAATACCGGGGAAGTAAATGAAGTAGTGGCTGATTTTACCCTTAGTGACCCACCTTAAGGATTTTCATCCTCACCTTCGTCAAGCTAGTGACGTTAAAAGAGCGCTTCGTGGGAGGCAACCCACCAATTTAATTGCTTTCTTTGTTTCCTGTTATTTCTCTTTATTTTGTAGGTAAATGTCCGAGATTGATTAAGAAACGCAAGACAATCAAAGTTCCAAGAACCAGAAAGGTGGCACGGCCCGTGCTTGCTTTGGCACGGCCGTGCCAAGAACCACAACCAAATCTTCAATAAAGTTGGCAGAATGATGGCACGGCCCGTGCTAAACATGGCACGGCCGTGCCAACCTGAAGGCCTCCAGAGTTCAAAATTTCGACAAATTGTGAGCTTTCCGCACCCTTTCTCATTTTTCCATTATTTCTTACGTTTCTATCATTTGAATCATTGAGGACAATGCTTCTCCTAAGTGTGGGGGGAGCCTAATAAAGTGTCTTTAGTCGTAGTGTTTCCAAACTCCCTTGAACTTTATTCTTTGGTTTTGTTTTATTGTAAAAGGCATGGTTAAGTAGCTAATTTTTATTGAAAACATCATGACACAAAAATTTTCATTGTCTCCTCTTATTTTGTTGATTCTTGTACATAAAAGCAAACTCTTGTGTTTTAAGTCTTCTTGATATAACCACATCTTGTTTTAAAGTGAATAAAATTCTCCAATGAAAAAAAACACAAAGTTGCTTCCCTTGAGTAAATGTATGAATAGGTATTTTAAGGAAACGCGTTCTAATCTTAGTGGTGCATTAACCTTTAAAGATTCTCAAAGCGCCAGTAGTATAAGTTAGTATAAGGGAGTTCATAAAAAGCCAAAAAGCCAAATAAATTCCAAGATCTCATCACTGAATCTAGATTGGGGAAGGAGGTAGGCCCTCCGACCTCCTACGTGAAAATGTTGTTCCTTAAATAAAGAACTTAAAATGTGCATATGGCAAAGAACAAAGATTCTCAAATACTCCCATCTCTCTTATATGAATTGTGGAAGGAATCTTCCTTGGTTAGTTTAGTGCTAGGATTAGACCATGTTTCCTCATAATGCCTATCTTATACAGGAGCAAGAAAAGGGTTGGACTTCACACACACACTCACTTGAAACTTGATCGTTGGGTAGAATAAAGATTTCAAGAAATACTTGAGTTTGTAATTAGTGTACATTTTGGATTTAAGCCCTTGAGAAGACATGTACTTTAATTTAATTGTCATTTGATTTAACTGTTGATGCTACTATGTTTATGCCTTTTGCTTGAGGACAAGCAAAGATTCAAGTATGGGGGAGTTTGATGAGTCATTTATATGCTATTTTAATATGCTTTTTAGTTTAGTTTTATTTAGATTTTATATAATTTTATATTAGTATTATTTCCTTTTTAGGATAGTTTACTTTAAATTGCAATTTATTATATTTCAGGGAAGAATATTGGATGGATTGAGTCTTGGAGCAAAAGAAAGGGATTTGGAGCAAATTGGACACGAAAATACGAAGATTGGGAAACAAAATATATCTCCCATAAGTCAGAAGCCTGGCACGGCCCGTGCTAGCCTTGGCACGGCCGTGCCACCCTCCAGAAGACCTTTTGCTGCTTTTGCTTGGACTCCAAGCTATTCTATTTTGGCGCACAATCTACCGAGGAATATTCTTGGAATATACTTGCTTAGATTTTAAGTCAATTGTGTACTATAAATAGAGTAGCTAGCCATCACAAATATTCATCTTTACTTGGAATACAATAAGTGACAATTGCTTTTCTAAATAAAGTTCTTTTCCTTTCCTTTATTTTCCTGTCTTTTACTTTCATGCTTTCTCTCTTCTCCCCCATGTCTACGATGAACATGAGTGAGTAGACTTCTTCTTGTCTTGGGATTGTTGGATAAGTCTAAATGACATAATCCTAATCAAACCAAGCCTTAAGCCTTAATCTTATGTAACCCTAATTTCTTATCTGAATTCACCGTCTTAACATAGATTAACGATTATCAAACTGTGGAAACGAAAGTGGAGGGTTTGATAATTGTTCGTCCATTATTCCAAATATCAATTCATAAAACGAAAGTGGAGCTTTGATATTCGAACAAGTGAATTCAGACAAGGATTGCAAAGTCAGCGAAATAGGCTTTGCAATCTTTGAGACATATAGTTTCGATCTTCAAGGGAACTAATAACAATCAAGTCAACGAAATAGGCTTGGTTGTTAGAGGAACCAAAATCCAATAGTAATCAAGTCAGCGAAATAGGCTTGGTTGCTAGAGGAACTTAAGAGAAACTGTCTTGAGAGATTAGGTCTAACATAACATTATAAGCTTATGGTTTTGGTTTGAGAAGGACTTGTTATTTAGATGAAACCAACGATATTCTTTTATACTACTTCGGTAAGACCGTACACTTGCGGTTTTATCTCATCATTGGTTGATCTGATGGTTGCTGGTAATGGCATTGAAGATAGTGACTTCAAGGTTGATGATCAGGGTGTGTTGAGATTTAGAGGTAGAATTTGTATTCCTGATAATGAAGAAATGAAGAAGTTAATCCTAGAGGAAAGTCACAAGAGTAGCTTGAGCATTCATCCGGGAGCTACGAAGATGTATCATGATTTGAAAAAGTTGTTTTGGTGGTCTGGGTTGAAGCGAGATGTCGCTCATTTTGTGTATGCATGTTTAACTTGCCAAAAGTCTAAGGTTGAGCATCAGAAACCTGCAGGATTGTTGACACCGTTGGATGTACCAGAGTGGAAATGGGATAGGTATTTCTATGGATTTTGTGACAAGTTTACCAAACACTCCGAGGGGACATGATTCGATTTGGGTTGTGGTTGATAGGTTGACGAAGTCGGCACATTTTATTCCTATCAATATCAGTTATCTAGTAGCTCAGTTGGCTGAGATTTATATACATAGTGTTGTGAAGCTACATGGAGTTCCTTCGAGTATTGTGTCGGATAGGGATCCGAGGTTCACTTCTAGGTTCTGGAAGAGTTTACAGGACGCTCTGGGTTCGAAATTGAGACTGAGTTCGGCTTATCATCCTCAGACAGATGGTCAGTCGGAGAGGACGATCCAATTATTGGAAGACTTGTTGAGAGTGTGTGTACTTGAACAGGGTGGAGCTTGGGATAGTCACCTACCATTGATAGAGTTCACCTACAACAACAGTTACCATTCGAGTATAGGAATGGCACCATTCGAAGCTTTGTATGGTCGAAGGTGCAGGACTCCGTTGTGTTGGTTTGAGTCAGGAGAGAGTGTTGTGTTGGGACCGGATTTGGTTCAGGAGACTACAGAAAAAGTCAAGATGATTAGAGAGAAGATGAAAGCGTCGCAGAGTCGACAGAAGAGTTACCATGACAAGCGGAGAAAGGCCCTTGAGTTTCAAGAGGGTGATCATGTATTTCTAAGAGTTACTCCGATGACGGGTGTAGGACGTGCTTTGAAATCGAGGAAGTTGACTCCGAAGTTCATTGGTCCGTATTAGATTTCAGAGAGGATCAGGACGGTGGCATATAGAGTTGGCTTGCCACCACATCTATCGAACTTGCATGATGTATTTCACGTGTCACAACTCCGGAAGTATGTAGCAGATCCTTCGCATGTTATTCCGAGAGATGATGTGCAGGTTAGGGACAATCTCACAGTTGAGACTTTGCCGGTGAGGATCGATGATCGGAAAGTGAAGGCATTGAGGGGCAAGGAAATACCCTTGGCGAGAGTCGTTTGGGGCGGAGCGACTGGTGAAAGTTTGACTTGGGAGCTGGAAAGTAAGATGAGGGATTCATATCCTGAGTTGTTTGTTTGAGGTAAGATTTCGAGGACGAAATTCAGTAATTTGGGGAGAGTTGTAACGCTCTAATCATTATTTAATTATTTTTGATTATGTGGTGTCATTTATATGGTTTTTGGTGATTTATGTGGTGTATATATATTTATTATATGATTTATTTTATTAAATAATTAGAATAAGTGGAGAATATAATTAATTAGAGTTTGGGGGGTTATGTTATAATTAATATAGTTAGTGGGGAGTTATTTGCTAATTAGGGGAGTTACAAGTTGGGAGTTAAGAAAGGAAAAACCAGAGAAACGTTTTACGTGAAAACAGACAAGTTTGGGAGAAAGCCAAGAGCAAGGGAGAGGAACTTAGGAACCGATTTCTGCTGTGTTATTTCTGCAATTCTAAGGTAAGGGTGAGGTTTACCGCAATCTTATAGGTTCTGAATTCTGATTTTGTTCTAACAGGTTTATGTGAGAATTGGGAGAAGTTAGGTTTTTGTTGATTAATGGGTTCTGAGTGTAGGAATCGTTGAATTGGGGTTAGAAATGGGTTCTGAGTGCATAAAACCTTTCATTGCATATCTGTAAACTAATTTGGGGAGTGAATTGAGGAAAAATGGGATTTTTGGGAAAAACCTGCATTCTGCCCGTACAGAAGTTCATCGCTCGCCTCGCGAGTAGCCTATGCTCGCCTTAGCGAATGAACAACTTCATCGCTCGCCTCGCGAGTGATACAACTCGCCATGGCGAGTAGCCTTGTGAAAATCTGGATTTTTAAAATGTTGTTATAAGCCGTATCTTGGGTAGTTTCATGTGCCTAGAGGATTTTTAAGAGGACTTGAACAAGTTTTAGGTTTAAAAGATGATTAGGGAGCTTAGAATTGAGGTTTGAGTGAGAAAAATATCATTTTTCCCGAGAGCACCATATTTCTGTTCGCCTCGAGTTCGCCTCGAACTCGCCATGGCGAGTACCTGATTTTCCTGAGCTCGCCATAGCGAGCAGATGTGCTCGCGAGGCGAGCTGCCCAGTATTTTGTTGGTTTGATTTCTGTTGTTGTTTGGATGGTTTATATTGTTGAATTAAGCATGGCTTGTATGTTGATATATATTTCCCTGGATGTCCTGGTTGGTTGTGATGAATAGATGCTGACTGAATGTATGTTGTATTTAATTAAAATTCACTTAAATGTTGTAAATTGGATGGTGAATCACATATATGTATATGTTAGATTGGTTGGTATGTAGATATACTCAAGGGGATTAGTTGCATAAACATAACAGTGGGAGAGCTTCGGCTCTGGAACGCTCGGTCGTTCAAAGTGGTGGAGTACTAGTTACTCAAAGTGGTGTTAGTGGTGAGGACTTATGTCCTGATGAGAATGCTTTAACCATTCGACAGCGGTGTGGGTCACGGCCCTGATTTTTGGTACCACATGCATGGGTGTTTAGAGGAGTCTTAGTGGAGTGGTGATGGGTTGCATATGTTGTTGAGAGGGTTATAATTTAATATTGTTGATGATATGTGAAAATGATGATATTTATATAATATTGTTGATGAATTATCTGATAGGGTGTTAGATTCAATTGATGCATTCTTTACCTATATTTTGTTGTGAATCTCACCCCTTCTGCTTGAAAATGTTGCCCTTCCTATGGGTAACTTGCAGGTGACCCTGAGTAGTTGGTGGTGGCTCAAAGTGTCTAGGACTCTGATACGTGGGATGGGATTTATAGTTTAATTTTTACCGATGTATCAATTTTTGGAACAAGTTAATGTAGCCTTTGTTTATTGTTGAACTATTATGTTGAGGCCTAGTGCCAAGATTTATTGTTGGATAATGGAGTTTAATTTTGAAGAATATTCCGCTGCAAATTAATGAAGTTTTATGAAAGATGTTGTTAAATAGTTTTATCCTATTTAAGAAATTTTGTATAGTGGTGTGACATGCCGTTTGGTGTTGAACTCTGATTTTATAATTATAATTAAATTGATTTTGGGAAACAGGGTGTTACAGTTTTCACGTACAATAGTTTTCTAAAGATATTAGGTCTTCCCTATTTATACCTCTTTCTAATCACTTATCTTATCTCACTTTCTCCCCCAAAACTATCTAAAATATCAAAACAGCCCTCAACTAAATATTTTATATTATTTTCAAATCTTTATTTTATTTAACAATAAAATAATTTTCATATTCTTATCAAATCTTCCAAAGCTCATAACTTAACACGTCATCGATCAAATCATCATAAATCATCAAGACATACCAAAATCATGCATATATTATATAAATATAATATAATCACCTAAACTCGATTAAATAAACGATTAAACGAAAGTGGGCGTTACAACTCTCCCCCACTTAAAAGATTTTCGTCCTCGAAAATTTACCTCAAGCAAACAACTCTGGATAAGACTCCAGCATCTTACTCTCAAGCTCCCACGTCAAGCTTTCACCAGTCGTTCCCGTCCAAACGACTCTCACGAGAGGTATCTCCTTGCCTCTCAACGTCTTCACTTTACAATCATCAATCCTCACCGGTAAAGTCTCTACCGTAAGGTTGTCTCTAACTTGCACATCGTCACTTTGGATTACATGAGATGGATCCGGAACATACTTTTGAAGTTGCGACACATGGAAAACGTTGTGCAAATTCGAAAGATGCGGCGGTAAACCCACTCGGTAAGCCACCGTTCCAACTCTTTCCAATATCTGATACGGGCCAATGAACTTCGGGGTCAACTTCTTTGACTTCAAAGCACGTCCTACACCAGTCATAGGAGTGACTCTCAAAAACACGTGGTCTCCTTCTTGGAACTCAAGATCTTTCCTACGCTTATCATGATAACTCTTTTGTCGACTCTGCGACGCTTTCATTTTCTCTTGGATCATCTGAACTTTCTCAGTAGTTTGCTGAACAATCTCTGGTCCTAAGACCACTCTTTCACCTGACTCAAACCAGCACAGCGGAGTTCTGCATCTCCGACCATATAAAGCCTCGAAAGGTGCCATTCCAATACTTGAATGATAACTATTATTGTATGTGAACTCGATCAACGGAAGATGACTATCCC
The DNA here is from genome assembly GCF_003473485.1 of Medicago truncatula. Classification (NCBI taxonomy): domain Eukaryota; kingdom Viridiplantae; phylum Streptophyta; class Magnoliopsida; order Fabales; family Fabaceae; genus Medicago; species Medicago truncatula. The sequence continues at coordinate 20,897,841 of NC_053049.1, forward strand.
AAGTTCCTCCTTGCTCAAGAACACAAATTCTCAACAAATCCTCTAGCGACTGAATTGTCCTCTCTGACTGACCATATGTTTGTGGATGATACGCCGAACTCAACCTTAACTTCGAACCCAAAGCCTCTTGCAAACTTTTCCAAAATCTAGAAGTAAATGTTGGATCTCTATCTGACACAATGCTCGAAGGAACACCATGCAACTTCACAATCTCCTTGATATAAATCTCTGCCAACTGGGCAACGGGGAAACTAATATTAATCGGTAGAAAATGAGCCGACTTCGTCAATCTATCAACAATAACCCAAATTGCGTCGTTCCCTCTAGGAGTATTTGGCAAACTCGTCACAAAATCCATGGATATACTATCCCATTTCCATTCTGGCACGTCTAAAGGTACCATCATTCCAGCAGGTTTCTGATGTTCAACTTTCGACTTCTGACAAACTAAACAGGAATACACAAACTGTGCCACATCTCGTTTCAAACCAGACCACCAGAAAATCTTCTTTAAATCATGATACATCTTCGTAGCTCCCGGATGAATACTCAAGCTACTTCTATGACTCTCTTCAAGAATCATCTTCTTAATCTCTTCATTGTCTGGGATACAAATTCTTCCTCGGAATCTCAACACACCTTGATTGTCGATTTTAAAATCACTGTCTTCAGTCTGATCTCTAGCAACCAACAAGTCCACAAACTTGACATCAACTTTCTGCGCTTCCTTGATACTTTTTCAGAAATTCACTATCAATCTTCAGCATACCCAGTTTCACACTCTGAGGTGACCATTCGCAAACCAAACTCATATCTCTAAACTGTTCGAGTAATTCGAACTCTCTAACCATCATGGCGGACATATGCAATGTCTTCCTACTCAAGGCATCTGCAACAACATTAGCTTTACCTGGATGATAATTCAAACCAAAGTCATAATCTTTCAACAATTCAAGCCATCTTCGCTGTCTCATATTTAATTCCTTCTGATCGAACAAATACTTCAAACTCTTGTGATCACTAAACACCTCAAATCTCGAACCATACAAGTAATGTCTCCATATCTTCAATACAAAGACTACGGCCGCTAACTCGAGATCATGCGTAGGATAATTCTTCTCATGAATTCTCAACTGTCTTGAAGCATAAGCTACCACTTTACCTTCTTGCATAAGTACACCTCCTAAACCCAACTTGGACGCATCACAATACACCACAAAAGGTTCATCTGACTTCGGCAAAATTAACACTGGAGCAGTCGTCAAACGTTTGTTCAATTGACCGAAACTTTTCTCACAATGGACGTCCCACACAAAAGTTTTACCTTTACAAGTCAACTGCGTAAGCGGAAGAGCTAACTTGGAAAACCCTTCAATAAACCTTCTATAGTAACCAGCTAAACCCAAAAGCTTCTAATCTCTGTAATGGACTTAGGAGTCTCCCACTGTGATACCGCTTCAATTTTAGACGGATCCACTGCAATTCCATCACCAGAAATAACATGGCCTAGAAAACTCACTTCTTTCAACCAGAATTCACACTTAGACAATTTAGCATAAAGCTTCTTCTCTTTCAACACTTGCAAAACAATCTTCAGATGCTCAGCATGTTCCTCTTCAGTCTTGGAGTAAATCAAAATATCGTCGATAAACACAACCACAAACCGATCCAAAAATGCATGGAAGATGCGATTCATATACTCCATAAACACTCCAGGTGCATTGGTAACACCAAAAGGCATAACTTAATATTCATAGTGACCATAACGCGTTCTGAAAGCTGTCTTCTGCATATCTTCATCCTTTACTTTAATCTGGTGATAACCTGACCTCAAATCAATCTTGCTGAAAACACGTGCACCCACTAACTGATCCATCAAATCATCAATTCTCGGAAGTGGATACCTATTCTTGATAGTTACCTTGTTCAACTGTCGATAATCAATACATAGCCTCATACTACCATCTTTCTTCTTTACTAACAAAACCGGCGCTCCCCAAGGTGAAACACTTGGTCTAACAAACTTCTTCTCAAGCAAGTCCTCCAACTGTTTCTTCAACTCAGATAACTCGGAAGCAGACATACGATAAGGTGCCATCGAGACCGGCTTCGTTCCAGGGACAAGATCAATAGAAAACTCAACTTCTCTCTCTGGAGGCACATCAGGAATCTCATCCGGAAAAACTTCAGGAAATTCACACACCACAGGTAACCTATTAATCACTGCTTGATTCTCAATAGATAAGGTAGCCATTAACGAAAACATCAAGACACCGTCGCGTTCCAGTTGCTTCAGCTGCTTAGTAGATAAAAACTCTGCACCACTTTCCTCTTCGACGGAAGAGAAATGCACTGACTTGCTAAAACAATTAATAAGGACGTGGTTGTACTCTAACCAGTTCATACCCAGAATCACATCCATACCGCTCAAAGGTAGACACACTAAATCCATTTCGAAATCACGACTAAACATAGATAAAGGACATTTCAAACATACGAGAAAAGTAGTCACCGAACCCTTAGCCGGAGTTTCGACAACCATCTCTCCATTCATATCAGACAAGTCAAGACCCAAAGCAGAAACACAATCGAAAGCAATAAAACAATGCGTAGCACCAGTATCAATAATAGCAACTAAAGGAGTATTATTAATATAGCAAGTACCTCTGATCAAACGATCCTCGTTCTCTGTCTGAGTACCAGTCAAAGCAAAGACCCTACCAGTAGTCGGCGCCCTCTTAGGCTGAGTACACTGTGAACTAATGTGACCCTCTCCGTTGCAATTAAAGCACACAACGTCCGTACGATTGCAATCAGCTACAACATGACCTTTCTTGCCACACCGGACACACTTCTTGATTTCCTCAAGGCAGACGTTGCTTTTGTGGCCTTTCTCACCACAATTGAAACACACAATCTCTGCAGCATCCTTCTTTTTAGGCCGCCTAACATCGACCATCTTCTGTTTCCCTTTATCAGCAGGGGAACTGTACGGCTTAGGACGACTCTGCTGTCCCTTGCCCTTTCTCTCATTCACTACCTTGTAGTGAGCCTTCGTATCCTCTTCATAGATCCTGCAGCTATTAACCAAATCTGGAAAAACTCTCAGCTGTTGATACCCAATCGCCCTCTTGATGTCGGGCCTCAAACCGTTCTCAAACTTGATGCATCTCGAGAACTCAGCATTCTCAGCAGTATAGTGCGGGTAGAACTTTGACAGCTCCACGAACTTGGCAGCATACTCTGTCACAGACATGTTTCCTTGCTTCAACTCAAGGAACTCGATCTCCTTCTTCCCGCGAACATCTTCTGGAAAGTATCCTCTCAGGAACTCTCTCCTGAAAACAGCCCAAGTCACAACAGCTCCCTCCTGCCCAAGGGTAGGCAGAAGAGCAACCCACCAGTCATCAGCTTCCTCGGCTAGCTGATGAGTACCAAACCGCACCTTCTGATCTTCAGTGCACTGCATAACCCGGAAAATCCTCTCAATCTCCTTAAGCCACGTCTGGGCTCCATCAGGGTCATAACGTCCTTTGAAAGTCGGAGGGTTCTTCTTCATGAACGTCTCCAACATCCTAGCTTCAGCGTTCGCACCAGCATTTGCGTTAGGTTGTTGTCCCACAGCTTGGGCAACAGCTTGTAGAGCAGCAGCTAACGCAGCATCGTTTCTTCCAGCCATTTCCGAGATTCTACAAAAGTAGCAACAACAACATAAGATAGTAATATAAATATTACTAAGACTCGACACGACTCTCTAATTGACCGAACGGATCGACCTGCTCTGATACCAATTGTAACACCCCGTTTTCCCAATATTTAAAAATTCTTAAAACATAACATTTATCAGAGTAAACATCAAACAACGGGATATCACATATAACGTAATCCAACAGTTAAATAACAATTTAACCAATATCTTAACCATTGCAGTGGAAAATCATAATCTTAATTCATAAAACGTTTTGGCACGTAGGCCCCATCAAATAGTTCATAATCGTAATCCATAACATTATAAAAATAACATAATAGTCACGTAAGAGAATGAAGCATGCATAAACATAAACCCCATCCCGTTACGTATCAGAGCGACCTAGATGACACAGTGAAGGCAAGGCCAACTCACGAAAACAACCTGCACACTAAGCACGATCACCTGCAAGTTACCCATACGAAGGGCAACATTTTCAAGCAGAAGGGGTGAGATTTCATAATCAAATAACATTAATCAATGTAATTGCGAATCATAAATTAACATCATAATCATTCCTTAAATAACATTGCTTATTTGCTAAACAGTTATAACATAATCATATATCCAATTATCATGAACAAAATCACATAATTGATAAACACTTATCACGTAATCACGTATTCAATCATCATCAACAAGGCATCTTAATCATGACAATGTGACAATGCTCTTAGACTCCCTATATGCATGTGGTACCAATCGTCATCATAAGTATTAATATACTTTAATCGTGCAGAGGACAAAGCTCCTATAAAACGTGCGGAGGACAAAGCTCCTATTATTCGTGGTGAGGACTAAGCTCAATGAGATGCTATGCATGGACACTTATGAACAAAAACATCGTAATCAACATATCAACATGCATCCAATAATTTGGAGCTAACTTCATCATAGACTTATGCACTTAGTTAAATAATGGAAGCAGTATAAACAGGTCACATAAACAAAATGATATCATTATATCAATAGCTTATAAATATCAGGAATATCAACCTTCGTATCTTGCACGAATATTCAATACATTAGTTCATGTCCATTTAATATCAACATAACTTAAACAACTCTACAGACTGCATTAAACGTCATCATTAGGTCTTAATACCAACTAGGGGTTCGCTCTTGATCAACACGTGCGACACAGATCGCACAAACACTCAAGCAAGTACATTCTGGTTGTACTCGCGAGGCGAGAGTTCTTACTCGCCATGGCGAGTACCACTCATCTCCCAAACTAAAGTTGTTATGGGTTCCCTCTGATCCTACATTCATTCCTAATCAATACTAGGTATGTTCAGGCACTCTAGGGCATCCAAGGTCCAACTAAAAATGTCGAAACACAAAATATGACATGCACTCTGCCTAAGCTCGCGAGGCGAGAAAGGGTTACTCGCCATGGCGAGTTGCACCAAACAACTCGCGAGGCGAAGGGAAAGGGCTCGCGTGGCGAGCGATGAAGTTCATCACTCGCGAGGCGAGGATCATCCCTCGCCGTGGCGAGCGATGAACAGAAGCACGGGCAGACTAGGGTTTTTCTCAAAAATCCAACACACAGCATGGTTCAAAGCCTAATTTTGATTCCATAATCCATCCTAAACATGTTCTAAGGTTAAAGGACGGTTTCTACATCAATCTAAACCAGTTTTACCGTTTGATCATCAATTTTTAGGGTTTTGACCTAATTCCAAAACTTTTCTAATTCAATCCTAACTTTGTCAATTAGTCATCAGAATTACAACAATCAATGCTATTGAATCATTAGTCTCCCCCTTACCTTGTTTGAAGAAAATCGCAGCACTCTTGGTCTCTTGCTCCTCTCTAAGCTTTTCTCCCTTTTTCCAAAAGTTTTCACGTACAATAGTTTTCTAAAGATATTAGGTCTTCCCTATTTATACCTCTTTCTAATCACTTATCTTATCTCACTTTCTCCCCCAAAACTATCTAAAATATCAAAACAGCCCTCAACTAAATATTTTATATTATTTTCAAATCTTTATTTTATTTAACAATAAAATAATTCTCATATTCTTATCAAATCTTCCAAAGCTCATAACTTAACACCTCATCGATCAAATCATCATAAATCATCAAGACATACCAAAATCATGCATATATTATATAAATATAATATAATCACCTAAACTCGATTAAATAAACGATTAAACGAAAGTGGGCGTTACAGGTTCTATTTATAGAACTCCTTATGTGCTTTGCAAGTCAAACTCGTTTTTGACACACTACTAAAAAACAAACATTAGCGAGGGAAATTTAATGAGAGAAAATATGAAGTCTTTCACTAATTTCGTCATTAAATTTTACGATTAAGAAATTTGTGAGAAATTTTATTTTATTTCGTCATTAATTTTTTTGCTAATTTTATTTTTCCTAATAGTGAAACGAGTAAACCACTAAATAGATTTCGTCTTTGCAAACCACTTTTAAATTAATCCTTTACTCTATTTACCCAAACTTCAATTCGTGTAAGCCCAATACGAGTTTAGCAAATTTTGCTAAATCATTAGCATTATTTACTAAGCGCACCCTTTATATAAGTCGTACTTATATATATCTCTTTTGACTGCTCTTTGTGTGTGACCCTTTAGGTTCTAGTCACGTTGGCAATGATATTAAATCTAATATTTAATACTATAAACAATGAGCGGTATCTAGCAACACATCATTGCTACCCAAGTGACAAGAATGTCAAGTGATCTGACGAAACCTTTCATGATAATACATATGTGTATAATTACTCCTTTGTCTCAATATCTTCATTGATCCCAAGGCATAGATAGTGTCACCCTTGTATAGATCAATGTCTATTTATCTTGATCCCGAAATATACTATTTAACGAATAAGTCCAATATCTTATATTGACTTAGTTCGGCATGGCCATGCATATTTATAGTCATATTTCATCAAGAGGCCTAAAGATATATCTCCTGTTTATGAGGAGGGACAAATCCCATCTAGGACACTCATGTCCCTTAGCATGATTCATCAAGTACCCATCAACCAACGTTATGATTATCCTTTTACAGACAACGTTAGAATGGCAACAAAGCACTTGAGTCCACATCTAGAGATCATAGTGGTTTCAGGTCTAAGAGTGATATACATTATTATCATTGTGAGAATATCTTATGACAATTTCATAACTTACTATGTAGTATTCTCACGGTGGGTCAATCCAATACAAATATTACTCCTAATATTTATATCTATGTATAGACTTGATATCTCATATCTATGACCCATGAGATGCGGTCATCAGTCTACATACATAATAGTCTCGACGCTTTATTATTATCCTTTATTCATATTAAAGCTTTGACTACGGATACATTTAAGAATAGCGTTCTATAAGATAATGTAATCTCATGATTAAGTCACACTTAATATATTATTACACGAACTATCTATTCTAAGGACTTTATTAACATTATCTAAATATTATAAAGAGTGCCATATATTATTCAATAATAAAAGTCATGATACATAAGATAGGTTTAACATAAACTATTGGCCTCTAGGGCTTACACCAACAGTTATATAGTCTATTATTGCATGACATTTTCAACAAAATTCCTTCCAAGCAAAGTGGTAACACTTCTTCTCCGACTCTGATTATTCCTTTTTTCTTATACATATGAACATTAATATTCTTGTAATAGTAATTTGTGTCAGTTTCTTCCCTAAAACTTTTATGATGAGTATTATCCACATAATGTTGGCTTGAATCGAATTGCAGACTCAAATTAGGACCTTAAAACTTTTGGTTCAATTTCAAATTAGTTCAATTGGGTGATCTTTGATAATCATAAGAAAAACCATGCAATTAAGTTTAATTATCTTTGAAAAGCATATAAAAAAATTCATCTAAGTTTTGTTCTTTTATTAATATTAATGCAAATAGCGATCATGACATACATAAAAGAGATGAAAGGAGGAAAAACTCGTCAACACAAGTCAAAAGAGAGAGAGAGAGAGAGAGAGAGAGAGAGAGAGAAGAAGAAGAAGAAGAAGAAGAAAAGGATTGGAAGTTTCACAATATTTTTCGGTGTGTGGAATGAACTACGTGATCTACCTATTTATAGAGAAAAATCATAACTAATATGTGAGAAACTTTGGGAACAAGTAATTCACATATTAGATCTAGTATAAAAATATCTCAAATTCAGTACCAAATAGATCATATTGAGTACAAAAGATATATTGAGTACAAATATATTATTGAGTGCCAAAATATATGTCTAATCACGTACGGAAATATATTAGATTGCATACTAAAATATATCAGGTTGTGTTCCAAAATATTGTAACAAAATTTGGTGACTATGAAAAAACTTTCTAATAATGATTAAAGTAATTATTTCATTTAATATTTCCAAATAATAAAATATATATCAATATATATTTTTTGAATAATTTTAGGGTTAAATATGTTTTTAGTCCCTACAAAATCAAGAGTTTTTAAGCTTAGTCCCTATGAAATTTTAAAGGTAATTTTAGTCCTCCAAAATATTTAAGTTTGTTAAAATAGTCCCTATTTTGAGAACTATATTTTCAAAAAAATGGATACTTTTAGTCCTCCAAGATAGTCCCTCTAAAATGCAAATAGGGACTAAAAGTGAATGCAAAATTTCCGAGATTAAACTTGACAGCTTGTAATTTAATAGGGATTAAAAACATATTTAAAACACAATTTAATCTCGACAAATTTCCACCGAATATACTATTAATCCGAAAAGAAACAAATTGGAACAATAAAAATAGAATTTGAGGTATTTTAGAAAATTTCATTTCAAATTTGTTTTGTTCTCTAAGCATGATTGAAAATGAGGGAAGACCTATTCTAGAACCGGGACCAAATTAGTTATAAAAAAAGACCTAATTTTGATTAAATTTTTAATATTTTCTTCTTTCAAAATGTAGGTCAAATTTATCCCTTAAAATATATACACATGTTAGTGCATTAAAACGCACGGTCAGACAGGCATGGTAGTGCCCTTCCTTCTGCTAGTTTTTTTATAAAGAATGTGTTCCCATTTTAATCGGTAACTTGGGAAATGTTTTTCATTTTCCAGATTTTTTTTATCTACTCCTTTGGAGATTTTTTTTTCTGATAGACAGGTAGAGACAGTTGAAGAGATAAAGTAAATAAGCTTCTTTTGTCCAAAGAAGGCCGAGATTGACAGTTGTTGGGAGACGAAAGCCGGGCGCGGCTGTGGAGAGATGGAAGAAGGGATTGTGTTTCAGAATTAGGGGTTCTGAGAAAAAGAAGATGAAATTAGAAAGTTGTCGGTCAGTGATAGGAGCTTCGGCCTTGCCCAATTCTATACTCCTAAAACTGTGGTGTTAACAATACGTCCAAATGTTTGCATTTTTTTTAACATAATACAATAATTTCAAATATAGAGATGTAACCATTTAATTTTTTTTTTTTGGAAGAAGTGTATCATTTAATTTTTGAAATAACTACATCGTGAAATATATCTCCAATAATTTAGCCAATGTACTTTATATTTCAAATAATAATAAAAAATTGAATAATTAATTTACACATAGTAAATTGGAATGTAGATCTGATGAGTCATTTATTGCTTATTTTTATATGCTATTTAGTTTAGTTTTAATTAGATTTTATTTTATTTTATATTTGTATTATTTCCTTTTTAAGATAGTTTACTACGAATTGCATTTTATTTTTTTTCAGGAATGAATATTGGATGGATTGAGTCTTGGAGCAAAAGAAAGGGACTTGGAGCTGATTGAATGCAAAAATACGAAGATTCGGAGACAAAAATACGTCTCCCCCAAGTTAGAAGCTTGGCACGGCCCGTGCCAGCATTGGCACGGCCCGTGCCAGCATTGGCACGGCCCGTGCCAGCATTGGCACGGCCCGTGCCAGCATTGGCACGGCCGTGCCACCCTCCAGAGTCGCTTTTGCTGCTTTTGCTTAGATTTTAAGCTACTCTATTTTTAGCCCGAATGTAATTGCTTAGATTTTAAGTTGAATGTATGCTATAAATAGAGTAGCCATTCATCACAAATATTCATCTTTTCTTGGAATTCAATAAGTGACAATTGCTTTTCTAATTAAAGTTCTTTTCTTTTCCTTTATTTTCTTGTCATTTACCTTTATGCTTTCTCTCTTCTTCCCCATGTCTACGATGAATATGAGTGAGTAGACTTCTCCTTGTCTTGGGATTGTTGGATAAGTCTAAATGACATAATCCTAATCAAGCCAAGCTCTAAGCCTTAATTTTATGTAACCCTAATTTCTTATCTAAATTCACCGCTTTAACATGGATCAACCATTATCAAACTGTGGAAACGAAAGTAGAGGGTTTGATAATTGTTTATCCATCATCTCAAATATCAATTCATAAAACGAAAGTGGAGCTTTGATATTCGAACAAGTGAATTTAGACAAGGATTGCAAAGGCAGCGAAATAGTCTTTGCAATCTTTGAGACATATAGTTTCGATCTTCAAGGGAACTAATAATAATCAAGTTAGCGAAATAGGCTTGGTTGTTAGAGGAACCAAAATCTAATAGTAATCAAGTCAGCGAAATAGGCTTGGTTGCTAAAGGAACAAAAGAGAAACTGTCTTGAGAAATTAGGTCTAACATAAAGTTATAAGCTTACAGTTTGGTTTGTGAAGGACTTGTCATTTAGATGAACCAATAATCCCAAGGCTCTTTTTATTATTATTATCTTTCAAACGCTTGAAAACCCCAACTTACAACTCTTTTCTCCTCTAATCATTATCAAAGGTTAATTGAATTAAACTACTCCCTGTCGGAACAATACTCTTTTCATACTACTTCGGTAAGACTGTGCACTTGCGGTTTTATCTCATCAAGTTTTTGGCGCCGCTGCCGAGGAGTAAACTAATTTAATTAACTCTTTCTTTGTGATTAGAACTCCTTTTTCTCCCTCTTTTCTTCTACTTCTTTCTTTCTTTATATTACCATTAACTTCTTGGGTTCTCGATTTCTTATGCGAAGAAGTAAAAGTCTCGAAGAATTTATTCCTGAGATCGAAAGATATTTGCATAAGAAAAAGAGAGAGGCACAAAATAATATTGCTACGGCTGAACGCACTCTCAAAGAGTATGCTACTCCTTTAACGGAAGAGCCACAAGCTATTATCGTGTACCCAACGGTTGAGGGTAACAACTTCGAGATCAAGCCTGCACTACTCAATTTGGTGCAGCAAAATCAGTTTTCTGGATCACCCACTGAGGATCCAAATCTCCATATTTCTTCCTTCCTTAGACTCAGTGGCACTATAAAAGAGAACCAAGAAGCCATAAGACTTCATCTCTTTCCCTTTTCCTTAAGGGATAGAGCTAGTGCTTGGTTCCATTCCCTAGAAGTCGGTTCCATCACTTCATGGGATCAAATGAGGCGAGCATTCCTTGCCCGATTCTTTCCCCCTTCTAAAACCGCCAAACTAACAGACCAAATCACGCGGTTCAACCAAAAAGATGGGGAGTCTCTCTATGATGCGTGGGAGCGTTTCAAGGAAATGCTTAGACTTTGTCCCCACCATGGTTTAGAAAAGTGGCTCATAATCCACACTTTTTATAATGGCCTAACATATACCACTAAGATGTCTGTTGATGCAGCTGCAGGTGGAACACTAATGAACAAGAACTATACGGAGGCTTACGCATTGATTGAAGACATGGCTCAGAATCACTACCAATGGACTAACGAAAGAGCCATCACTGCCTCTACTCCCTCCAGAAAGGAGGCAGGTATGTACGAGGTCTCCAATTATGATCACCTCGCTGCTAAGGTTGATGCTTTAACTCAAAAACTTGAAAAACTTAATGTTAATGCTGTCACACCTTCTCCTACATCTCCTCCTTGTGAAATCTGTGGTATATTTGGTCATATTGGTGTTGAATATCAGTTAGGTAGTGCTACTAACAGTATTAAGCAATTAAACTATGCTCAACAAAACTTTTACAAAAACCCTCAAGGTTCCTATGGGCAAGTAGCACCACCTGGCTATACAAACAACCAGAGGGTGGCTCAGAAATCTAGTTTGAAAATTCTGTTGGAAAATTGCATGATGAATCAGAATAAACAACTCCAAGAACTAAAAAACCAAACAGGATTTCTGAACGACTCTCTCTCCAAACTCACTACCAAGGTTGATTCTATCGCCACACACACCAAAATGCTCGAAACCCGAATCTCTCAAGTGGCCCAACAAGTGGCCACCTCTTCTTAAACACCAGGAGTCTTCCCAGTCAACCTGAAACAAACCCCAAAGCTCATGTCAATGCTATTTCTCTTGGGGGTAGTAAGTTAGAAGAGACCGTTGCTAAAGCCAAAAGTGTCAAGGGAGAGAATGTTAAGCCTCTAGGTGAGAAGGATGCGATAGAGAAACCGCTTGACGAGAACAAAGCCCTTTCCCCATTAAGGCTCGTTAAACTTAACTTGGAGGCTCAATTTAATAAATTCTTAAACATACTTAAAAAGATTTGCATTCAGATTCCCTTTACTGAAGCTTTGTCTCGTATGCCTCTATATGCCAAGTTTTTAAAATACATTTTTTCAAAGAAAAAGGCTATAGAGCAAAATGAGACAATAGCTTTGACAAGAGAAAAAAGTGCAATCATCAAGAAGCCACCTCCAAAGCATAGAGATCCAGGAAGTTTTGCCATCCCTTGTATGATAGGGAGTGAAACCTTAAACCGAGCCTTATGCGATTTAGGAGCTAGTGTTAGTCTGTTGCCCTTACCCCTCTTTAAAAGGCTAGGAATAGAGAAGTTAAAACCTACCGAAACAACATTGAAGTTAGCCGATCGTTCTGATATCCAACCTGTCGGATATGTTGAGGACATCCCCGTTAAAATAGAAGGGATATACATCCCAACTGATTTCATGGTGCTTGACATAGATGAGGACAATGAGTGCCCTATAATTTTAGGACGACCCTTTCTCGCTACTGCGGGTGCTATAGTAGATGTCCAGAATGGTAGGATTGTTTTTCAAGTGAGTGATGAGCTGATAGGATTTGAGTTGGAGAATTTTATGAAAGGTCCCGCTCTCTATTCTTGTAACATGATTAAAGGTCATGATGTGAAAGAACGCTCATTAGCGTCATCTACATAATATGACCTCTTTGATCCCTTCTAAGGACACTTTCTTAACGTCAAGCTAATGACTATAAAGAAGCGCTTCGTGGGAGGCAACCCACGCATTTAACCGCTTTTGTTTCTTTTTTTTGTTATTTTAAGTTTTTTTTTTGTAGGAAATTGTCCGAGTATGATTCAAGAAAAAGGAAAATTTTGAAGTCCCTTTATCCAGAACCTTGGCACGGCCCGTGCTCACACTGGCACGGCCGTGCCAGACCTTGCCTTCCAAAAACCACCAAAACTCCAGGGACTTGGCACGGTCGTGCCCGACTCCAGGTACAGTTTTACCTCACATTTCATCTTCTACATCCCCCATTCTCAACCACAAACATCTCTCATCCTTCCATTTTTCTCTAAAACCTCCATAACCACAAAACCTCAAAGCTCCATATCTCCCTCAAAACTTCACCAATTCACACCATTTCTTTACCCCATCAATCACAAGCACCATTCCAATCATAACACACCATTCAAAAACAACTTTCATCCATCCAAACCAAAATCACCCAAATTCGTCACCCCCATTAACCTAACCCAAAACCCACAAATTCATTACCAAACTCCACAACCCAACTCTTAAAACTCACTTAACCCTTAACCCCATCACTAAACCAACCTTTACCACCATCACAAAAGGTCAAACCAAGGTTAAGGATAATGGCATCTAGGAAAGGTGGAGCAAGCTCTTCCGGAGGACCACAATCAAAGAAGAAAACGCAAGCCAAGAATCATGGCATAATCTTCAAGGACACCAAGCAAAGGGACAGGTATAAGATTCTTATCTCTAAACCTTTACACCCTTGTCGATATCCTGATTCTTATACTTTGAGTGTGCTAGGACTAAGGGATAATGTGTTTAGCTTACTAGGAAATTTAGGATGGGTTGATATGCTTAGACCTATGAAAGGTTTTGAAAATTGCACTTATGAATTCTTAAGTACTATTGAATTTACGAAGGATAAAGTGAACTTTGATAACCCCGACCATAGAGTCTCCTTCCGACTTTTGAATATGGATTACGAGATGTCTCTTGAAATTTTTTGTTAGAGATGGACTTCGCAAATGCGGGGTTCATCCATGACTCTTGGAATCCAAATCTAAAGTCGGAAGACTATGACCCCGCTCTCTTTTGGAAACGCATTACCGGGTTAAGGCAATATAATCCTCGCAATAATAAGGCTAGTAACATTCACAACCCAGTGCTTAGATACCTCCGAAGAGTCATGCCTTGTACCATTTGGGGTAGAAAAGAGGTAGGAACAACTAGGACGGATGAACTCTTTATGCTTTGGGCAATGCTTAGTAACAACCCTGTTCATACTTGCTTCTACCTACTTGATTACCTTTCCTCCATAGGTGCTAGACCTGATAATAGAGCTGAGATAGTAGTCGGTGGTATCATCACCTTCATCGCTAGGAAGTTTGGAGTGAGTGAAGCCGAAGGAATAAATCCAATTGAGGGCAACAATAGGCTTAATATTGAAACCCTTGTATCTATGAATTTCATTAAGCTTCATCCACCGATGACTTATGCACTTCAACTTCGTATACCTCTTTTGTTTCTGCTTCCTAACCCATCTCGGACTAACACCGAGGTGGAAGCAAATTTGTTGTATGTTGGTGATGGATTACAGGTACCTGAAGAGCATAATCAAGGTGAAGAAGACGGTGCAAACATGCACCACGAAGAGGAGCCCCATCACCATAATGCCAACAATGAAAGATGAGCATGGATGCAAACTGAGGTACAAAGGATAAGCACCGAGCAACAAAGGCAAGGTGTTGAATTATCCGGGCTAAGGAATGATGTCCTAAGGGGCAACCGCATATCCAAAGAGATAACCAAATGCTTCGGAACATGATGCAACACTTCCACCTCCAAGGTCCTCCCTATGGACCTCAATAAAAATGTGAGCTTTCCTCTTCCTCTTTTTCACCTTATCTCTTCAATCTCTATCTCGTTCTTCTCCTTCTTCTCTTTCTTCTATTTTGAATCATTGAGGACAATGCTTCTTGTAACGCCCTCTTTGAATTATTTGTTTTATTTGATTATTTTTAATGAGTTTAGAATATATTTAAATGATTATGTGATTTATTAAGTGGCTTATTTTAGTATTTAATAGAATAAGATTTGAAAATAAAATAAATATTGAGATTTGGGGCTGTTTTGGAATTTAGAGGAGTTTAGTGGAAATAGAGGGAATAAGAAAAATAGAATGAGGAGAGATATAAGAAGAAAACTAGGTTTAGAAACGTTTTTACGTGAAACTGCTTTTTGGAGAAAAAGGGAGAAAACAAGATAAGAGGAGAACCAAGAGAGAGAGAAGTCACCGATCATTCATTCTAAGGTAAGGGTGGGACTAACATTCAATCTTCTTAAGCCTATGATTCTGATAATTAGATTTAACATGTTGGAGGTTTAGTTTGAGAATTGGGAATTAGGTTTTCCATTGTTGAGTTTGATTAGAAAAGTGTAGAAACCATGGTAATTGTGTTAAGAATTGATGTTCAGGTTGTAGAATAATCATAGGTTAAGTTTCCTAACAAATTTGAGAGTTTGTGTTTTGAATCTAGTGAATTAAGAGTGATTCTTAAGTGAAAAACGCATTGTTAAACTAATTTTTGAACTGTTGTGAAGCTCAAGATCGGCCCCCGAGTTGCCAAAATCGGCCACCGATTTCTGGCAGGCAAATCTGGAAAATATTCGTAATTTTCACCCTTTTCTGTTTTGAATTTGCTTTCGGTGTAAACATGAAAGTTGTCGATAATTGAGTTAGCTTTACAGTGGCTTTGGTTTGACTTGAAAATGATTTTTAGTTTTTGAGATATGATGAAATTAGTCCAAGGAGGTCTTAGTGAAATCTTAGGAAAATTCAGTATAACCTTTTCTAAGTTAATCCAAAACTTATGGAATAATTCCAACCCTCAAAACTACAAGTAATATGAGTTCAATTAAGGTGTTTAAGATTATTTAACCCATGTTGTGAGTTGATCCTTGGGGTAGGAATGGAGGTTGAATATAACATTACTGATGATCTGTGATGCTGTTATAATATGATTTAATGTTGATAGTAATGTAATATATTTGTATATGCATTATGTGAATTATATAAGATGTTTAAGTTGATGTTGATTATCATTTGATGTTGTTATATCTCAAGATGTTTATGTGATGCCTATGTTGCTATTGTTGGTTATGTGAAATATTTATATGCCTTATGTGGAAAATGTATGATGTTTAAGTTGTTGGTGCTTTTCATTAATATTGTTATGTTGTAAAAGAGCGAATGAACCAAAGTAGTTAAAGAACTTAAGATGAGTGTTAGACAGTAACATTTAAGGTGTAAAAAAAAAGTGAATAAAGAATATGATTGTAAACGATGATAAGATCGTTAAGACGAAATGTAAGAGAAGGTAAGGAGTTGTATATTAAGGACTGAAAACATAACAGGAATGATGATAACGATGAATAAGAAGATGATCGATTAGCAGGGAGCAAGATGCATAGGAAAGAGGATAAGAGGTAGTAGATACAATGAGTGACGAAAATAATAACGACCGATATCAAGAGAATGAAACCTCGAATTATAATGAAGTATTAGGTTAGATAATAACATTAAAATTAAAATGAAGTTAAGATTAGGGGACGGACGATGTATAGATGACGACAAACGTGAGAACAAGTAATAAGATATAAAATCGTTTTATTGAGGAGAATAAGTAGGAAAGAGTTAATAACAATTGTGAGGAAAAACCTAGATATATAGAGCGGAGACTTTGCATGTAATGATAGTGAATAAGAAAACAACTTGAGATCAAGAATGAGGAATATGGTATGATATTAGGAATAAAGTTTATAGAGTCTAGAATAGATGAGAGAATAATGTATGTTCGTAAAATTAATACTAAAATAAAATATAGGGAAGTTGACGTAGAATTGAATTACGCGTAAGGGTTGGATTAGTGAAGAGATACAATGGTGATATAAACGGTTGATAGAGATGAATAATGAGGAATCCATAATGTGACGAAGAGTGATGACGAAGATATTATATATATATATATATATATATATATATATATGTAATTAAATAAATACGATGAGAAATTATAATGTTTATATGTTAGTGATGATGAGGATGACGATAACTATATCAGTATGATGATGAGAGTAATGATGTTATATATAGACTATGAGAATGACGACGTATAATTATGATGATGACTTGAATGATGGTGTCTAATATACATTGATGATGAAAATGACGATGTTGACTTATGATGATGATCTGTTTGTCTTGATGTCGTGCATAATAGGAAGAATCCGAATTTATGATTCTGATTTGTTGATGATGTTATGATCTTTTAATACTTGAAGAGTCTGTCTCATGCATGCATATAGAGTCGTGTCTAGGAATCATGATGACGAAATGACGATGAAAGTCCAGTAACATATCTCTGGCAAATTATGACGATGAAAGTCCAGTAACATATCTCTGTCAAATTATGACGATGAAAGTCCAGTAACATACCTCTGGCAAATTATGACGATAGGTGTGGTACCACAATCATATAGGTCGTTAGGAGAGTCCATATGCATATATATGATGATGTTGTATTGGGTATTTGAGTGTGAATAGGATGTGTTGCTGTGACTTGTAAAATGAAGAGATTAGACATAGTAACTGTTGAGACTGATGAGATAGTGGAGACTATATTATTTTGATATGTATTTAATGTGCATGCTTTTCCCTATTATTTTGTTATGGCAGGATTTCTCACCCCTGATTATGTTGTGTTGTTTATGTGATTATAAGGAGATGATTATGTTGTGTTGTTTATATTTTTATGGGAAGATGTTTATGATATGATGAATTATGATGTTACATGATGATGATTATGTTGTGTTGTTTATGTGATTATGAGGAGATGATTATGTTGTTGTTTATATTATCATGAGATGATGATTATGTTGTTGTTTATATTATTATAAGAGGATGAATATGTTGTTGCTTATGTTATTATAAGATGATGATTATGTTGTTGTTTATGTTATTATGAAGTGATGATTATGTTGTGCTGTATATGATTATTTTTATTATTAAGCGATGATTATGTTGTGTTGCTTAAGTTATTATGAGATGATGATTATATTGTGTTGTTTATGTTATTGTGAGATGATTATTATGTTGTGTGTTAAAAGATGATATTTATGAAGTGATGATCTATGTTGGTTATGAGTTGGTTATTATGTGCTATATGAAGATGTTTATAATGTGATGAATATGAAGTTAATAATGATTAGAAGTTGGTTGAGTTATTAAGAAGTATTACATTAAGAATTATTATTACTAATAGATGAAGTCTAAGTTGTTAAATGCATTTGATGAATTATATGCTTAATATTATTGTTTGTGAAATCTCACCCCTTCTGCTTGGAAATGTTGCTCTTCGTATGAGTAACTTGCAGGTGATCGAGTTTAAGTTGTTGTTATATTGCTGTCATGAGTGGATTATCTCTCACGTGTGTCTTTAGGTGCTCTGATACGTAACGGGATTGGGAACTTTGTTATTGCTTTTCTATTCCCTACGTATTACTTAATGAAGATTATGACTCTGTTTTTAGATTGGACTTTTATGAGATGTTTTAAATGAGGCCTTCGTGCCAAAGACTGTTTTTAGATGTTTGAATAAATTCCGCTGCGAAGTATTAAATATTATATTATTGAATTTTGAAAGATAATTAGTGAATTATTCCGTTTATGATTTTAAGAAAAGAAGTGGGACATTCCGTTTGTGATGATTACTCTGATTATTTAAATGAAATTTTTATGTTGGGAAAAACGGGGTGTTACAATTGGTATCAGAGCCTGGTTGGTCCGTCCGGCCAAATAGTTGAGTCGCGTAGTGTAGTGTGACGATTGAAATACTGTCTTATGTAGTCTTGATTGTCGTTGTGTTTTCTGATTAATGGTTATGTTTATTATGTGATCATGTTTGATTGACTAACTTTAATGTGGTTTATATGTTTTGTTTGAAGTTTCTATTTGACTATATATAGTTTAAGATATTTAGGCAATGATTGAATTCTTTTCTTGTGTGCTTTGAATTTCGAGGACGAAATTCTTTTAAGGGGGGTAGAGTTGTAACGCCCTCTTTGAATTATTTGTTTTATTTGATTATTTTTAATGAGTTTAGAATATATTTAATTGATTATGTGATTTATTAAGTGGCTTATTTTAGTATTTAATAGAATAAGATTTGAAAATAAAATAAATATTGAGATGTGGGGCTGTTTCGGAATTTAGAGGAGTTTAGTGGAAATAGAGGGAATAAGAAAAATAGAATGAGGAGAGATATAAGAAGAAAACTAGGTTTAGAAACGTTTTTACGTGAAACTGCTTTTTGGAGAAAAAGGGAGAAAACAAGATAAGAGGAGAACCAAGAGAGAGAGAAGCCGTCGATCATTCATTCCAAGGTAAGGGTGGGACTAACATTCAATCTTCTTAAGCCTATGATTCTGATAATTAGATTTAACATGTTGGAGGTTTAGTTTGAGAATTGGGAATTAGGTTTTCCATTGTTGAGTTTGATTAGAAAAGTGTAGAAACCATGGTAATTGTGTTAAGAATTGATGTTCAGGTTGTAGAATAATCATAGGTTAAGTTTCCTAACAAATTTGAGAGTTTGTGTTGAGTCTAGTGAATTAAGAGTGATTCTTAAGTGAAAAACACATTGTTAAACTGATTTTTGAACTGCTGTGAAGCTCAAAATCGTCCCCCGTGTTGCCAAAATCGGCCTCCGATTTCTGAGCTGATTTTCTAGCTTTGGTTCGACGAAAATCGGCCCCCAATATGTCAAAATCGGCCCCCGATTTTCTGGCAGGCAAATATGGAAAATATTCGTAATTTGCACCCTTTTCTGTTTTGAATTTGCTTTCGGTGTAAACATGAAAGTTGTAGATAATTGAGTTAGCTTTACAGTGGTTTTGGTTTGACTTGGAAATGATTTTTAGTTTTTGTGATATGATGAAATTAGTCCAAGGAGGTCTTAGTGAAATCTTAGGAAAATTCAGTATAACCTTTTCTAAGTTAATCCAAAACTTATGGAATAATTCCAACCCTCAAAACTAAAAGTAATATGAGTTCAATTAAGGTGTTTAAGATTATTAAACCCATGTTGTGAGTTGATCCTTGGGGTAGGAATGGAGGTTGAATATAACATTACTGATGATCTGTGATGTTGTTATAATATGATTTAATGTTGATAGTAATGTAATATATTTGTATATGCATTATGTGAATTATATAAGATGTTTAAGTTGATGTTGATTATCATTTGATGTTGTTATATCTCAAGATGTTTATGTGATGCCTATGTTGCTGTTGTTGGTTATGTGAAATATTTATATGC
This sequence comes from Medicago truncatula, assembly GCF_003473485.1. NCBI lineage: Eukaryota > Viridiplantae > Streptophyta > Magnoliopsida > Fabales > Fabaceae > Medicago > Medicago truncatula. The sequence continues at coordinate 20,918,164 of NC_053049.1, forward strand.
CTTATGTGGAAAATGTATGATGTTTAAGTTGTTGGTGCTTTTCATTAATATTGTTATGTTGTAAAAGAGTGAATGAACCAAAGTAGTTAAAGAACTTAAGATGAGCGTTAGACAGTAACATTTAAGGTGTAAAAAAAAAAGTGAATAAAGAATATGATTGTAAACGATGATAAGATCGTTAAGACGAAATGTAAGAGAAGGTAAGGAGTTGTATATTAAGGACTGAAAACATAACAGGAATGATGATAACGATGAATAAGAAGATGATCGATTAGCAGGGAGCAAGATGCATAGGAAAGAGGATAAGAGGTAGTAGATACAATGAGTGACGAAAATAATAACGACCGATATCAAGAGAATGAAACCTCGAATTATAATGAAGTATTAGGTTAGATAATAACATTAAAATTAAAATGAAGTTAAGATTAGGGGACGGACGATGTATAGATGACGACGAACGTGAGAACAAGTAATAAGATATAAAATCGTTTTATTGAGGAGAATAAGTAGGAAAGAGTTAATAACAATTGTGAGGAAAAACCTAGATATATAGAGCGGAGACTTTGCATGTAATGATAGTGAATAAGAAAACAACTTGAGATCAAGAATGAGAAATATGGTATGATATTAGGAATAAAGTTTATAGAGTCTAGAATAGATGAGAGAATAATGTATGTTCGTAAAATGAATACTAAAATAAAATATAGGGAAGTTGACGTAGAATTGAATTACGCGTAAGGGTTGGATTAGTGAAGAGATACAATGATGATATAAACGGTTGATAGAGATGAATAATGAGGAATCCATAATGTGACGAAGAGTGATGACGAAGATATTATATATATATGTAATTAAATAAATACGATGAGAAATTATAATGTTTATATGTTAGTGATGATGAGGATGACGATAACTATATCAGTATGATGATGAGAGTAATGATGTTATATATAGACTATGAGAATGACGACGTATAATTATGATGATGACTTGAATGATGGTGTCTAATATACATTGATGATGAAAATGACGATGTTGACTTATGATGATGATCTGTTTGTCTTGATGTCGTGCATAATAGGAAGAATCCGAATTTATGATTCTGATTTGTTGATGATGTTATGATCTTTTAATACTTGAAGAGTCTGTCTCATGCATGCATATAGAGTCGTGTCTAGGAATCATGATGGCGAAATGACGATGAAAGTCCAGTAGCATATCTCTGGCAAATTATGACGATGAATGTCCAGTAACATATCTCTGTCAAATTATGACAATGAAAGTCCAGTAACATACCTCTGGCAAATTATGACGATAGGTGTGGTACCACAATCATATAGGTCGTTAGGAGAGTCCATATGCATATATATGATGATGTTGTATTGGGTGTTTGAGTGTGAATAGGATGTGCTGCTGTGACTTGTAAAATGAAGAGATTAGACATAGTAACTGTTGAGACTGATGAGATAGTGGAGACTATATTATTTTGATATGTATTTAATGTGCATGCTTTTCCCTATTATTTTGTTATGGCAGGATTTCTCACCCCTGATTATGTTGTTGTTTATGTGATTATAAGGAGATGATTATGTTGTGTTGTTTATATTTTTATGGGAAGATGTTTATGATATGATGAATTATGATGTTACATGATGATGATTATGTTGTGTTGTTTATGTGATTATGAGGAGATGATTATGTTGTTGTTTATATTATCATGAGATGATGATTATGTTGTTGTTTATATTATTATAAGAGGATGAATATGTTGTTGCTTATGTTATTATAAGATGATGATTATGTTGTTGTTTATGTTATTATGAAGTGATGATTATGTTGTGTTGTATATGATTATTTTTATTATTAAGCGATGATTATGTTGTGTTGCTTAAGTTATTATGAGATGATGATTATATTGTGTTGTTTATGTTATTGTGAGATGATTATTATGTTGTGTGTTAAAAGATGATATTTATGAAGTGATGATCTATGTTGGTTATGAGTTGGTTATTATGTGCTATATGAAGATGTTTATAATGTGATGAATATGAAGTTAATAATGATTAGAAGTTGGTTGAGTTATTAAGAAGTATTACATTAAGAATTATTATTACTAATAGATGAAGTTTAAGTTGTTAAATGCATTTGATGAATTATATGCTTAATATTATTGTTTGTGAAATCTCACCCCTTCTGTTTGGAAATGTTGCTCTTCGTATGAGTAACTTGCAGGTGATCGAGTTTAAGTTGTTGTTATATTGCTGTCATGAGTGGATTATCTCTCACGTGTGTCTTTAGGTGCTCTGATACGTAACGGGATTGGGAACTTTGTTATTGCTTTTCTATTCCCTACGTATTACTTAATGAAGATTATGACTCTGTTTTTAGATTGGACTTTTATGAGATGTTTTAAATGAGGTCTTCGTGCCAAAGACTGTTTTTAGATGTTTGAATAAATTCCGCTGCGAAGTATTAAATATTATATTATTGAATTTTGAAAGATAATTAGTGAATTATTCCGTTTATGATTTTAAGAAAAGAAGTGGAACATTCCATTTGTGATGATTACTCTGATTATTTAAATGAAATTTTTATGTTGGGAAAAACGGGGTGTTACACTTCTCCTAAGTGTGGGGGGAGCCTAATAAAGTGTCTTTAGTTGTAGTGTTTCCAAACTCCCTTGAACTTTATTCTTTTTGTTTTGTTTTATTGTGAAAGACATGATTAAGTAGCTTGTTTTTATTTAAAAATCATGACATAAATTTTTTTATTGTCTCCTCTTATTGGTCGTTTCTTGTACATGAAAGTAAACTCTTGTGTTTTAAGTTCTCCTTATATACCCACATCTTGTTTTAAACTGAATAAAAAAATGCACAAGTTGCTTCCCTTGAGTAAATGTATGAATAGGTATTTTAAGGAAATGCGTTCTAATTTTAGTGGTACGTTAACCTTTAAAAATTCCCAAAGTAAAAATAATATAAGTTAGTATAAAGGAGTTTATAAAAAGCCAAGCTTAAAATTTATTTCAAGGTTGCATTATTGAATCTAGATTGGGGAAGGAGGTAGGCCCTCCGACTTCCTACGTGAAGGTAATGTTATCTTGGAAAAGAAACTTTAAAAGGCATCATTGAATATAGATTGGGGAAGGGGGTAGGCCCTCCCACTTCCTACGTGAAGATGATGTTTTTAAGGGGCACCATTGAATCTAGATTGGGGAAGGGGGTAGTGTAACAGCCCGATTTTTAGCTAGATTTATTTTAATTACTTTTATTATGTGTTTGTGTGTGATTATTGGTGCTTGTGTGTATTTAATTGTCATTGGGTACATTTACATGAATTACCGTATTAGAAGGGTATTTTGGTCATTTGGCGAGTAAGGGTAAAATGGTAATTTTGGTGAGAATTATTTTAATATTTAGTGAGAACCCTTATTTTACTAAGTTACTAGTACAGTGATTAGTTTTTACCGTTTAGTGACCGTTGGTTATATTTTACCGTTGTTAGTAATTACAGTTGAGTGTATAGAAACTTTTTAGAATTATGTTAGAATGGGTTAGGCCCATTAGAATTTAGAATTGAGCCCATTAAGGGAGATAACATTAGGGTTGTCATAGAAAATATCATTCATTCACTTCACAAAATATTTTCCTAGAGAGAGAGGTAGAGAGAAAACGAGGTGAAGAGAAGAACAAGGGTTTTGAAGAGAATAGCTTGAGGAATCAATTGGGGTAAGCTTAGGAGCTGAATTGAAGCAAGAGTTTGGGTTAATCTTCTTCTAAGGTAAGGGGGTTAGTTATTATCATAATCATGCACAATTTTTGCATTTTCTCATGTTGTATGAAAATGGGTTGATAAACAATTGTTGCTAAATTCGTGCTCTTGCTGTGATGCTATTTTCTTGTGCATGAATTGATGATTATGGTATGTTTGTGGGTGAAATTACATGTTTCAAAGTATGTATAAATGTTAAGTTATGAAATTATGCTTAATTGATGAAATTTGATATGTTTTGATTGAAATGAGATGTGATTCATATTTCATTGATGTGGTTATTGTTAACTGATGCTATTGTGAGTGAATCATGATTTGGGTATACTTAATTGTGGATTGATGATGAGAAATAAATTGTTGTTGGTGGTTTTGTGAAATTGGTGAAGTTGAGTTAAGTGTTCATGTGAAGGACCAAAGTGAACTTTGATATATATATATATATATATATATGGTTTGTTGACTGAAATTTTGTTATTGTTGGATGAATTGAACCTATGAGAATTTCTGTTTTCATGTTGTGGTTATGTTAGTTGAGTCGTTTGGGAGAAAACGGGTTTTTCGTGTGAAATGTCGATGTTTAAGCGTTTTCGCCAATAAGTGATTATGTGAGGTTTTGGAAAATGACTTTTGGGATGGTTGAAACATGAAATTTTTGTAGATTATGTTAGAGTCAAGTGTCAAGAGCGTGTAGGCGAGAACGGCATCAAAATCCGATTAACGGTTTGAATTTTACGCGCGAAATGGTGAAAAACGCACTTTTTGAAGAACTGATTTCTGGACCTGATGCTAGCAAAACGTGTCACGATTTGGCAAGCGTGTCACGATTTTGTTGGCCGAAAATTCAGTGTTTCTGGACGTAAAATCGTGACACGATTTCTGCGAACCAGATCCTGCATATTTCACTATTTTTCACCCCTTTCTGCTTTGAATTGGATTTTGGTGTAAACATAAAAGTTTTAGATAATTTTGTTAGCTTTCTAATGGCTTTGGTTTGACATCCAAATGATTTTTAGAACTTGAGTTATGATCAAATTACTACACATGGGTCATGTGGATTTTTGTAAAAACTTATCATAACTTTTTCTTTGAGCCGTGGAACTTTTCCAAACTTGATATTGGGTTTAATGAAGTACTTAGAGTGAATAATTGAGTATGCATTTATGTATTTGGGAATGTGAATGTGTTGATGGTTTAAGAAATATTTTGGGCGGAGTTGAATCGGTGAAAACGGGTTTTGAGCTAAATGTCGTTTTGTCTTGGTTTTTCTCATACGAACTTAAGCTATCCTTTGAACTAATTTCTAATAGTTTGTAAGTGGCTTAAGTCCTTGACTACAAGATTGATTAAGATTTAATTGTAGGATTTGAAACTTGAATAAGTTTCCTAGCTTTGAAAAATTATCAATGTTGGCAGTTTGCCACACGATTCGGATTTTTGTCGAAAATGTTTCTTTAGAAAATTGTCTTGTGAGTTATTGAGATTATTCTTGTATGACTAAGTGAAGTTGCATGAATGAATGATTATATTTTGAATATGATGTTTATCATGAGATGTGTATGCTATCTTACTTAGAATGTAAGGAATGCTTGAATGGTGAAACTATATGTGATAGTTGATGTTGAATGGTTATATGTTGGAATGATATTTGTCATGAGATGTTGTATGTTCTCTTACTTGGAATATGAGAATGCTTGAATGGTGAAACTATATGTGATAGTTGATGTTGAATAACATTGTTGATTATTGATGATCATGTTGATGTGATGATGATGAATGTTATGAGTTATTTGTGTGGGCATGTTTTCTTGATAATGCAATGTTGTGGAGATAATCAATATAATTGGGTGTTGTCCTATATATTGAGGTTGAAATTGTGGATTGTTGTCGCATTATCGAGTCCTTATACATGTCCATGCATCATAGTCGTGTTGAGATACGATGTTTTATTCGTCATATGGCTTCGGCCTGGCAGAGATCTTTTGAGATCTAGTTTTGGACTTCGGTCTAGCAGAGATCTTTTGAGATCTGGATACGATGTTTTATTCGTTATAGGGCTTCGGCCTGGCAGAGATCTTTTGAGATCTGGATTTGGGTGATGACCTTTTGGAGATTTGGTACCACATGCATTTATGTGTCAGTAAGTGCATATCATGACATGAGTCTTGTTTGATAAATGTGATTGGTGATTATGTGTGAATAATTGTGAATTGATGTTTGACACATGTGATTGATGATTGTCCATGAAGTGTGATTAATGAATGTTCATGAAATGTGATTAATGATTGTTCATGAAATGTGATTAATGATTGTTCACGATGTATATGATTGGTGATTGTGTATGAATAACTGTGAATTGACATTTGTTCATGACACATGTGGTTGGTGATTATTGATGTGAGATATTGGGGTTTTGACGTAAGTATATGCATGTGAATATTATTATTGATCAAGTGCATGATGTTTAAATTGAAATATTCATGTTAACTGTTATTTGGATTATGATAATGTAATACTTACCCCCAGTGGATCTGTTATGGACCGCCTGCCTATCTGTATGGATGGGTAGACGTTGTGCAGGTTTAGATGCTTGGTGAGTATTGTGCTTGGTGGATATCGAGAGCTTTCTCCGATATCGGTGTTTAGATGTTTAGTCGGCTCTGATCTAGGCTTCGTTGTGTCGGTCTAGATCAGGTTAACTTTAGATTTTGTTATGTTTGGAGATTACCCGTTTGTTGGGAGTTTTGAGATGCATCTATGTTGATGTAATTTATTTATTCATAACATGTATATTTGAATTTACTCTGGTTTATATTCCGCTGCGACTGTTGAGGTTTATATACATGTTTATTGATTTTTGAATTTCGAATGTGGCGTAGCCTCTATTTCTTGAATAAATGTATTATTCGCATGTTTAATTGCTTTAATAGAAGTAGGGCGTTACAGGTAGGCCCTCCAACCTCCTACGTGAAGGTGTTGTTCCTTAAATAAAGTATCCAAAATGTAATTGGCAAAAGATCAAAAAGATCACAAAAACTCCCATCTCTCTTATATGAATTGAAAGAATAATTTTTCTTGGTTAATTTAGTACTAGGATTAGAACATGTTCCTCATTATATCTATCTTATACAGGAGCAAGAAAAGGGTTGGACTACACACACACTCACTTAAGACTTGATTGTTGGGTTGAAAAAGGATTATAAGAAATGCTTGAGTTTGTGATTAGTGTACTCTTTGAAATAAAAGCCTTTGAGGGGACATGTGATTTAATGTAATTGTCATATGATAATGTTATTTTATGCTACCATGTTTATGCCTTTTGCTTGAGGACAAGCAAAGATTCAAGTGTGGGGGAGTTTGATGAGTCATTTATTGCTTATTTTTATATGCTATTTAGTTTAGTTTTAATTAGATTTAATTTTATTTTATTATATTAGTATTATTTCCTTTTTAAGATAGTTTACTACAAATTGCATTTTATTTTATTTCAGGAATGAATATTGGATGGATTGAGTCTTGGAGCAAAAGAAAGGGACTTGGAGCTGATTAAATGCGAAAATACGAAGATTCGGAGACAAAAATACGTCTCCCCCAAGTCAAAAGCTTGGCATGGCCCGTGCCACCCTCCAGAGTCGCTTTTGCTTAGATTTTAAGCTACTCTATGTTTAGCCCGAATGTAATTGCTTAGATTTTAAGTCGAATGTATGCTATAAATAGAGTAGCCATCCATCACAAATATTCATCTCTTCTTGGAATTCAATAAGTGACAATTGCTTTTCTAATTAAAGTTCTTTTCTTTTCCTTTATTTTCTTGTCATTTACCTTTATGCTTTCTCTCTTCTTCCCCATGTCTACGATGAACATGAGTGAGTAGACTTCTCCTTGTCTTGGGATTGTTGGATAAGTCTAAATGACATAATCCTAATCAAGCCAAGCTCTAAGCCTTAATTTTATGTAACCCTAATTTCTTATCTAAATTCACCGCTTTAACATGGATCAACCATTATCAAACTGTGGAAACGAAAGTGGAGGGTTTGATAATTGTTTATCCATCATCTCGAATATTGTCATACCCCAATTTTGGACCGTTTAGAAACTTTTGTCCGTATTTTAAAATTGTTCACGTTCCCATTTATTCGTTGTTTTTTTTACCATTTAAAGTTCGTGTTTTTGTCTTTAGTCATTCAAAAAAAGTTTTTTTACGTTAAATCAACGTTCGCGTTTCACAACGTTTAAAAACGTCTCACTTTCATTTTTACGACGCATATTTTTTAATCGTAACGATCACGTCAAAAAAGAGATGGCCTAATCGCATTTTAAAAGGCGTTTTTTTATTAATCTTTTCAATCGAAATTTCGGCAGGGAGGATACTTTGAAGTACCTCATGTCAGATTCCGAAGGGATTTTTTTTATTATTATTATTTTCTTTTTTTAGTTTAGTATTTATTATTATTATGTTTTTTATTTTTATTTTTATTTAGGAAAAAACCAAAGTCACTCACGTGACTTCTTTTTTTTTTTCTTTCTTTCTTTTCTTTTTTATTTTTTTATTTCTTTTTATTATTCTTTTTGTTTTTTATTTATTTATTTATCTTTTTGTCAAATCTTTTTCTCCAAGTCTCAGCTGCAGGGGCATTTTAGTCATTTGTTGGTACCAGAGCCAACCCTAATTTGTCACTATAAAAGCCTGTCAATCATTGGGAAATGGGCCAGAGAAAAAAAATTACTGTTCATGAGTCAGAGAAATCACTGTTCACAGAAAAATCAGCAACCACACATTTTTTCCAATCAAGTCACAAACACAATTTCCTTCTCTCTCTCCTCTTTACCAGATCAAACACAAAAATCATAAGAACAAATATGAATATCACCAACAACATTCATGAATATTCATGAGCTTTCATCCTCCTAATTTTTTTTCCAGAAATCAACATAAACATCACATAATCCAAGCACCACAAACACAATCCAAAACCAAAGTTTAGAAAATCAGAACCGAACCAAAACAGACAGAGACGAATCGGACCAGAGGGAAAAAGAAACAAAACGAACCGGAACAAGGGAGAGAGCAACCAAACCGAACCGGAGAGAGAGAGTAGAGGTATTTTTTGCTCACTTTTTTTTGAATCTTTGTTCCTAGATCTAGACTTGTACGAGTTTGTTTTGGAAATTCTGAGACCGGATTTGGGTTTAGCAAGAAAAAGGATTTTAGAAACTGTAAAAAATTTTCAAAAAAAAGCAAAAAAAAACTCCGGCGCGGCGGCGCTCCGGCCGACCACCGCGCCGGAGCAGCTCCGGCCGCCCCTCTTCATCTTCTCCGGTCGCGTGTTCTTTGAAGGAGGGGAGAGCTTCTCTCTCTAAGTTTAACTTAGAGAGAGAAGTGTTTTAGTTTTATGTTATTTTTTTTGTTAAATTTGCTTTTATAGTGTTTTCTTTTTGCCGGATCACACGCGCGCGTACTCATAACCATACAATGCTCCATCGCGTTAGTAGCCATCAGATCTGGATCGTTCCATGATCTGACGGCCACTGTTTGATCCGTTTTAAATTCTGTATGTGTTCTGCTGTGTGGACTGTGGTATGCTTTCTGTTTGAACCGTCAGATCGTTGATCTGACGGTCGCTGTGCTTTCTTTTGTTACCTTCTCTATTTTTGTGTTTTTTTTAACCCTTGGATCTTTGATCCAACGGCTGTGATGAGATTTTGGGATTCAGATCTGGACCTCTGGATTCATCCAATGGTCCAGAATTAATCCTGCTGAGCCAATGTTTTATTATTTTTTATTTCAATTATCTTTATTTGTTAAATACTGTTTTTGCACTTTTTGACATTTTTGTGTTTAGAAAAATTCCAAAAAATATTTTTTCTCACTATTTTAATTTTCTCTAATTTTAAAAATCCTTTCTATTTGTTTTCTTTTTTATGGTTTCTTATTTATTTCTTATATGATGACCTTAATTTTTATTTGTCTTAATTCTTGCTTATTATTTCTTATGTCTCATTCACCATAATATTTCTTGTGATTACTAACCATTTAATTTTTGTCTTAAATCATAGCATGCATATTTAATTTTCTCATCATTTTATTTTGTCATTGACTTAGTATGTATAAATAGGGAATTGATGTAATTTTATTTCTTGCATTTTATTTTGGCATAAAGGCCTTAGGTTTGTATTTAGGAATTGGTGTAATAATGTAGGTAACACAAGCACCGACACATGCACCGACACTACCACATTTTATTTACCGCTTTCCGTTAATTTTTTACGACGTTACGTTAGTCTTCACCGTTAGTTTAGAAAAAATCATTTTTTTCATAAAAAAAATCAAATATGTCAAATTCAAAATTTTTTTTTCTTAGCAACATTTTCCCTTTATTTTCTTAATCAAATTCTTAATCAATTTTAATTCAACTTCAATCATTTTCAAAATTTAAAATCAATCAACTTCACTCATTTCTTTTATCTCATGCCTTGAGGCCTCTTTCTCTTCTTAAAACCATTTTCAAAAAATCTTAAAATCAACCTAACCCACCAAAGAAATTTTTGAGTGGAACTACGTCGGTTTTGATCCCTTTCTCAAAAGGGTACGTAGGCAGAGGACTCGTCCTTCCAAATCAAATAAAAATAACCAAAAACATACTTCTTCTCCCTCCATTCTTTCACTTAGACATTAGGCAATAATTTTTTCAAATAAACAAGTAGCTTAGCACAAGATAATCTAGGTAAGAGGTTCCTACGGAATACCGTAGATGCTTAGGGTGCTAGCACCTTCCCTTCGCATAACCAACCCCCGAATCCAAAGTCTCGATAAGGGTTTTTACTCATTTTTTCCCTTCCCAAGAATAAAAATCGAGAGTTCAAAGATTGACGATTCAAATCAATTAATGGTTTGACATCCGAAAATCGCGAGCACAGAAATGGCGACTTCACTGGGGACTTAGATCCTACGCGGGTTAAACCCACCTTGCTTTATTTATTTTGTGCTTTATTTATGCTTTGCAAATATTTTGCTTACATGTTTACTTTATTACGTGAGTGGTGAGATAAGCTCTACACCCGAGCTTGAGGGAAACTTAAGATAGGACGGCGGTATAATCATAGTTCCATGCCAAGAGTACTCTTCGGTATTGGCACATGTGATAACCCCACTCAACGGAGGGATCTTGGAAGTATATGTTGTCAACGTGAGTACTCATATTTGGCATGCTATCTTCAAGTGACCTTTGAAGTTGAGGACCTTTAGTCACCTTTAACCCCTCTTGGCCTTTTAGGACGTAGTGCGGTGGCTAATCGAGAGTACTCTTGAATTAGTTGATACGCGATACTACACCCAAACGAGACTTTCCGACGAACATAATTGGAATGGGAGTACTCCCGTCACCCGATAAATATTCGGAAGTGGTTAAAGACTTTGGGAACTTGGTAGAACCCGTGATACAGGTACGTTTTTAAACCATAGTCCTTACCAAATGGCGTTGTTACCATAGACTCCAACATTGTGGAACTCACCCTCACCATGTATTCTATCCACTTAGCATGACCATGCATACATGCATTCATTCATAAACAACCTTTTCCATCAAAAAATTTTGAAGGACTTAGACAAGTTTTTGTAAACATCACAGATATGGATCTTGTAAGAATGAACATCAAGAAATACAACTTCCAAAATCTTAACTAAGTTTTTAGCTTCTGTTAAAGAACTTCTTCCTTGGTTTCGTTCTTACCTATTGTAAATATCTTGACAATTTTCAAATGAAACCATGTTCCTCTGCCATGTTTACATTTCACTTTAACAAGTCCTTCAAAAAAAAAAAAAAATCTATTTTTGCATAAGCATATCATGCATCATTTTGCATTCATAGTTTCTAGTCTGTATCTCACACTGTGTCTTCTCCATCAAAAGGTCGATCCATTAGTAAAGTGGTCAGATGTCTTCATCCAAGTTCGGCTCACATATGCAGACACTCGTGCAAACAGGAAAAATGGACCGGCTTGAGCAAGAGGTTCATGAGCTTCGTGGAGAGGTAACAACACTTAGGGCTGAGGTAGAGAAGTTAACTAGCCTTGTATCTTCATTGATGGCTATAAAGGATCCACCGCTTGTCCAACAAGGGCCTCAGGCACTATGTCAGCCAATATGCATGAAACGGTCTCGACAACAGGGTTCTCAGCGGTTTATCCCTCAAAATCAGTCTCCTCTACCGCTTATACCTCAAAATCAGGCCCAAAAAGCGTCTCAGTGTGACCCGTTTCCTGTGAAATATGCGGATTTGCTTCCCATTTTGCTGAAGACGAACCTTGTTCAAACCTTGTCACCTCCTCATGTGCCAAATACGCTGCCTCCCGGATATCGTCCTGACCGCAATTGTGCCTTCCATCAAGGGGCACGAGATCATGACACTAAGCAGTATTATCCTTTGAAGGAAAAAGTTCAGAAGTTGATTGAAGACCCAGATATAAAAGTGCTACTTCAACAACAACATCTGGCTTCTCACTCTGTTGCTGCTGTTACACCCATCACCAATGTTCAAGATCCGGGTTATCAACCCCAGTTTCAACCAAGCCAACAACAATATCTGGCTCCTCTCTCTGTTTCTGCTGTTATGCCCATCATGAACGCGGTCCAAGGTCTGGGTTATCAGTCCCAATCTCAACAATATCAACAACAACCTCGACTACAGGCTCCAAGAATAAAATTTGATCCAATTCCAATTAAATATGCAAAGTTGCTTCCCTATTTGCTTGAGAGGAACCTTGTCCAAACCAGGCCACCTCCTCCGATACCGAAAATATTGCCGGCTCGATGGAGACCTGATCTCTTTTGTGTTTTCCATCAAGGGGCACAAGGTCATGATGTCGAGCGCTGTTTTTCTTTGAAGATTGCGGTCCAGAAACTGATTGAAGACGATCTCATACCTTTCGAAGAGTTTGGATCTGAATGTGCAAGTTAATCCTCTATCGGATCTTTGGACCTTGTGGTGGCATGTGGAGTGTTTAGTTGCAATTTGGTATTTGTTGATGTTTATTTCTACTACTCTTTTGTTCAATTAATATGTTTGTTTGTTGCTTTATGTTTTTCCAAAAAATCCTTTCGTCCCACCCGAGGCGAGAGTGAATTTGTTTAGGGATTTTTGCTTTATGTATTTTCATCATTAGTGAAAGGTCGTCTTGATCCCGACTTTGTTTTATTTTGTGCTTTTTCTGGAAAAATGGTAATACAAAAAACCAAAAAAAAAACTGTTTCTTTAATCATTTCCACATATCTGCATAATCATAATGTTTATATCAATAATCAAATCATGCATTAATAAACCCGTTGAACACTTAAACCATGTACTCTCTCTCGACTTTGAGTTCCTTGTATCCGAGGTTGAAGAAGAGGATGATGAAGAAGCTTCCACTGATATTTCTCGCCTACTGGGGCATCTTGGCCGTCGAAGCTGCAAATATCAAGAGAGATTGTCCAGAAGAGGACTTTCATGTACAAAGACCGGCACGAGATGCCACCATTTTCCTTGCAAGGATATTGTACTTCAAGTAAACACTTCAGCAGGGGCAACCCCCCCTCCATCCCTCAGTATACAACATAAAGGCAATGCCTCACATGAAGGTCAAAGTCCCATCAACGGGAGCTCCAATGAAAGCTAAGCTTGATTGAATTTAAAAGTGTTATTGCCGTATGGCGGGAACAATTGTATCAAAAGCATGTTTTCAACAAGAGAAGGCTCGTCCCCATGAATGTCAAGAGAGTGGCATTGTGCTCAAAAGTTATGCTATCTGATTTAAACAAACTCCAGGAGCAATGAATGCCTAATACAAAGCATGAGGTTAAACTTGTATGTCCTGTGTATACCGATGCAGTCAAGAAATACTTTGTTAAAATGAAAAAGCTCGATAAGTCGCAAACCGGAAAAGGCGGCTTAGGCAAAAAAAGAGCGTCTCGATGGACTGAAAACCCGAAAGGGCGGTCCATGCAAAAGTTAGAGACATATAAAAAAAAAAAATGATTATCCTGATAGGTTGAAACCCGCAAGGGCGATCTATGCAAAAGTTAAGGATCATGACAAAGTAACTGCATCTGGTCGGACATGACTCATATGGGGCATTTCAGCCGTCAAAAGACCTCCGACTCATGGCAAGGTAATTGCATCAAATCAGATATGATTCATCTGGGGCATCTTAGCTGTTAAAGGGCTTCCGATCTGAAGCGTCTGCAAATCAAAGACTCAAAACAGTGGAATTCAAAGTTGGTAGAGGAAACAGTGGTTATTGTGTTCAACGTACCTTTTCCATATAATTACCATTTTTCCAAACTTTTAAAATCTGTGGAGCCACGCCTTGGCAGGCCACCATTCCATTTACATTAACTTGAGCTTGTGCCCATTTATTTAAAATTCTCATTTATTCTGTTTGCAAATTTTTCTTCTATTTTTGATGTTAATACCTAAAGCAAAAAAAAAAAAAAAAAATCTTTTAAAAAAAAAAAAAAAAAAAAAAAACTTTTATCATGTCTTTTGAAAAGCATAAACAACAAGTACATCTTCTTTGAACTTATGAGCAGATGAAACATACATCAACATCCGTCTCAAGGACAGTTAAACTCTGCAAGGTTGGCATGACTAAAAGCTGTGAGATGACCTCTGTCAAAAAAAAAAAAAGTAAAAAGCTTGCTAAGTCGAAAACCCGAAAGGGCGGCTTAAGCCAAAAATGAGCGTCCCGGTGGACTGAAAACCCGAAAGGGCGGTCCAGGCAAAAGTTAGGGATTCAAAAAATATAAAAAAAAAAAAATGAAATAAAAAAAAAAGAGACAGAGACATCACAGTGCAAGAGGGTCAAATGGAAGAATGCACTCGGTATTGGTTTACAAATGGCAACTTCTGCCTATGGTTTGATGTATGGCGACTTCTGCCAAAACATGGGTTGGTACCTCTCTAGTGGTTTGATTAAAGGCGATTTCTGCATGTGGGTTGATTAATGGCAACTTCTGCTTGTGGTTTGATTAATGGGTCATTACCCCTTCAAGCGGTTTGATTATGGGGCATTCTCCCTTCAAGTGGTTTGGTTATGGGGCATTCTCCTTTCAGTGGTCTGATTAATGGTTTGTTTCCCCTACTAGTGGTTTGATATCGTGCTTTACCCCAACATTAATTTGACTCATCTTCAGTGATATTATTTCCGATGAAGATTGCTGAGTGTTTGTACTGCGATGTCGTCCAACCTCCTATCTTACCTATCCAGTCTTGTTTGTCAGTTTCACCTGTTGAATACAGTCATACGGTCCTACAAGTTTCATGCGTATATTCATACATTCATATACATATACATGCATATAACATTCATGCACATCTAACATGCATACAAATATCATTTATATATAAATTGCATTACCATCCAGTGTATTATTCCAATTGTATCTCATTAAAAGTGTTATCACCAGTGTGGCTGATCCAGAGATGTCACCAATCCACAATATTTCAAATGGCACGTTCTTCATCGAACAGTTTGGAAATCCATTTTACCTTGCTTCCTCAGTATTTCAAACGACGTGTTCTCCATCGAACAGCTTGAAAATATATAAGTATGTGTCAACAGTTGGTCCGAAACTAGCAGGTTCGACGAAGAAGAAATAGTCATTGCAAAAAAAAAAAAAAAAAAAAAAGCGCCCTAGTGGATCGAAAACCCGAAAGGGCGGTCCAGGTAAAAATTAGGGGCATACAAAAAGAAAAAAAGAGAAAAATGTCTCCCGGTGGATCAAAAATCCGAAAGGATGATCCAGGCAAAAGTTAGGGATTTCAAAAAATATATATATATACAAAAGGGCAATGATTATTCAAGCATGAAAATACGGTGTTGCATGGGTGGAATGGCGACTTCTACCCCGGTTTGTGAGGGCTGTACCCCAACGATGGTTGATTCATTCCCCGCGACTTTGTCCCCAATGAAGGTTTCGAGTGTTCGTCCAGTGATGTCGGGCCATTCTCCTTGTAGACATGCCCAATCTGGTCTCAACCAATCTTACCATTACATTGTTATACAAATCTCATACATGTTTATTCATTCATGCATACATAGCACGCATATAAATCTCATCCATACATAGTTGCATTTTTTACCCAATATTATGCTTCACTATCCTCAGATATCATCCCCAACGTGTCTAACTCCAAAATGTCATCAAATCAAACATGTTCCAAAGGGGCAGGTCTCACCAGTAATCAGTCTATACAATTCCCCGTTGTCTTCAGACAAATTCCTTGTTCCCCTCAACTTTATCTTTATCAAGTCACTCCCCTGATACCAAGCTTTACATTGTCTTTACTTTCACCGGAGGCTTTGCTTTTAGCAAATGCCAATGGTCTGTCTTGCCTTTATTTGTTACCGTGTGTGCGCTATCCCACAATGTTAGCAAACCCTGTCGGTCCATCATGTCTTTACTTTCGCCACTTGTCGGCCAATCATGTCTTTACTTTCGCCACTTGTCGGCCAATCATGTCTTTACTTTCGCCACTTGTCGGCTAAATCATGTCTTTACTTCCGCCACTTGTCGGCTCAATCATGTCTTTACTTCCGCCACTTGTCGGCTAATCATGTCTTTACTTCCGCCACTTGTCGGCTAAATCATGTCTTTACACTCGCCACTTGTCGGCTAAATCATGTCTTTACTTTCGCCACTCGTCGGCTAAATCATGTCTTTACTTTCGCCACTCGTCGGCTAAATCATGTCTTTACTTTCGCCACTCGTCAGCCAATCATGTCTTTACTTTCGCCACTCGTCAACCAATCATGTCTTTACTATCGCCTTGAAACAATGTCATTTATACTTACCTATCATTTCTTTCCCCAGTGATACCTATCCATTTGTCTCCCAGTCAGTCTCTGCATCATCTTTACCTTCATACTTACATCATATTTAGTCGTATTGTCACATTCATCAGCATCACACCTCTGGCGTTTCAAATGGTCCAAAATTGGCGTTTTTATATATTTAAGTCTCTCCGACCCTTTGGTTTAAAAAATTCTCTTTTAAAACCTTTGCGACGAAGAAACTTAAATAGGGGCATCTGTCATACCCCAATTTTGGACCGTTTAGAAACTTTTGTCCGTATTTTAAAATTGTTCACGTTCCCATTTATTCGTTGTTTTTTTTACCATTTAAAGTTCGTGTTTTTGTCTTTAGTCATTCAAAAAAAGTTTTTTTACGTTAAATCAACGTTCGCGTTTCACAACGTTTAAAAACGTCTCACTTTCATTTTTACGACGCATATTTTTTAATCGTAACGATCACGTCAAAAAAGAGATGGCCTAATCGCATTTTAAAAGGCGTTTTTTTATTAATCTTTTCAATCGAAATTTCGGCAGGGAGGATACTTTGAAGTACCTCATGTCAGATTCCGAAGGGATTTTTTTTATTATTATTATTTTCTTTTTTTAGTTTAGTATTTATTATTATTATGTTTTTTATTTTTATTTTTATTTAGGAAAAAACCAAAGTCACTCACGTGACTTCTTTTTTTTTTTCTTTCTTTCTTTTCTTTTTTATTTTTTTATTTCTTTTTATTATTCTTTTTGTTTTTTATTTATTTATTTATCTTTTTGTCAAATCTTTTTCTCCAAGTCTCAGCTGCAGGGGCATTTTAGTCATTTGTTGGTACCAGAGCCAACCCTAATTTGTCACTATAAAAGCCTGTCAATCATTGGGAAATGGGCCAGAGAAAAAAAATTACTGTTCATGAGTCAGAGAAATCACTGTTCACAGAAAAATCAGCAACCACACATTTTTTCCAATCAAGTCACAAACACAATTTCCTTCTCTCTCTCCTCTTTACCAGATCAAACACAAAAATCATAAGAACAAATATGAATATCACCAACAACATTCATGAATATTCATGAGCTTTCATCCTCCTAATTTTTTTTCCAGAAATCAACATAAACATCACATAATCCAAGCACCACAAACACAATCCAAAACCAAAGTTTAGAAAATCAGAACCGAACCAAAACAGACAGAGACGAATCGGACCAGAGGGAAAAAGAAACAAAACGAACCGGAACAAGGGAGAGAGCAACCAAACCGAACCGGAGAGAGAGAGTAGAGGTATTTTTTGCTCACTTTTTTTTGAATCTTTGTTCCTAGATCTAGACTTGTACGAGTTTGTTTTGGAAATTCTGAGACCGGATTTGGGTTTAGCAAGAAAAAGGATTTTAGAAACTGTAAAAAATTTTCAAAAAAAAGCAAAAAAAAACTCCGGCGCGGCGGCGCTCCGGCCGCCCCTCTTCATCTTCTCCGGTCGCGTGTTCTTTGAAGGAGGGGAGAGCTTCTCTCTCTAAGTTTAACTTAGAGAGAGAAGTGTTTTAGTTTTATGTTATTTTTTTTGTTAAATTTGCTTTTATAGTGTTTTCTTTTTGCCGGATCACACGCGCGCGTACTCATAACCATACAATGCTCCATCGCGTTAGTAGCCATCAGATCTGGATCGTTCCATGATCTGACGGCCACTGTTTGATCCGTTTTAAATTCTGTATGTGTTCTGCTGTGTGGACTGTGGTATGCTTTCTGTTTGAACCGTCAGATCGTTGATCTGACGGTCGCTGTGCTTTCTTTTGTTACCTTCTCTATTTTTGTGTTTTTTTTAACCCTTGGATCTTTGATCCAACGGCTGTGATGAGATTTTGGGATTCAGATCTGGACCTCTGGATTCATCCAATGGTCCAGAATTAATCCTGCTGAGCCAATGTTTTATTATTTTTTATTTCAATTATCTTTATTTGTTAAATACTGTTTTTGCACTTTTTGACATTTTTGTGTTTAGAAAAATTCCAAAAAATATTTTTTCTCACTATTTTAATTTTCTCTAATTTTAAAAATCCTTTCTATTTGTTTTCTTTTTTATGGTTTCTTATTTATTTCTTATATGATGACCTTAATTTTTATTTGTCTTAATTCTTGCTTATTATTTCTTATGTCTCATTCACCATAATATTTCTTGTGATTACTAACCATTTAATTTTTGTCTTAAATCATAGCATGCATATTTAATTTTCTCATCATTTTATTTTGTCATTGACTTAGTATGTATAAATAGGGAATTGATGTAATTTTATTTCTTGCATTTTATTTTGGCATAAAGGCCTTAGGTTTGTATTTAGGAATTGGTGTAATAATGTAGGTAACACAAGCACCGACACATGCACCGACACTACCACATTTTATTTACCGCTTTCCGTTAATTTTTTACGACGTTACGTTAGTCTTCACCGTTAGTTTAGAAAAAATCATTTTTTTCATAAAAAAAATCAAATATGTCAAATTCAAAATTTTTTTTTCTTAGCAACATTTTCCCTTTATTTTCTTAATCAAATTCTTAATCAATTTTAATTCAACTTCAATCATTTTCAAAATTTAAAATCAATCAACTTCACTCATTTCTTTTATCTCATGCCTTGAGGCCTCTTTCTCTTCTTAAAACCATTTTCAAAAAATCTTAAAATCAACCTAACCCACCAAAGAAATTTTTGAGTGGAACTACGTCGGTTTTGATCCCTTTCTCAAAAGGGTACGTAGGCAGAGGACTCGTCCTTCCAAATCAAATAAAAATAACCAAAAACATACTTCTTCTCCCTCCATTCTTTCACTTAGACATTAGGCAATAATTTTTTCAAATAAACAAGTAGCTTAGCACAAGATAATCTAGGTAAGAGGTTCCTACGGAATACCGTAGATGCTTAGGGTGCTAGCACCTTCCCTTCGCATAACCAACCCCCGAATCCAAAGTCTCGATAAGGGTTTTTACTCATTTTTTCCCTTCCCAAGAATAAAAATCGAGAGTTCAAAGATTGACGATTCAAATCAATTAATGGTTTGACATCCGAAAATCGCGAGCACAAATATCAATTCATAGAACGAAAGTGGAGCTTTGATATTCGAACAAGTGAATTTAGACAAGGATTTCAAAGGCAGTGAAATAGTCTTTGCAATCTTTGAGACATATAGTTTCGATATTCAAGGGAACTAATAATAATCAAGTCAGCGAAATAGGCTTGGTTGTTAGAGGAACCAAAATCTAATCGTAATCAAGTCAGTGAAATAGGCTTGGTTGCTAGAGGAACAAAAGAAAAACTGTCTTGAGAAATTAGGTCTAACATAAAGTTATAAGCTTACAGTTTGGTTTGTGAAGGACTTGTCATTTAGATGAACCAATAATCCCAAGGCTCTTTTTATTATTATTATTATCTTTCAAACGCTTGAAAACCCCAACTTACAACTCTTTTCTCCTCTAATCATTATCAAAGGTTAATTGAATTAAACTACTCCCTGTCGGAACGATACTCTTTTCATACTACTTCGGTAAGACCGTGCACTTGCGGTTTTATCTCATCAAGATCATTACACGTAATAGCATGGTTTTTTCATATGACTATGAAATATCATCCAATTAGCCTAATTTACACTTGATCCAAGAGTTTCAAGGTCCTAATTTGAGTCTGCAAATCGGTTCAAGTCAACATTATGTGGATAATACGCATCAAAGTATTCGGAGAAGAAATGACCAAGAAAATGAAGTGTTTCTTAGTAACCAGAAACTAATTTTTCAAGAATATTAATGTTCATATGTATAAGAAGAAAGGAATAATAAGAGAGGGAAAAGAAGTATTGCCTCTCTGATTTGGGAGGAAGTTTGATTAAAATGTCATGAAATAATAGAATATATATCAACTTTCTAAAGACCAACGTGAAATGAAGAAACTGCTACTATAACTTTTTCTGATTTGAGAGACAAATAAAGGGTATAAGTGTTATTTTAAGTTAATGGTACTATCAATATTCTCAATGCAGGTCCGAGGAAGATAATTAACTCAAAATAACACTTATAACCTTCATTTGTCTCTCAAATCATACAAAGTTATGTTTCAAGTTGACCTTCATAAAGTTGTTATATAGTCTATTATTGCATGACATTTTCAACAAAATTCCTTCCAAGCAAAGTGGTAACACTTCTTCTCCCACTCTGATTATTCCTTTTTTCTTATACATATGAACATTAATATTCTTGTAATAGTAATTTGTGTCAGTTTCTTTCCTAACACTTTTATGATGAGTATTATCCACATAATGTTGGCTTGAACCGAATTGCAGACTCAAATTAGGACCTTAAAACTTTTGGTTCAATTTCAAATTAGTTCAATTGGGTGATCTTTGATAATCATAAGAAAAACCATGCAATTAAGTTTAATTATCTTTGAAAAGCATATAAAAAAATTCATCTAAGTTTTGTTCTTCTGTAAATATTAATGCAAATAGCGATCATGACATACATAAAAGAGATGAAAGGAGGAAAAACTCGTCAACACAAGTCAAAAGAGGGAGAAAGAGAGAGAGAGAGAGAGAGAGAGAGAGAGAGAGAGAGAAGAAGATAAGGATTGGAAGTTTCACAATATTTTTCGGTGTGTGGAATGAACTACGTGATCTACCTATTTATAGAGAAAAATCACAACTAATATGTGAGAAACTTTGGGAACAAGTAATTCACATATTAGATCTAGTACAAAAATATCTCAAATTCAGGACCAAATAGATCATATTGAGTACAAAAAATATATTTTGAGTACAAATATATTATTGAGTGCCAAAATATATGTCTAATCACGTACGAAAATATATTAGATTGCATACTAAAATATATCAGGGTGTGTTCGAAAATATTGTAACAAAATTTGGTGACTATGAAAAAACTTTCTAATAATGATTAAAGTAATTATTTCATTTAATATTTCCAAATAATAAAATATATATCAATATATATTTTTTTGAATAATTTAAGGGTTAAATATGTTTTTAGTCCCTACAAAATCATGAGTTTTTAAGCTTAGTCCCTATGAAATTTTAATGGTAATTTTAGTCCTCCAAAATATTTAAGTTTGTTAAAATAGTCCCTATTTTGAGAACTATATATACAAAAAAATGGATACTTTTAGTCCTCCAAGATAGTCCCTCTAAAATGCAAATAGGGACTAAAAGTGAATGCAAAATTTCCGAGATTAAACTTGACAGCTTGTAATTTAATAGGGATTAAAAACATATTTAAAACACAATTTAATCTCGACAAATTTCCACCGAATATACTATTAATCCGAAAAGAAACAAATTGGAACAATAAAAATAGAATTTGAGGTATTTTAGAAAATTTCATCTCAAATTTGTTTTGTTCTCTAAGCATGATTGAAAATGAGGGAAGACCTATTCTAGAACCGGGACCAAATTAGTTATAAAAAAAGACCTAATTTTGATTAAATTTTTAATATTTTCTTCTTTCAAAATGTAGGTCAAATTTATCCCTTAAAATATATACACATGTTAGTGCATTAAAACGCGCGGTCAGACAGGCATGGTAGTGCCCTTCCTTTGCTAGTTTTTTTATAAAGAATGTGTTCCCATTTTAATCGGTAACTTGGGAAATATTTTTCATTTTCCAGATTTTTTTTATCTACTCCTTTGGAGATTTTTTTCTGATAGACACGTAGAGACAGTTGAAGAGATAAAGTAAATAAGCGTCTTTTTTCCAAAGAAGGCCGAGATTGACAGTGGTTGGGAGACGAAAGCCGGGTGCGGCTGTGGAGAGATGGAAGAAGGGATTGTGTTTCAGAATTAGGGGTTCTTAGAATAAGAAGATGAGAATAAGAAAGTTTTCGGTTAGTGATAGGAGCTTCGGCCTTGCCCAATTCTATACTCCTAAAACTGTGGTGTTAACAATATGTCCAAATGTTTGAATTTTTTTTAACATAATACAATAATTTCAAATATAGAGATGTAACCATTTAATTTTTTTTTTTTTGGAAGAAGTGTATCATTTTATTTTTGAAATAACTACATCGTGAAATATATCTCCAATAATTTAGGCAATGTACTTTATATTTCAAATAATAATAAAAAATTGAATAATTAATTTACACATAGTAAATTGGAATGTAGATCATTAAACGTAATAGCATGGTTTTTTCTTATGACTATTTAATATCATCCAATTAGCCTAATTTGCACTTGATCCAAGAGTTTCAAGGTCGTAATTTGAGTCTTCAAATTGGTTCAAGTCAACATTATGTGGATAATACGCATCAAAGTATTTGGAGAAGAAATGACCAAGAAAATGAAGTGTTTCTTAGTAACCAGAAACTAATTTTTCAAGAATATTAACGTTCATATGTATAAGAAGAAAGGAATAAAAAGAGAGGGAAAAGAAGTATTGCCTCTCTGATTTGGAAGGAAGTTTGATTAAAATGTCATGAAATAATAGACTATATATCAACTTTCTAAAGACCAACTTGAAATGAAGAAACTACCACTATAACTTTTTCTTATTCGAGAGACAAATAAAGGGTATAAGTGTTATTTTAAGTTAATGGTACTATCAATATTCTCAATGCAAGTCCGAGGAAGATAATTAACTCAAAATAACACTTATAACCTTCATTTGTCTCTCAAATCATACAAAGTTATGTTTCAAGTTGACCTTCATAAAGTTACTATATAGTCTATTATTGCATGACATTTTCAACAAAATTCCTTCCAAGCAAAGTGGTAACACTTCTTCTCCCACTCTGATTATTCCTTTTTTCTTATACATATGAACATTAATATTCTTGTAATAGTAATTTGTGTCAGTTTCTTTCCTAACACTTTTATGATGAGTATTATCCACATAATGTTGGCTTGAACCGAATTGCAGACTCAAATTAGGACCTTAAAACTTTTGGTTCAATTTCAAATTAGTTCAATTGGGTGATCTTTGATAATCATAAGAGCAAAGTGGTAACACTTCTTCTCCCACTCTGATTATTCCTTTTTTCTTATACATATGAACATTAATATTCTTGTAATAGTAATTTGTGTCAGTTTCTTTCCTAACATTTTTATGATGAGTATTATCCACATAATGTTGGCTTGAACCGAATTGCAGACTCAAATTAGGACCTTAAAACTTTTGGTTCAATTGGGTGATCTTTGATAATCATAAGAAAAACCATGCAATTAAGTTTAATTATCTTTAAAAAGCATATAAAAAAATTCATCTAAGTTTTGTTCTTCTGTAAATATTAATGCAAATAGCGATCATGACATACATAAAAGAGATGAAAAGAGGAAAAACTCGTCAACACAAGTCAAAAGAGAGAGAGAGAGAGAGAGAGAGAGAGAGAGAGAGAGAGAGAGAGAGAGAGGAAGAAGAAGAAGAAAAGGATCGGAAGTTTCACAATATTTTTCCGTGTGTGGAATAAACTACGTGATCTACCTATTTATAGAGAAAAATCACAACTAATATGTGAGAAACTTTGGGAACAAGTAATTCACATATTAGATCTAGTACAAAAATAGCTCAAATTCAGTACCAAATAGATCATATTGAGTACAAAAAATATATTTTGAGTACAAATATATTATTGAGTGCCAAAATATATGTCTAATCATGTACGAAAATATATTAGATTGCATACTAAAATATATCAGGTTGTCTTCCAAAATATTGTAACAAAATTTGGTGACTATGAAAAAACTTTCTAATAATGATTAAAGTAATTATTTCATTTAATATTTCCAAATAATAATAAATATATCAATATATATTTTTTGAATAATTTAAGGGTTAAATACGTTTTTAGTCCCTACAAAATCATGAGTTTTTAAGCTTAGTTCCTATGAAATTTTAATGGTAATTTTAGTCCTCCAAAATATTTAAGTTTGTTTAAGTAGTCCCTATTTTGAGAACTATATATACAAAAAAATGGATGCTTTTAGTCCTCCAAGATAGTCCCTCTAAAATGAAAATAGGGACTAAAAGTGAATGCAAAATTTCCGAGATTAAACTTGACAGCTTGTAATTTAATAGGGATTAAAAACATATTTAAAACACAATTTAATCTCGACAAATTTCCACCGAATATACTATTAATCCGAAAAGGAACAAATTGGAACAATAAAAATAGAATTTGAGGTATTTTAGAAAATTTCATCTCAAATTTGTTTTGTTCTCTAAGCATGATTGAAAATGAAGGAAGACCTATTCTAGAACTGGGACCAAATTAGTTATAAAAAAAGACCAAATTTTGATTAAATTTGTAATATTTTCTTCTTTCAAAATGTAGGTCAAATTTATCCCTTAAAATATATACACATGTTAGTGCATTAAAATGCGCGGTCAGACAGACATGGTAGTGCCCTTCCTTCTGCTAGTTTTTTTTTATAAAGAATGTGTTCCTATTTTAATCGGTAACTTGGAAAATGTTTTTCATTTTCCAGATTTTTTTTATCTACTCCTTTGGAGATTTTTTTCCTGATAGACAGGTAGAAACAGTTGAAGAGATAAAGTAAATAAGCTTCTTTTTTCCAAAGAAGGCCGAGATTGACAGTGGTTGGGAGGCGAAAGCTGGGCGCGGCTGTGGAGAGATGGAAGAAGGGATTGTGTTTCAGAATTACGGGTTCTGAGAAAAAGAAGATGAGATTAGAAAGTTGTCGGTTAGTGATAGGAGCTTCGGCCTTGCCCAATTCTATACTCCTAAAACTGTGTTGTTAACAATATGTCCAAATGTTTGCATTTTTTTTAACATAATACAATAATTTCAAATATAGAGATGTAACCATTTAATTATTTTTTTTTTTGGAAGAAGTGTATCATTTAATTTTTGAAATATCTAGTTACAAACCCGTGCTTCGCACGGGTTGAATAACGTATCTTGTAAAAAAAATTGTTCCAAAGGAAAAATAAGCAAAATCAGCCACCGCTTATAAAAAATTGCTACAAAGACTTCTTTCCTTTTGAATTGTATTTGAAGATGCGGTATACAATTTTGTTTCATTCTGATATTAAAATTTAACTTGCATAACTGTACGCGATTATCAAGTATGAGATATGGAACACACATATATGGCTGCATTTGATCTCTTCCCATCTATGCTATTTGTAAAAGAAGTCTCTTTCATGTTACTATATTGCATACGGATGATCAAGTTTACGGAAAATGCAAACTTCATAAATGAGAAAAGCAAGCAAACTGCACAATTCCTATCTATATATTAGAAAATTTTATCAGCATTTTTAGTCCTAAAAAATTTTCCACGAGCACTTTTAGTCATTGTCAAAAATTTCCATCAACAATTTTGATCCCTAAAATGCTTAAGGAAAATATCACAGGAACTAAAAAGTATGATTTTATTTTGTAGGTACTAAAAGATTTGATAAAGCATTATAAAACTTTGTTGTACAAAAAGAGCATGTCTTATTTTGATCACCATATCTTTATAGTTCTAATTCTTACAACAGCATACCAAACATAATTCACACTAATAAAATATAACCCTTTTTTTTTTTTGAAGAAATTAATATAATATAACTCTTAAAAAAGTCTTCATGATTAATTTTTCAATATAGTACAACAATAAAATTCCTAAAAAATTAATCAGGAATAAAGCTGCAAAAATCAACAACTAATAAGTGTCAGTTCTATGTAGTAAAATGATAGCTCTTTTGTTTTCTTGACCTTTTTTTTCTACCTTTTGTACAATTAAAAGTGGTACAAACATTAGTTTGAAAATGAAGGTAGCAAAGCAGACAGAGGTATACAGGCTGTAGATATCAATTTCATTGTACTGTTTGAGCACTTCATCCACACCGTTAGTACATTCTTCATTTTTCCATGAATCACTACTGTTAAAGTCACAGCTTCTTCGGATTGTTTTATAGGTTTCATCATATATCACTGCATGACTCCAAGCATAATCAACCATTCCTAACTAATCTTCAGCATAAGTTTCAGGGTTTCCCAGCTGCCCAAAAAATAAAAGCATTATTTTTTCTCTTTCATATTTATTTTAAATTAAGATTCTTTATACTTTGATAAATTTCAAACAGCAACACCTGCAATTTGTTCACAAAATTAAACAATTTGATGAGTAATGACAGTTGCATATGCTGAAAAGAATCAGCCCAAAGAAAAGATTGTCCTTTAGGCCATTTTTAAAGCTTTTGCTTGATGCAGTACTCCTTAAGATTCATCAAAGCTGGCCGAATCGTATTCCCGACTTGATTGGAATATTTCAGGCATAACAACCTTTGTGCAACATGATAAGCACTCTGTATCGAGTGATTCTGCAAGCAGTTGACATCCATCCTTTTCTTTTCCTAATGACAGTGAGTCATATCACATGTTAGTTTCAGTGCTTAGTGCCGGTTTATGTTTAACACTTGCTAATCCACTGCATACTTAACAAATGGATATGAAAAACAGACAAGAAGCAAACAATTTTGTGAAACATAGCTGTATTCAAAATAGATAGCACAATCATTGTGATGGCAGATTGATAACTTAATGAAATAAAAATAAAAAAACAAAAAGAAAACCAATTAACCTGTTCATATAACAGTTTGTTTGACTACAAATTTTATATGCATTCATGTATGAGTTTCCATGTAAAAATTTAAGCACATGATTCTCTGCTATTTGCACTGGAATTTCCTCCAAGAGTATTTATAATTTAAGGAATCAAGCTTGATTATCTTTTCTTTCACGGAAAGTTAAAGTGTGCATGATTTAAATTAATATCCTATTTTTGCAAGCATGATATAATCACCTTTTCTGAAATCCTTAATGTGATCATTCTGGTAGTCTCAATAACGGAAACAATAGGTTCATAGCTAGATTGAAAGAGCTCCAATTCAGATTTCTTGGAAGAAGCCATATTATAAATAAATGAAATAGAAAAAAATTGAAGCTAAAACATAGAGAATATTATGAATCTTAAGGATTGTGAAAGTAACTCCTCATCTTATTTGACCTATCCTTTTCTAGAGTTTGGGCTCATACAATACTGTCAGAAAGTAACATCCTCATCTTATTTGAACATTCTTATTGTGTCTCAAATAAATTCCTGACAATTTTTTTTTCACATCAGTTAAAATGGGTCTCAAATAAAAAACAGAACCACAAACACAAAAAGTAATGATCATATTATATAATTGTCAAGTGCCAAAAATATTTTGCAATTGAAAATGAAAAAGAATCCATTATACCTCTTTATAGACCCTTTCTACATTTTTATCCACTGTCCCTGCAGAAAGCATGGCCTCACGCTCTGATATATTGAAACCCCAATTTTCATTTTTAGGAGCCACCTCAAGCCTAATTGCCCTCCAGCTCATCATTTCATATAACCCATATTCTACAGAGACCTGCAGTTGTGGAAGAGAGTTGGAGAACATTGCCAACTTAATGGTTGGTGTATCTATGCACCAAGTACCCAAGATTTGTATGTTATATTATAATGTCATAATGAAAACAAAATACCACCTTAGTCTTTCCATTAATAAAACTTTACATTTCTAGTTCCACATAGAAAACCAAACCACTTTCATTATAATGTGTGTTCTACGTTTAGTTTTCATCAGTAGGTAAAGGTTTAAAAGTTGGATTGAAGTGTATGCTTCAAACATCAATCAATTATAGACAAATAAAACATTACCATATGGTGCAGTGACATACTGAAAAATTTATTCAAAGAAAATAAACTATTTGTGATTGCCGTACGAAGAGTTAGTGCTTACACTGCAAGAACCACCTCTGATAATCAAAGGTAATTCAAAACTGACTTTCATTTCTGCCAAAATCGAAAATTTCACCCAATAATGACAGAAACTGAACATGATTATATCAACAATTGGTTCTATACAAAGAATGTTCCATTTTTAGCAAAAAGCTTCAAAGCGCAGCATATTTTGAAAGTTAAAGGAGAGTACTATTTTGTTCTCAATGAGTCACTGTGACTATGACTATATAGAGAAAAGAACCAAATGCTCTTTAGTGTATTTCCCAAACGTTTAGGAACTCTTAACCAAAGTAAGATCATGAATGACTTGATATATAAGGACACCAATTAATCTGATGGTAAAGGTTCAGATTGAGATTCCAACTATAACCATAAGATGGCAAATTAACCGGCATAAATACGTATTTTGATAGAGACCTTCATGTTATTATTGTGACCACATAATTGGATTGGATCAAAGAGCCTAATGCTTTAAATCTTTCTCAAATTGAATACAACATGCAGATAAATCTCCCCAATAACTCATAAAATAGTTGTAACCAAGATAAGCAAAGAGTGTCACGTTCAAGTACATGCACTCTTTGCACATATGGGAATACAATTATACATCTACTTTTGAACTCAACATGGAATGGAATCATATACTTCTCCACACTTTCATGCTTATCCAATGATAGTGCCTATGCATATGTTCCCAATAAATATGTGTGTGCAATGGCGGCAGAAATGGGGGGCCATGAATAAAACTTATATAATATATTTTGCATGGTATATAAAATAAAACACTAATTTGGCATACTAATTTGATGAACTTTTTAGGCATGTTGCGTATAAAAAAGACTTAAAATTCTCATTCTAAACTCTTCATGAACAGCCAATATGTATCCACACCTTATATCACACATCATACGATCATGCATATTATTTCCTAACTACTCCCTCTAAACTCAGTTATAAGCAAAAATACATACAGAGATGCCATTTTCCATCTAATTCAAAAGCCATTTTCCAGAAATTTTCATCCTTATTCATACATACATCATCTTCAATGTTGAATCTTCATTGATTAGTACCTCATACATACCCAAAGCTTCATCAACATTCTTCTGTAGAAATTGAAGGACCTATCCTAGCCAATGTCATCAAAATAGCTTATAGCATACACAATTTAAGTTTTTTCACAATATAAGCTATTTTTAACACCTATTATGACAACTTAACGACCAATGTAATCATCAAGGTATGTATTTTGATAAAATTAAGATTTTTCGCAATTTCTGTGAAGCTGTTTTTGTATATACAAAAGCACCTATCACGACAACTTCATTTCACAATTTACCATCAGGTGCATACTAATACCTTGATGAGGCCAGTTCCAGTAACATGATCAGCATGTACATGTGTATTTATAGCATACACAAACTTCAAACCCAATTCTTGAATGAGTGATAAGTCTCTATCTACTGTCCTATCAGCAGGGTCAATCAACTGAAGTTTTCAACAAAAAAATCAAAAATCAAAAATCAAAATCATCAATCAACTAAAATTTTCATAAAAACACCAAAATCATCAAAACAACTGAATTTTTCATAACAAAAAAAAATCACCAATCACTAAAACAGAAGAAACCCATTATTCAATTCAACAAATAATTCTGACCCGCATAAAAAAATTTCCACAAATAATCAAACAGACACTTCAAAATCATTTTTTTTTCACAGAAAAATAAAAATTCATCAATCACCAAAATAGAGGAAACTCATCATCAAATTCAATAAATAATTCCAAACCAGATATAAAATTTAAACTTCAGAAAAATTAATTAAAAAGGCCACATACCTGACATTCTATATTTTCACCAATCAATTCATCAGAAGTTGAATTGGACGAAATCCCTACATCAATTTTCCTGGACAAAACCAAACAACAACCCAAATCCAAAAAAAGTAAAAAAGTCACCATTGATAATCAAGAAAATGGAAGAAGAAAATGAATAAGCAAGTACCTTTCCTAATCCCTTACCTCCCTTAACAGTCAAACCTCTACTTTGTACCATCCTCCAATTAATTGGTTCTGGTCACCAACACAACACACAAACAGTTCCAAAATCAACACCAGAAACCACATGCATGAGATTCTAGATCCAATTTCTGAAATAAACCCCAAGAGCAGAATAGAGAAAAGCTGCGCCCTAGAGGGAAGAAATGAGGAAAATGGAGCTTGCTGGAAGTATGAGATAACAATTAAGTCATGACTGTAACCTTGCATGTTGGTAATTTTGAGTGAAAAGGGAGAAACATTTGGAGAAGATGGTGAATAGTGAGAGGGGGGGGGGGACGATGGGTTTTTAGAAAGAGAAGGGAAAAAAATTATGAGGTTTAGAGAGAGAAGGGGAAAAATTTCTGTATATATAATATAACATTCTCCAATTACCAATTTACTGAAATACCCCTAATAAGGGCAAAATGGTCAATAAAAGGGACAAAGATTGTCCTATATAGTAAAGTAGATAGACTACATTGTGAAATATATCTCCAATAATTTAGGCAATGTACTTTATATTTCAAATAAGGCTTAAATATACAAACCGTCCTTGTAATTTAGACTCATTTTGATTTTCGTCCCTGTAAAATAAATATATTATTGATTTTATAAAAGGAGAAAGGGAGGGAAAATCAGATCTAGGGTTTCAGAAAGTTCTTCTTCCTCTTCGTTCCAGCCATCCTTCTTCTTCCTCTTCGTCCCAACCATCCTTCTTCTTCTTCGATTTCGCTTTTATTTTTCTCCTTCTCCAATCATTGCGCGATGATGTCAAGCAATAGAGGGTATTCGAATAGCAGAGGATCTCACTCATTTTCAATTTCCAGAAACGGTGGATCGCGCAATATTGGTCGTAACCCAAATAGCGGTGGTCGTAACCCAAACAGCGGTGGTCGTAACCCCAAGCAGATGATATCTATGTTACTTGTTTGTGGATGTAACCTCCCTATGAGGATGTATATAGCAAACACATTTGAGAATCAAGGACGCAGGTTCTGGCGCTATACAAGGTGGAATGATGAGGTTAGTTTAATCCTTTATTGATATTAGCTTTAATGTTTGCTGGTTTTTGGATATTAAGTGTAATCCTTTATTCTGGGTAATATATACAGGATCAACATACATGTGCTTTGTTCATTTGGGACGATGAACTTGTCCCAGGGATGGCACACATGATGGATGATAATGCTGCCATGGAGGCGTCTAGGGTGGAAGGAAGAAATGATGAAGGATGTAGGAAATGCACCAACATTGATGAAATAATGAAAAGATTTGATGGAAGGGAATGTGTTCAGTGGAAGAAGTTTGAAGATGAGAGAAAGAAAGTGAAATGGCTTGTGTTGAAGTTAATACTCAGTTGGCTTGTGTTTGTATTGTATGTTAAGAATTGATGTAATGGGGTTGTTTGGGAGGGTTAATTGTATGTGTTAAGTTAACAAGTGTTGTATTGTGTTATGAGTTTACTCTAATGTATTGTGAATCAAAGTTAACTTTGTTGATAATCAATGAATGAAAATGTTCAATTTGGTAATGTAATGAAGTTCCACACTTTTTGTGCTATGTGATATGTGAAATGTTTTAACTCTGTGATATATACAACATCATAATATGTAATTGAATATGGCATTACTAGAAAAATAGAAGGCTATTGTTCAACCCATTACATACTTAATCAAAAAGGCTATTGTTCAAGCCATTACATACCATTGTAAAGGGATTTATAACCCATTAATAGCAAAAAGGGCATTGTTCAAGCCACATTACAAACCAAATAAAAGGCATTTCTCAGTCACTAATAGCAAAATGACAATTTTCCAAACAATACAAGACAGAATTAATAATGGTTGATCTAAGGCTTCCACAAAGCTTTCTTCTTCTTCTTCTTCTTCTTCTTGTCTGTTACAGTTGTCTCCTGAGTTAGGTCACCAGGTCTATTGTCTATGTCCATGTCAATAGAATTTTTCTCCATTGTTCCTGGTGCTCCAAGCTTTGGTTGAGGACCAAAGTAGCAGGTTCTTCCACTTCTTCTAAGTTTACTTTGGTTGAGCTTTGGTACCCCAGCAGATGATCTTTCTGTAGATGTCTCACACCTTACCCCATGCCATGTCATTGTGGTTTTTGCTCTCTTTTGCAGGTGTGTAACATCATACACCATCTCACCATGTTT
Source organism: Medicago truncatula (assembly GCF_003473485.1). Lineage (NCBI taxonomy): Eukaryota > Viridiplantae > Streptophyta > Magnoliopsida > Fabales > Fabaceae > Medicago > Medicago truncatula. The sequence continues at coordinate 20,950,734 of NC_053049.1, forward strand.
TTTCTAATCAATGAAAAAAAAGGTTAATTCAATGTATAAAAGTATTTGTAGTCCAAAATATGTAAATTGATGTTGATGCAGGAATGTACCTTGTTTGGTGGCTTAAATTGTGCATTTGCTTTTGGTGCACCATTGACAACAGTTGGTGCAACTGCAGTAGCAGGTGCATTTGCAGTTGGTACACCATTGACAGCAGTAGCAGATGCAGGTTGAGACCTTTTAGCAGGTTGAGACTTCTTTGGTTGAGACCTTTTAGCAATAGCAGACACATCAGGTTGCATTAACTTGTGTAGGTTGAACAACAACTGAGACTTCGGGTGCAGACACATCAGGGACATTACCGGTAGGTTCAGGTGCAGACACATCATTCACATTACCAGTAGGTTCAGGTGCAGGCACATTTCTTGATGGTTTCCTCTGTAACAATAGAATATATGTTGGTTGTTAAACATATTTAAATAATATAAAAGCTTCAAACATATTAAAATTATACTAATTCTCATACCCTTCTTTTTTTAGCTTCTGGATTAATGGTAGTCTCTTATGCTGTTTGGGCTCAGATTCATCAGGTCCCCTTCTTCTCAGTTTTTTTGGTCTTCCTGGACCTTTCTTGTATGTTGGTGGCAACATTTCCTCAACATCAACAACTTGCCACATGTCTTGCCCATTGATTGCACTAACATTATAAGAATAATACCTTTCATATGTGGCTTTTGAATAACATTCATCAACTAAATTCTCAGGTATCAGAGACCTTCTACCCATAGCAGCTATGGCATGCTTACATGGGATGCCAACTAGTTCCCAGAAATTGCAACTACACTGTCTCTTTCCAAGATGAACTATGTATTGAAAACCACCATACATCTTAGCCACTTCAAATTCATCAGCATCTCTCCAAGTTGATATCCATTCACCACTAAGTTCAATCTCCCTATTAAGTCTTTTTAAAGGCATAGGCATTATTCTATGTTGCCAATTTCCAATCTTACTCCTAATAGTTGATATTCTATTCATCAAATAATTTCTAATCCATTCAGACATAGCTATTATGTCTTTGTCTCTTGCAATCAATATTGTTGAATTAAATGCTTCAGACAAATTGTTCATCAATACATCACATTTAGGGTAAAAACTATAGGCATGTGTCATACCCCAAATTTGGACCGTTTAAGATCTTTTTTGTCCATATTTTAAAATAGTCCACATTCTCTTTTATTCGTTTTTTTACCATGTAAAACTCGTGTTTTTCGTCTTTAATCATTTAAAAACTTTTATCTTGCATTTAAGTCCCCGCTTGCATTTTTTACAACAATTAAAATCAATTCATCTGCATTTTTATAACGCATTTTATAGTCTTTTTAATCATAACAGTCAAGTCATTTTAAAAGGTCTAATCGAATTTTAAAAGTCGTGTCTTTTTAATCATCGCAGACAAAATTTCGGTAGGGAGGTTACTTTGCAGTACCTCATCTGATTCCAAAGAGACAGTCTTATTTATTTTTATCTTTTTATTTATTTTATCATTTTTTATTTCTCTTTTTAATATTTCTTTTTATTTCTTTTTATTATTATTTCTTTTTGGAGAAGTCACGTGAACTTCTTCTCTTTTCTTTTTGTTAGTGTTTATTTTTATTTCAAGTCCATATCCACATGTCCTTTGTTCATTGGCCCCTTTTCCAAAACTTTTTCCCCAAGTCTTTTGTGTATTGCTGTCATTTCCATGGGATACTCTTTAGGGGTATTTTTGTCAAAGTTCTCTATCAGTCTCAACCCTAATATTTTACTATAAAAAGCATGTACTGTTCACGAGGTCAGAGTCAGTCACAATCATTAGCAGTCACCAATCAAATCATAAACAAGTCCCAATTTTCTCTCTCCGAAAATTTTGATCAAACACCACAAAAAAAGTATGAATATCACCAAGAACACTCATGAATATTCATGAACATTCATAATCCATAACTTTCTCCAGAAATCAACATAATCATCATAAACTCACAGAATCAACTCAAATCACCACATAAATACCAAAACCGAACTCAAGAACAACAACTCGGATCCAGTACAAACGATTTTCGGACTACAACAAAAAAGACAGTGTCGAATCTCAGCAAGAGTTTAGATCGGTTCATTTCGTGACTGATCGGAGAAGAGGATTTTCGGATTCGTGAAGGATTTGAAGTTTTTTTCCGAAGACTATTATTACCTCCAGATCTTAACAGATCCAACAGAGGTAACCGCTTTCTTCCTTCCTTCTTTCCTTCATTCATGCTCTAAGAAAATTCGAAACTCATATTGATCTAGATCTAAGCTTTTATGTTTTTTTTTTTTTTTTTTTTAAATCTAAGCTCGGTTTCGCTCTTAGCTTGAAAAAGGATGTTTAGATCCGTTTCTTTTTTCTGAAAAAAGTGTAAAGATGTTTTGAAACTTCAAGCTTAGATCTAGGCCGTTTCTTCCACCCCTTTTTATTTTTTTTTCGCGAAATATGAAAGAGGAGAAGGAGAAGAAGAGATTGACATAATTTTTTTTTCTATCAAAAAATAAGTTGGAACTTCCGACGCGGTGGCTGATGAGTCATTTATTGACTATTTTAATATGCTTTTTAGTTTAGTTTTATTTAGATTTTATTTGATTTTATATTAGTTTTATTTCCTTTTTAGGATAGTTTACTTTAAATTGCATTTTATTATATTTCAGGAAAGAATATTTGATGGATTGAATCTTGGAGCAAAAGAAAGGGACTTGGAGCCGATTGGATGCAAAAATATGAAGATTGAGAGACAAAAATATGTCTCCCACAAGTCAGAAGCTTGGCACGGCCCGTGCTAGCCTTGGCACGGCCGTGCCACCCTCCAGAGTGTCTTTTGCTGCTTTTGCTTAGATTTTAAGCTACTCTATTTTTAGTCCAAATGTAATAGCTTAGATTTTAAGTCGATCGAATGCTATAAATAGAGTAGCTATCCATCACAAATATTCATCTTTACTTGGAATTCAATAAGTGACAATTGCTTTTCTAATTAAAGTTCTTTTCTTTTCCTTTATTTTCTTGTCATTTACTTTTATGCTTTCTCTCTTCTCCCCCATGTCTACTGTAACACCCCGACTTCCCAACAGTTATTATTAATAAGTAAAATCAGAGTTAAATCAACAACGGAGTGTTACACTGCTTTTCAAAAATCCATAAATAGAATAAAGTACTATTTATTAAAATCAACTTTGATAAAATATCAGTTCATTGCAGCGGAAAGTATTTTTCAACATTAAACATCCTTCAAATAAATCCTTGGCACTTGGCCTCAACAAAATATCTTTAATGATTAAAATCAATATCAACAGGTTCATAATGATACATAAGGAATGAAAACATGACAACGATATCCCATCCCGATACGTATCAGAGCCCTAAGACACTTGAGCCACCACTTCTAATATTCTTCAATACCTGCAAGTTACCCATACGAAGGGCAACAATTCCAAGCAGAAGGGGTGAGATTCACAAACAATAATAATAGATATATATAAATCATCAACTTAATTAAATAACATAATTAACAACATATACCCAATGATAATATTCATACTTCTTCAATTTTAATAACACTTACTAATCCAATCAACAACAACGACACATCAGTATTTATCAACGACTACAACTGCTCACTCAACAACATCAACCACAACAACTCTCTCAACAACATCTACAACACCAACTCGCTCAACAACATCTACAACAACAACAACGTGGTACTAATTTCAACGGGTTGAATGACTAAGCATTCCGGGGCATAAGCCCCCAACAATTTGAATGACAAGGCATTCCAGGGCATGAGCCCTCAACAGTTGAATGACATAGCATTCCAGGGCATGAGCCCTCAACAGTTTGAATGACAAAGCATTCCAGGGCATGAGCCCTCAACAGTTGAATGACATAGCATTCCAGGGCATGAGCCCTCAACAGTTTGAATGACAAAGCATTCCAGGGCATGAGCCCTCAACAGTTGAATGACATAGCATTCCAGGGCATAAGCCCTCAACAGATTCCTAATCATGAAGGACTCAACTAGTGTATATCAGCATACAACTCAACTACGACAACGACAACATAGGCAACGACAACGACCGTGCATAATAACTATGACTCACTCCCCAACTTGATCAACATCAACAACCTATGACTCCGTTACTTAGAACGACAACTCGCCACTTACAACTCGAACTAACACATTGTACATTCTAATTGAATGCAGTTAAGTATAAACCAGCGATCATTAACAATCATAATCAATCAACAGCAACACAACAGTATGCAACAGCATGATATAACAATATCTTATACAATCCAACGATGTCTAGCATTTTCACATAATCCAAGTATTACTTATACAATTTTTTATCATATTAATAACCTCAATTTACCCTATCCAGCTTCACAGTTCATCATTTAAATCCTATACATCCTTCATTGCTATCTCAAGGTTCAACTCACAGCCTCTCGTGCGACAAGTTACATGAAATCCTAAACAACGCAGTCTGTCAAGCACTAGCTCGCGAGGCGAGAGCCTCTACTCGCCACGGCGAGTTAGGGTAAAACACTCTAGAATCCATTCTAACCCTATTCCGAGTTCAAACTCATTCTAAAACTTTGCCTAATCATTAAGGTACATGTTCAGGCCCTCACAAACACCTAAGGTTAAACTCACAGCTCAAAAACACAGAATCTTGCAAGCTCTCTGCCCACACTCGCCACGGCGAGTAAACTTGCTCGCTATGGCGAGCTGCGAAATGCAACTCGCGAGGCGAACAACTCTTGCTCGCGAGGCGAGCGATGATCTTCATCACTCGCTATGGCGAGGATCATCACTCGGGAGGCGAGCGATGAATAACCGTACGGCCAGGTTACAGTTTTTCTCAAAAATTCACCCAAATCCATTGTTCTAACCTTAAAACTGATTCTAAACATCAATATATGAAACATTTAAGGTCTGTTCATCATTTCTACATCAATTCACCCTAATTCCATCATTTAATCATCAATTCTCATCATAACCCTAATTCCCAATTCTCCAAATTTATTCATAACTTTTGTTAAAACATAATCAGAATCATATACACTAAAATTAATGTAAGTTAGCCTCACCCTTACCTTAGATAATCGAAGTCGCAGCCCTCTCTTGGTCTTCTCCCTTCTAAGGCTTTTTCTCCCTTTTCTCTGTTGTACGTGAAAAACTGTCTCCCTTCTATTTTCTATTTCTTAATAAATATAACCTCTCAATATTCCTTAACACCTCTTAATTCTATTAAATTCTAATTTAATCCCCAAACTCCAAAATAAATCCTAATTCTCACTTATTCTATTAAATACTAAAAATAGCCATTTAATAAAATACACCACACCACAAATCAACATAAATGATTTAAAAATCATATAAAATATTTTAAATCAACTAAAAATAATTAAATAAAAGTGGGGCGTTACAACTCTCCCCAACTTGAAGAATTTTCGTCCTCGAAAATATACCTCAGGTCAGACGATCTTCATTCGTTGTCTGAGTACCAGCTAAAGCAAACACTCTTCCACTCGCCTGACCCTTCTTAGGCTTCTTGCACTGCGAACTAAGATGACCTTCCTCATCACAATTGAAACAAACAATATCACCACGCTTGCATTCAGCTATTGTATGCCCTTTCTTCCCACATCGAAAGCACTTCTTCTCCTCACCATTGCAAACATTACTCTTGTGGCCCTTCTCACCACACTTGTAGCAAACAATCTCAGCAGGATCATCTCTCCTCTTAGGTCTCCTCTCATCAGTCAATCTCTGTTCCCCTTGGTTTACAGGAGCACTGTAGGGTTTCGGACGACCTTGTTGACCCTTGTTCCTCCGCTCATTTCTAATCTTATAGTGAGCTTTGGTATCCTCCTCATATATCCTGCAGCTATTCACCAACTCGGAAAAGACTCTGATCTGCTGATACCCAATAGCTCTCTTAATGTCAGCTCTCAACCCATTCTCAAACTTAATGCACTTGGAGAACTCCGCTGTCTCTGCACTGTAATGAGGGTAGAACTTAGCAAGTTCCACAAACTTAGCAGCATACTCCGTAACTGACATATCCCCCTGTTTCAGCTCCAGAAATTCAATTTCCTTTTTCCCTCGGACATCCTCCGGAAAATACCTATTCAGGAATTCTCTCCTGAACACAGCCCAGGTCATCACAGCACCATCTTGTTCAAGCACAGGTAAAAGACTTACCCACCAATCATCTGCCTCTTCAGCTAACATGTGCGTACCAAACCGCACCTTCTGCACCTCTGAACACTGCATAACTCTAAAAATTCTTTCAACTTCCTTGAGCCACTTCTGGGCTCCGTCAGGGTCATACCTTCCTTTGAATGTTGGTGGATGATTTCTCAAAAAAGTTTCCAACATTCTTACTCCATCGTTACCAGCACCAGCTTGTGGGTGTTGTCCTACAGCTTGAGCTACAGCCTCAAGCGCAGCAGCAATAGCAGCATCATTTCTCCCAGCCATTTTAAAACTCTACACCACAAACAACAATCAGAACAACAAAAGACAGATTAAAGTCGACACACTACACTACGTGGCTCAACACGACTCTACTACGTGGCCGGACGGACCAACCTGCTCTGATACCAATTGTAACACCCCGACTTCCCAACAGTTATTATTAATAAGTAAAATCAGAGTTAAATCAACAACGGAGTGTTACACTGCTTTTCAAAAATCCATAAATAGAATAAAGTACTATTTATTAAAATCAACTTTGATAAAATATCAGTTCATTGCAACGGAAAGTATTTTTCAACATTAAACATCCTTCAAATAAATCCTTGGCACTTGGCCTCAACAAAATATCTTTAATGATTAAAATCAATATCAACAGGTTCATAATGATACATAAGGAATGAAAACATGACAACGATATCCCATCCCGTTACGTATCAGAGCCCTAAGACACTTGAGCCACCACTTCTAATATTCTTCAATACCTGCAAGTTACCCATACGAAGGGCAACAATTCCAAGCAGAAGGGGTGAGATTCACAAACAATAATAATAGATATATATAAATCATCAACTTAATTAAATAACATAATTAACAACATATACCCAATGATAATATTCATACTTCTTCAATTTTAATAACACTTACTAATCCAATCAACAACAACGACACATCAGTATTTATCAACGACTACAACTGCTCACTCAACAACATCAACCACAACAACTCTCTCAACAACATCTACAACACCAACTCGCTCAACAACATCTACAACAACAACAACGTGGTACTAATTTCAACGGGTTGAATGACTAAGCATTCCGGGGCATAAGCCCCCAACAATTTGAATGACAAGGCATTCCAGGGCATGAGCTCTCAACAGTTGAATGACATAGCATTCCAGGGCATGAGCCCTCAACAGTTTGAATGACAAAGCATTCCAGGGCATGAGCCCTCAACAGTTGAATGACATAGCATTCCAGGGCATGAGCCCTCAACAGTTTGAATGACAAAGCATTCCAGGGCATGAGCCCTCAACAGTTGAATGACATAGCATTCCAGGGCATAAGCCCTCAACAGATTCCTAATCATGAAGGACTCAACTAGTGTATATCAGCATACAACTCAACTACGACAACGACAACATAGGCAACGACAACGACCGTGCATAATAACTATGACTCACTCCCCAACTTGATCAACATCAACAACCTATGACTCCGTTACTTAGAACGACAACTCGCCACTTACAACTCGAACTAACACATTGTACATTCTAATTGAATGCAGTTAAGTATAAACCAGCGATCATTAACAATCATAATCAATCAACAGCAACACAACAGTATGCAACAGCATGATATAACAATATCTTATACAATCCAACGATGTCTAGCATTTTCACATAATCCAAGTATTACTTATACAATTTTTTATCATATTAATAACCTCAATTTACCCTATCCAGCTTCACAGTTCATCATTTAAATCCTATACATCCTTCATTGCTATCTCAAGGTTCAACTCACAGCCTCTCGTGCGACAAGTTACATGAAATCCTAAACAACGCAGTCTGTCAAGCACTAGCTCGCGAGGCGAGAGCCTCTACTCGCCACGGCGAGTTAGGGTAAAACACTCTAGAATCCATTCTAACCCTATTCCGAGTTCAAACTCATTCTAAAACTTTGCCTAATCATTAAGGTACATGTTCAGGCCCTCACAAACACCTAAGGTTAAACTCACAGCTCAAAAACACAGAATCTTGCAAGCTCTCTGCCCACACTCGCCACGGCGAGTAAACTTGCTCGCTATGGCGAGCTGCGAAATGCAACTCGCGAGGCGAACAACTCTTGCTCGCGAGGCGAGCGATGATCTTCATCACTCGCTATGGCGAGGATCATCACTCGGGAGGCGAGCGATGAACAACCGTACGGCCAGGTTACAGTTTTTCTCAAAAATTCACCCAAATCCATTGTTCTAACCTTAAAACTGATTCTAAACATCAATATATGAAACATTTAAGGTCTGTTCATCATTTCTACATCAATTCACCCTAATTCCATCATTTAATCATCAATTCTCATCATAACCCTAATTCCCAATTCTCCAAATTTATTCATAACTTTTGTTAAAACATAATCAGAATCATATACACTAAAATTAATGTAAGTTAGCCTCACCCTTACCTTAGATAATCGAAGTCGCAGCCCTCTCTTGGTCTTCTCCCTTCTAAGGCTTTTTCTCCCTTTTCTCTGTTGTACGTGAAAAACTGTCTCCCTTCTATTTTCTATTTCTTAATAAATATAACCTCTCAATATTCCTTAACACCTCTTAATTCTATTAAATTCTAATTTAATCCCCAAACTCCAAAATAAATCCTAATTCTCACTTATTCTATTAAATACTAAAAATAGCCATTTAATAAAATACACCACACCACAAATCAGCATAAATGATTTAAAAATCATATAAAATATTTTAAATCAACTAAAAATAATTAAATAAAAGTGGGGCGTTACAACTACGATGAACATGAGTGAGTGAGTAGACTTCTCCTTGTCTTGGGATTGTTGGATAAGTCTAAATGACATAATCCTAATCAAACCAAGCTCTAAGCCTTAATCTTATGTAACCCTAATTTCTTATCTAAATTCACCGTTTTAACATGGATCAACCATTATCAAACTGTGGAAATGAAAGTGGAGGGTTTGATAATTGTTTATCCATTATTCGAAATATCAATTCATAAAACGAAAGTGGAGCTTTGATATTCGAACAAGTGAATTTAGACAAGGATTGCAAAGTCAGCGAAATAGGCTTTGCAATCTTTGAGACATATAGTTTCGATCTTCAAGGGAACTAATAACAATCAAGTCAGCGAAATAGGCTTAGTTGTTAGAGGAACCAAAATCTAATAATGATCAAGTCAGCGAAATAGGCTTGGTTGCTAGAGGAACATAAGAGAAACTGTCTTGAGAAATTAGGTCTAACGTAATATTATAAGCTTATAGTTTTGGTTTGAGTAGGACTTGTCATTTAGAGGAAACCAACGATCCCAAGGCCCTTTTTATTATTATCTTTCAAACGCTTGAAAACCCCCAACTTACAATTCTCTTCTCTCTAATCATTCCTAAAGGTTAATTAAATTGAACTACTCCCTGTCGGAACGATACTCTTTTATACTACTTCGGTAAGACCGTGCACTTGCGGTTTTATCTCATCAAGTTTTTGGCGCCGCTGCCGGGGAGTAAACTAATTTGATTAACTCTTTCTCTGTGATTAGAACTCTCTTCTCTTCCTCTTTTCTTCTACTTCTTTCTTTTGTATTACCACTAACTTCTTGGGATCTCGGTTTCTTATGCGAAGAAGTAAAAGTCTCGGAGAATTTATTCCTGAGATCGAAAGGTTTTTGCATAAGAAAAAGAGAGAGGCACAAAATAATACTGCTATGGCTAAACGCACTCTCAAAGAGTATGCTACTCCTTCAACGGAAGAGCCACAAGCTATTATCGTGTACCCAACGGTTGCGGGTAATAACTTCGAAATCAAGCCTGCACTACTCAATTTGGTGCAGCAAAATCAGTTTTCTGGATCACCCACTGAGGATCCAAATCTCCATATTTCTTCCTTCCTTAGACTCAGTGGCACAATAAAAGAGAACCAAGAAGCCGTAAGACTTCATCTCTTTCCCTTTTCCTTAAGGGATAGAGCTAGCGCTTGGTTCCATTCCCTAGAAGTCGGTTCCATCACTTCATGGGACGATATGAGGCGAGCATTCCTTACCCGATTTTTCCCCCCATCTAAAACCGCTAAACTTAGAGATCAAATTACTCGTTTCAATCAAAAAGATGGGGAATCTCTCTATTAGGCGTGGGAGCGTTTCAAGGAAATGCTTAGACTTTGTCCCCACCATGGCCTAGAGAAGTGGCTTATAGTCCACACGTTTTATAATGGCTTGTCTTATACCACTAAGATGTCTGTTGATGCAGCTGCAGGTGGAGCTCTGATGAACAAAAACTACACGGAGGCTTATGCTTTGATTGAAGACATGGCTCAGAATCACTACCAATGGACCAACGAGAGAACCGTCACCACTCCTACTCCCTCTAAGAAAGAGGCAGGTATATACGAAGTCTCTGAATATAACCACCTTGCTGCTAAGGTTGAGGCATTAACCCAAAAATTTGAAAAACTTAATGTTAATGCTGTCGCACCTTCTTCTGCATCCCCTCCTTGTGAAATCTGTGGTATATCCGGTCATATCGGTGTTGATTGTCAGTTAGGTAGTGCTGCCAATATTGAGCAACTGAATTACGCTCAGTATAACTAAGGAACGAGGCCGAATCAAAATTTTTACAAAAATCCTCAAGGTTCCTATGGACAAGCAGCACCACCTGGCTACACAAACAACCAGAGAGTGGCTCAGAAATCTAGTCAGGAAATTCTGTTGGAAAACTGCATGATGAACCAAAATAAAAATCTTCAAGAATTGAAAAACCAAACAGGATTTCTAAACGACTCTCTCTCCAAACTCAATACCAAGGTTGATTCTATCGCCACACACACCAAAATGCTTGAGACCCAAATCTCCCAAGTGGCCCAACAAGTGGCCACCTCTTCTCAAACACCAGGAGTCTTTCCTGGTCAACCTGAAACAAACCCCAAAGCCCATGTCAACGCTATTTTTCTAGGGGGTAGTAAGCTAGAAGCGACTGTTACTAAAGCCAAAAGTGTCAAGAGGGAGAGTGTTAGGTGTCTAGGTAAGAATGGTGTGATAAAAAGTGAGAAACCGCTTGATAAGAACAAAGCCCTTACACCATTAAGGCTTACTAAGCTCAACTTGGAGGCTCAATTCACTAAATTCTTTAACATAATTCGAAAGATTTGCATTAAGATCCCCTATGCTGAAGCTTTGTCTCGTATACCTCTATACGCCAAGTTTTTAAAAGAAACTTTTTCAAAGAAAAAGGCTATAGATCATAATGAAACAATAGCTTTGACAAGGGACAATAGTGCAATCATCAAGAAGCCACCTACAAAGCTTAGAGATCCAGGAAGTTTTGCCATCCCTTGTATGATAGGGAATGAAACCTTAAACCGAGCCTTGTGTGACTTAGGAGCTAGTGTTAGTCTGTTGCCCTTACCCCTCTTTACAAGGCTGGGGTTGGGCGAGCTAAAGCCTACCGAAACAACATTGAAGTTAGCCGATCGTTCTGATATCCAACCTGTCGGATATTTCGAGGACATCCCCGTTAAAATAGAAGGGATAGACATCCCAACTGATTTCATGGTGCTTGACATAGATGAGGACAATGCGTGCCCTATAATCTTAGGACGACTCTTTCTCGCCACTGCGGGTGCTATAGTAGATGTTCAAAATGGTAGGATTGTTTTTCAAGTGAGTAATGAGTTGATAGGATTTGAGTTGGAAAATTATATGAAAGGTCCCGCCCTCTATTCTTGTAATGTGATTAAAGGTCATGATGTGAAAGAACGCTCATTAGCGCCATCTACACAATATGACCTCTTTGATCCCTTCTAAGGATACTTTCTTATAACGTCAAGCTAATGACTATAAAGAAGCGCTTCGTGGGAGGCAACCCACGCATTTAACTGTTTTTGTTTTGTTTTTGTTGTTTTTCAGTCTTTTGTAGGTAATTGTCCGAAGGTGACTCAAAGAAACGAGAAAAATTTTGAGGCCCCATGTCCAGAACCTTGGCACGGCCGTGCCAGACCTTGCTTCCCAAAAACTGACCCACAATCCAGAAAGTTGGCACGGCCCGTGCTAAGTTTGGCACGGCCGTGCCCGATCCCAGGTTCAGTTTTATCTAACTTTTCATCTTCTTCATCCCCCATTCTCAACCACTCACATCCCTCATCCTCCCATTTTTATCTAAAACCTCCATAACCACAAAACCTTACAAACTCCATATCTCCCTCAAAACCTCACCAATTCTCAAAATTTCTTCACCCCATCAACCACAATCCACATTTCAATCATAACCCTTCCATCAAAAACATCTTTCCTCCATCCCAACAAAAAATCATCAAATTCGTAGGCCCATTCAACCAACTAAGAAACCCACAAATTCTTCACCAATTCACCCAACCCAATTCCTAACACTTCCTCAAACCCCAACCCCATAACCCAACCTCCACCCCAAACACAAAAGGTCAACCAAGGTTAAGGATGATGGCATCTAGGAAAGGTGGAGCAAGCTCTTCCGGAGGACCACAACCAAAGAAGAAAACGCAAGCCAAGAATCATGGCATGATCTTCAAGGACACCAAGCAAAGGGAAAGGTATAAAATTCTTCTCTCTAAACCTTTGCATCCTTGTCGATATCCAGATCCTTATACTTTGAGTGTGCTAGGACTAAGGGATAATGTGTTTAGCTTACTAGGAAATTTAGGATGGGTTGATATGCTTAGACCTATGAAAGGGTTCGAAAATTTCACTTATGAATTCCTAAGTTCTATTGAATTTACGAAGGATAAAGTGAATTTTGACAACCCCGACCATAGAGTCTCTTTCCGACTTTTGAATATGGATTATGAGATGTCTCTTGAAAATTTATGTTTAGAGATGGTCTTCGCAAATCCAGGGTTCATCCATGACTCTTGGAATCCAAATTTAAAATCGGAAAACTATGACCCCGCTCTCTTTTGGAAACGCATTACCGGGTTAAGGCAATATAATCCTCGCAACAATAAGGCTAGTAACATCCACAACCCAGTACTTAGATACCTCCAGAGAGTCATGGCTTGTACCATTTGGGGTAGGAAAGAGGTAGGAACAACTAGGACTGATGAACTTTTTATGCTTTGGGCAATGCTTAGTAACAATCCCGTTAATACTTGTTTCTACCTACTTGATTACCTTTCATCCATAAGAGCTAGACCTGATAATAGAGCTGAGATAGTAGTCGGTGGTATCATTACCTTCATCGCTAGGAAGTTTGGAGTGGGTGAGGCAGATGGGATAAATCCAATTGAGGGCAACAATAGGCTTAATATTGAAACCCTTGTTGCGATGAACTTCATTAAGATTCACCCACCCATGACTTATGCACTTCAACTTCGCATACCTCTTTTATTTCTACTTCCTAACCCATCTCGGACTAACCCCGAGGTGGAGGAAAATTTGTTGTATGTTGGTGATGGACTACAGGTACATGAAGAGCATAATCAAGGTGACGAAGAAGGTGCCCACATGCACCATGAAGAGGAGCCCCATGACCATAACGACAACAATGAAAGATGGGCATGGATGCAAACCGAGGTACAAAGGATAAGCACCGAGCAACAAAGGCAAGGTGTTGAATTATCCGGGCTAAGAAATTATGTCCTATGGGGCAACCGCATATCCGAAGAAAATAACCAAATGCTTCGGAACATGATGCAACACTTCAACCTCCAAGGCCCTCCCTATGGACCTCAATAAATATGTGAGCTTTCCCCTTCCTCTTTTTCACCTTATCTCTTCACTCTCTATCTCACTCTTCTTCCTCTCCTTCTCTTTTATTCTTCTTTTATCTTGAATCATTGAGGACAATGCTTCTCCTAAGTGTGGGGGTAGCCTAATAAAGTGTCTTTAGTCGTAGTGTTTCCCAACTCCCTTGAACTTTATTCTTTTGTTTTGTTTCATTGTAAAAGGCATGATTAAGCAGCTCGTTTTTATTGTTTTATTATGACATAAATTTTTTGTTGTCTCTTCAATGGTCGTTTCTTGTACATGAAAGTGATTTCTTGTGTTATAAGTATTCTTGCTATACCCACATCAACTTTTATTGTGAAATTAATTCTCCAATGAGAAAAACACCTGGTTGCAATCCTTGAGTAAGTGTATGAATAGGTATTTTAAGGAACACGTTCTAACTTTAATGGTAACCTGGACCCTTAAAAATCTTAAGAGTAAAAGTAGTATAAGTTTATGTGGGAATAATTCTAATGTGATGAAATGTGTAAACCGAAATGGGGCGGAAGGATATCACCACACGTGGAGGAAAGGATACCCTCTCACTAACTTCCTAAATGTGGTGATGACTTCTCAAATAAATTGTGCTTGAATTAAACCCTCTAAAAAGAGGAACTTCCTAAGTGAAGTAAACAAGTTGTAGCACTACTTAGGGTGATCATAGAAACTTGGAGGAAAGGATACCCCCTCACGGACTTCCAATGTGAAATGATAGCCCCTAGGCATCTACAAGCCCCCAAATGTATAAATTCATCAAGTCTATCTTAACTCTCCCACTTCTCTTATATGAAATGAAGAAAAGATTTTTCTCGGTCATTTTAGTGTTAAGGTTAGAACCTGTTCCTCATAATATCTATCTTATACAGGAGCAAGAAAAGGGATGGACTACACACACACACTCACTTGAAATTTGTTGTCGGGTTGAATAAGTTTACAAGGAATGCTTGAAGTTGTGATTAGTGTACATTGAAATGAAACCTCGAGGGAGACATAAACTTTTATTTAAAGTGTCATATATTAATCCTTTTGTTGCTGCCATGTCTATGCCTTTTGCTTGAGGACAAGCAAAGATTCAAGTGTGGGGGAGTTTGATGAGTCATTTATTGACTATTTTAATATGCTTTTTAGTTTAGTTTTATTTAGATTTTATTTGATTTTATATTAGTATTATTTCCTTTTTAGGATAGTTTACTTTAAATTGCATTTTATTATATTTTAGGAAAGAATATTCGATGGATTGAATCTTGGAGCAAAAGAAAGGGACTTGGAGCCGATTGGATGCAAAAATATGAAGATTGAGAGACAAAAATATGTCTTCCACTAGTCAGAAGCTTGGCACGGCCGTGCCACCCTCCAGAGTGCCTTTTGCTGCTTTTGCTTAGATTTTAAGCTACTCTATTTTTAGCCCAAATGTAATAGCTTAGATTTTAAGTCGATCGAATGCTATAAATAGAGTAGCCATCCATCACAAATATTCATCTTTACTTGGAATTCAATAAGTGACAATTGCTTTTCTAATTAAAGTTCTTTTCTTTTCCTTTATTTTCTTGTCATTTACTTTTATGCTTTCTCTCTTCTCCCCCATGTCTACGATGAACATGAGTGAGTAGACTTCTCCTTGTCTTGGGATTGTTGGATAAGTCTAAATGACATAATCCTAATCAAACCAAGCTCTAAGCCTTAATCTTATGTAACCCTAATTTCTTATCTAAATTCACCGTTTTAACATAGATCAACCATTATCAAACTGTGGAAACGAAAGTGGAGGGTTTGATAATTGTTTATCCATTATTCCAAATATCAATTCATAAAACGAAAGTGGAGCTTTGATATTCGAACAAGTGAATTTAGACAAGGATTGCAAAGTCAGCGAAATAGGCTTTGCAATCTATGAGACATATAGTTTCGATCTTCAAGGGAACTAATAACAATCAAGTCAGCGAAATAGGCTTGGTTGTTAGAGGAACCAAAATCTAATAGTGATCAAGTCAGCGAAATAGGCTTGGTTGCTAGAGGAACATAAGAGAAACTGTCTTGAGAAATTAGGTCTAACGTAATATTATAAGCTTATAGTTTTGGTTTGAGGAGGACTTGTCATTTAGAGGAAACCAACGATCCCAAGGCCCTTTTTATTATTATCTTTCAAACGCTTGAAAACCTCCAACTTACAATTCTCTTCTCTCTAATCATTCCTAAAGGTTAATTAAATTGAACTACTCCCTGTCGGAACGATACTCTTTTATACTACTTCGTAAGACTGTGCACTTGCGGTTTTATCTCATCAGTGGCGCCGCCGTCGGATACCGGCCGGCCGCCGTGTCGGACCACCACACTTATTCTTCTCCGGCGTTATTTTTCTAGAGAGAAGGGAGAGCAAATTGTTTTAGAGAGAGGGAGAAAGGAAGAAATGAAGAAAACCGGTTCAAAACTCTTTTTTATAAGCATATGCGAACCGGTGTGGTTCATCTGAACCGGACCGGTCCATCTGGTTCCTCCTTCCCTTCTTTCTGAACCCTTAGATCTTTCCTCCTCTTTTAATCTAACGGTCCTGTGTGTGTGATCCATGGTGATATTTGCACATGTTCAGATCTAGACTTTTAGATCTCGTATCTGACGGTCAGTGATGATTCTGTTAGATCACACGTGCGTTCTTGTTTTACAGCCTTTTGTGTTCTGTTTTGTTTAACCCTTGGATCTTTGATCCAATGGCTATGATGTGATCTCTCTGAGATCAGATCTGAGCCTTCTGATTCATCAGACGGCTCAGATCTAATCTGCCTGAGCCATTTGTTTTTTTTAACATTCACTACTGTTTTGTTAATTACACCTCTATTTTCACTTTCTGCACCTCTTTCACTTACAAAAATTTTTCTAAAAATTTACAAAAATATTTTACTTTGTGTTAATCATTTATTTACTTTTTTTTTAGTATGTTTATTAGTGTTTTGAATCACCTCATGCATGTTTAATTTTTGCCATTTTATTTCATTGTTATTATTCTTAGTGTGTATAAATAGGAAATTGATGTAAATTTATTTCTTGCATTGTATTTTGACATAAAGGCCTTAGGGTTGTATTTAGGAATTGATGTAATAATGTAGGTAACACAAGCACCGACACATGCACCGACACTACCACAATTTATTTACCGCTTTCCGCTTGTTTTTTTCGTCGTTACGTTAGCTTACCATTAGTTTAAAAAAAAACCTTTTTATCAAAAAACTTAAGTATGTCAAATTCAAAAATCATTTTCTTAACAGCATTTTCTCTTTATTTTCTTAATCAAATTCTCAATCAATATTAATTCAACCTCAATCATTTTTAAACTTTAAAATCAATCAACCTCACTTGTTTTCTTTATCTCATGCCTTGAGGCCTCCTTCTCTTCTTAAAACCCATTTTCAAAAATCTTAAAATCAACCTAACCCACCAAAGAAATTTTTGAGTGGAACTACGTCGGTTTTGATCCCTTTCCCAAAAGGGTACGTAGGCAGAGAACTTGTCCTTCCAAATCAAATAAAAATAACCAAAAACATACTAAAAATAACCAAAAACATACTTCTTCTCCCTCCATTCTTTCACTTAGATTTTTAGGTAATAATTTTTCAAGTAAGCAAATGAATTTAGCACAAGATAATCTAGGTAAGCGGTTCCTTCGGAGTACCGAAGTTGTTTAGGGTGCTTAACACCTTCCATATTCGAAACCAAGCCCCGAATCCAAAGTCTCGATAAGGGTTTTTACTCATTTTTTCCCTTCCCGCGAATAAAAATTGAGAGTTCAAAGATTGACGATTCAAATCAATTAATGGTTTGATATCCGAAAATCAGGGAGCACAACATGCTTACACCAAAGCTTTCTATCAACTTTCATAAGCCAATCCCATGCTCCTTCATCAATTGCCTTAAGTTGCAGCATCTTCTGTTCCCATGCCTGATAGTATGTTGCTTTAGCTGCCCCCATCATCGAGTCCCTGATTGCAGCACCTCCACCATATTTTTTCTTGAAGTTTGCATACAGATGCCTGAGACATAATCTGTGTTCAACTACCTCCAGCAAATCATCAAACACAGACATTAAACCCTTCATCAAACAAACACATACACAACAAACACCAAATTAGGAATCAATAATATGAAAAAAGCATAACCAAAATAAATCAAAAAATAATAATAGTTATGTACCTTTTGTTGATCAGAGATGAAGACCCATCTCTTATCAGTTCCAATATCTTCAAGTAAAAGTGTTAGAAACCATCTCCAAGATTCCTTATTCTCCACTTCAACTACCCCAAAAGCTAAAGGGTAATATTGGTCATTTGCATCCCTCCCAACTGCTATCAAAAGTATAACACCATACTGAGTCTTCAAGTGACACCCATCTACTCCTATGAATGGTCTGCACCCACTTAAAAACCCTTGTTTAAGTCCTTCAAAACAGAAGTAAAAAGATCCAAATTTGGGTTGAAGTGTTGGTGCTGGTCTCTCAGTGTTAATTAGGATAGAGTTACCTTCTGAAACCCTCTTTAACTCAGCTGCATACCTCCACAACAGGGAATACTGTTTTGCAGCCTCACCTTCAATAATCTCCTTTGCCCTCTTCTTTGCTCTCCAGGCCCTTCCAAAGGTGATTCCCACTCCATGGTTCCTTCTCATGTCTTTCATGATGTCTTTTACACTTACTTTCTCAGTACACATTATCTTTGGAAGTTGTACTTTTGTAACCCACTTGGAAGAAGCAGATCTATTATATGTATCCTTTGCACATGTGTGGTCCCCACTCCATGTTTTAATCCTAAACGTGTGTTGGTCACACACTTGACTACATAAAGCAACAAAATCACATTTATTCAATTTATGATTGCAAACTGCCCTAACCCTTAAATGATCATTTTTCACCATCTTAAACTCCCACCCATTTATTACATTCCACTCAGTAAATGCTTCCTTGAACTCAGCTAGGGACCTAAACTCCATGCCAACCTTGAACTTGAATTTCTTGTTAAGCTGTTCCATCCTAAACTTTTCATATCTTGGACCTTTTTCCTCATCAGAATCATCAGGGTCAGAGCTGGCCAATGAATCACTTTCATTTCTTTGATCAGAGCGAGTAGTACTTGGACCTTCAATCATGAGATAATTAGAATCAGCTAAACCAAACCCATCCTCCATTCCTAAACCTCTCTCTTCTTCACTGTCATCAAACCTGTCTCCTCTAACATCAGAATCTTCATCACCACTATATCCACCAGCATCAACTTGCTCATCCTCAGAACCTTCACTTTCAACCACTTTTTCCTTCCCCTTACAACTTCTATTCTTAACAGGTTCAGATTCTTCTATATACTTAGGAACATTAACAACACCACCATCACTTTCAACAACATCATGCTCAATGAATATATCAAGCTTACATATCTTCTTAGTAGCATACTCCTTCATTACTACAGCATCTTCATCTAACCTAACTAACTTGAAATCAACCTCTTCTTCAACCTTCCACCACATCCTATACCTTTTCCCATAATTATATTGTTTCTGTAAATCATTTGCATACCCTAATAGTTCAAAATAACACCACTTATCAACATCTAAATCAAACACTAATTCTTCACCACCTTTGTAACATATCAACCAGTCCCTAACAAATAACCCTCCATGATGACAAGCTACAGTAATAGACATGCTACATACAAAAAAAAAAACCAAAAAAAAACACATTTAGACAACATTCATCGCTATCAATTTGGTCCCCACAAGAATAGAAAATGGTAAACGACAAAATCAGTACATAAATATACACAACTACAATATAAAACCAAAAAGGCGCATAAATATTCTTACCTTTCAAGGATGTCAGACTCAACTCAATCCAGCCGTCGATTAAGCTTCGAACGGCGCAATCCCAACTGTCAAACTCCACAACTTTCACAGAGAAGATCAGAACCGTCGATCGGACCGCACACGAAGCAGGAAGATGATGAATGTTGCTTTCTGATGTTGTTGAACAGAAGAAGGAGATCAATCGGCCAGAAGAACTTTCTGAAACCCTATATCTGATTTTCCCTCCCTTTCTCCTTTTATAAAATCAATAATATATTTATTTTAGTTTTTAAAAACAAAAATTATAAAAATTTAATTAAAAAAAATATATATTCAATTAAAAATAATTTATTTGTTTTTTAAACCACGTCAACGCCACGTGGCATAAGTTGCCCAGTCAGCAACTGCCACGTGGCCCACAACGTTGCCACATCACCAGCGAAGTGGGGCCAGGGACATTTTTAAAACAAAATTTTTTTACAGGGATGTAATTAATTTTTTTTTTTTTTACAAGGATGAAAATCAAAATGAGCCCAAATTACAGGGACGGTTTGCATATTTAAGCCTTCAAATAATAATAAAAAATTGAATAATTAATTTACACATAGTAAACTGGAATGTAGTTCATTAAACGTAATAGGATGGTTTTTTCTTATGACTATGAAATATCATCCAATTAGCCTGATTTGCACTTGATCCAAGAGTTTCAAGGTCCTAATTTGAGTCTGCAAATCGGTTCAAGTCAACATTATGTGGATAATACGCATCAAAGTATTCGGAGAAGAAATGACCAAGAAAATGAAGTGTTTCTTAGTAACCAGAAACTAATTTTTCAAGAATATTAATGTTCATATGTATAAGAAGAAAGGAATAATAAGAGAGGGAAAAGAAGTATTGCCTCTCTGATTTGGAAGGAAGTTTGATTAAAATATCATGAAATAATAGACTATATATCAACTTTCTAAAGACCAACTTGAAATGAAGAAACTACCACTATAACTTTTTTTGATTTGAGAGACAAATAAAGGGTATAAGTGTTATTTTAAGTTAATGGCACTATCAATATTCTCAATGCAGGTCCGACGAAGATAATTAACTCAGAATAACACTTATAGCCTTCATTTGTCTCTCAAATCATACAAAGTTATGTTTCAAATTGACCTTCATAAAGTTGCTATATAGTCTATTATTGAATGACATTTTTATCAAAATTCCTTCCAAGCAAAGTGGTAACACTTCTTCTCCCTCTCTTATTATTCTTTTTTGGCTCATTTTGATTTTCGTCCCTGTAAAAAAAAAAATTTTAATTACATCCCTGTAAAAAAAATTGTTTTAAAAATGTCCCTGGCTCCACTTCGCTGGTGATGTGGCAACGTTTTGGGCCACGTGGCGCTGACGTGGCAGTCCACATAATTAAAAAATTAAAATTATTTTTAAAGTTTTAAAAATTATTTTTTTAAATTTAAAAATATAAAAAAAAATAAAAAATCTGAAAAAAATAATAAAATATTAAAATTATTTTCTGAAATTATTTTTATCATATAATTTTAAAAAAAAAAATTATTTTTTTTTAAAATTATAAAATCTGAAATTTCTGAAAAAAAAAATGAAATGATTTTTTTTATTGTTTTTTAAAATATGAAGAAAAAAATATAATTTTCAAATTGAAAAAAATTAAAGTCGAAAATTTAATTTTAACAGTTTTTTTTTAATGATTTTTGAATTTATTTTCATATTTTTTTAATTTAAAAAAATAATTTTTAAAACTTTAAAAATAATTTAAATTTTTTAATTATGTGGACCGCCACGTGGCAGAAGTTGCACAGTCAGCAACTGCCACGTGGCAAAACCCATGCCACATCACCAGCGAAGTGGGGCCAGGGACATTTTTAAAACAAAATTTTTTTTACAGGGATGTAATTAAATTTATTTTTTTTACAGGGACGAAAATCAAAATGAGCCCAAATTACAGGGACAGTTTGCATATTTAAGCCTTCCTTTTTTCTTATACATACAAACATTAATATTCTTGTAATAGTAATTTGTGTCAGTTTCTCTCCTAACACTTTTATGATGAGTATTATCCACATCTAATATATCTCAGCCTGAAATATATCTTGCTTCTGCTGCTGCAAAGGTTAAGACAAGCAAAAGAGGTAGACATAAAAAACAGAGAAGTCCCAACACATCCAGTGTAACTGCAAAACTTCAAAACTCTGCTACAGTAGAGGCTCACACCAGATCCCAAGCTGGCTGCAAAACACAAATCAAACATAGTATCACACAATGAAATGCATCTATTGGAATATTAGGGGGGTTGGGAACCTGGAGACCCAAATCCATCTATTTCATATGATCAAAATTCACAAGCCAGACTTTCTGTTTTTAGCTGAACCTATGATTGAGTTTAACTCTTTTCCTTCATGGTTTTGGAATAGACTTAACCTTCACAATCATGTTATTAATAACACCAATAGTACCCCAACTATATGGTGTCTATGGAACAAGCAATACAACTTAACTATTCTGCTCAATACTGCTCAATGTATAGCTTTTACCTTCATGGTTGAAAGCACGTCCTTTTATATTACTGTTGTGTATGCTTCCACGTTCTATATTAAGAGAAGGGAACTGTGGTGTGATCTTTCTAGACTTCTTTCTGAAAATCCTGGGCCCTGGTTATTTGTTGGAGATTTTAACTCCATTCTTGGTGCACATGAGAAACGTGGTGGGAGAATTCCTCTTCAGATTACTTGTTCTGAATTTTTCAGTTGGACCAATAATTTTTCTCTGATACACTTGGGTACGAATGGTGCCAAGTTCACCTGGTCAAATAACAGGGAAGGAGGTACTTTCATTGCGCAGAGGCTTGACAGAGCTATATGCAATGATATTTGGATTGAACATTGGAAAATTTTGAGCTGTAATACTTTGGTTAGGTGTTTTTCTGATCACTTTCCTCTTCTTTTAACTATGCATCAGACCTCTCCCATCAACATCATACCAAGATTCAAGTTTTTTAAGTCCTGGCTTCTCATTGAAAGCTGTGAAGATATTGTCTCTGCTCATTGGGCCATTCAGGTTCAGGGTACCCCAATGCATGTTCTTCATTACAAATTAAAAAGCCTGAAGCCTAAATTGCAATTCTGGAATAAGACAGTTGTGGGTGATTTTCATCAAAGAGTTAATTTAGCTCAACAACAACTTAGTGAGGCTCAATTAGCCATTGACCATCTTGGATTCAGTGTCGAGAGATCTCAAGTGGAGTTGGAATGTTTGACAAATTACACTCAAGCATTGACTTTGTTGAACAGTTTCTGGCAGAGTAAAAACAAGAATGCTAGGTTTCTTGAGGGGGATAGGAACACTGCTTTCTTTCATAGGTCCACCAAAATCAGAGAAGCACAAAGTTATATTAGCCTTTTGAAAGATGGGAATGAGGTTATTACTAACACTGAAGATATAGAAGCGCATGTTTTAAGCTACTTCACCAACATTTTTGCTGCTCATTCTGACTACATAGAAAACAATCTCCCAAACAGGTTCATCCCACATTTGGTAACTGATGAGGATAATGTGATGTTAACTACTGTTCCTTCAGCTGAAGAAATCAAGCATGCAACTTTTGACCTGAGTGATGAAGCTGCCCCTGGACCTGATGGATACCCTGGGTGCTTTTACCAACATTTCTGGAATATTATTAGTCAAGATGTTGTCATGTCCACACAACACTTCTTCAAACACAATTACATAATGCCTAACTTGAACTCAAATTTATTGATTCTTATACCTAAAATTGTTGGTGCTGACAATTTGGACAATTTCAGACCTATAGCTCTAGCAAACTTCCAATTCAAACTCATTACCAAAATTCTGGCTGACAGAATGGGGATGATAGCTTCAAAAATCATTTCTATTCAACAAAAAGGTTTTATCCCTGGGAGAAATATCCAGGATTGCATAATGACTGCTTCTGAAGCAGTTAATTTGCTGCATAAGAAAGTTTATGGTGGGAATATAGCTTTGAAAGTTGATATTAAGAAAGCGTTTGATACTATCAACTGGCAATTTTTGGTGCATGTTCTTCACAGATTTGGCTTTAATCAACTATTTTGTGACTGGATTTTGACTATACTGCATTCAGCTAAAATCTCCATAAATATTAATGGGAAAGCTGTGGGTTTTTTTACTTGCACTAGAGGGGTGAGGCAGGGAGATCCCCTCTCCCCTTTACTTTTCTGCATTGCTGAAGAAGTCATGAGCAGAGGTCTTGAAGCTCTGGTTTTGGAAGGGAGGTTGACTCAAATGCAAGCTACTAGGAATCTCTTTATTCCTAGCCACTGTCTGTATGCAGATGATATCTTGATTTTCTGCAAAGGTACACTTGATAATGTAAGACACATCTTGAATCTTTTTGATCTGTATGGGCAGTACTCTGGTCAAATGATTAATGTTAACAAAAGTAAATTCTATATGGGCAACATCTCTCTTTCTAGATCCCAAACCATAGCCTCCATAACAGGGTTCAGACACGGGAGTTTACCCTTCACATATTTGGGGATTCCTCTTTTTAAAGGAAAACCAAAGGCTATACATTTGAAATCTGTTGTGGACAGAATAAAGCATAAATTGAGCACATGGAAAGGGAAGCTTTTAACCATTATGGGACGTGTGCAACTTCTAAATACTGTTATAAACAACATGCTCACATATTCTTTTCATGTGTATAAATGGCCTTCCAGTTTACTTATAGAAGTTGCCAAAATCATGAGAAACTTCCTTTGGAGTGGGAATATTGAGCATAGGAAAATTTGTATTGTTGCTTGGTCCATCATTAGCAAACCTAGAGATGAAGGGGGTTTATCTGTTAGAGATCCCACTACAGCCAATCAAGCCTCTTTGTTGCTTCTAGCTTGGAAAATGTTAAACTCCAATGAGCAATGGGCTATCATTTGTAGAGATAGATTTCTAAAAAATGGACAACCTAAGACTCACTATGTGGTTTCCTCTGTTTGGCCTGGCATGAAGCAGCACATTCAATTGGTGCTTGATCATTCCACTTGGTCTATAGGAAATGGCAGAAGAGTTCACTTTTGGACTGATAAGTGGATTGATAGGTCCATTGCTTCACATTGGCAGATGCCTCCTCAACTCTCTTCCTCTCTTCATATGATGGTTTCTGATTGTATTGTCAATAACAGATGGTGTCTCCCTGATTTCCTCATTCATAGAGATGCTGCTCTAACTGCTCAAATCCACAATATCACCCTGCCTTCTTCTGATATGCAGGACAAGTTATGCTGGAATACTGCAGCTGATGGGGATCTCACTAATCAATTGGCATATAAATTTATCAATGAAACTGGTAATCATGTCCTTTGGGACAAATTTCTATGGAACTCTTATATTCCCCCATCTAGATCCTTTATCACATGGAGGCTGCTTCACAACAAGCTCCCCACAGATGAAAATTTAAGAAAGAGGGGCTGCTTGATTGTCTCTATTTGCTGTTTTTGTATGAAATCTGCAGAATCTTCCCAACACATTTTCTTTGAATGCCATGTCACATCTAGGCTTTGGGATTGGTTGGGAAAGGGGACTGACAAATTATTGGATTGTAGCAGTTGTCTTCAGTTGCTTATTAGGAATTGGGGAAGTGGTAGTAAGTTGGTCAACAACATTTTGAATTCAGCTATTATTCATACTATCTGGTCCATTTGGATAGAGAGAAATCAAAGATGTTTTCATAACAAGCATCAGGCCATGACCACTCTTTTCAATATCATTCTTGCTGAGGTCAAAATGAGCTTCAGTTTGTGTATGATTAAAGGTAACTCAGCAATGCAAGATTATAAAGTGGCCAAGCTCTTTAACATCCCGTTCAAAGTTAAAAGAGTCACTCCTCATTTGGATATTATTTGGAAACCTCCTATTGGTGATATAGTAAAAATTAACTGTGATGGATCCTCCGTGGGCAGACATCCTTGTGGCTCCATTGGCATTGTGATTAGAGATTCTAATCACCACTTTCTAGGGGCTATATCTAGCAACATTGGAAATGCAACTCCGTTAGAGGCTGAATTTTGTGCAGGAATGATGGCTATGGAAAAAGCTCAGGAAATGCAGTTGATGCATGTGTGTTTGGAGACTGATTCCCTCAAAGTTGTCAATGCTTTCAACAAAGGTTTAGGAGTCCCTTGGCAGATGCGAGCTAGGTGGCAAAATTGCTGGGATTTTTGTGACAGTATTTCTTGTTCTTGTGTTCATATCCTTAGGGAGGGAAACATGGTAGCTGATGCACTTGCTAAGCATGGACAAGGACTTTCTCTATACTACACACAGTTGTGGACTTCTCCACCTCCTTTCATATATCACCTTCTCCTAAGAGATAGGCTTGGATTACCTTACACTAGAATAGATGTGACCTGAGTTTTTCTATTTGTTTTGAGTTCTGAAGTTGGTTTTTGTTTTGTTTGAATTGGTTTGTATGCGGTTCAGGCTTCTCCTGGCTTTTATTTGATTTTCTAGCTTTATCAAAAAAAAGATGAGTATTATCCACATAATGTTGGCTTGAACCGAATTGAAGATTCAAATTAGGAAAAACCATGCAATTAAGTTTAATTATCTTTGAAAAGCATATAAAAAAAATTCATCTAAGTTTTGTTCTTCTGTAAATATTAATGCAAATAGCGATCATGACATACATAAAAGAGATGAAAAGAGGAAAAACTCGTCAACACAAGTCAAAAGAGAGAGAGAGAGAGAGAGAGAGAGAGAGAGAGAGAGAGAGAGAGAAGAAGAAGAAGAAGAAGAAGAAAAGGATTGGAAGTTTCACAATATTTTTCGGTGTGTGGAATGAACTACGTGATCTACATATTTATAGAGAAAAATCACAACTAATATGTGAGAAACTTTGTGAACAAGTAATTCACAAATTAGATCTAGTACAAAAATATCTCAAATTCAGTACCAAATAGATCTTATTGAGTACAAAAAATATATTTTGAGTACAAATATATTATTGAGTGCCAAAATATATGTCTAATCACGTACGAAAATATATTAGATTGCATACTAAAATATATCAGGTTGTGTTCCAAAATATTGTAACAAAATTTGGTGATTATGAAAAAATTTCTAATAATGGTTAAAGTAATTATTTCATTTAATATTTCCAAATAATAAAATATATATCAATATATATTTTTTGAATAATTTAAGGGTTAAATATGTTTTTAGTCCCTACAAAATCATGAGTTTTTAAGCTTAGTCCCTATGAAATTTTAATGGTAATTTTAGTCCTCCAAAATATTTAAGTTTGTTAAAATAGTCCCTATTTTGAGAACTATATATACAAAAAAAAATGGATACTTTTAGTCGTCCAAGATAGTCCCTCTAAAATGCAAATAGGGACTAAAAGTGAATGCAAAATTTCCGGGATTAAACTTGACAGCTTGTAATTTAATAGGGATTAAAAACATATTTAAAACACAATTTAATCTCGACAAATTTCCACCGAATATACTATTAATCCGAAAAGGAACAAATTGGAACAACAAAAATAGAATTTGAGGTATTTTAGAAAATTTCATCTCAAATTTGTTTTGTTCTCTAGGCATGATTGAAAATGACGGAAGACCTATTCTAGAATCGGGACCAAATTAGTTATAAAAAAAGACCAAATTTTGATCAAATTTTTAATATTTTCTTCTTTCAAAATGTAGGTCAAATTTATCCCTTAAAATATATACACATGTTAGTGCACTAAAACGTAGAGGCATGGTAGTGCCCTTCCTTCTGCTAGTTTTTTTTATAAAGAATGTGTTCCCATTTTGATCGGTAACTTGGGAAATGTTTTTCATTTTCCAGATTTTTTTTATCTACTCCTTTGGAGATTTTTTTTCTGATAGACAGGTAGAGACAGTTGAAGAGATCAAGTAAATAAGCTTCTTTTTTCCAAAGAAGGCCGAAAGTCGGGCGCGGCTGTGGAGAGATGGAAGAAGGGATTGTGTTTCAGAATTAGGGCTTCTGAGAAAAAGAAGATGAGATGAGAAAGTTGTCAGTTAGTGATAGGAGCTTCGGCCTTGCCCAATTCTATAATCCTAAAATTGTGGTGTTAACAATATGTCCAAATGTTTGCATTTTTTTAACATAATACAATAATTTCAAATATAGAGATGTAACCATTTAATTTTATTTTTTTTGAAAGAAGTGTTTCATTTAATTTTTGAAATAACTACATCGTGAAATATATCTCCAATAATTTAGGCAATGTACTTTATATTTCAAATAATAATAAAAAATTGAATAATTAATTTACACATAGTAAATTGGAATGTAGATCATTAAACGTAATAGCATAGTTTTTTCTTATGACTATGAAATATCATCCAATTAGCCTAATTTGCACTTGATCCAAGAGTTTCAAGGTGCTAATTTGAGTCTGCAAATCGGTTCAAGTCAACATTATGTGGATAATACGCATCAAAGTATTCGGAGAAGAAATGACCAAGAAAATGAAGTGTTTCTTAGTAACCAGAAACTAATTTTTCAAGAATATTAATGTTCATATGTATAAGAAGAAAGGAATAATAAGAGAGGGAAAAGAAGTATTGCCTCTCTGATTTGGAAGGAAGTTTGATTAAAATGTCATGAAATAATAGAATATATATCAACTTTCTAAAGACCAACTTGAAATGAAGAAACTACCACTATAACTTTTTCTGATTTGAGAGACAAATAAAGGGTATAAGTGTTATTTTAAGTTAATGGTACTATCAACATTCTCAATGCAGGTCCGAGGAAGATAATTAACTCAAAATAACACTTATAGCCTTCATTTGTCTCTCAAATCATACAAAGTTATGTTTCAAGTTGACCTTCTTAAAGTTGCTATATAGTATATTATTGCATGACATTTTCAAC
Source organism: Medicago truncatula (assembly GCF_003473485.1). Taxonomy (NCBI): domain Eukaryota; kingdom Viridiplantae; phylum Streptophyta; class Magnoliopsida; order Fabales; family Fabaceae; genus Medicago; species Medicago truncatula. Next base: position 20,979,486 of record NC_053049.1, read on the forward strand.
AAAATTCCTTCCAAGCAAAGTGGTAACACTTCTTCTCCCTCTCTTATTATTCCTTTTTTCTTATACATATGAACATTAATATTCTTGTAATAGTAATTTGTGTCAGTTTCTCTCCTAACACTTTTATGATGATTATTATCCACATAATGTTGGCTTGAACCGAATTGAAGACTCAAATTAGGACGTTAAAACTTTTGGTTCAATTTCAAATTAGTTCAATGGGTGATCTTTGATAATCATAAGAAAAACCATGCAATTAAGTTTAATTATATTTGAAAACCATATAAAAAAATTCATCTAAGTTTTGTTCTTCTGTAAATATTAATGTAAATAGCGATCATGACATACATAAAAGAGATGAAAAGAGGAAAAACTCGTCAACACAAGTCAAAAGAGGGAGAAAGAGAGAGAAAGAGAGAGAGAGAGAGAAGAAGAAGAAGAAAAGGATTGGAAGTTTCACAATATTGTTCGGTGTGTGGAATGAACTATGTAACACCCCGTTTTCCCAACTTAAAAATTTCATAAAATAATAAGAGTAAAACATCACATAAACGGGATATCTCACTTCTTAAAAATCTTAAATAGATAAATTATAATCTATCCTTCATCAACAAAATAGCAGCGAAATTAATTCAACATCATAAAAAGTCTTGGCACGCAGGCCTCATCAAATTATCTCATAAATTCAGTTAAACAACTTATTCATAAATCAAATACGTAATGGAACAAGAAATAGCCACAAAAGATTCCATCCCGTTACGTATCAGAGCACCTGAAGGACAAAGTGAGGGATAACCACTCACGACAGCAACTCCAGCTACTTAAACTTGATCACCTACAAGTTACTCATACGAAGAGCAACATTTTCTAGCAGAAGGGGTGAGATTTCACAAAACAATAATATTAAGCATATAATTCAACAATTATATTTAACAACATAGAAACATCTTATTATTCAACATTGATAATAATATATCATAAATCACTTCATTCATAATAATCACAACTTAATCATTTTATCATCATCGACTCGACAAATGCAACGATGCAACTTAGACCTCTTTATATGCATGTGGTACCAATACAGGGCATCAAGCCCCCATCGCTATTTTGAGTATTAATATACTTCCAGGGCATCAAGCCCCCATCGCTAATTTTTGAGCTAATGCTCCAACGTGGTGAGTACAAAGCTCCAGGGCATCAAGCCCCCAACAATGAATACTAATGTATGGACTCGACCTCTTAAACAACTTAATTCGACAACCTCTTATATTAATCCAATAATTTGGAACATCATCATCTTCAACAACTTAGACCGACTCATGCAGCTTAGTTAAATAACAAACAGCAACATAGGCAGTATGCAATCCATCATGACATAATAATATCGAATGTAAATCATCAACTCAATTATCAAACTTAAGTCATGTAATGTATATACAATTATATAACATTATAAGCAACATTAATTCATAAGCATCAGTCTTACTGGAACATTAACAGCAAGGTAAACAACTTAGTTTCTAACCTCTAAGATCAACTCACATCAACTCGAATGACAAAGATCGCATTCAACCTAAAAAGGCGTTCTGTAACACAAACGCTCGCGAGGCGAGAGCCTCTGCTCGCCATGGCGAGTTCGGTCTGATTCTCTAAATTTTCATTCTAAGTCTTTTCAGGTTCAATCTCATTCTACATTCTTTCCTAATCATTATTAGACATGTTCAGGCACTCAAAAGCATCTAAGGTTCAACTCAAAAGTAAAAAATACAAAATCTTGCATGCTCTCTGGTCAAGCTCGCTAGGCGAGTTCATCTGTTCGCTATGGCGAGCTGCGACATGCAACTCGCGAATCGAGGGGAAATGGTTTGCGAGGCGAGCGATGAACTTCATCACTCGCGAGGCGAGGATCATCGTTCGCGAGGGCGAGCGATGAATGTAGGCTCGGGCAGAAGTGCAGTTTTCACGAAAATTCATCTTTTCTCATGGTTTTAAGCCTAACATTGATTCCAGAATTAATCCTACACATTATCTAAGGTCAGGGAACAGTTTCTACATCAATCTAACAACTTTTCACCGTTTAATCATCAATTCTATCAATTTGACCTAATTTTCGGTTCTTCTTAAACTCATCCTAATTCATGTTAAAAGTAACCATTGATTCATAGACTTAATAAAATTGCAAAGTTAGTCTCACCCTTACCTTAGAATGTGAAATTGCAGCCCCTCTAGGTCTTCTCCTTTCTCTTGGCTTTTTCTCCCTTTTTCTCCAAAAACTGATCGTACGTACAATGTTTTTCTAAACTAGGTTTTCCCTATTTATACCTCCTCCAATTATCTTATCTTAATTCTCTTTCTTCCCCAAACTCTCTAAAATCTCATAACAACCCCTAAACTCAATATTTATTTTATTTTCGAATCTTATTTTATTAAACAATAAAGTAAAGCCACAACTCCTCATAAAATCACATAAAACCACCTCAATCATATAAATCATATAAATCACACTTTTTTTTTTTTGGATCAAACTGAAATTCAATAATAAACAGGTGCGGCCTGAACCTCAAAGTACAAGAACCAAAAACAAAAACAAAACAAAAGCCCAACCCCTACAGCCCAGGGGAGGGAGAACAATCAATCCAAAGTCAATCTAGCATAAGGCAGTCCTAGGCTATCTCTAAAGAGAAAGGGAAGTATGAACGGAGGTGGAGTGGGCCACCACTGAGATGAGAACATAGCTAAGCTTTGACCATTCTTTGCCAAAGCATCTGCTGTAACAGCCCGATTTTTAGCTAATTTTATTTCAATTACTTTTATTGTGTGATTGTGTGTGATTGATTGTGATTGTGTGTATTTTATTGTCATCGGGTGCATTTACATGGATTACCGTATTAGAAGGGTATTTTGGTCATTTGGCGGGTAAGGGTAAAATGGTAATTTTGGTGAGAATTATTTTAATAATTAGTGAGAACCCTTATTTTACTAAGTTATCAGTGTAGTGATTAGTTTTTACCGTTAGTGACCGTTGGTTATATTTTACCGTTGTTAGTAATTACCGTTGAGTGTATAGAAACTTTTAGAATTATGTTAGAATGGGTTAGGCCCATTAGAATTTTGAGTTGAGCCCATTAAGGGAGATAACACTAGGGTTGTCATAGAATTATCATTCATTCACTTCACAAAATATTTTCCTAGAGAGAGGGGGAGGTAGAGAGAGAAAGAGGTGAAGAGAAGAACAAGAGTGTTGAAGGGAAAGCTTGAGGAATCAAGTGGGGTGACCTAGGAGCTGAATTGAAGCAAGGATTAGGGTTAATCTTCTTCAAAGGTAAGGGATTAGTTTTTATCATAATCATTTGGTTAATTCTTTTTCTCTTGATTCTATGCATAATTGATTATGAGAATAAGTGATTATCATGAACCCAATCTTTGAAATTCGTGCTTATGTTGTAGAGATATGTTTGAATATATTAATTTGATGTTAAATGAATTGTTGATGATGAAATTGCCAGTTCATGATGTATGAAAATGGGTAGTTTGTAAATTATGCTCAATTGGTGAATTATGCATGGTTGTTGATGAATTGTGATATGTTTCATGATCAATGGTTGTTGTTGTTGTTTAGTCATGTTGTTGATGATGATATATGGCTTGGGTTTGCATGATTCATGATTTGTTGTTGAGAAATGGATTGTTGTTGGTGTTTTGGTGAAAATGGGTTGATTATGATTTTGGATGTGAACTTGATGATTTGAAGTGGTATAAGTGTTATTTACAAGTGTTATGATTATGGGTAATGTTTGATTTAATTTGGGAGTCTTGTATTTGAATCTAGTGATTTAAGAGTGATTTTTGAGTGAAAAACGCATTGTTAAACTGATTTTTGAACTTCTGGGAAGCCCAAAATCGGCCACCGATTTTTGAGCTGAATTTCCAGTTTTGGTTCGACGAAAATTGGCCCCCGACTGGTCAAAATCGGCCTCCGATTTTCTGTCAAGCAAATCTGGAAAACATTCACATTTTTCACCTGTTTCCGTTTTGAATTGGTTTTTCGTGTAAACATGAAAGTTGCAGATAATTATGTTAGCTTTCTAATGGCTTTGGTTGGACTTCCAAATGATTTTTAGAACTTGAGTTATGATTAAATTACTACACATGGATCATGTGGATTTTTGTGAAAACTTATCATAACTTTTTCTATGATCCGTGAAACTTTTCCAAACTTGATATTGGGTTTAATGAAGTACTTAGAGTGAATAATTGAGTATGCATATATGTATTGGGAAGGTGAATGTGTTGATGGTTTAAGAAATATTTTGGGCGGAGTTGAATCGGTGAAAACGGGTTTTGAGCTAAATGTTGTTTTGTCTTGGAATTTCTCATACGAACTTAAGCTATCCTTTGAACTAATTTCTAATAGTTTACAAGTGGCTTAAGTCCTTGACTACATGATTGATTAAGATTGAATTGTATGATTTCAAATTTGAATAAGTTGCCTAGCTTTGAAAATTATCAATGTTGGCCGTTTGCCACATGATTTGGATTTTTGTCGAAGATGTTTTTGAGTCATTTGTCTTACGATTTATGGTGACTATTCTTATATGACTAATCGAAGTTGAATGATTGTTTGAATGTGATGTTTATCTTAAGGTGATGATTTTGGTGAATCCATATACATTCCTTATTATGATATAGTGGGTGAATATATATATGATGTTGAATGACATTGTTGATTATTGATAATCATGTTGATGTATGATGAATCGTAGATGTTGAATATGATATTTATCATGAGATGTTGTTTTCCCTCTTACTTGGAATATGAGAATGCTTGAATGGTGAAACTATATGTGATAGTTGATGTTGAATGATTATATGTTGGATATGATATTTGTCATGAGATGTTGTATGTTCTCTTACTTGGAATATGAGAATTGTTTGAAATAGTGAAACTATATGTGATAGTTGATGTTGAATGACATTGTTGATTATTGATAATCATGTTGCGGTGTGATGGTGAATACTATGATTTGATTGTGTATGGGCATGTTTCTTGATAATGCAAATGATGTGGAGATGAACAATATAATTGGGTGTCGTCCTATATATTGTGGAGAAAATTGTGATTGTTGTCGCATTATCGAGTCCTTATACATGTCCATGCATCATAGTCGATGTTGCTGTAAAAGAGTTGAGCTCTTTTACTTCGAGATTATTGTAAGGCAGAGGTGAGCCTTACATGCGATGTTGACTTGTCCATCGGAGGTGACGACCTTTTGGAGATTTGGTACCACATGCATTTATGTGTCAATAAGTGCATATCATAACATGAGTCTTATGTGAAATATTTGTGATTGGTGATTGTGAATGAATATTTGTGAATTGATATTTGTTCCTGATACATGTGATTGGTGATTGTTCATGAAATATGATTAATGATTGTTCATGGCTTATGATTGGTGATTGTTCATGATGTATATGATTGGTGATTGTGTATGAATAACTGTGAATTGATATTTGTTCATGACACACGTGATTGGTGATTATTGATGTGAGATATTGGGGTTTGATGTAAGTATTGATGTGGGAATATTATTATTGACCAAGTGCATGATGTTTAAATTGAAATATTCATGTTAACTGTTATTTGGATTATGATAATGTAATGCTTACCCCCAATGGTTTTAACCGCCTACTTGCCTGTATGGGTGAGTAGACGTTGTGCAGGAGTAGTGCTCGGTGAGTCTTTGCTTGGGATATCGGGAGCTTTCTTCGATATCGGTGTCGAGTCGGCTCTGATCTAGGCTTGTTGTGTCGGTCTAGATTAGGTTGTTTATATTTTCCTTTGGATTATTGTTTTGATGATGACTACCCGTATGTTTGTGTTTTGAGATTTATCTTTGGGATAAGATTTATTTGCTCATGGCATGTATATATTTGATCACTCTGATTTATATTCCACTGCAACTGTTGAGGTTTATATACATGTCTATCGGTTTTTGAATTTTGAATAAGACGTAATCTCTATTTCTTGAATAAATGTATTATTCGCATGTTTAATTGTTTTAATAGAAATAGGAGTGTTACATCTGCCACCTGGTTGCCTTCTCTGAGCACATGCACACAAGAACAGATAATGTTATTACAAAACTTAAGACAATTATACCATCTGGCTTTCATATGCCAAGGTACGCCCATGTTCTTGTTAAAAGCGTTGACCACTGATATGGAATCAGTTTCAAGGATGAGAGCATGTAGCTGCATTTCCTTAGCCTTCTCAATTGCCATCATGCAAGCAGAAAATTCAGCCTCTAGAGCATAAGCATATCCAATGTTGCTAGATATTGCCCCAATAAAAGAGGCAGAGTTTCTAATCACAATCCCAACAGCACCACAGGGCTGCGCTCCCATAGAAGAGGCGTCACAATTGAATTTAATCAGATCATTGACAGGAGGGCACCAATGAACCAATTGCCTAATTTTTATTCTCTTAGTCTGCAAAGGGATGGAAAAAAGCCTAGAGATGTTGTAGTCTTTCATGTCAGAGTTACCTTTAGCTAAAACCAAATGATAGCTAATTTTAACCTCCGCCAAAATACAGTTGAACAGGGAAGCCATGTGCCGAATTTTGTTATGAAAACATCTCTGATTCCGCTCCATCCAGATGATCCATATAGTGTGAATGATGGCAGAGTTCAAAATAGGCTGAGCCATACTACTACCTCTTCCAATGGAACCCATAATAAGAGACATGCAGCTAGTTAGATCCAATGGAGTGGCAGTCCCAGTGCTTAACCAATTCCATAAATTGGCAGTAACTTTACATTCCAAGAAAATGTGATGAGAGGATTCAGCTTGCTCCATACAAAAGCAACAAATAGACACTATTGTACAACCTCTTTTCCTCAGATTATCATCAGTTGGCAATTTATCATGTAGAAATCTCCAAGTGATGAAAGATCTAGAAGGGGGGATGAAAGTAGTCCAGATAAATTGTGACCAAGGAATGCGTTGGCTATTACCATGCAAGCTATTGTAGGCTAGTTTATTAGTCATATTACCATCAATAGACAAGGTCCAATGGAGTGTATCAGGAATGTCATCTTCAGGGATAGTGATTGCCTGAATTTTAGTGGCTAAAGCTGGATCCTTCTGTCTGATGTAAAGGGGAAGACACCATCTACCATTCACAATGAGATCAGCAACCTGTAGCTCAATAGAAGGCAGCAAAGTAGGGGGGATATTCCAGTGCTCAGAAATAGTACTTTCCAACCATCTATCAGTCCAGAAGCTTATGCTCTTGCCGTTACCCACAGACCACTTGGACTGAGTAAGGATGTGATTAATGTAGGGTTTCATACCAAGCCAGATAGATGAAGTGATGTAGTGAGACTTCGGCTTGTTGCGGTTGAGAAATCTAGCTCTACCAATCTGAGCCCATTGTTCCTCTGTAGTAAGCAATTTCCAAGAAAGGAAGAGAAGAGATGCTTTATTAACCATAGCAGGGTCCCTAACAGCCAGCCCCCCACATTTTCTTGGTTGACAGACTTTGATCCACAATACAGTGCACAATTTTTGTTGAGTGCATAAGCCACTTGAAGTTCCTCATCATCTTAGCCACTTCAGAAAGCAGGCTAACAGGCCATTTATACACATGAAAAGAGTAAGTTAAAATACTGCTAATTGCTGCATTAACCAACTGAACCCTGTAACGTCCTCTTTGAATTATTTGTTTTATTTAATTGTTTAATTGAGTCTAGAATTTATTAAGAAGAGTTTAGAATATATTATATGATTATATGATTTATTGGGTAGCTTATTATATTATTTAATAGAATAAGATTTGAAAATAAAATAATATTGAGTTTAAGGGTTGTTATGAGATTTGAGAGAGTTTTGGGGAGAAAGAGAAATAAGATAAAATAGAATAAAGGGTTATAAATAGGAGAAACCTAGTTTAGAAAAAAAAAAAAAACATAACGTACGATCAATTTTGGAGAAAAGGGAGAAAAAGCCAAAAGAAGGGAGAAAGACCTAGAAAGCGGCGATTTTGAGTTATAAGGTAAGGGTGGGACTAACATTCAATAATCTTGAGTCTATGATTCTGAAAATTGTATTTAACATGTTGTAGGTTTTAGTTTTTGAGAATTTGGGAATTAGGGTTAAAAGTGATTAATTGATAATTTTCTAAAATAATGTTTTTGGTCAAGTTTTATATGGTTTTGAGTCTCTTTTGATGTATATAAATGTTTAGACAAATTTTGGAATCAAATTTGAGCATTGGGAAGTCAAAATTAGGATTTTTGGGTGAAAAATGGGTTTTTCCCGAGACCTGCACAGTGACAGCATCTTCTGTTACATGTTCTTGCGTCTTTTTCACACGTTTCCGTTTTGAACTGGGTTTTGGTGTAAAAATGAAAGTTGTAGATAATTTTGTTAGCTTTATAATGGTTTTGGTTTGGCGTGAAAATAAGTTTTGGTTTAGGAGTTATGATGAAAATACTCCAAAGAGGTCTTAGTTAATTTTTATGAATTTCAGCACAACTTTGTCCGAATTTGAAATGAAAACTGGTATTGATTGGTACATAATTAGTCTTAGGTGTAAACAGGAAAGTTGTAGGTATGAATGTTAGCTTTCTAATGCCGTTGGTTTGACTTCAAAAGGATTTATAGAACTTGAGTTATAGTCAAATTACTGCACGTAGGTCACAGTGAATAATTGAATATGATTGATGAATTAGTATATGAATGTATATGTTGTGAATACGATATTGTCCATGATTGATGAAGTGTTATATGTATATATGATGTTTTAAGATGTTGATTATTATTTGATGTTGTTATATTGTGATATAATTGTATATGCATTACTTGAATTATATGTGAATAATTGAGACGTTGTTGACTTGCATTTGATATTATTATGTCATGCTGTTTTTGTATACTGTTTTGTTGCTGTTGTTATTTAACTAAGCTGCATGAGTCGTTCTAAGTTGATTAAGATGATGAAGTTCCAAATTATTTTATTATATAAGAGGTTGACAATTTAAGATGTTAAGAGGTCGAGTCCATGCATTAGCATTTCATTGTTGGGGGCTTGATGCCCTGGAGCCTTTGCTCAATTAAGTTGAGGGCTTGATGCCCTGGGAGCCTTTTTACGCTCAAATAAAGTTGAGGGCTTGATGCCCTGGGAGCCTATTTACGCTCAAATACATTGGGGGCTTGATGCCATGGATTGGTACCACATGCATGATTAGAAGATTAAGTTGCATAGTCAAGTTGTCGAGTTGTCAAGATTGTCAAGTTGTCGAGTTGATAAGTTGTAGAAGTTGCGTTGTCGTTGTCGTTGAGTTGTCATTTGTCAATGAGTTGTTAATAAAGAACTAAATGAAGTATTAATATTTATTAATCATTGTTGTTTATGTTGTTGTTATATCAATATAAGATGATGAATATGTTGTTTGTTTATATGATTATGATTAAGATGAATATGTTGTTTGTATATATGATTATTATCATTAAGTGATGATTATGTCATGTTTTATATGATTATTATTATTAAGTGATGATTAAGTTGTGTTGTTATGTTATTATGAAATGATGATTAGAAGTTGGTTGAACTATTAAGAATTATTACATGAAGAATTATTATTACTAATAGATGAAGTTATTTATGTTGTTAAATATAATTATTGAATTATATGCTTGATATTATTGTTTTGTGAAATCTCACCCCTTCTGCTTGGAAATGTTGCTCTTCGTATGAGTAACTTGCAGGTAACCAAGAATAGTTGATGTCGTGTGAGCTTTCTCTCTCGTGTGTCTTAGGTGCTCTGATACGTAACGGGATGTGATCTTTTGTTATAGCTTTTCTATTCCTTACGTATTGTTTTTGAAGATTTATGACTATGTTTTTAGATTAGATTTTTATGAGACATTTATGAAGAGGCCTTCGTGCCAAAGACTGTTTAGTTATTGAATAAATTCCGCTGCGAAGTATTAAAGATTTTGTTATTGAATTTTAAAGGATAAATAGTTATTTATTCAGTTTATGATTTTAAGAAAAGAATGTGACATTCCGTTTTATGTGAATACTCTGATTATTTTTATGAAATTTTTATGTTGGGAAAACGGGGTGTTACAATTGGTATCAGAGCAGGTCGGTCCGTCCGGCCAAGTAGTTGAGTCGAGTTGTGTCGAGTAACAGTTGTATTACCATCTTTATGCTGTTTGATTGATTTTTGTTGTGTTTCTGATTAATAGATATGTTTATTATGTGATCATGTTTGATTGACTAACTTTGACGTGGTTTACATGTTTGGTTGAAGTTTCAATTTGGCTATATATGAATTAAGATGGTTAGGCAATAATTGAATTCCTTTTCTTGCGTGCTTTGAATTTCGAGGACGAAATTCTTTTAAGGGGGTAGAGTTGTAACGTCCTCTTTGAATTATTTGTTTTATTTAATTGTTTAATTGAGTCTAGAATTTATTAAGAAGAGTTTAGAATGATTATATGATTTATTAGGTAGCTTATTATATTATTTAATAGAATAAGATTTGAAAATAAAATAATATTGAGTTTAAGGGTTGTTATGAGATTTGAGAGAGTTTTGGGGAGAAAGAGAAATAAGATAAAATAGAATAAAGGGTTATAAATAGGAGAAACCTAGTTTAGAAAAAAAAAAAACATAACGTACGATCAATTTTGGAGAAAAGGGAGAAAAAGCCAAGAGAAGGGAGAAAGACCTAGAAAGCGGCGATTTTGAGTTATAAGGTAAGGGTGGGACTAACATTCAATAATCTTGAGTCTATGATTCTGAAAATTGTATTTAACATGTTGTAGGTTTTAGTTTTTGAGAATTTGGGAATTAGGGTTAAAAGTGATTAATTGATGATTTTCTAAAATAATGTTTTTGGTCAAGTTTTATATGGTTTTGAGTCTCTTTTGATGTATATAAATGTTTAGACAAATTTTGGAATCAAATTTGGGCATTGGGAAGTCAAAATAAGGATTTTTGGGTGAAAAATGGGTTTTTCCCGAGACCTGCACAGTGACAGCATCTTCTGTTCCATGTTCTTGCGTCTTTTTCACACGTTTCCATTTTGAACTGGGTTTTGGTGTAAAAATGAAAGTTGTAGATAATTTTGTTAGCTTTATAATGGTTTTGGTTTGACGTGAAAATAAGTTTTGGTTTAGGAGTTATGATGAAAATACTCCAAAGAGGTCTTAGTGAATTTTTATGAATTTCAGCACAACTTTGTCCGAATTTGAAATGAAAACTGGTATTGATTGGTACATAATTAGTCTTAGGTGTAAACAGGAAAGTTGTAGGTATGAATGTTAGCTTTCTAATGCCGTTGGTTTGACTTCAAAAGGATTTATAGAACTTGAGTTATAGTCAAATTACTGCACGTAGGTCACAGTGAATAATTGAATATGATTGATGAATTAGTATATGAATGTATATGTTGTGAATACGATATTGTCCATGATTGATGAAGTGTTATATGTATATATGATGTTTTAAGATGTAGATTATTATTTGATGTTGTTATATTGTGATATAATTGTATATGCATTACTTGAATTATATGTGAATAATTGAGACGTTGTTGACTTGCATTTGATATTATTATGTCATGCTGTTTTTGTATACTGTTTTGTTGCTGTTGTTATTTAACTAAGCTGCATGAGTCGTTCTAAGTTGATTAAGATGATGAAGTTCCAAATTATTTTATTATATAAGAGGTTGACGATTTAAGATGTTAAGAGGTCGAGTCCATGTATTAGCATTTCATTGTTGGGGGCTTGATGCCCTGGAGCCTTTGCTCAATTAAGTTGAGGGCTTGATGCCCTGGGAGCCTTTTTACGCTCAAATAAAGTTGAGGGCTTGATGCTCTGGGAGCCTATTTACGCTCAAATACATTGGGGGCTTGATGCCCTGGATTGGTACCACATGCATGATTAGAAGATTAAGTTGCATAGTCAAGTTGTCGAGTTATCAAGATTGTCAAGTTGTCGAATTGATAAGTTGTAGAAGTTGCGTTGTCGTTGTCGTTGAGTTGTCATTTGTCAATGAGTTGTTAATAAAGAACTAAATGAAGTATTAATATTTATTAATCATTGTTGTTTATGTTGTTGTTATATCAATATAAGATGATGAATATGTTGTTTGTTTATATGATTATGATTAAGATGAATATGTTGTTTGTATATATGATTATTATCATTAAGTGATGATTATGTCATGTTTTATATGATTATTATTATTAAGTGATGATTAAGTTGTGTTGTTATGTTATTATGAAATGATGATTAGAAGTTGGTTGAACTATTAAGAATTATTACATGAAGAATTATTATTACTAATAGATGAAGTTATTTATGTTGTTAAATATAATTATTGAATTATATGCTTGATATTATTGTTTTGTGAAATCTCACCCCTTCTGCTTGGAAATGTTGCTCTTCGTATGAGTAACTTGCAGGTAACCAAGAATAGTTGATGTCGTGTGAGCTTTCTCTCTCGTGTGTCTTAGGTGCTCTGATACGTAACGGGATGAGATCTTTTGTTATTGCTTTTCTATTCCTTACGTATTGTTTTTGAAGATTTATGACTATGTTTTTAGATTAGATTTTTATGAGACATTTATGAAGAGGCCTTCGTGCCAAAGACTGTTTAGTTATTGAATAAATTCCGCTGCGAAGTATTAAAGATTTTGTTATTGAATTTTAAAGGATAAATAGTTATTTATTCAGTTTATGATTTTAAGAAAAGAATGTGACATTCCGTTTTATGTGAATACTCTAATTATTTTTATGAAATTTTTATGTTGGGAAAACGGGGTGTTACAAACCCTGCCCATGATGGTGAGCAGTTTGCCCCTCCATGCATGGAGTTTACTCTGTATTCTTTCCACTATAGGTCTTAAATGAATGGATTTTGGTTTTCCCTTAAAAAGAGGTATGCCCAAGTATGTGAAAGGTATTGAACCATGACTGAACCCAGTGATAGAAGAAATGGTATGAATTCTAGATAAAGAGATAGTGGCAGAGTAGAATTTACTCTTCTGAGTATTGACAATTTGACCAGAATATTGACCATAAGTTTCAAAAAGATGCATGATGTTCCGGATATTATCAACGTACCACTGCAAAATATTAGAATATCATCTGCATATAAACAATGACTTGGTATGTACAAGCTTCTGATATAATATAAACTCATCTAAATAATTTCTAGATTCAATTAAATAATTAAATAATTAATAATTCGAGACGGGCGTTACAAACTACGTGATCTACCTATTTATAGAGAAAAATCACAACTAATATGTGAGAAACTTTGGGAACAAGTAATTCACATATTAGATTTAGTACAAAAATATCTCAAATTCAGTATCAAATAGATCATATTGAGTACAAAAAATATATTTTGAGTACAAATATATTATTCAGTGCCAAAATATATGTCTAATCACGTACGAAAATATATTAGATTGCATACTAAAATATATCAGGTTGTGTTCCAAAATTTGGTGACTATTAAAAAACTTTCTAATAATGATTAAAGTAATTATTTCATTTAATATTTCCAAATAATAAAATATATATCAATATATATTTTTTGAATAATTTAAGGGTTAAATATGTTTTTAGTCCCTACAAAATCATGAGTTTTTAAGCTTAGTCCCTATGAAATTTTAATGGTAATTTTAGTCCTCCAAAATATTTAAGTTTGTTAAAATAGTCCCTATTTTGAGAACTATATATACAAAAAAATGGATACTTTTAGTCCTCCAAGGTAGTCCCTCTAAAATGCAAATAGGGACTAAAAGTGAATGCAAAATTTCCGGGATTAAACTTGACAGCTTGTAATTTAATAGGGATTAAAAACATATTTAAAACACAATTTAATCTCGACAAATTTCCACCGAATATACTATTAATCCGAAAAGGAACAAATTGGAACAATAAAAATAGAATTTGAGGTATTTTAGATAAATTTAATCTCAAATTTGTTTTGATCTCTAAGCATGATTGAAAATGAGGGAAGACCTATTCTAGAACCGGGACCAAATTAGTTATAAAAAAAGACCAAATTTTGATTAAATTTTTAATATTTTCTTCTTTCAAAATGTCGGTCAAATTTATCCCTTAAAATATATACACATGTTAGTGCACTAAAACGCGCGGTCAGACAGGCATGGTAGTGCCCTTCCTTCTACTAGTTTTTTTTTATAAAGAATGTGTTCCTATTTTAATCGGTAACTTGGGAAATGTTTTTCATTTTCCAGATTGTTTTTATCTACTCCTTTGGAGTTTTTTTTCTGATAGACAGGTAGAGACAGTTGAAGAGATAAAGTAAATAAGCTTCATTTTTCCAAAGAAGGCCGAGATTGACAGTGGTTGGGAGACGAAAGCCGGGCGCGGCTTTGGAGAGATGGAAGAAGGGATTGTGTTTCAGAATTAGGGGTTCTGAGAAAAAGAAGACGAGATTAGAAAGTTGTCGGTTAGTGATAGGAGCTTCAGGCTTGCCCAATTCTATACCCCTAAAACTGTGGTGTTAACAATATGTCCAAATGTTTGCATTTTTTTAACATAATACAATAATTTCAAATATAGAGATGTAACCATTTATTTATTTTTTTGGAATAAGTGTATCATTTAATTTTTGAAATAACTACATCGTGAAATATATCTCCAATAATTTAGGCAATGTACTTTATATTTCAAATAATAATAAAAAATTGAATAATTAATTTACACATAGTAAATTGGAATGTAGATCATTAAACGTAATAGCATAGTTTTTTCTTATGACTATGAAATATCATCCAATTAGCCTAATTTGCACTTGATCCAAGAGTTTCAAGATCCTAATTTGAGTCTGCAAATCGGTTCAAGTCAACATTATGTGGATAATACGCATCAAAGTATTCGGAGAAGAAATGACCAAGAAAATGAAATGTTTCTTAGTAACTAGAAACTAATTTTTCAAGAATATTAATGTTCATATGTATAAGAAGAAAGGAATAATAACAGAGGGAAAATAAGTATTGCCTCTCTGATTTGGAAGAAAGTTTGATTAAAATGTCATGAAATAATAGACTATATATCAACTTTCTAAAGACCAACTTGAAATGAAGAAACTACCACTATAACTTTTTCTGATTTGAGAGACAAATAAAGGGTATAAGTGTTATTTTAAGTTAATGGTACTATCAAAATTCTCAATGCAGGTCCAAGGAAGATAATTAACTCAAAATAACACTTATACCCTTCATTTGTCTCTCAAATCATACAAAGTTATGTTTCAAGTTGACCTTCATAAAGGTGCTATATAGGCTCTGTTTGCTAAAAATAAGTTATAAGCTAGCTGATAGCTGAAAAGCTAGCTGATAGCTGAAAAGCTAGCTGATAGCTGATGACTGATAGCTGATAACTTATAGCTGAAAAGCTTGCTTATTAAAAATAATGGGTTTGGTATAATTAGCTGTTGAAGTGGCTGATAAGTATAAAATGACATAAAATGACATGTTTTTTTTAATATACATATAGACACACACATTTTTTTTGTAATGTATTTATTTTTTAATATTTTTAATTATAGTTAAATATGTTTTTGGTCCGTATAAATATTCAAACTTTTGGTCTTAGTCTCCATAAAAAAATTCTTCGACCTTTAATCCTAAAAAAATATTCACAACAATTTTGATCTCTGCTTTATGAATCCCCCCAAAAATAAGAGAAAGGTGGAAACAAAATGTGAGCTAGAAGATATAAAATTTTACAACGTACAATAGACTAGTTATTTTTTCCTTTAAAAAAAAAATAGGTTAGTCATTTTTTGTGTGGTCTACGGCAGGTTAGTTATAGTAAAATATAAAGCTTTTCCTTAAAACAATACATACATACATATATATATATATATATATATATATATATATATATATAAAGTGCTCCTTAAAAAAACCAACGTGGCATTTTTTTTAAGGGACAAAATGGGGCGGTTAGACTCAAATTAGGACCTTGAAACTCTTGGATCAAGTGCAAATTAGGCTAATTGGATGATATTTCTTAGTCATAAGAAAAAACCATCCTATTACTTTTAATGATCTACATTCCAATTTACTATATGTAAATTAATTATTCGATTTTTTATTATTATTTGAAATATAAAGTACATTGCCTAAATTATTGAGATATATTTCACGATGTAGTTATTTCCAAAATTAAATGATACACTTCTTCTAAAAAAAAAATTAAATGGTTACATCTCTATATTTGAAATTATTGTATATTATGTTAAAAAAAATGCAAACATTTGGACATATTGTTAACACCACAGTTTTAGGAGTATAGAATTGGGCAAGGCCGAAGCTCCTATCACTAACCGACAACTTTCTAATCTCGTCTTCTTTTTCTCAGAACCCCTAATTCTGAAACACAATCCCTGCTTCCATCCCTCCACTGCCACGCCCGACTTTCGTTTTCCAACCACTGTCAATCTCGGCCTTCTTTGGATAAAAGAAGCTTATTTACTTCATCTCTTCAACTATCTTTAAAAAATCTCCAAAGGAGTAGATAAAAAAAATCTGGAAAATGAAAAACATTTCCCAAGTTACCGATTAAAATGGGAACACATTCTTTATAAAAAAAAACTAGGAGAAGGAAGGGCCCGACCATGCCTGTCTGACCGCACGTTTTAGTGCACTAACATGTGTATATATTTTAAGGAAAAAATTTGACCTACATTTTGAAGAAAGAAAATATTAAAAATTTAATCAAAAATTAGTCTTTTATTTTTATAACTAATTTTGTCCCGGGACTAGAATAGGTCTTCCCTCATTTTCAAACATGCTTAGAGAACAAAACAAATTTGAGATGAAATTTTCTAAAATACCTGAAATTCTATTTTTATTGTTCCAATTTGTTCCTTTTCGGATTAATAGTATATTCGGTGGAAATTTGTCGAGATTAAATTGTGTTTTAAATATGTTTTTAATCCCTATTAAATTACAAGTTGTCAAGTTTAATCCCGGAAATTTTGCATTCACTCTTAGTCCCTATTTGCATTTTAAAGGGATTATCTTGGAGGACTAAAAGTATCCATTTTTTTGTATATATAGTTTTCAAAATAGGGGCTATTTTAACAAACTAAAATATTTTGGAGGACTAAAATTACCATTAAAATTTCATAGGGACTAAGTTTAAAAAATCATGATTTTGTAGGGACTAAAAACATATTTAACCCTTAAATTATTCAAAAAATATATATTGATATATAATTTTTTATTTGGAAATATTAAATGAAATAATTATTAGAAAGTTTTTTCATAGTCACCAAATTTTGTTACAATATTTTGGAAAACAACCTGATATATTAAAGTATGCAATCTAATATATTTTCGTACGTGATTAGACATATATTTTGGCACTCAATAATATATTTGTACTCAAAATATATTTTTTGTACTCAATATGATCTATTTGGTACTGAATTTGAGATATTTTTGAACTAGATCTAATTTGTGAATTACGTGTTCCCAAAGTTTCTCACATATTAGTTGTGATTTTTCTCTATAAATAGGTAGATCCCGTAGTTCATTCCACACACAGAAAAATATTGTGAAACTTCCAATCCTTTTCCTCTCTCTCTCTCTCTCTCTCTCTCTCTCTCTCTCTCTCTCTCTCTCTCCCCTTCTTTTGACTTGTGCTGACGAGTTTTTCCTCTTTTCATCTCTTTTATGTATGTCATGATCGCTATTTGCATTATTATTTACAGAAGAACAAAACTTAGATGAATTTTTTTATAAGCTTTTCAAAGATCATTAAACTTAATTGCATGGTTTTTCTTATGATTAATAATGATCACCCAATTGAACTAATTTGAAATTGAACTAAAAGTTTTAAGGTCCTAATTTGAGTCTTCAATTCGGTTGAAGCCAACATTATGTGGATAATACTCATTATAAAGGTGTTAGGAGAGAAACTGACACAAATTACTATTACAAGAATATTAATGTTCATATGTATAAGAAAAAAGGAATGATAAGAGAGGGAGAAGAAGTGTTACCACTTTGCTTGGAAGGAAGTTTGATAAAAATGTCATTCAATAATAGACTATATAGCAACTTTATGAAGGTCAATTTGAAACATAACTTTGTATGATTTGAGAGACAAATGAAGGCTATAAGTGTTATTTTGAGTTAATTATCTTCCTCAGACCTGCATTGAGAATATTGATTGTACCATTAACTTAAAATAACACTTATACCCTTTATTTGTCTCTCTAATCTAATCAGAAAAAGTTATAGTGGTAGTTTCCTCATTTCAAGTTGGTCTTTAGAAAGTTGATATATAGTCTATTATTTCATGACATTTTAATCAAACTTCCTTCCAAATGAGAGAGGTAATTTTCCCTCTCTTATTATTCCTTTCTTCTTATACATATGAACATTAATATTCTTGAAATATTAGTTTGTGGTTACTAAGAAATACTTCATTTTCTTGGTCATTTCTTCTCCGAATACTTTGATGTGTATTATCCACATAATGTTGTTTTGAACCGATTTACAGACTCAAATTAGGACCTTGAAGATATTTAACCAATAATTGAATTCATTTTCTTGTGTGCTTTGAATTTCGAGGACAAAATTCTTTTCAGGGGGTAGAGTTGTAACACCCTCTTTGAATTATTTGATTTATTTGATTGTTTTAATAGGTTTAGAATATATTTATATGATTATGTGATTTATTAAGTGGCTTATTTTAGCATTTATGTGATTTAAATGATTATGAGGTGTGTCGTTATTTTATTAAGTAGTGTTATTTTATTATTTAATATAATAAGTCTTGAAAATAGAAATAAGATTAAGATTGTAGGGCTGTTTTGAGAATTTAGTTTAGTGGATTAAGTGGAAATAAGATAAAATAGATGGGAATAGATAAATAGGAGAAACTAGGTTTAGAATTATTTTTCACATACAACCAGTTTTGGAGAAAAGGGAGAAAACAAGAGAATAGGAGAACCAAGGGGGAGAGAGACCACCGATCATCAATACTAAGGTAAGGGTGGGACTAACTTTCTCTAATTCTAAGTATTTTAATTTTGAAAACTAGATTTAACATGATGTAGGTGGTAATTTTGATGATTAGAGAAATTAGGTTTTGGTTTGGAATTGATTGTTAAAGAGTAGGTAATTCAATTAAGGGTTAATAGTGTTTTTCACCCCTGTAATATATGTCATTTCTGGTTTTCGCCCCTATAAAATTTTCGGTTTGATTTGCACCCTCGTAAAAATTTTATTTTCCGAAAAACAACCCTAATAGGCCATTTTTAGAATTTTTTTCAAGAAATTTTGGTTTTTGAATGACCTATTAAGGGTGTTTTTCGGAAAATAAAAATTTTACGAGGGTGCAAATCAAACCGAAAATTTTATAGGGACGAAAACCAGAAATGACATATATTACAGGGGTGAAAAACACTATTAACCCTTCAATTAATTAACATAAGAATTGAAGTTCAGGTTGTAGAATAAACATAGGTTGAGTTTCCTATCAAATTTGGGTTGATGAAATTGGGGCTTTTGGAGTGAAAACTGGTCTGTTCCCGTAGATTTGTCCGTCACAACTCGCCACAGCGAGTAAACTTACTCGCCTCGCGAGCTGCACTTTGACAACATCCCCTGTTTCGCATTCTTGCTTCTTTTTCACACATTTCTGTTTTGAATTGGCCTTTGGTGTAAACATGAAAAGTTGTAGATAATTGTGTTAGCTTTCCAGTGGTTTTGGTTTGACTTGAAAATGATTTTTAGTGTTTGAGATATGATGAAAATACTTCAAGAAGGTCTTAGTCAAATCTTATGAAAATTCAGCATAACCATTTCTAAGTTAATCCAAAACTTATGGGATAATTTCAAACCTCAAAACTAGAAGTACTATGAGTTCAATTAAGGTGTTTAAGAGTATTTAACCTATGTTGTGAGTTGGTCCTTGGGGTAGAAACGAAGTTGTTTATAATATTAATGTTCTTCAGAGAGTCTGAAATTAAGATGAATAATGTTGTTGGTTATGTGAAATAATTATATGCCTTATGTGGAAAATGTATGATGTTTAAGTTATTAATGTTTTTCATTAATATTGTTATGTTGAGAATTGCTTGTGCTGTTTCTGTTGCTGTTGAATATTGATCAAGTTGCAGATGTTGGTTTAAGTTGTCTAAGTTGTAAGTTGTCGTTCTAAAGTATTGGAGTCTTAAGTTGTTGATGTTGTCTAAGTTGTTGAAGTCGTAGTTGAAGTTGTTGTTGGTGACTGTTTATGTTCAAGTGTTTTGTGAGAGGTGGTGTACTCTTACGTCGTTGTTTTATAAGAGGTGGTGTACTCTTACGTTGTTGTTTTATAAGTGGTGGTGTACTCTTACGTCGTTGTTTCATAAGAGGTGGTGCACTCTTACGTCGTTGTTTTACGAGAGGTGGTGTACTCTTACGTCGTTGTTTTATAAGAGGTGGTGTACTCTGATGTCGTTGTTTCATAAGAGGTGGTGTACTCTCACATAGTTGTATTGACAGGTTGACGTTGTCGTCGTCGAATCGTTGAAGTTGTTGTTGATGACAAACTATGGAATGTTAATGATCATGTTGTCGTTTATATTATTATGATATGATGATTATGTTGTTGTTTATATTATTATAAGATGATGAATATGCTGTGTTGTTGATATTATTATGAGATGATGATTATGTTGTGTTGTGTATATTATTATGAGATGAAGATTATGTTGTGTTGTTTATATTATTATGAGATGATGATTATGTTGTGTTGTTTATATTATTATGAAATGATGATTATGTTGTGTTGTTTATGTTATTATGAGATGATGATTATGTTGTGTCGTTTATGTTATAAGATGATGTTTATGATGTGATGATTTATGATGTTATATGATGATGGTTATGATTTGATTATTATGTGCTAAGTGATGATGAATTATATGCTTATTATTATTGAATGTGAAATCTCACCCCTTCGGCTTGGAAATGTTGTTCTTCGTATGAGTAACTTGCAGGTGATCGAGTTTAAGTTGTTGTTAGATTGCTGTCATGAGTAGATTATCTCTCACGTGTGACTTTAGGTGCTCTGATACGTAACGGGATGGGAACTTTGTTGCATGATTTTCTATTCCTTACGTATTGCTTATGAATTAACATGATTTTTATGAGATGCTTTGACGAGGCCTTCGTGCCAAGACTATTTTAGATGTTTGAATAAATTCCGCTGCGAAGTATTAAATATTATGTTATTGAATTTTGAAGGATAATTAGTTAATTATTCCGTTTATGATTTTAAGAAAAAAAGTGTGACATTCCGTTTATGTGAATTACTCTGATTAATTAAATGAAATTTTTATGTTGGGAAAACGGGGTGTTACAATAAGAGCATAGTCCCTTCATTTATTATTTCTCTTGAGAATAAATAACATTTTAAGATCATGGTCCCTTGTTCGGTATGATAAGAATGATCTTGAAAATATATTGGTTTCTAGAAGACTTGGTATTTTGTTTCAATTCTGAATACTGCTCATGTTTGCTGTATCGAAAATAGTTTTAATTGACATGAAGGAAATGAGCATACAAATTCTTCTACTATTACACGCAGTTCTAATAGTAGAAAAATTTGTATGGTTTTTTCCTTCGTGTCAATTACGATATGTGGTGTTGCTGATTGAATTCTAGTTGGAAGAAATTAAAAATATTGGTAATAAAGATTGAAAACCACTATCCATCTAGAACACTTTTCAATGCGGAAATTTCTACGGTACACTCGTAAATTGAGGTGTAATGGTACTTTTGCTTTCTAAATTTTTAAATTAACGATCACTCTTTAAGAAGTAAAGAGCTATTTGTCGCCATTTATAATTTAGAAAATATTATTTCAATAGAAAACACATCATTTCATTATTTATAAGAATCATAATACTTTTTTACATATTATTGTAATAATTCTCTATTACGAGTAATAAAAAAAAAATATCTATTTTATTTCGTTGATGCTTTTGGTGAATAAGATTTAGTTTTTATAATTATAAATGACAAAAAAACAAAAATGCATGGGATTTTGAAATACACCTTGGAAAGCGGACTCTATTTATTAGATAGATGTCAATGAAGTAATAAACTCTTGATAAATCGGAATAGTATTCGCTTTGCAAATGTTCAAGTTGTAGAGGACGCCTTTGTTTATTAGCAACCTTTTAGAAATCTCTTGGACGTTATTTCTGAAACCATTTATTTTAAATTCATGTGGGGGATTGTTGGAACATGTGTGGAAATTGAGTTAAAGTAGGAAACACAAATTCTCTTGTTTGGTAGAACTAGTATTGTGTGAATTTAAAAAAGTGGAAGTCCCACATCGGATGGAACACACACAATAGAAGTGTTTATATCGTGGGGTTGTACCTCTAACAGGGGTACATAATTATGTGAACGAAGTAAGCACTATAGAAAAAGTATATATTGATATATATTTTATTATTTATTATTTGGAAATGATAATTTAAAGAATTAATTTAATCATTACTAGAAAGTATTTTTTTTGGTAGTCCCCAAGCTTTGCTAAAATATTTTGGAAGGCAATCTAGAATATTTTCCAATACAATCTGAAATATTTTGTAGAATGTTTTGCAACACAATCTGAAATATTTTGATAGGCAATCTAATATATTTTAGTGCATGCTTTGAAATATATTTTGATACTCAATAATATCTTTTTGTACTGAATAATATATTTTTGTACTTAATATAATATATTTTGGTACTCAATTGAGATATTTAAGTACTAGATCTAATAGGTGCATTACTTGTTTCCAAAGTTTCTCACTTATTAGTTGTAAACTATCTCTATAAATAGAGAACTCACACAGTGCATTTTACACACCGAAATTCATAGTTGATGCTTCATGTGCTTTTCCTCTCTTCTCCCTCCTTCGACTTGTGTCAGTGAGTCATTCTCCTTTTTGCTACTCCTTCTGTCCCTTCGGAATTAAGAGTGTTCTTAAGACCATAATCCCTCTTCTGTTTAATGTCCTTTCAGAACATAGAATGGTATTAAGAGCATAGTCCCTTCATTTTTTATGTCTCTTTAGAATAAATAACATTTTAAGATCATGGTCCCTTGTTCGGTATGATAAGAATGATCTTGAAAATATATTGGTTTCTAGAAGACTTGGTATTTTGTTTCAATTCTGAATACTGCTCATGTTTGATGTATCGAAAATAGTTTTAAATTGTTACTAGTTTTCAGTCTTTATTTCTAATATTTTTATTTTCTTTCAACCGGTAAAAGAATTCAATAAGAAACACCACATATGGTAATTGGCATGAAGGAAATGAGCATACAAATTCTTCTACTATTACACGCAGTTCTAATAGTAGAAAAATTTGCATGGTTTTTTCCTTCGTGTCAATTACAATATGTGGTGTTGCATATTGAATTCTGGTTGGAAGAAATTAAAAATATTGGTAATAAAGATTGAAAACCAGTATCCATCTAGAACACTTTTCAATGCGGAAATTTCTACGGTACACTAGTAAATTGAGGTGTAATGGTACTTTTGCTTTCTAAATTTTTAAATTAACGATCACTCTTTAAGAAGTAAAGAGCTATTTGTCGCCATTTATAATTTAGAAAATATTATTTCAATAGAAAGCACATAATTTCATTATTTATAAGAATCATAATACTTTTTTACATATTATTGTAAAAATTCTCTATTACGAGTGATAAAAAAAAAAAAAAATTCTATTTTATTTCGTTGATGTTTTTGGTGAATAAGATTTAGTTTTTATAATTATAAATGAAAAAAAAAAAAATGCATGGGATTTTGAAATACACCTTGGAAAGCGGACTCTATTTATTAGATAGATGTCAGTGAAGTAATAAACTCTTGATAAATCGGAATAGTATTCGCTTTGCAAATGTTCAAGTTGTAGAGGACGACTTTGTTTATTAGCAACCTTTTAGAAATCTCTTGGACGTTATTTCTGAAACCATTTATTTTAAATTCATGTGGGGGATTGTTGGAACATGTGTGGAAATTGAGTTAAAGTAGGAAACACAAATTCTCTTGTTTGGTAGAACTAGTATTGTGTGAATTTAAAAAAGTGGAAGTCCCACATCGGATGGAACACACACAATAGAAGTGTTTATATCGTGGGGTTGTACCTCTAACAGGGGTACATAATTATGTGAACGAAGTAAGCACTATAGAAAAAGTATATATTGATATATATTTTATTATTTATTATTTGGAAATGATAATTTAAAGAATTAATTTAATCATTACTAGAAAGTATTTTTTTTGGTAGTCCCCAAGCTTTGCTAAAATATTTTGGAAGGCAATCTAGAATATTTTCCAATACAATCTGAAATATTTTGTAGAATGTTTTGCAACACAATCTGAAATATTTTGATAGGCAATCTAATATATTTTAGTGCATGCTTTGAAATATATTTTGATACTCAATAATATCTTTTTGTACTGAATAATATATTTTTGTACTTAATATAATATATTTTGGTACTCAATTGAGATATTTAAGTACTAGATCTAATAGGTGCATTACTTGTTTCCAAAGTTTCTCACTTATTAGTTGTAAACTATCTCTATAAATAGAGAACTCACACAGTGCATTCTACACACCGAAATTCATAGTTGATGCTTCATGTGCTTTTCCTCTCTTCTCCCTCCTTCGACTTGTGTCAGTGAGTCATTCTCCTTTTTGCTACTCCTTCTGTCCCTTCGGAATTAAGAGTGTTCTTAAGACCATAATCCCTCTTCTGTTTAATGTCCTTTCAGAACTTAGAATGGTCTTAAGAGCATAGTCCCTTCATTTTTTATGTCTCTTTAGAATAAATAACATTTTAAGATCATGGTCCCTTGTTCGGTATGATAAGAATGATCTTGAAAATATATTGGTTTCTAGAAGACTTGGTATTTTGTTTCAATTCTGAATACTGCTCATGTTTGATGTATCGAAAATAGTTTTAAATTGTTACTAGTTTTCAGTCTTTATTTCTAATATTTTTATTTTCTTTCAACCGGTAAAAGAATTCAATAAGAAACACCACATATGGTAATTGGCATGAAGGAAATGAGCATACAAATTCTTCTACTATTACACGCAGTTCTAATAGTAGAAAAATTTGCATGGTTTTTTCCTTCGTGTCAATTACAATATGTGGTGTTGCATATTGAATTCTGGTTGGAAGAAATTAAAAATATTGGTAATAAAGATTGAAAACCAGTATCCATCTAGAACACTTTTCAATGCGGAAATTTCTACGGTACACTAGTAAATTGAGGTGTAATGGTACTTTTGCTTTCTAAATTTTTAAATTAACGATCACTCTTTAAGAAGTAAAGAGCTATTTGTCGCCATTTATAATTTAGAAAATATTATTTCAATAGAAAGCACATAATTTCATTATTTATAAGAATCATAATACTTTTTTACATATTATTGTAAAAATTCTCTATTACGAGTGATAAAAAAAAAAAAAAAAAATTCTATTTTATTTCGTTGATGTTTTTGGTGAATAAGATTTAGTTTTTATAATTATAAATGAAAAAAAACAAAAATGCATGGGATTTTGAAATACACCTTGGAAAGCGGACTCTATTTATTAGATAGATGTCAGTGAAGTAATAAACTCTTGATAAATCGGAATAGTATTCGCTTTGCAAATGTTCAAGTTGTAGAGGACGACTTTGTTTATTAGCAACCTTTTAGAAATCTCTTGGACGTTATTTCTGAAACCATTTATTTTAAATTCATGTGGGGGATTGTTGGAACATGTGTGGAAATTGAGTTAAAGTAGGAAACACAAATTCTCTTGTTTGGTAGAACTAGTATTGTGTGAATTTAAAAAAGTGGAAGTCCCACATCGGATGGAACACACACAATAGAAGTGTTTATATCGTGGGGTTGTACCTCTAACAGGGGTACATAATTATGTGAACGAAGTAAGCACTATAGAAAAAGTATATATTGATATATATTTTATTATTTATTATTTGGAAATGATAATTTAAAGAATTAATTTAATCATTACTAGAAAGTATTTTTTTTGGTAGTCCCCAAGCTTTGCTAAAATATTTTGGAAGGCAATCTAGAATATTTTCCAATACAATCTGAAATATTTTGTAGAATGTTTTGCAACACAATCTGAAATATTTTGATAGGCAATCTAATATATTTTAGTGCATGCTTTGAAATATATTTTGATACTCAATAATATCTTTTTGTACTGAATAATATATTTTTGTACTTAATATAATATATTTTGGTACTCAATTGAGATATTTAAGTACTAGATCTAATAGGTGCATTACTTGTTTCCAAAGTTTCTAACTTATTAGTTGTAAACTATCTCTATAAATAGAGAACTCACACAGTGCATTCTACACACCGAAATTCATAGTTGATGCTTCATGTGCTTTTCCTCTCTTCTCCCTCCTTCGACTTGTGTCAGTGAGTCATTCTCCTTTTTGCTACTCCTTCTGTCCCTTCGGAATTAAGAGTGTTCTTAAGACCATAATCCCTCTTCTGTTTAATGTCCTTTCAGAACTTAGAATGGTCTTAAGAGCATAGTCCCTTCATTTTTTATGTCTCTTTAGAATAAATAACATTTTAAGATCATGGTCCCTTGTTCGGTATGATAAGAATGATCTTGAAAATATATTGGTTTCTAGAAGACTTGGTATTTTGTTTCAATTCTGAATACTGCTCATGTTTGATGTATCGAAAATAGTTTTAAATTGTTACTAGTTTTCAGTCTTTATTTCTAATATTTTTATTTTCTTTCAACCGGTAAAAGAATTCAATAAGAAACACCACATATGGTAATTGGCATGAAGGAAATGAGCATACAAATTCTTCTACTATTACACGCAGTTCTAATAGTAGAAAAATTTGCATGGTTTTTTCCTTCGTGTCAATTACAATATGTGGTGTTGCATATTGAATTCTGGTTGGAAGAAATTAAAAATATTGGTAATAAAGATTGAAAACCAGTATCCATCTAGAACACTTTTCAATGC
Organism: Medicago truncatula; assembly: GCF_003473485.1. Lineage (NCBI taxonomy): Eukaryota > Viridiplantae > Streptophyta > Magnoliopsida > Fabales > Fabaceae > Medicago > Medicago truncatula. The sequence continues at coordinate 21,006,589 of NC_053049.1, forward strand.
GGAAATTTCTACGGTACACTAGTAAATTGAGGTGTAATGGTACTTTTGCTTTCTAAATTTTTAAATTAACGATCACTCTTTAAGAAGTAAAGAGCTATTTGTCGCCATTTATAATTTAGAAAATATTATTTCAATAGAAAGCACATAATTTCATTATTTATAAGAATCATAATACTTTTTTACATATTATTGTAAAAATTCTCTATTACGAGTGATAAAAAAAAAAAAAAATTCTATTTTATTTCGTTGATGTTTTTGGTGAATAAGATTTAGTTTTTATAATTATAAATGAAAAAAAACAAAAATGCATGGGATTTTGAAATACACCTTGGAAAGCGGACTCTATTTATTAGATAGATGTCAGTGAAGTAATAAACTCTTGATAAATCGGAATAGTATTCGCTTTGCAAATGTTCAAGTTGTAGAGGACGACTTTGTTTATTAGCAACCTTTTAGAAATCTCTTGGACGTTATTTCTGAAACCATTTATTTTAAATTCATGTGGGGGATTGTTGGAACATGTGTGGAAATTGAGTTAAAGTAGGAAACACAAATTCTCTTGTTTGGTAGAACTAGTATTGTGTGAATTTAAAAAAGTGGAAGTCCCACATCGGATGGAACACACACAATAGAAGTGTTTATATCGTGGGGTTGTACCTCTAACAGGGGTACATAATTATGTGAACGAAGTAAGCACTATAGAAAAAGTATATATTGATATATATTTTATTATTTATTATTTGGAAATGATAATTTAAAGAATTAATTTAATCATTACTAGAAAGTATTTTTTTTGGTAGTCCCCAAGCTTTGCTAAAATATTTTGGAAGGCAATCTAGAATATTTTCCAATACAATCTGAAATATTTTGTAGAATGTTTTGCAACACAATCTGAAATATTTTGATAGGCAATCTAATATATTTTAGTGCATGCTTTGAAATATATTTTGATACTCAATAATATCTTTTTGTACGGAATAATATATTTTTGTACTTAATATAATATATTTTGGTACTCAATTGAGATATTTAAGTACTAGATCTAATAGGTGCATTACTTGTTTCCAAAGTTTCTAACTTATTAGTTGTAAACTATCTCTATAAATAGAGAACTCACACAGTGCATTCTACACACCGAAATTCATAGTTGATGCTTCATGTGCTTTTCCTCTCTTCTCCCTCCTTCGACTTGTGTCAGTGAGTCATTCTCCTTTTTGCTACTCCTTCTGTCCCTTCGGAATTAAGAGTGTTCTTAAGACCATAATCCCTCTTCTGTTTAATGTCCTTTCAGAACTTAGAATGGTCTTAAGAGCATAGTCCCTTCATTTTTTATGTCTCTTTAGAATAAATAACATTTTAAGATCATGGTCCCTTGTTCGGTATGATAAGAATGATCTTGAAAATATATTGGTTTCTAGAAGACTTGGTATTTTGTTTCAATTCTGAATACTGCTCATGTTTGATGTATCGAAAATAGTTTTAAATTGTTACTAGTTTTCAGTCTTTATTTCTAATATTTTTATTTTCTTTCAACCGGTAAAAGAATTCAATAAGAAACACCACATATGGTAATTGGCATGAAGGAAATGAGCATACAAATTCTTCTACTATTACACGCAGTTCTAATAGTAGAAAAATTTGCATGGTTTTTTCCTTCGTGTCAATTACAATATGTGGTGTTGCTTATTGAATTCTGGTTGGAAGAAATTAAAAATATTGGTAATAAAGATTGAAAACCAGTATCCATCTAGAACACTTTTCAATGCGGAAATTTCTACGGTACACTAGTAAATTGAGGTATAATGGTACTTTTGCTTTCTAAATTTTTAAATTAACGATCACTCTTTAAGAAGTAAAGAGCTATTTGTCGCCATTTATAATTTAGAAAATATTATTTCAATAGAAAGCACATAATTTCATTATTTATAAGAATCATAATACTTTTTTACATATTATTGTAAAAATTCTCTATTACGAGTGATAAAAATTAAAAAAAAAATCTATTTTATTTCGTTGATGCTTTTGGTGAATAAGATTTGGTTTTTATAATTATAAATGACAAAAAAACAAAAATGCACGGGATTTTAAAATACATCTTGGAAAGCGGACTCTATTTATTAGATAGATGTCAATGAAGTAATAAACTCTTGATAAATCGGAATAGTATTCGCTTTGCAAATGTTCAAGTTGTAGAGGACGCCTTTGTTTATTAGCAACCTTTTAGAAATCTCTTGGACGTTATTTCTGAAACCATTTTTTTTAAATTCATGTGGGGGATTGTTGGAACATGTGTGGAAATCGAGTTAAAGTAGTAAACACAAATTCTCTTGTTTGGTAGAACTAGTATTGTGTGAATTTAAAAAAGTGGAAGTCCCACATTGGATGGAACACACACAATAGAAGTGTTTATATCGTGGGGTTGTACCTCTAACAGGGGTACATAATTATGTGAACGAAATAAGCACTATAGAAAAAGTATATATTGATATATATTTTATTATTTATTATTTGGAAATGATAATTTAAAGAATTAATTTAATCATTACTAGAAAGTATTTTTTTTGTAGTCCCCAAGCTTTGCTAAAATATTTTGGAAGGCAATCTAGAATGTTTTCCAATACAATATGAAATATTTTGTAGAATGTTTTGCAACACAATCTGAAATATTTCGATAGGCAATCTAATATGTTTTAGTGCATGCTTTCAAATATATTTTGATACTCAATAATATATTTTTGTACTGAATAATATATTTTTGTACTTAATATAATATATTTTGGTACTCAATTGAGATATTAAGTACTAGATCTAATAGGTGCATTACTTGTTTCCAAAGTTTCTCACTTATTAGTTGTAAACTATCTGTATAAATAGAGAACTCACACAGTGTATTCTACACACCGAAATTCATAGTTGATGCTTCATGTGCTTTTCCTCTCTTCTCCCTCCTACAACTTGTGTCAGTGAGTCATTCTCCTTTTTGATACTCCTTTTGTCCTTTCGGAATTAATAGTGTTCTTAAGACCATAATCCCTCTTCTGTTTAATGTCCTTTCAGAACATAGAATGGTCTTAAGAGCATAGTCTCTTCATTTATTATGTCTCTTTAGAATAAATAACATTTTAAGATCATGGTCCCTTGTTCGGTATGATAAGAATGATCTTGAAAATATATTGGTTTCTAGAAGACTTGGTATTTTGTTTCAATTCTGAATACTGCTTTTGTTTAATGTATCGAAAATAGTTTTTAAATTGTTCAGTCTTGATAAGAAACACCACATATGGTAATTGGCATGAAGGAAATGAGCATACAAATTCTTCTACAATTACACGCAGTTCTAATAGTAGAAAAATTTGTATGATTCTTTCCTTCGTGTCAATTACGATATGTGGTGTTGCTTATTGAATTCTGGTTGGAAGAAATTAAAAATATTGGTAATAAAGATTGAAAACCAGTATCCATCTAGAACACTTTCATTGCGGGAATTTCTACAGTACACTCGTAAATTGAGGTGTGATGGTACTTTTGCTTTCTATGTTTTTAAATTAACGATCACTGTTTAAGAAATAAAGAGCTATTTGTCACCATTTATAATGTAGAAAATTTTATTTCAATATAAAAGACATCATTTCATTATTTATAAGAATCATAATATTTTTTTACATATTATTGTAAAAATTCTCTATTACGAGTGATCAAAATTAAAAAAAAAAATCTATTTTATTTCGTTGATGCTTTTGGTGAATAAGATTTAGTTTTTATAATTATAAATGACAAAAAAACAAAAATGCACGGGATTTTAGAACAGACCTTGGAAAAAGGTTTATAAGCGGACTCTATTTATGAGATAGATGTCAATGAAGTAATAAACTCTTGATAAATCGGAATAGTATTCGCTTTGCAAAGGTTCAAGTTGTCGGGGACACCTTTGTTTATTAGCAACCTTTTAGAAATCTCTTGGACGTTGTTTCTGAAACCATTTTTTTGAAATTCATGTGGGGGATTGTTGGAACATGTGTGGAAATTGAGTTAAAATACTAAACACAAATTCTCATATTTGGTAGAACTAGTGTTGTGTGAATTGAAAAAAATGAAAGTCCCACATCAAATGGAACACACACTTTAGTAGTGTTTAGAAAAAATATATATTGATATCTATTTTATTATTTATTATTTGGAAATGATAATTTAAAGAATTAATTTAATCATTACTAGAAAGTATTTTTTTTCGTAGTCCCCAAGCTTTGCTAAAATATTTTGGAAGGCAATCGAGAATGTTTTGCAACACAATCTGAAATATTTTGTAGAATGTTTTGCAACAGAATCTGAAATATTTTGGTAAGCAATCTAATATCTTTTAGTGCATGCTTTGTGTAACACCCCATTTTTCCAACTTGAAAAATTTTGCATAAAAATCAGAGTAATCAACTTAAGGATGTCACACTACTTTAAAAGATAAATAGAGTAGAATTACTATTTATTCAAAACATCTCATGTCATCAATTCAAATCTCATTGCAGCGGAAAACATTAATTAAACAATGTAATGGCACCACGGCCTCAACATAAACAACTTATTAAAATTTCATTCTAGGTAGTTCATCAACATAATTCATAATAATACGTATTAAATGGAAAACAACACAAATAACTCCATCCCGTTACGTATCAGAGCGACCCTAAGACGACGCGTGAGAGAGTCAACTCGCTTCAACAGCTATTCCTGATTATCTGCACGTAGAGGCAACATTCAAACAGAATGGGTGAGATTTCACATTCAATAAAAATAAGCGTATAATTCTTTAAAAGAATTTAACGACGCATAACAACACCTATTCATCTTTAGTAACACTAATAAACAATAATTTAATTAAGAGAATTTATCAACACAGAACAACAACAAATCATCATCAACAATGCTTCAAATAAACAACATAAACAACAACTATAAATAATATTGATCCTTCACAAAGTTCCAACTATAAATCATCAATTCAACTTCAAATCTTCATTAACAATGCTTCACATAAACATCATAAACAACAACAATAAATAATATTGATACTTCACATAGTTTCTCATTAACAACTCATTAGGAATTGACAACTTGACAACAACGACAATGCGACAACATCGACATCAACTCGACAATGCAACGACAACAACATCAACTTGACAATGCAATATGCATGTGGTACCAATCAAGGCATCAAGCCCCCAACGTATAAAGCAAATAGGCTCACAGGACATCAAGCCCTCAACTTAATAGAGCAAATAGGCTCACAGGGCATCAAACCCTTAACTTAATAGAGCAAATAGGCTCACAGGGCATCAAGTCCTCAACTTTAGATAAGTATGCATGGACTCAGCAACCAACAACTTTAACAACTTATACGACTTCAACAACTTACAACTTAGCGACTTTTGCAATAACTTGCAACTTTAACGACATTGACGACAACAGCGGCAACGATAACAACAACGACTTTGCATCATAATATCATAATTCATCAATATATACATTCATATAGTAATTCATTAATTATGAACAACATCATATAACATCATATTTATCAACAGATACATTCATATAAGAATTCATCAATCAAAGATATTTATATAATATGTATCTCAAATTATCCAACAACAATCTTCATATTAATTCAGACTCACTGAAAGACTACAATTATAAACAACTTTCATTCCTACCCCAAAGACCAACTCAGAATGTCACGTGCGACAAAGATCGCAAGAACACTAAACAAGGTTGACTGACACTGAGTAACTCGCGAGGCGAGCCACTCTACTCACTATGGCGAGTTCAGGAAAAAGGGTACTTGTAACACCCCGTTTTCCCAACTTAAAAATTTCAAACATATAATCAGAGTAGTCATCATATAAATGGAATGCTACACTTCAAAAATCTTAAAACAAGATAATTAACTAATTATCCTTCAACATAAATCATCAACATATTAGCAGCGGATTAAATTCTTCATCATAAATAAAATCTTGGCACGCAGGCCTCATCATAATATCTCATAAATTCAGTTAAACAACGTATCATTTAAATTCATAAACAAATACATAAAGGAATAAGAAATAGCCACAAAAGATCCCATCCCGTTACGTATCAGAGCACCTAAAGAACACAGTGAGGGATAACCACTCACGACAACAACACCAGCTACTTAAACTTGATCACCTGCAAGTTACTCATACGAAGAGCAACATTTCCAAGCAGAAGGGGTGAAATTTCACAAAACAATAATATTAAGCATATAATTCAACAATTATATTCAACAACAAGAAATCATCATAATATTCATCATAGATAATAATGTATCATTTATCACTTCCTTCATAGTTCATATAAACAATCACAACCTCACAACTTATCATCTTTGACTCGAAAAATGCGACTATGCAACTCAGACCTCTTATATGCATGTGGTACCAATCAACGTAATAAGTATTAATATACTTCCAAGGCATCAAGCCCCCAACATAATTGAGCTAAAGCTCCAGGGCATCAAGCCCCCAACGTGGTGAGCAAAGGCTCCAGGGCATCAAGCCCCCAACAATGAATGCTAATGCATGGACACATCATCTTAACAACTTAAAACAACATCATCTTATAAGTCCAATAATTTGGAACATCATCATCATCATCTTAGACCGACTCATGCAGCTTAGTTAAATAACAAACAGCTACATAGGCAGTATGCAAATCATCATGATATAACAATATCAAATGCAAATCAACAACATCTCAAATATCAGCTTAATTCATAAAATGTATATATATACAATTATACCATTAACAACAACAATAGATCATATTAAATCAGGCTTACTGAAACAACAACAGCAAGATAAACAACTTAGTTTCTAACCTCTAAGATCAACTCACATCAACTCGTGCGACAAGGATCACATTTTTCCTAAACAAGGCATTCTGTAACACAAGTACTCGCGAGGCGAGAGCCTCTACTCGCCATGGCGAGTTCAGGTTCAGTTCACAAATTTCATTCTAAAATCTTTACAGGTTCAAACTCATTCTCCAATCTTTCCTAATCATTATTAGACATGTTCAGGTACTCAAAAGCATCTAAGGATCATCCCAAAAGTCAAAATTATGAAATCTGAATAGCTCTCTGGTCATACTCGCTAGGCGAATTCATCTGTTCGCAATGGCGAGCTGCGACGTGCAACTCGCGAGGCGGGGGAAAATTGTTCGCGAGGCGAGCGATGAAATTCATCCCTCGCGAGGGCGAGCGATGAATGTTGGCTCGGGCAGAAGTGCAGTTTTCACGAAAATTCATCTTTTCTCATGGTTTTAAGCCTAACATTGATTCCAGAATTCATCCTACACATTATCTAAGGTCTAGGAACAGTTTCTACATCAATCTAACAAGTTTCCACCATTTAATCAATAATTCTACAATTTTAACCTACTTTTCAATTCCTCTAAAACTCAGCCTACATCATGTTAAACCTAACCATTGAATCACATACTTAATAAAATTGCAAAGTTAGTCTCACCCTTACCTTAACAATGAAAATCGCAGCTTTCGAGATTGTTCTCCCTTCTCTTGGCTTTTTCTCCCTTTTTTCAAAAACTGATCGTACGTTATGTTTTTCTAACTAGGTCTTTCCTATTTATATCTCTTCCATCTATCTTATCTTATTTCTCTTTCTCCCCCAAAACTCTCTAAAATCTCAAAACAATAAAATAAGTCACAACTCCTCATAAATCACATAAAATCACTTCAATCATATAAACCTCTTAAATCACACATATATCATATAAATATAATATAAATTCATCTTAATAACTTCTACATTCAATTAAATAATTAAATAATTCAAAGAGGGCGTTACAGTACTCGCTATGGCGAACAAGCTACTCGTCGTGGCGAGCTAAAAATGATGGCTCTCGGGAGTTTGACATTTTTCACACAAAAATTTCATTTTTAACTTCCCTATGCCCAAATTTGATCCAAAAACTTGCCTAATCATTTCTAAACATGTAAAGGCACTCAAAACCATATAAAACTTGACCCCTATCATTAATTCACAAAATCTTATTTTTCTCACCGGGTAACTCGCTATGGCGAGCGATTTACTTGCAATGGCGAGCGACAACTGGGTTTACTCGCGAGGTGAAAGAGGTTACTCACAATGGCGAGCGATGAAGATGATCACTCGCGAGGCGAGAACAGTTACTCGCTATGGCGAGCGATGGATGTCAGTTCTACGGGCAGAATGGAGTTTTCAACAAAACTCACCTAATTCCGTAACTCTAACCTTAAAAGTGATTATAATCATTGTTCTATGAATAATGTAAGGTCTGGACATTATTTCTACATCAATTCAACAGATTTCTACTCTTAAATCAACTAATTACAACTTCTAACCCTAAATCCCAAATTCTCAAAACTCCAACCTACAACTTGTTAAATTCAATTTTCAGAATTATAACACTTAGAATAAGAGAAAGTTAGTCCCACCCTTACCTTAGATTAGATGATCGGAAGGTTCTACGAGTTCTCTTCTACTTACTTTCTCTTATTTCCAAATCTTCCCTCCAAGTCTCAATATTCTATTCTGATATATATATATATATATATATATATATATATATATATATTTCCACACCAAATAACATAATATTTCTACACCAAATATCATTAAAGTGTTAGGAGAGAAACTGACACAAATTACTATTACAAGAATATTAATGTTCATATGTATAAGAAAAAAGAAATAATAAGAGAGGGAGAAGAAGTGTTACCACTTTGCTTGGAAGGAAGTTTGATGAAAATGTCATGCAATAATAGACTATATAGCAACTTTATGAAGGTCAACTTGAAACATAATTTTTTATGATTTGAGAGACAAATGAAGGCTATAAGTGTTATTTTGAGTTAATTATCTTCCTCGGACCTGCATTGAAAATATTGATTGTACCATTAATTTAAAATAACACTTATACCCTTCATTTGTCTCTCAAATCAGAAAAAGTTATAGTGGTAGTTTCTTCATTTCAAGTTGGTCTTTAGAAAGTTGATATATAGTCTATTATTTCATGACATTTTAATCAAACTTCCTTCCAAATCAAAGAGGGAATACTTCTTTTTCCTCTCTTATTATTACTTTCTTCTTATACATATGAACATTAATATTCTTGAAATATTAATTTGTGGTTACTAAGAAACAATTCATTTTCATGGTCATTTCCTTCGAGGCGAGCGATGAAGATCATCGCTCGCGAGGCGAGGTTCATAGCTCGCCGTGGCGAGCGATGAATGTTGCTACGGCCAGGCTTCCTATTTTCACAAAAACTCGACGATTCACATGGTTCTAAGCTTGTTCTTGATTCCAAAGTTCGTCCTAAACATTATCTAAGGTCTAGGAACACTCTCTACATCAATTAAATCAATTCTCACCGTTTGATCATCAATTCTAAGGTTTTGACCTAATTTTCGTTTTCTCCAATTCAATCATTTCTCAAGGTTTTAAGCCTAATTTCGATTCCTTAATTCATCTTAATCATTATCTAAGGTCTAAGGACAATTTCTACATCTTTTTAACAAGTTTCTACCGTTTAATCATCAATTCTATCAATTTGACCTAATTTCCGATTCTTCTTAAACTCATCCTAATTCATGTTAAACTTAACCATTGATTCACATACTTAATAGAATTGCAAAGTTAGTCTCACCCTTACCTTAATACACAAAATCGCAGCCTCTAGGTCTTCTTCCTCTTCTCTTGACTTTTCTCCCTTTTCTCCAAAAGCAGTCGTACGTACGTTATGTTTTTCTAAACTAGGTCTCTCCTATTTATATAAATCTTTAACCTACTTATTTTTCTCTTAAATCCAAATATTAATATTCTATTCTAATATATACATATATATAAAATATTTCTATAACAATAATAAATAACAAATATATCTCTATAACATATATATATTTCCATAACAAATCATTCATATTTCCATAGCAAATGACATATATTTCTACAACAAATCATTCATATTTCTATGATAAATAACATTTATTTCTATAACAAATCATGTATATTTCTGAACCAAATAACATATATTATATTTCTAAATCAAATAGCATATATATATATATATATATATATATTTCTTAAATCAAGTAACATATATCATAACAAAATATCACTTATCAAAATAAATCATATAAATCACACAAATCATATAAGTATATTCTAAACTCATTTAAAATAATCAAATAATTAGAGAGGGTGTTACAACTCTCCTCCCCTTAAAAGAATTTCGTCCTCGAAATTCAAGCACACAAGAAATAAATTCAATCATTGCATAACCATACTAAACCATATATAGTTAAATAGAAACTTCAACAAAGCATGCAAACCACATCAAAGTTAGTGAATCAAACATGATCATATAATAAACATAACTATTAATCAGAAACACAACAACAACTAATCAAATAGCATAAAGATAGTAATATAACTATTATTAAAACTCGACACAACTCTTCTAATTGGTCGGACGGACCGACCAGCTCTGATACCAATTGTAACACCCCGTTTTCCCAACGTGAAAATTTCATTTATTTAATCAGAGTAATTCACCTAAACGGAATGTCACATTCTTTTCTTAAAATCATAAACTGAATAAATAACTATTTATCCTTTAAAATTCGATAACTAAAAAGTCTTTAATACTTCGCAGCGGACATTATTCAATAATCAAAACAGTCTTTGGTACAAGGCCTCATCATTAATATCTCATAAAAATCCATTCTAAAAACATAGTCATAATTCTTCAAAAACAATACGCAAGGAATAGAAAGACAACATTAAAATTCCAATCCCGTTACGTATCAGAGCACCTAAAGACACTTGAGCCATCACTCCTACTAATCATTAATACCTGCAAGTTACTCATACGAAGAGCAACATTTTCAAGCAGAAGGGGTGAGATTTCACAAAACAATAATATCAAGCATATAATTCAATAATTATATTTAACAACATAAATAACATCATTAGTAATAATAATTCTTCATGTAATAATTCTTAATAGTTCAACCAACTTCTAACTATCATTTACTTCATACTCATCACATTATAAACATCATCATATAACACATATTAACCAAATCATAACAACATAGATCATCACATCATAATCATAGTTCATATACAACATAACAACATCTTAATCATAATTCATATACAACATCTAAATCATAATTCATATACAACATCTAAATCATAATTCATATACAACATAACAACATCATTAATTCATAATTCATATACAACATAACAACATCATTAATTCATAATAATAATTATTCATCAAACATCTCATTATCAATTCATTAATAAAAGACAACTTATCAATTTAACATAAACATCATCAAGTACACTTAACAACTCATAGATATCATCATGTAATCATCATCACTAATAACTTTAAAACAACACAATATAATCATCTCTTATTAATAGTAATAATTATCTACATCATAACATAAACATCTTCTTATAATAATATAACAACAACGTAACATGATATTCACTTAATAATAATAATAATTATATATACATCATCTCGTCATAATATAATAATATAACAACAACATAGCATGATATTCACTTAATAATAATAATAATTATATATACATCATCTCGTCATAATATAATAATATAACAACAACATAGCATGATATTCACTTAATAATAATAATAATTATATATACATCATCTCGTCATAATATAATAATATAACAACATATTCATCTTCTTGTATTAATATAACAACAACGTATTCATCATCTTATGAAAATATAATCAACACATACTAACACCATAATCAACATCATAAATCTTCAACATAAACATCTTAAACAATATCATCTTAAACATCATAGCATCTTTGATAAACAATTACCAAGTAATCACAACATTCGATCATCATCAATAACATAATATAATATTCATTTAATAATATTAATCATATATAGAACAACATATTCATCACTTAATAGTAACAATTATACACAACATCGTAACAACTTAACAATATCATAATCATTATCTTAAACAACATAGCAACATAACAATATCATAATCAATATCTTAAACAACGTAGCAACATAACAATATCATAATCAACATGTTAAACAACATAGCAATATTTTAGTCAACATCATATAATTCACATCGTATAATCTTCGTAGGTACTTCTTTAACAACACATGGGTAGAACACAACTCGACAAACTCATGGATGATAATTCATCGACAACTTAACAACTCATGGATGATAATTCATCAACAACGACCTTGACTCGACATATGCGACAATGCAACTTAGACACGTATATGCATGTGGTACCAATCGTCATCATAAGTATTAATATACTTTTATCGTGCGGAGGGCAAAGCTCCTAAAACGTGCGGAGGACAAAGCTCCTAATCGTGGTGAGGACAAAGCTCAATGAAATGCTATGCATGGACTCTTAACAACAAAACACCGTAATCATCGTAATCAACATATCATCATGCATCCAATAATTTGGAGCTAAACGTCATCATTTCATAATATATATATAGACATCATGGACTCAGTTAAATAACAGCAGTAGCACAGTCAAGTCACACAACAATAGAGAGATATCAATATATCAATTGCAATTCACAACATAACAATATTAATGTGAAGCATCAACAACTTAAACATCAAACATCTTCCACATAAGGCATATAAATATTTCACATAACCAACAACAGCAACATAGGCGACACATAAACATCTCAGGATATAACAATATCAAATGATAATCAACAACAACTCATGTAACTTAGTTAAATAACAATAGCAGCATAATCAGATCATATCAAAAACTTAATATCAATTCATTTTCAACAACTTCCTGATCATTCAATAATAATTCAAGTAATGCAATCAATCAATAAATCACATTATAAACACTTAGCATTTCAATACAGCTTCACAAATAACAGTTAACATCTTAGATAGGTCTCATTACTACCTAAAGTTCCATTCCTAATCCAATCAAACGACTCAGGTCTCAAATTCCTCAAAAGCACTCAATTCTGGATGTGCTCGCGAGGCGAGAGTTCTTACTCGCCATGGCGAGTACCACTCATCTCCCAAACTAGTGTTGTTCTGGGTTCAATCTGATCCTACATTCAATCCTAATCAATACTAGGTATGTTCAGGCACTCTAAGGCATCCAAGGTCCAACTAAAAAGGTCGAAACACAAAATCTAACATGCTCTCTGCCTTAGCTCGCGAGGCGAGGAAGGGTTGTTCGCCGTGGCGAGCGATGCCAGAAACGCTCGCGAGGCGAAAGGAAAGGACTCGCGAGGCGAGCGATGAAGATCATCGCTCGCGAGGCGAGGTTCATAGCTCGCCGTGGCGAGCGATGAATGTCGCTACGGCCAGGCTTCCTATTTTCACAAAAACTCGACGATTCACATGGTTCTAAGCTTGTTCTTGATTCCAAAGTTCGTCCTAAACATTATCTAAGGTCTAGGAACACTCTCTACATCAATTAAATCAATTCTCACCGTTTGATCATCAATTCTAAGGTTTTGACCTAATTTTCGTTTTCTCCAATTCAATCATTTCTCAAGGTTTTAAGCCTAATTTCGATTCCTTAATTCATCTTAATCATTATCTAAGGTCTAAGGACAATTTCTACATCTTTTTAACAAGTTTCTACCGTTTAATCATCAATTCTATCAATTTGACCTAATTTCCGATTCTTCTTAAACTCATCCTAATTCATGTTAAACTTAACCATTGATTCACATACTTAATAGAATTGCAAAGTTAGTCTCACCCTTACCTTAATACACAAAATCGCAGCCTCTAGGTCTTCTTCCTCTTCTCTTGACTTTTCTCCCTTTTCTCCAAAAGCAGTCGTACGTACGTTATGTTTTTCTAAACTAGGTCTCTCCTATTTATATAAATCTTTAACCTACTTATTTTCTCTTAAATCCAAATATTAATATTCTATTCTAATATATACATATATATAAAATATTTCTATAACAATAATAAATAACAAATATATCTCTATAACATATATATATTTCCATAACAAATCATTCATATTTCCATAGCAAATGACATATATTTCTACAACAAATCATTCATATTTCTATGATAAATAACATTTATTTCTATAACAAATCATGTATATTTCTGAACCAAATAACATATATTATATTTCTAAATCAAATAGCATATATATATATATATATATATATATATATATTTCTTAAATCAAGTAACATATATCATAACAAAATATCACTTATCAAAATAAATCATATAAATCACACAAATCATATAAGTATATTCTAAACTCATTTAAAATAATCAAATAATTAGAGAGGGTGTTACAACTCTCCTCCCCTTAAAAGAATTTCGTCCTCGAAATTCAAGCACACAAGAAATAAATTCAATCATTGCATAACCATACTAAACCATATATAGTTAAATAGAAACTTCAACAAAGCATGCAAACCACATCAAAGTTAGTGAATCAAACATGATCATATAATAAACATAACTATTAATCAGAAACACAACAACAACTAATCAAATAGCATAAAGATAGTAATATAACTATTATTAAAACTCGACACAACTCTTCTAATTGGTCGGACGGACCGACCAGCTCTGATACCAATTGTAACACCCCGTTTTCCCAACGTGAAAATTTCATTTATTTAATCAGAGTAATTCACCTAAACGGAATGTCACATTCTTTTCTTAAAATCATAAACTGAATAAATAACTATTTATCCTTTAAAATTCGATAACTAAAAAGTCTTTAATACTTCGCAGCGGACATTATTCAATAATCAAAACAGTCTTTGGTACAAGGCCTCATCATTAATATCTCATAAAAATCCATTCTAAAAACATAGTCATAATTCTTCAAAAACAATACGCAAGGAATAGAAAGACAACATTAAAATTCCAATCCCGTTACGTATCAGAGCACCTAAAGACACTTGAGCCATCACTCCTACTAATCATTAATACCTGCAAGTTACTCATACGAAGAGCAACATTTTCAAGCAGAAGGGGTGAGATTTCACAAAACAATAATATCAAGCATATAATTCAATAATTATATTTAACAACATAAATAACATCATTAGTAATAATAATTCTTCATGTAATAATTCTTAATAGTTCAACCAACTTCTAACTATCATTTACTTCATACTCATCACATTATAAACATCATCATATAACACATATTAACCAAATCATAACAACATAGATCATCACATCATAATCATAGTTCATATACAACATAACAACATCTTAATCATAATTCATATACAACATCTAAATCATAATTCATATACAACATCTAAATCATAATTCATATACAACATAACAACATCATTAATTCATAATTCATATACAACATAACAACATCATTAATTCATAATAATAATTATTCATCAAACATCTCATTATCAATTCATTAATAAAAGACAACTTATCAATTTAACATAAACATCATCAAGTACACTTAACAACTCATAGATATCATCATGTAATCATCATCACTAATAACTTTAAAACAACACAATATAATCATCTCTTATTAATAGTAATAATTATCTACATCATAACATAAACATCTTCTTATAATAATATAACAACAACGTAACATGATATTCACTTAATAATAATAATAATTATATATACATCATCTCGTCATAATATAATAATATAACAACAACATAGCATGATATTCACTTAATAATAATAATAATTATATATACATCATCTCGTCATAATATAATAATATAACAACAACATAGCATGATATTCACTTAATAATAATAATAATTATATATACATCATCTCGTCATAATATAATAATATAACAACATATTCATCTTCTTGTATTAATATAACAACAACGTATTCATCATCTTATGAAAATATAATCAACACATACTAACACCATAATCAACATCATAAATCTTCAACATAAACATCTTAAACAATATCATCTTAAACATCATAGCATCTTTGATAAACAATTACCAAGTAATCACAACATTCGATCATCATCAATAACATAATATAATATTCATTTAATAATATTAATCATATATAGAACAACATATTCATCACTTAATAGTAACAATTATACACAACATCGTAACAACTTAACAATATCATAATCATTATCTTAAACAACATAGCAACATAACAATATCATAATCAATATCTTAAACAACGTAGCAACATAACAATATCATAATCAACATGTTAAACAACATAGCAATATTTTAGTCAACATCATATAATTCACATCGTATAATCTTCGTAGGTACTTCTTTAACAACACATGGGTAGAACACAACTCGACAAACTCATGGATGATAATTCATCGACAACTTAACAACTCATGGATGATAATTCATCAACAACGACCTTGACTCGACATATGCGACAATGCAACTTAGACACGTATATGCATGTGGTACCAATCGTCATCATAAGTATTAATATACTTTTATCGTGCGGAGGGCAAAGCTCCTAAAACGTGCGGAGGACAAAGCTCCTAATCGTGGTGAGGACAAAGCTCAATGAAATGCTATGCATGGACTCTTAACAACAAAACACCGTAATCATCGTAATCAACATATCATCATGCATCCAATAATTTGGAGCTAAACGTCATCATTTCATAATATATATATAGACATCATGGACTCAGTTAAATAACAGCAGTAGCACAGTCAAGTCACACAACAATAGAGAGATATCAATATATCAATTGCAATTCACAACATAACAATATTAATGTGAAGCATCAACAACTTAAACATCAAACATCTTCCACATAAGGCATATAAATATTTCACATAACCAACAACAGCAACATAGGCGACACATAAACATCTCAGGATATAACAATATCAAATGATAATCAACAACAACTCATGTAACTTAGTTAAATAACAATAGCAGCATAATCAGATCATATCAAAAACTTAATATCAATTCATTTTCAACAACTTCCTGATCATTCAATAATAATTCAAGTAATGCAATCAATCAATAAATCACATTATAAACACTTAGCATTTCAATACAGCTTCACAAATAACAGTTAACATCTTAGATAGGTCTCATTACTACCTAAAGTTCCATTCCTAATCCAATCAAACGACTCAGGTCTCAAATTCCTCAAAAGCACTCAATTCTGGATGTGCTCGCGAGGCGAGAGTTCTTACTCGCCATGGCGAGTACCACTCATCTCCCAAACTAGTGTTGTTCTGGGTTCAATCTGATCCTACATTCAATCCTAATCAATACTAGGTATGTTCAGGCACTCTAAGGCATCCAAGGTCCAACTAAAAAGGTCGAAACACAAAATCTAACATGCTCTCTGCCTTAGCTCGCGAGGCGAGGAAGGGTTGTTCGCCGTGGCGAGCGATGCCAGAAACGCTCGCGAGGCGAAAGGAAAGGACTCGCGAGGCGAGCGATGAAGATCATCGCTCGCGAGGCGAGGTTCATAGCTCGCCGTGGCGAGCGATGAATGTCGCTACGGCCAGGCTTCCTATTTTCACAAAAACTCGACGATTCACATGGTTCTAAGCTTGTTCTTGATTCCAAAGTTCGTCCTAAACATTATCTAAGGTCTAGGAACACTCTCTACATCAATTAAATCAATTCTCACCGTTTGATCATCAATTCTAAGGTTTTGACCTAATTTTCGTTTTCTCCAATTCAATCCTTTCTCAAGGTTTTAAGCCTAATTTCGATTCCTTAATTCATCTTAATCATTATCTAAGGTCTAAGGACAATTTCTACATCTTTTTAACAAGTTTCTACCGTTTAATCATCAATTCTATCAATTTGACCTAATTTCCGATTCTTCTTAAACTCATCCTAATTCATGTTAAACTTAACCATTGATTCACATACTTAATAGAATTGCAAAGTTAGTCTCACCCTTACCTTAATACACAAAATCGCAGCCTCTAGGTCTTCTTCCTCTTCTCTTGACTTTTCTCCCTTTTCTCCAAAAGCAGTCGTACGTACGTTATGTTTTTCTAAACTAGGTCTCTCCTATTTATATAAATCTTTAACCTACTTATTTTTCTCTTAAATCCAAATATTAATATTCTATTCTAATATATACATATATATAAAATATTTCTATAACAATAATAAATAACAAATATATCTCTATAACATATATATATTTCCATAACAAATCATTCATATTTCCATAGCAAATGACATATATTTCTACAACAAATCATTCATATTTCTATGATAAATAACATTTATTTCTATAACAAATCATGTATATTTCTGAACCAAATAACATATATTATATTTCTAAATCAAATAGCATATATATATATATATATATATATATATATATATATATTTCTTAAATCAAGTAACATATATCATAACAAAATATCACTTATCAAAATAAATCATATAAATCACACAAATCATATAAGTATATTCTAAACTCATTTAAAATAATCAAATAATTAGAGAGGGTGTTACACCTTGAAACTCTTGGATGAAGTGCAAATTAGGCTAATTGTATGATATTTGATAATCATAAGAAAAAACCATGCAATTACATTTAATAATCTACATTTACTACGTGTAAATTAATTATTCAATTTTTTGTTATTATTTTGAATTATAAAGTACATTGCCTAAATTATTAGAGATATATTTCACGATGCAGTTATTTCAAAAATTAAATGATATGCTTCTTCCAAAAAAAAAAATTAAATGGTTTAATCTCCAAGTTTGAAATTATTGTATTATGTTAAAAAAAATGTAAACATTTGGACATTTTGTTAACACCACAGTTTTAGGAGTATAAAATTGGGCAAGGCGGAAACTCCTATCACTAACCGACAACTTTCTAATCTCGTCTTCTTTTTCTCTGAACCCCAAATTCTGAAACAAAATCCCTTCTTCCATCTTTCCACTGCCGCGCCTGGCTTTTGTAACAGCCCGTTTTTCCAACTTGAAATTTTTTGCATAAATCAGAGTAAACAACTACAACAGAATGCTGCACTTCCTTCAAATATAAATATAGTAAAATTACTATTTATTTCAATCATCTCATGTCATCAATTTAAATCTCAATGCAGCGGAAAACATTTAAATTAAACATCGTATTGGCACAATGGCCTCAACTTAAACAACTTATTAAAATCTAGTCTAGGCAAATCTTCAACATAAACCATAATAATTACGTAACTCATGGAAAACAAGTAAAGATTCCCATCCCGTTACGAATCAGAGCGACCCTAAGACGACACGTGAGAGAGTCACTCACTTCAACATTTATCCTTGATTAATCTGCACGTTACCCACGTAGAGGCAACATTCAAACAGAAGGGGTGAGATTTCACATTCAATAATAATAACCATATAATTCATCAAATGCATTTAACAACATAGACATCATCAATTAATAATAATAATTCTTCATATAGTACTCCATTAACAACTCATTGAAAAATGACAACTTAACGACAGCGACAATGCGACATCAACGACTTCAACTAGACAATGCAACTAAGACTTCTTAATCACGCATGTGGTACCAACCAGGGTGTCAAGCCCTCAACATATAGAGCATAAATATACTCACAGGGCATCAAGCCCTCAACTTAAAGAGCAAATAGGCTCACAGGGCATCAAGCCCTCAACGTAGTAGAGCAAATAGGCTCACAGGGCATCAAGCCCTCAACTTAAATGAGTATGCATGGACTCAGCAACTTACAACTTAGACAACTTCAACAACTTATATGACTCCAATATCTTGGAACAACAACTTTGAACTTTGCAACTTAGACCGATACTTGCAACTTAATGATATTAATAATTCAACAACAGCAGAGACAGCAACATAAAACAACTTGCAACATAGCAACATTAATAATAACAACTTAGATGATATAACAACATTATTTTCTATATCATACACTTTCCACATAATATATGTAATTCAAAATAACCGACAACATTAATCATTTAAATACAGACTCTCTGAGAGGTTATACCTTTGAAAACAACTTCCATTCCTACCCGAAAGACCAACTCATAACATCACGTGCGATAAAGATCGAAAGAACCCTAAGTAAGGCCGACTGCCACTGAGTAACTCGCGAGGCGAGCCACTCTACTCGCGATGGCAAGTTCAGAAAAAGGGGGTACTCGCTATGGCGAGTAAGCTACTCGCTGTGGCGAGCTAAAACTGATGGCTCTCGGGAGTTTGACATTTTTCACTCAAAAATCCCATTTTTAACTTCTCTTTGCCCAAACTTGATCTAAAAACTTGCCTAATCATTTCTAGACATGTTAAGGCACTCAAAACACTCTAAAACTTGACCCAAAACGTTAATTCACAAAATCATGTTTTTCTCACTGGTAACTCGCTATGGCGAGCGATTCACTTGCAATGGGAATGACAACTGGGTTCACTCGCGAGGCGGGGGGAATTACTCGCAAGGCGAGCGTTAAAGTTCATCACTCGCGAGGCGAGATCAGCTACTCGCTATGGCAAGCGATGAATGTCAGCTCGGGCAGAATGCAGTTTTTCTTAAAAACTCACTCAATTCCATGGTTCTAATCTTAAAACTAATTCTAATCATTGTTCTGTGAATAGTCTAAGGTCTGGACACTATTTCTGCATCAATTCAACAGGTTCCTACTCTTAATTAATCAATTCTCCAACTTTTAAACCTAATTCTCAAATCCTCAAAACAACAACCTACAAATTGCTAAATCTAATTTTCAGAATTATAATACTTAGAACTAGAGAAAGTTAGTCCCACCCTTATCTTAATCGATCGCAAGCTTCTCCTCTTTGGTTCTTCTCTTCTCTTGTTTTCTCCCTTTTTCTCCAAAAACTTGTTTCGCGTGAAAACTATTATGACCTTTGTTTCTCCTATTTATTTCATCAACCCTCTTTATCTTATTTCCACTTATTCCACTAAACTCTTCTAAATTCCAAAACAGCCCCCCACAACTTAATATTATTTTATTTTCAAATCTTATTCTATTAAATAATAAAATAAGTCACTCAATAAATCAACAACACTCCACATAATCATTTAAATCACATAAATCATATAAATAGACTCTAAACCCAATACAATAATCAAATAATTAAATAGGGCGTTACAGCTTTCGTCTCCCAACCACTGTCAATCTCGGCACTTCTTCAGACAAAAGAAGCTTATTTTATTTATCTCTTCAACTGTCTCTACCTGTCTATACGAACCAAATCTCCAAAGGAGTAGATAAAAAAAATCTGGAAAATGAAAAACATTTCCCAAGTTACCGATTAAAATGGGAACACATTCTTTATAAAAAAAAAAACTATATGAAGGAAGGGCACGACCATGCCTGTCTGACTGCTCGTTTTAGTGCACTAACATGTGTATATATTTTAAAGGATAAATTTGACCTACATTGTGAAGAAAGAAAATATTAAAGATTTAAACAAAAATTGATCTTTTTTTTCTCGATAACTAATTTGGCCCCGGGACCAGAATAGGTCTTCACTCATTTTCAAACATGCTTAGAGAACAAAACAAATTTGAGATGAAATTTTCTAAAAGACCTCAAATTCTATTTTTATTGTTCCAATGTGTTCCATTTCGGATTAATAGTAATTCGGTGGAAATTTGTCGAGATTAAATTATGGGTTAAATATATTTTTAATCCCTATTAAATTATAAAAGTTTAATCTCAAAAAAAATTTATTCACTTTTAGTCCCTATTTGCACTGTAAAGGGACTATTTTGGAGGACTAAAAATATCCATTTTTTTGTATAAAGTTTTCAAAATAGGGACTATTTTTACAAACTAAAATATTTAGAAGGACTAAAATTACCATTAAAATTTCATAGGGACTAAGCGCTTAAAATCTCATGATTTTGTAGAGACTAAAAACATATTTAACCCTTAAATTATTCAAAAAATATATATTGATATATATTTTATTATTTGGAAATATTAAATGAAATAATTACTTTATTCATTATTAGAAAGTTTTTTCATTGTCACCAAATTTTGGAACACAACATGATATATTTTAGTATTTTCGTACGTGATTAGACATATATTTTGGCACTCAAAGTTTCTCATAGTTGTGATTTTTCTATATAAATAGGTAGATCACGTAGTTCATTCCACACACAAAAAAAATATTGTGAAACTTCCAATCCTTCTCTCTCTCTCTATTCTGAAGGTTGGAGAAGCGGAGAAAAGCTTTGGTAACACGGGAGATGTCAACTTGTATGCTCAAATGATAGAAGATGCTGAGGGATTGGAAAAGATTGATAACATGCAGAATCATGACAACTATTTTAACTTGTTTTGATCGCTATTTGCATGATTTACTTCCGAAAAAGTGAGGAATAGGCATGGCAATGGGGCGGGGTGGGGACGGGTTTTACCTTCTCCGTCCCCATACCCGATTCTCATATACTTACCCGTTACCCTATCCATATCCAACAGGGATGAGAAATTGAATCCCATCCCCGTCCCCGATGGGTTCGGGTCCCTGCCCCATTCCCATCCTCGCATCGAATAATTTTTTTTTAATAAAAAATAGAAGTTTTTTTGCATCCCCAAAAGCAACGTTATAATACATTATCCACCAATATGCTCACTTTAACATTTGTTAGACGTAATGATTTAATTGATCCTTCAAATATCAATGGTAGTTTTTATTAACATGACAATTATCAAACAAAATAACATGACATATCAACATAAAGTAATCTTTTACATTTGGGACGGGTATGGGGTTCGGGGTGGGTACCTATATAACCATCATCCATCCCATACCCGTGTTTTGAAATCGGGGAAAATCCATACCCATACCCAAACTCAGTCAAAATGGGGAAAACCCGTCAAATTGGATTTGGTTCGTGCGGGTAACCGCGCGGGTATAGGTTTTGTTGTCATGCCTAGTGAGGAAGGCAACCCTTGGTATTATATAGGTATTTTCAGAAAACTAGGATCCTTGGCTAAACTGTGAAGCACTTTGACTTGGAGCAGCATCGTCAATTGGAGAGCTTGAAATCAAATTTGAATAAAACACAAGTCTTTAGAATGTTAATATTTTTTTTTAAGGGTTTAGAATGTTAATATGTTATTTGTTATATAAAATATGCACAATCCAACGGCAAAAGTTATGGTGCATAAGCCATAACTTATGCACCATGCATAAGGTCTTCACAGCCATCAGATCAATTGGACACTTGTAATAATCCTACGGTCTTCAGCTCAGACCCCACAATCTGATTGCACAAACCCCTTATTCTACGATCACCGAAGCATTCCACGGCTACTTCAAGGCGTCACTGAAGCATTCCGCCGTCACTACATGATTTTCCAGCTAAGGTTGTGCGACCCTTGCCCGACGTGGTTTTCCGGCAACTTCACGGCGTGATTTCGCCGATTTTCAACGGCGAACCTTGCTCGCCGCTCCGACGTCGTATTCCGGCTAGTCATGGCGTGATTGCGACCCCAGCTCGCCGGTCGTCGTTTCATTGTCTAAGGTTGCACGAATTTCACCCTTGCTCGTCGTCGGTCGTCGTTTCATTGTCTAAGGTTGTACGAATTTCACCCTTGCTCGCCGATCTGACGTCGTTTTTCCGGCTATCGCACTCCAGCAACATTCGTACTACAATTGAAGAGGTAATCATGTATATGATTTTTGTTGTATTTAGGTTTTATTCAAATTTCGGATTTTGTTAATTGTTTTCTGTTCTTAGGATCAATTTAGTGATAAAATACATCTAGCATCAATTTAGGATCAATTTCTGGCTCTTGTGTGTTCTTAATACATCTAATTTTCGTACTGCAATTTTTTTTTGTTCTAATGGTAAACCATTTTCACATCACAATGATTTTGACATAGTTTTGAGAGTTTAACAAAGTGCTAACAAAGTGCATTGTGGCTTCTAAACCATTTCCATATTACTTGTTATTTTCACTTATATTTTCTGACTCTTTTGTGTTTTTTCCTAACTCAAACACAAGATGAACATGAGACATATCAATGTCGGCATCAACACACAAGATTATATTCAAATAATTCACACACACATACAATAAAACCAAATATATTAGTGTATGGCAAAACCATTGAAAGAAAACAACCGTTGGTAGGGCAATTAGTGCATCGGCCGAAAATTAACACACAACCACATTTTTAATAGCATCAAAATATATTAGAATTTAGAGCCAAATATGTGCTAGAATTAGTATCTCACAAGGATAACAATGAAAACCTAGTATGTATTTGGTACAAAGAATCATCAACACATCCCAATAATTCTGAATTCTCAGCATTTGGTGGTGTCATAATAAATCAAAAGTTTCGATGAAAACCTAGTGTTTCTGACAATAATATATTTGTTTGTTCTTAATAGTTTTTGTTGCTGTTTTCAATGGATTTGATATCAACTTCATCTGAGAGTAGACAATTGAGTGTTGAAACTTCGTCACTGATTCATGATAGTTCTCAATGTTACTCCCCTAGCAATAAAGAATCATGGAAGTCTTTAGTCTTTCAATCTATTAAAGAGATTGAAGATTTTTATAGTAATTATGCATAACACACTGGATTTTCTATTATGACTATGTTGAAGTCGAAGAATAATTCACAAAATAAGAAATCAGATAAGGTACATTATGTGCATTATGTTTGTAACAAACAAGGTTTCAAGAAGGGAAGTTTGCTTAATCCTAACAACAGGCCAACATCAGACAGTCCACTGGTTATTGAGTTTGTGAAAGTGAAAGAAAAACCTGAGGAAAGGGTTGGTTGTAAAGCTGGAATATATTTGAAGCTGGATGAAGTTTTGAATGTGTATAAGATTTATAGATGGGATGTGGCTCAATGTCATCCATTACATAAACCAGAGCATTTGTGTTACCTGAGATCATTTCGAGAAGTAAATGAAGTTCAAGGATAACTAGCTCTAATAAATTCTAAAGCTGGAATGTCGATGAGAACGTCTTATGAAGTTCTTGGTCAAGGAGTTGGAGGTATGGAGAATCTTCCTTTTCGGTTTTCAGACTTAAAGAACTATCTAATGACAATTCGTCAAAAGGAGATGGTAGTTGGTGAAGCAACTGTAATTCAAGAATTCTTTAGAAATGAAGCTCTCTCGAAACCATCTTTTTACTATGATATCCAAGTTGATGCTGAAGAAGACATAGGTAGCATTTTTTGGGCAGATGGATTTATGCAACTGGATTATTCTCTATTTGGTGATGTCATCAGTTTTGATACAACTTACGGAACAAACAATCAATATCGGCCATTATGTTGTATTTTGTTCTGGCATGGTTAGTATAGGTAGGAGTACATTTTGAACTGCCTAGTGTCTAGGTGTGTCTGTCATATGTGTCCGAGATTGACTGTATAAGATTGATAAAGTTGCAGGCATTTTTACTTAGCCAGAAATTGTCTTGTGTGATCGATCTTTAGTACATACTTATTAGAATACTTAGTGTCTAGGTGTGTTTTATCATTGAGTTTATTCACTGCTGAGGCGTGATTTCTTATAATTTGTGATTACAGACTAGCATAAATGCATTATAATTTAGGGTTGGTTTCATTATTTAGTGTAAGTTATATATATGTTGTATTTTGTTTTGTTCTGATTTAGGTCATTTATTGGCCATTATTTCAGCTGCCTTTATTGGTTTTGACAGTCATCGTAAGAGTGTTTTATTTGGTGCTGCGCTATTGTACGATGAGACA
Organism: Medicago truncatula; assembly: GCF_003473485.1. Lineage (NCBI taxonomy): Eukaryota > Viridiplantae > Streptophyta > Magnoliopsida > Fabales > Fabaceae > Medicago > Medicago truncatula. The sequence continues at coordinate 21,032,455 of NC_053049.1, forward strand.
ACAACTACTTTTGATTGGTTGTTTACAACATTCTTGAAGTGTATGTCCAATAAGAAACCACAGACTATATATACAGACCAGGCTAGTGCGTTATTGTGTTCAATTCCGAATATTTTTCCAGGTGTTTTTCATGGGATTTGTTCATGGCACATGGCAGAGAATGCAAAGAAAAATCTTGGCTCTCGTGCAAACAGTGCATTTTTCGATGAGTTAACTAATTTGGTTTCAAATGTAGACGATGAATCAGATTTCGACTATAATTGGGATCAGATGATGAAAAATTGTTTTAATGGAAGGCCTACTTTAGACTTTAGGTGGCTTGTCCAAACTTACGGAAATTGTATGCATTGGTCTTCAGCTTGGGTCAAGTCACATTTTACAGCTGGTCTGAAAACAACTCAGTTAAGTGAGTCTTTCAATGCTTTTCTTCGTGGATTTCTGCAGCCAGACCATTCACTTGTTCGATTCTTTAGTCATTTCAACATTATGGTTCAGAGAATGAGGGATAATCATGCTGAGTTGGACTTCAAGGCTGCAAACACTAGAACAAAAAATAATTATCCCAACTGTCAGCTGATGCGGTCCGTTGTAAACAAGTACACACCAGCTTGCTTTGCATTTATTCACATGCAGTATGACCTTTCCTTCAAATACTATTATGAGGAGGACATAACAAAAGGGTCTGCCTTTAACAAGTTTTTCAAAGTTTTCACAATTGAAAAGGTTGATGATAATTATGATGATGTTGATAATGATAATGACGGGCCTTCCAATGTCGATGTTTTGGATGCAGAACTTCAAGAAAACCTTTTCCCAAGTTTTGAAGATCATGATCGACTTGATGAAAGGGTTGTCACAGTTGACATTAGAAGCAAAAGTTTTAGTTCTTCATGTCGTATGTTTGAGAACAAGGGCTTCTTATGTCGACATGTTTTGAAGATCTTGGAGTTCTTAGGTGGTTATGTGCAATATCATTTTTTGAAGTCAATACCTGGACAATATGTTTTAAAGCGTTGGACTAGAGATGTGCGTCCGTCTGTTTATAAGCTGAAATCTACCATCAATGTTGGCACTGAAGACACCACTCAAGCACAACGATATCAACAAATTTGTGTTGTTACCGTTCAGCTTTCTACACGTTTTTATGCAGATCCGGAGGCATCTGAAATTTTTCTCGACGGTGTTCTTGAAGCTGGGAAAAAGGCAGAGGAGTTGCTTCTTTCTAAAGGTATTCGTACAGACCCATCTTCCGTGACGTCATCATCCAAGTCTTCAAAAGGAGCTGTTGTCGGTGAACCATCTGCTGGGGTGAAGTCCACTGCACCAAAGTTCAAAGAAAGACCAAATCCAATTAAGTCAAAGAAGCGACTTAAAAGTGATTATGAAAAAGCTAGATAAAGGCAGAAATTCCTTATAAATCGGAAGAAACAAAAGAGAGATGAGGAAGCTTTAAAAAAAAAAACGGTCACTGATTGATTGTTTTTATGTTATAAGTTTGTAATAGATTTTATTGGGAATATTTTGATATGATCTATTGGAAATAATACATTTCACATTCTTTATTGTTATGTATTGATGATTATAGGTTGTTACAAAACCATTAGACAATTAGTTTGGTTTCACATAGAACACTATCAAAACCATTAAACCATACGTATGGTTTCTGTAATAGTTTTTATTTAAAACCATTTAAAAATAATACTTGGACAATTATATTTATTTTATTTACCATTTGACAATTATTTTTCTTTCACATACAAGTTTATTTAAATGTTTATCACATTTGTTTTTATTTACAAAACCATTAGAACCATGTACCAATAATAATTTCACTTAAAACCATTACACCCTTAACTTGGTTTTACATAGAACACTATCAAAACCATTAAACCATACTTATGGTTTCAGTATTCCATACCCCTAATTTTAATAAAACTAAATTAAATTGGACATTCTTGGGCCAAAAATAAATGTTTATCACATTAGAACCATGTATTAATAATAATTTCACTTAAAACCATTACACCCTTAACTTGGTTTTACATAGAACACTATTAAAACCATTAAACCATACTTATGGTTTCAATTCATCAAAATTCATAAACATCTATATACAAAAATCCATTATAAACTTGACACAAATTCAGAAATTCATAAACATCTTTATACAAACTCAATAAAAAAAAACATTAACACTAATCCGGTGTTAGCTTTTGAAGCAATTCTTCATAGTATGAAGTTGCTTCCTTCTCCACATAGATTCTTTTGATATTGCTTGAGTCGCTTAATATTGTTGAACAAATTCCAATTCTCAAATCCATAGTTTTTGAAACCCTGCCATTCTTCCCACGCTTTCTCGTTTTGGACTAATCTTTGAACGATTCCATTTCAGTATTGCCACCGTCCCATTCAGCAAGAAACTTCATGCAAAAGACTTCACAACTGTCTTTATCACATTGATTAGGCATCTTTGGTGTTTCCCACTTGAATGTGCTAAACTGGAAAGGCATTGTGATTTTTCTTTTCTTATACAATTCTGTCACAAATGCTTCCACCTCCTTCAGCCACACATCAAACATCTTCTTGTACACAGTTGCTTCGCCATTCTTCATGTTCAATGTCTCTCCTTTCAAGCTGTTCAGGAATTGAAATTTTTGGCTCTTGAGATTCACAACGAAGCATACATAATGAAAACCCGGATCTCCAATTAGTGCTGGCGTCATTATCTATTTCATCAGTAGAATAATCAACACCATATAAGTCAAATAATCAATATGTAGAAATCTCCAAAATTATAATGAACTGAGTCTTACATCTTCTAAACATGTAGGGTCAATAGCCTTCCAATCCATGTATTTGAACTTTTTCAGTCTTTCAATGAATCTTTTACATGCAACTGGGTTCGTTATATTTAGGGCATCGGGTCTTTGCAAGTCAACCTGTATATATAAAATGACTAAAATCAATTCCCAAAAAGACCTAAACAGTATGTAAACTTTTAACATTAATGGAATGTAATGCATACATAATTTATGAAAGGTGTAACCAGTCGTGTCATTCTTTCATTTGGTTGACTCCAGTTCAAGCAATTGAACCAGGCATTTATCATAAAACATGACACTCATTCATCTTTTTGAAGTGACCACAAGTCTCTCCTTTGTAGACTGAAAGCATGAGCCTTGTTATCCGAGCAATACAAAAGCTCCTCCCTAAATTATTATAAAACATTTAGGATTTGTTTGTACTATTAGAATATTATTTGAGATTACTAACCTAATAAAACAAGAAATTAAACCAATAGAATGTTTTATTTAGTAACCAAATAAAACCATTGTTAGAATGTTTTTAGAATGTTAACAAAGCATACTAATTCATATAATTTGCCAATAGATATTTAAAATAATTTTCCCTTACTCATCATGTGAAATGCTCCATGCAAATGTTGATATGTCCTTCTGCATCTTACTTGCATTTGGCTCATAGACAGCTTCATCGTAGGGGCTTGCAAGGTATTTTGATTTCTTCACAGCTCTCCTACGCTCAGGGTATGTGCCACCAGAATAAAGCATATCATGCTTCTTTCTTTTCTTTGTCTGCACAGTTTGGACATTATCCAAGTCGATTATTGCATCTGGTAACACCGACCTTAATGGAATTGCCCTGTCAAATAAATTACATAATTGTTAGTTTGCAGAATTAATATTGTGCAGAATTTAATGAATCAATTGTAATGTAGAATTGTCACATTGGTTGATTCTTACTCTATAACAAAGTGTTTGTTAGGTTCCAAAGGCTTCTGCTCCTTCGGGTTCTCCTCTAACATCAAGTTTGCTTGCTTCACATTCTGTTTTAACCGATTCACTATTGGCAAACACATCACATATAAAAAATCATTAGTTAGTTCTTATAGTTTTACACATTACAAATTAAAAACCATTAGTTAGTTCATATATATTCATTTCTTACCCTGCATTCGAAGCTCCTCCCCCATCAAAAAACTCTCGAAACTTCTCTGGTTTCTCCGTCTCCATCACATTGCTTGTTTCACATTGTGGCTTAACTGATTCACTATTGGCAAACACATCATATAGAAAACCATTAGTTCGTTCTTATAATTTTACACATCACAAATTCAAAACCATTAAAACACATCATATATATCCATTACTTACTTTGCATTCAAAGCTTCTCCCCCTCATCAAAAAACTCAAGATACTTCAAGATTGTTTCCTGTGTAAAAGAAAGATCTATATTGCATGCTTTCGTCACTGATTCATCAAGTCTTTTGGCATCAATTTCATCTTCTTCATTTTCCTCATTATCATCAATGATTTTATCATCCATCTCATCTGCTACATCTTTGTCATTATTCAACCTGAAACCATCAGTAAAGCATATGAAACAACAGATACAGTTTTTCATGTGAAGTGTCATTGAACATGATTTACAAAATTATTGTTCAGAGTCTTACAATTTGATGTGAAGTGTCATTAAGAGACTAAAATTAGATGCAATACCTTTCTCCCCCTCGAGTGCTTGTTTGTGGTATGGATGATTTTCTTTTCCGGGTTCTCAAACTTCTATTCTCCTCGGGTTCAGGTTGCACTTCAATCGGATTTTCCTTGGTTGTGTTTGTTTCTGTTGTAACTGCATCATTTTTCACAAAAGTTCCAACATTTCCCTCAGCTATTCTTCTTTCCAAGGTTTCCGCAGCTGTAGTGTAGATCCGTATACAAGACCTACAATGATTAAGATGCATTTCTGCCTGCAATTTTTTTATGTATATGTACTATTAGGATTTTCAAAACCATAATATTATTCATAATAACTATGATGGCCAATATATCACATCTGTCGTACATGATGATGCTGATCGATGTTTTGTTTGCATACATAAAATATCAATTATGTGCTATAGTAATCAAACATTATTTTGAAAAATTCCAAAGAAGTATGCTTGATGTTGTGACCATTTTCCTTATAAATTAGCTCCCAGTCTGAGTCTTGCATAATTGCAATTTTCATTCCTTAAATTATATGTGAACCATATAAGATAATAAGAGCCAATCATATACAGAAAACGATGAAACAAAAAATCTAAAAATGATTTCCTGGACACTTATTATGAAAACTATTTGTAAGGAAAAGCTACAAATTTATTCCAAACTCTAGATATCACGATGATGGAGAACATTATTCTGAAAATTTAATTTCAAAATCTTTAAATTTCAAAACCATAATATTGCATGAATAGTAGTTAGATCATTATTTTCCTCTCACCTTAGAGAGTGGACAGGTATCTGCATCAAAACACATTACATGCGGACCTTCGTCGGTGTTGTACAGTCTAGTTACCCCAGCTGTCAGTCCATGCTCGAGTCCCATAAGGTCATGGACCTTCTGAAGGTCTTGGTTTGCCGCCTTGACATCCCAATCACGAAGTGAAGGCCGCTTGTATTTTCCTGTCAGGAATGGGCTTCTCTTCCCCATTTTCTCCAAGTAATTAATCTGCACAATAAAAACATGCACATACATAAATTAAAAATCCACCACTTAGTTTTTTTAAAAATACAAATATATATATATAGAATGATCACCATTAGGAAGTGGAAGTCCGCTAATGGATTTGCAACTTTCGGAGTTTGCAAGCCTTCTTTCATATACTCAAGAACATGCGAGCATCAGTTATAAGAAGATACCCTAGCTGGATCTTCTAATATGTGCGTATATTGGAGAGATACGAAGCTACTATTAGTTGGGCACAAAATTTTGTGATTTATAAAACATATTGCACCCTTCACCCAAGCTTTTGGATTCTCTTGAGTCTTCAATATTCACTCCAAATCAGTCACCCTCACAGAAGCAGAATAATTTCCATTCAGCCCTAATTTTATCCTCAATCTCTTAATTGCTTCAACAGAGCAGAGATCAATGTTAATCTGCTTCCCCGCCATTGGAAGCTCATAGACCCGATGTACATCTTCCTCTTTCAATGGAAGTACCTCGGTCTTGCTTAATGCTATCCACATGTTCTCTTTGTCAAAGTTTTTAACTATCCAATCCACAAAGAAAGTGTGGACTCTGTTCCAGTTGCAGATATGAACCATTCCCCCAAAGCCACTTTCATTCAATACATTAATGATCTCCTCCTTTCTTTGTTTGCCATTTACTGAATTCATAAGATCATATACCTTAAGTATACTCATCTTATGTCTCAGTTTTTGGTTTGCATTTTCCTCATATGAACTTCCTTCATTCTTTTCTTTGCTTTTAGCCTCTTCTTTTCGTTCCTCCTCCAATTGTTCTTCATTCTCTTGTTTCTTTTTTTTACTCATCTTTATGTGTTGTTTTTTTTCTTTGCCCTTAGCCTCTTTTGTTTTTTGCTTCTTATTTTTATCACCTTCAGTGACATTCCTTTCCTCCTCTTCCATTTGTGTTAGTCCAATACTGAATGATGGCAATGGCTCTAGCTCTTTAGTTTTTTTTCACCTGCATGAGCAAATAAAACCATTAAATACATCTAATGGTTTTGGAGTACAACTCACCAAAACCATTACAGCACAATGGTTTTGGTGTTAAGAACATTGAATTAGTGGGTACATGTATCAATGAAATGAATTTCTTAGGAAATGGTTTCTTGTCAAAAGCAAAATGTATTTCTAAGTACATAAACCATTTCCCAAGCAGAAAATAGTGCAAAGTTAAAAATATATTCATACTAATGTATTTCTTCAAAACCACGTTAAATAAATCATCACATAGAAGTGCCTAGTTACACAAATCAATAATTTGCATTTTGTTTAGCTTTCTGCATATATGGAAGTTGGAACTGTATTAATAAACTCACTTATTCAAGCCATTTCATTCATTCTGTTTTTGAGCCACTTAGCAATGACTTTATCGTGATATATTGTTTGTGACTAGTTAAACTCAGGTCATCTTTACAGGTCAAGTAAATGGTTAAAACTTGAGTGTATTTTTGAAATCAATTAAAAGAATATGGTTCTGCAATGTCTCTAACAGAACTGGGTACCTAGTTGCTAAACTCAGGTCATCATCAGATTTGTAGAGAAAAACATTGGGATGATGTTCATTTTGTAATAGAACAATGCACTAACCAACTAGAAGCAAATACAATTATGCATGGACGATATTTTAGGCACTAATAATAAAAGCCTAACTAAATTTGAACAAGAAAAACTATAACATGTCAAGCCTGGCTAATTGGATCGATCATATCATGATCAACACTGATGCAACTCCATTATTAGGTGGTACATGGAATCAATCAGAACTAGAAGGGTTTGGATTGAGCAAAGAGAGTATGTTGTTTGCTTATTATGTAGCAGCGGCCAACATATTTGAGCCTGAGGGGTCTCTAGAGAGACTTGCATGGGCAAAAACAACAGATTTGTTGCAAATACTGGAGTTGAATTTCAAAGATGAAGAAACTAGGAATGCTTTTGTAGACCAGTTCAATAAATGCATTATTGGAGGAAACTACTCATACGAGTAAACAACATATCTTTCTAACAATTATTGTGTATGCTTATTAATGTGTGTCTTAAAATTTGAGTTGTGTCTAATTCAAGAAGTTAGTAGTTACCATATATCTAGCATATCTAGTAATAATATTTTATATTTGAACATTGGTTAATAGCTCTCTGTTGACGTTAAATTTCATCGCTGATGCAACAAAATATGTTTTAGATATGCATGTGTAATTTGTTGCAGGGGGTTAGACGAGAACAAGAGAGAGGAAAAACTCATGGGAGTTAAGAACAAAATATTGGGATGCTTTTCCGAGATATGAGTTAAGAACATACATGTAAATTGAAAATGTACTTGCACTTTATAAAAAAAAAAACTTACTAGTGGCATGATATTTGATTAACAACACATAAGTTATATTTGTGACATGAAGAATAAGGAAGTTATAATATACCATACCACTTAAGTAAAAGGATCATAAGAAGTACTGTTATGTTCATTTTCTTCCACTAGATTATAATTTATCTATTGACAAAAGCTTATGGTCTACAAGTGTACTATTCAAGTCAGAGATCATTCACTACAACCTAAAGACTTTGATTTTGGAAAAAAGAAGTCATTTGCATTTCGTGATCAGGTGAAATAACAACAAAATTAAAACAAAACATCAATAACCAAAAGCAAAATTACATGAACTAAAATCAAAAGATGCTATATTTTCAAGGGTTTAATGACAATGCAACTAATTTACATTGTCATTCTCTAAATGACAATGCTGTCATGAATGTAAGCTCAAATATTTTGTAATTATTTTTTAGTATTTACAATTCAAAATTAAACTATCAATTAGGGTTACACAAATGCAATTACTTTCCAAGCTAAACAAAACCATTTCTAAAACTAAACAAATTCGAAATTAACTAACATTTCCAAATTTAAAGCACAAGACAAACTTTCAAAACTATTTGAGCAAGAAATCATATATGATAAGTTCGAATCTGTTTCGTTTTCATCATTTTTGTTGTTTGTTTCGTTTGAGTGGTGATGAACTCTGTGATGGCGATGAATGCTTCAGCGACGGTGGTTTTGAAATGCTTCAGCGACGGTGGTTTTGAAATGCTTCAGTGACGGTGGTGTTGAATGCTTAGGTGACGGTGATGTTGAATGCTTCGGTGACGGTGGTTATGAAATAACGGTGGTTCTAACACAGCAACGGCGGCCATGCAACTGATCGGCGACGGCGAGGGTGAGCGATTCGTTTGGTTTTGTTTTGAGCGATTCGTTTTCGTTTCTTTTCATTTCGTTTCTGGTGGTGATGAACCCAGCGATTGTGGTGGCAATGAACACAGCAACCAGCGAGGTTGTGGTGAGCGACGGTGGTTTGGAGAGAAATGACGGTGAGCGACGGTGACAGTTATGGTGAAGGACGTGGTTTCGTTTTTGGAAAGAAATGATTTTGGTTTTTGGAGAAATGAGGTTCTGTTTTTGGAGAGAAACAAAATGGGCTTTAGTTTGATTTCATTTGGTTTGGGGGGGTGTATGACAAAATGGGTTGAGGTGTAGGAAGCAATTATGCACGGTGCATAAGATATCCTTATGCACCATAACCACTCCCGATCACCATTAGCTACTCACCGGATTATGCGGAAAAACTAAATGAGGGAACTAGGCCAACCGGGACAAATGGTTCTGGCATAATAAATGGAGTTTTTTCTGCTATAACAAAGAGCGTACACCGTTTAAACAGGAAGTAAATTGAAACTGGAATCCTTAAGATAGACACAATATAGGCTACCCCAAATAGAGGAATCCTTAGGCCACTGTAATCAAGAGGATATCTTCATCATCATAAATAACAAATAACAATGAAAACAACAAATCAATGTAAGTTGATCACAGAAACAAAATAAGTAGTACAAAGGACAGAGGCACTCATCTCCATCAATTTCTCCCTAAGTTCAGATCGCCAAATTAATCCTAGCGACAGTCGAAAACGTATATCAAAGTTGACAGAAGATAACAAAGTGAAGTGTGATTGGAGACTTCTGTTGCACACCAAATATGTATAACACTTAACCTGTGAACAACAGATGATTCATGTAGAGAAAAACTACACCATGACAAACAGAAGGAAGATATTTTAACTCTCCAAACCAAGCCACTGTTCGACATTCATGATCAAAAAGAGTACCCCACAAACTGTCCCAATTTCTCGAGAAACGTGTAAACTTCGCATTGTCATATTACATGTCAAAAACCTAACATGTAAGATAACAAAAGTATGGATGGATAAGAACACTTATGGCCAGACTTTTCACATATAATCACCAAGAAATCAAGAGAAAAAATAAACCTTGTACACTTAATAATACACAGAATCTGGTTGTTTTAAGAATTAAGATACACTTAAGAATACATCACATGAGTATCAAACAAGAGAATGATAGATAGAACCGTAAGAAATCATATGTGCACAGATTATTGCTCCTGCAACACCAAAGAGTAACGAATCAAGAAATATTCATACTCTCAGCAAAACCAAAGATTACCAAATCAAGAAATATTCATACTTTTGGTAGTTAAAGAAAGAAATATTGAAAGCAAAAAGATAATAATAGATATCACCAAATAAAAACGCTAGACTCTATGCTGCGTAGAAAGTTATTAGCTTGACAGACCGTGCTGCAGAAAAACATGTTAAAAATTCAATTTGTATGCCTTGCAATCACAGGCCAGAAATAATAAAGGACTCATTGAAGAAAAATCATTTATCTTTCAGACGCCGTTCCCCGTTCTTGTCCGTTGAATCAAGTGTTCTAGATATCAAGACTTCCCTGCTCACAGTACAACGGATAAACAGATCTTCGATTATCAAAGAAGAGTTACATTGAAAAATAACACAAAGATTGAGTAGATAAATTTTCTAGAGATCACCGGGAAAATACTCAAGGCTCCATACTCTGAAGGAGGTTATTATTCAGACAAACCAGGCTGCAGAAAAAGCATGTTCACTCAAAAATCAAAAGCAAACCAACAACGAATGAATCATTGAAGAAATTCGATTTATCTATGTGAAGCCATTCTTTTTTCATATCCCTTGTGTCAAGAATCGCAAAATGTTATATAGTTCTTCAAAGTTCCACTTGCTGCAAAATGGTTAAACGCATATCGATTATCAAATTAAGAAGAACTAAAACCAATAGTTCGAAAATAAACATTGAAAAAACGATCCAGAAATGAAGTGTAGAGAGAACTGTGAAATTCATGATATCTACAATCCAAAAACGCATGTCAAACGCCAATCCATAAAAATCTCCCTGATAGAAGCGGGTCAAAGACCCAAGCGAAAAGATAAACTCCAGACTAATGTTCAACAAATCGAATGTTAACTCGCTGAGTTTACCAAGTTTGCGTTTTTAGGTACCAAAATCCTATCAACTCGGAGGTAAACTCGATTTCTGGTAAAATCGGAATGTTTGACGAGTTTGACTCGAGTTAACTCGGTAAACTAGGGTAAACTCAGGTAAACTCAAGTAAAATCGGAATGTAAGTCTAATTTTTTTTTTTTGATAGTTTGATTAACAACTTTGTGAACTTGTGAAACTTGCCTTTTTGGATGGTTAAGACTTAAGACTTATGATTTTGCAAGTTTATTTTGTATTTTGATGTTTAGTCATATTTTGCACTATTGGACTATTTACAATATTATATTTTTTAGGTAAACTCGTACGAGTTCTCGAGTTGAGGTAAACTCTCGAGTTATAAAACCAACCTTGCTCCAGACTCTTGTATGCTTCGTACTCACTCATTCCTAATACAAAAACGTTAAAACTGCAACACTAGCAGGGCACACCATCAGAGCACAACTCCCAACCCAACACAAATCCACGTGTAAGAAAAAAATACCCAGTTTTATTTGTCCCAAGGTTGAACGAAGAGTAAGAGGTATAATCAGCTTTATTCCAAGTATAACAGCAGTAAGAAAACCTAAATGTCAGATCAAATCAAAGCAGTCCCAATTATACACTGTCAGATGGTGTAAGAAAACCAGAGTATACACTGTCAGATGGTGTAAGAAAACCTAAGGCTGAACTTTTCATGTATGAAGTTTCACAAAACATTACAATTGTCTAATGATCAATTGGAAACACCATTTTATGAAGATAACATTTGTCACAAAAGAGGAATTAGAAAAACAATCAATTGAAACCCTAACGAACTCAATAATCAGATCATCAAATACGAAGGGCAAACTTAAAACTGAAACAAACATTAAACAAATCCAATTAACCTTAGAATCAATTAGGCTACAAAATAAACCAGAAAAGAGTAACGATACAACACATGAAAATCAAACAAGAGGAAGATTGATAGAACTAGAGTATGTTCGCAGATCACTTCTCCTGCAACATGGAAGAGTAAATACAAATAAAGAAATATATGATGACAATAAAATAAATTTTTAAAATCAAAAGAATTTAATAAAGAAATCACCAAATCAAAATGATAGGCTCCATGCCATGAAGCAGGTTATTAGTACACAAACGATGCTGCAGGAAAACATGTTCAAAATTCAATTCATAGGTCTTGCACTTGAAGCCCAGAAACTAAAATAATAAAGAACGGATAATTGAAGAAATTTGATTTTTATCTATCTAGAGACGTTGTTCTTGTCGGGTGTATAAAAACGTTCTAGAAAATGAAGACTTCACAGCTGCAAGATGGATAAATGCATCGCCAGATTATCAAATGAAGAATCATATCCCAAAAATTATAGAAACTACTTTTGAATCAAGAATACGTTGACCTCAGCTGCAAATTTAAATCATGGACTATTTGTTCTCAAAATCAATAAAGTTTGAACAAAAAGGATTTACTAATATTACCAAATCAAAATCTGAGGTTCTATGCTATGACGGAGGTGATTATTTTGACGAATCCAGGGTGAATAAGAAAGTTCCTGATTCAATTTTTATGTCTCGCATTAGTTAATAAAGAACAATCACCAAGACTACATCACAAACATGAAACCAGAAAGGAAAAAAGAATACAAAACATTAAGATCAAAGAGGAAGAAAGATAGAACCAGAAGAAATCGTATTTCAAAGATCATTTCTCCTGAAACACCAACGAGATGACCAAATCAACAAATATTAACTGATTTAATACATAAAGAAACAACAATGAAATTTTGAAAACAAAAATAATCTATAACAGATATCACCAAATCAAATCCATGCTTAGTTTGACAAACCACCAGTCCACCAAACTGCAGAATAATTAAGAACATATTCAAAATTCAATTTGTATTTCTTCCAATAAAATTAAAATAACTAAGAACAACTTATTAAAGAAATTTTATGTATCTAGCTGGAGCCGTTCTTGTCAATTGTATCAATACGTTTCGCTGCAAAACAATAAAGGATCTCTCGATTAATAAATGAAGAATCAATTATATATATAAATTTAAGAAAATAAAAATTCTTGATAACCAATGTAAAAGAAGGGACAAGGAGAGTGTAATTGTGTGAAATGCTTGAGATGTTTGACATCTGCAGTCTGTTAAAAAGTATCCTAACGATCTCATTAATAGCAAACCCTGAAATTAATCAATCACGGAGCAACCAAACAAGAAACTAGAGAAAGTAGAACACGAAATAAAGAAATAAAGAAATAAAAAATAGCATCGTCGGAATGGACAAAGAAAGATCAAACCAAAAAGATTTACTAGATATCACCAAATCAAATCTCGAGGCTCCATGCTATGAATTAAGAACGTCATTAATATTTGGACCAACCACGCTGCAGAAATTCATGTTCACATATCAATTCTTATGTCCTTGGAATCAAAGTTAAGAAATAAAAATACTAAAGAACGAATCGTAGAAGAAATGTTATTTATCTATCCGGAGCCGTTCTCTGGTCTTATCTGTTGTATCAAGAATCTCAAAATGTTCACCTCGCTGCAAAACGAATGAACATGATCAAGATTATCTAATCATGAAGTACAATATCCAATAAACATGATACATGGAGCAAGCGAAATATATGCTCTCACGATCAAAGAATGAATTGACTAATATTTTAGAGATCACCAGAAAAATACTCAAGGCTCCCATACTCTGAAGGAGGTTATTATTTAAACAAACCAGGCTGCAGAAAAAGCATGTTCGCAGTTCAATTATTTCGACAAACCACGCTGCAGAAAAGCATTTTCAAAATCAATTTGTATGTCTTGTAATCAAAGTCAGATTATAAACAATAAAAATGGCTCATTGAAGAAATTTGATTTATCTTGAACCATTCTCCGTACTTATCCTTTGAATCAAGAATATGTTGACCTCAGCTGCAAAATCAATAAAGATTTAAACAAGCTGAAAAAGGAAGTCATTGATTCAATTTTTATGTCTTGCATTAAAATTAATAAACAATAATCACCAAAATCAAAACCTCATAAACATGAAACCAGAAAGGAAAAAGAATACAAAACATGAAGATCAAATAAGAGCAAGAAAGATAGAACCAGAAGAAATCGTGTTTTCATAGATATTTCTCCTGAAACACCAAAAAGATCACCAAATTAAAAAATCAACTGAAACTGATTTAATAATACATAAAAAACAATGAAGAAATTTTGAAAACAAAAATAATTTAACAGACATCACCAAATCAAATCCATGCTTAGTTTGCAAACTACCCACCACGCTGCAGAATAATTAAGAATATGTTCAATATTCAAATTGTATGCTTTCCAATCAAATTAAAATAATTAAGAACCACTTATTAATTAAAGAAATTTGATTTATCTAACTGGAGCCTTTCTTGTACCTTGTATCAAGAGGTTTCACTGCAAAACCGATAAACGATCTCTCGATTATCAAATGAAGAGTTAATTATATAAAAAATTTAAGAATTATATGATATGAATTTTAAGAAATTTTTATGTAAAAGAAGAGCGTGATTGTGTGAAATTCTGTTGAAAGTATATCTTAACAATCACTGAAATTAAATAATCACAGATCAAAGAAACAAGAAAGTAGAACACCAAATCAAGCATTCTCTGAATCGACATAGAAAGATAGAACCAAAAAGATTTACTAGATATCACCAAATCAAATCTAGAGGCTCCATGCTATGATTAAAGAACGTTATTTAATACTCTGACAAACCACGCTGCAGAAAAACATGTTCATGAATAAGATATATTCATACTCTCAGTATTTAAAGAAATATTGAAAACAAAAAGATTATGATAGATATCACCAAATAAATATGCTAGGCTCTGCTGCGACAGTTTGACAGACAGTGCTGCAGAAAAACATGTTCAAATTCAATTTGTATGCCTCGCAATCAAAGCCCATAAATTAAATTGATAAAGGACTCATTGAAGAAAAAGCATTATCTATCAAGAGCCGTTCCCCGTTTTTGTCCGTTACATTACGTCTCCTAGATTTCAAGACTTTCCTGCTTGCAGTACAACGGATAAATGGATCTTCGATTATTAAATTAGAGTTATATCAAAAAATAATACTCGTTAACTAATCGTAAAAGAAGATTCAAGAAAAGTATGAGAGTGTGAAATATATCCTCTCAAAAGCATTGAACGGACAAATTTACTAGATAGAGATCTCACCAGAAAGTTCTCAAACCTACATACTCAGGAGGTTAATAATTAGACAAACAAGCTGCAGAAAAAGCAAGTTCACAGTTCAATTCTTCTCATAATCTAAAACTTGAAATTAAAAACAATAAAGAATGAATCATTGAAGAAACTCGATTTATCTATTTGAAGCCATTCTCCGTTCATATCCGTTGTGTCAAGAATCACAAAATGTTTATAGTTTTTCGGAATTCCGCCACCTGCTGCAAATTAAACATAGATCTCCCTTATCTACTTATGAAGAACTAGAACCAATAGTTCGAAAATAAACTTATAATTCTTGAAAAAACGATCCATAAAAGAAGAGTAGAGAGAACTGTGAAATTCTTGATATCTATATTCCAAAAAAGCATATCAAAACGCCAATCAATAAAGATCTCATTGATAGAAGAAGATCAAAGACCCAAGCGAAAAGATAAACTGCAGACTCCTTATGCTTTATACTCATGCTCCTGATACAAAAACATAAAAACTGCAACACTATCCGGGCACACCATCAGAGCACAACTATCCTATCCCAACACAAAATGAAACCAGTTTTATTAACACCAAGGTTGAATGAGAAGTAGGATGTATGACCAGCTTTATTCCAAGTCTGAACGGAAGTAATAAACCTAAATGACAGATTACATCAAAGCAGTCACAATTTCTACAACTATCACGGTCAGAATACATCAAAAACCTGAATGTAAGGAATCAGAGTAAGGCTGAACTTCTCAGATATAAACAAGAGGAAGATCGATAGAACCAGAATATGTTTAAAAAAGATCACTTCTCCTGCGACACGGAAGAATAAACAACAAATAAAGAAATATATATGTCAATAAAAGAAATTTTTTAAATGAAAAGAATTAAATATTATCACCAAATCAAAATGCTATGTTCCATGCCATGAAGCAGGTTATTAGTGTGACAAACCATGCTGCAGGAAAACATGTTCAAAATTCAATTCGTATGTCTTGCAATTGAAGCCCAGAAATGAAAATAATAACCAATGGCTCAATAAAGAAATTTGATTTTTATCTATCGGGGCTGTTGTTCTTTTCCGGTGTATGAAACGTTCTAGATAATGAAGATTTCACAGACTGCAAAAGATGGATAAATGCATCACCAGGTTATCAAATGAAGAATAATATCCCAAACAAGTTTTGATAACCAATCCGTAAAAGAAGAGTCAAAATAAGTGTTAAAATTCATGATATCTACAATCTGAGTGGAACATGTTAAGAAGAGTCTCTAATGCTCACGTTGCGAGCAGCAGAACCCTTAACATCAAACCCTGAAATCAAGCAATCACAGAAGCAAACAATACGGCCGACAAGTTAAAAAATCAAGTAACAAAAGAAAGCATGAACAAAATAAACAAACAAACTTCATAATCAAGAAATCAAAAGCATATCCTCTCATGTAATAATTTAACAATTCAAGAAACATTTGTTCTTAGAATCAACCAGATTGAAAAAAAAGGATTTACTTATCACCAAATCAAAACTTGAGGCTCTATGCTGTGAAGGATATTATTATTTTGACAAACCACGCTGCAGTCTAAACCAACAAAAATCATGAAACCGAAAGAATCAATCAAAAATGAATAAGAATGCAAAACATGAAAGACCAAACAAGAGGAAGATCCATATAACCAGAAGAAATCGTATGTTACGAAATTACTTTTCCTACAAGACCAAAGAGGGTAAAAACAGGTCAAGAAATACATGATCTCAGAGACGATAAAGAATTTTTAAAAATGAAAAGAATTTAATACAGATCACCAAATCAAAACGCTAGGCTCCATGCATCAAGCAGGTAATAGTTTAACAAACCACGCAGCAAGAAAACATGTTGAAAATTCAATTTGCATGCCTTGCAGTAAAAACCCAGAAATTAAAGTAATAAAGAACGAATCACTGAATAAATTGATTTATCTATCTGGAGCCAAATGTATGCTGATTAAATAATGAAGTTCATGATTCAATTTTTATTTATAGCATTAAAAGAACAAACACCAAGATTAACTTCACAAACATGAACCCGGAAATGAAAAAGAATACAAAATTATTGGAAGAAAGATAGAGCAAGAAGAAAGCGTATTTATTTCTCCTGAAAAACCAAAGAGGTCACCGAATCAAAAAAATATTAACTGATTTAATAGTATACATTAAAAATAATGAAGAAATTTAGAAAAGAAAAATGATTTAACAGACATCACCAAATCAAATCCACGCTTAGTTTGACCAAACACGCTGCAGAATAATTAAGGACATGATTAAGGACATGTTTAAAATTCAATTTTTTACACCGCACATTACATGTTGATTATTATCTCTATTGTTCGTGCTCAATAGAAGTGATCTTACTGAAGTTCTCAAGAGTAATTTCCAATAAAGAAAGTTTATACTCTAGTTAACACTGGCAGGTCAAACAACCAAAATATAACTTTCAAAATACATTAAGCATTCCTAAGCTAGAAGCAGGCCTGCTTTGTGGACTAATGAGAAACAATAAACTCCGCACATTTGGTATATTCCACTATTGTGCTTGTTCTTGATAGAAAGAATGCAGGACACGCATAAATAGTAAGAAATAACTGGTTTTGTCCAAAATAGGACGCTCTATCATGTTATTCACACAAGCTTTTCACAATCCACGTATATTTGCAATGAACGAGATAAAATTACAAAGAACCAATCCAAGTAGAATTCACCTTGAAGCCCGGTGCCCTCAGAAATATCCACTTAGAGAACCGATTTATTCTTATGAACACCCAAGCTCCCCAAATAAAGACCACACAAGCTGTCCAAAACAGATTACAGATACAGGTAGGTCAAACCATAAGAGAATAACTACTCCACTGACAAAGATACAAATTTGGGACAGAAGATTCTTATTCTTATATAATAACTAGAAAAGATGGGAGACTACCAGAGTACAACACCAAAACAAGTCATATACTCTAGAATCTTGTATGCTTCAGTATTCATGCTCCTCATGCAAAAACACATATATCCAGCACTAGCATGAGACATATCAAAGGAAAAATATCCCCTAATGTCGTAACATAACAGATATGTAAAAAATCATTAACCTTCAGTTTCCACAGGTCACAGCACACCATATATTCATAGTCGGTCTCCCCTGTAACACCCATAGATATCAAAAGAATTGAAAAAAGATGTAATTGAAAAGAAAAATAGATTCACAATCCAATCTTCATGTCTTAAAAACAAAGCAATAATCTTAAAAAGTAAAGAACGACTCATTGGAGTGATCTGATATATCTGGACTCTCCAAACATTGTAGATATTCAAACTTTAGCCCTCTGCAAAACAGAGGTGTATATCTTGATTATCCAAGAAAGAGATGGACAGTATCATAAATATTGCCAAAGCTCTCATAATATCTAGATTCATAATTCTAGACATTGCCACATCACAAGGACACCTATACATGAACAAGTACATTCAAGGCAAGAAAATGACCGGTGAAATCCAAGGGTCTGCAGCTTTAACATCACAGTACATCATCTCCCCTGTAACACAAGCCAAGAAAATTTCACAACAAAAAACCCCAGTTACAAACACATGGAGTTGGGTAGGAATGAGAGAAAACTACATCCACAAAAGACAAGGAAACGTTAAGAAATCACTGTCAAAGTAGAGATAACGAAATGAAAGCTTAACAACGGCAGATTCTGGTGATCCATTAAGCTCTCCCCCCTAAAAACCAAGTCCTTGTATATAACCAATTGCAGAATCTGTGAGGCATAACCATTTTGGAGAGAAGATTCTTAGCCTTATGTATATATACCACAAACCGCAGGAAAATAGAAAACGAATTATAGTAGAGGAAAAGACAAATCAACAATTAAAGTATTGAAGTGCCAAACCAGTCCAGAATGCTTATATGCTTCATACTCTCATGAGACAGAACCACAAAAACTCAGACACTTGCAAGAAACCATCAGAGGACCCGATATCCCAAATCCCAATATAAAACAGACTGTGGTTATTTTAAGATACATTACGCTCCAGAAAACAGGTTTTAATACACAATCCCACCAGGAATGAAACTCAATTGGCAACATCCAAAACAGAAAATTCATATCAGAACTCCAGTCATCTTTCCAAGTTCCGCAAAACATTACTATTTCCTATTACTCATATAGCAATACCATAAATGCAAAACAACATCGGTCTACCAAGAATAATGTTAGTTGTAACAGAGGAATTCAAGAACAATTAATCAATTGTAACTGCAAAAGTTAAGATACCGAATAATTAATCACAAAGAATAAGAATACAACACATGAGGATCAAACAAGAGAATGTCACAGATTATTGCTCCTGCAACACCAAAAAGTAACGAATGAAGAAATATTCATACTCTCAGCAACACCAAAAAGTAACCAATCAAGAAATATTCATACTCTTAGCAGTGAAAGAAATATTGTAAACAAAGAATTATGATAGATATCACCATATAAAAACGCTATGATGCGAAGAAAGTTATTAGATTTGACAGACCGTGCTGCAGAAAAACATGTTCAAAATTCAATTTGTTAAAAGCCCATAAATCAAGTTAATAAATGACTCATTGAAGAAACATCATCTATCTATCGGATGTTGTTCCTCGTTCTTGTCCATTGAATCAAGTGTTCTAGATATCTAGAGTTCCGAGTTCCCTGCTTGCAGTACAACGGATTAAAGGTCTTCAATTATCAAATGAAGTTATTTTGAAAAATAACACAAAGATTGAATAAATGAAATTTCTAGAGATCACCAGAAAAATACTAAAGGCTCCATACTCTGAAGTAGGTTATTATTTAAACAAACCAGGCTGCTGAAAAAGCATGTTCGCAGTTCAATTATTTTGACAAACCATGCTGCAGAAAAGCATTTTCAAAATCAATTTGTATGTCTTGTAATCAAAGTCAGATTTTAAACAAAATTAACAAAATCAATAAAGATTTAAACAAAAAGGATTTACTACCTTTGATATTTATGAAGTAAGGAGAAAAAT
The DNA here is from genome assembly GCF_003473485.1 of Medicago truncatula. Classification (NCBI taxonomy): domain Eukaryota; kingdom Viridiplantae; phylum Streptophyta; class Magnoliopsida; order Fabales; family Fabaceae; genus Medicago; species Medicago truncatula. Next base: position 21,052,622 of record NC_053049.1, read on the forward strand.
TTGAGGTTCTATGCTATGAAGGAGGTTAATATTTTGACAAAACCAAGCTGAAAAAGAAAGTCATTGATTCAATTTTGCTGTCTTGCATTAAAATTAATAAATAATCACCAAAATCAAAACCTCACAAAGAAGCGTGTTTTCATAGATATTTCTCCTGAAACACCAAAGAGACCAAATCAAAAAATATCAACTGATTCAATGTAATACATAAATAACAATGAAGAAATTTTGAAAACAAATAATTTAACAGACATCACCAAATCAAATCCATGCTTTAGTTTGCAAACCACCCACCACGCTGCAGAATAATTAAGATGTTCAATATTCAATTGTATGTTTTCCAATCAAATTAAAATAATTAAGAACCACTATTAATTAAAGAAATTTAATTTATCTAGCTGGGGCCTTTCTTGTGCCTTGTATCAAGATGTTTCACTGCAAAACTGATAAACGATCTCTCGATTATCAAATGAAGAATTAATTATATATGAATTTTAAGAAATTTTTATGTAAAAGAATAAGGGCTCGTGTAAGTAGGAAACAGAAAATATCTATTCTAGTTCTATCATCAGCAATGGGTTCGAATTTAAGCGAAATTCTTGAGAACGTTTGCTACCCCGAAATTTTTATGTCTTTCCTCATTGAAAAGGAGGAAAAAAAAATAGGGTCAAAAGAAAATGCCATTTTGGAGTTTTATCGACAATTTGCTTGTGTAGGCGGAGATCCCATATTTCCGGAATCTTTATGTACGGAATTACAAAAAAAAAAATTTCAACAAAGATGTGAATTGGGAGGGATTGGTTTGCAACAAAAGGGACAGAATTTTCTCAATTCACATCGATTGGGTGTATTGTGTCGATTCTTTTGAGTAATATATCTAGAAATACCCCTAGATATGTGATTGTGTGAAATTCTGTTGAAAGTATATCTTAACAATCACTGAATTTAAGCAATAACAGATCAAAGAATCAAGAAACTAGAACACCAAATCAAGAAATCATAATTGCATTCTTTAAATCGACATAGAAAAAAAAGATTTACTAGATATCACCAAATCAAATCTAGAAGCTCCATGCTATGAATAACGTTATACTCTGACAAACCACGCTGCAGAAAAACATGTTCATGAATAAGATATATTCATACTCGAGTAGTTAAAGAAATATTGAAAACAAAAAGATTATGATAGATATCACCAAATAAATATGCCATGCTCTGCTGTGAAGGAAGTTAACAGTTTGACAGACAGTGCTGCAAAAAAACATGTTCAAATTCAATTCCCGGAGCGATAAGAACGAAAGGGTTGTGTGGCCACAGCTACAACACTCTTGATACGAAAGAAACCATCATAAATTAAATTGATAAAGGACTCGTTCAAGAAAAATCATTTATCTATCAAGAGCCGTTCCCCGTTACATTACGTCTCCTAGATTTCAAGACTTGATCTTCGATTATCAAAGTAAGAGTTATATCGAAAAATAATACTCGTTAACTAATCGTAAAAGAAGAGTCAAGAAAAGTATGAGAGAGTGTGAAATATATGCTCTCGGGCATTGAACGGACGAATTTACTAGATAGAGATCACCAGAAAATTCTCAAGCTTCCATACTCAGGAGGTTATTACTTAGACAAACCAAGCTGCAGAAAAAGCAAGTTCACAGTTCAATTCTTCTCATAATCTAAAACTTGAAATTGAAAACAATAAAGAATGAATCATTGAAGAAATTCGATTCATCTATTTGAAGCAATTCTCCGTTCATATCCGTTGTGTCAAGAATCACAAAATGTTCACAGTTTTTCGGAATTCCGCCACCTGCTGCAAATTAAACATATATCTCCGTTATCTACTTATGAAGAACTAGAACCAATAGTTCGAAAATAAACATAATTTTTGAAAAAAACGATCCATAAAAGAAGAGTAGAGAGAACTGTGAAATTCTTGATATCTATATTCCAAAAAAGCATATCAAAACACCAATCAATAAAGATCTCATTGATAGAAGAAGATCAAAGACCCAAGCGAAAAGATAAACTGCAGACTCCTTATGCTTTATACTCATGTTCCTGATACAAAAACATAAAAACTGCAACACTATCCGAGCACACCATCAGAGCACAACTATCCCATCCCAACACAAAATGAAACCAGTTTTATTAATACCAAGGTTGAATGAAAAGTAGGATGTATGACCAGTTTTATTAATACCAAGGTTGAATGAAAAGTAGGATGTATGACCATCAAAGCAGTCACAATTTCTCCAGAATTGTGTAAACTATCACGGTCAGAATACATCAAAAACCTGAATGTAAGGAATCAGAGTATGATGGTGTAAGAAAACCTAAGGCTGAACTTCTCAGATATAAACAAGAGGAAGATCAATAGAACCAGAATATGTTTAAAAAAGATCACTTCTCCTGCAACACGGAAGAATAAACAACAAATAAAGAAATATATATGTCGATAAAACAAATTTTTAAAATGAAAAGAATTAAATAGTTATCACCATATCAAAATGCTAGGTTCCATGCCATGAAGCAGATTATTAGTGTGACAAACCATGCTGCAGGAAAACATGTTCAAAATTCATTTCGTATGTCATGCAATTGAAGCCCAGAAATTAAAATAATAAAGAATGGCTCAATGAAGAAATTTGATTTTTATCTGCTGTTGTTCTTTTCCGGTGTATGAAACGTTCTAGATAATGAAGATTTCACAGACTGCAAGATGGATAAATGCATCGCCAGGTTATCAAATGAAGAATTATATCCCAAACAAGTTTTGATAACCAATCCATAAAAGAAGAGACAAGATAAGTGTTAAAATTCATGATATCTACAATCTGAGGGGAACATATTAATAAGCAAACAATATGGCCAACTAGTTAAAAAATCAAGTAACAAAAGAAGGTATGAACAAGAATAAACAAACAAACTTCATAATCAAGAAATCAAAAGCATATCTTCTCATGTAACACCATCAAGAAATCAAAATCATATCCTCTTAATACCAAAAAGTAAATTAACAATTTAACAATTCAAGAAACATTTGTTCTTAGAATCAAGAATGTAAGATTGAAACAAAAAGGATTTACTAGATATCACCAAATCAAAACTTCAGGCTCTATGCTGTGAAGGATATTATTATTTTGACAAACCACACTGCGGTCTAAACCAACAAAAACAAATAATCAACCAGACAAATCATGAAACCGAAAGAATCAATCAAAAATGAATTAACAGTGCAAAACATGAAGACCAAACAAGAGGAAGATACATACAACCAGAAGAAATCGTATGTTACAAAATTACTTTTCCTGCAAGACCAACGAGGGTAAAAAACAGGTCAAGAAATACATGATGAAATACATGATCTCAGAGACGATAAAGAATTTTTAAAAATGAAAAGAATTTAATACATATAACCAGAAGAAATCGTATGTTACAAAATTACTTTTCCTGCAAGACCAAAGAGGGTAAAAACAGGTCAAGAAATACATGATCTCAAGAGACAATAAAGAATTTTAAAAAATGAAAAGAATTTAATACATATAACCAGAAGAAATCGTATGTTACAAAATTACTTTTCCTGCAAGACCTAAGAGGGTAAAAACAGGTCAAGAAATACATGATCTCAAGAGACAATAAAGAATTTTAAAAAATGAAAAGAATTTAATACAGATCACCAAATCAAAACGCTAGGCTCCATGCATCATTGAAGAAATTTGATTTATCAATGTGAAGCCATTCTCTGTACATATCCATTGAGTCAAGAATCGCAAAATGTTTAGTTTCTCAAAATTCCACTTCCAGCATAATGGTTAAATGCATATCTCAAGTATCTAACATGATGATCTCGATTATGAAGAACTACAACCAATAGTTTGAAAATAAACATATCACAACGATCCATATAGGAGTAGAGAGAATCGTGAAATCCTTGATATTCTAAAATCTAATAAAGCATATCAAAATGCCACAACATAAAGATCTCCTTGATAGAAGCAAATCAAAGACCCAATCAAAAAGATAAAGTCCAGACTCACATTCCTGATACAAAAACATGAAACTGTACCACTAGCAGGGCACACAATCAGAGCATAACTATCCCATCCCAACACAAATTAACATGCAAGGGAAAAAACAACCATTTTTACTTATCCCTGGGCTGAACGAAGAGTAAGATGTATGGCCAGGTTTATTCCAAGTCTAATCAGAAGTATAAAAACCTACATGAAGAGTAAGAGGAAAGCCCATCATAGAAAGAGTAAATAACAAAAAAAGTAATGACTAGAAGTAGAAGACTGCTGGCCTGAGAAGGCGGCCTCTGATAGAACCAGAGTATGTTTACAGTTCACTTCTCCTGCAACACGAAAGAGTAAATAAAAAATAAAGAAATGTATGATGACGATAAAAGAAATTTTCAAAATGAAAAGAATCTAATGGAAATCACCAAATCAAAATGAAAACAACATGTTAAAAATTCAATCCGTATGTCTTGCAATTGAAGCCCAGAAATTAAATTAATAAAGAATGGATCATTGAAGAAATTGATTTTTATCTATCTGGAGCTGTCGTTCTTGTCCGGTGTATAAAAACATTCTAGATATCAAGACTTCACAGCTATGGATAAATGCATCGCCAGATTATCAAATTAAGAATTATATCCCAAAAATTATAGAAACAAGTTATGATAATCAATCAGTAAAAGGAAGAGTCAGCAGATGTGTTAAAATTCATGATATCTACAACCCAGTGCTACGCTCCATGCATCAAGCAGGTTTTTAGTGTAACAAACCACGCTGCAGCAAAACATGTTGAAAATTCAATTTGCATCTCTTGCAGTAAAAACCCAGAAATAAATGTAACAAAGAACGAATCATTGAATAAACTGATTTATCTATCTGAAGACATTCTCCATTTTTCATATGTTGTATCAAGCCTTTCTAGTTATCAAGATTCAAGACTTCTCAGCTCGCTGCAAAACGGCCAAATGTATGTCTCGATTATATAACGAAGTTTATATCCAATAATCCAAAAATTACAGAAATAATTCTTGATAACGGATCGTAAAAGAAGAGTGAAAAGAAACAAATTAAATATCGCTTATAGGAAAACCTGAAATTAAACAATCAGGGAGCAAACAATCTGGCTAATGGATCAAGAAAGGAAAGAAATTAGAAGAAGATCAAGCAACCTCATAAGTATAATTCGAAAAATTACACAAATAATTCTTTATAACCAATGGTAACAACATATTCTGGAAAAGTATGATAGTGTGAAATATATGCTTCTCATATGGAAATATTGTAAGAAAAGAATTTACTAACAATCACCATATCAATACTCGAGGATGCAGAAAAACAATGGCAGGTTATATTTTTTGACAAACCAGGCCGCAGAAAAACCATGGGAGGTTATTATTTTGACAAACCAAGCTTCAGAAAAACCACGTTCACAGTTCGATTCGTCTCATAGTTAAAGATCTGGAGAAATTCAATTTATATCTGAAGCCGTTCTCCGTTCGTATATGTTGTGTCAGCAATCGCAAAACAATCTGGACTTCCAGACTTCAGCTCGCTGCAAAACGGATAAATGCATGTCTCGATTATCCAATTATGAACAACCATATCCAATAAACCAAAAAAATAAACAAACAACAATTCTTGAAAAACCAATCCATGAAAAAAGAGCCAGGAGAACTGTGACATTCGTGATAGAAGCATATCAAAATACAAGTCCAAAATGAACTCCTTGATAGAAGCAGCACAAAGACTCCAGAAACAAGAACATAATAACTGCAACTCTAACAGAGCACAGATACAGATGTAGGCAAAAAATGACCAGTTTTATTCATCCGAAGGCTGAACGGAAAGTAAGCGAACCTCTCTGCATGCCACACAATTATAGGCTTACTCCCCTTGTAACACAGAGAAAACTCAAAGGATCTGACAAAAGTGGATGACAGCCTGTAGACAGTAGACAGTATATGACAATGACAGCCTGTAGAAAGATAATGATTCATTGGAACAATTTTGCAAGATCGTCATGCAACCACATGAAAGACAATTTAGCTTTCTACTAATACAGAGAAGTCCCTACACAACATAATGAAGAGGATATCTTTTAAGGAGGATCATCATCATAATAAATAAACAATATCAAAACAGTAAAAGAAGACTATAGACAGACTCTCCCATCAAAGTTATGTCATCACCAACATACCAAAAACACACAAAAACTTGAACACAGAAAGAAACACAAAATCATGAACACCAGCTTCTACACAATTAGGACAACAATTCAGAAACAAAAACATATACGTATGTAAAAGATAACCAATTATATCCCAAGGACGAATGAGAAGGTCTGGGCCAATCAAATTCAAGCTTGTGAGAAGAGTCATGAAGCACGAAAGCATAAATAATGCTCACATCTAAATTAGATCGCCAAATTAAGCCTCACAGAGATTGAGAATTTAACTTGTTATTCATGTAATTAGTTGCAGAAGATAAATAGTACAGAGCAGAAGCACTCATCTCCAATTTCTCAACTTCAGACAGCAAAATAAACAAGGTACAGTGTAGTAGAGAAAAGGAGACTACTGTTGAACACTTACCCTGTAACAGCACAAAGTTGTCCAAACCAAGCTGCTAATCCGCAGATCATAGTTACGAAGTAAACCCCACAAAGTTGTCTCAATTTCTCAGAATTGTGTAACCACTACTCCGTCACATTACATGTGAAAAACATAAATGTAATAAAACAGTAGTTTGATGGAGTAGTGTAACAGATAGTTGCAAAATAAAAGAGAAGATTAGCATAATTCTCCAAACCAAGCCGCTGAACAAAAGATCATAGTTACAAGAGAGCCCCTCACAAGCTGTCCCATTTCTCCAGAAAAATATGTAAACTATCACACTATCAGATTACATGCCAAATACCTATATGTAAGAAAACAGTAGTGATTGAGAAAGATACACAAAAACATGTAACAATTACCCAGTCCAAATGACACAAACGGGCAACCCGTGCACTAAAGCTCCTTCATACGCAGGGTTCGGGAAAGGGTCCCACCATTATTGGTGTATTGTACGCTGCCTTAACCTGTTTTTTACACAAGAGGCTGCTTCCAGGACTTGAACACCAAATAACACATGCACAAAAATATTACACTGTACCACCTAATTATAGAAAAAACCAAGTAAGAGAAACAAGAGTAGTATTAACCAAGTAGTATTAAATAACACATGCACAAATGAAGCCACTGATAAAAAGATCATATTTACAAAAACACATAAATAACTTACTTAATTTCTCCAGATTTGTGTAAACTCAATTTACAGGTCAGAAATCTAAATGTAAGATAACAGTAGTATTAAGCAGTCCGCGAACCGTAAGGTTGAACTTCTCAGTATAAGGGAGTAAAACAAGACTGAACGATAAATTTGAGGATAATGAATACTGAACTCATCTCTCACCCCACTTAAACAGACTTATCTCTCGCGTGTAACACCCAAGTGACATAAAGGAGTAAGTCAAAATGACAGGATAGTAGAACTTTACAGAGAATTAATGAGATAAAAACTATTCACAACCAAGAAGAGTGTATCAAAATACACCTGATTGCTTGGTGCTACACAGAACAGTCTCAAAACACACAGCACTGCAGAAAACAGAAAATGTTTCAATTCACAATTTAGTATAATCATGTAGTTTCACAAAACATTACTACCATTATCTAAAACTCAATCGGCAACATCTCAAGAGAAAATTCACATATGAACTCAAGGCTCCATGCTATGAAAAAATAACTTCAATAATTACGCCGTATGCCTCTTCCATCATATCACTTGGCTCTAAAAAGAAGACAGATAATGGAAAGGAGGATGAGGGAGGATATAAGAGAAGTGTGAGACAATGGATAATGGTAAAAATTCATTAAGTTTAATGATATTTTTGTCAATTCAAGTGTAAAGACGCCAGCTAATTATTTTCCTTTGATTGTGAAAAATGTTACAATTCTTTTGCTAGTTTTAATTTCAAAGATACAAAGATTTAATTGTAATATTTTACACTACACTGTTAAATGGTGAATATTATCATTTTTTTTTTATGAACAAGCGTGAATATTATATCTATTGTGATTTCTGAATAGAAGTTTTAATCTAACCTTAATGAAGTTTTAATATCATTGAGTAATTTCCAAATAGAAAATTATCAAAGTGATCTGGTACACATGCTTATATAGATCAACGGTGTTAATTAAAAAATACATTGATAAAATTGTAATTTTTTACACTACACGTTGTCCTTGCTCGTTAGAAGTTTAAACTTAACCTTACTGAAGGTATCAGAGTGATTTCCAAAAAAAAAAATGATAAAAGTCATCTGGTACAAAATTGATCATTAGAACATCATAAAAGATAATTGAAAATAACAAAATTGATCATTAGAACATCATAAACATTTGCTTAGTTATGTCCCTAACACCATGTTCAATTTCTACTCTAGTTAACACTGGCAGGTCAAACAACAAAGAGATAACTTTCAAAATACATTAAGCATTCCTAAGCTAGAAGCAGGCCTGCTTTGTGAACTAAGGAGGAACAATAAACTCTGCACACTTGGTATATTCCATTATTGTGGTTGTTCTTAACAAAAAGAATGCAGGACACGCCATTAGAAGTAAGAAATAGCTGGTCTATCTATATTTGCAATGAACGGGATAAAATACAAAGAACCAATCCAAGCAGAAAGCACAAAGTATGTATAACCAAGTAGAAATCACCTTGAAGCCCGGTGCACTCAGAAATATCAACTTAGGAGAACCGATTTATTCTTATGCACATCGTCAAATGATAAACAGTATAGAAAAGCTCCCCAGATAAAGACCGCCATCAGGACAATCCACCCAAGCTGTCCAAAACAGACTACAGGCAGGCCAAACCATAAGAGAATAACTACTCCACCAACAAAGATACAAATTTGGGACAGAAGATTCTTATAAAACTACAAAAGATGGCAGACTACCAGAGTATAACACCAAACCAAGCTGTCCAGAATTTCATATCCTCGTTGCGGACAAAATCATATACTCTAGAATCTTGTATGCTTCAGTATTCATTCTCCTGATGCGAAAACACATATCCAGCACTAGCATTAGACATATCAAAGGAAAAATATCCCTAATGATGTAACATAAACAAACACACGGATATGTAAAAAATTACTGATCATATCACACGGCCGGTTTCCACAGGTCACGGCACACCATACATTCATAGTCGGTCTCCCTTGTAACGCCCTCAATATCAATAGAAATATTGAAAATAAAAATAGATTCACAATCCAATCTGCATGTCATAAGAACAAATCCCAAATCTTAGTAATTTTGATATATCTGGACTCGAGTATTTCCAAACATTTTAGATATCCAAGCTGACAGAATCATAAATATTGCCGAAGCTCTCCTAATATCTAGATTCATATTTCTAAACATTGGCACATCACAATGTCAAAGGACACCTATTCCAGAACAAGTACATTCAAGGCAAGAAAATGACCAGTGAAATCCAAGGGTCTGCATGTTCGTAATATTAAGGTTAGCTGCAGCTTTAAAATCACAGTACAGCATCTCCCCTGTAACACGAGCTAAGAAAATTTCACAACAAAAAACCCCATTTACAGACACAGGGAGTCGGGGTAGGAATGAGAAAACTAAATCCACAAAAAGACAAGGAAAACGTGAAGAAGAAATCTAACTGTCAAAGTAGAAATAACGAAATGAAAGCTTAACAACGGCAGCCAATTGCAGATTCTGGTGCTCCATTAAGCTCCCCCCTAAACCAAGTCCTTGCTCCAATTGCAGAATCTGTGAGGCATAACCTTTTTGGAGAGAAGATTCTTATCCTCATGTATATATACCACAAACCGCAGGAAAATAGAAAACGAATTATGATAGAGGAAGAGACAAATCAACAATTAAAGTGCCAAACCAGTCCAGAATTCTTATATGCTTCATACTCTCATGAGACAGAACCACAAAAACTCAGACACTTGCAAGAAACCATCAGAGGACCTGCTATCCCAAATCCCAATATAAAAACACGGCTAGAAAATTACCAGTTTTATCTCAAGGCTGAACAGAACCTTGCTTCGTGCACATTTATAGGATTTTCCTCTAACACTCACAGAAAACTCAAAAAGTAGATGCTGATTATCAAACTATAGGGAGTATATGAAACAGCCTGCAGAGGACGTTGAATCAGGGTGTGCAAAAATAAACCTGTACACTTTAATAATACACAGACTGGTTATTTTAAGATATATTATGCTCCAGAAAACAGGTTTTAATTCACAATCCACCAGAAATGAATATCATGTATGGAGCTCTGCAAAACATCACCGTTTTATGAAACTCAACTGGCAACATCCAAAACAGAAAATTCATAGCAGAACTCCAGTCATCTTTCCAAGTTCAGCAAAACATTACTATTTCCTATTACTCAAATAGCAATACCATAAATGCAAAACAACATCTGTCTACCAAGAATAATGTTAGTTGTAACAGGAATTCAAGAACAATCAAAATTGGACTGCAAAAGTTAAAGATAACGAATAATTAATCACAAAGAATAAGAATACTTCACATGAGGATCAAACAAGAGAATGTCACAGATTATTGCTCCTGCAACACCAGAGAGCAACGAATCAAGAAATATTCATACTCTCAGCAACACCAAAAAGTAACCAATCAAGAAATATTCATACTCTTAGCAGTGAAAGAAATATCATAAAAAAACAGATTATGATAATATCACCATATAAAAACCCTATGATGCGAAGAAAGTTATTAGATTTGACAGACCGTGCTGCAGAAAAACATGTTCAAAATTCAATTTGTTCATAGCCCAGAAATCAAGTTAATAAAGGACTCATTATCATTTATCTTTCAAACACCGTTCCCCCGTTCCTGTCCGTTGAATCAAGTGTTATAGATATCAAGACTTCCCTGCTCGCAGTACAACGGATAAACGGATCTTCTTCTTTTTTTTTTTTTTTTTTTGAAGTGAAACATACTTTCAAAAAAACAAAGCTGGAACACAGCCATCAAACCCACAATGATTATTTCGATTATCAACGGATCTTCAATTATCAAATGAAGAGTTAAATTGAAAAATAACACAAAGATTGAATAGATGAATTTTCTAGAGATCACCGGGAAAATACTCAAGGCTCCATACTACGAAGGAGGTTATTATTTAGACAAACCAGGATGCAGAAAAAGCATGTTCGCAGTTCATTTATTTCGACAAACCACGCTGCAGAAAAGCATTTTCAAAATCAATTTGTATGTCTTGTAATCAAAGTCAGATTATAAACAATAAAAATGGCTCATTGAAGAAATTTGATTTATCTTGAACCATTCCCCGTACTTATATCTTTGAACCAAGAATATGTTGACCTCAGCTGCAAAATCAATAAAGATTTAAACAAAAAGGATTCACTATCTTTCATATTTATGAACCAAGGAGAAAAGGTTCTATGCTATGTAGGAGGTTAATTTTTGACAAAACCAAGCTGAAAAAGGAAGTCATTGATGTCTTGCATTAAAATTAATAAACAATAATCACCAAAATCAAAACCTCATAAACATGAAACCAGAAAGGAAAAAGAATACAAAACATGAAGATCAAATAAGAGCAAGAAAGAAAGAACCAGAAGAAATCGTGTTTTCATAGATATTTCTCCTGAAACACCAAAAAGATCACCAAATCAAAAAATCAACTGAAACTGATTTAATAATACATAAAAAACAATGATCACCAAAATCAAAACCTCATAAACATGAAACCAGAAAGGAAAAAGAATACAAAACATGAAGATCAAATAAGAGCAAGAAAGAAAGAACCAGAAGAAATCGTGTTTTCATAGATATTTCTCCTGAAACACCAAAAAGATCACCAAATCAAAAAATCAACTGAAACTGATTTAATAATACATAAAAAACAATGAAGAAATTTTGAAAACAAAAATAATTTAACAGACATCACCAAATCAAATCCATGCTTAGTTTGCAAACTACCCACCACGCTGCAGAATAATTAAGAATATGTTCAATATTCAAATTGTATGCTTTCCAATCAAATTAAAATAATTAATTATCAACTAAAGAAATTTGATTTATCTAACTGGAGCCTTTCTTGTACCTTGTATCAAGAGGTTTCACTGCAAAACCGATAAATGATCTCTCGATTATCAAAATGAATAATTAATTATATAAAAAATTTAAGAATTTTAAGAAATTTTTATGTAAAAGAAGAGTCGAGAGAAGTGTGATTGTGTGAAAATGTTGGAAAGTATATCTTAACAATCACTGAAATTAAGTAATCACAGATCAAAGAAACAAGAAAGTAAAACACCAAATCAAGCATTCTCTGAATTGACATAGAAAGATAGAACCAAAAAGATTTACTAGATATCACCAAATCAAATCTAGAGGCTCCATGCTATGAATAAAGAACATTTTTAATACTCTGACAAACCACGCTGCAGAAATGGATAAAGGACTCATTGAAGAAAAATAATTATCTATCAAGAGCAGTACAACGGATAAATGGATCTTCGATTATCAAAGAAGAGTTATATCGAAAAATAATACTCATTAACTAATCGTAAAAGAAGATTCAAGAAAAGTACGAGAGTGTGAAATATATCCTCTCAGAAGCATTGAACGGAAAATTTACTAGATAGAGATCACCAGAAAATTCTCAAGCCTCCATACTCAGGAGGTTAATAATTAGACAAACCAAGCTGCAGAAAAAGCAAGATCACGGTTCAATTCTTCTCATAATCTAAAACTTGAAATTAAAAACAATAAAGAATGAATCATTGAAGAAATTCGATTTATCTATTTGAAGCCAATCTCCATTCATATCCGTTGTGTAAAGAATCACAAAATGTTTATAGTTTTTCCGGATTCCGCCACCTGCTGCAAATTAAACATATATCTCCATTATCTACTTATGATAGAAGAAGATCAAAAGACCCAAGCGAAAAGATAAACTGCAGACTCCTGATACAACATTATAAAAACTGCAACACTATCCCATCACACCATCAGAGCACAACTATCCCATCACACCATCAGAGCACAACTATCCCATCCCAACACAAAATGAAACCAGTTTTATTACCAAGGTTGAGTGAAAAGTAGGATGTATGACCAGCTTTATTCCAAGTCTGAACGGAAGTAATAAACCTAAATGACAGATTACATCAAAGCAGTCACAATTTCTCCAGAATTGTGTAAACTATCACGGTCAGAATACATCAAAAACCTGAATGTAAGGAAATCAGAGTAAGGCTGAACTTCTAAGATATAAACAAGAGGAAGATCGATAGAACCAGAATATGTTTAAAAAAGATCACACTTCTCCTGCGACACGGAAGAATAAACAACAAATAAAGATATATATATGTTGATAAAAGAAATTTTTAAAATGAAAAGAATTAAATAGTTATCACCAAATCAAAATGCTAGGTTCCATGCCACGAAGCAGGTTATTAGTGTGACAAACCATGCTGCAGGAAAACATGTTCAAAATTCAATTCGTATGTCTTGCAATTGAAGCCCAGAAATTAAAATAATAAACAATGGCTCAATGAAGAAATTTGATTTTTATCTATCGGGGCTGTTGTTCTTTTCCGGTGTATGAAACGTTCTAGATAATGAAGATTTCACAGACTGCAAAAGATGGATAAATGCATGTCACAGAGCAAACAATATGGCCACCTAGTTAAAAAATCAAGTAACAAAAGAAGGTATGAACAAGAATAAACAAACAAACCTCATAATCAAGAAATCAAAAGCATATCTTCTCATGTAACACCATCAAGAAATCAAAATCATATCCTCTTAATACCAGGAAGTAAATTAACAATTTAACATTCAAGAAACATTTGTTCTTAGAATCAACAATGTAAGATTGAAACAAAAAGGATTTACTAGATATCACCAAATCAAAACTTCAGGCTCTATGCTGTGAAGGATATTATTATTTTGACAAACCAAACTGCAGTCTAAACCAACAAAAACAAATAATCAACCAGACAAATCATGAAACCGAAAGAATCAATCAAAAATGAATAAAGAATGCAAAACATGAAGACCAAACAAGAGGAAGATACATATCACTAGAAGAAGTCGTATGTTACAAAATTACTTTTCCTGCAAGACCAAAGAGGGTAAAAACAGGTCAAGAAATACATGATCTCAGAGAATAAAGAATTTTAAAAAATGAAAAGAATTTATTACAGATCACCAAATCAAAACGCTAGGCTCCATGCATCAAGCAGGTAATAGTTTAACAAACCACGCTGCAAGAAAACATGTTGAAAATTCAATTTGCATGTCTTGCAGTAAAAACCCAGAAATTAAAGTAATAAAGAACAAATCATTGAATAAATTGATTTATCTATCTGGAGCCATTCCGTATGTTGTATCAAGCCGTTCTAGTTAATAAGACTTCTCAGCTTGCTGCAAAATGGCCAAATGTATGTCGATTATCTAATGAAGTTCATGATTCAATTTTTATGTATAGCATTAAAATCAATAAAGAACAAACACCAAGATTGAAACTTCACAAACATGAACCAGAAATAAGAACACAAAATTATTGGAAGAAAGATAGAACCAGAGTAAAGCGTGTTTATTTCTCCTGAAAAACCAAAGAGATTACCGAATCATAAAAATATTATCTGATTTAATAGTATACATTAAAAATAATGAAGAAATTTTGAAAAGAAAACTGATTTAACAGACATCACCAAATCAGATCCACGCTTAGTTTGACAAACCACCACGCTGCAGAATAAATTAAGAACATGTTTAAAATTCAATTTGTATGCCTTCCAATCAAATCAAAATTATTAAGAACTTATTAAAGAAATTTGATTTATCTAGCTGGAGCCGTTCTTGTCCCTTGTATCAACTTATCTAGAGGTTTCACTGCAAAACCGATAAATGATCTCTCGATAAGAAATACTTTTATAAAAAATTTAAGAAAATAATAGTTATCAAATAATTTAAAATGATTTTTTATATAAATTTTTTTAAAAACTTTAATGTAAAAGAAGAGTCAAGAGAAGTGTGATTGTGTGAAGTTCTTGATTCTTGACTGTTGTCTGTTATATCCCAACGATCTCGTTTACAACAAACCCTGGAATAAAGCAATCACAGAGCAAAGAATCAAGAAAGTGGAACACCAAATCAATCATAATTGCATTCTCCAAATTGACAAAGAAAGATAGAACCAAAAACCCTTGCTATGAATAAAGAACGAATCATGGATGAAATTTAATTTATTCTTCTCTGTTCTTATCCGTTGAATCAACAATTGCTGCAAAAAAACCAATGAACACGTATCTAGATGATCCAAATATGAAGAACTATATCCAATAATCAAATAATTAATCAAATTAATCTTGATAACCGATAATCCATTGAGCGAGCGATTTCTGTGTTCGCCGTTCGCATATGAATAGCTAGCAAAACGATCCAGATTCCAATCTTAAGATCGCTGCAAACCGATAAACACATATCCATGTTATTCAATTATGAACAACTATATCCAATAATCAAATAATTAATCAAATATTCTTAATAACCGATGATCCATAAACTAGCGATAGATCGAGCGATTTTGACGTTCTTCGTTCTCATATGAATAGCAAAACCGATGATCCAGATTCCAAACTTACAATCGCTGCAAAACTGATAAACACATATATCGATTATTCAATTATGAAGAATCATATCCAATAATCCAAAAACTATACAACAAATAATTCTCGATAAACGATGATCCATCAAAACAAGTGTGAAATTCTTCATATCTTAAATCCGAAAAACGCAAATCCATATCGATCGATCGATCAACACGCAAAACTTTATAATCGAGAAATCAAAATCATGAATCAAAAGTAGAATCGAGAAATCAAAATCATGAATCAAAAGTTGAACAGAAAAGAAGAAGAAAGGAGAAAGAGAGAACAAACGAGAGGAACGTAGAACGCGCTATTTCGAGGCACTTTGGAAAGAGGGAACTTATGAGGCTTATATAGAGGGTGGGGTCAAGTTTGACGGCTACGATAACGCGTGTGGTGGAAACTTGGACGGTTATGATTGAACTAAAATAAAACGGTTAACGCGTTTCCTTTCTAAATAAGGCGGTGTGAAACACGCTTGATGATAAGATTTAGTAGGGAGTCGTTGTTGGTTTGCGTGTACCGACTTAAAACTAAAGCTATCTCTCTAAGATATATAAAACGATAAAAACTCCAAAAATAAACATTATCCTTGGGTTAAATTTATTTTTACCTCCATTAAATATAACAACTTCTATTTTTAATTCTTCACAAAAAATATTCCAAATTCCATTTTATTTTTTATTTTTTTGATAGTAGTATAATAATAACTATAAATTTAGGGGAAATTTGTTCCCCTTCCCTGAGGTTGGGGAGAAACAACACTAAAACCCTTTTAGTTTTCAACTGAATGCAAAACTCTCGTAAATTTTATTAAAAGTGACAAATATCTTCTTTACCATTAACATTGTTAGTTGTCTGTTACTTCCACTTTCATTCAGCTTCAACATCCATTCTCTCTCTCTCTCTCTCTCTCTCTCTCTCTCTCTCTCTCTCTCTCTCTCTCGTGAGCTCTTGATGTTGCTTCATTTCTTGCTTGAAAACTTCATTGCTTTTAAGTAAATTTTCTTCTCTGATTCTTGCTTCCTCTAGCTTAGCTTCTGCAGATGACTTGTATTCCAGTAGTAGTAGCTTCTATTCAAGAACTTCTTTTCTAAGCTGCTTGTTTTCCTTTTCCAATGCAACATTCCTTTGCAATAAATCCAGTTCAGTAGAGGCTGACTTGAAATTAATCTTATTCAGCCAAGTTAAGTCCAATTCCTTGGGATGCACACCAATAGGAATAAAATCAGTAGCATTCCTCTCTCTTAAGCATAAAGGATTTTGCACCCAAGTTCTTAGAACTTTAACTGCTTGCAAATTCTTATAAACTCCTTTCAGCCAATCTTGAAGCTTGTTTTGAGCATAGTCTTGAGCATCAAGACATGTTCTCTGAAGCTCACTCAAGACAAAGTCTACTCTCTCTTTCAGTCTCTTCCATTCCTTCTCATAACTGTCCTTATGCACCAGATTAGTCTTTGCTAGAACCAAGTTGTTCAACTCTTGAAATATGTTCTCACACACATCTGCTAAAATAGAAGAATCTAGAAACAGGGTGGATGGAGAAGGGACATTTGTTTTGGCAGGAGCACAAGGTTGAATAGCTTGGTTGGAAGATGAAGGTTGGTCATTTGTGGAGTTATTGGTTGGAATATTGATCTCAGAAGTTTGACTAGAAATAGAAGTTATGACCACAGAAGATGAGTTAAATACATCAACTTCATCATCAAAACCTTCTGATGTGATCATAAAATCAGGTTCATTGAAATTTTCAGGAATAGAAAGAGACTCAATATAATCAGAGACATTTTGTTCAGGAACAGTTTGTTCAAGAACAGAGACATCTGGTAAGGTAGTTGAGGCCATTTGTACACTTGGTGCATGTTGTTGGGGGCTTTCTAAAGCAAATTCATCAGAAGCTACCTCATAGGCTTTTTCTAGGTTTGACCCACACCTGGTAATTCACCAGAACAGTGATTGACCAGATTCTCTAAGACAGATGTTTCTGATGTTTGGTTTGTTGAAGAGGGATGAGATGAAGATTCAATTATGTTGACATGCTTAGGCACTTCTGATTCATTAACCACATCTGCATCAGCACGAACAAAACTCAAAGGTTTGATCATTGGTGGTTGGAAAGGGTGATCAGCATGCAGTCTTTCACAGACTTTGTTTCTCATCTCAAACATTTCTCCTATCTTATTGAGAATAAAAGGATAAACAGGATCATAGGGAATCTTGTCAGCAGGCTCTTTGTGAATTTTGGTGGTTGGTGAAGGGCCTTTGTTGATAGTTGTGTAGATTCTGCCTAGAGGGACATTATCAAGGTCTGAGGAAGTTGAGGAGGTTGAAATTGATGTTGAATGAGAGGTTGAGGTTGTACTAGATTTTATATTTATGATTTCAGTAGAGTGTAGAGAATCAGGATTACCTTTTGAAGCTTCTGGGAAAACAGCTTCTGAACAACCAGCATTCTCCTCCTAAACACCTTCAGCAGATGCCATCAACAAACTTCCAGCTTCAAATGCCACAAGTTCTTGCACAACTACAGCAGCTTTGATAACTTCCTGAGCATCTGCACCAACATCTTCTCTTACAATGTTGGATGCATGGACTTCAATCTCCTGTGCTAACTCCAACACCTTCTGAAGTGTAGCAGCTGCAATGTTATCTTCCTCTTCCATCACATGATCTGCTACCTTCAGTTTCCTGATAGCTTGCCTTCTCTTCTTCTTTGGAATTGAAGGTTGGTCAGGAGCAGATTGGGAAGAAGTTGCAGCAGGTTGACCACTTCTAGTTCTCTTGGTTTATCAGCCTCCAGATCTTCAACGTCTTCTTGGATAGTTGGTATAGTAGGACCAACTATGTCTTCCTGAACTATAGCTCTTTCCTTCTTAGCTCTCTTGGCTTTCTTTGCAGTCTGTTCAGGAGCATCATCCAAATACTCTTCTTTGGTGAGTGCTTTCCTCTTGGTCTTTCTGCTCTTTGCTACTGGTAGGGGACCACCATACATGGTTCCAGGAACATCTTCAAGCCTTATCTTCTTACCAGTCACAGCAAAGTGATCTTTGATAAAGTTCATCTGAACATCAAGAGAATCTTGTTTGCAGATAGGAGGAAAGTCTTCCATCATAATGGACATTGCATCAAATTCCTTCAAATCTGTGCTCAGCTTTTTATAAGGATCCTTTGCAATCAAGCTCATGTTCCTGAGTGTCTTCCCATTGATGACCTTGCCTGTTTCTGTATTAAGTTGCTCATCAATGAAGAAGTTGATATCCTTCAGAGCTTTCAGAATCCCTCCTTGATGAAGAATCTCTAAAATAAGCCTTCCATAGGGAACCCAGCATCTTTTGTTTTCTTGGCTTTCCCTGAGCTCTTTAATCATATGCTTGAAGATGTATCTGGGCACATTTGCTTTTTCCTTCGTTATGAAGAAATGAGGGAAAATTCTATGCTCCAAAGAGGGTTGATCACTACCACCACCTTTTGGTAGAAGATTTTCATTCTGAATCTTCAGAATCATCTTCTTCTCCATGCTCAAATCACTGTAAGCACCTTTCTTTGTGTTGTTGAACATGGACTTGTGGACTACTTCATTCCAAGGGCTAGTCTTGTTGTTACCTACACCACCTTTGAAACTTACTTTAGAAGCTCTAATGATAACAAAGGCAATAGCATCTTCAGAGATGAAAACAGGGACGCCCATGATGCTTGACCTGATTTCTGTCCATGTAAATGGTTCCAAACCCATTTCTTCTTGTGATTTTCCTTCCAGGGTAGGATCAATCAAAACTTTCTCTATTTCTTCCAGCAGAGCAGCCTTCATATCGTAAACATGCGCTCTGACCCAGAAGTGCCTGACAAGGGTCTTGTATGTTGGGCCATTCTACATTTTGAAGTATTCCATAAGACCTTGAGCTTCGTAGTTGCCTCTGATGTCACACCCATGGTATGCTAATGAAATAAAATCCACCGGATTCTCAATTTGAATCTTAAGATGCCATTCTTCTAAGGACATGGTCCTCCCTTTGATTTCATACGCAGGTGCTTCTTGCATGCTTGTTGACGTTTCAAGAACTGAACTTGATGACGCCATTGATGAGTATGAAGATTTAGGGTTCTAGGGATTTGAATGAGGAAGAATGCGTTTTACTTCGCAAAGAATCAGTGAGAAATAGAAAATGTAGGTTGTGAAGTGAGTAGTGTGTGATTTGTCTAATTGTTTTGAGTAAAAACGTTTGCAATTCAGAAAAGGGACAAACAAACACATCATTAATGACATAGGGGGCGCGAGATAGTACATTCAAAGCTAAAAATCATCATTGCCCTCTTAAGTCATACACCAATACAAATAAGCCACGTCAGAAGTTTTTCAAAGTAACTTCTAAGTTAGTGGGACAGGTGTTACTAAAAAGTAACTTCCAACATTTCCACTAATACTACTTGTTCAGGAGCAAAGAATTCAGCTACTGAAGTTAAAGTGCTGACGTCATCTTCAGAAGCACATTTTCCTCAGAATCTCAGTTAAGAGCTTCTGATGGACCATAGCTTCTGAACAGACTTCAGGACCAAACTTCTAGTTCATGAGCAAGCAAATTTAATCAGACACAAAGTGCATGTTCAAGGTTTTCTTAATAAAATCAAATCTTTCCACAGATAAAGGCTTAGTAAATATACCAGTCCATTGATGTTCAGTATCCATGAATTATATTGTATATCTAAGATTCCTTTTTGAACATAGTCTCTAATAAAGTGGTGTTTGATATCAATATGCTTGGCTATTGAATGTAGAATAGGATTCTTTGACAAACAAATAGCAGCAGTATTATCACAATAAATGGGAATACTGTTAGCATTTATCTGATAGTCTTCCAACTGATGTTTCATCCAAAGCAGTTGTGTACAACAACTTGCAGCTAAGATGTATTCTGTAATGCCCTATTTCTATTAAAGCGATAAAACACACGAATAAAATAAATATTCAAGAAATAGACACTACGTCTTCAACAAAAACCAAACATGCATGCATATAAAAATCCTCAACAGTCGCAGCGGATATAAATCATACATCTCCAAAGTATACATGCCATGAGATCAAAATACATCATCATATAAATTCTCCAAATCCCGACAAATGGGCAAATCTCCACAACATAAATAAATCCAGAATAATCAATCTAGAATAATCATAAAGACAGACATCCTAGATCAGAGCCTACCCTAAGACTCAAAGGAAACGATAACGGAGATAGCTCCCGCTATCCAAGCAATCATCAAGAAACTCACCAAAAGCAAACTAGTCATGTACTTTGTCTACTCATCCATACAGACAGGTAGGCGGTCCATCACAGATCCACTGGAGGTAAGCTTCACATCAATCATAATCAACATAAATAAACATAGGCATTCAAGGATTCATGCATAACACATATACATAATCACCCCTCCTAGAATACTAGCATCATATGATTATTATCCCCCATCACATACATTCCAAGCTATCAAAATACTAACATAGCATAGCAACATATTCAATCACTAATCAAGTCATCGACATAATCTCATCATTCATCAACAACAATCAAGAAAGGATTAATCACATTATTCTTCATTTAGCATACTAAGCTCAACAATACATTTCATCATTTCAAAGTTATAAGCAAGTAATCATCATTATCAAAGGAATCATCACATCATATATATGCACATATACAATTCTCACCTCATCACTGTCACCAAAATAATTATCATCAAATACATTCACCAAGTGTATAAGCACGAGCAAGTAAGATATGCAATTAAAGCATAATTCAATTATTCACAACCGTCAACAAAATCCATCAATGTACATATACACCAATTCACATATTCATAACATTCACCGAATTCCACCAATGCACAAATTCATCAAGTCACATATTCAATTATGACACGCCTCATCAATTACTATAATGCATGCAATGTTCTAGACTCTTCTAGATGCATGCGGTACCGTCAACAACAACGTCTAGGTCGTCACCCCAGGATGCCAACTGCACATCATATGTAAGAGTACACCTCCTCTTATGAACAACTATGTAAAAGTACACCTCTTTTTACATTTCTCATATGACTATGATGCATGGACATACAAGCAAAGACTCAATAATGCAAAAGCATACATTCACCAACAACAATGTAAAAGTACACCTCCATTTACATTGATCAACTTCAACAACAATTGCATTATCAATTATTTACGTCCACACAATCAATCAAGTCATAATTCAATTAAGAGTCATCACCACACCATCACTTAACATATATGCATTCACCGAAAATATCACACTCAATTAACATATATATATTTTAACGCCCGTTTTGATTATTTAATTATGTTGTTGAGTTTAGAATATATTTATATGATTTGTGTGATTTATGTGATTTAATGAGGTGTTGTGACTTATTTTATTGTTTAATAAAATAAGATTTGAAAATAAAATAAATATTGAGTTGAGGGGTTGTTTTGAGATTTTAGAGAGTTTTGTGGGTAAAAGAGGAATAAAATAAAATAGATGGGAAGAGATATAAATAGGTGAGGGTTAGGTTTAGAAAAGTTTTTTTAACGTACGATCAATTTTGGAGAAAAGGGATAAAAGTCAAGAGAAGATAAGAGGACCAAAGAGAGGCTGCGATTTCGATTTTCTAAGGTAAGGGTGAGACTAACATTCAATCTTATTAAATCTGTAATTCTGATGGTTGTATTTAACAAGTGTAGGATTGTTTTAGAGAAGTTGGAAATTAGGGTTAAAGTGAGAAATTGATGATTTATTGATGTAGAATTGTAGAATTGATGTAGAAAGTGTTTACAGACCTTAGATAATCCATAGGATGAAATCTGGAATCAATGTTAAGCTTAAAACCATGCCTTTAGGTGGATTTTCGTGAAAATCTGCATTCTGCCCGAGCCAACATTCATCGCTCGCCTCCCGAGTGATGATCCTCGCCCTCGCGAGGGATGATCTTCATCGCTCGCCTCGCGAGTAACACCTTGCAACTCGCCATAGCGAGCAGATCACTCGCCATAGCGAGTATGACCAGTGAGAAACCTGATTTGTGAGTTAACTCCTTAAGTCGAACTTTAGATGTTTTTGAGTGCCTGAATATGTATAATAATGATTAGGCAAGTTTTTAGATTGAGATTGAACCTACGAAAGTTTAAAAATGGATTTTTGGGTGAAAAATGTCAAATTCCCGAGAGCACCCAGTTTCTTGTTTGCCAAGGTGAGTCGCTTACTCGCCAAGGCGAATGCCATTTTCCTGAACTCGCCATAGCAAGTAGAGGCTCTCGCCTCGCGAGCCCTTGTGAGACAGAACTCCTTGTTAGGTTAAATGTGACCTTTATCGCACGAGTTGATGTGAGTTGATCACGGGGGTAAGAAACTAAGTTGCTTATCTTACTGTTGTTGTTTCAGTGAGCCTGAATTATATGATTTGATGTTGTTAATAATGTGATATAAATGTATATGCATTACAAGAATTATATATGATGTTTGAGATGTTGTTGATTTGCATTTGATATTGTTATATCATGAACCGTTTTATGTACTGCCTATGTTGTTGTTTGTTTATTAACTAAGCTGCATGAGTCGGTCTAAGATGAAAGATGTTGTTCCAAATTATTGGATTTATATAAGAGGTCGACATTTCTAAGATGTTAAGTTGTTGAGTCCATGCATACTCATTCATTGTTGGGGGCTTGATGCCCTGGAGCCTTCGCAGAGTTTTGGCGCTTTCAAATTGTTGTATAGTCTTGCCATTCTTTAAGTCTTCACTCCTTTATATAGAGGTGTGAAAGAGACGTTGTGAATTGCCAACACATCAAAATAGAGTCGTTTGAAGCTTTGATCAATCACTAAAGATCTTTTACCTAATAAGGTTATTGTCCTATGAAGGATCAATTTCAAATCCATTCCCAGTATGTAGGAACATTGTTGGAGGCAGAGCTGTTATCCTTGTCTTGTGGCAGAGACAAAAACTGAGTAGTGGAGATAGTGGTTGTACAATTCGTACAATTGTACTATGTCAATGCTCTTCAAAGAACAAGCATCTAATGCTTTCAAATCCTTTCAAAATAGCTGTTGCTTCACTCCTGCGGTCTTTTGCAATGCTTGGACGAGATTGAACCATTGAACAACCTTTGAAGCTTTAAGTCTTGCATCTCTTGATGAACTTCAGCTTCTGGTGATCTTGCTTCTGATGAGATGCTTTTGATGAACTTGCTTCTAATAACGTCATCACTTCAGAAGCACTTTGACTTCAGGCACACTTCTCTTCAGATGCTTCAAGCTTCCTTTTTGTTGATTCCTTTGCTCTCTTTTGTTCTTCCAGAACCTAATAATGATATCAAAATTTTCTCTATGGTCATGTACACTTGAAAAAATATTATTATATCTAATTGACAACTTTTAATACCTTGTTATCATCAAAACTCTCAAAGGGTAATGTTAAACACATTTATTTCCAACATGGAATACCACATCAAAATCCAATTTCATCACTAAATCCCAATATTAAAGCTTCTAAAATTAAAGCTTATTATGAAACTCACCTCAAATGCAACTTCCATTTATACAAGAAGCTTCAAAGCTCTCTGTCTCTTTTAAAGCTACTGCTCAAGCTTCCTTCAATTCCTTACCTTCAGTTCTTGCTTCTAAACACCAATATAAGATACAACATGTTGAGGCAAAATCCCTAATTAATTTTAAAGATAATAAACCATTATGATTAAAGAATTAATGGACTTTGATTTATTCATTGGTATTTAACTTGTTCTCTTGAGTGTTTTACTAAGACAGGAACAAGGTTTAAATCATACTAAGATTCAAGAAATCAAAGGACATTGGAATTCATGATCTAACACTGATGTCAGAAAGTTAGATCAGAATGTTGCTCAGAGATCAGAATGTTCAAGCAGAGATCAGAAAATTGTTCTTATACAAGTCAAGAATCTCAAGAACATTGATCAAGATCATGCAAGGCACATGTGATATGGATAAATTTCCAGGAAGGTACATTTGCATGGATCAATCAAGCAACAAAGGCATATACAAAGATTATGTCAAAAAGGATACTCAATGTTCATTTAAGACTATGAACATTGAAGTACTGGGAATATTCCAAAAGGGAATATCATCCTAGATGTTGAAGTCACTGCTCTTCATTGTTGTTTCATTATTAGGATTTGATTACATCAAATGGTAGTCTTACAAATCATCCTAAGTGAAACAAAAGGAACATTCTGATGGTCAGAATGTTCAGCTCTGCACATGCTTACTTTATGAACAGTACAGTAGGTGAAAAGGCAAAAAGAAAAAACAAAGCAAATATGTCCTGTTCAACAACAAATAGATACGCATGAGAGTTGCTACAGTACATGGACCACACAATCTCTCAAAGTATGAGCATGAAGATGCAGAATCCACTTTATCTCTCCTGCGCCAGTCCCAAGGCAAATCTGGGAAAATAACTTTCTGATGTATGTGGAAAAGCCCATACTTTGATTACTGCCCAGGAATTCATATGAAAAGCATATGACACGCCCAGAAATTCATGTGTTCATTCACACATGATGAACCCATATGAAGATCATCAAGAACACAACAACATTCTGAAGTTCATCCTTGATCAGAATGTTCACCAAGAATTTCAAGTAAAAGCTTTTGGGACCCACACATGGCATAACACCATTGGACACCCTACAACGGCTATATGAGCCCAAAGACTCTATAAATAGAGATCAAAGGCTCAACATTACTTGCACCATTGCAAAGCATACAAGAAAACAACTGAAATTGTTTGAAGCTCTTGCAATTGAATTAATTATCACTAAAGGCTTTTTTTACCTTCTTTGTAGTGTAAATCAATTCTCTTTGTTATCTTTGTTAAAGATAACTTCTTCTTCCTCCTCTTATGTTTGATTCTCGAACATGCAAACCTCTTACAAATTGTAAACAAAGTCTCATCTAGCTTTAGGGGTACTAAAGTGTTAGTTTGAGCAAAGGTTGTAAAAGTCTAAGTGGTTAACTTAGCAACAAGGTGCAAACCTGCTGAGGATTAGAGAATAGTGAGGAGTGGACTAACCCACATTGGGTGAACCACTATAAATCGCTGTGTGTTCTTTCTCTCTTCCCTAGACTCTTTAATTACACTTGTACACTTACTTTATTAAACAGTTTTTTGTGTATGAACATTAGAACGTTCTGAAGTCATAATATTAACTTAAATTATGTTAACTTGTTTTGAATTTGTAATATCCCGCTTCATTATGACAGCAACATCAGTCTAGAATACCACATCAAAATCCAATTTCATCACTAAATGTCAATATTACAAATTCTAAAATTAAAGCTTATTATGAAACTCACCTCAAATTCAACTTCCATTGATGCCAAAAGCTCTCTGTCTCTTTTAAAGCTTCTGCTCAAACTTCCTTCAATTCCTTCCCATCAGTTCTTGCTTCTAAACACCAACATAAGGTAAAACCATCATCAATAGATTACATGCAAGCCAATTATCAAGCTCAAGATAAAACTTTCCAAAACAGCATGTGAATGATGATGGTACAGCTGGGGAAGAAAAGAAAGCAATTAAGTTTGTTTTAGGGATGAAATAGTGTGAAGATTGTGATAGTTTCTTTGCATGTTGGATTGATATAAGAGATTGAGTGGAAATTTTTGATGTTTGGATGGGAGAAGTATGGGGGCCGAGCCAAAAAGAGAGGAGGAGGGAGAGAGAGACTCTGTACGTGAGAGAGAATTGGAAGGAAAAAGATAAGAAGAAAAATGTGGTTTAGCTCTTTTATAATCTTTTGATAAAATTATTACCACGATGCCCTCCTCTTAAGATGTTTTTCAGTCACAGTTAAAAGGACACTGCATTCTATCCGAAATTAAGCGGGATATTACAAATTCAAAACAAGTTAACATAATTCCCAATGAATAATAAGTCAATTAATTCATATATACTATTCAACAATGAGATCTAAAACTTAGATCCAAATTTTGTTACGATGTTTCAATGTTGTGCACATAGAAGAAATTCAATTTGACTTTTCATTAGATTTGATCTAGTGTAGCCTTTGTGTAAACGAGAAATTTATCTTTGATGCCCTTTTAAAACATTTTTATTGAAATGTGAAATTCAATCAAATCGACGAAATACCAAATGCATTGAGAAAAATATACATTAATCATATACATTTGATACTTCGTCGACTGATTGAAAATTCACCTCCAACAAAAGACTGATGATGGTAACATACGATAAGGATTAATCTGATGAGTCACCTTTTTTAGCCCTGAATAAAAAGAAGATGGAGAAAAAACATGGTGACATAGATAAAATAAAATCTACATAATACACAGATGAAAAACAAAATTTCTACTAACATAAAATACAAGTACCTAGGTATTTATAGCATCAAATATTAACTTTTTTTAATGGTGGATTTAAGTTTTTAACTTATTTTATATGAAATTTATAAAAAAAAAAATCAAGCTTCTAGAATGCTAAAAAGGTTTATAATAAATAATAATAATAATAATAATAAATATAAAACTATAAAATAAAAATAAAAATAAAAATGAATTGATAATACGTTTTTTCTTTAAACTTATTTGACTAAAATTTAAGTATTCTAATTATTAAAAAATTAAATGTGTTGAAAACCGAAGTCAAATCAAGACCCAACTCAAGCGGTCAATGTATAAAAAAAGAAGTCAACAACATTTATTATAAACAAAAGGAAATTTATTTTGCTTAGATTGGATTTGATCGGTTGTCACAGTCAAAATAAGGTACTAAAAATTGATCCTTTATAAACAAAAGGAAATTTATTTTGCTTAGATTGGATTTGATCGGTTGTCACAGTCAAAATAAGGTACTAAAAATTGATCCTTTGCGGCTGCATTAGGGGGTTCTCGCTCTCCTCCGACGGAAGAACCTCATTATTCGGTACCTTGCATTAAAGGTGATTCCCTTTCCATACGAATATGCCAGGATGAATACGTTAAAGGTCTGGAAGATTGTCAATATGCATTACGTGGGAGACTAATCTTGTCTAAAGGCGACAAACCTTACACCGCTCGCGATTTAGCCTCCAAACTTGGCAAGATTTGGAAGATTATCCATCAATGGAAGATGGTTAATCTTGGTCAGGGTTTCTACGATTTTTTATTTGAAAATCATGATGATTTTAATCGGACTTGGACAGCGGGTACAGTTTCACTACAACCAGGGCTCCTTCGCCTCTCCCAATGGACGAAGGATTTTAACCACAACGCTCAGACACAAACACACGCCTCTTTATGGATCAAACTTGTAGTGTTGCCTCAGGAGTATTGGCGCGAAAGAACATTGAAAGAAATTGCGAGCGCGGTGGGTACCCCTATTTCTATTGATGGACCGACACGTAATAGAGCTTTCGGACACTATGCACACATTCTTGTGGACATTGACTTATCGAAGCGGGTTTATGATGAAATCCTTGTTGAACGGGAGGGGTTTGCTTTTAACGTAGAAGTGCAATATGAAAGACGCCCTTTGTTCTATCATTGGACATAATGTCATGAATTGTAAGAGGTTGTCAAGGTCCCTGACCGTGGGAAGAAGCAGGTTACTGATGCAGCTAGCAATCCACCGCTTGTTGGGAAGGGAGCTTCTTCATCAGGCACACTATGTTATGTTCCCTTACCAACAGCTGCTGAGACACATGTTGTTGTTCCCACACCAACAGCTCATGCACACGCTGTTGTCCCCCCACCAACAGCTGAGACATGTGCTATTGTTTGTAACGCCCTATTTAATTATTAGATTATTTTATTGAGTTTAGAGTCTATTTATATGATTTATGTGATTAAAATGATTATGTGGTGTGTTGTTATTTTATTAAGTGGTGTTATTTTATTATTTAATACAATAAGATTTGAAATTAAAATAATATTGAGATGAGAGGCTGTTTTGAGAATTTAGAGAGTTTAGTGGAATAAGTGGAAATAAGATAAAGAGGGTTGAGGAAATAAATAGGAGAAAACCTAAGTCAGAATAGTTTTCACGTGAAACAAAACGTTTTGGAGAAAAAGGGAGAAAACAAGAGAAGAGAAGAACCGGAGAGATCGTAGAGCTTCGTTCATCTAAATTAAGGTAAAGGTGAGGCTAAATCTCAATAATCATAGTGTATGTGAATTCTGAAATTGATTTAACATGTGGTTGTTTATGAATTTTGGAATTAGGGTTAGAATGTAGAATTGAATTGTGGAAAGAAGTAGATAATCTGATGGATGTGCATTAAGTATTCTAAGTATTAAAAAATTAAATGTGTTGGGGGTTTATGCTCCGGAATGCTTAGTCATTCAAACACGTTAAAATGGTACCACATGCATGTGCATTGACGCATTTGTCGTTGTGTCGTTGCATAGTCGTTGTTGTTGGTTGAGTTGTAGTCGTTGTTGTTGGTTGAGTTGTTGTCGTTGTTGTTGGTTGAGTTTGTAGGTGTTGTTAATATTGATGAAGTATGAAACAAGACTGTTGAATTACCCGTTGTTAATTAGGTTGTTAAATACAGTTGATGATTTATATACCTATTATTATTGTTTGTGAATCTCACCCCTTCTGCTTGAAAATGTTGCCCTTCGTATGGGTAACTTGCAGGTGATCGAGGATAGTTGCTGTTAGTTGTTGTTAGTTGCTGTCGTGAGTGGACCTCCTCTCACGTGTGTCTTAGGTGCTCTGATATGTAACGGGATGAGAAATATTGTCGTTGTATTCATCATTCCTTATGTATCATTATGAACCTGTTGGTGTTGGATTAAATCCTTAAAGATAATTATGTTGAGGCCATGTGCCAAATTTATTGAAAGTTGTTTAATGTTGAAAATAATTCCGCTGCGATGAATTGATATGTTTTACCAAAGTTATTATTTAATAAATATGATTTTATTCTATTTATGAATTTTTGAAAAGCAGTGTGACATTCCGTTTGTTGATTAACTCTGATTTTACTTAATATTTACGTTGTTGGGTTAATGGGGTGTTACATTGTTCCCCCAACAGCAGCTGCCATCCCCAATAATATTGCAACATCTGTTGTCCCTCCACCATCAGCTGCAGCCGGTGAGGCAGCAGGTACCACTTGTAGCAACTTGCAAGGTTTTTCTGAACCTATTCCTCAAGGTAATCTACCTCGGCCTAATACACATGTTTTGGAGCTAGCAGAATCTGTGATGAATGATGATGTGCAACGTTCATCCGAGACACTTCCGGTTAATCAAAATAATATTTATGTTGAACACGGCGAAGAACAGGATGATGATGATGACATTGATTTTTTTATTGATGAAGATGGTATTGCAACAGCTGCACCGAAGACTACTACTACTTCCATCCCTCTGGTTTTGGCAGCAGTCCCAGTACCTGATCCTTTGGTGGCTGCCTCGACGGTGGGCTCTCAGGATGATAACGCTTTATCCATTGCCGTCCCGGAGAAACACAACAATGATAGAGTTCAACATGATATGGAACTTTGTGAAAAAGAGTATGATATGCAGGTTGAAGCTCTTTCTGGGTCACGCCCTTCCTTGGCGTCACCGGTTGTTGTAGAGAGGTCTCTTGAAGCTAGCGCTAGCATGACAATACCAGAAGCTCAAGAGGTTGTAGTTTTACAACAACAACATGTACATCCCATCAAGAACATTCAACACGGCCTAGATCTATGGGACAGAGTTCGTGAATATGATGCAAGGTCAGCTGCAGAAGATTTCACACCGGTCCTTACAAGGAAGCAGAAATAGAAAATTAAAGTGCAACAAGTCTTGGCTAAGCAGCCCCCTAAAACCCGTGCCCGGGGTGATAATCATCAGACTGCTCAATGAATTTCCTCCATTGGAATGTTAGAGGTATCAGTAATTATGATACTCGGATTGCTTTAAAAATTTATACATGTCTCAAAAAACTGTTCTGATTTTTATTGAGGACCTAGCATGGGTCACTCAGTGCAAAGAACGGTTTGACTATCTTCTCTCCCTAATGAGTGATTTCTTTAGGGATAGATGTGGTTTACCCAACGACATATTTCCATAATTTGTTTTACGGTGTTTTTTGTTGATTCCTTTATTCTTGCTTTCTGTTTTTTCTCTAGAGGGTTTTGGTCTAGTCCCCCCTCCTTTGTATTTATTTTCCCCCTTTTTTTAATAAATTTTTTAGAGTTTGGCAGCATAGGATGGAGATTTCTCACGGTGCCAACCAAGTTGGGATGTCGATGTTGCCTCTTGATGTCTGTCCATTCTCCTTGCTTATAAAAAAATTATTAAAAAATTAAATGTGTTGAAAACCGAAGTCAAATCAAGACCCAACCAAGCGTCAATGTATAAAAAAATGAAGTCAACAACATTTATTATAAACAAAAGGAAATTTATTTTGCTTAGATTGGATTTGATCAGTTGTCACAGTCAAAACTAAAAATTGATCGAGTCTATTTAAGAAAATAAGGTTTTTATTTTATTTTTATATTTTCGTCCGGTTGGTGAACTTTGCAATGGATGTGAGAAATCATATTTTAAGGCATCGAACTAAAGACCTCCTATTAGCGAGTATTCTTGTACGCATTGTACTCAATTCCATATTAAACATGCCACGAACAATCCAAATAAATGGACCGATGAATCTATACCAGAAATAGATTATATCTATTCATGTTATAATTTAAGATTTCACTAGGTAATTTTGATTGCATTATAACTATAAGCCTTTGATTTTTTAATACATGAATTGATTGCGGAAACATTACAACTATTTAATTTGACTATATGCTTTGTTATCTTATTTTTGTCAAAAAAATTAAATTTAAACTCATATCATAAAATAATGAATGCAACTTGATAATATATATTACAATCACAAAAACTTAAATATTATTCCATAAACCGAAGACTTAACATAATTAGCTTTAGTAAAAAATCTACTCTCGAAACTCTCTTTTACACGTAAATAAGCATTAGGTAAAAAAAAATTGCTTTTGGTTTTTACTGTTTTTTTTTCTACATGTGTTCGACAATATTTTTTTTTTCTAAGCCAGGATATTGGACAGGCATCAACGGGAAGCAACGACATCCCAACTAAGTGGCACCCCGCAGAACCCCCATCCTATACCACCAATCTCAGAGAAAATTTTGTTAAAAAAGGGGGAACTTTAATTAACTTTTTCCCGATTCACATTTCTTAAATTAACTCAATTCTTGCATCCATTGTTCGTTTTTTCCCATTAAGCACTTCTGATTCATTCCAAAACAGCTCATTCATCAAAAACTATGCCAAAACCTGTAAGCAGCTTTCTGCAGAATTTACCAAACTTCAAATGCGTTTTTCGAATCCATTTCTAATCAGAATCATACCAAATCTATATCCAAACTGAAGGGAATCAAATGTAGAAATAAAAAATTCAACAATTATACAAGTATGGGTTACACATCTAAATTTAAAGCTTATTATGAAACTCACCTCTAATACAACTTCCATTGATACCAAAAACTTCAAAGCTGTCTGTCTCTTTTAAAGCTTCTGCTCAAACTTCCTTCTATTCCTTCCCATCAGTTCTTTCTTCTAAACACCAACATATACAACCATCATCAATAGATTACATGCAAGCCATTTATCAAGCTGAAGATAAAACTTTCCAAAACAACATGTGAAGGATGATGGTACGGCCGGGGAAGAAAAGAAAGCAATTAAGTTTGTTTTAGGGATGAAATAGTGTGAGGATTGTGATAGTTTCTTTGCATGTTGGATTGATATAAGAGATTGAGTGGAAATTTTTGAAGTTTGGACGGGAGAACTATGGGGGCCGAGCCAAAAAGAGAGGAGGAGGGAGAGAGAGACTATGTACGTGAGAGAGAATTGGAAGGAAAAAGATAAGAAGAAAAATGTGGTTTAGCTCTTTTATAATCTTTTGATAAAATTATTACCACAATGCCCTCCTCTTAAGATGTTGTTCAGTCACAGTTAAAAGGACACTGCATTCTATCCGGAATTAAGCGGGATATTACGAATTCAAAATAAGTTAACATAATTCCCAATGAATAGTAAGTCAATAAATTCATATATACTATTCAACAATGATAACTAAAACTTAGATCCAAATTTCGTTACGATGTTGCAATGATGTGAACATAGAAGAAATTTGATTTGACTTCTCATTAGGTTTGACCTAGTGTAGCCTTTGTGTAAACGAGGTTTGACCTAGTGTAGCCTTTGTGTAAACGAGAAATTTATCTTTGATGGCCTTTTAAAACATTGTTATTGAAATGTGAAATTCAATCAAATCGACGAAATACCAAATGCATTGAGAAAAATATACATCAATCATATACATTTGGTACTTCGTCGACTGATTGAAAATTCACCTCCAACAAATGACTGATGATGGTAACATACGATAAGGATTAATCTGATGAGGCACCTTTTTTAGCCCTGAATAAAAAGAAGATGGAGAAAAAACATGGTGACATAGATAAAATAAAATCTACATAATACGCAGATGAAAAACAAAATTTCTACTAACATAATATACAAGTGCCTCCATGAATTTAAACAAGTACCTAGGTATTTATAGCATCAAATATTAACTTTTTTTAATGGTGGATTTAAGTTTTTAACTTAATTTATACGGAATTTATAAAAAAAAATTCAAGCTTCTAGAATGCTAAAAAGGTTGATAATAAATAATAATAATAATAAATATAAAACTATAAAATAAAAATAAAAATAAAAATGAATTGATAATATGTTTTTTCTTTAAACTTATTTGACTAAAATTTAAGTATTCTAATTATTAAAAAATTAAATGTGTTGAAAACCGAAGTCAAATCAAGACTAATTTGATCCTAAAATTCTCTCTCTTGACAAGAATAATAAAGTCATTGTGGAATAAAAGAATCAAATTAATTTTGGGTTCAAAGTTTTATTTTTGTAGGTCATGATATGTATGTCTTGTTTTGGCTATATCTGGAGCTCTGGATGTCCGTTTGAGGTGATCTTTAACTCATTGGAAAGCTTACGGAATTCTCTACATTTCGTCTGTTTGACTCAGGAGCTATTCAAGCTATAAATTCAAGGTCGAATTCTCTTGAGGAGGGAGAGTATGATGTGATCCTAAATTTCTCTCTCTTGACAAGAATAATAAAGTCATTATGGAATAAAAGAACCAAATTAATTTCGCCTTGAGGAATCGCCACAATGGTAAGGAATCCATTGATAAGATTCGATAAACTTGGTTCAATCTAGAACCAAAAAGAAGCAAAGCTTCACAACACACAAAGTGTATTTTTTTTTATCAAAATTCAACTTGTCCCCTTCATTATTTCCGCCCCCTTTATATAGGAAATAAACTTGAATGCTAAAAAGCTTACAATCATAGCATAATTTGTGTTATAACTCCTTGGTGGCTAGTTATTACAAAAGAGGTTACAATTTAATTGGATCTTTAAAGTTGGTGGCTGATCAATGCATGAGAAGGTTACATATTCATTTTCACATTGATTTGTGAAGGCTTATTATGTCTAGACGTTACAATTCCACAAACACCACCTTTAATTCTTCAGCTAACACACTTTAACCACGTCTTCTACTTATAGCTCATTCTACACCACTAAATATTCCGAATTTGCTTTTGAGTCAAACAGACGAAATGTAGAAAATTTCGTAAGCTTTCCAATGAGTTAAAGATCACCTCAAACGGACATCTAGAGCTCCAGATATAGCCAAAACAAGACAGACATATCATGACTTACGAAAATAAACTTTGGACCCAAAATTAATTTGGTTCTTTTATTCCACAATGACTTTATTATTCTTGTCAAGAGAGAGAATTTTAGGATCACACCAAAGACCCAACTCAAGCGGTCAATGTATAAAAAAAGCAGTCAACAACATTTATTATAAACAAAAGGAAATTTATTTTGCTTAGATTGGATTTGATCAGTCGTCACAGTCAAAACTAAAAATTGATTGAATCTATTTAAGAAAATAAGGTTTTTATTTTATTTTTATATTTTCGTCCGGTTGGTGAACTTTGCAATGGATGTGAGAAATCATATTTTAAGGCATCAAACTAAAGACCTCCTATTAGCGAGTATTCTTGTACGCATTGTACTCAATTCCATATTAAACATGCCACGAACAATCCAAATAAATGGACCGATGAATCTATACCAGAAATAGATTATATCTATTCATGTTATAATTTAAGATTTCACTAGGTAATTTTGATTGCATTATAACTATAAGCCTTTGATTTTTTAATACATGAATTGATTGCGGAAACATTACAACTATTTAATTTGACAATATGCTTTGTGATCTTATTTTTGTTAAAAAAAATAAATTTAAACTCATATCATAAAATAATGAATGCAACTTGATAATATATATTACAATCGCAAAAATTTAAATATTATTCCATAAACCGAAGACTTAACATAATTAGCTTTAGTAAAAAATCTACTCTCGAAACACTATTTCACACGTAAATAAGCATTAGGTAAAAAAAAAAATTGCTTTTGGTTTTTACTGATTTTTTTTCTACATGTGTTCGACAATATTTTTTTTTTTCTAAGCTAGGAGATTGGACAGGCATCAAAAAGAAGCAACGGCATCCCAACTAGATGGCACCCCGCAGAACCCCCATCCTATACCACCAATCTCAGAGAAAATTTTATTAAAAAAGAGGGAACTTTAATTAGCTTTTCCCCGATTCACATTTCTTCAATGAACTCAATTCTTGCATCCATTGTTTGTTTTTTCCCATTAAGCACTTCTGATTCATTCCAAAATAGCTCATTCATCAAAAACTATGCCAAATCCTGTAAGCAGCTTTCTACAGAATTTACCAAACTTCAAATGCGTTTTTCGAATCCGTTTCTAATCCGAATCATACCAAATCTATATCCAAACTGAAGGGAATCAAATATAGAAATAAAAAAATTCAACAATTATACAAGTATGGGTTACACATCTAAAATTAAAGCTTATTATGAAACTCACCTTAAATGCAACTTCCATTGATGCCAAAAGCTTCAAAGTTGTCTGTCTCTTTTAAAGCTTCTGCTCAAACTTCTTTCAATTCCTCCCATCAGTTCTTGCTTCTAAACACCAACATAAGGTAAAACCATCATCAATAGATTACATGCAAGCCAATTATCAAAGCTTCTTGAAATTAAAGCTTCTTGAAATTCTGGCACGTTAGACTTACGATGTTATGTGCGATGTTTCAACACAAGTTATACAGAAACAAATGTTGAATAAAATGTTTCGAACACTAAGCTACCACAAGACAAGAAAAAAAATTCAAAGCATAAAGTAAAAGGCACAGAGAGTTTGTTAACCCAGTTCGGTGCAACGTCACCTACTCTGGGGGATACCAAGCCAGGAAGGAAATCCACTAGTGTAGTTCGTATTCAATAGCTCTAAGCAAACTCCTCGTTTGCACTAATGACCTAGGACCTACCCATACTGACTTCAACCTAGGAACTTCTAGATCTGAGATCCCATCTCAGTCCCTTACAACTGATCACAGCCCCTTTGATACTCAAATAACAAATACAATCAATATGAAGTTACCTTCAAACAAAACAACTAAACACCGTACTTCACAGCTTAGGTGCAGTTTACAAACTACCTAACTCTTTGCTTAAAAGCTTCAGAGTAGTGCACAATTTACAACTCAAACACAGTCCTAAACATGCATCAAGATGATACACGAAAGGCTCACATAGACAGACTCAAAACCCTAGATGATCTATTCTTCAAATGACGGCTTGAATCATTCTCTAGGTCTTCCAGTCTTGTTTAAATACTGAAGCAATACGAGTCAGTAAACTTGTTGGGCTACAGAACAATCCAGTGATCCATTTCAGGTACAACAGAACCAGAAAAGGAAACTCCTAATATGTAGACACATAATTAGGAACATCCTGATCACCTCCAAACTTTCCTAAGTAGATAACACAATCTTAGGAAATCACAAACGATCTGATCCTGTGCTAAAAACACGCAGCTTGGCCAACAAGAATAAAGGGGTGGATTCCTTAAATAAAATAGCGCGTGCGAAAAACAAGGCAAGGTACAAGTCAACTGAACCATGCCATGATGTTGACACATCTTGTTCAACATCTCACATGAATATTTGTTTTAGGCAAAAGTGAAGCCAATATACAAATATCCAAGAATCTCCCCCTTTGGCAAATTTTTGGCTAAAACAAACTAAGGCCAGTCCAATCAAAGTTGAGAGATAACACGCAACCTTTTCTTCAATCATCACACATAATCAACCATGAAGAAAGGTACACATACTCAAATTACCGATATATACCACAAAATATAAATCTTCAGTCACTTCATAATCTTCAGAAGTTGGAAGAGGTATATCACAGGTCTCAGAATCTACTTTCATAATTTTTCACAAATAATCATCATATGAAACAGTAGATAAGAGAAATAGGTACCATACTATAAAATCAAAGCCTTGCACCAACGGAAACACAAGGAAAAATAAATTCTCATTAAACATGCAGAAGCTACCTAGAATGTTCTAACCTTCCATAAAACATTCACAGATACTGGAAAAAATAAATTTCCATATACACTTGCAACTGCAGAACATTCACAGAATCAATCCCCCTCAAAGATGCAACCATTGAGTGATTACTGACACAAACACTCCCCCTGAATACATGCATATATAAACAGAAGCCTTCGAAGCTGACAGATATAACTTCTACTAGCACATTATAAGAACAGGCATGCATAAAAAAGAACACCAAATCAGGAGTTCTTCAAACACAGGCACACATTGCAGAGATGTGTTCCAACATCACCTGACACATTATCTGCTAAACAACTACCTGCTAAACATACTCAGGCATACAGGTACAAACACCCAAAGGTATGCAGAGATCATCATAGAACATAGAACCATACTAGCATCTTCTTTTACTCCCCCTTTTTAGCCATAAAATGTGCTAGAATAAGAACTTGAAACCAAACAGAGAT
Source organism: Medicago truncatula (assembly GCF_003473485.1). Classification (NCBI taxonomy): domain Eukaryota; kingdom Viridiplantae; phylum Streptophyta; class Magnoliopsida; order Fabales; family Fabaceae; genus Medicago; species Medicago truncatula. The sequence goes on from NC_053049.1 coordinate 21,090,452, forward strand.
TACCAGATTCTAGTAAGAAGAAGTCTTCAAATTAAAAGTTGTTCAGAATCATAAGAGAACCAAAAAATAAAAATGCAGAAATTATATGGTTACAGACCACAACACTTAAAGTGCTCAAATTATCCAGGGCATAGCCCACAAAACACACAAAAGAGAAAAAGAACAGAAAGAAAAAAAAAATCATTCTTCTGCCTCAGAGCTGCTCCCAGATTCTTCCTCTTCACCTTTTTTGGTCAAATCTTCATTAGCATCCTCACCCTCATCATCAGGATCATCTTCATCTTCAACTTCCCTTTCACTTTCAGCCTCTTCAAACTCCTTTTCACTCTCTGCCTCTTCAACAGCGCTATCAACAGCCTTTTTCTCCATAGCAAGAATCATAAGGTCAATCTGAGTCTTCCTCTCACCCAGGATCACACTTGTAGCCTTTAAACCAACAATGATTTGTTTGTCAGACATATTACCTGCATTAGGAGTAGGCACAGATGTTCCAACCAGATCTGGAGCATGACTGTCTCCAAACAGTTTCTGATGGAAAGTAAGGGGAAAATCCCTTTTCATGGGCAAATCAGCAGCAGAGATGATATTAGGGTGTTGACTGTTTGACATCATCAATCTTAGCATGCCTCATGGTCTGATCAAAAACATACCTCCTAATGCCCATCTTAGTCTTAGTTCCTACAACAAAAAAAAATCTAGCCAAACCTGTTGCTATATCTGAAGAGTGAGTAGTAGGAACCCAATTGGCAACACCAATTCTGTTAAGAATCGCATACTTCAAGCTCAGCTTTCCGGAGGAAATCTTTCCTTTCTTTGGCCAAACTTGCACCTTATTGGCTGTGATCTCTTTGCAAATCTGATTATATGTAGCTTCCACCTCAGCAGCTCCTCCTTCAATACCTAGAAAATTATAGATGATGTTGGGGGAGAAGTTGACACATTCTCCTCTAACGTACACTTTTTGATAATTTCTCCTAAGAGGATTATCATAGTCCATGGGAATGTTCACCAAGAATTCTCTAACCAGCTTTTCATAGCACTCTCCTAACTTGCACACAGTCTTCTCCAGACCAGCCTCTCTGATTAAACTCATAACCTCCTCAATTTTCAACACTTCTTCACTTAATTCTCTTTCCAAAGCGAGCCTTCTGTGGTAAATGAATTTCCACCTCTAAGCAAAGCTTGGAAGATGAAAGGATACTTTGTCAATGGGAACATCTTCCACAATCTGCAGATCTTTCTTCCCAGCAGCTTTCTTGGATTCTGAGGGAGTGATGTTTAGCACATCCAGCTCAGCATCATATTCTGACTCACTTGAAGAGACAACCTTTCTCTTCCTAGAGCTACCAGCACCACTTTTCACCATCACCTTACTCCAGTTCTTCTTGGGACCAATACCAGCCGTTTTTGTCTTGCTTTTTGGGGTTTCATCTACAGTGATAGTTGTCCTCTTAGAGGATTGGCTAGTGGCAGGGACAGCTTCCCTTGTTGCTTCTGAGTCTCTTGTTCACACTGTCTCCAAGAGTCTGTACCAGGGGAACATCATCCAATTCAAGATCATCGACATCCACTATAACACCCTATTTCTATTAAAGCGATAAAACTCGCGAATAAAGCATATATTCAATAAATAGACGCTACGTCATCATACAAAATTCAAATTCATCATGCAAGCATAAAAATCTCAACAGTCGCAGCGGATATATAAACCATATACTTCGAAGCATACATGACATACAAACAAAAATACATCAACATAAATGTTCTCCAAGTCCCGACAAAAGGGTAAATCTCCAACATGAATAAATCCAACAAATAATCTAGACCAACATAACAGACACCTAGATCAGAGCCTATCCTAGACCCTACAAAACCGATACCGGAGATAGCTCCCGATATCCAACCAAGCATCAATCAACTCACCGGAGCAACTAATCCAGCACAGTGTCTACCCATTCATACAGACAGGTAGGCGGTCAAAACCACTGGGGTAAGTATTACATCAATCATAATCCACATAACAGTTAATCATGAATAATTCAATTCCAAGTACTTAGCATAAACAATTAATTCAATGTGTGCATTTACATAGCATTTCAAAATAATACAACCAAGTATCCACCAAGCACATTTATCAACAATTCATATCATTCACAATCTCATCATAACTTCAACAAATATTCATTCACAAACTTCAACAATTATCATTCACATGCAACAAATCAACTCATGTTAATTATGCAATGCGCCTAACACCGACGCCTACATGCATGTGGTACCAAGCACAACAACGTCTAGGCCGTTACCCCATGATGTCAACTGCACATCATTTGTAAGAATACACCTCCTCTTACACACAACTATGTAAAAGTACACCTCCTTTTACATTTCACATATGACAATGATGCATGGACATAGCAAAGACCAAATAATGCAACTCCACAACTCACAACAACATAATGTAAAAGTACACCTCCAATTACATTGTACAACTTCAACAACAATTGCATTATCAAACATTCACATCCACACAACCAACATGTCATAATTCAATTAAGAGTCACCACCAAAATATCAACACACATTCATTAATCAACTACTTCATATAGTTTCACCAATCCAATTGTCTCATATTCCAAGTAAGAGAACATACAACATCTCATGATCATATCATATCAACATGTCACAATTCATTCATACATCTTCATTTAGTCAAATGAAGCTAGTCACAAAAGGTCATAAGATAATTGACTTAAAGGAATCTTTTCCGACAAAACCGTATCAAGTGGCAAACGGCCAACATCGATAACTCTCAAAGTTAGGTAACGATATAAAGTTTAAAAACTCACCAAACAATCTTAATCAAGAGCTTAAGCCGATTACAAACTATTAGACATTAGTTCAAAGACTAGCTTAAGTTCGTATGATAAAACCCAAGTTAACATTTTTCACATTGCCATACGAAATTCACGTTTAACATGATTAAGATGTTTGACCAACATTACAAGCCTTACCTAAGTCTATATGAGCTGTAGGTTTAACTTGTAATCTCATTCATTTCATAAAAGTTCAATTCATCAAAATCCGAAATTCCCAAAAATATGCAAGTTTCAACCCAAAATGGAAAATCCCAAGTTTGAATGAGCTAAACATGTTCCAGTAGGTTTAGAGGTTCAAACAGAGATTAAACAAGTTGAAAGGATCATTTTACAAAGCTCGGATTGACCCCCTAAATCCCAGAACAAAAATCAAAAGTGGCTGAATCTGGGCAGGTTCGCTTAAGCGACCACTTCGCTTAAGCGAAGAAGTTCCAGTAGCTACCTGTAATGTACACTTACTGATCGATTACCGTTCGCTTACCTGTTCGCTAAAGCGAACACCTGGTTTGCTTAAGCGAACAAGTTCCAGTAGCTATTAGTAATGTACGCTTACCGGTCGCTCACAGGTTCGCTTAAGCGACATGTTTCCAGAACTTGCTATGATGGTTCGCTTAAGCGAACAGTCATAGTTCTGCAGAAAAATATTACGGGTTTCAACCCCTTTTCACCCAAAACCCCCAATTTTGATCTTCCAATGCCCAAATGTGTTTCCAGAGGTTGTTTACAGGTCATTATAACTAAATTGATTCACAAGAACACAACCAACATGAAAACCAATGACATTTGAACCAATTCACCAATTTTGCAAAACTACCAACAACAACTCATTTCTCATCCTCAAGTCATGAATTATGAATACCCAAGCCATGAATCATCAACAACAACATCACTCAACAATTTGAGCATAATTCAACATATATCACTTTCTCATACTTTGAACATGAAATTTCACCAACAACAATTCAATTATCAACAACTTCATGCATTTAAACATATCATCATAATTGGAGCACGAATTCTAACAATTATGAACAATTATTCAATTATTCAATTAAGCACTTAATCATACAACAATTGAAAATTTACACTAAAAATGATTATGATTGAATTCTAACCCCCTTACCTTAATTATCACCAATTCCTAACCCAAGCTTCACTTTAGCTCCTAGGATCTCTCCAATTCTTGAATCTTCAAGCTCTTCTTCTCTCTAAACCTTTTTCCTCTTTTCCTTCACTTTCTCTCTCTACCTCTCTCAAAATATCTTATGTAATGAAAAATGAGTGATATTTTATCTTAAGACAAGTCTTATATAGTCTATTTTCCTAATGGGCTTAACCCTAAACCTTAGTGGACTTAACCCACTCCAACTCAATTCTAAAATGTTTCTACACTCACAACGGTAAAATACTATTAATGATCACTCAACGGTAAAATACTAGCAACGGTCACTTAATGGTAAAATACTAATTATTACCCTAGTAACTTAGTAAAATAATGGTTCTCACTAAACGCTAAAAATAATTCTCACCAAAATTAGTAATTTTACCCCTCTAGCACGAAACCCATGAAAATGCACCCAGTGATGAATAATCACACACAAGCACAAATAAACACAATAAAATAATTAAAAATAATTCTAACGGAAATCGGGCTGTTACATCCACCACTTCTTTATCACTCTTTTTACCATCTGAATCTACTTCTTCAACATCTTTTTCAAAGTCACCACCAGATCTACCTCTTTCATCAGTATGGGAGTCCTTAACCGAGTTATCAAGATTCTCATCCTCCTCTAGGTCAGTCTGAACACTTGGTTCCTTTTTCTCACTAACAATATCTTCCACACCAGCAGGTTTAACAGGTTGGCCCAAGGATGTGCCAACATTCGGTCCAACATCAACTTGAACATCAGTTTCTTTTGGAGTATTTTCTATAGATTCATCGGCCCTAGTGTCAACAGCAGGGTTACTCACATCCATGTTCTCATTACTTTCTATGGCATCATTCAATACTTCTAACCCTAGTTTTCTACCAGATATAGGTTCTTTAGAAATTAGGGTTGAATCAAGATTACCTTTTTAATCCCCAAGGGTTGCAGCATCCGAAGCCACTTTGGGTGTATTTCCATCATCATCAGCACTTTGAGAAGTGGAACCTTCCTCGATAGCTTTAAAAGAATTCTCCTTTTTGTAGAGATCCGTCATGGACAGGGCTACTCTCGAATCGCCTTTCTTCAGAGTCTTATTCTTTGGAGAAGGCTTAACAACATTTTTCTTTTTGGATTTTAAAGGGGGAACAACGGTGAGAGGTTTAAACTTCTTTGGAACAGAGGAATCAGTTTCTCGTTGTTCGGTCGTGTTCTTATCAACAAAAACAGAAGGGTCGTTTTTGAACTTGATGATGATGTGATGTTGATGATAACGTTTGTGAGGATGAAGCTTTTGAGGATTGGTTGCAAAAATAAGGAGGTGAACATTTTTTAGAAGTTCAGAGAAATAGAAAGTGAGACAAGGGTTAAGCAATGTATGATTGCGGTTAGTTAGGAGAAGAGAAATAATTCGAACCAAATAGCCTGAATTAGTGTGCCCCAGTAAACGGTAAGATACGCATAAAGTCCTTGCACGCCTTCTTGAAAAAAGAAGAAAAAGCCAACACAATTCAACCCCCCTTCTTGTGTTTTTCTCACCTTCAATTGGTATCAGAGCTTTGATCTGTTGTCAAAACACTTAACATTGTAACAGAAAAAGATCTGAGAAAAACATGTCTGGTGCGAAACCTGAATCCAGTACGAGAAATGCTATTCCATATGATTATGGTAGCAACAAGAAATCTGACTATGGAAAAGTTCCAAAGTTCAATGGAGATCCTGAAGAATTTTCCTGGTGGAAGACCAACTTCTATAGTCATGTCATGGGTTTAGATGAAGAACTATGGGACATACTAGAAGATGGTATTGGTGACTTAGTCGTTGATGAAGAAGGAGCTTCTATTGATAGAAGAAAACATACTCCTGCTCAGAAGAAATTCTACAAGAAGCATCACACAATCAGAGGAGCACCTGTCAAAGCTATACCTAAAGCAGAGTATATGAAGATGAGTGACAAATCCACTGCTAAGTCAATGTTTCCTTCTCTTTGTGCTAACTATGAAGGTAGTAAGAAAGTCAAAGAAGCAAAAGCTCTGATGCTTGTTCATCAGTATGAGTTGTTCAAAATGAAAGATGATGAAAGTATTGAGCAAATGTACTCAAGATTTCATACTCTAGTTTCTGAACTTTAAATACTGAAGAAAAGCTATGTAGCCTCTGATCATGTGAGAAAGATACTTAGAAGCTTACCTGCAAGATGGAGACCAAAGGTGACTGCTATTGAGGAAGCTAAAGATTTAAACACTTTAAGTGTTGAAGATCTTGTCAGCTCTCTCAAAGTTCATGAGATAAGTCTTAATGAACATGAACCTTCTAAAAAGAGTAAATCCATTGCTCTACCATCAAAAGGGAAGTCATCAAAAGCTCTTAAAGTTGTTGAATATGAAGAAGAATCACCCGATGAAGATCCTGATGAAGATCATATAGAGAAGATGGCTATGCTTTCCAATAAGCTTGAGTATATGGCAAAGAAGAACAAGAAGTTTCTGAGTAAGAATGGTGGCTATAAGAACTCTAAGAAAGAATATCAGAAGGGATGCTTCAACTGTAAGAAGCATGGACACTTCATTGTTGATTGCCCTGATCTTCAGAAGGAGAAATCAAAGGACAAGTCAAAGAAATCAAGCTTCAACACAAGGAAATTTAGAAAGCAGATCAAAAAGAGTTTAATGGCAACCTGAGAAGATTTAGACAGTAATTCAGACTTGAAAAGGAAGATTCTTAAGAAGATGCTAAAGTAGTTGTTAGGTTAGTGGCTAATGTGAATTCAGAAGCAGATTCTGAAGATGAAAATGAGGTATATTCTAAATTTCCCATAGAAAAATTGATTGAGTCTCTTAAAGAACTTCTTACACATTTTGAATATAGAACCAATGAGTTGAAAGATTTAAAAGAAAAATATGTTGCTTTGATGAAACAACAAGAATCAACTCTATTGGATCTGAAAGCTTCTGAAGAAGGACTTAGAGGGTTTGACTTCATTTGTAGAACTTATGAAGAAAAACTCAAGCATCTTTGTCAGAAACTACAAGAAAAGTGTAATGGAAAGTTTTTCAGTAAAGAAGAAATTGCTCTTGAGGAGTAGATTATGTCAGGTATTGACAGGAGCAAAGTTGCTTCTATGATTTATAGCATTTACAGAAACAATGGTAAAGGGATGGATTTTCAGAAGGGAAACCAAATGAAATCAGTCTTAAAGCCGGTTGTGAATGCATCAGGAAGGATTGAAAACCGTCTTTGTACCTGAAGGTGTAACACCCTAAAACCCACATATTATTTTCTAAATAAAAATATAATAATTAATTAAACATGCAAGGATGTCACACATCTTCTTCAATTTAAAAATACTTCATTTAAATAAAAACACGTCGAAACGGAATAAATTCAAAACATCAATGTAATTGTCACATCAGTGTATCGACATCAGAACTAAATTCAAAGTCGAATTTTGAAAACAAAATCTAAAATAAAAAGAATCCCCAATCCCTAGTGCCACTGATCAGAGCTTCGACTCAATAAATACTCCCAAAAGCGATAAGAAAAAAAAGAGAAGGCTCCAACGCCATCCTCCGAGACTCACTGCTACTAAGATATTCTTTCTGCAAATGTACACCACAAGGGTGCAGGCGCCCAACCTGCCACTAGAGGGTGAGAATATATTCAACATAAGAAATTCATAAACATATGTATAGATCCAGACTAAAGAATACATCAATTATATTTAGAAATGTATGCATCATAATCAGATAATATTCACATTTGAATATATAATTTAATTTAGTAAAAATCTAATAGGCATCAATCAACATCTTATAATAACATGTGAACATCAACAATCATATATTCATATTTATTCACATCATTTAATAATCATCTTTCATCATTTAATAGAAACAAACATATCACCGTCATTAAATAAACTCATCTTCAACTATAAATTTATATATATATAGATACTACATCGTCAAATATACTACATCTTCAAATATATATTTATATATAGATACTACATCGTCAAATATACTACATATTCATATATGCTTGACAATGAATGCAATGTCCCTAACTCGACTCTATATGCATGTGGTACCAAACCTATCACCATTGTCAAATATTTGGATATCAGAGGTATGTTACTGATTTTGTCCACACCATCGTCAAATACAACATTGTCAAATATGACTGACCATGAATGCATGAACACCAAACTAATGACTCGACAATGCACATCTTTATAAAACTCGACAATTACACATCTTTAAATAGCTCATCATCAAATATTACTATATTACACACATCTTTTAACCACACATATTCAAATAACACATCTTTATAGAACACATCTTTAAATCACACATCTTCAAACATTACATCTTTAAATATCATATAAATTTTAAAATTCAAATGTGATAAAATCCAAATAATTAAAATCATAGTATTCACATAAATAATTAAGAATGATTCAAAGTCCATTAGCAGCGAAGAAAACAGTAGCGACCAAAAAATAATATAGTGAAAGAGAAGAAGCAAAATTCACACCAATATTGATATACATTTAGCAAACCCTATCGGTATGATAAGAATAAAAAAAAAGTATATATGTATATAATTATCCAAGAAGCCGAAGTGAACGAATCCGAAATTGAGTTATGTCGTGCAAAATTTCATGAAACTTTGATCAAGAAATTTAACCAAATAAATTAATAAAATTGTGAGGATTTTATTTTAATTGAAAATTGTAGCATATAGTCACATACTAACCGAATGGGGATCATTGATAAATTGATGAAGCATGCATAGGATCAACACCATGTAAATATAAATATATACATACCAAAATATACTGAATGACAATTTACGAAAAATATGTACATGCATAAATTCGAATGACATAAAGGACACAATTTTCTCAATTTGAATTTAACTGAAGAATCGAACACATGGATCACAAAAGTATGCATAAAACAATCAATCACAATTTAACAAAAATCATCAAAAAATTATGAAAACAAACAAAAACCCTTCACAACCCATATATTCATACAACCCTTATGGTGAATAGAGACTCCCCCCTTACCTCTAATTTTGAGAAATTGATAATTTCATACGGTAAAATCTCTCTCTAGGTTCTTCTCGTTATTCCTCCTTGTCTCTTCTCTCCACAACCCTAGCTAATTTTTCCGTTGCCGCTTTATTTCTCTCTTTTTCGGTAATCCTTTTTCTCTAATATTCTTCTCTATTTATAAGCTCTAATTGAGTTTATTACAAATATTTTTAGATTACTATATGTTCTCTAGGTTTGTTGCTAATCTTTCTGCACCTACACAATCTTGCTATTCGCACCTCCCTCTGCTTAAATCAATAAAGCACTACTCAGCTCACTAACTACATCTCTTTTCTACCCAATTTTACTAATCCACCTTTATACGCACTCTACTTTCTTATTCTATCTAAAAACTCTATTTTCTTCTTAAATATTATTTTCTCTCACTCTTTAACCGACTAACCAACACATCTACATGCTCCTTACCTATTCTTCCAATAAATACAAATATTTAAATTAATACTACCTAACAACCAATACTAATAATAGCAATAATACTAATATTATCTAATAATAATATTAATAAACTAATATTAAAAATCGGGCTGTTACAAAAGGTGCTAAGAGTGAAACTGTTGTTCAGTCAGTACCTGAAGCTACTAGCTCTGAGGCTAAGATAACTTCAAAGCCAAAGAACTCTAAGTCAAAGGCAATGATAACTTCTGATTCTAAGACTTCAAAGATTAAGATTCTGAAGAGATCAGAACTTGTTCCTCAGAGTCTGATGAAGTCAGAAGCTGGTATCTTAAAGTCTAAGTCCTAGAGGAAGAAAACATTTGTTGCTACTTGGGACTCAGAACCTAGAGGTATTAAACCTAAAGCAATGAGTAACCAGAAGCAATTAAACTCACAGCACAAGGTACAAGAAGTGATGAGTAAAACTTACAGTACTAACCTGAAAGGACCCATAAGACAATGGGTACCTAAATCTGAAAACGTCAATATTGCAGATATGTCTAAGAGCAAAAGTAAAGCAAAAATCATGGTACCTAGACAGCGGTTGCTCAAGGCATATGACAGGAGAGAAGTCTATGTTCCTCACCCTTACAATGAAAGAAGGAGGAAATGTGAAGTTTGGAGGCAGCCAACCTGGCGTGATTATTGGTACAGGAACTATTGGTAACTCCTCTATCTTAATTAATAATGTGTGGCTGGTAGATGGTCTTGAACATAACCTTTTAATTATTAGTCAATTTTGTGATAATGATTATGATGTGATGTTTGGTAAGACCAGCTGTACGGTAATCAAAAAGGATGAAAAATCCATAATATTCAAGGGAAAGAGAGTAGTGAATGTCTATAAAATTAACTTTTATGAACTGGTTGATCAGAAGGTAATTTGCCTTCCTTCAGTGAATGATAAGTAATGGATGTGGCACATAAGGTTAGGACATGCTAATTGAAGATTAATCTCTAAGCTTAGTAAGTTACAACTAGTTAAAGGCTTACCTGACATTGATTATCATTCAGATGCACTTTGTGGTGCATGCTAGAAAGGGAAGATTTTGAAATCATCTTTTAAAACAAAAGACATTGTCTCAACCTCCAGACCCTTAGAATTACTTCATATTGATTTATTTGGACTAGTTAACACTGCATCCTTATATGGAAGTAACTATGGATTGGTCATTGTTGATGATTATAGCAGATGGACTTGACTAAAATTCCTAAGAAGTAAGGATAATGCATATGATGTATTCAGTAGATTCTAATCTTAAAAAGAAATGAAAATTTTAAAAGTCAGAAGTGATCATGGTGGTGAATTTGAAAATGAGCCATTTGAACTTTTTTGTGAAAAACATGGAATTGTCCATGAATTCTCTTCTCCTAGAACTCCACAACAAAATGGGGTTGTAGAGAGAAATAGAACTTTACAAGAAATGGCTAGAACCATGATTCATGAAAACAATTTGGCTAAACATTTCTGGGCAGAAGCAGTGAATACAGCATGTTATGCATAAAATAAAATCTACATCAGACCTATCTTAGAGAAAACAACATATGAACTCTTTAAAGGAAGAAGACTCAATATCTCTTACCTTCATAAATTTGGATGTACCTATTACATTCTAAATAACAAGCTCTACCTAAAGAAATTTGATGCCAAGGCCCAAAGAGGAATCTTTTTAGGTTACTCTGAAAGGTCAAAGGCATACAGAGTGTATAATTCAGAGACACTCTGTGTTGAAGAATCAATGCACGTAAAATTTGATGACAAAGAGCCTGGAAGTGAAACTCTAAAGCAAGATGAAAGTTTTGCAGATATACAGGTCACTGAAGACATTTCAGAACCTGATAAGAAAGCTGAATCTGAAGAAAGTCCAGAAGCTCAACCCACTCTAGAAGTTGAACCAACCTTAGAAGCACAATATGAAAATGCTTCTGAAGAAACTCAAGATGACTCTCAGCAAGTAGTTCAATCCAAAAATACATTCAAGCACAAGTCTTCACATCCTAAGGATTTAATCATTGGAAATAAAGATAGTCCTAGAAGAACAAAATCATACTTCAGACAAGAAGAATCTATGATAGGATTATTATCAGTGATTGAACCTGCCACAGTTGATAAAGCACTTTCAGATGATGGATGGATATTAGCTATGCAAGAAAAACTAAATCAGTTTCAAAGAAATGATGTGTGGGATCTGGTACCCAAACCTCAGTAGAAGAACATTATTTGAACAAAATAGGTATTCAAAAACAAGTTGAATGAACAAGGTGAAGTAACCAGAAACAAAGCCAGAATTGTTGAACAAGGTTACAGTCAACAAGAAGGCATTGACTACACTGAAACATTTGCTCCAGTCGCAAGATTGGAAGCAATTAGGTTACTTCTATCTTATGCAGTAAATCATGACATAATATTATATCAAATGGATGTCAAGAGTGCATTTCTTAATGGAGTCATTGAAGAAGAAATGTATGTCAAGCTGGAAGATTATAAAGTGATGAACACTCTAATGCATCCAACTAGCACCTTAAGCAAAGAAGATACTGGAACAAAGGTAGACCAAAAGCTGTATGGATGTATGATTGGTTCCTTGTTATACATCACTGCATCTAGACCAGATATTTTATTCAGTGTATGCTTGTGTGCAAGATTTCAGTCAGATCCAAGAAAATCTCATTTAACTGCTGTTAACAGAATTTTCAGGTATTTGAAGGGAACAACTAATCTTAGACTCCTCTAGGAAATCCCTAGATTATCAGTTGGTTGAATTTTGTGATGCTGATTATACTGGTGACAGGATTGAAAGAAAATAAACCAGTGGAAACTGCCATTTCCTTGGAGAGAATTTAATATCCTGGACTAGCAAAAGACAAGCAACTATTGTTATGTCTACAACAGAAGTAGAATACATCTCACCTGCAAGTTGTTGTACACAACTACTTTGGATGAAACATCAGTTGGAGGACTATCTGATAAATGCTAACAGTATTATGTTCAAAAAGAAATTTTAGATATACAATTTATTGATACTGAACATCAATGGACGGATATATTTACTAAGTCTTTAAATGTTGAAAGATTTGATTTTATAAAGAAAAATTTGAACATGCATTTTGTGTCTGATTAAATTTGCTTGCTGTTGAACAAGAAGTTTGGTTCTGAGGTCTGTTCAGAAGCTTTACACGTACAATATAGTGTATACCTTATATTGAGAGAGAGAGAGAGAGAGAGAGAGAGAGAGGAGAGAGAGAGAGAGAGAGAGAAGGAGATGGTTGGGCGATATAGGAAGAGAATGAAATGGTTTGGTAATCGGAAGAGATGGTTGATCACAAGCGAGTGAGAAAGGAACGATAACGGTTCTTCTTTCTTTTTTGAGGAAAATTGTTTTGTAACAGTAGAAATCTATTTTTTCTTTTAGAAATAGGAGCCAAATTCTTGAAATTTTGGGATTGGCGGAAATGTTTGTAGCCAAAAATTATAAAGAAATAGATTTTTGTTATTTTGAATAATAAATAATGTAATAAATGTATCATACAGAAGGTTAGACCGTGGGTAATTATTGACGACAAAAAGCCGTCTATAATTATTGATGGCTAAGCCGTGGGTAGCAATTTCAAAAAATTCACATTGAACTTTTACATGCCTTGGGTAATCCATCACTACTCTAAAAAATTAACCACGGTCTTACGGCCGCGAGTAATTGTTCGTGGGTAATGACAGATTTTTTTCTTGTAGTGAGGGATGATAAGAAACAAAACCAAAGCCATATGCAGAGGACAGAAGAGTTTCCACATTATTACGGCCAGCCATGGTACAGTTTGAACAGATTGAATTGAGTTTAAAAAAAGAAGAGTGAAGCACCAAAGGAGGTAATAGTGCATGTCTTTACATCGAGTGAATTAGGTTGGATGAATTTGCCAACAGGCGTGGGAAATAGAGGCTGTTCTGGTTTTCCAGATGGAAGTCCAAAGGCAACAAAATAAATTTATGATTCCTCACTGTGACAAAGTAACAGGTTTGGGGCACTGTAACAGAGGATATTATTTTATTACACATCATAGATCGGAAATAACAACAGTAACAAAAAGTAAAAGGATATCATCACCCCCTACCCTATCCAAGACAAAAATACCTAACCAAATTGTCCAAAATTCCTCACCTTGGCCAGTGTTTCTCCAGCATTTTGAATGGTAAACTGCAGAGTAAGACTCAAGTCACGGATGGAAGAAAACACAAACTCAACACTAGAAGAAATATGTATTACTTAAAAATGACCGATTTATCCAAAACATGGAAGGGGAAGTCTATGATAGCCTCATCCTAAGCTTTTACAAAGGAATCAAGAAGCATTCATTTGATAATAGACACCTTGCACCACTGTAAGGAAGACGATATCGTTGGGGGAGTATACATCATAAGTCAAAAATAAAAACGTAGACAACAAACATACAAGAATATTATCTTTCCCACGTCCATCAGTCCCTATCGAACATACCATCAAAACAAACAGCACCTGATCAAGATGTCCATCCTAGGAAGGGAAGAGTTGCTCCAGAATGTAGTATGCTAAACCACTGGGTAAGACTCAAGTTACCCATAAAGAAACACAAAAACTTCAACACTATTATAAACGAAAGGGAAGTACGTTATAACAAAAAGAACTAAGAGAGAAAGAAAAGTAGCCTGATTCCTCTAATCAAGTTGAAGATCAACAGCATAACAAAGAGAGGCCCCAACAAGCTATCCCAACTTCACTAGAATCATAAACTTTTGCACTGTCGCATATCTAAAACCCAATGTACCAGATGAGAATGTACAGAAAAATTATGTTGTGACAAATAGTCTGTAGGAAAAAGAACTGAGAGAGAAAGAATAGGAGCTTTATTATTCAAACCAAGTCACAGATCGGAATAATAATGAAGCCCAGCAAGCTGTCCCAACTTCACGAGAATCATGTAAGCTTTTGCACTGTCAGATTCAGATCAAAAACCAAATGTCGATGGTAAGAACTTCACAATTGTACATCAATAAAACTCGGAAGGAAAAAAATGAACCCAACAAAGTTCGCAATCCAAGTAGAGCATTCCCAAATAAACACGAGGCTTGATACTAAACAGAATGTTATGGTTTCAGAACACAATAGCATCATCTTTCAATTTACATGTAAAAACAGTCAGAACCAAATCAAACCTTTGAATCAAGAAATCAGAAAAGTACCATACAATACATGAAGACAAAAAAGGGAGAGATAACACCAGAAAGAATCACTTCTTCCTAATTTACCTTACATGCAACACGGGAAAATAAAAAGTCAAGAAAAGTATGCTTTCAAAAGATTTGAGAATTATTGAAAACCAGAAGAATTTAGAAGAGATGACCAAATCAAAACTCAAGGCTTCATGCTATGAAGAAAGAACATAGTACTTCTACAAACCACTCTGCAGAAAAACAGGTGCACAATTTTTATATGCTTCATACTCACTGCTGGTACAGAACCACAAAAACTCCGACACTTGCAAGATTAGTACAGAGAACAGAAGCACTAATCATCACAAATTTCTACCTAAGTTCTTATCGCAAAATTAATCCTAGCAGACAGTCGAAAATGTATATCAAAATTTAATTAGTTTGCAGAAGATATGTGATTAATACAAACCGATTTCTCCATTTCAGACGGAAAAATTAACAAAGTGCAGAGTGATCGGAGACATCTGTTGTACAACAAACCAATGTAAAACATAGCCTGTGAAAACAGATGATTCATGTACAGAAAACCCACGACATGACAAACAGTTGTAGAGGAAACCAACAAAAAGAAGGAAGATAGTTTAATTTACCAGAAACGTGTGAACTTTGCATTGTCAGATTACATGTCAAAAACCTAAAATGTAAGATAACAGCAGTATGAAGGGATAAGAATACTTACGGCTAGACTATTCACATAAAGGAATAAATCGAGAAGACAATTTGTATGCTTGATCAGGTCACCACGAAACAGAAATAAACCTATACACTTAATAATACACAAAATGTGGTTGTTTTAAGATACATTACATTGCAAAAAACAGGTTTTAATTCACAATTCCACCAGGGATGATTATCATGTATCAAGTTTTACAAAACATTACCTTTTCCTGAGACTCAATTGGAAACATACAAAACAGAAAATTCATATCAGAACGCAAGCTATGTTTCCAAGTTCCACAAAATATTACTGTTACCTACTACTCAAATAGCAATACCTTAAACACAAAACAACATCTGTTGTAACAGAGGAATAATAATATTTATTGTAACAGAGGAATTAGAGAACAACCAATTGGAACCGAAACAAACTTCATCAAAATAAGAACTGCAAACGTCAAGATACCTAATAATCAACCAGAAAGAATAAGAAATTGTATGTTCACAAATTATTGCTCCTGCAACACCAAAGAGTAACGAATCAAGAAATATTCACTCTGAGTAGTTAAAGAAATATTGAAAACAAAATGATTATAATAAATATCACCAAATAAAAACGCTAGACTCAATGCTGCGAAGAAAGTTATTAGCTTGACAGACCATGCTGCAAAAAAAACATGTTCAAAATTCAATTTGTATAACTTGCAATCACAGGCCATAAATTAAATTAATAAAGGACTCATTGAAGAAAAATCATTTATCTATCAGATGTCGTTCCCCGTTATTGTCCGTTGAATCAAATGTTCAAGATATCAAGACTTCCCTGCTCGCAGTACAACGGATAAACAGATCTTCGGTTATCAAATAAAGAATTACATTGAAAAATAACACAAAGATTGAATAGATGAATTTTCTAGAGATCACCAGGAAAATACTCAAGGCTCCATACTCTGAAGTAGGTGATTATTTAGACAAACCAGGCTGCAGAAAAAGCATGTTCACAGTTCAAATCTTTTCATGATCAAAAGCTTAAATTGGAAACCATGTAGAATGAATCATTGAAGAAATTCGATTTATCTATGTGAAGCAATTCCCCGTTCATATCTGTTGTGTCAAGAATCGAAAATGTTGTAGTTTTTCAAATTTCCGCTTTCTGCAAAATGGTTAAACGCATATCTCAATTATCTAATTATGAAGAAGTAAAACCAATAGTTGGAAAATAAACATATAATTATTGAAAAAAAACGATCCATAAATGAAGAGTAGAGAGAACTGTGAAATTCAAAACCAATAGTTGGAAAATAAACAAATAATTATTGAAAAAAACAATCCATAAATGAAGAGTAGAGAGAACTGTGAAATTCATGATATCTACAATCCAAAAAAGCATATCAAACGCCAATCCATAAAGATCTCCTTGATAGATGAAGAAACAATTATATATAAAAATTTAAGAAAAAAAATCTTCATAACCAAACGAATGAACATGTTCACATATCAATTTTTATGTCCTTGGAATCAAAGCAAAGAAATAAAAATACTAAAGAATGAATCATTGAAGAAATTTGATTTATCTATCTGGAGCCGTTCTATGGTCTTATCCGTTGTATCAAGAATCTCAAAATGTTCACCTCGCTGCAAAACGAATGAACATGTAGCTGCAGAAGAAAGCATGTCCACCGTTCAATTCTTCTCTTTTCATAATCAAATGCTTGAAATTGAAAACAATAAAAAATGCATCATTGAAGAAATTCAATTTATCAATGTGAAGTCGTTCTCCGATTGTACCCGTTGTGTCAAGAATCGCAAAATGTTCTAGTTTTTCAAAATTCCACTTGCTGCAAAATGGTTAAAAACGTATCTCGAGTATCTAATTATGAAGATCTCGATTATCTAGTCACGAAGAACAACCAATAGTTCGAAAATATACATAGAATTCTTTAAAAAAGATACATAAAGGAGGAGTAGAGAGAACCGTGAAATCCTTGATATCTACAATCCAAAAAAGCAGATATCAAAACACCACTCCATAAAGATCTCCTTGATAGAAGCAAATCAAAAATTATAGGTTCAAAATTCAATTTGTATGCCTTCCAATCAATGCTCATAAATTATAATAATAAAGGCCTCATCGAAGAAATTAATTTAACTATCCGGAACTGCTCTACATTCTTAACCGCTGAATCAAGACATTCTACTTCCCAGCTCACTGTTACTACAGATAAATGGATCTTTCAATTATGAAACAAAGAATTATAGTGCAAAATAACACAAATGATTCTTTATAACCAACGTAAAAAAAAGATTCTGGAAAAGTATGATAGTATGAAATATATGCTTCTCATATGGAAATATTGAAAGAAAAGATTTTACCAGCAATAACCATATCAATACTCGAGGCTGCAGAAAAACAATGGGAGGTTATTATTTTGACAAACCAGGCTGTAGAAAAACCACGTTCACAGTTCAATTCGTGTCTTAATGCTCAAAATTGAAAATAATAACTAATAATTCAATTTATATCTGAAGCCATTCTCCGTTCGTATATGTTGTGTCACCAATCACAAAACGATCTGGATTACCAGACTTCAGCTCGCTGCAAAACGGATAAACGCATATCTCGATTATCCAATTATGAAGAACCTATCCAATAATCCCAAAATAAACAAATAATTCTCGTAAAACCTATCCATGAAAGGAAGAGTTGGGAGAACTGTGACATTCCTGATAATTGATATCTACAATCCGAAAAGAGTATATCAAAATACAAATCTGTAATGAACTCCTTCATAGCAGCAGATCAAAGACCCTAGAATCTTGTATGCTTCATACTCACGTTCCTGATACAAAAACTTAAAAACTGCAACTCTAGAGCACAAATACCGATGTAAAGAAAAAATGACCAGTTTTATTTATCCCAAGGCTGAACGGAAAGTAAGTGAACCTCTCCGCACATGCTACACAGTTAGAGGATTACGCCCCCTGCAACACCCACACAGAAAACTCAAAGGAACCGACAAAAGTGAATGCTGATTATGAAACAAAGATTGAAATTAAAGAGATAACCAAATTATAACCTAGCAACAGTAGATAGTATATGACAGCCTGCAGGAAATGATGATTCATTGTAACAAATTTCCATCCAATTTTCAAGATCGTCATGTAACCATTGAAGAGACAATAAAATATTGAAACAATAAAAGAAAACTAAAGAAAGACTCTCCCATCAAAGTTAAGTCGTCCCTAACAATACGAGAAACACAAAAACTTGAACACAGGAAAAAAAACATAAAATCATCAACACCAGCTTGTACACAATTAGGACAACAATTCAGAACAAAAACATATACGTATGTAAAAGATGACCAAATGAATGAGAAAGTCCGTGTTAATCAAATCCAACCTTGCAAGACGAGTCGAGAAGCACGAAAGCATAAATGTTCACATTAAATTTAGATCGCCAAATTAAGCCTCAAAGATTGAAAATTTAACTTGTTGATTCATGTAATTAGTTGACAGAAGATAAATAGTACAAAGCAGAAACACTCATCTCCAATTACTCAACTTCAGACAGCAAAATGAATAAGGTACAGTGTAATAAAAAAGGAGACGTCTGTTGAACACTTGCTCTGTAACACCACAAAGTCGTCTCAATCTCTCCAAAGTGTAACCACTACTTCGCCACATTACATGTCAAAAATGTAAATGTAAGAAATGGTAGTTTGAAGGAATAGGGTGACAATGTAAAAAAAACCAAGAAAAGAAAACGAATATTACCATAATTCTCCAAACCGAACCTAAATAGAAGAAAACGTATGATAGGGTAATAAAAAGGAGACTTCTGTGGTACACCAAACCATGTAACAATTACCTAGTGAACACCAAATGACAGTGGTATTAATGAGATGAATACAATTCATAACCTGATTGCTAGATGCTACACACATGCTGCACTGAACAGTAAATGTTTCAATTCACAATTCAGTCCGATAATCATGTAGTTTCACAAAACATTACTACCATCATCTGCAATCAGCAAAGTGTATACATCAGAACTCGAGGCTTCATGCTATGAAAATGTTATTAATTACACCTTACGCCTCTTTCGTGATATTACTCGAGGCTTCAGTGAAAAGTAGACAGAGAGAATGCAAAGGAAGACGAAGGGAGGATAAAAGAAAAGTGGGAGACAATGGATAATAGTGTAAAATTCATATATTTTTGTCAATTCAAGTGTAACTCGAGGTGTAACAAGAAAAAATCAAACATCATAATTTCTTTTGCTAGTTTTAATTATTCAAATAAAAAATACAAAGATATAATTATAGAAGTTCAAACCTTACTGAAGTTTTTAATATCATGAGTATTTCCAATAAAAAAATATCAAAGAAAATCAAAAAGTGATCAAACGCTGTTAATTCAAAAAGTTATTTTATATATAAATATATAAATATATAAATATATAAATATATATATATATATATATATAAATATATGTAATATTTTACACTACACTGTTGCATGGTGAACATCATCTCAACTGTTATTGCTCACTAAAAAATTATCAACATGATCTGATACACTTGCTAGATCGAATGGTGTTAATTCAAAAAGAGAAATGAAAATAACAAAATTGTTCATTAGTACATCATAAACATAAAACAGCATTTTCTTATAGTTACTTCCCTTATCATATTTTAATTTTGTACTCTAGTTAACACTGCTAGGTCAAACAATCAAAAGATAACTTTCAAAATACATATACATATACATATACTTCCAAAATACATATACATATACATATATACTGTCAAAAGACAACTTTCACAACACATGAAGAATTCCTAAGCTAGAAGCAGGCCTAACTAATGCACCAAGGAGAAACAATAGACTCTGCACACTTGGTTACGCAAAGAGCTATATTCCATTATTGTGGTTGTAACACACCATTAATAGTAAGAAAATTGCCTGTTTTGTCCAAAGGCTGAATGGAGGGTCTATCATGATATTCAACACATGCATTTCACATTTCACAATCCACCTACATTTGCAACGACTGAGATAAAATACAAAGAACCAATCCAAGCAGAAAGCACAAAGGATGTATAACCAAGTAGAAATCACCTTGAAGCCGGTGCACTCAGAAATATCCACTTAGGAGAACCAATTTATTCATATGCACATCATCAAATAACAAAGGCTATAGAAAAGCTCCGCGATTAAAAACCGCCATTAGGACAATAAGAGACCACCCAAGCTGTCCAAAACAGATTACAGATACAGGCAGGTCAAACCATAAGGGAATATCTACTCCACTGACAAAGCTACAAATTTGGGACAGAAGATTCGTATTCTTATATAACTAGAAAAGACGGCAGACTACCAACCAGAACATAACACCAACCAAGCTGTCTAGAATTTCATATCCTCATCGCGGGCAAAATCATATCCTTGTATGCTTCAGTATTCACGCTCCTGATGGCAAAACACATATATCCAATACTAGCACGAGACATTTTAAAGGAAAATTATCCCTAACACTGTAACATAACTGATCGTATCACACGGCTGAATGGATAGTATGTTAACCTCCGGTTTCCACAGGTCACTGCACACCACATTTCATAGTCCGTCTCCCCTGTAACACCCACACAATCCAAAAGAACTGAAAAAAGATACTAAGTATCAGACAAAGACTAAAATGTCGACTTTTATTGCTATACATGTAAATTTGAAAGGTGATGCTGTTTTTTTTTTTTTTTTTGCAGTATGGCAATAAAAGTCAGAACCAAATCAAACCTTGGATTAAAAAAAATCAGTAAAGAACTAGCGTACAAAACATGAAGGCCAAAAAAAGAAAGATAACACCAAAAAGAATAAAAAATAATCAAAACAAAGAGAAACAAAACCAGAAGGAATCACTTGTTCTTAAATTACCTTCCCTGCAACACGGGAAAATAAAAAATCAAGAAAAACATGCTTCCAAAAATATTGAAACCAGAAGATTTTGGAAGAGATCACCAAATCAAAACTCGAGGGTTTTATGCTACGAAGAAAGAACATATTTGTTTTACAAACCACGCTGCAGAAAAACACAATTCAATTCTAGTGTTTTGCAAACAAATCCTAAAAATAAAAATAATAATGAACCAAAACTGAAGAATTCTATATTTTGCAATCAAATCCTGAAAATAAAAATAATAAAAAACAACAGGATAGCTCGAAACAAAATCATGCAAAATAACCAGACAAGAATCAGAATGACAATTAACTAACAATTCATTATTTGTGATGATCATTAAAATAAGTACAGCAACCACTAAGACCAACACCAGCAAGAACTAAATCAAACCACAACATCAAGAGACAAAACTAACCAGAAGGAATACTCAACATTAATAGATCACCTCTCTTGGAGCACCAAAAAGGAAAATAAGAAATCAAGAAATATGTACTCTCACAATCCAATCTGCAGCATGTCTTAAGAACAAAGCCCAAAACTTAAAAAGTAAAGGAACGACTTTGATATATCTGGACTAGTGTATCTCCAAACGTTGTAGATATCCAAACTTTAGCCCTCTGCAAAACAGAGGTGTATCTCTTGATTATCCAAGAAAGATGGACAGAATCATAAATATTGTTGAAGCTCTCCTAATATTTAGTTTAATAATTCTAAACAATGACACATTACAATGCCAAAGGACACCTATTTTCCAGAATAAGTACATTCAAGGCAAGAAAATGAACCGTAAAATCCAAGGGTCTGCATGTTCGTAATATTAAGGTTCGCTGCAGCTTTAAAATCACAGTATATCATATCCACTGCAACAAGAGCTGAGAAAATTTCACAACAAAAAACCCCAGTTACAAACACAAGGAACGAGAAAACTAAATCCACGAAAAAGACAAGGAAACGTGAAGAAATCATTGTCAAAGTAGAGATAACCAAATGAAAGCTTAACAACGGCAGCCAATTGCAGATTCTTGTGCTCCATTGAGGTCCCCCTTAAACCAAGTCCTTGCTCCAATTGCAGAATCTGTTAGGCTTTTGGAGACAAAATTCTTATCCATATTTATATATACCACGAAACGCTGGAAAATAGAAAACGAATTATTATAGTAGAATTCTTATATGCTTCATGCTCTCCTGAGACAGAACCGCAAAAACTGACACTTGCAACAAAGTCCTTGCTCCAATTGCAGAATCTGTGAGGAATACCCCATTTTGGAGTGAATATTTTTATTCTTGTTTATATATAACCACAAACAGCAGAAAAATAGAAAAAAATTATAGCAGAGGAAGGGACAAATCAACAAATTAAAGTGCCAAATCAGTCCAGAATTCAACAAATTAAAGTGCCAAACCAGTCCAGAATTCTTATATGCCTCATACTTACTCCTGATACAGATCAACAAAAACTTGACACTTGCAAGAAACCATCAGAGGACTCCGCTAGAAAATTTACCATTTTAAATCCCAAGGCTGAATGGAACCTTGCTTCCTGCCACATTTGTAGGTTTCTCCTCCGTATACACACATAAAACTCAAATACAGAGGAGTCCTTGGGCCACTGTAATGAAGAGGACATCTTCATAAATTACAAATATCAATGAAAACTACGTTGATCATAGAAACAAGATAAGTAGAACAAACAAAAGGCCAGAGACACTCATCTCCGCCAATTTCTCCCTAAGTTCAGATCGCCAAATTAATCCTAGCAACAGCCGAAAACATAAATCATGTATCCTTGTTAATTAGTTGATCGCCAAATACCACAACTTATACCATCCCACATTACATTCATAGGCTATCGCAGAACTTCTTATTCTCGCCATAGCTTTTGCAGTCCCATCCCCCTATAACAGACACATGGAACTTAAGGAATCAAGAAAACTAAATTCCTAAGAGACACCCGTGACGAATTAGTATTTAGAGTGGAGATCACCAAGTGGAAGTATACCGAATAGTCAGAATTAAGTCACAGCTAATTGCAGATTTCTGCTCCATGTGCAACAACATAAATTTATGATTCCTTGCTGTGACAAAGATATACAGATTTGGGGGAAAAGATTCTTATTCTCATATATCACAGATAACAAAAAGAATGGCAGATTTCGAGAACAAATAAACTCCAAACCAGGCGGTTCAGAATAAATAGTATGTTAACCTTTGGCTTCCACAGATCACAGCACACCAAATATTCATAGTCTGTTCAAAAGAACCAAGGGAAGTTGAAGAGTCTCAAACAAAGACAGTTATCTTCAATTTCTCCACTTTCCAGATACTATTGAAAAGGTGCAGTGTGATTGAGAAAGAAGTTAACATTTGTGGTACACCAAACCCATGTAACACTAACCCCGTTAACACCAGATGAAAATGTACAGAAAATTATGCTGTAACAAATAGGTTGCAACAAAAAGAACTAAGAGAGAAAGAATAGCAGCCTGATTCCTCTAATCAAGTTGAAGATCAGCAGCATAACAAAGAGCGGCCCCATCAAGCTATCCCAGCATCTCTAGAATGGCATAAACTTTGCACCGTTGAAAAAGTAGTATTGATAGCAACAACTTCTAAGGGTGACCTTCTCAATTGAACATCAATAAAAATCGGCAAAAAAGAAAGCAACCAAATTGAATGTTACTGTCATTTAACACACAACATTGCATCAAAACAACATATTTTCAATTTAACATGTATGAAAATAAAAGTCAGAACCAAATCATTTACTGTTTATACAACTTTGCACTTTACTGTTTATACAAATGATTTGTTAGAGAAATTCAAGTTTGTTTTTTTATTTATATCAAACTGTTTCTTCCTATGTGTGTTATTGAATGAACTATGAAGGAGTTGCCTCAACATGTTGAAAATTTTGAGAAAATGCAAGTCATGTTGACTATCCTTGAACTTCT
The DNA here is from genome assembly GCF_003473485.1 of Medicago truncatula. NCBI lineage: Eukaryota > Viridiplantae > Streptophyta > Magnoliopsida > Fabales > Fabaceae > Medicago > Medicago truncatula. Next base: position 21,114,851 of record NC_053049.1, read on the forward strand.
TTTAGCAAGTCTTTTTTAAGCACATCCTTTCTGTTCTTGTTTTGAACAAAGTAGGTATAAAAAAAAAATTAAGAGAGAACCTCAAAACAAAATCTGGCTAAACCACAACAACTTCAAACACAAATCTAAAAACATGAGTGAGTGTCTAAAGCTCAGACCAAATCCTAGCAATGCATCAAACTTCCTAACCTTCGCACTAGAAACGTACCAAAATTCAATATGTGGACTAATGCTTCCGCAATTTCCGAAGTTCTTTGTCCACTGCATTGTCTATTTCTCGAATGCAGCTACGAAGCTTAATCCACCGCGTCATGGGTAATGAGATACCTGAACAAGAGTAAAATTTCATTGCAAATTCTTCATTTTTGTTTTCATTGCAAATGAAGAATTTGCAATGAAATTTTATACTTGTTTTCAGGTATCTCATTACCCATGACGCAGTGGATTAAGCTTCGTAGCTGCATTCGAGAAATAGCAGTGGACAAAGAACTTAGGAAATTGCGGAAGCATTAGTCCACATATTGAATTTTGGTACGTTTCTAGTGCGAAGGTTAGGAAGTTTGATGCATTGCTAGGATTCGGTCTGAGCTTTAGGCACTCACTCATGTTTTTAGATTTGTGTTTGAAGTTGTTGTGGTTTAGCCAGATTTTGTTTTGAGGTTCTCTCTTAATTTTTTTTTTACCTACTTTGTTCAAAACAAGAACAGGAAGGATGTGCTTAAAAAAGACTTGCTAAAAGAAGTTCAAGGATAGTCAACATGACTTGCATTTTCTCAAAATTTTCAACATGTTGAGGCAACTCCTTCATAATTCATTCAATAACACACATAGGAAGAAACAGTTTGATATAAATAAAAAAACAACCTTGAATTTCTCTAACAAATCATTTGTATAAACAGTAAAGTGCAAAGTTGTGTGTTAAAATAGAAAAGGATTATAGCAGAGGAAGGGACAAATCAACAAATTAAAGTGCCAAACCAGTCCAGAATTCAACAAATTAAAGTGCCAAACCAGTCCAGAATTCTTATATGCTTCATACTCACTCCTGATACAGATCAACAAAAACTTGACACTTGCAAGAAACCATCAGAGGACACCGCTAGAAATTACCATTTTTATCCCAAGGCTGAATGGAACCTCGCTTCTTGCCACATTTATAGGTTTCTCCTTCGTATCACACACATAAAACTCAAATACAGAGGAGTCCTTGGGCCACTGTAATGAAGAGGACATCTTCATAAATTACAAATATCAATGAAAACTACGTTGATCATAGAAACAAGATAAGTAGTACAAACAAAAGGACAGAGACACTCATCTCCGCCAATTTCTCCCTAAGTTTAGATCGCCAAATAAATCCTAGCAACAGTTGAAAACATAAATCATGTTGTTAATTAGTTGACAGAAGATAAGTAGTACAAATGGAGGCACTCAACTCCACCAATTTCTCGCTAAATTCAGATTGCCAAATCAATCCTAGCAATAGACGAAAACGTATATCAAATCATGTATTAATTAGTTGACAGAAGTTAAGTAGTACAAAAGATAGAGGCACTCATCTCCACCAATTTCTCCCCAAGTCCAGATTGCCAAATCAATCCTAGCAACAGTTGAAATTTTATGTCAAGTCACGTATTCTTGTTAATTACGTATATCAAATCATTTATCCTTGTTAATTAGTTGACAGAAGATAAGTAGTACAAAGGAAAGAGGCACTAATCACCAATTTCTCCCTATGTTCAGATTGGCAACTCAATCCTATCAACAGTCGAAAGTCTATATCAAATCAAATATCCTTTTTATAAGTAAGTAGCACAAACCAATTTCTCCATTTCAGAAGGAAAACTTAAAAGTGAAATGTGATTGGAGACTTCTGTTGCACTTCAAACCTATGTAACACTTAACCATGACAAACAGACGGAAGATAGTTTAAATCTCCAAACCAAGCCGTTGTTAGACATATCAGAACTCCAGCTATGTTTCCAAGTTCCACAAAACATAACTGTTACCTATTACTCAAACCTTAAACACAAAACAACATCTGTTGACGATTAATAATACTTGCTGTAACAGAGAAATTAGAGAACAATCAATTATAACCCAAACAAACTAAACAATCAGATCATTACATAAGAACTGCAAACATCAGTCTACCAAAGAATCAACCAGAAAAGAATAACATGAGGATCAAACAAGAGAATGATAGATAGAATCGTAAGAAATCATACATAGATTATTGCTCCTGCAACACCAAAGAGTAACGAATCAAGAAATATTCACTCTCAGAGTAGTTAAAGAAATATTGAAAACAAATAGATTATGATAGATATCACCAAATAAATACACTAGGCTCTATGCTGCGAAGGAAGTCATCGGTTTGACAAACCGTGCTGCAGACAAAAATGTTCAAAATTCAATGTTTATAAATACACTAGGCTCTATGCCTTGCTATCAAATCCCAGAAAAAATTAAAATAATAAAGGACTCATTAAAGAAAAATCGTTTATCTATCAGAAGCCGTTCCCCTGTTCTTGTCCATTACATCAAGTCTCCTAGATTTTAAGACTTCCCTGCTCACAGTACAACGGATAAACGGATCTTCGATTATCAAAGGAAGACTTATATCGAAAAATAACACAAATAGAAAGAAAGAAAAGAAAAAGAAAAAGAAAAGAAAAACATGAGAGTGTGAAATATATGCTCTCAGGAGCATTGAATTTACTAGATAAAGATCACCACAAAAATACTCAAGGCTCCATGCTCAGAAGGAGGTTCTTACTTAGACACACCAAGCTGCAGAAAAAGCATGTTCACAGTTCAATTCTTCTCATAATCAATAGCTTGAAATTAAAAACAATAAAGTGAATCACTGAAGAAATTCGATTTATCTATTTGAAGCCATTCTCCGTTCATATCCTTTGTGTCAAGAATCGTAAAATGTTTCTAGTTTTCAAGAATTCTGCCACTTGCTGCAAAATGGTTAAACATATATCTCCATCATCTAATTATGAAAAACTAGAACCAATAGTTCAAAAATAAACATATAACTCTTGAAAAAAACGATCCATAAAAGAAGAGAGAAAACTGTGAAATTCTTGATATCTACATTCCAAAAAAGGATATCGAAACACCAATCCATAAAGATCAAAAACCCAAGCGAAAGGATAAATTCCAGACTCCTGCACTGAGGCTCCTGATACAAAAACATAAAAACTGCAACACTAGCAGGGCACACCATCAGAGCATAACTATCCCATCCCAACACAAATCAACATGCATGAAAAAAATAACCAATTTTTAGTCGCAAGGTTGAATGAAAAGTAAGAGGTATGACCAGCTTTATTCCAATACTAAACAAAAGTAAGAAAACCTAAATGAGATTCCATCAGACAGTCTCAATTTCTCCAGCATTGTGTAAACTATCACACTGTCAGATTACATCAAAAACCAAAATGTAATGAATCAGCAGTATGATGGTGTTAGAAAAACTAAAGCTGAACTTCTCAGATATAAACAAGAGGAAGATCAATAGAACCAGAGTATGTTCACCGATCACTTCTCCTGCAACACGGAAGAGTAAATAACAAAAAAAGAAAAAAGAAAAAAGATATAGGATGTCGATAAAAAATTTATAAAATGAAAAGAATTTAATAGAGATCACCAAATAAAAATGCTAGGCTCCATGCCATGAAGACGGTTATTAGTGTGACAAACCATATGCTGCAGGAAAATATGTTCAAAATTCAAATGGTACGTCTTGCAATTGAATGCCAGAAATTAAAATAATAAAGAATTGCTCAATAAAGAAATTTAATATTTATCTATCTGGAGCTGTTGTTCTTTCAAGGTGTATAAAAACTTTCTAGATAATGCAGACTTCACAGCTCACTGCAAGATGGATAGCATCGCCAGATTATCAAATGAAGAATTATATCCCAAAAAGTACAGAGACAAGTTTTGATAACCAATTTGTAAACAAAGAGTCAAGAGAAGTGTTAAAATTCATGATATCTATAATCTGAGGGGACCATATAATAAGCGAGTCCCTAATGCTCATGTTGCTAGCAGGAGAACCCTGAAATCAAGCAATCATGGAGCAGAACAATACAGCCAACAGGTTAAGAAAACAAGAAACGAAAGAAAGTTTTTGAACAAGAATAAACAAACTTCAGAATTAAAAAATCGAAATCATCTCTCGTGTAACGCCAAAAAGTAAATTAACAATTTAACAATCCAAAAGTTACCAAATGTATGTCTCGATTATCCAATGAAGTTTATATTCAATAATCCAAAAATTACAGAAATAATTCTTGATAACGGATTGTAAAAGAAGATTGAAGAGAAGTATAACCCTAAGATCTCGCTCATAGGAAAACCTGAAATTAAGCAATCAAGGAGAAAACAATATGGCTAATGGATCAAGAAACGAAAGAAAGTAGAAAGAAGATCATGAAAACTCTAGACTCAAGACATCAAAATCATACATGCTCTCCAACAACACTAAAGATTGAACAAAAAGAGGCTCCATGCTATGAATGAAGGAGATCATTATTTTGACAAACCACACTGCAGAAAATCAATTTTAAAAATTAACAAATAATGGCTCATTGAAGAAGAGCGTTCTCCTTACTTATCAATTGAATCAAGAATACCTTGACTTTAGCTGCAAAATCAACAAAATCAATAAAGATTTAAACATAAAGGATTTACTACATATTACCATATTAAGAGTTGAGGTTCTATGCTATGAATGAGGTTATTATTTGGACAAAACAATCTGAAAAAGAAAGTTCATGATCCAATTTTTACGTATCGCACATGAACCCATAAATGAAAAAGAATACAAAATTAGAGGAAGAAAGATAGAACCAGAAGAAATCGTGTTTTCATAGGTTATTTCTCCTGAAAAACCAAAGAGATCACCGAATCAAAAAATATTAACGGATTTAATATTATACATAAAAAACAATGAAGAAATTTTGAAAAGAAAAATTTAACAGACATCACCAAATCCCCGCTTAGTTTGACAAACCACCACGCTGCATAATTTGTATGCCTTCCAATCAAATCAAAATAAAATTATTAAGAACTTATTAAAGAAATTTGATTTATCTAGCTGGAGCCGTTTTTGTCCCTTGTATCAAGAGGTTTCACTGCAAAACCCATAAATGATCTCTCGATTATCAAATAAAGAATTAATTAATTATATAAAAATCTTGAGAAAATAATAATTATCAAATGAATTTTAAGAAATTTTTTTGTAAAGAAGAGAAGTGTGATTGTGTGAAATTCTTGATTCTTGATATCTACAATCTGTTAAAAGTATATCCTTACGATCCCGATTATAACAAACCTTGAAATTAAGCAATCACAGAGCAAAGAATTAAGAAAGTAAAACACCAAATCAAGAAATCAAAATTTCATTCTCCAAATCAACAAAGAAAGATATAACCAAATCAAATGTCCAGGCTCCATGTTATTCGTATGATGACAAACCACGCGCATAAATACAAATCATTGAAGAAATTTGATTCCGCTCTCTGTTCTTATCTGTTGAATCAAGAATCTCAAAAACGTTCACCTTGCTGCAAAACCATGAACACATCTCAAAACGTTCACCTTGCTGCAAAACCATGAACACCTATCTACATTATCTAATTATTATGGAGAGCTGTATCCAATAATCAAATAATGAATCAAATAATTATTGATAACCGATGATCCATTGAGCAAGCGATTTCTTTGTTCTCCGTTCTCATATGAATAGCAAAACGATCCAGATTCCAAACTTAAGATCGCTGCAAACGGATAAACACATATAGATATTATTTGATTATAAATAATCATATCCAATAATCAAATAATTAATCAAATAATTCATGATAACCGATTATCCATAAACTACAGATGGATAGAGCGATTTTGGCATTCTTTGTTGTCATGTGAATAGCAAAACGATACAGATTCCAAACTTAAGATCACTGCATAATGGATAAACACATATCGATATTATCCAATTATGACGAACTATATCCAATAATCAAATAATAATTGATAACCGATGATCCCAGGGATAGGTCGAGCATTGAGCGATTTTGGCGTTCTTCGTTTTCATATCCAGATTCCAAACGTACGATCGCTGCAAAACCGATAAACACATGTATCGATTTATTCAATTATGAAGAACTACATCCAATAATTCAAAAACTATACAAATAATTCTCGATAAACGATGATCCATAAAAGAAGTGTGAAATTCTTCATATCTATGCAATCCGATAAACGCAAATCCATATCGATCGATCAAAGAAATCTGAACAACGAACATGCAAAACTTTAGAATCGAGAAATCAAAATCATGAATCAAATTGAACAGAAAAGAAGAGGAAGAAGAAAGAAAGGAGAGAAAGAGAGAACAAACGAGAGGAGCGTAAAACGCTCTGTTTCGATGCACTTTGGAAAGAGGGAACTTGTGAGGTTTATATAGTGCGTAGGGTCAGGTTTGACGGCTACGATAACGCGTGTGGTGGAAACTTGGACGGTTATGATTGAACTAAAATAAAACGGTTGACGCGTTCTCTTTCTAAATAAGGCGGTGTGAATTGTGTCTAACACGCTGGATGAAAGTCGTTGTTGGTTTGCGTGTATCGACCTAAAACTAAAGCTATCTCTAAGAGCACAAATATCGGCAGTGTCTTTTGGCACATAAGGTCCACGTGTGGCTACTAGTGTCAGGAAAGGAATGGATAATTGCATAACAGTTGGTATCTTTTCTTGGCTACGGTTTCAAATTCTACCACCGTGTCTTAAAGCAATTCTTTCTCTTCCTCACACACATTTTGAAATATATTGTAAGATTAGTGGGACCCATTATAAATTTTGTAAGAATGGTATGGATATTTAGAAGATGTAGTTGAGTGGTTTAAATAATTGAAAAGTGTGAAGTAATATAAAGTATTACTGAGACCCATTTATACCATCCATGTAGAGTGGCATGGATGTGGGTGCTCTAAGAAGTCATTGTTGTTTTCATCATAATGCTGAATCAAACATTCCCTTCTTATTTCTCTATTTTATGTTAAATTCAATTCTAAGGATAAAGTGTACTTCTATATTTAATACTCGCTTTGTTCCTTTCTAAGTGTCTCTTTCAAAGTTAAAAGTTCAACGCAACATTAAATGTTATTTTACAAATATTAACCTTAGTTATTTATTGCGGAGTGAGAAATATATTAAATGAGATATTAAATGAATAAGGTTTCCCCTCGGATTAGTCGATTCTTGATTCGGATAACAAATTTTCAAAAAAAAAAAAGAATAAGGTCATTATAGTAAAAGTAGAACTTATTGCATCAAAAGTAATAACAATAATTGACTATCTTCGTTTATGTAAGATGTCAAAATGTAACAATTAAAAGGGAACGGAGGTAGTATTTTCTTTTAATAATACTCCCTCCGTCCTAAGGTACCGTTTGGCCAAGCTTTTTTTCGGTCTAAAAGCTACTTTAAAACAAAGTTAAAATAAAGCTCTTTAAGAAAAAGGCTAAAGCTGTTTGGTTTCTTTATTTTTTTTTAGTTCTAAAGTTATTTTTGAGTTAAAAGCTGTTTGGCAAAATATTGTACAAAACTTTGAATTTATTATTTTTTGGTGGTGTTTGGGTTCGAACCCGAGACCTTGCATATATTTATGCATTGTCTATAAATAAAAAAAACTTTGAATTCATTATGAATTAACATAATAAATAAAAAAATGTCTAAAATATTTTTTGAAGGGAAAAATTATTTAAAATATAAAAGATATATTTTTACTAATACTATATTTACTCAATGACGTTTATTTTGTGTAACATGAATACAAATTTGTACAATATCTTTTTCAATTATACTCTATAATAAATTTTGTTATAAGAATACCATATTTTTAGTGTTGGTCAAAAAGATAAGAATTTATATTATATAATATTATATTTGTTACATTGTTGGTGTCATTGAAAAAGATATGTTTAGTTTTTTTAATAAGAAAAAGATATGCATAGTTTGTTACAATACAAATGTGTAAATTATATATAAGTATAATTTTTTTAGGCAACTACACTTGTACTTTTAATTAAAATCAAAATTTTATAAAAATAATTATACGCATTACACAACACTAACAAAAATTATACGCATTAGCATAAAAAAAAAAACAGAAAGAGGAACATAAAATATTACTCTAAATGCTAACGTGTGTGTATTTCCGTGGTTGAAGAAAGAGAATAAAAATATTCGGTGTCATTCATTGACAGCGTGAATACAAATATTTGCGAGGTTGTGATGATCAAAAGATATTGAAATTAATATATAAGTGATAAAAAAAATAATAAAATTCCTTAAAAAAATAGATAATAAACTTAAATGGAACCTCATTAAAAAATTAAATGGACCGGTTAAAAAAATAATAATAAAATGGAAGAAAAAAGCATATTGAAAAAATAAAATAAAAGGTTGCCGGCGGGAGTTGAAGAGAGGTGCTTGTGAAATAAATTGGGAAGAAATAGTTTTTTGAAGTAGCATTCAACAACTTTTGGTTAAAGCTCATTCCATTCAATTTTATGCATTCTAAAAAAAGTATTTTTTTCGAAGGTACTTTATTGATATTGTGTTTGACCTAGCTTCTCCTTAAAAACGTAGAAAACTTGAAAAAAAGACAGGCCAAACGGTACCTAAATTATAAGGAAAAAAACTCATTTTCTTTGTTCCAAATTATAAGCAAAAAAGATCAACTTTTATCATATTTAATTATGTTTTTTCAAAAACTTATCTTTTCTAAAAGAAAATTAAATCCAAAGTGCATTCAATTTGCTCTCCTTTTCATTTTCTCTATAATCAACTACCAATGAAAATTGCTTTTACATTTTCGTATGAAATTTATTTCAAAGATGACACAAAAAGCTATGTTACAAACTACTATGTTTTAGTTTTCTTAATAAGTATGATTTTATTTTTTTTTTTGCTTATAATATGGGATGGAGGGAGTACATAAATATCTCAATAATAATAAAGCATATTATCATGGTTAGTTATCATTAAAAACCTTAAGTGCAACCTTATTATCTCAAAACTATTCTCATATTTTTTGTTGATCTTGTCTAATCTCATTTGATTTAATATCAAATTTCACTTTTCGTTCCTTCATTTGATATTTGAGATATGATAAATAACAATATCAAACTTCACCTTTCAGTCCTTCGTTTGATATTTGTTATTAAGCTTAAAAATGATGAGATTAGATTATAAAAAGAATTAAAATAAAATAGATTCTAAATTTGGGTTGAGTAGGATTCAATCATTTGATTAGTTCAACAATCTCAAGACTAGAATAGTTTACTCACTCATGATCATAGTAGACAAGGGATTAAAATATAAATACATGAAATATAAAGGCATGAAAATAAATAACTGAAAATGTAAAGTGCAGAGAAAATAAAAAACAAAAATGCAAAGAGTTAGAACAATAAAATGTAGAAAATTAAGAACAAAAAAGCTTAAAACAATGTAAAACTTCGGTTTCAATATAGAGTAAACAGGCATTCCAATATGAAAATTCTTTTTTTAACATCAGTTATTTTCTAAAACCACATGAAAAATACCTAAATATCCCTAGCGATAGTTAACTATCATTGAACAAAATTGGTGGTACTTAACTACTGCTACGATCAAAACCAGCGGTAGTAAACTACCGCTGCGACTTTCCCCCTAAAACCAGTACAACCCACACCCTACCTCCTATTCATCCATCCCATCGTATCACCATACTTAAAAATCTCCCCAAATTTTCCCCCCAAATCTTAGTTTCAAATCATTGGGGAAGGTTTGTGCACACGTTTGACGTCAAAAAACATGTAATGCATCATTTTTCTGCCATTTTTTTTTCTTCTGACATGCAACGTAGCGGTAGTTAACTACCTCTGAGATTAGAACGCAGCTGCTGCTAACTATTGTCAACTACCATGGGGACTTTGAATTTTCGCAACAGAAAATTTAGGCAGTGCTCACTACCTAATTTTTTTTTTTTTTTTTGTATTTAATTTATATTAGATAGATGTTAATTAAATATTTTTTCAATTATATGTTATTTATTTATAGTTATGGTTGAGAATACGGATGATGATCGGGTTGATCCAAAACCTAGTTTTATTGATTATTTCATCGAGATCAAAGTGAGATCAAAGTGTCTAAGGTTGAAGCTTCAGTGAAAGTTGAAACTTTCGTGAAAGTTGAGGCTTTACGTTTAAATTCTGATGTGTCCAAACTTTGTGACAACGAAATGGACACAACTCAATTCTTTTCAAGCCAATATACAGGGAAAGATAAAGATGAATTGTAAAGCAACGAGATCAAGAAAATGTGGGTGTTTGTTCAAGATTTGTGGATATGTTATTCAGGAATTAAACGCTTGGAAGTTGGCTATTCTTAATGGAATTCACAACCATGAGATGTTTCCATATTTAGATGGGCACCTTCTTGCAAGAAGATTAATGGAGGACGACAAGAAGATTGTACGTGACTTGACCAAAAGTTCGGTAAAGTCAAATAATATTGAGAATTTTGAAGGGAAAAAGAGAGTCAATGACAAATATAAAGCCACTATACAATGAACGTCATAAATTCAAAAAGGTAATAAGAGGTGACATGACGAAGATGTAATATCTAGTGTCAAAGTTGGAAGAGTCCAAACATGCTTATTTCATACGATAAAAATGTGAGAGTGATACTATTCAAGACATATTTTTTGAGCTCACCCACAATCATTTAAGTTGTTTAACAATTTTCCGACTGTTTTGATCATGAATTTCACATACAAAACCAACTTGTACATGATGCCATTGTTTGAGATAGTTGAAATCAACTCAACTGATATGACATATTCGGTTTCTTTTGTGTTTATGATAGGTGAGAAGGAGAATAACTTTACCCGGGCTTTGCAGATGTTGCTTAAACTTCTTAAGTCAAAGAGTGATATGCTTAAGGTGGTTGTGAATGATAGAGATACGACTTTGATGAATGCCATACCAACTGTTATCCCTGAAACTAGTGCAATACTTTCTTATTTTCTTGTTGGAAGAAATGTTAGAGAAAAAATCATCATATATTGTAGAGTGAAACTAAAGGTTGTCAAAGTGGATGGGAAAGAGAAGCTTGTCACCGAGGTGAAACCAAGTGATATAGTTGAGACCATATTTAGAGCATGGAAAAATGTGGTTGAATCTTCAACTCTCAAGAGTCATATGCAAGTAATGTAATGCAATTATGAGATGTTTGTGAAAAATTTCCAAAGTTTCTTGACTATGTTCAAAGTACCATTTTGGACACTGTTAAGGAAAAAATAGTGAGGGCATGGACATACCGTGTGTTGCATCTTGGGTGCAGAATCACCAACAAAGATAAAAGGGCTCATGGTAGAGTGAAGAAAATTCATGAGACCATTTATTGATAAAATTGTAGATGTTAGAGTCGATGGAAATTGTGGGTTTAAGGCTATATAGCTCAGACTATGGGTTTGACGGAAGAAATTCATGTTATGGTGCGGAGAGTCGAGAGGTGAAAGAGCATAGGAACCACTACATGCGGATATATGGGGGTGAAAACTGTTATAATTATATCTTGAATTGATTGCACCCTCCTTAAAATGGTAGTGGTTGACATTGCCGGATATGAGTCACATCGTTGCAACTTATTACAATAGGCTTGTGGTGGAGATAACTAGCGTTGAAATTAGAATTTCGGATACTTTTTACCTAATTAGAGGCAGACCTCCGATTAACCCGAAAAGCCGCATCATGTGTCTTGGGTTTAATCCCAAATCATTTTGTTCTTCTTGTTTTGAAAGATGATTACCCACTACTGCCCACTACCTCCATCATCTACGGAGTGAAAGCTACACAAAGAGGCAGCTTCATCGAAATTTGAGTTTTTGGATCAACATGATCACTTCCAAAGACTGGTAAAATTTGAAAGAGGAGACAAACCGTCATCACCCAAATAAGAATCAAAATGAGCCAGTCCAAATTTGTGTGACAGTCCTGAAAAAGAAAATGAAGAATTTGAAGTTATTGCGGAACATAAGATGATTCAATTTCATTAGATGAAATATGACACTTTTTTGTCTGTGTTCATTATTTATTTTTTGGTCGATAGACATCAACGTATATTTTTTTGGATATATAATGTAACGCCTTTTTTTGTGGTCAATATTTAACTAACATTTTATATTGTGTACAAAACACCGACATTTTACTTGGTTATTAATGTTCTGCATTTATTATAAATATATGTTTACGTTTTCACATTAATGTACTTTACCTTTCATTTTGTTTTATTCTGATATTTCCTTTTTTTTGTTAACTTATGTGAAGGTCAACATGTCTCAAAATGCAAAAATTGAAGGTCATGTATGACATTCCATTTTCAAGATGATGATTAAAGCTTTCTTAACTCCGACCGACAATTTAGATGACTTGAAGGCATTGTGTTTCATGGTGAAGATTATTGTAAATATCATGTATTTGTACATGTACCGTGTAGATCTTAGGGTAGACAAAGACGAAGACATGTGAAAAACAATTTATTATCCTCCGGTTATTTGTGACGATAGCGACGTAGGATTTATGTTTAGGATGATGGCTGAAAATAACGTGTTACATCTCTGTGTTTGTTCCAACTACAGGTGCCTAGCATGTTGAGGGGTGATTTGATGCCATTTAGTGTAATGCGTTGCATAATGCTTCACTTTTGTTGAATTTCAAACATTTGTGTAACGTTAACGTATTTTCACATTTGTGTAATGTTAATGAATCATTGATAAACTATGTAAAGTTGTTTAATACTTGGTGGTTGTTGTTTTGGTTCAATTTCATCTGGAATTGCCGTTTGAAATTACAGGTAAAAACAGACCGAAAATAGTTGGTGTAAGAATGTAGATTGCATTGTCTGCATTTCCTTATGTGAGCGATAGTTAAATGTTACTGATTCCTCAATGGTAATTAACTACTGCTAGGGGTAGTTGAGTAATTTTCATATGTGTTTAGGAAATATTTGATATGAGAAAAGCAATTTTCTTCCAATACATATTACAAGCCTGATAAGGGCCCAATTTATAGCCTAGAGCCTTAGACAAATCATTAAACTCATATTACAAGGAACTAATGAGCAAATTCCAAGAGTTTGTAACCTTTTTTTCATACGGCATAATGTGCATGGTCGTGCTAATGAAGTGCATGACCGTGCTTCACTTTCAAATTCTTTCTAAATTTTGCTGACTCAAGGGCGCACGACCACAACATAATGAGCACGACCAATGCAAAGTTGATCACGACCATTATGATTAAAAAAAAAAAAACTGGCATATGTTCTCGACCAATCAGAAATCACATGTTAACATATGGCACAACATACACCGCCTTAAGACTCCGCGCCTGAAGGAGCACGCTAGCTTAAATGCACAACGCCACACAATCGTGCCCCCGCACCAGGATCACCATACACGTGTCCTCCTCGATCCCTAATCACACGCGGCATAACCATAGCGGTTATGACCAATGCGCCTATATAAAGGTGAACTTGCTTCACCCTCGAGGCATGATTCACTTTTCACAACTCTTTCTCAGTTCCATTACTGACTTGAACATCAGAGTGCTGCTAACATGCCTGCATGCACCTTTCGTTCCACCACGAAGACTCATCGCCGTCGCCGTGCCGAAAGCCTTATCATCACCGGAGCATTATTTGTCGCCGTCACCAGTCATCCGCTCTCACCGGCCACTTTTTCCCCCTTTTCTCTCTCTTTCTAGCCATCCTTGCTCTTTTTTTTTTTTTTTTTCTTTTTTCTTTTTTTCTGTTACCCTTGTTGTTGGTCTTGATCCAATGCATTGTTTTTCATTTTTTTTATTCTAAAAACAAAACTAATACTTGTAAAATAGCTCTAAACAAATTAAAAAGTGGTGAAAAGAGATGAATTTAACTTTTTAAAAGTTAAAATATTGTTAGATTCATTGTAAACATACTATTTTTTTTTAATTTCTTTAACAAGGGCATCATAACCTTATAATTGTAAGAGTTAAGACAGCTGAATCGAGCCTATAAGTTGCTTTGATTATAAAAATTTGTTACAATTGGTACAATTTTTTAATTGTCTACCTCCAGTGGATTGTTCCATCTAAAGCAAAAAAAGGTTTGAACGTAGCTAATAACCTAAAATATGAAAACCCAATTTCTAAAGTTGGTACATTTGCAAAATTAATATTATATCTAACAGTGTTTTCTTTTCTTTTTATCAAACAGTATGAAATAGAAAACAGAATTGGGATAAATAAATTGATCAATGATACATTAAAAACATAAAACTTGTCTTAACATAGCTTAGTTCCTTCTCTTACCATGGTACAAAAGAAAAGTAAAAATCCCTTCCAAACTTAATTCTTTGCCCTCCCTAACCAATGGTTTTCTAAAGACTGCTACATCCTGTGATCATGTTACTAGATCACCATCAGATACTCATCGGACTATGCGAAAAAACTAAATGAGACAAGTAGGCCAACCGGGACAAATGTGGTTCTGGCATAACAAATAGAGTACTTTCTGCTATAACAAAGAGCGTACACCATTTAAAGAGGAAGTTAATTGACACTTGAAATCCTCAGGCTGCCAAAAACTCATCATCCTACAACAGAACGGAGAGATTACAACAGAATCTTGTTCTACTATTACTCTAGTCATCATAGCCAATTGAAAGATAACGAAAAAAATAGACGTTTAGTCTGAAGCTACCTCTGTGGTAATATCATCCGCAACTTCCGCAACCCATGTAGATTCGTAAGCGAGGAGTCCGGACACCACCTTTGTTAATAGTAAAGTATACACAAACCATTCGATAAAACTCACAACCAAGATCGGTGCTGTTGAGGAAGGAAAAAGGATAGGAGACTACCAAACTTAAGCAAAGAGGTTGCAAACAAACATAATGCACGGACACAAGCGACCTACATATGCAATGACAATGAGAAAATACAATAAACCAACCCAAGCAGAATGCACAAAGCATATGTAACTCAGTAGAAATCACCTTTGACATACTGTTTGATCTGTACTAAACAGAAGTATAACTATGCTTGTGCTTTTATCAAAAGTGGTATAGAAAAGCTCCCCCAAACTAAGACGCCAACATCCAAATACTAAGAGCCGACCCAAGCTGTCCAAAACTCTAGAATCCCATTTTTCCTAACATAGATCACCGAAAAAGGAAGGTCAAATTCATAGAGGATAAATACTCCAAAACTGAACCCAAATTGAAAAAAAAAAATATCTACAACTCCCACCAAATCTCTCAGAACATTAATGTACTCTATCCAAGACTAACAAACCAAACAAAGAAACAATGCACTCTCCATCAAACTTTCCAAATTGTTGTTCCTTACCAAAGTTATACGAGGAAATTGTTGTTATTCTAAAGCTCTTCTTATACCCAGATTCCTGATAAACAACACACAAATCAACATTACCACATGACACCATGAAAAGAAAACAATTCCAATCCAGAAAAATTATTCAAGGAAAAATAAACGGTTTAAACCCAGATCTCAAAGCAAGTCCTGAATACCACAACTTATACCATCCCACATTACATTCATAGGCTATCGCAGAACTTCTTATTCTCGCCATAGCTTTTGCAGTCCCATCCCCCTATAACAGACACATGGAACTTAAGGAATCAAGAAAACTAAATTCCTAAGAGACACCCGTGACGAATTAGTATTTAGAGTGGAGATCACCAAGTGGAAGTATACCGAATAGTCAGAATTAAGTCACAGCTAATTGCAGATTTCTGCTCCATGTGCAACAACATAAATTTATGATTCCTTGCTGTGACAAAGATATACAGATTTGGCGGAAAAGATTCTTATTCTCATATATCACAGATAACAAAAAGAATGGCAGATTTCGAGAACAAATAAACTCCAAACCAGGCGATTCAGAATAAATAGTATGTTAACCTTTGGCTTCCACAGACCACAGCAGACCAAATATTCATAGTCTGTTCAAAAGAACAGAGGGAAGTTGAAGAGTCTCAAACAAAGACAGTTATCTTCAATTTCTCCACTTTCCAGACACTATTGAAAAGGTGCAGTGTGATTGAGAAAGAATTAACATTTGTGGTACACCAAACCCATGTAACACTAACCCTGTTAACACCAGATGAAAATGTACAGAAAATTATGCTGTAACAAATAGGTTGCAACAAAAAGAACTAAGAGAGAAAGAATAGCAGCCTGATTCCTCTAATCAAGTTGAAGATCAGCAGCATAACAAAGAGCGGCCCCATCAAGCTATCCCAGCATCTCTAGAATGGCATAAACTTTGCACTGTTGAAAGAAGTAGTATTGATAGCAACAACTTCTAAGGGTGATCTTCTCAATTGAACATCAATAAAAATCGGCAAAAAAGAAAGGAACCAAACTGAATGTTACTGTTTTTTAACACACAACATTGCATCAAAACAACATATTTTCAATTTAACATGTATGAAAATAAAAGTCAGAACCAAATCATTTACTGTTTATACAAATGATTTGTTAGAGAAATTCAAGGTTGTTTTTTTATTTATATCAAACTGTTTCTTCCTATGTGTGTTATTGAATGAATTATGAAGGAGTTGCCTCAACATGTTAAATTTTGAGAAAATGCAAGTCATGTTGACTATCCTTGAACTTCTTTTAGCAAGTCTTTTTTAAGCACATCGTTCCTGTTCTTGTTTTGAACAAAGTAGGTATAAAAAAAAATTAAGAGAGAACCTCAAAACAAAATCTGGCTAAACCACAACAACTTCAAACACAAATCTAAAAACATGAGTAAGTGCCTAAAGCTCAGACCGAATCCTAGCAATGCATCAAACTTCCTAACCTTTGCACTAGAAACGTACCAAAATTCAATATGTGGACTAATGCTTCCGCAATTTCCTAGTCCACTGCATTGTCTATTTCTCGAATGCAGCTACGAAGCTTAATCCACCGCATCATGGGTAATGAGATACCTGAAAACAAGTATAAAATTTCATTTCAATTCAACATGGCCTCATCCAACTAGTAAGACATCATATTAGCACATATGGATAGAGCACCAAGCATATCATGCACTACTACTACCTATATTGTTAATCTCAAATAGCACCGAGTGAAACTGACAAAGGCGCTTCGAGGGCCTTGGGTGGGACAGTGGGGGATGTGTGACTATGCCACACCGCCATAGCACGCTACTAACATCATAGAGAACATTTAGAGTATGTTCAATGACCAAACAATTACTAATAATCACAATCTATTTTATTAAATATTTCATCAATCACCTGATATAAAAATAAATAAACAACCCATCATAAAATTTCATAAACAACGAAGACGCCCTTCTTGACAGATTCATCACAAACAAGTAATTGAGGAGAAAACTGAGAAAATGAATACCTTTTCTGTCATTCTTCCGGATGCCTTCTTCAAAGTAACATTCGCGAATGTCGATCCAAATTTGTTTCTTCCAAGACTTCACGCAAACCATCTTGTGTCCATCTTTTGAGGAACCAAGATCACAGACAACGATTTCGTCGTCGGGATCAGATTTCGTCCATCTTTTGAGTGCATATTCAGAATCCGATCCCGACGACGAAATCGTTGTCTTTGATCTTGGTTCCTCAAAAGATGGACACAAGATAGTTTGCGTGAAATCTTGGAAGAAACAAATTCGGATCGACATTCTCGAGAATGTCGCTTTGAAGATGGCATTCGTAAGAATGGTAGAAAAGGTATTTCAATTCATTTTCTCAGTTTTCTCCTCAATTACTTGTTTGTGATGAATCTGTCAAGTAGGGCGTCTTCATTGTTTATGAAATTTTATGATGGGTTGTTTATTTATTTTTATATCAGGTGATTGATGAAATATTTAATAGAATAGATTGTGATTATTAGTAACTGTTTGCTCATTGAACATACTTTAAATGTTGTCTATTGTTAGTAGCGTGCTATGGCGGTGTGGCATAGTCACACATCCCCCACTGTCCCACCCAAGGCCCTCGAAGCGCCTTTGTCAGTTTCACTCGGTGCTATTTGAGATTAACAATATAGGTAGTAGTAGTGCATGATATGCTTGGTGCTCGATCCATATGTACTATATGTGCTAATATGATGTCTTACTAGTTGGATAAGGCCATCTTGAATTGAAATGAAGAATTTGCAATGAAATTTTATACTTGTTTTCAGGTATCTCATTACCCATGATGCAGTGGATTCGAGAAATAGACAATGCAGTGGACAAAGAACTTAGGAAATTGCGGAAGCATTAGTCCACATATTGAATTTTGGTACGTTTCTAGTGCGAAGGTTAGGAAGTTTGATGCATTGCTAGGATTCGGTCTGAGCTTTAGGCACCCCCTCATGTTTTTATATTTGTGTTTGAAGTTGTTGTGGTTTAGCCAGATTTTGTTTTGAGGTTCTCTCCTAATTTTTTATACTTACTTTGTTCAAAACAAGAACAGGAAGGATGTGCTTAAAAAAGACTTGCTAAAAGAAGTTCAAGGATAGTCAACATGACTTGCATTTTCTCAAAATTTTCAACATGTTGAGGCAACTCCTTCATAATTCATTCAATAACACACATAGGAAGAAACAGTTTGATATAAATAAAAAAACAACCTTGAATTTCTCTAACAAATCATTTGTATAAACAGTAAAGTGCAAAGTTGTGTGTTAAAATAGAAAAGGATTATAGCAGAGGAAGGGACAAATCAACAAAGTAAAGTGTCAAACCAGTCCAGAATTCTTATATGCTTCATACTCACTCCTGATACAGATCAACAAAAACTTGACACTTGCAAGAAACCATAAGAGGACACCGCTAGAAAATTACCATTTTTATCCCAAGGCTGAATGGAACCTCGCTTCCTGCCACATTTATAGGTTTCTCCTCCGTATCACACACATAAAACTCAAATACAGGAGTCCTTGGGCCACTGTAATGAAGATGACATCTTCATAAATTACAAATATCAATGAAAACTACGTTGATCATAGAAACAAGATAAGTAGTACAAACAAAAGGACAGAGACACTCATCTCCGCCAATTTCTCCCTAAGTTCAGATCGCCAAATTAATCCTAGCAACAGTTGAAAACATAAATCATGTTGTTAATTAGTTGACAGAAGATAAGTAGTACAAATGGAGGCACTCCACCAATTTCTCGCTAAATTCAGATTGCCAAATCAATCCTAGCAATAGACTAAAACGTATATCAAATCATGTATTAATTAGTTGACAGAAGTTAAGTAGTACAAAAGATAGAGGCACTCATCTCCACCAATTTCTCCCCAAGTCCAGATTGCCAAATCAATCCTAGCAACAGTTGAAATTTTATGTCAAGTCACGTATTCTTGTTAATTACGTATATCAAATCATTTATCCTTGTTAATTAGTTGACAGAAGATAAATAGTACAAAGGAAAGAGGCACTAATCACCAATTTCTCCCTATGTTCAGATTGGCAACTCAATCCTATCAACAGTCGAAAGTCTATATCAAATAAAATATCCTTTTTATAAGTAAGTAGCACAAACCAATTTCTCCATTTCAGAAGGAAAACTTAAAGTGAAATGTGATTGGAGACTTCTGTTGCACTTCAAACCTATGTAACACTTAACCCTGACAAACAGAAGGAAGATAGTTTAAATCTCCAAACCAAGCCGTTGTTAGACATATCAGAACTCCAGCTATGTTTCCAAGTTCCACAAAACATAACTGTTACCTATTACTCAAACCTTAAACACAAAACAACATCTGTTGACGATTAATAATACTTGCTGTAACAAAGAAATTAGAGAACAATCAATTATAACCCAAACAAACTAAACAATCAGATCATTACATAAGAACTGCAAACATCAGTCTACCAAAGAATCAACCAAAAAAGAATAACATGAGGATCAAACAAGAGAATGATAGATAGAATCGTAAGAAATCATACATAGATTATTGCTCCTGCAACACCAAAGAGTAACAAATCAAGAAATATTCACTCTCAGAGTAGTAAAAGAAATATTGAAAACAAATAGATTATGATAGATATCACCAAATAAATACACTAGGCTCTATGCTGCGAAGGAAGTCATCGGTTTGACAAACCGTGCTGCAGACAAAAATGTTCAAAATTCAATGTTTATAAATACACTAGGCTCTATGCCTTGCTATCAAATCCCAAAAAAATTTAAATAATAAAGGACTCATTAAAGAAAAATCGTGTTCCCCCGTTCTTGTCCATTACATCAAGTCTCCTAGATTTCAAGACTTCCCTGCTAACAGTACAACGGATAAACGAATCTTCGATTATCAAAGGAAGACTTATATCGAAAAATAACATAAATAGAAAGAAAGAAAAGAAAAACATGACAGAGTGTGAAATATATGCTCTCAGTAGCATTGAAGGGATGAATTTACTAGATAGAGATCACCAGAAAAATACTCAAGGCTCCATACTCAGAAGGACTTAGACACACCAAGCTGCAGAAAAAGCATGTTCACAGTTCAACTCTTCTCATAATCAATAGCTTGATATTAAAAACAAATAAAGAATGAATCACTGAAGAAATTTGATTTATCTATTTGAAGCCACTCTGTTCATATCCGTTGTGTCAAGAATCGTAAAATGTTTCTAGTTTTCAAGAATTCTGCCACCTGCTGCAAAATGGTTAAACATATATCTCGATTATCTAATTTAACGAAAGTAAGAAAACCTAAATGAGATTACATCAAAGCAGAGTCTCAATTTCTCCAAAATTGTGTAAACTATCACACTGTCAGATTACATCAAAAACCAAAATTTAAGGAATCAGCAGTATGATGGTGTTAGAAAACCTAAAGTTGAACTTCTGAGATATAACCAAGAGGAAGATCAATAGAACCAGAGTATGTTCAACGATCACTTCTCCTGCAACATGGAAGAGTAAATAACAAAAAAAAAAACAAAAAAAAAAAGGAAATAGGGTGTCAATAATTTTTTTTTATAAAATGTGAAGAATTTAATAGAGATCACCGAATAAAAATGCTAGGCTCCATGCCATGAAGACAACTATGCTGCAGGAAAATATGTTCAAAATTCAATTCGTACGTCTTGCAATTGAATGCCAGAAATTAAAATAATAAAGAATGGCTCAATAAAGAAATTTGATATTTATCTATCTGGAGCTGTTGTTCTTTTCAGGTGTATAAAAACTTTCTAGATAATGCAGACTTTACAGCTCACTGCAAGATGGATAAATGCATCGCCAGATTATCAAATGAAGAATTATATCCCAAAAAATACAGAGACATGTTTTGATAACGAATTTGTAAACAAAGAGTCAAGAGAAGAGTTAAAATTCATGACATCTATGCTCACGTTTAGCAGGAGAACCCTGAAATCGAGCAATCATGGAGCAAACAGGTTAAGAAAACCAGAAACGAAAGAAAGTTTGAACAAGAATAAACAAACTTCAGAATCAAGAAATCGGAATCATATCCTCTCATGTAACACCAAAAAGTAAATTAACAATTTAACAATCCAAAAATTACAGAAATAATTCTTGATAACGGATTGTAAAAGAAGATTGAAGAGAAGTATAACCCTAAGATCTCGCTCATAGGAAAACCTGAAATTAAGCAATCAAGGAGAAAACAACATGTGGCTAATGGATCAAAAAACGAAAGAAAGTAGAAAGAAGATCATGCAAACTCTAGACTCTAGACATCCAAATCATACATGCTCTCCAACAACACTAAAGATTGAACAAAAAGAGGCTCCATGCTATGAATGAAGGAGATCATTATTTTGACAAACCACACTGCAGAAAATCAATTTTAAAAATTAACAAATAATGGCTCATTGAAGAAATTCGATTTATGGAGCAGTTCTCCTTACTTACCAATTGAATCAAGAATACCTTGACTTTAGCTGCAAAATCAACAAAATCATGGACTATTTGTTCTCAAAATCAATAAAGATTTAAACAAATTTGATTTACTACATATTACCAAATTAAGAGTTGAGGTTCTATGCTATGAATGAGTTTATTATTTGGACAAAACAATCTGAAAAAGAAAGTTCATGATCCAATTTTTATGTATCGCACACGAACCCAGAAATGAAAAATAATACAAAATTAGAGGAAGAAAGATAGAACCAGAGCAAATCGTGTTTTCATAGATTATTTCTCCTGAAAAACCAAAGAGATCACTGAATCAAAAAATATTAACGGATTTAATATTATACATAGAAAACAATGAAGAAATTTTGAAAAGAAAAAAATGTAACAGACATCACCAAATTCCCGCTTAGTTTGACAAACCACCACGCTGCAGAATAAATTAAGAACATGTTTAAAATTCAATTTGTATGCCTTCCAATCAAATCAAAATTATTAAGAACCTAATAAAGAAATTTGATTTATCTAGCTGGAGCCGTTTTTGTCCCATGTATCAAGAGGTTTCACTGCAAAACCGATAAATGATCTCGAGTATCATAAAGAATTAATTAATTATATGAAAATCTTAAGAAAACAATAATTATCAAATGAATTTTAAGAAATTTTCATGTAAAGAAGAGAAGTGCGATTGTATGAAATTCTTGATTCTTGATCCTTAGGATCTCGTTTATAACAAACCCTGAAATTAAGCAATCAAAGACTCAAGAAAGTAAAACACCAAATCAAGAAATCAAAATTTCATTCTCCAAATCAACAAAGAAAGATATAACCAAATCAAATATCCAGGCTCCATGTTATTCATATTTTGATAAACCACGCTGCAGAAAAACATATTCACATATCAATTCTTATGACCACCATGGAATCAAAGCCAAGAAGTAAAAATCATAAATACAAATCATTGAAGAAATTTGATTCATCTATCTGGTGCCGTTCTCTGTTCATATCCGTTGAATCAAGAATCTCAAAATGTTCACCTTGCTACAAAACCATGAACATATCTGCATTATCGAATTATGAAGAGCTATATCCAATAATCAAATAATGAATCAAATAATTATTGATAACCGATGATCCATTGAGCAAGCGATTTCTTTGTTCTCCGTTCTCATATGAATAGCAAAACGATCCAGATTCCAAACTTAAGATCACTGCATAATGGATAAAGACATCGATATTATCCAATTATGACGAACTATATCCAATAATCAAATAAATAATCAAATAATAATTGATAACCGATGATCCATAAACTAGGGATAGGTCGAGCATCGAGCGATTTTGGCGTTCTTCGTTCTCATATCCAGATTCCAAACGTACGATCGCTGCAAAACCGATAAACACATGTATCGATTTATTCAATTATGAAGAACTACATCCAATAATTCAAAAACTACACAACAAATAATTCTCGATAAACGATGATCCATAAAAAAGTGTGAAATTCTTCATATCTATGCAATCCGATAAACGCAAATCCATATCTATCGATCAAAGAAGTCTGAACAACGAACATGCAAATCTTTAGAATCGAGAAATCAAAATCATGAATCAAATTGAACAGAAAAGAAGAGGAAGAAGAAAGAAAGGAGAGAAAGAGAGAACAAACGAGAGGAGCGTAGAATGCGCTATTTCGAGGCACTTTGGAAAGACGGAACTTATGAGGCTTATATAGAGGGAGGGGTCAAGTTTGACGGCTACGATAACGCGTGTGGTGGAAACTTGGACGGTTATGATTGAACTAAAATTAAACGGTTGACGCGTTCTCTTTCTAAATAAGGCGCTGTGAATTGTGTGTAACACGCTGGATGATAAGATATACTTGGAACTTGGAAGTCGTTGCTGGTTTGCGTGTATCGACCTAAAACTAAAGCTATCTCTAAGAAGTCGTTGTTGTTTTCATCATAACGCTAAATCAAACATTCCCTTCTTATACTTCCTCCCTCAATATTTTGACCTATTTGACAATTTCACATAAATTAAGAAAATGTAAAGATGAAAGAAAGAGAATGATATTTTTACTGAACTGTCCTTGTCATTATTTTGAAACTTTTTCACTTTTAAGTAATGATTACTTTCGTTGTTCCACTAGAAACTTTAACATGGGAACCACAAAAAGTATTTATAAGGGGTAAATCTGTCAAATTCTGCTTAGAAATCTAAGAAGGTCAAGTATTATGGGACAAATATTTTTTCAAAATAGGTCAAGTATTGAGAGACGGAGGGAGTATCTCTTTTTTATGTTAAATTCAATTCTAAGGAAAAAAGTGTGTACTTCGTGCTTAATATTTCATTTTATAATACTCCCTTCATCATAAATTATAAGGGAAAGTATCTCAAATTATAAGCAAAAAAAATAAACTTTTATCATATTTAATTACTACATCCGTCCCTAATTATAAGACCCTTTTGAAAAAATAATTGTCCCTTTTTATAAGACCTTTTTTGTATTTTCAAGTACATTAATTATTTCTTTACCAACATACCCTTATTTATTTTGCATCTTTTTCTTCAATCAACAATAAATATTATGTTGAAAACATAAATTAACTCTCTCTCTTAAGGATAAAATTGTAAAACAATAGTAATTACATACAAATTTAATACTACAACCAATTTTCTTAATCTCCGTAATTTTTGCAAAATGTTCCTATAATTAGGGACGGACGTAGTATGTTTTTTCAAAAAATTATCTTTTCTAAAGGAAAATTAAATGCAAAGTGCATTCAATTTGCTCTCCTTTTCATTTACTCTATAATCAACTACCAATGAAAATTGTTTTTACATCTTCCTATAAAATTTATTTCAAAGATGACACAAAAAACTATGTTACAAACTACTATATTTTAGTTTTCTTAATAAGTGTGATTTTTTATTTATTTTTTTGCTTATAATATGGGACGGTGGAGTACATAAATATCTCAATAATAATAAAGCATATTTTCATGGTTAATTATCATTAAAAACCTTAAATGCAACCTTATTATCTCAATGTTATTCTCATATTTTGTTGATATTGTCTAATCTCATTTGATTCAATATCAAACTTCACTTTTCGTTCCTTCATTTGATATTAGAGATATGATAAATAACAATATCAAACTTCACATTTCGGTCCTTCGTTTGATATTTGTTATTAAGCTTAAAAATGATGAGAGTAGATTATTAAAAGAATTAAAATAAAATAGATTCTAAATTTGGGTTGAGTAGGATTCAATCATTTGATTAGTTCAACAATCTCAAGAC
The DNA here is from genome assembly GCF_003473485.1 of Medicago truncatula. Classification (NCBI taxonomy): domain Eukaryota; kingdom Viridiplantae; phylum Streptophyta; class Magnoliopsida; order Fabales; family Fabaceae; genus Medicago; species Medicago truncatula. The sequence continues at coordinate 21,140,130 of NC_053049.1, forward strand.
TAGAATAGTTTACTCACTCATGATCATAGTAGACAAGGGATTAAAATATAAATACATGAAATATAAAGGCATGAAAATAAATAACTGAAAATGTAAAGTGCTGAGAAAATAAAAAACAAAAATGCAAAGAGTTAGAACAATAAAATGTAGAAAATTAAGAACAAAAAAGCTTAGAACAATGTAAAACTTCGGTTTCAATATAGAGTAAACAGGCATTCCAATATGAAAATTCTTTTTTTAACATTAGTTATTTTCTAAAACCACATGAAAAAGACCTAAATATCCCTAGCGGTAGTTAACTATCATTGAACAAAACTGGTGGTACTTAACTACCGCTACGATCAAAACCAGCGGTAGTAAACTACCGTTGCGACTTTTCCCCTAAAACCAGTACAACCCACACCCTACCTCCTATTCATACATCCCATTGTATCACCATACTTAAAAATCTCCCCAAAATTTTCCCCCCAAATCTTAGTTTCAAATCATCGGGGAAGGTTTGTGCACACGTTTGACGTCAAAAAACATGTAATGCATCATTTTTCTGCCATTTTTTTTTCTTCTGACATGCAGCGTAGCGGTAGTTAACTACCTTTGAGATTAGAACGCAGCTGCTGTTAACTATCACTGACCCAACGGTAGTTAACTGCGTAGGGACTTTGAATTTTCGCAAAAGAAAATTTAGGCAGTGCTCACTGCCTAATTTTTATTTTTTTTTGTATTTACTTTATAATAGATAGATGTTAATTAAAGGCTTATTAAATCGTTTGGTCCCTTATTTAATTTCATGTTTTCATTTTGGTCCCACAATTAATAAAAATGGCGTTTTAGTCCCTCACATTTTTCTCCGTTTGCCAAATAAATCGTTTCTGTCAACTTTAACCTCAAATGTCTATTGTGGGTCAACATTATAGATGGTTCACGGTAGACCTTATTAATTTATTCAATTTTAGCCCTTTGATCATTTTGAACATAAAGGGGACCATTGGATCATGCAAGACCCTTGTGACTCTTATAATGGACCACAAAAACATGATTTTTCTTTCCTTTTCTTCATCTTCATCCTTCTATTTCTTCTTCATCTTCATCACCTTCATCCATCTTCATACTCATTTAAAACCAAAAAAATAATAAAAATTAAAATTCAAAATACAATATCACCTCTTCTTTTGAAGAAAAAAAATTAAACCCATTCTTCATTCATCACCACAATATTGTCTCTTCTATAAAAAAAATTCAAATCGGATAACCAAAAAATTTAAACCCATTCTTCATTCATCACCTTAATCCATTAACATCTGTTCTGATTCTGAATCTTTGTACTGTGTGAGGTGATTTTCCTTGTTCCATGGCTCTTCACTTTGGTGGTTCTTTCACCTTCACAAGTGTGGTTTCTAACCCTCCTGGTTCAATTAAATTCATCCAACCCATTGTTACGGGAACCGAACATGCAACAACCTCATTTATTTTACGATAGAGTTCAGAAGGATAAAACTAATTCACTCAAGGGAACATTATAATCAGAGTTCTTTTGAGGAACTCTAATTCCAACCCATTAGGAGTTCTAATTCATATTAGAGTTGTTTGACGGAGTTGAGAACACGGTGGAGGAATTGGGGTTTCGTAATGGCGAAATGAAAATGGGGCTAACGGAGTTATCGATTTGGGTGTTTGTGGAGAAAGGGTGGAATCGAAAATTGGGGATTTTAGAGAAGAAGGTTGTAGAAGAAGCTCTGGATGAGAGGGTCTTTGACTTTAATCAATGGTGTGGCCAGAATCGGAGCCGTGGCCGGAGGGTGTTAGTTTTCGATGGTGGAAAACGGAGTGATGTTGTAAAGAGGAGTGACGGTTGTGGGAGCGACGCATTTGACTGGTGTGATGCATCCTTTGATGATTGTGCGCCTTATGATCTGATTTGGATTGTGAGCTGGTGGTGTTACTGATGAAGCTTGTGGTTTTACTTGATTTTGGAACAAAGAATAAGAAATTGAAATTTGAAAGAGAGAGGTTAATCATGTGATGTTTATTTTGATTTTTGTTTCTGGAAATTTTTCTTGCTTGTTCATTAGTGATGATGATGGTGTTGTTGAATTATGAAGAAGATGAAGAAAAGGAAATAAATTTGGTGGTGTTGGTTCACCGTTAGATAAAGTAGACTGCATAATCCAATAGTAGTATTCTCTTTAAAAAATCAAACGGTTTAAATTAAAAAATTAATAAGGTCTACGGTGGACCACATAGTTATTTGGAGTTAAACTTAACAGTCAGGATTTATTTGGCAAACGGAGGAAAACGTGAGGGACTAAAATGCCATTTTTATTAATTGTTGGACCAAAATGAAAATATGAAATTAAATAAGGGACCAAACGATCTAATAAGCCTTAATTAAATATTTTTTCAATTATATGTTGTTTATTTATAGTTATAGTTGAGAATACGGATGATGATCGAGTTGATCCAAAACCTAGTTTTATTGATTATTTCATCGAGATCAAAGTGCCTAAGGTTGAAGCTTCAGTGAAAGTTGAAACTTCCGTGAAAGTTGAGGCTTTACGTTTAAATTCTGATGTGTCCAAACTCTGTGACAACGAAGTGGACACACCTCAATTCTTTTCAAGCCAAGATACATGGAAAGATAAAGATGAATTGTAAAGCAACGAGATCAAGAAAATGTGGGTGTTTGTTCAAGATTTGTGGATATGTCATTAAGGAATTAAACGCTTGGAAGTTGGCTATTCTTAATGGAATTCACAACCATGAGATGTTGTCATATTTAGATGGGCACCTTCTTGCAAGAAGATTAATGGAGGACGACAAGAAGATTGTACATGACTTGACCAAAAGTTTGGTAAAGTCAAATAATATTTTGAGAAATTTGAAGGGAAAAAGAGAGTCAATGACAAATATAAAGCCACTATACAATGAACGTCATAAATTCAAAAAGGCAATAAGAGGTGACATGACGAACATGTAGTATCTAGTGTCAAAGTTGGAAGAGTCCAAACATGTTTATTTTATACGAGAAAAATGTGAGAGTGATACTATGCAAGCCATATTTTGAGCTCACCCACAATCATTTAAGTTGTTTAACAATTTCCCGATTGTTTTGATCATGGATTTCACATACAAAACCAACTTGTACATGATGCCATTGTTTGAGATAGTTAAAATCAACTCAACTGATATGACATATTCGGTTGCTTTTATGTTTATAACGGGTGAGAAGGAGAATAACTTTACCCGGGCTTTGCAGATGTTGCTTAAACTTCTTAAGTCAAAGAGTGATATGCTTAAGGTGGTTGTGACTGATAGGGATACGACTTTGATGAATGCCCTATCAACTGTTATCCCTAAAACTAGTGCAATACTTTGTTATTTTCTTGTTGGAAGAAATGTTAGAGAAAAAATCATCATATATTGTAGAGTGAAACCAAAGGTTGTCAAAGTGGATGTGAAAGAGAAGCTTGTCACCGAGGTGAAACCAAGTGATATAGTTGAGACCATATTTAAAGCATGGAAAAATGTGGTTGAATCTTCAACTCAAGAGTCATATGCAAGTAATGTAATGCAATTCTGAGATGTTTGTGAAAAATTTCCAAAGTTTCTTGACTATGTTCAAAGTACCATTTTGGACACTGTTAAGGAAAGAATAGTGAGGGCAAGGACATACCGTGTGTTGTATCTTGGGTGCAGAACCACCAACAGAGTTAAAGGGGCTCATGGTAGAGTGAAGAAAATTCGTGAGACCATTTATTGAGAAAATTGTGGATTTTAGAGGCCATGGAAATTGTGGGTTTAGGGCTATATAGCCGAGTCCATGGGTTTGGTGAAAGAAATTCATGTTATGGTGCGGAGAGTCGAGAGGTGAAAGAGCATATGAACCACTACATGCGGATATATGGGGGTGAAGACCGTTATAATTATATCTTGAATTGATTGCACCCTCCTTAAAATGGTTGTGGTTGACATTGCCGGATATGGGTCACATCGTTGCAACTTATTACAATAGGCTTGTGGTGGAGATAACTAGCCTTGAAATTGGAATTTCGGATACTTTTTACCCAATTAGAGGCAGACCTCCGATTAACCCGAAATACCGCATCATGTGTCTTGGGTTAATCCCAAATCATTTTTGTTCTTCTTGTTTTGAAAGATGATTACCCACTACTTCCCACTACCTCTATCATCTACGGAGTGGAAGCTACACAAAGAGACAGCTTCATGGAAATTTGAGTTTTTGGATCAACATGATCACTTCCAAAGACTCATAAAAATTGAAAGATGAGACAAACTGTCATCACCCAAAAAGGAATCAAAACGAGCCAATCCAAATTTGTGCGACAGTCCTGAAAAAGAAAATGAAGAATTTGAAGTTATTGCGGAATATAAGATGATTCAATTTCATTAGATGAAATATGATTCTTTTTTGTTGGTGTTCATTATTTATTTTTTGGTTGATAGACATCAACGTATATTTTTTGAATATATAATGTAATGCCTTTTTTTGTGGTCAATTAACATTTTATGTTGTGTACAAAACACCTACATTTTACTTGGTTATTAATGTTCTGCATTTATTATAAATATGTTTACATTTTCACATTAATGTACTTTACCTTTCATTTTGTTTTATTCTTATATTCGGTTTTTTTTTTTTTAACTTATGTGAAGTTCAACATGTCTCAAAATGAAAAAATTGAAGGTCATGTATGACATTCCATTTTCAAGAAGACGATTAAAGCTTTCTTAACTTGACCGACAATTTAGATGACTTGAAGGCACAACTTAACAAATATTGTGTTTCATGGTGAAGATCATTGTAAATCTCATGTATTTGTACATGTACCGTGTGTAGATCTTAGGGCAGACAAAGACGAAGACATGTGAAAAACAGTTTATTATCGTCCGGTTATTCGTGACGATAGCGACGTAAGATTTATGTTTAGGATGATGGCTGAAAATAATGTGTTACATCTCTGTGTTCGTTCCAACTACAGGTGCCTAGCATGTTGAGGAGTGATTTGATGTCATTTAGTGTAATGTGTTGCATAATGCTTCACTTTTGTTGAATTTCAAACATTTGTGTAATGTAACGCCCACATTTAATTAATTAATTATTTAATCGAGTCTAGACGAGTTATATTATATTTATATAATATATGTGTGATTTATGATGATTTAAATGATTTAAGATGATTTATGTGATGGGATGATTTTTATGAGGAGATGAGACTTATTTTGTTGTTTAATAAAATAAGATTTGAAAATAAAATAAAATATTTAGTTAGGGGTTGTTTTGAGATTTTAGAGAATTTTGGGGGAGAAAGAGAGATAAGATAAGATATTAGGAGGAGATATAAAAAGGAAAGACCTAGGTTTTTAGAAACACTTTGTACGTACGATCAAACTTTGGAAAAAGGAGGAAAAAGCCAAAGAAGGAAGAAGCAAGGTAGAGGCTGCGATTTTCATCAACTAAGGTAAGGGTGAGACTAACGATTCAGTTTTATTAACCCTTGTAATTCTGATGGTCAAATTAACAAGTTAGGATTGAATTGAGAAGTTTATGAAATTAGGGTTAATAGGTGAATTTGATGATCCAATGATGTTAAGTTGTTAGATTGCTGCTTAAACCGTCCTTAGACCTTAGATTATGAATATGATGAATTATGGAATCGAAATTAGGCTTAAAATGATTTGAGATGATGAATTTTCGTTAAAACCGCACTTCTGCCCGAGCCTATATTCATTGCTCGCCCTTGTAACACCTTACTTCTATTAAAGAAATTAAACATGCGAATAATACATTTATTCAAGAAATAGAGGCTACGCCACATTCAAAATTCAAAAACCAATAAACATGTATATAAACCTCAACAGTCGCAGTGGAATATAAATCAGAGTAAATTCAAATATACATGTTATGAATAAATAAATTACAACAACATAGATGCATCTCAAAAATCCCCAACAAACTGGTAATCTCCAAACAAAACAATAATCCAAAATAAAAGGTAATCTAGACCGACACAACTAAGCCTAGATCAGAGCCGACTAAACATCTAAACACCGATATCGGAGAAAGCTCTCGATATCCACCAAGCACAATATTCACCAAGCATCTAACCTGCACAACGTCTACCCATCCATACAGATAGGCAGGCGGTCCATCACAGATCCACTGGGGGTAAGTATCACATTATCATAATCCAAATAACAGTTAACATGAATATTTCAATTTAAACATCATGCACTTGATCAATAATAATATTCCCACATCAATACTCATCAAACCCCAATATCCCACATCAATAATCGCCAATCACATGTGTCATGAACAAATATCAATTCACAGTTATTCATACACAATCACCAATCATATACATCATGAACAATCACCAATCATAAGCCATGAACAATCATTAATCATATTTCATGAACAATCATCAATCACATGTATCAGGAACAAATATCAATTCACAAATATTCATTCACAATCACCAATCACATTTCCAAATATGACTCATGTCATGATATGCACTTATTGACACATAAATGCATGTGGTACCAAATCTCCAAAAGGTCGTCACCCAAATCCAGATCTCAAAAGATCTCTGCCAGGCCGAAGCCCCATAACGAATAAAACATCGTATCCAGATCTCAAAAGATCTCTGCCAGACCGAAGTCCAAAACTAGATCTCAAAAGATCTCTGCCAGGCCGAAGCCCTATAACGAATAAAACATCGTATCTCAACACGACTATGATGCATGGACATGTAACAAGACTCGATAATGCGACAACAATCACAATTTTCTCCACAATATATAGGACAACACCCAATTATATTGTTCATCTCCACATCATTCGCATTATCAAGAAAACATGCCCATACACAATTAAATCATAGCATTCACCATCATCACATCAACATGATCATCAATAATAACAATGTTATTCAACATCAACTATCACATATAGTTCACCAATTCAAGTATTCTCATATTCCAAGTAAGAGGGAAAACAACATCTCATGATAAATATCATATTCAATACAATCATTCATACAACTTCACTTAGTCATACAAGAATGGTCACAATAACTCACAAGACATTTGGCTAAAGAAACATTTCCGACAAAAATAAAAATCATGTGACAAACGGCCAACATTGATAATTTTCAAAGCTAGGCAAGTTATTCAAGTTTGAAATCCTACAATTCAATCTTAATCAATCATGTAGTCAAGGACTTAAGCCACTTACAAACTATTAGAAATTAGTTCAAAGGATAGCTTAAGTTCGTATGGGAAAACCCAAGACAAAACGACATTTAGCTCAAAACCCGTTTTCACCGATTCAACTCCGCCCAAAATATTTCTTAAACCATCAACACATTCACAACAATATATATATTCACCCACCATATCATAATAAACAATATATATGGATTCACCAATATCATCACCTTCACATAATTTCACATCAAATACATGATTTGCCTACTTTCCAAGTCAAGAGGAAAATACATCACCTTAAGATAAACATCACATTCAACACTCAACTAACCATCAAATACTTCCATATAGTCATACAAAACTAAGTATGAAAGATTTATAAGGTGATTGGCTTAAAAGGATATTTTCATCAATGTTCGTCTCTCTTTAACATTTTACAAGAATCTTCCATTTTCAAAAACAAAACCAAATAAAACTCAAGGAAACCAATCACTACCATTTTCAGTAATCATATAATCTCTATTCTATCTTAATTCCATTCCATTTCCTTGTAGATCCCATTTTCCGGAAAAGTCAACGTTCTTGAGCAATTTTCAAAGTTAAGTTTTGATTTCACAAACCAAGTCCAAATTTCATTCAAGGAGTTGTTCCAGTAGGATTAAGTATGAGACTAGTGATTATACAAGTTAAAAGAAGTGTTTTAAGAAGTTTGGATTGGTCCTAGGAAGCTTGGAATAAAAATCAGTAGGTGCTGAACTGGCACGTTCGCTTCTTAAGAAGCTTCTGGCATGCTTCTTAAGTATGCTTCTGAAGTGTGCTTCTGAAGTATGCTTCTGAAGTTTCTGAAATGTGCTTCTGAAGTATGCTTCTGGCCTGTTCGCTTACAGCTTCACTTAGCGAACAATCAGAATTCTGCAGAAACATTATTGTTTTCAACTTTGTTTCACCTAAAATTCCCAATTTTTATCTCCCAATGCCCAAACATGTTTCCAAAGATTGTTTATAGGTCATATAACTCACAAGGATACTCAAAAACACATTGAACATGAAAATCAATCTCACTTTTAGCCAATTCACCAAATTATCCATTCACACCAAAACACCAACAACAATTCAAATTTTCATCACCTATTCATGAATATGCATACCCAAGCAGTGATTCATCAACAACAACATCAATTAACAACAATAATATCAACTGAACAAGAATCATAACTCAATTCACAATAACTTAGCAAAATCCATCAATTGAGCACAATTTTCATAACTTCACATTTTTACATAATTGAACATGTGATTTCACCAACAATCATACAATTATCATCAATTCATGCATATAAACATAACATCACAGTTAGAGCACGAATTTCGCAACAATTATCCATTTATTCAATTCAACCCATATTCATACAACAAATGAGAAATTGCAATAAATGAACATGATTATGATGAAGACTAACCCCCTTACCTAAGAAGAAGATTAACCCAAACTCTTGCTTCAATTCAGCTCCTAAGCTTACCCCAATTGATTCCTCAAGTTATTCTCTCCAAAACCCTTGTTCTTTTCTTCACCTCTTTGTCTCTCTACCTCTCTCTCTAGGAAAATTTTATGAAGTGATGAAAGATATTTTTCTATGACAACCCTAATGTTATCTCCCTTAATGGGCTCAATTCTAAATTCTAATGGGCCTAACTCATTCTAACATAACTCTAAAAAGTTTATATACACTCAACGGTAAAATATAATCACTACACTAGTAACTTAGTAAAATAAGGGTTCTCACTAAATATTAAAATAATTCTCACCAAAATTACCATTTTACCCTTACCCGCCAAATGACCAAAATACCCTTCTAATACGGTAATCCATGTAAATGCACCCAATGACAATTAAATACACACAAGCACAAATAATCACACACAAACACATAATAAAAGTAATTAAAATAAATTTAGCTAAAAATCGGGCTGTTACAGCCCTCGCGAACGATGATCCTCGCCCCACGAGTGATGAAGCTCATCGCTCGCCACGCGAGCCAATTTCCCTCGCCTCGCGAGTTGCACGTTGCAGCTCGCCACAACGAACAACTGAACTCGCCATAGCGAGCATGACCAGAGAGCATGTAGAATTCTGTATTTTTGACTTTTGAGTTGAACCTTAGATGTTTTTGAGTCCCTGAAGATGCCTATTAAAGATTAAATGATAACTTTGAACGAGATTGAACCTAGTTTAACCTAGAACAGCTTTTGTTGGGAATCTGGCTTGTACTCGCCATGGCGAGCAGATGCTCTCGCCTCGCGAGCACTTGCAGAACTGAGTGCAAGTGAGGATATTGCGACATGTGTCGCATAATTCGATTAGAGATGGACCCTTGGGTAGTAATGAGACCTATATAAGAAGTTAATTGCAATCTGTGAAGCTGTTATGAAATGTTAATGTTGAATATGATGTGAGATGATGTTTGATTTCATTACTTGAATTATGAATGAATGATTGAGATGATGCTTGCTTGTATTTGATATCGTTATATGATGTCATAATGTTGTTGTAATCTGCCTATGCTGCTATTGTTATTTAACCAAGTTGCATGAGTCGATATAAGATGATCAAGATGATGTTGAACCTCCAAATTATTGGATAAATAAGAGATGATGATTATGATGTTTAAGAAATCGAGTCCATGCATTAGCATACATTTGTTAGGGGCTCATGCCCTAGAGCTTTGTACTCAACACGATGGAGCATTAGCTCAAATTAGCGATGGGGGCTTATGCCTTGGAAGTATATTAATACTCAATTAACGATGGGGGCTCATGCCCTGAAGTATTTTTGTTGAGAGTTAAATTGTTATTTAACTATTTATGATTATGTGAAATGTGATATCCCGTTTGTGATGTTTACTCTGAAATTTGTTAAGAAATTTTTATGTTGGGAAAACGAGGTGTTACAATTGGTATCAAAGCAGGTCGGTCTGTCCGGCCAATTAGAAGAGTCGTGTTGAGTTTTAGTAATATTTGTATTACTATCTTATGTTGTTGTTACCTGTTATGTAGAATCTCAGAGATGGCTGGAAGAAACGATGCTGCGATTGCTGCTGCACTAGAAGCTGTAGCACAAGCTGTTGGACATCAGCCTAATGCTGGTGCGAATGCTGAGTCGAGGATGCTTAAGACCTTTATGAGGAATCATCCTCCTACTTTCAAGGGAAGATATGACCCCGATGGAGCCCAGACGTGGCTTAAGGAGATCGAAAGAGTTTTCCGTGTTATGCAATGTACCGAAGTTCAGAAGGTGCGTTTTGGTACACATCAGCTAGCTGAGGAAGCTGATGATTGGTGGGTTAGTCTTCTACCTACCCTAGAGCAAGATGGTGCTGCTGTGACTTGGGCAGTGTTTAGGAGGGATTTCCTAAGCAGATACTTTCCGGAAGATGTTCGCGGGAAGAAAGAGATTGAGTTCCTTGAGCTGAAGCAAGGAAACATGTCTGTGACTGAGTATGCTGCCAAGTTTATGGAATTGGCAAAGTTTTATCCGCATTACACTCCAGAGACTGCTGAGTTTTCGAAGTGTATCAAGTTCGAGAACGGGTTACATGCTGAGATCAAGAGGGAAATTGGTTACCAACAGATCCGAGTTTTCTCCGAGTTGGTGAACAGTTGCAGGATTTATGAGGAGGATACCAAGGCTCATTACAAGATTGTGAATGAGCGGAAGACTAAGGGCCAGCAGAGTCGCCCTAAGCCCTATAGTGCCCCTGCTGATAAGGGCAAACAGAGAATGATCGAAGATAGACGGCCTAAGAAGAAGGATGTTCCTGCTGAGATTGTATGCTTTAATTGTGGTGAGAAAATCCACAAGAGCAATGTTTGTCCGGAAGAGGTAAAGGGATGTTTCCGATGTGGTAAAAAGGGTCATGCACTAGCTGAGTGCAAACATAATGATATTGTGTGCTTCAATTGCAATGAAGATGGTCACATTGGTTCTCAATGCAAACAGCCTAAGAAGGCGCCGACTACTGGTAGGGTTTTTGCTTTGACTGGTACTCAGACCGAGACTGAGGAACGCCTGATCAGAGGTACATGTTATATTGATAATACTCCTTTAGTTGCTATTATTGATACTGGTGCTACGCATTGTTTTATTGCTTTCGATTGTGCTTCTACTTTGGGTCTTGTTATGTCTGATATGAATGGAGAGATGGTTGTCGAAACTCCAGCTAAGGGTTCGGTGACTACTTCTCTCGTATGTTTGAAATGTCCTTTGTCTATGTTTGGTCGTGATTTTGAGATGGATTTGGTTTGTCTACCTTTGAGTGGTATGGATGTGATTCTGGGTATGAATTGGTTAGAGTACAACCATGTTCATATTAATTGTTTTAGCAAGTCAGTGTATTTCTCCTCCGTCGAAGAGGAAAGAGGTGTAGAGTTCTTGTCTACCAAGCAGCTGAAGCAACTGGAACACGATGGTATTGTGATGTTTTCCTTGATGGCTTCCTTATCTATTGAGAATCAAGCAGTGATTGATAAGCTACAAGTGGTATGCGATTTTCCTGATGTTTTTCCAGATGAAATTCCTGATGTGCATCTAGAGAGAGAAGTTGAGTTTTCTATTGATCTTGTTCCTGGAATGAAGCTGGTGTCGATGGCACCTTATCGCATGTCAGCTTCCGAGTTAGCTGAGTTGAAGAAGCAGTTAGAGAATTTGCTTGAGAAGAAGTTTGTTAGACCAAGTGTTTCACCTTGGGGAGCGCCGGTTTTGTTAGTAAAGAAGAAAGATGGTAGTATGAGATTATGTATCGATTATTGTCAGTTGAACAAAGTAACTATCAAGAATAGGTATCCACTTCCGAGAATTGATGATTTGATGGATCAGTTAATGGGTACACGCGTTTTCAGCAAAATTGATTTGAGATCGGGTTATCACTAGATTAAGGTAAAAAGATGAAGATATGCAGAAGACAGCTTTCAAAACGCAGTATGGTCATTATGAGTATAAGGTTATGCCTTTCGGTGTTACGAATGCACCTGGAGTATTTATGGAGTACATGAGTCGCATCTTTCATGCATTTTTGGATCGGTTCGTGGTTGTTTTATCGACGATATTTTGATTTACTCCAAGACTGAAGAAGAACATGCTGAGCATTTGAAGATTGTTTTGCAAGTGTTGAAAGAGAAGAAACTTTATGCTAAACTATCTAAGTGTGAGTTCTGGTTGAAAGAGGTAAGTTTTCTTGGCCATGTTATTTCTGGTGATGGTATTGTTGTAGATCCCTCTAAAGTCGATGCAGTATCGCAATGGGAGACTCCTAAGTCAGTTACAGAGATTAGAAGCTTCTTGGGTTTAGCTGGTTACTACAGAAGATTTATAGAAGGATTTTCCAAGTTAGCACTTCCGCTAACGCAGTTGACTTGTAAAGGTAAAGCCTTTGTGTGGGATGTCCAATGTGAGAACAGTTTCAATGAATTGAAGAAGCGGTTGATGAAAGCTCCGGTTTTGATTTTGCCAAAGTCCGATGAACCTTTTGTGGTATATTGTTGTAACGCCCTAATCGTTATTTTAATTATTTTGGATTTATGTGGAGTCTTTTTATGATTTTAAAATAATATTTGTGGATTTTATGGTGTGTTATATTTTATCATATAGTTTATTTTAATAATAATTAGAATAAGTGAGAATTAGTATTAAATTTGAGTTTTGGAGGTTATGTTGGAATTTATTAGAATTAAGGGGGAGTAAATAAAATAAAGAGAAGTTAAGAAAGAAAGAAAGAGTCAGAATACGTTTTTACGTGTAACTGTCAGTTTTGGGAGAAAAGGAGAGAAGAGCAAGGAGAGCCAAGTCTGTCAATTGCTGTGCTTATTTTTCTGCAATTCTAAGGTAAGGGTGAGGTTTACCGCAATTGTATAGGTTTTGAATTCTGATTTTGATTCTAACAGGTTTATGAGAGTATTGGGAGAAACTAGGTTTTATTAAATTAATGGGTTTTGAGAGTAGGGATTGGTGTATTGATGTTAGAAATGGGTTATGAGTGCATATAACCTTTCATTGCATATCTGTAAACTGATTTGGGGAGTGAATTGGAGGAAAATGGGATATTTGGGAAAAACCTGCATTCTGCCCGTACAAAAGTTCATCACTCGCCTCGCGAGTAGCCTTTGCTCGCCAAGGCGAGTGAGCAACTTCATGGCTCGCCTCGCGAGTGAGACAACTCGCCATGGCGAGTACCTGTGAGGAAAACTGGATTTTTAAAGTGTTGTTATAAGCTGTAATTTGAGTAGTTTTATGTACCTAGATGATTTTAGAGAGGACTGGAGCAAGTTTTAGATTAAAAAGATGAATAGGGAGCTTAGAATTGATGATTTAGTGAGAAAAATGTCAAAACTCCCGAGAGCAACATATTTTCGTTCGCCTTGAGTTCGCCTCAAACTCGCCAAGGCGAGTGCCCCTTTTCTTGAGTTCGCCATAACGAGTAGGAGTACTCGCGAGGCGAGTTGTCCAGTTTTTTCTTTGTTGATTCTGTTTGTTGATGGTTGATTTATCTTGATGATTAAGCATGGCTATTATAATGGTGTATTTTTCTGGATGTTCTAAATTGGTTATAATGAATTGATGCTGGCTGGAATGTATGCTTTCATTTAATTAAGTCATACATGAATGTTGTATTTTGGAGTGGTGAGTCATATACATATATATGCATAGGTTGGGTTGTATGTAGATATACACAAGTGGGTCAGTTGCATAAGCATAACAGTGGGAGAGCTTCGGCTCTGGAACGCCTTGTCGTTCAAAGTGGTGGAGCACTAGTTGCTCAAAGTGGTGTTTAGTTGTGAGGGCTTATGTCCTGAAAATGAATGCTTTAACCATTCTACAGCGATGAGGGCTACGGTCCTGATTATGGTACCACATGCATGGGTGTTGTTAGAGGAGTCTTAGTGGAGTGGTGATGAGTTGCATGAGTCGTTGAGTGGGTTTTTAATTACCAATTGTTGATGACATTGAAAATGATGATATTTATATATTGTTGATGAATTATTATGATAGGGTGTTAGATTCAATTGATGCATTCATTATCTATATTATTGTTGTGAATCTCACCCCTTCTGCTTGAAAATGTTGCCCTTCCTATGGGTAACTTGCAGGTGATCCTGAGTAGTTGGTGGTGGCTCAAAGTGTCTAGGGCTCTGATACGTGGGATGGGATTTTATCGTTTAATGTCTTTCCTATGTATCAAATTTTGAATATTGCTGTTGTAGCCCTATTGATGTTGGATTTCCTTGTTGAGGCTTTTATGCCATGAATATTATTGGAGATTATTTATATTGGATGTTGTGGTTAATCAAATTGAAAATATTCCGCTGCAGATTTAATGATAATTTCGAAGGATGTTTAATTAAATAGATTTTTTATATTCTATTTAAAAATGATTTTGAAAATGTGATGTGACATGCCCGTTTGGGTTTTACTCTGATGTTGAATTGTTATTATTTAATTGATTTTGGGAAACGGGGTGTTACAATTGGTATCAGAGCAGGTTGGTCCGTCCGGTCGAGTAGTAGAGTCGTGTTGAGCCACCTAGGATGATCCCGATGGTGCTCAGAAGTGGCTTAAGGAAGTGGAGAGGATTTTCAGGGTCATGTAGTGCTCTGAAGTGCAAAAGGTGCGGTTCGGGACGCACATGTTAGCTGAGGAGGCAGATGACTAGTGGGTAAGTTTGCTACCTGTGTTGGAACAGGATGGAGCTGCAGTGACCTGGGCGGTGTTCAGGAGAGAATTTCTGAACAGGTACTTTCCAGAAGATGTCCGAGGTAGGAAAGAGATTGAATTTCTAGAGCTGAAGCAGGGTGACATATCTGTGATTGAGTATGCTGCAAAGTTTGTGGAACTTGCAAAGTTCTACCCTCACTATACTACGGAGACAGCTGAATTCTCCAAATGTATAAAGTTTAAGAATGGCTTGAGAGCTGACATCAAGAAAGCCATAGGGTATCAACAAATTAGAATTTTCTCTGATTTGGTAAGTCGTTGCAGGATCTATGAGGAGGACACAAAAGCTCATTATAAGGTGATGAGTGAGCGAAGAGGTAAGGGACAACAGAGTCGTCCTAAATCGTACAGTGCCCCTGCTGACAAGGGAAAGCAAAGGTTGAATGATGAGAGGAGGCCGAATAGGAGAGATGCTCCTGCTGAGATAGTTTGTTATAAGTGTGGCGAGAAAGGCCACAAAAGTAATGTTTGTACCAAGGATGAGAAGAAGTGCTTCAGGTGTGGTCAGAAGGGTCACACATTGGCTGATTGCAAGCGTGGTGATGTTGTATGTTATAACTGCAACGAAGAGGGCCATATCAGTACACAGTGCACACAGCCGAAGAAGGTTAGAACCGGTGGGAAAGTGTTTGCTTTGATTGGTACGCAGACTACTAATGAGGACCGTCTTATCAGAGGTACTTATTTCTTTAATAGTACTCCTTTAATTGCTATTATAGACACTGGTGCTACTCATTGTTTCATTGCTTTAGAATGCGCATATAAGTTGGGATTAATTGTATCTGATATGAAAGGAGAAATGGTTGTTGAAACTCCAGCCAAGGGTTCAATAACTACTTCTCTTGTCTGTTTAAGGTGTCCTTTGTCTATGTTTGGTAGAGATTTTGAGGTCGACTTAGTATGTTTGCCGTTGACGGGTATGGATGTTATTTTTGGGATGAATTGGTTAGAGTATAACCGAGTTCATATCAATTGTTTTAGTAAGACGGTGCATTTTTCTTCTGTTGAAGAAGAGGGTGAATTGGAGTTCTTGTCTACAAAACAGATGAAACAACTAGAACGTGATGGAATTCTGGTGTATTCATTAATGGCATATTTGTCGCTAGAAAATCAGGCTGTGATTGACAGGTTACCAGTGGTGAATGAATTTCCTGAAGTTTTTCCGGATGAGATTCCAGATGTGCCACCAGAGAGAAAGGTTGAGTTCTCCATCGACGTTGTTCCAGGAACGAAGCCGGTGTCGATGGCACCTTATCGTATGTCAGCTTCTGAGTTGGCTGAATTGAAGAAATAGTTGGAAGACTTGCTTGATAAGAAGTTTGTTAGACCCAGTGTTTTACCGTGGGGAGCGCCTGTGTTGTTGGTAAAGAAGAAGGATGGTAGCATGAGGTTGTGCATTGATTATCGTCAGTTGAACAAAGTTACGATAAAGAATAGGTATCCACTTCCAAGGATTGATGACTTGATGGACCAGTTGGTGGGTGCAAAAGTTTTTAGTAAGATTGACTTGAGGTCAGGTTACCATCAAATTAAGGTGAAGGATGAAGATATGCAGAAGACGGCCTTTAGGACACAATATGGTCATTACGAATACAAAGTGATGCCTTTCGGTGTTACTAACGCGCCTGGTGTGTTCATGGAGTATATGAACCGAATTTTTCATGCTTTTCTGGATAAATTCGTGGTGGTATTTATTGATGATATTTTAATTTATTCTAAGACTGAAGAGGAGCATGCAGAGCATCTGAGGATTGTATTACAGGTTTTGAAAGAAAAGAAGTTGTATGCTAAATTGTCAAAATGTGAGTTTTGGTTAAGTGAAATAAGTTTCCTTGGCCATATTATTTCTGTTAATGGTATAGCTGTTGATCTGTCCCGTCAAAAGTTGATGCGGTATCATGATGAGTCATTTATTGCTTATTTTTATATGCTTTTTAGTTTAGTTTTATTTAGATTTTATTTTACTTTATATTAGTATTATTTCCTTTTTAGAATAGTTTACTACAAATTGCATTTTATTTTATTTCAAGAATGAATATTGGATGGATTGAGTCTTGGAGCAAAAGAAAGGGACTTGGAGCTGATTGAATGCGAAAATATGAAGATTGAGAGACAAAAATATGTCTCCTCAAAGTCAGAAGCTTGGCACGGCCCGTGCTAGCATTGGCACGGCCGTGCCACCCTCCAGAGTGTCTTTTGCTGCTTTTGCTTAGATTTTAAGCTACTCTATGTTTAGCCCGAATGTAATTGCTTAGATTTTAAGTCGAATGTATGCTATAAATAGAGTAGCCATCCATCACAAATATTCATCTTTACTTGGAATTCAATAAGTGACAATTGCTTTTCTAATTAAAGTTCTTTTCTTTTCCTTTATTTTCTTGTCATTTACCTTTATGCTTTCTCTCTTCTCCCCCATGTCTACGATGAACATGAGTGAGTAGACTTCTCCTTGTCTTGGGATTGTTGGATAAGTCTAAATGACATAATCCTAATCAAGCCAAGCTCTAAGCCTTAATCTTATGTAACCCTAATTTCTTATCTAAATTCACTACTTTAACATGGATCAACCATTATCAAACTGTGGAAACGAAAGTGGAGGGTTTGATAATTGTTTATCCATAATTCCAAATATCAATTCATAAAACGAAAGTGGAGCTTTGATATTCGAACAAGTGAATTTAGACAAGGATTGCAAAGGCAGCAAAATAGTCTTTGCAATCTTTGAGACATATAGTTTCGATCTTCAAGGGAACTAATAATAATCAAGTCAGCGAAATAGGCTTGGTTGTTAGAGGAACCAGAATCTAATAGTAATCAAGTCAGCGAAATAGGCTTGGTTTCTAGAGGAACATAAGAGAAACTGTCTTGAGAAATTAGGTCTAACAAAACATTATAAGCTTTTAGTTTGGTTTGTGAAGGACTTGTTATTTAGATGAAACCAACGATCCCAAGACTCTTTTTATTATTATCTTTCAAACGCTTGAAAACCCCAACTTGCAATTCTTTTCTTCTCTAATCATTTCCAAAGGTTAATTGAATTTAACTACTCCCTGTCGGAACGATACTCTTGTCATACTACTTCGGTAAGACCGTGCACTTGCGGTTTTATCTCATCAAGTTTTTGACACCGTTGCTGGGGAGTAAACTAATTTAATTAACTCTTTCTTTGTGATTAGAACTCCTTCTTCTCCCTCTTTTCTTCTACTTCTTTTTATTACCAATTAACTTCTTGGGTTCTCAATTTCTTATGCGCAGAAGTAAAAGTCTCGGAGAATTTATTCCTGAGATCGAAAGCTATTTGCATAAGAAAAAGAGAGAGGCACAAAATAATACTGCTATGGCTGAACGCACTCTCAAAGAGTATGCTACTCCTTCAACGGAAGAGCCACAAGCTATTATCGTGTACCCAACGGTTGAGGGTAACAACTTCGAGATCAAGCCTGCACTACTCAATTTGGTGCAGCAAAATCAGTTTTCTGGATCACCCACTAAGGATCCAAATCTCCATATTTCTTCCTTCCTTAGACCCAGTGGCACTATAAAAGAGAACCAAGAAGCTGTAAGACTTCATCTCTTTCCCTTTTCCTTAAGGGATAGAGCTAGCGCTTGGTTCCATTCCCTAGAAGTCGGTTCCATCACTTCATGGGATTAAATGAGGCGAGCATTCCTTGCCCGATTCTTTCCCCCTTCTAAAACCGCCAAACTAAGAGACCAAATCACGCGGTTCAACCAAAAAGATGGGGAGTCTCTCTATGATGCGTGAGAGCGTTTCAAGGAAATGCTTAGACTTTGTCCCCACCATGGTTTGGAAAAGTGGCTCATAGTCCACACTTTTTATAATGGCCTAACATATACCACTAAGATGTTTGTTGATGCAGCTGCAGGTGGAGCACTAATGAACAAGAATTATACGGAGGCTTACGCATTGATTGAAGATATGACTCAGAATCACTACCAATGGACCAACGAAAGAGCCATCACTGCCTCTACACCCTCCAAAAAGGAGGCAGGTATGTACGAGGTCTCTGATTATGATCACCTTGCTGCTAAGGTCGATGCATTAACTCAAAAATTTGAAAAACTTAATGTTAATGCTGTCACACCTTCTCCTACATCTCCTCCTTGTGAAATCTGTGGTATATTTGGTCATATTGGTGTTGATTGTCAGTTAGGTAGTGCTAATTGTTGGAACAAGATATGTTTCACAAAGAACCTTATTAAGTTTTGATGATAACAAGGTATTAAAAATTGTCAATTGGTTATTACTAATAATTGTTCAAGTGTACAGGACCAAAAGCTACTCAAGTTATTTTGATAGGTCCTGGAAGAACAATGGAAAGAAAAAGAAATTCTGAGCATCTGAAGAAAACTGCTCCTGAAGCTCAACTGCTCCTGAAGCTCAACTGCTCCTGAAGCTAAACTGCTCCTGAAGAGATGACGTCATCAGAAGCAGAAAGTCATCAGAAGCAGAAAGTCATCAGAAGCAAAAGTTTTCATCAGAAGCAATATTTTCACCAGAAGCTAAACTTGATCCTTTAATCAAACTGAAGAGAAAGTTGCTGATTCTCAATTCAGTCTTATCAAAGAAGAACAAAGAATTGAAAGGGAGGTATCAACGGATATATGGATAGCACTGAGCTCTTGTCTCTCGTTAATAGAGTTGACAAAGTACAAGTGTACAACCACTACCTCCACTACTCTGTTTTCTGTCTACGCTACAAGACAAAACAACAGCCATGCCTGCAGAATTTGTACACTCAAGATGGGAATGAATTTGAAGTTTATTCTTCAAAGGACTACACCCAAATCAGGCAAAGGATCACTGGTGGATAATCAAAGGATTTCAAACGACTCTTTAGACGTGCTGATTAT
The DNA here is from genome assembly GCF_003473485.1 of Medicago truncatula. NCBI lineage: Eukaryota > Viridiplantae > Streptophyta > Magnoliopsida > Fabales > Fabaceae > Medicago > Medicago truncatula. Next base: position 21,159,997 of record NC_053049.1, read on the forward strand.
CTCAACGTCTCTTTCACACCTCTATATAAAGGAGTGAAGACTTGAAGATTAAATAGAGATACATAAGTTCAAAAGCGCCAAAACTCTGTCAATTTGATTCTACAAAGCACACTGAATTTCTGCACTGATTTGATACATCTTAGAAATTCAAAGTCTAGAGTCTTTTCTGTATTGTATTGTGAACACCACTGATTGTATATCAAGTGTTCAATTCAAACTCAATTCTCTGTATTTTTGTTTGATTAGAAGTCTCTTGCCTGCGTGCTTGAGCATTAGAAGTCTCTTGCTTAGTGCTTGAGCATTGGAAGACTCTTGCGTGTGTGCTTGAGCATTGTTTTGTGAAGTCTCATACTTTGAAAGTATTGAGCAGTTGTAATCTTGTGATTATAGTGAAATCTCCTTGGAAGTGCAAGGGGGACTGGACTACTTCCGTGTTGTGGAAGGAACCAGGATAACTGCCTGTGTCTTTGTCTTTCTTTTCTCTGCTCTGTTCTTTTCCGCTGCAATCTGACTCTGATCATTTCATCAGAAGCAATCAAACTGCTTCTGAAGTTTTATCAGAAGAAGAATCCTTTTTTTTTAAGAGAAAAAGAAAACACAATTCAACCCCCCCCTTCTTGTGTTTTTCACCTTCAATTGGTATCAGAGCTTGCTCTGTTATCACAGCACTTAACCGTGTTACAGTTCAAGATCTATTAGAAAAACATGTCTGGAGATGAGGAATCAGTTACTCCAAAATACACAAGTGTCAAGCATGACTATGATACTGCTGACAAGAAAACAGACTCTGGAAAAGCTCCAAGGTTTAATGGAGATCCAGAAGAGTTTTCTTGGTGGAAAACTAATATGTACAGCTTTATCATGGGATTAGATGAAGAATTATGGGACATACTGGAAGATGGAGTTGATGACCTGGATTTAGATGAAGAAGGAGCTGCTATAGATAGAAAAATACATACTCCTGCTCAGAAGAAGCTTTACAAGAAGCACCACAAAATCAGAGGGATTATTGTGGCTTCTATACCTCGCACTGAATACATGAAGATGAGTGACAAATCTACTGCGAAGGCTATGTTTGCGTCACTATGTGCCAACTTTGAAGGCAGCAAGAAGGTGAAAGAGGCTAAAGCTTTGATGCTAGTTCATCAGTATGAACTTTTCAGAATGAAGGATGATGAGAGTATAGAAGAAATGTACTCAAGATTTCAAACTTTAGTTTCTGGATTGCAGATACTGAAGAAAAGCTATGTTGCTTCTGATCATGTTAGTAAGATTTTGAGAAGCTTACCTTCAAGATGGAGACCCAAAGTAACTGCTATTGAGGAAGCTAAGGATCTAAATACTTTAAGTGTTGAAGATCTTGTTAGCTCACTCAAAGTGCATGAAATGAGTTTAAATGAGCATGAAACCTCTAAGAAGAGTAAATCCATTGCTTTACCATCTAAAGGAAAGACCTCAAAGTCTTCCAAAGCCTACAAAGCCAGTGAATCTGAAGAAGAATCACCTGATGGAGATTCTGATGAAGATCAATCTGTAAAGATGGCTATGCTGTCCAACAAGCTTGAGTATCTGGCAAGGAAGCAGAAGAAATTTTTGAGCAAGAGAGGTAGCTACAAGAACTTCAAGAAAGAAGATCAGAAGGGATGCTTCAATTGTAAGAAGCCTGGTCATTTCATTGCTGATTGCCCTGATCTTCAGAAGGAGAAGTTTAAAGGCAAATCCAAGAAATCAAGCTTCAACTCCAGTAAATTCAGAAAGCAAATCAAAAAGAGCTTGATGGCGACCTGGGAAGATTTGGATAGTGAATCTGGTTCTGATAAAGAAGAAGCTGATGATGATGCTAAGGCAGCCGTTGGGTTAGTGGCAACAGTATCATCAGAAGCAGTATCAGAAGCTGAATCAGATTCAGAAGATGAAAATGAGGTATATTCCAAAATCCCTAGACAAGAACTTGTTGATTCTCTAAAAGAACTTTTATCACTGTTTGAACACAGAACCAATGAGTTGACAGATTTAAAAGAAAAATATGTTGATTTGATGAAACAACAAAAATCAACTCTATTGGAACTGAAAGCTTCTGAAGAAGAACTCAAAGGGTTTAACCTCATATCAACAACATATGAAGATAGACTCAAGAGTCTTTGTCAGAAGCTACAAGAAAAATGTGATAAAGGTTCAGGCAATAAACATGAGATTGCCTTGGATGATTTTATTATGGCTGGAATAGACAGAAGCAAAGTTGCTTCTATGATCTACAGCACATACAAGAACAAAGGCAAAGGGATTGGATATTCTGAGGAGAAATCCAAAGAATACAGTCTCAAGAGCTACTGTGATTGTATCAAGGATGGATTGAAATCCACCTTTGTGCCTGAAGGTACAAATGCTATAACTGCTGTTCAGTCAAAACCTGAAGCTTCAGGTTCACAGGCTAAGATCACATCAAAGCCAGAGAATCTTAAGATCAAGGTAATGACAAAATCTGATCCTAAGAGTCAAAAGATTAAAATTCTGAAAAGATCAGAACCTGTTCATCAGAATCTGATTAAACCAGAATCTAAAATTCCAAAACAAAAGGATCAGAAGAACAAAGCAGCTACTGCTTCTGAGAAAACAATACCAAAAGGTGTCAAACCTAAAGTATTGAATGATCAGAAGCCACTCAGCATTCACCCTAAGGTACAAGGGAGGAAAAGTAAAACCTCCAAAACTAACCCAAAAGGACCCATGAAGATATGGGTACCTAAATCTGAATTGGCCAAAAATGCAGGTGTGCTTAAGGGCAAGAGAGAAACAAAGGTCATGGTACCTAGACAGCGGATGTTCAAGGCACATGACTGGAGAGAAAGCTTTGTTCCTTACCCTTACAATGAAAGATGGAGGAGAAGTGAAGTTTGGTGGCAACCAAACTGGAAAGATCATTGGTACAGGTACTATTGGTAATTCCTCCATCTCAATTAATAATGTGTGGCTAGTAGATGGTCTGAAGCATAACCTATTGAGCATTAGTCAATTTTGTGACAATGGGTATGATGTAACGTTCAGTAAGACCAACTGCACACTAGTCAACAAGGATGACAAATCCATTACATTCAAGGGAAAGAGAGTTGAGAATGTCTATAAAATAAATTTCTCTGATCTGGCTGATCAGAAGGTAGTTTGCCTTCTGTCAATGAATGATAAAAAATGGGTATGGCATAAAAGGTTGGGACATGCTAATTGGAGATTAATTTCTAAAATTAGCAAGTTACAACTGGTCAAAGGATTGCCTAACATTGATTATCATTCAGATGCACTTTGTGGTGCATGTCAGAAAGGGAAAATTGTGAAAAGTTCTTTCAAATCTAAAGACATTGTATCAACCTCCAGACCCTTAGAATTACTCCATATTGATCTTTTTGGTCCAGTTAACACTGCATCTTTATATGGAAGTAAATACGGATTAGTCATTGTTGATGATTACAGCAGATGGACTTGGGTAAAATTCATTAAAAGTAAAGACTATGCATGTGAAGTGTTTAGCAGCTTCTGCACTCAAATACAATCTGAAAAAGAATTGAAAATTTTGAAAGTCAGAAGTGATCATGGTGGAGAATTTGAAAATGAGCCATTTGAACTTTTTTGTGAAAAACATGGGATTCTCCATGAGTTTTCTTCTCCTAGAACTCCACAACAAAATGGGGTTGTAGAAAGGAAGAACAGAACCTTACAAGAAATGGCCAGAACCATGATCCATGAAAACAACTTAGCTAAACATTTTTGGGCAGAAGCAGTCAATACTTCATGTTATATTCAAAATAGGATCTATATCAGACCTATGTTGGAGAAAACAGCATATGAACTCTTTAAAGGAAGAAGACCCAATATCTCTTACTTTCATCAGTTTGGATGTACTTGTTACATCTTAAACACTAAAGACTATCTGAAGAAATTTGATGCCAAGGCTCAAAGAGGAATCTTTTTAGGTTACTCTGAAAGGTCAAAGGCATACAGAGTGTATAATTCAGAAACACAATGTGTTGAAGAATCTATGCATGTAAAATTTGATGATAGAGAGCCTGGAAGTAAAACTTCAGAGCAAAGTGAAAGTAATGCAGGTACAACTGATTCTGAAGATGCATCAGAATCTGATCAACCTTCTGATTCTGAAAAGTATACAGAAGTTGAATCTTGTCCAGAAGCTGAAATCACTCCAGAAGCTGAGTCTAATTCAGAAGCAGAACCTAGCCCAAAAGTACAGAATGAAAGTGCTTCTGAGGACTTTCAAGATAACACTCAGCAGGTTATCCAACCTAAATTCAAGCACAAATCTTCACATCCTGAGGAGTTAATCATTGGAAGCAAAGATAGTCCTAGAAGAACAAGATCACATTTTAGACAAGAAGAGTCTTTAATAGGACTGCTTTCAATAATTGAGCCTAAAACTGTTGAAGAAGCTCTCTCAGATGATGGATGGATATTAGCTATGCAAGAAGAGCTAAATCAATTCCAAAGGAATGATGTGTGGGATCTGGTACCCAAACCTTCTCAGAAGAACATTATTGGAACAAAATGGGTATTCAGAAACAAGCTGAATGAACAAGGAGAAGTAACCAGAAACAAAGCCAGACTTGTTGCTCAAGGCTACAGTCAACAAGAAGGCATTGATTACACTGAAACATTTGCTCCAGTTGCAAGATTGGAAGCAATCAGGTTACTTCTATCCTACGCAATTAATCATGGCATAATATTATATCAAATGGATGTCAAAAGTGCTTTTCTTAATGGTGTCATTGAAGAAGAAGTGTATGTTAAACAACCTCCTGGGTTTGAGGATCTTAAGCATCCTGACCATGTTTATAAACTTAAGAAATCACTATATGGCTTGAAACAAGCTCCCAGAGCTTGGTATGATAGACTAAGTAATTTCTTAATTAAAAATGATTTTGAAAGAGGACAAGTTGACACAACACTCTTCAGAAGGACTCTTAAGAAAGATATTTTGATTGTGCAAATATATGTTGATGATATAATATTTGGTTCTACTAATGCATCTCTTTGCAAAGAATTTTCTAAGTTAATGCAGGATGAATTTGAAATGAGTATGATGGGAGAATTGAAATTCTTTCTGGGAATTCAAATCAACCAAAGTAAAGAAGGAGTATATGTTCATCAAACAAAATATACAAAGGAGCTTCTGAAGAAGTTCAAGCTAGAAGACTGTAAAATAATGAACACTCCAATGCATCCAACCTGCACCTTAAGCAAAGAAGATACTGGAACAGTAGTAGACCAGAAGCTTTACAGAGGTATGATTGGTTCTCTGTTATACCTCACTGCATCTAGACCTGATATTTTATTCAGTGTATGCTTGTGTGCAAGATTTCAATCAGATCCTAGAGAATCTCATTTAACTGCAGTTAAGAGAATCTTCAGGTATCTGAAAGGAACAACTAATCTTGGACTCCTGTATAGGAAATCCCTAGATTATAAGTTGATTGGATTCTGTGATGCTGATTATGCTGGTGATAGGATTGAAAGAAAATCAACCAGTGGAAATTGTCAATTCCTGGGAGAGAATCTGATATCCTGGGCAAGCAAAAGACAAGCAACTATTGCTATGTCTACAGCAGAAGCAGAATACATTTCAGCTGCAAGTTGTTGCACACAACTACTTTGGATGAAACATCAGTTGGAAGACTATCAGATCAATGCTAACAGTATTCCCATTTATTGTGATAATACTGCTGCTATTTGTTTGTCAAAGAATCCAATTCTACATTCAAGAGCCAAGCATATTGAAATCAAACACCATTTTATCAGAGACTATGTTCAAAAAGGAATTTTAGATATACAATTCATTGATACTGAACATCAATGGGCTGATATATTTACAAAACCTTTGTCTGTTGAAAGATTTGATTTTATTAAGAAAAATTTGAACATGCATTTTGTGTCTGATTGAAAAATTGCTTGCCTCTGAATAAGAAGTTTGGTTCTGAAGTTTATTCAGGAGCATTTTGGTTCATCAGAAGCTCTTAACTGAGGTTCTGAGGAAAATGTACTTCTGAAGATGACGTCAGCACTAAAACTTCAGAAGTGTTATTCTTTGCTTCTGAATAGCTTGGTTAGTGGGAACGTTGGAAGTTACTTTATGTAACAGCTGTCTCATTACCCAAAAGGTAGTTTTCTGAAGAGTCTCTGACGTGGTTTATTTGTACTGGAGTATAACAAAAAGGGCAATGATGTTTTTATTCGCTTTTTGACGTACTTACACGCGCCCCCAATTTGTCATTAATGCTGTGTTTGTTTGTCCCCTCTGAATTACAAACGTTTTAATAAAAACACTAAGTCATTTCACACACTTCTCACTTCACAACAAACACTTGCTATTTTTCTTTTCAACCCTCTGCGAACGTAAGCGCATTCTCTCATCCTCTCAAAAACTCTTTAGAACCCTAAAACCACTTCATATCAATGGCTTCTTCAAGTTCTGCATCTGGTTCATCATCAAACGAACAACAAGGAGAAGCTCCTGCTTACGAGATAAAGGGAAGAACCATGTCCTTGGAAGAATGGGATTTAAACATCCAATCAGAAAGTCCGGTGGATTTTGATTCTTTAGCCGCTAACGGCTGCGACATTGGCATGTTCTACGAGAAACAAGGTCTGGGAAGATACTTCAACCTTCTGAATGGACCAACCTATCAAACACTGGTTCGTCATTTCTGGGTTAGAGCCAGCATCTACGACAGAGAAGCCGCCAAGATTGAAGAAGATGAAAAAGTTCTTCTCAATCCTGAACTCAAAGGGAAGTCTAGAGCGGAAATGGGCTTGGAAACTTTCTCCAAAACCCAGATAAGATCAAGCATCATGGGAATCCGTGTCTGGATCACTGAGGACACTATTGCCTTTGTCATCAGAAGACCAGCAGAAGGAGAACATGAGGCTGGGATTTCAAAGCCAAAGGACAGCCCCTGGAATGCTATTGTCAATAGAACTCTCTACAACAAGGTAAAGGACTTTGCCTATGCTGATATGAATAGCAAGACAAAAGTCATGTTGAAGATTCAGAACGAAAACCTACTACCAAAAGGTGGTGGTAATGATCAGCCCTCTCTGGAACATAAAATCCTCTTACACTTTGTCTTAAAGGGTGTAGAGGCAAATATTCCCAGATACATTTTCAGGCATATGGTTCATCAACTCAGAGAGAGTCAACTGAATAATAGGACCTGGGTACCCTATGGAAGACTACTTTCTGAGATTTTCCATCAGGGAGGAATTATTGAGATGCTGAAAGAAGCTCAGATCTTCACAGATGAACAGTTGGGAACTGTTAGAGGGAAGATAATCAATGGTGATACTCTAAAGGCTATGCATCTGATTAAAGCAAAAGATGTGAAGAAGAGTCCTACTGACTTGAAACCTTCTGATGCCAAATCAGATCTTATCCCAGACTTTCCTCCCATCTGCAAACAAGATCCCTTGGAGGTTCAAAGGGCATATATCATGGATCACTACAAAACCTATAACCAGAAAATCAGCTTGAAGGATGTTCCTGACCAAATGTATGGTGGTGAGCTGCCTGTGGCCAAAAGCAGAAAATCTAAGAAGAAGCAGATCACCAAGGAAGAATACCTTGCTGAAAATGCTACTGAGGTGGGTGCTCAGAAGCATAAGAAAGCTAAGAAGGTAAAATCTGCTATGTCTACCATTCAGGAAGAGGAGGATTCGGATGATATCCCTCTTATCAGGAAGAGGACAAGGAGTGATCAAGAAACAGCAGAACAGCCTGCTTCTGAACAAGCTGGTTCAGAACAAGCTGCTTCTGATCAAGCTGCTTCTGAAAAGCCTCCAAGTCCCAAAAATAAAAGAGAAGCTGCTCTTCAGACCATCAAAAGGAAAAGGTCTAATTTAACAAGAAATCTGAAGACAGCTGAAGGAAGAAGGGCACAAATGCTGGAAGAACTGGAAGAGAACTGGGATGAAGACTCAAGCCCTAAGAAAGCAAAAAGGACTGCAACTTCTGAGCCCATAGTCATGCCCAGTTTCGAAATGACTGAAGAAATGGAGCAGTATACTAGGGAGGTTGCTGCATCCAGGATAGCAGAAAAGAAAAGGATGAAGATTTTGTATGAACAAGAAATGGATGAACGTCTCAAGGCTGCAGGGTATGTGCCAACTCCTGACATTGCTGCTTTAGCGTCGGAGTTAGAAACTGTTAAATATGGAGCAACTCTGCTTTCTCAAGCCTTGAAGAATAAGCAAGCTTCAGGAGCAACTTCATCAGAACCATCTTCAGAAGCTCCAGAAGCAGTTCATCCAGAAGCTCAGTCTTCAGGTAATCCATCTAACGCTCCAACTAATACTCAGATTCCATCTCTACCCTCTTCACCCTCTTCATCATCAACAGAATCAGATGACCAACCCCTTAGCCAACATATAGACAAGCTTCTAAAAACCAAACCTACCAAACTAACAGATTTAGGAACACTTGACTGGGAGCAAACTCAAATAGAATTTTCTAAGAATAGAATTAAACTTTGTGAGAAATTCAACTTGCCTCCTACTCATCCACTCTATCCAGATAATCCTGAACCTGTTAGTGTACAACAACCTCAACCCAACCCTGAACCTACAACAAACACACCACATAACTCAACCACACAAAAAGCCTCTGAAGTAGCTTCAGATGCAACTACTTCAGAAACCCCCCAACACCAAGAAACCTCAACCCTTCACAACTTAGAAAAACATCTAGGTGGTGAAATGCAACCAACACCCACTAAGGCCTCTAAGACAGTTCCTGAAAAGACTGTCTTGGAAACCCAAACAGAAACCCAAACCATTCCTGAGCAAACTGTTCAGGAGCAAACTGCCTCTGAACAAGTTACTCCTGACCAAACAACTTCTGACCAACATATTCCTTCTGACCAAACAACAGAACAACAACAACAACCAGATTCACCTACTATAATAGACTTAACCTCTGACCAACCAACCACATCAAATACAACTCAAACTGAACCTTCACCCATCCCTGACCATATCCTAGAGTCTGAGTATATAGAGGAACAACTGATCAGTCTTAGTGATGAGATTCAGGCACTGATTCTTCGCAGAACAGTTCCTGTACCTCCTATTCACTATTATGATCAGTGGATGGATCTACAAAAGAGCTTCAATGATCTTCTGAGTCAGCTAAGAACCAAGTGTGTATCATCCCACTATGTAATGCTTCGAAAGCTCTTGGATGATATGCATGAAGCAGCTAAGGAGAAAGAGCTGAACTTTGTGCCTCTACTGGACATCACTCCTTTCTATCCAGAGGCAGAATACATCACAAGAGCTGCAAGAATTTATGCTGGGCATAAGAGGAAGTTAAGAGAGAAGGAAGAACTACTTCAGAAGAAGGATGAGCTACTTCAGAAGAAGGATGAACAGATTAGACTTCTCTTAGAACAGTTGAAGAAGCAAGCCCAACCTTAGTTGCACACCCAACTCTAGCTTGTTCTTACTTTTGTTCTGTGTAGTTTTATCCTTGTACCTTAACCTTTCTTTATAAATATTATCATTGTTTCTGAAATATTATTGATATTTATTGATTTTAATGTCATATGCTCTGATACTTCTTGCTCTGATACTTCTTATGTTTTTATTTGGTTATATGCTCTGCTACTCTTTCTTTTGTTTCTATTCTTTTTGTTGATGACAAAAGGGGGAGTAAATGTATAGTATTTGTTAAGGCACTGAGCCCTACTATAACCACTTCTAAATTTCTTTTAAATACCTCTGATTTGATTTTTATGAGTATTTTATTGAAATTTAATTAATAAGAATAGAACTTAGGGGGAGCTTACAAACCTCACCTTAAAGATCTATTGGACTCAGGGGGAGCTTACAAACCTCTGTCCCAAGAAGTCAACTTATTAATTAGATCAACAACAATTGAACATTTTAAATACTAGTGTTTGTCATCATCAAAAAGGGGGAGATTGTTGGAACAAGATATGTTTCACAAAGAACCTTATTAAGTTTTGATGATAACAAGGTATTAAAAATTGTCAATTGGTTATTACTAATAATTGTTCAAGTGTACAGGACCAAAAGCTACTCAAGTTATTTTGATAGGTCCTGGAAGAACAATGGAAAGAAAAAGAAATTCTGAGCATCTGAAGAAAACTGCTCCTGAAGCTCAACTGCTCCTGAAGCTCAACTGCTCCTGAAGCTAAACTGCTCCTGAAGAGATGACGTCATCAGAAGCAGAAAGTCATCAGAAGCAGAAAGTCATCAGAAGCAAAAGTTTTCATCAGAAGCAATATTTTCACCAGAAGCTAAACTTGATCCTTTAATCAAACTGAAGAGAAAGTTGCTGATTCTCAATTCAGTCTTATCAAAGAAGAACAAAGAATTGAAAGGGAGGTATCAACGGATATATGGATAGCACTGAGCTCTTGTCTCTCGTTAATAGAGTTGACAAAGTACAAGTGTACAACCACTACCTCCACTACTCTGTTTTCTGTCTACGCTACAAGACAAAACAACAGCCATGCCTGCAGAATTTGTACACTCAAGATGGGAATGAATTTGAAGTTTATTCTTCAAAGGACTACACCCAAATCAGGCAAAGGATCACTGGTGGATAATCAAAGGATTTCAAACGACTCTTTAGACGTGCTGATTATCTCAACGTCTCTTTCACACCTCTATATAAAGGAGTGAAGACTTGAAGATTAAATAGAGATACATAAGTTCAAAAGCGCCAAAACTCTGTCAATTTGATTCTACAAAGCACACTGAATTTCTGCACTGATTTGATACATCTTAGAAATTCAAAGTCTAGAGTCTTTTCTGTATTGTATTGTGAACACCACTGATTGTATATCAAGTGTTCAATTCAAACTCAATTCTCTGTATTTTTGTTTGATTAGAAGTCTCTTGCCTGCGTGCTTGAGCATTAGAAGTCTCTTGCTTAGTGCTTGAGCATTGGAAGACTCTTGCGTGTGTGCTTGAGCATTGTTTTGTGAAGTCTCATACTTTGAAAGTATTGAGCAGTTGTAATCTTGTGATTATAGTGAAATCTCCTTGGAAGTGCAAGGGGGACTGGACTACTTCCGTGTTGTGGAAGGAACCAGGATAACTGCCTGTGTCTTTGTCTTTCTTTTCTCTGCTCTGTTCTTTTCCGCTGCAATCTGACTCTGATCATTTCATCAGAAGCAATCAAACTGCTTCTGAAGTTTTATCAGAAGAAGAATCCTTTTTTTTTTAAGAGAAAAAGAAAACACAATTCAACCCCCCCTTCTTGTGTTTTTCACCTTCACTACTAACAGTATTGAGCAATTAAACTATGCTCAATACAACCAAGGAACGAGGCCAAATCAAAACTTTTATAAAAACCCTCAAGGTTCCTATGGGCAAGTAGCACCACCTGGCTATACAAACAACCAGAGGGTGGCTCAGAAGTCTAGATTGAAAATTCTGTTGGAAAATTGCATGATGAATCAGAATAAACAGCTCCAAGAACTAAAAAACCAAACGGGATTTCTGAACGAATCTCTCTCCAAACTCACTACCAAGGTTGATTCTATCGCCACACACACCAAAATGCTCGAAACCTAAATCTCCCAAGTGGCCCAACAAGTGGCCACCTCTTCTCAAACAGCAGGAGTCTCTCCCGGTCAACCTGAAACAAACCCCAAAGCTCATGTCAATGCTATTTCTCTTGGGGGTAGTAAGTTAGAAGAGACCGTTGCTAAAGCCAAAAGTGTCAAGGGAGAGAGTGTTAAGCTTCTAGGTGAGAAGGATGCGATAAAGAAACCACTTGACGAGAACAAAGCCCTTTCCCCATTAAGGCTCGTTAAGCTTAACTTGGAGGCTCGATTTAATAAATTCTTAAACATACTTAAAAAGATTTGCACTCAGATTCCCTTTGCTGAAGCTTTGTCTCGTATGCCTCTATATGCCAAGTTTTTAAAAGACATTTTTTCAAAGAAGAAGGCTATAGAGCAAAATAAGACAATAGCTTTGACAAGAGAAAAAGGTGCAATCATCAAGAAGCCACCTCCAAAGCTTAGAGATCCAGGAAGTTTTGCCATCCCTTGTGTGATAGGGAGTGAAACCTTAAACCGAGCCTTATGTGATTTAGGAGCTAGTGTTAGTCTGTTGCCCTTACCCCTCTTTAAAAGGCTGGGGATGGGAGAGTTAAAGCCTACCGAAACAACATTGAAGTTAGCCGATCTTTCTAATATCCAACCTGTCGGATATGTTGAGGACATCCCCGTTAAAATAGAAGGGATAAACATCCCAACTGATTTCATGGTGCTTGACATAGATGAGGACAATGAGTGCCCTATAATTTTAGGACGACTCTTCCTCGCCACTGCGGGTGCTATAGTAGATGTTCAGAATGGTAGGATTGTTTTTCAAGTGAGTGATGAGCTGATAGGGTTTGAGTTGAAGAATTTTATGAAAGGTCCTGCTCTCTATTCTTGTAACATGTTTAAAGGTCATGATGTGAAAGAACGCTCATTAGCGTCATCTACACAATATGACCTCTTTGATCCCTTCTAAGGACACTTTCTTAAAACGTCAAGCTAATGACTATAAAGAAGCGCTTCGTGGGAGGCAACCCATGCATTTAACTGCTTTTGTTTTGTTTTGTTGTTTTGTTTTTAATTGTTTTGTAGGTAATTGTCCGAGTATGATTCGAGAAAACGGAAAATTTTGAAGTCAATTTATCCAGAACCATGGCACGGCCAGTGCTCACACTGGCACGGCCGTGCCAGACCTTGCCTTCCAAAAACCATTCCACAATCCAGGAAGTTGGCACGGCCCGTGCTAAGGTTGGCACGGCCGTGCCCGACCCCAGGTTTAGTTTTACCTCACCTTTCATCTTCTTCATCCCCCATTCTCAACCACAAACATCTCTCCTCCTTCCATTTTTCTCTAAAACCTCCATAACCACAAAACCTCAAAAACTCCATATCTCCTTCAAAACTTCACCAATTCACACCATTTCTTTACCCCCATCAATCACAAACACCATCCCAATCATAACACACCATTCAAAAACAACTTTCATCCATCCAAACCAAAATCACCTAAATTCGTCACCCCCATTAACCTAACCCAAAACCCACAAATTCATCATCGAAGTCCACAACCCAACTCTTAAAACTCACTTAACCCTTAACCCCATCACTAAACCAACCTCTACCACCATCACAAAAGGTCAAACCAAGGTTAAGGATGATGGCATCTAGGAAAGGTGGAGCAAGTTCTTCCGGAGGACCACAATCAAAGAAGAAAACGCAAGCCAAGAATCATGGCATAATCTTCAAGGACACCAAGCAAAGGGACAGGTATAAGACTCTTATCTCTAAACCTTTGCACCCTTGTCGATATCCCGATTCTTATACTTTGAGTGTGCTAGGACTAAGGGATAATGTGTTTAGCTTACTAGGAAATTTAGGATGGGTTGATATGCTTAGACCTATGAAAGGTTTTGAAAATTTCACTTATGAATTCTTAAGTTCTATTGAATTTACGATGGATAAAGTGAACTTTGATAACCCCGACCATAGAGTCTCCTTCCGACTTTTGAATATGGATTACGAGATGCCTCTTGAAATTTTTTGTTTAGAGATGGACTTCGCAAATGCGGGGTTCATCCATGACTCTTGGAATCCAAATCTAAAGTCGGAAGACTATGATCCCGCTCTCTTTTGGAAACGCATTACCGGGTTAAGGCAATATAATCCTCGCAACAATAAGGCTAGTAACATTCACAACCCAGTGCTTAGATACCTCCAGAGAGTCATGGCTTGTACCATTTGGGGTAGAAAAGAGGTAGGAACAACTAGGACGGATGAACTTTTTATGCTTTGGGCAATGCTTAGTAACAACCCCGTTAATACTTGCTTCTACCTACTTGATTACCTTTCCTCCATAGGTGCTAGACCTGATAATAGAGCTGAGATAGTAGTCGGTGGTATCATCACCTTCATCGCTAGGAAGTTTGGAGTGAGTGAAGCCGAAGGAATAAATCCGATTGAGGGCAACAATAGGCTTAATATTGAAACCCTTGTATCTATGAATTTCATTAAGCTTCATCCACCCATGACTTATGCACTTCAACTTCGTATACCTCTTTTGTTTCTGCTTCCTAACCCATCTCGGACTAACACCGAGGTGGAGGCAAATTTGTTGTATGTTATTGATGGATTACAGGTACATGAAGATCATAATCAAGGTGAAGAAGACGGTGCAAACATGCACCATGAAGAGGAGCCCCATGACCATAATGCAAACAATGAAAGATGGGCAAGGATACAAACAGAGGTACAAAGGATAAGCACCGAGCAACAAAGGCAAGGTGTTGAATTATCTGGGCTAAGAAATGATGTCCTAAGGGGCAACCGCATATCCGAAGAAAATAACCAAATGCTTCGGAACATGATGCAACACTTCAACCTCCAAGGTCCTCCCTATGGACCTCAATAAAAATGTGAGCTTTCCTCTTCCTCTTTTTCACCTTATCTCTTCAATCTCTATCTCGTTCTTCTCCTTCTTCTTTTTCTTCTATCTTGAATCATTGAGGACAATGCTTCTCCTAAGTGTGGGGGGAGCCTAATAAAGTGTCTTTAGTCGTAGTGTTTCCAAACTCCCTTAAACTTTATTCTTTTGTTTTGTTTTATTGTAAAAGGCATGAATAAGCAACTTGTTTTTTTTTTTGTTTTATTATGACATAAATTTTTGTTGTCTCTTCAATGGTCGTTTCTTGTACATGAAAGTGATTTCTTGTGTTGTAAGTGTTTTTGCTATACCCACATCAAGTTTTATCGTGAAAATTCTCCAATGAGAAAAGCACCTAGTTGCAATCCTTGAGTAAGTGTATGAATAGGTATTTTAAGGAACACGTTCTAACTTTAATGGTAACCTGGACCCTTAAAAATCTTCAGAGTAAAAGTAGTATAAGTTTGTGTGGGAATAATTCTAATGTGATGAAATGTGTAAACCAAAAATGGGGCAGAAGAATATCACCAGCATGTGGAGGAAAGGATACTCCCTCTCTGACTTCCTAAATGTGGTGATGACTTCTCAAACAAATTGTGCCTAAATTAAAACCCTCTAAAAAGAGGAACTTCCTAAGTGAAGATGAATAAGTTGTAGCACTACTTAGGGTGATCATGGAAACTTGGAGGAAAGGATACCCTCTCGCGGACTTCCAATGTGAAATGATAGCCCCTAGGCATCTACAAGCCCCCAAGTGTATAAATTCATCAAATCTATCTAAACTCTCCCACCTCTCCTATATGAAATGAAGAAAATATTTTTCTCGGTCACTTTAGTGTTAAGGTTAGAACCTGTTCCTCATAATATCTATCTTATACAGGAGCAAGAAAAGGGTTGGACTACACACACATACACTCACTTAAAACTTCTTGTTGGGTTGAATAAATTCACAAGGAATACTTGAAGTTGTGATTAGTGTACATTGAAATGAAACCTCGAGGGAGACATAAGCTTTTATTTGAATTGTCATATATCAATCCTTTTTTGTTGCTGCCATGTCTATGCCTTTTGCTTGAGGACAAGCAAAGATTCAAGTGTGGGGGAGTTTGATGAGTCATTTATTGCTTATTTTTATATGCTTTTTAGTTTAGTTTTATTTAGATTTTATTTTATTTTATATTAGTATTATTTCCTTTTTAGAATAGTTTACTACAAATTGCATTTTATTTTATTTCAAGAATGAATATTGGATGGATTGAGTCTTGGAGCAAAAGAAAGGGACTTAGAGCTGATTGAATGCGAAAATATGAAGATTGAGAGACAAAAATATGTCTCCTCAAAGTCAGAAGCTTGGCACGGCCGTGCCTGTAACGCCTGTTTTGATTTATTTAATTATTTAATTGAGTCTAGAAATTATTAAGAAGAGTTTAGAATATATTATATGATTTATTAGGTGGCTTATTATATTATTTAATAGAATAAGATTTGAAAATAAAATAATATTAAGTTTAGGGGTTGTTATGAGATTTTAGAGAGTTTTGGGGGAGAAAGAGAAATAAGATAAAATAGAAAAAAAGATTATAAATAGGAAAACCTAGTTTAGAAAAATATAACGTAAGCAATTTTGGAGAAAAGGGAGAAAAGCCAAGAGAAGGGAGAAACACCTAGAGAGTTGCGATTTCATTCTATAAGGTAAGGGTGAGACGAACATTCAATCTTCTTAAGCCTATGATTCTGAAAATTGTATTTAACAAGATGTAGGTTGTAGTAAGGGGGGAGTTTTATTCATCGTAAGGGTATGAACATATGGGTAGTGAAGGGTTTGTGTTTTTCTTCTTCGTTTTCTTAATCTTTTAATGAATTGAGATGTTAAATTTGTGTCGTAATTTGCTGCTATGATTATGAGTATATTCTTGTCTCTAAGTTCATTATTTTTATGTGCAAAATTCGTAGTTGATCTGTGGTTATGTTATATTTTGATTTCTTATGATATAATTCACTTTACCGAAAACCTAACTCTATTAATTTGGGGATTGTGAAATTCAATTAATTTGTTTATGAATTGCCGATTGCGATGGATTTTTGAGTTCGCTTGAATACATGTGTTCTCCGAAAACCATTGCTATTTATAATTAAATTTAATTGATCCTTAACATGATTTGGCAATGATACCAAGTAATTATGTTCCTGACATATTGATACTTGTGTGCTACTTATTGTTATTTTATTACTACAAGATTTTTACACTTATATATGTACTTATAGCTTCCTGGATTTCTATATTGGTATAGTTTCTTTGGATTACCTAACTTGGTATACATTTTATAAGTTATTGAATGAAAAGTGTCATCTTGCGTTTGTAATCAACGCATAAATAATGTATATACATGTATCAGTGAAGAGTTAAATAAGGTATTCTAATTTTGAAGTGAATTTGTATGAATGTATATGTTTATGAGTATGATGTTGATTATGATTTGATGTTGTTATATTGTGATATAATTGTATATGCATTAATTGAATTATATGTGAATAATTGAGACGATGATTGACTTGCATTTGATATTATTATGTCATGCTGTTTTTGTATACTCATGTGTTATTGTTGTTATTTAACCAAGCTGCATGAGTCGGTCTAAGTTGATTAAGATGAAGTTCCAAATTATTGGATTATACAAGAGTTTGTCAATTTAAGATGTTTAAGAGGTCGAGTCCATGCATTAGCATTTTAAAGTTGAGGGCTTGATGCCCTGGGAGCCTATTTACGCTCTACTACGTTGGGGGCTTGATGCCCTGAATTGGTACCACATGCATATAGGAGGTCTAAGTTGCATAGTCAAGTTAGAGTTGCATTTGTCGAGTCAAAGATGTTTATGTTGATAAGCTGTGAAGTTGTAATTGTTTATACAAACTATGAATGAAGTGTTAAATGATATATTATTATCTATAATGAATGTTAAGATGATTTGATGTTGATTAAATATAATTGTTGAATTATATGCTTAATATTATTGTTTTGTGAAATCTCACCCCTTCTGCTTGGAAATGTTACTCTTCGTATGAGTAACTTGCAGGTGATCGTTAGTAGGTTGCTGTTGTTGCTGTCGTGAGTGTTTTATTCCTCACTGAGTCTTAGGATGCTCTGATACGTAACGGGATGAGATCTTTGGTGGCTATTTTCTATTCCTTTACGTATTGTTTATGTTTTAATAAGGCCTGCGTGCCAAAGACTTATCTATGTTAATGAATTCAATCCGCTGCAAAGTTTGAATGAATATGTTGATGATTTTTGGAAAGATAATTAGTTAATTATCTCATTTATTATTTTTAAGAAGTGTAGCATTCCGTTATGTGCTGAATACTCTGATAATTATTATGAAATTTTTATGTTGGGAAAACGGGGTGTTACAATTGGTATCAGAGCAGGTCGGTCCGTCCGGCCAAGTAGTTGAGTTGAGTTGTGTCGAGTAACAATTGTGTTACTATCCTTATGTTGTCTTGACTGTTGTTGTTGTGTAGAGAACTAAGATGGCTGGAAGGAATGATGCTGCTATTGCTGCTGCGTTGGATGCTGTAGCTCAAGCTGTAGGACAACAACGAAATGCTAATGTTGGTGCGAATGCTGAGGTTAGAATGTTAGAGACTTTTCTGAGGAACCATCCCCCTGTTTTCAAAGGAAGGTATGATCCAGACGGAGCACAGACGTGGCTCAAGGAGATTGAAAGAGTTTTCCGTGTTATGCAATGCACTGAAGTTCAGAAGGTACGATTTGGTACACATCAGTTGGCTGAGGAAGCTGATGATTGGTGGATTAGTCTTCTACCTACTCTAGAGCAGAATGGCGCGGTTGTTACTTGGGCTGTGTTTAGGAGAGAGTTCCTAAACAGATACTTTCCGGAAGATGTTCGCGGGAAGAAAGAGATTGAATTCCTGGAGTTGAAGCAGGGTGACATGTCAGTGTCCGACTATGCTGCAAAGTTTATGGAGCTGGCTAAGTTTTATCCGCACTACACTGCTGAGAATGCCGAGTTTTCCAAGTGCATCAAATTTGAAAGTGGCTTGCGTGCTGAGATCAAGCGGGCAATTGGATATCAGAAGATCCGTAACTTTACTGAATTAGTGAGCAGTTGCAGAATCTATGAAGAGGATACCAAAGCACATTACAAAGCTATAAGTGAAAAGAGGAGTAAGAAAGTGGAGGGTTTCTTATCTAAATTCACCGCTTTAACATGGATCAACAATTATCAAACCGTGGAAACGAAAGTGGAGGGTTTGCTAATTGTTTATCCATTATTCCAAATATCAATTCATAAAACGAAAGTGGAGCTTTGATATTCGAACAAGTGAATTTAGACAAGGATTGCAAATGCAGCGAAATAGTCTTTGCAATCTTTGAGACATATAGTTTCGATCTTCAAGGGAACTAATAATAATCAAGTCAGCGAAATAGGCTTGGTTGTTAGAGGAACCAGAATCTAATAGTAATCAAGTCAGCGAAATAGGCTTGGTTGCTAGAGGAACATAAGAGAAACTGTCTTGAGAAATTAGGTCTAACATAACATTATAAGCTTTTAGTTTGGTTTGTGAAGGACTTGTTATTTAGATGAAACCAACGATCCCAAGGCTCTTTTTATTATTATCTTTCAAACGCTTGAAAACCCCAACTTGCAATTCTTTTCTTCTCTAATCATTTCCAAAGGTTAATTGAATTTAACTACTCCCTGTCGGAACGATACTCTTTTCATACTACTTCGGTAAGACCGTGCACTTGCGGTTTTATCTCATCATATCACAATGGGAGACTCCGAAGTCGGTGACTGAAATCAGAAGCTTCTTGGGTTTGGCTGGTTAGTACCGCAGGTTTATTAAGGGGTTTTCGAAGTTGGCACTTCCGTTGACTCAGTTGACCTGCAAGGGTAAGACTTTTGTGTGGGATGCTCAGTGTGAGAGTAGTTTCAATGAATTGGAGAGAAGATTGACAACTGCTCCTATTTTGATTTTACCCAAGCCAGAGGAACCGTTTGTTGTTTACTGTGATGCATCTAAGCTGGGCTTAGGAGGTGTTCTGATGCAAGATGGCAAGGTGGTAGCATATGCTTCTAGGCAGTTAAGAGTTCATGAAAAGAATTATCCTACACATGATTTGGAGTTGGCTGCGGTGGTGTTTGTTTTGAAAATCTGGAGGCATTATTTGTACGGTTTCAGATTTGAGGTCTTCAGTGATCACAAGAGTCTAAAGTATTTATTTGATCTGAAGGAATTGAATATGAGGCAGAGGAGATGGCTTGAGTTGTTAAAAGATTATGATTTTGGTTTGAATTACCATCCTGGTAAAGCCAATGTGGTTGCGGATGCGTTGAGCAGGAAGACCTTACATATGTCTGCATTGATGGTAAAAGAATTTGATTTACTAGAATAGTTTAGAGACTTGAGCCTTGTTTGTGAGTTGTCACCTCAGAGTATACAGTTGGGGATGCTGAGAATTAATAGTGATTTCTTGAATAATATTCGAGAAGCGCAGCAAGTGGATGTAAAGTTTGTTGATTTAATGGTTGCGGGTAATGAAACAGAGGATAATGACTTCAAGGTTGATGATTAGGGTGTATTGAGATTCAGAGGTAGAATTTGTATTCCTGACAATGAAGAATTGAAAAAGTTGATTTTAGAAGAAAGTCATAAGAGTAGCTTGAGTATTCATCCGGAAGCTACGAAAATGTACCATGATTTGAAGAAGCTGTTTTGGTGGTCCGGTTTGAAACGTGACGTTGCTCAGTTTGTGTATGCATGTTTGACTTGTCAGAAGTCTAAAGTTGAACATCAGAAGCCTGCAGGGTTGTTGACACCGTTGGATGTATCGGAGTGGAAATGGGATAACATTTCTATGGATTTTGTGACGAGTTTACCAAACACTCCGAGAGGGCATGATTCTATATGGATTGTGGTCGATAGGTTGACAAAGTCGGCACACTTCATTCCTATTAACATCAGTTATCCGGTAGCTCAGTTGGCTGAGATTTATATTCATAATATTGTGAAGCTACATGGAGTTCTTTCGAGTATTGTGTCGGATAGGGATTTGAGGTTCACTTCTAGGTTCTGGAAGAGTTTGCAGGATGTTTTGGGTTCGAAGTTGAGGTTGAGTTCGGCTTATCATCCTCAGACAGATGGTCAGTCGGAGAGGACGATCCAATCATTGGAGGATTTGTTGAGAGTGTGTGTGCTTGAGCAAGGTGGAGCTTGGGATAGTCACCTACCGCTGATAGAGTTCACATACAACAACAGTTACCATTCGAGTATAGGTATGGCACCGTTCGAAGCTTTGGATGGTCGGAGGTGTAGGACTCCTTTCTGATGGTTTGAGTCAGGAGAGAGTGTGGTGTTGGGACCGGATTTGGTTCATGAGACTATAGAGAAAGTCAAGATGATCAGAGAAAAGATGAAAGCGTCGCAGAGTCGACAGAAGAGTTACCATGACAAGCGGAGAAAGGCCCTTGAGAAAGTCCGATGAACCTTTTGTGGTATATTGTTGTAACGCCCTAGTCGTTATTTTAATTATTTTGGATTTATGTGGAGTCTTTTTATGATTTTAAAATAATATTTGTGGATTTTATGGTGTGTTATATTTTATCATATAGTTTATTTTAATAATAATTAGAATAAGTGAGAATTAGTATTAAATTTGAGTTTTGGGGGTTATGTTGGAATTTATTAGAATTAAGGGGGAGTAAATAAAATAAAGAGAAGTTAAGAAAGAATGAAAGAGTTAGAATACGTTTTTACGTGTAACTGTCAGTTTTGGGAGAAAAGGAGAGAAGAGCAAGGAGAGGCAAGTCTGTCAATTGCTGTGCTTATTTTTCTGCAATTCTAAGGTAAGGGTGAGGTTTACCGCAATTGTATAGGTTTTGAATTCTGATTTTGATTCTAACAGGTTTATGAGAGTATTGGGAGAAACTAGGTTTTGTTAAATTAATGGGTTTTGAGAGTAGGGATTGTTGTATTGATGTTAGAAATGGGTTCTGAGTGCATATAACCTTTCATTGCATATCTGTAAACTGATTTGGGGAGTGAATTGGAGGAAAATGGGATTTTTGGGAAAAACCTGCATTCTGCCCGTACAGAAGTTCATCGCTCGCCTCGCGAGTAGCCTTTGCTCGCCAAGGCAAGTGAGAAACTTCATGGCTCGCCTCGCGAGTGAGACAACTCGCCATGGCGAGTACCTGTGAGGAAAATTGGATTTTTAAAGTGTTGTTATAAGCCGTAATTTGGGTAGTTTTATGTACCTAGATGATTTTAGAGAGGACTGGAGCAAGTTTTAGATTAAAAAGATGAATAGGGAGCTTAGAATTGATGATATAGTGAGAAAAATGTCAAAACTCCCGAGAGCACCATATTTTCGTTCGCCTCGAGTTCGCCTCGAACTCGCCATGGCGAGTGCCCCTTTTCTTGAGTTCGCCATAGCGAGTAGGAGTACTCACAAGGCGAGTTGCCCAGTTTTTCCTTTGTTGATTCACGTTGCATATGTCCGCTATGATGGTTAAGGAGTTTGAGTTGCTTGAACAGTTTAGAGATTTGAGCTTAGTTTGTGAGTGGTCATCTCAGAGTGTGAAACTGGGAATGCTGAACATTGATAGTGAATTTCTGAAAAGTATCAAGGAAGCACAGAAAGTTGATGTCAAGTTGGTAGACTTGTTGGTTGCTAGTAATCAGACTGAAGATGGTGACTTTAAGGTCGATGACCATGGTGTGTTGAGATTCCGAGGTCGAATTTGTATTCTTGAGGATGAAGAGATGAAGAAAATGATTCTTGAAGAGAGTCATAGTAGTAGCTTGAGTATTCATCCGGGAGCTACAAAGATGTATCATGATCTAAAGAAAATATTCTGGTGGTCTGGATTGAAACGCGATGTGGCACAGTTTGTGTATTCCTGTTTGGTTTGTCAGAAGTCGAAGATTGAACATCAGAAACCTGCTGGTATGATGGTATCTTTAGATGTGCCAGAGTGGAAATGGGATAGTATATCCATGGATTTTGTGAAGAGTTTGCCGAATACACCTAGAGGGAATGACGCGATTTGGGTGATTGTTGATAGATTGACGAAGTCGGCTCATTTTCTACCGATTAACATCAGTTTCCCTGTTGCCCAGTTGGCAGAGATTTATATTGAGATTGTGAAGTTGCATGGTGTTCCTTCGAGCATTGTATCAGATAGAGATCCAAGATTTACTTCTAGATTTTGGAAGAGTTTGCAAGAGGCTTTGGGTTCTAAATTGAGATTGAGTTCGGCGTATCATCTGCAGACAGATGGTCAGTCGGAGAGGACGATTCAGTCGCTAGAAGATTTGTTGAGAGTTTGTGTACTTGAGCAAGGAGGAACTTGAGATAGTTATCTTCCGTTGATAGAGTTCAAGTACAATAACAGTTATCATTCTAGTATAGGAATAGCACCTTTTGAGGCTTTATATGGTCGGAGATGCATAACTCCGTTGTGTTGGTTTGAGTCAGGAGAAAGAGCGGTCTTAGGACCAGAGATTGTTCAGTAGACTACTCAGAAAGTTAAGATGATTCAAGAGAAGATGAAAGTGTCGTAGAGTCGACAAAAGAGTTATCATGATAAGCGCAGGAAAGATCTTGAGTTTCAAGAAGGAGACCACGTGTTTTTGAGAGTCACTTCTGTGACTGGTGTTGGACGTGCTTTGAAGTCAAAGAAGTTGACTCCGAGATTTATTGGTCCGTATCAGATATCGGAAAGAGTTGGAACGGTGGCGTATCGAGTGAGATTACCACCGCATCTTTCGAATTTGCACGATGTCTTTCATGTGTCGCAACTTCGGAAGTTTGTTCCGGATCCATCTCATGTGATCCAGAGTGATGATGTGCAAGTTAGAGACAACCTTACGGTAGAGACTTTACCGGTGAGGATTGATGATCGGAAAGTGAAGACGTTGAGAGGCAAGGAGATACCTCTTGTGAGAGTCGTTTGGAACGGAGCGATTGATGAAAGCTTGAGAGTAAGATGCTGGAGTCTTATCCAGAGTTGTTTGCATGAAGTAAATTTTCGAGGACGAAAATCTTATAAGTTGGGGAGAGTTGTAACGCCCACTTTTAATTAATTAATTATTTAATCGAGTCTAGATGAGTTATATTATATTTATATAATATATGTGTGATTTATGATGATTTAAGATGATTTATGATGATTTATGTGATGGGATGATTTTTATGAGGAGATGAGACTTATTTTGTTGTTTAATAAAATAAGATTTGAAAATAAAATAAAATATTTAGTCAGGGGCTGTTTTGAGATTTTAGAGAGTTTTGGGGGAGAAAGAGAGATAAGATAAGATATTAGGAGGAGATATAAAAAGGAAAGACCTAGGTTTTTAGAAACACTTTGTACGTACGATCAAACTTTGGAAAAAGGAGTAAAAAGCCAAAGAAGGGAGAAGACAAGGGAGAGGCTGCGATTTTCATCAACTAAGGTAAGGGTGAGACTAACGATTCAGTTTTATTAATCCTTGTAATTCTGATGGTCAAATTAACAAGTTAGGATTGAATTGAGAAGTTTATGAAATTAGGGTCAATAGGTGAATTTGATGATCCAATGATGTTAAGTTGTTAGATTGATGCTTAAACCGTCCTTAGACCTTAGATTATGAATAGGATGAATTATGGAATCGAAATTAGGCTTAAAATGATGTGAGATGATGAATTTTCGTAAAAACTGCACTTCTGCCCGAGCCTATATTCATCGCTCA
Organism: Medicago truncatula; assembly: GCF_003473485.1. Lineage (NCBI taxonomy): Eukaryota > Viridiplantae > Streptophyta > Magnoliopsida > Fabales > Fabaceae > Medicago > Medicago truncatula. The sequence continues at coordinate 21,184,249 of NC_053049.1, forward strand.
CCCTCGCGAACGATGATCCTCGCCCCGCGAGGGATGAAGCTCATCGCTCGCCACGCGAGCCAATTTCCCTCGCCTCGCGAGTTGCACGTCGCAGCTCGCCACAGCGAACAACTGAACTCGCCATACCGAGCATGACCAGAGAGCATGTAAAATTCGGTATTTTTGACCTTTGAGTTGAACCTTAGATGTTTTTGAGTCCCTGAAGATGCCTATTAAAGATTAAATGATAACTTAGAACGAGATTGAACCTAGTTTAACCTAGAACAACTTTTGTTGGGAATCTGGCTTGTACTCGCCATGGCGAGCAGATGCTCTCGCCTCGCGAGCACTTCCAGAACTGAGTGCAAGTGAGGATATTGCGACCTGTGTCGCATAATTCGATTAGAGATGGACCCTTGGGTAGTAATGAGACCTATATAAGAAGTTAACTGTAATCTGTGAAGCTGTTATGAAATGTTGATGTTGAATATGATGTGAGATGATGTTTGATTTCATTACTTGAATTATGAATGAATGATTGAGATGATGCTTGCTTGTATTTGATATCGTTATATGATGTCATAATGTTGTTGTAATCTGCCTATGCTGCTATTATTATTTAACCAAGTTGCATGAGTCGATATAAGATGATCAAGATGATGTTGAACCTCCAAATTATTGGATAAATAAGAGATGATGATTATGATGTTTAAGAAATCGAGTCCATGCATTAGCATACATTTGTTGGGGGCTCATGCCCTGGAGCTTTGTACTCAACACGATGGAGCATTAGCTCAAATTAGCGATGGGGGCTTATGCCCTGGAAGTATATTAATACTCAATTAACGATGGGGGCTCATGCCCTGAATTGGTACCACATGCATATAAGAGGTCTAAGTTGCATAGTCGCATAGTCGAGTCAATGATGCATGATGTTAAGATGTTATGAGATTTAAGATGCTTTAATGAAGTGATTACTTGATATATTATTATCTGTGATGCTATGATGTTTAAGATGCTTATGTTGAAGATTTATGTTGTTAATTACGATTGTTGAATTATATTGATTAATATTATTGTTTTGTGAAATCTCACCCCTTCTACTTGGAAATGTTGCTCTTCGTATGAGTAACTTGCAGGTGATCGAGCTTAGAGCGCTGTGTTGCTGTCGTGAGTAACTATTCCTCATTGAGTCGATTAGGTTGCTCTGATATGTAACAGGATGGGGTTTATAATTGCATGATTCATTTCCTTTACGTATTTGAGTATGATATTTATGATTTAAGATGTTTTATCTGAATTTATTGAGATACTATGATGGGGCCTGCGTGCCAAACTTATTTATGATTGATGAACTTATTCCGCTGCGATGATTGAAGTATTTTTTGTTGAGAATAAAATTGTTATTTAACTATTTATGATTATGTGAAATGTGATATCCCGTTTATGATGTTTACTCTGATATTTGATAAGAAATTCTTATGTTGGGAAAACGGGGTGTTACACGTAACATTAACGTATTGTCACATTTGTGTAATGTTAATGAATCATTAATAAACTATGTAAAGTTGTTTAATACTTGGTGGTTCTTGTATTGGTTCAATTTCATCTCCCGTTTGAAATTACAGGTAAAAATAGGTTGAAAATAGTTGGTGTAAGAATGTAGATTGCATTGTCTGCATTTTCTGGTGTGAGCGGTAGTTAACTGTTACTGATTCCTCAACGGTAATTAACTACTGCTAGGAGTAGTTGAGTAATTTCCATGTGTGTTTAGGATATATTTGATATGAAAAAAGCAATTTTCTTCCAATACATATTACAAGTCTGATAAGGGCCCAATTTATAGTCTAAGCCTCAGACAAATCATTAAACTAAGATTACAACGAACTAATGAGCAAACTCCAAGAGTTTGTAACCTTTTTTTCATACGGTAATGTGCATGGTCGTGCTAATGAAGCGCATGACCGTGCTTCGCTTTCAAATCGTTTCTAAATTTTGCTGACTCAAGGGCGCACGACCACAACATAATGAGCTTGACCAATGCAAAGTTGATCACGACCATTATGATAAAAAACTGGCTTATGGTCTGGACCAATCAGAAGTCCAATCACATGTTAAAATGTGGCACAACATACACCGCCTTAAGACTCTGCGTCTGAAGGAGCACGTAGCTTAAATGCACAACGCCACACACAATCGCACCCCCGCACGAGGATCACCATACACGTGTCCTCCTCTGCCCCTAATCACACGCGGCATAACCATAGACGGTTATGACAAATGGACCTATATAAAGGTGAACTTGCTTCACCCTCGAGGCATGATTCACTTTTCACAACTCTTTCTCAGTTCCATTACTGACTTGAACGTCGGAGTGCTAACATGCCTACAGACACCTTTCATTCCACCACGAAGACTCATCACTGTCGCCGTGCCGGAAGCCTTATCATCACGCCGGAGCATTATTTGCCGCTGTTGCCACTCATCCCTCTCACCGGACAAATCCGCTTTTTCCCCTTTTCTCTCTCTTTCTAGCCCCTTATCCTTTGTCTTTTTGTTTTCTTCTTTTATGTTACCTTTATTGTTGGTCTTCATCCAATGCATTGTTTTTCATTTTTTTATATTCTAAAAACAAAACTAATACTTGTAAAATAGCTCTAAACAAATTAAAAAGTGGTGAAAAAAGATGAATTTAACTTTTTAAAAGTTAAAATATTGTTAAATTCATTGCAAACATACTATTTTTTTTTTTAATTTTTTTAACAAGGGCATCATAACCTTATAATTGTAAGAGTTAAGACAACTGAATCGAGCCTATAACAAGGTGCTTTCATTATAAAAATGTGTTACAATTGATACAATTTTAATTGTCTACTCTAGTGGATTGTTCCATCTAAAGCAAAAAAAGGTTTGAACGTAGCTAATAAACTAATATATGAAAACCCAATTTCTAAAGTTGGTACATTTGCAAAATTAATATTATATCTAAGTGTTTTTTGTTCTTTTTTGGTAAACATATATCAAACAGTATGAAACAGACAACAGAATTGGGATAAATAAATTGATCAATGATACATTAAAAACATAAAACTTGTCTTAACATAGCTTAGTTCCTTCTCTTACCATGGTACAAAAGAAAAGTAAAAATCCCTTCCAAACTTAATTCTTTGCCCTCCCAAACCAATGGTTTTCTAAAGACTGCTACATCCTGTGATCATGTTACCAGATCACCATCAGTTACTCACCGGACTATCCGAAAAAACTAAATGAGACAAGTAGGCCAACCGGGACAAATGGTTCCGGCATAATAAATAGAGTACTTTCTGCTATAACAAAGAGCGTACACCATTTAAACAGGAAGCAAATTGAGACTTGAAATCCTCAGGCTGCCAAAAACTCATCATCCTACAACAGAACGGAGAGATTACAACAGAATCTTGTTCAATTAATACTCTAGTCATCACAGCCAATTGAAAGAGAACGAAAAATAGACGTTTAATCTGAAGCTACCTCTGATAATATCATCCGCAACTTCCGCAGTGCAGCTATCACAGGTGGTATAGAAAAGCTCCCACAAACAAAGACGCCAACATTGGAATAGTAAGAGCCGGCCAAAACTCTAGAATCCCAGTTTTTCCTAACATAGATCACCGAAAAAGGAAGGTCAAATCCATAGAGGATAAATACTCCAAAACTGGACCCAAATTAAAAAAAAAAATATATCTACAATTCCCGCCAAATCTCTCAGAACACAGAACAGTGTACTCTATCCAAGACTAACATACTGAACAAAGAAACAAATGCACTCTCCATCGAACCTTCCAAATTCTTGTTCCTTACCAAAGTGATACAAGGAATTTGTTGATATTGTAATACATAAGAATCGTAAATTCTAAAGCTCTTCTTATACCCAGATTCCTGATAAACAACACACAAATCAACATTACCACATGACACCATGAAAAGAAAACAATTCCAATCAAGAAAATTTATTCAAGGAAAAATAAACAGTTCAAACCCAGAGCTCAAAGCAAGTCCTGAATACCACAACTTATACCATCCCACATTACATTCATAGACTATCGCAGAACTTCTTTTTCTCGCCATAGCTTTCGCAGTCCCATCCCCCTATAACAGACACATGGAACTTGAGGAATCAAGAAAACTAGATCCCCAAGAGACAAACGTGACGAATTAGTATTTAGAGTGGAGATCACCAAATGGAAGTATACCGAATAGTCAGAATTAAGTCATAGCTAATTGCAGATTGCTGCTCCAAGTGCAACGACATAAATTTATGATTCCTTGCTGTGACAAAGATATACAGATTTGGGGGAAAAGATTCTTATTCTCATATATCACAGATAACAAAAAGAATGGCAGATTTCGAGAACAAATAAACTCCAAACCAAGCGGTTCAGAATAAATAGTATGTTAACCTTTGGCTTCCACAGACCACAGCACACTAAATATTCATAGTCTGTCTCCGCTGTAACACCCAAACACAAAATTCAAAAGAACTGAGGGAAGTTGCATTTGTGGTACACCAAACCCATGTAACACTAACCCTGTTAACACCAGATGAAAATGTACAGAAAATTACGCCGTAACAAATAGGTTACAACAAAAAGAACAAAGAGAGAAAGAATAGTAGCCTGATTCCTCTAATCAAGTTGAAGATCAGCAGCATAACAAAGAGAGGCCCCATCAAGCTATCCCAGCTTCTCTAGAATCGCATAAACTTTGCACTGTTGAAAAAAGTAGTATTGATAGCAACAACTTCTAAGGGTGACCTTCTCAATCGAACATTAATAAAAATCGGCTAAAAAGAAAGGAACCAAACTGAATGTTATTGTTTTTTAACACACAACATTGCAACAAAACAACATATTTTCAATTTAACATGTATGAAAATAAAAGTCAGAACCAAATCAAACCTCGGAATAAAGAAGTCAGGAAAGAATATGAATACAAAAGATGAATATCAAACAAGAGAAAATTAAAACGAGAAGGAATCGCTGTTCCCAAATAACCTTCCCTGCAACACGAGGAAATAAAAATTCAAGAAAAATATATGCTTTCAAAAACTATAAGAACTATTGAAAACTAAAAGATTTTAGAAGAGATCACCAAATCAAAACTCAACGCTCCATGCTATGAAGAAAGAGCATATTATTCTGACAAAACATGCTGCAGAAAACACAGGTTCACAATTCAATTCTTAATTTCTTGCAATCAAATTTCAAAAATAATGGAAATTTATAATAAAATCAAAAATCGCAAATTTCTACGGATAAGCAGATATCAGCTCACTGCAAAATGGATAAAAAAGCATATATCATTTTTAACATCACAGCTCATAAAAAAAAACTATGCAAATAACCAAAAGAGAATTGGAATAATAGTAGCTGAAACCCAAACAACTCATCCAAAGCATGTAAGTACAGCAACCTCTAAGATCGAGACCAGCAAGAACCAAATGAAATCTCAAAATTAACAGACACTAGCAAGGCACATTATCAGTGGACATCTATCCATCCATAACACAAATACACATGTAAGAATAAATTGACCAGTTTTGTTCAACCCAAAGCTGAGCAAAGAGTAATAGATATATGACCAGTTTTATCCCAAGGCTGAAAGGAAGTACGTGAACCTCTCAGTGTGCCACACACTTATAGGCTTTCTCTACCTGAAACACCCAGAAAACTCAAAGGAACAGACAAAAGTGGATGCTAATTATCAAACGAAGACTGAAATGTAAAAAGATAGCCAAGTTAAAGCCAGCATAGTACTCAAATTCCGAATATAGAAACACACAAGCTTTAACACTGGAAGAAACACAAACTCACCACCAGCTTGTACAAAAACTCAACTATATGCGAACAAATACATATACAAGTAAGAACAGAGATGACCGTTTATATCCCGATGACAAATGAGAAAGGCTGTAACAGTCTAGCCCAAGCTTGCAGAGAAGAGTCAATAACCATGGATGCAGAAATGTTTAAATCTAAGTTCAGACCACCAAATATGATTGTTCATGTGCCCTTGTACAAAGCTCGGAGGCACTGATCTCCAATTTCTCCACTTCATAAGGAAAATTTACCAAATTGCAGTGTGATTGAGAAAGAAGAGACTTCTCTGGCACTAAACAAGAGTAGCATCATTCTCTGAACCAAGTCACTGATCAGAAAAACATAATTACAAAGACATCTGGCGCGTCATTTTTCGGAGATCAAGGCTATTTGATTAGCTTTTGACTCACTAATTTATTTCACGACTGAACATTTAATTTTATTATGAAAAGGAGAAAAAAGTTCAAACTATCCCATTTTAAAAAGATTTAGGGTTCGGGGTTAGTTACATAAAGGGAAGGTGTTAGCACCCTTTATGTCCGTAGTACTCTACGGGAACCTCTTGATTTTATTTAATTAACGTGCTATAAACTTGCTTTTGAAAAAGGAGTTAATGTGATGATTAAAAGAAAAAGAAAGTGAGACCTAATTTATCTATAGTTTTTATTGTTTGGAAGGACGTGGTCCTCTGCCTACGTACCCGTGAAGGATCAAAACCTCGTAGTTCGGGATAGAAATTGACGTTTGATTGGTTTCGTGTTTTTTATTAGTTTTGAAAAAGGTTTTAAAAGGAAAAGCCAAGTGGCAAATAAGAATTTGTTTGTGTTTTTTATATTAAAAGAAAATGACTTAAAGTGGAATTAAAGTTGATTGCAATTTTGATTTATGAAAGAATAAAATAAAGGACGATCACTTGATTTGGATTAAGGTTTATTATAAAAAATGTTTTTTGTGATTTTTGTTATTTGCATGCTTTTTGTTGTTTTTGAATAATGACTAAAATTAAACTAACGGAGCAGAAAGTAAAGCGTAGGTACCTCATGGTGGCGTTCGACCACCACAAGGGTCTTTGACCTAAACTACAAAGCAAATAAGAGGCACACACACGCACGCACACATGCACCTACGACTATTACATAAAAGCCTATTTACATTCTAAGGTCTGCGAGGGAATAAACGACGGAAATAAAATTATTTACATTAAGACCTAAATTACATTCTAATATCCTTGCTCTAGAAATAAAATAAATAAACATGCAATTGGGCCTGGAAAGGGTTAGACCGATTCGGTTCCAACCTGGGTCGGTTCAGGAGACCCGAACCGGCTTGACATGTATATATAGGCTATGGATCGGTTTTTCCTTCATTTTTACAAATCCACTCTCTCTCTTCCCTATTTCCTCTCAAAAATTGCTCTCTCCTCTCTCTTCCTATTCTTCTTCTCCGACGGCAAGTTGAGGGGTTCCGGCGGCGGTTGGCCGGCCGGTGCGGCGGCGCACCACTCCGGAACCCTATTTTTCAAATTCTTTTTTTTTTTTTTTTTCAACTTCTTTTTTCATCTCCCACTCGATTCTGAACTTAAAAATTCCAAAAGGTTAGCCAACAGACCTAGATCTACAAAAAAAAAGTAAATCACCACCCTTTTTACCTTTGGATGAACCCGGTTGTGCTGTTGTTTGTGACGGCCACGGATGTGTTGTTTATTGTAGTTATGGTTGGACTCCGGTTGCTTGATGCGCGGTCCCGGCTTCTTCTGTGTGCGCCTCTGGCTTTCTTTTTGGTCTCCTTTTCTGCGTTCTGCTTCTTGTGCGCCTCCGCTCTTCCTCTGTATTTCCTGTCCGGTCTTCTGGTTGTTTTGCAGGTTGTATTTATAGTGCTTAGTTTGAGGGTAGGGTTTGTTGAGGAGAAGCACAAAAAACTGTGCTTTGGATTAGGACGAGAGGAACGTGATTCTGCAGATGAGCTGTTTGCTGGATTGGAACTAATGCACGCGTATGATTGTTTCTTGGATATGGACACACTGTTTTTGGGATCTTTATCAGATAATAATAATAAAAAGTAAAATAAAGAGAAGAGATAAAGACTAGAAAAGAAAATAAATAACGGCTACTTAAAAAGATTAAAAGGTAAAATTGAAATTAATTACAATTTAAAAATAAAAGATGGAAATAATTGATTAAAGACTGAGAGAGGAGGGCCCGATTCGGAATCAAAATGAGGTATTTTAAAATACCTCCCTGCCGAATTTTTCATTGAAAAATCAGAGATTGATCAGGGTTAAACGACGCGTGTCAGTGGGACCTTAGGTCAAAAATTGGGGTATGACAACATCCCTATCTAACCTTAGTTTCTCCATAATCTTGAATTAGAAGCGGAAGATAGAACCAGAAGATGTCGTAAGTTAAAATATTAATTCCTGCAACACCAAAGAGTAAATACCAAACTAAGGAAGATCTGCTCTCATATCAATGAAGATATATTGAAAATAAAAAGTACTCAAACATGAAGAAGGTTATTATTTTGACAAATTACACTGCAGAAAACATACTCAAACATCAATTCTCATGGCTAGCAATGAAGGACCAAAAACAAAACAATGAAGGAGCCAATGAAGAAATTTATCTAGCTGTTCTCCTTGTCCTTGCATCACTGATAAGGTTCTAGATATCAAGACTTCACAAAGCTCACTAAAATTAAAATAATAAAGGCCTCATCGAAGAAATTAGAAAATTAATTTCTTCGATGAATCAATACATTCTACTTCACAGCTCACTGACTGTTACTACATATCAATACTCCAGGCTGCAGAAAAACCATGTTCACAGTTCAATTTATATCTGAAGCCGTTCTCCGTTCTTATATGTTGTGTCAGCAATCGCAAAACTATCTGGATTTCCAGATTTTAGCTGTCTGCAAAACGGATAATCCATATCTCGATTATCCAATCATGAAGAACTCTATCCAATAATGCAAAAATAAACAAATCATTCTTGAAAAACCAATCCATGAAAGAAGAGTCAGGAGAACTGTGACATTCTTGATATCTACAATCCGGAAAAAGCATATCAAAATACGAGTCCATAATGAACTCCTTGATAGCGATAGATTAAAGACCCTAGAATCTTGTATGCTTCATACTCATGTTCCTGATACAAAAACATAAACACTAAAACTCTAGCAGAGCACAAATTCAGAGGTAAAGAAAAAATGACAAGTTTTATTCATCACAAGGTTGAACGAAGAGTAAGAGGGATGACCATATTTATCCCAAGGCTGAACGGAAAGTAAGTGAACCTCTCTGCATGCCAGACACTTATAGGCTTACTCCCTTGTAACACCCACACAGAAAACTCAAAGGAACTGACAAAAGTGGACGTTGATTATCAAACAAAAACCGAAATGCAAAAAGATAACCAAATTATATCCTAGCAACAGTTGACAGTATACGACAGCCCGCAGGAAGATAATGATTCATTGGAACAAATTTCCATCGAATTTGCAAGATCGTCATGCAACCATATGATAGAGACAATTTAGTTTTCTCCCAATACAGAGAAGTCCCTACGCAACATAATGAAGAGGATATCTTTTAAGGAGGATTATCATATGAAAGTAGATGCTGACTGTCAAACAAAGATTGAAATATAAATAATCTCGATAAAGTATATGGCACAGCCTGCAGATGACGTTGATTCAGTGGAACCAATTTGTTCAAAATTGTCATGTAGCGATAAGATAGACACAATTTAGGCTACCCCAAATACAGAGGAGTCCTTGGGCCACTGTAATAAAGAGGATATCTTCATCATCATAAATTACAAATAACAATGAAAACAACAAATCAATGTAAGTTGATCACAGAAACAAGATAATTAGTTGACAGAAGATAACAATGTGAAGTGTGACTGGAGACTTCTGTTCCACACCAAACCTATGTAACACTCAACCTATGAACAACAGATGATTCATGTACAGAAAAACTAGACCATGACAAACAGAAGGAAGATAGTTTAAATCTACAAACCAACCACTGTTCGACATTCATAGTTAGAAAGAGTGCCCCACAAAGCTGTCCCAATTTCTCTAGAAACGTGTAAACTTCGCATTGTCAGATTACATGTCAAAAACCTAAAATGTAAGATAACAGAAGTATGAATGGATAAGAACACTTATGGGCTATGGCCAGACTTTTCACATATAATCACCAAGAAATCAAGAGAGAAAAAATAAACCTTGTACACTTAATAATACACAAAATATGGTTATATATCTGTTGTCAATAGCGGCCGAACGCGGCGCGATCGCGGCGCGGAGCGGCTAAAAACAACAAAGCGCGACGCAGCGCTCCAACGCGGAGCATTTGGAGAAAGCGGATGAAGCGGGCGCAATTGCGGGCAAAAGCGGGCGCGATGCGGGTCAAAGCGGGCGCATTTGACAACCCTGTGTAAAATACTAGATTTCCCTTCATTTAAAACCGTTTTAAGGGTCATTTTTGTAATTTTCAAAACCCTAACTATTACTCTTCTCCACCAGAACCAAATACACAGCCACAAACTCAACTTCTTCATCGTACCAACAAAAAAAATCCATCTCCTCTTCTCATCATCTCAGAACCCATCTTTGTTCTCCTCTCTTCATCTGTTGATTTCAGAATTTGTTAATTTGTCAATTTGTTAGTTGTTAATTGTTAATTTGTTAATTTGTTAATTGGGAGGATGAATTTGTTAATTGTTGATGTTTTGCACTTTTGTTACTTTAAGCTTTAGAGGCGTAAAGTGTCGGTTTCCTTGACTTTTATTAGTATTTTTTTGCAAATATGTTTTATGTTTTGCTAGACTTTTGACTTTTATTTCAAATTAGGAATACTTCATGATTTTGAGTATAGTATTTTAATATTAAATATATTAGTGTCCATGTCACCGAAATAGCGCCCGCTACGCGCCCGCACCTCGCGCCGCGTCAATTTTTGGTTCCGCTTTGACAACAGAGGGTTATTTTAAGATACATTACACTGCAGAGAAAAGGTTTTAATTCACAATTCCACCAGAGATGATTATCATGTATCAAGTTTTGCAAAACATTACCATTTTCTGAGACTCAATTGGAAACATCCAAAACAGAAAATTCATATCAGAACTCCAGCTATGTTTCCAAGTTCCACAAAACATTACTGTTACCTTAAACGCAAAACAACATCTGTCTATGAAGAATAATATTTGTTGTAACATAGGAATTAGAGAACAATCAATTGGAACCCAAACAATCTGAACAATCAGATCATCAAAATAAGAACTCCAAACGTCAAGATACCGAATAATCATATGAGTATCAAACAAGAGAATGATAGATAGAACCGTAAGAAATCATATGTACACAGATTATTGCTCTTGCAACACCAAAGAATAACGAATCAAGAAATATTCATACTTGAGTAGTTAAAGAAATATTGAAAGCAAAAAGAATATGATAGATATCACCATATAAAAATGCTAGACTCTGCTGCGAAGAAAGTTATTATCTTGACAGACCGTGCTGCAGAAAAACATTCAATTTATATGCCTTGCAATCACAGGCCAGAAATTAAATTAATAAAGGAATCATTGAAGAAAAATCATTTATCTTTCAGACGCCGTTCCCTGTTCTTGTCCGTTGAATCAAGTGTTCCAGATATCAAGACTTCCCTGCTCGCAGTACAACGGATACACAAATCTTCGATTATCAAATGAAGAGTTACATTGAAAAATAACACAGATTGAATAGATGAATTTTCTAGAGATCACCAGGAAAATACTCAAGGCTCCATACTCTGAAGGAGATTATTATTTAGACAAACCAGGCTGCAGAAAAAGCATGTTCACAGTTCAATTCTTCTCATGATCAAAAGCTTAAAATTGAAAACAATGAAGAACGAATCATTGAAGAAATTCGATTTATCTATGTGAAGCCATTCTCCGTTCATATCCCGTTGTGTAAAGAATCGCAAAATGTTGTAGTTTTTCAAAATTCCGCTTTCTGCAAAATGGTTAAACACGTATCTCGATTATCTAATTATCAAGAGCTAAAACTAATAGTTTGAAAATAAACATATAATTATTGAAAAAACGATCTATAAAAGAAGAGTAGAGAAACTGTGAAATTCATGATCCAAAAAAGCATATCAAACGCCGATCCATAAAGATCTCCTTGATAGAAGCAAATCAAAGACCCAAGGAAAAAGATAAACTCCCAACTCACATTCCTGATATAAAAACATAAAAACTGCAACACTAGCAGGGCACACCAATCCCATTCAAATCCACATTAACAAAAAAAACAACCAGTTTTGTTTATCCCAAGGTTGAACGAAGAGTAAGAGGTATGACCACCTTTATTGCAAGCCTAAACAGAAGTAAAAAAACCTAAATGTCGGATAACGTCAAAGCAGTCCCAATTTCTCCAGAATTATGCAAACTATCACACTGTCAGATTACATAAAAAACCTCAATGTAAGGAATCAGTAGCATGATGGTGTAAGAAAACAGAATTTGTATCTAAGCCTAGTCTTATTGTAACTGGCAAGTGTAAGTTAAGCCTTACACTTGACCTGCTATTACAGGTTACCTGAATTCATCTATATAAGATGAAATGTAACAGAATTCTTCATTCAATGAAAATCAGAATTTAGATCCAGAAAGTTAGTTAGATCAAAAAGACATTTCTCTCTCTACTCCTTCAAACTTTATAAGGTATATGTTTCAATTCACAATTCAATCAAGGGTAATAATCGTGTATGAAGTTTCACAAAACATTACAATTGTCTAATAATCAATTGGAAACACCATTTTATGAATATAACATAACATTTGTCACAAAAGAAGAATTAGAAGAGCAGTCACTTGAAACCCTAACGAACTCAATAATCGGATCATCAAATAAGAAGGGCAGACTTAAAGACTGAAACAAACAATAAACAAATTAAATTAACCTCAGAATCAATTAGGTTAAATAATCAACCAGAAAAGAGTAACAATACAACACAATAAAATCAAACAAGAGATCCCCAAATTAAATGCTAGGCTCCATGCCATGAAGCAGGTTATTAGTGTGACAAACGATGCTGCAGAAAAACATGTTCAAAATTCAATTCGTATGACTTGCAATTGAAGCCCAGAAAATAAAATAATAAAGAACGGATCATTGAATAAATTTGATTTTTATCTATCTAGAGATGTTGTTCTTGTCCAGTGTATAAAAACGTTCTAGAATTATATCCGAAATTATAGAACCAACTTTTGAATCAAGAATACGTTGACCTCAGCTGCAAATTTAAATCATGGACTATTTGTTCTCAAAATCAATAAAGTTTAAACAAAAAGGATTTACTAATATTACCAATCAAATTTTGAGGTTCTATGCTATGACGGAGGTGATATTTTGACAAAACCAGGGTGAAAAAGAAAGTTCCAGATGTTTCGCATTAAAGTTAATAAAGAACAATCACCAAGACTGGAACATCACAAACATGAAACCAGAAAGGAAAACAGAATATGAAACGTTAATATCAGAGGAAGAAAGATAAAACCAGAAGAAATTGTGTTTTCGTAGATTATTTCTCCTGAAACACCAAAGAGATCACCAAATAAAAAAAAACTGATTTAATACATAAAAAAACAACAAAGAAATTTTGACAACAAATCAAATCCATGCTTAGTTTGACAAACCACCACACTGCAGATTAATTAAGAACATGTTCAAAATTCAATTTGTATTCCTTCCAATAAAACTAAAATAATTAAGAACAACTTATTGAGGAAATTTTATGTATCTAGCTGGAGCTGTTCTTGTCAACTGTATCAAGACGATTCGCTGCAAAACGATAAAGGATATCTCGATTAATAAATGAAAAATCAATTATATATAAAAATTTAAGAAAATAAAATAATTCTTGATAACCAATGTAAAAGAAGGGACAAGGAAAGTGTGATATTGTGAAATTCTTGATTTTTGACATCTACATTCTCTTAAAAAGTATGTCTTAACGATCTCCTTAATAGCAAACCCTGAAATTAATCAATCACGGAGCAACCTAACAAGAAACTAGAACACCAAATAAAGAAATAAAAAAATGCATCCTCGGAATGGGCAAAGAAAATTCGAACCAAAAATTTACTAGATATCACCAAATCAAATCTCGAGGCCAACATGCTGCAGAAAAACATGTTTACATATCAATTCTTATGTCCTTCGAATCAAAGCCAAGAAATAAAAATACTAAAGAACGAATCATTGAATAAAAATATGTTTTCATTGTTACACTTAACGCCGGGACGCAGTCTCCCGAAGAGGGAAGCCCAACGAATGTCAGATGCAAAGCCCCGCACCTCATTAAGATCATATTGGCATACTCTCCCAAAAAAAAAAGAGCAGACCCCATTGAAGACGAGAGTGAGGTACAACAAGGCCATTTCTGTCCACCGCCCTTCTCACGGAGCCGTACGTGGACGTTACCGCTCATACAGCTACCAGCCGGCAAGCAGTCAGCCTCCCTCTAAAATGGAAGTATGGATGAATCGACATCAAATAGAGTTATTAGGTTTTTTTTTTCCAGCAATAACAGGAGCCGGGCTTTTTCACAAAAACATACGGGTTCCCCCCCTATCCACGCTGCGCGCCCTTGACATTTATGAGGACTCACTGGCTCCTTCTCCCGTGTACATCACCGCTTATGATAATTCGATAAGGCCAGCAAGAGGCAGGCTGATTGCCGATGTCCAAATAGGCCTGAAAAACAAACATTACCATTTTCTGAGACTCAATTGGCAACATCCAAAACAGAAAATTCATATCAGAACTCCAGCTAGGTTTCCAAGTTTCGCTGAACATTACTATTACTCATTACTCAAATAGCAATATCTTAAATGCAAAACAACATCGGTCTACGAAGAATAATCTTTGTTGTAACAGAGTAACTAGAGAATAATCAATTGGAACCCAAACAAACTGAACAAACAGATCATTAGAATAAGAACTGCAAACATCAAGAAATAAGAATCTACCACATAAGAGAATGATAGATAGAATCAAAAGAATCGTATGTTCACAGATTATTGCTCCTGCAACACCAGAGTAACGAATCAAGAAATATTCATACTCTTGGAGTAGTTAAAGAAATATTGAAAACAAAATTATGTTAGATATCACCAAATAAATACGCTAGGCTCTATGCTGCGAAGAAAGTTATCAGTTTGGAAGACCGTGCTGCAGAAAAAAATGTTCAAAATTCAATTTGTATGCCTTGCAATCAAAGCCCAGAATTAAATTAATAAAGGACTCGTTGAAGAAAAATCATTTATCTATCAGGAGCCGTTCCCCGCTGTTGTCTGATATGTCAAGTCTCCTAGATACCAAGACTTCCCTGCTCGCAGTACAAAGGATAAATGGATCATTAATTATCAAAGGAAGAGTTAAATCGAAAAAATAAAACAAATAATACTCGCCAAAAGATAGTAAAAGAAGAGTAAAGAAAAGAATGAGTGTAAAAATATGCTCTCAGGAGCATTGAGCGGATGAATTTACTAGATAGAGATCACCAGAAAAATTCTCAAGGCTCTATACTCAGAAGGAGGTTATTACTTAGACAAACCAAGCTGCAGAAACGCATGTTCACAGTTCAATTCTTCTCATAATCAAAAGCTAGAAATTAAAAACACAGAATGAATCATTGAAGAAATTCAATTTATCTATTTGAAGTCATTCTCCGTTCATATCCGTTGTGTCAAGAATCGCAAAATGTTTCTAGTTTTTCAGAATTCCGCCACTTATATCTCGATTATCAAATTATGAAGAACTAGAACCAATAGTTCAATAATAAACATATAATTATTGAAAAAACGATCCATAAAAGAAGAGTGGAGAAAAATGTGAGATTCTTGGTATCTACATTCCAAAAAAGCATATCAAAACGGCAATCCATAAAGATCTCCTTGATGGAAGAAGATCAAAGACCCAAGCGAAAAGATAAACTCCAGAGTCTTGTATGCCTCACTTTCCTGATACATAAAAATAAAAAATTGCAACACTGGCAGGGCTCACCATCAGAGCACAACTATCCCATCCCAACACAAATCCACATGGTTGAATAAAAAGTAAGAAGTTGTCTCAATTTTTTCAGAATTGTGTGACCACTACTCCGTCACATTACATGTGAAAAACGTAAATGTAAGAAAACTATGGAGTAGTGTGATAGGACTCAGCTATCTGCTGATATGCCGCATGAGCAGCTGATTCATTTTAAGTCAAAGGGGCCCCAAGTTTGGAAGGTATATTCTAGGAGGAGTAAGAAAGGTAATGGTGGCTAGTTAGTTACTGATATGTGACGTGTCCAGAAATGAGAGGGTACCACTCGTTTACATTATATAAGGAGTCAGGAGGGGAGTAAGGCATCCAAGTTTATATACAATCCCTAGATCCGACGTGTCCAGATCTAGGGATTGTATTTTCCCCCTTTTCTGTATTAATCTCCATTTGAACTCATTAATAAAACTCTCATTTCCTTTCTCTTTTTCTCTGTTATCTGTTGTTCACATTTTCTGGTTTGTATCATAGTGACAGATAGTTACAAAAAAAACGAAAAAAAAAGGAAGATTAGCATAATTCTCCAAACCAAGCTGTTGAACAGCACATCATAGTTACAAGAGAGCCTCACAAGCTGTCCCATCTCTCCAGAAAAATATGTAAACTATCACACTATCAGATTACATGTTAAAAACCTCTATGTACATCAAATGACACATGCACAAAAATATTAGTATGACAGGGTGATCGAGAAAGGTACACCAAACCATGTAACAATTACCCTGTGAACACCAAATGACACATGCACTAAAATATTACGCTGTACCACCTAATTATAGAAAGAAAAAAAAACCAAGTAAAATTAAACAAGAGTAGCATCATTCTGAAAACGAAGTACTGATGAAAAGATCATAGTTACAAAGACAGACACATAACTTTCTTAATCTCTCCAGATTTGTGTAAACTTAAGTTACAGGTCAGAAACCTAAATGTAAGATAACAGTAGTATAAGCAGTCAGCAAACCGTAAGGTTGAACTTCTCAGTTTAAAGGAGTAAAACAAGACTGAATGATAAACATAAAAGATAATAAACTCATCTCTCACCCCACATCAACAGACTTATCTCTCGCGTGTAACACCCAAGTGACAAAAAGGAGTAAATCAAAATGACTGGACACTAGAACTTTACAGAGAATGCGTGTTACACCCAAGTGACATTAAGGAGTAAATCAAAATGACTGGACAGTAGAATTTCACAGAGAATTAATGAAGTGAAAGAAGAGTGTATCAAAATAAACCTGATTGCTTGTTGCTACACAGAACGGTTTCAAAACACACTTCACTGCAGAAAACAGTAAATGTTTCAATTCACAATTTAGTCTGATAGTCATGTAGTTTCACAAAACAATACTACCATTATCTGATACTCAATCAACAAACATATCAAGAGAAAATATATGAACTCGAGGCTCGATGCTATGAAAAAATAACATCAATAATTACGATGTGTGCCTCTTCCATGATATCACTTGTGGTTCTAGAAAAGAAGACAGATAATGGAAAGGAGGATGAAGGGAGGATATAAGAGAGGTGCAAGACAATGGATAATGGTGAAAATTCAGAGTTTAAGGATATTTTTGTCAATTCAAGTGTAACTCGAGGTGTAACAAGAAAAAATCAAAACCTATCTTGGAACTAAATAAAGACGCCAGCTAAATATTTTCCTTTGATTGTGAAAAATGTTATAATTCTTTTGCTAGTTTTAATTATTATTGCCGAAAAGAAGTTTAAATCTAACCTTAATGAAGTTTTAGTATCATGTGTAATTTCCAATCGAAAATTATCAAAGTGATCTGGTACACGGGCAAATCTAGATCAGACGGTATTAATTCAAAAATACAAAGATATAGTTGTATTTTTTTACATTACACGTTACATGTTGATTATTATGTCTATTGTTCTTGCTCAATAAAAATTTAAACTAACCTTCTGAAGTTATCACAAGTGATTTCCAACAAAAAATGTAAGTGATCTGGTACAAAATTGATCATTAGATTATCATAAAAGAGAACTGAAAATAACAAAATTGATCATTAGAACATCATAAACATAAAACAGCATTTGCTTAGTTATTTATGTCCCTTACCATGTTCAATTTATACCTAGTTAACACTGACTGAGAGAAGCAATAGACTCTAGAGATATATAAACATTAATAGTAAGAAATAGCTGGTTTTTGTCCAAAAGCTGAATAGACGGTCTATCATCATGTTCCACACAAGCATTTAACAATCCACTACATTTGCAATGACCGATATAAAATTCAAAGAACCAGTCCTAGTAGTAGCAGAAAGCACAGAGGAAATATAACCAAGTAGAAATCACCTTGAAGCCGGTGCACTCATAACATAGAAGAACCGATTTATTGTTATGCACATCATCAAATTTTGAAGGCTATAGAAAAGCTCCCCAAATAAAGACCACCCAAGCTGTCCAAAACAGATTACAGATACAGGCAGGTCAAACCATAAGGGAATATCTACTTCACTGACAAAGCTACAAATTTGGGACATAAGATTCTTATTCTTAAAAGATGGCAGACTACCAGAGAACATAACACAAAACTAAGCTGTCCAGAATTTCATATCCTCGTCCTGTGCAAAATCATAAACTCTAGAATCTTGTATGCTTCAATTATTCATGCTCCTGATGGCAAAAACACATATATCCAACACTAGCATATGAGACGTAGAAGGAAAAATATCCCTAAAGCCGTAACATACATACAGACATGTAAAAAATTACTGATCAATCACACGGCTGAATGGATAGTATGTAAACCTCCGGTTTCCACAGGTCACAGCACACCACATTTCATAGTTCGTCTCCCCTGTGACACCCACACAATTCACAATTCAAAAGAACTGAAAAAAATGCCAAGTATCACACGAAGACAAAAATGTCGAGTTTTCATAGCTGAGATGTCCACCAAATTTAAGCCTGCAGAAGAACCCTATCCAAATTGCAAGATGTTGGACTCTATAACACGGCAATTTAAGCTTCCACCTAATACCGGAGGTGTCCTTGGACCACTGTAACGAAGATAATAGCATTTTCGGAGTACAAACCATAAATAAACTAACAACAGCAACAACAAAAGGTAAAAGAATATCATTTCCCCCTGCCAAATTATTCCCCAACAAACAGATCACCAAAACAATCAGTACCAAACCGAACTGCCCAAATTCCTAGAGTTTTAGCAAAAGCCGCTCTTCGGGATCGTATATACTAAGGCCGATTTTCATCCCTGCTCAACGGGTGGGTCTTGCAGTCAAGCCCTTCTGCCTCCTCATTTTGGGAAGGTGAGAGTAAGTTACACTAGCATCTTACAAATTGCAGAGTTGCTCCAAATCTTTTATGCTAAACCACCGACTAAACTCAATGGAAGAAAAACATATAACTTAAAATGATCAATTTATATCCCAAAATGGAAGGAAAATCTTGGACAACCTCACCCTAACTAAGCTTCCACAAAGAATCCTTATTCTGAAACGACTTCACTGAAATGTACAGAAAATATATAACACAGCAAAACATTATGGCGCATATGTTCATGTTGATTTGTTCACAAAAGTTAAGTAGTACAAAGCAGTAAAGATACTCAACTTCAATTTCTCTGAACCCATGCAACAACCCTGTCAATACCAGATAAAAATGTACAGGAAAATTACGTTGTAGGAAAAAGAACCAAGAGAGAAAGAATAGTAGCTTGATTATTCAAACCAAGTCGCAGATCAGCATGTTCGTAATATTAATGTTAGCTGCAGCTTAAAAATCAAGGTACATCATGTCCCCTGTAACACAAGCTGAGAAAATTTCACAACAAAAAACCCCATTTACAAACACAGTGAGTCGGGAAGGAACGAGAAAACAAAATCCACAAAAAAGATATGGAAACTTAAAAGAAACCATTGTCAAAGTAGAGACAACCAAATGAAAATTCTGGTGCTCCATTAAACTCCCCCCTAAACCAAGTCTTTGCTTCAATTGCAGAATCTGTGAGGATTACCATTTTGGAGAGAAGATTCTTATTCTTTTATATAACCACAAACGACAGGAAAATAGAAAAGAATTATAGCAGAGGAAGGGACAAATCAACAAATTAAAGTGCCAAACCAGTCCAGAATTCATATATGCTTCATACTTGCTCCTGCTACAGTAAAACAAAAACTCCAACACTAGCAAGAAACCACCAGAGGACCACGCTATCCCAAATCCCAACATAAAAACACACTAGAAAATTACCAGTTTTATGCCAAGGCTGAACGAAAATTACCAGTTTTCTCCCCAAGTTCAGACCGCCAAATTAATCCTAGCAACAGTAGAAAACATATATCAAATCATGTATCCTTGTTAATTAGTTAACAAAAGATAAGTAGTACACATGACAGAGACACTCATCTCCGCCAATTCTTCCCTAAGGTCAGATTGCCAAATTAATCCTAGCAACAGTCGAAAATGAATGTCAAATCATGTATCTTGTTAGTTACGTATATCAAATCATGCATCCTTGTTAATTAGTTGGCAGAAGATAAGTGCAAAGGAAAGAGGCAATCATCACCAACTCATCACCAATTTCTTCCTAAGTTCAGATTGCCAATTCAATCCTATCAACAGTCGAAAATGAATATCAAATCATGTATCCTTGTTAATTAGTTGACAGACAATTAGTACAGGGAGCAGAAGCACTCATCTCCACCAATTTCTCCCTAAATTCAGATCGCGAAATTAATCCTAGCAAACAGTCGTCAGTGTATATCAAATCAAATGACAGAAGATAAGTAAGTAGCACAAACCAATTTCACCATTTCAGAAGGAAAACATATTAAAGTGAAGTGTGATTGGAGACTTCTGTTGCACACCAAACCTATGTAACACTTAACCTGTGAACAACAGTTGATTCATGTATATAAACACTACACCATGACAAACAGAAGGGATAAGAACGCTTACGGCTAGACTTTTCACATATAATCACAACCCTCCCTGCACATAAAAGAGTATATCGAGAAGACTGGACAATAAAATGAAATAAAAATGATTTATAATGTTTGGTTTGATCTGGTCACCATAAAATGTAAGAGTGCAAAAACAAACCTGTACAATTAATACACAACAGACTGTGGTTATTTTAAGATACACTACACTGCAGAAAACAGGGTTTAATTCAAAATTCCACCAGGAATGATGTATCAAGTTTTTCAAAACATTACCATTTACTGAGACTCAATTGGCAACATTCATATCAGAACCCCAGTTATGTTTCCAAGTTCTGCAAAACATTACTATTACCTGTTAATCAAATAGCAATACCTTAAACGCACGCCCACAAAGATTAAAATTTATTGTAACAGAGGAATTAGAGGACAATCAATTGGAACCCAAACAAAAAGAATCAACCAGAAAAGAATAAGAATACACCACAAGAGGATCAAACAAGAGAATGATAGATAGAATCGTAAGAAATCGTAAGTTCACAGATTATTGCTCCTGCAACACTGAAGAACAATGAATCAAGTCATACTCTGATAGTAGTTAAAGAAATATTGAAAACAAAAAGATTATGATAGATATCACCAAATAAACAACGCTAGGCTCTATGATGTGAAGAAAGTTATCAGTTTGACAGACCGTGCTGCAGAAAAACATGTTCAAATTCAATTTGTATGTCTTGCAATCACAGGCCATAAATTAAATTAATAAAGAACTCATTGAAAAAAAAATCCTGTCTATCACGAGCTGTTCCCCGTTGCTGCGAAGAAAGTTGTTATTTAGTTTGACAGACCATGCTGAAGAAAAACATGTTCAAAATTCAATCTGTATGCCTTGCCATCAAAGCGCAGAAATAAATTAATAAAGGACATGTTGAAGAAAAATCATTGATTTATCACGAGCTGTTCCCCATTCTTGTCCGTTACATTAAGTCTCCTAGATTTCATGACATCCCTGCTCGCAGTACAGCAGATAAACGGATCTTCGATTATAAAAGTAAGAGTTATATCGAAAAATAACACAAATAATACTCGCAAAAGCATGACAGTGTGAAATATATGCTCACAGAAGCATTGAACGGATGAATTTACTAGATAGAGATCACCAGAAAAATACTCAAGACTCGACATACCAAGCTGCAGAAAAAGCATGTTCACAGTTGAATTTTCTCGTAATCAAAAAAGCTTGACATTAAAAACAATAAAAGAATGAATCATTGAAGAAATTCAATTTATCTATTTGAAGCCACTCTCCGTTCATATCCGTTGTGTCGAGAATCGCAAAATGTTTCTAGTTTTTCAGAATTCCACCACTTGCTGCAAAATGGTTAAACATGTATCTCAATTATCTAATTATGTAAAACTAGAACCAATAGTTCAAAAATAAACATATAATTCTTGAAAAAACGATCCATAAAAAAAGAGTAGAGAGAACTGTGAAATTCTTGATATCTACATTCCAAAAAAGCATATCAAAATGCCAATCCATAAAGATCTCCTTGATAGAAGGAGATCAAAGACCCAAGCGAAAAGATAAACTCCAGACTCTTGTATGCTTTGTACTCACGTTCCTGACACAAAAACATAAAAACTGCAGCACTAGCAGGGCACGTCATCAGAGCACAACTTATTCCAGCCAAACAAAATCCACATGTAAGAAAAAAAACAGTTTTATTCCAAGTAAGAGGTATAACCAGTTTTATTCCAAGTCTTAACGGAAGTAAGAAAACCTAAATGACAGAATACATCGAAGCAGTCACAATTTCTCCAGAATTGTGTAAACTATCACACTGTCAAATTACATCAAAAAACTAAATGTAAGGAATCAGTAGTATGATGGTGTAAGAAAACCTGACTGAATTTCTCAGATATAAACAAGAGGAAGATCAATAGAATCAGAGTATGTTCACAGATCACTTCTCCTGCAACACGGAGAAGTAAATAACAAATAAAGAAATATATGATGTCGATAAAATAAATTTTTAAAATGAAAAGAATTTAAGATTGAAACAACAAGGATTTACTAGATATCACTAAATCAAAACTTGAGGCTCTATGCTGTGAAGGATATTATTATTTTGTCAAACCATGCTGCAGTCCAAACCAACAAAAACAAATAATCAACCAGAGAGGAGTGCATATGATATAATCATAAGTAATCGTATGTTACAAAATTACTTTTCCTGCGACACCAAAGAAGGTAAAACAAATCATAAAATGAAAAGAATTTAATAAAGATCACCAAATCAATTAAAACGCTAGGCTCCATGCATCAAGCAGGTAGTAGTTTGACAAACACGCTGCAAGAAAACATGTTGAAAATTCAATTTGCATGTCTTGCAGTAAAAACCCAGAAATTAAAGTAATAAAGAACGAATCATCGAATAAACTGATTTATCTATCTGGAGCCATTCCCCATTTTCGTATCAAACCGTTCTAGTCATCAAGACTTCTCAGCTCGCTGCAAAACGTCCAAATGTATGTCTCATTATCCAATGATGTTTATAAATTATATTCAATAATCCAAAAATTACAAAAATAATTCTTAACAACGTATCGTAAAAGAAGAGTGAAGAGAAGCATAACCCTAAGATCTCGCTTATAGAAAAAGCTGAAATTAAGCAATCTGGCTGGCTAATGGATCAAGAAACGAAAGACATAGAAAGAAAATCAAGAATACTCTAAACTCAAGACATCTAAATCATACATACATGCTCTCCTGCAACAAGATTGAACAAAAGAATTTACTTGAGGGTCCATGCTATGAATGAAGGAGATCATTATTTTGACAAATCACACTGCAGAAAAGCAATTTCAAAATCAATTTGTATGTCTTGCGATCAAAGTCAAAGATTAAAAATAATAAACAATAGCTTATTGAAGAAATTTGATTTTACCTAATCAAAACTTGAGGTTCTTTTTTATTTATGAACTAAGGAGAAAAACTTGAGGTTCTATACTACGAAGGAGGTTATTATTTTGACAAAACCAGGCTGAAAAAGAAAGTTTGTGATTCAATTTTTATGTCGGAAGAAAGATAGAACCCGAAGAAATCATATCTCATAGATCATTTCTCCTGAAACACCAAAAAGATCACCAAAATCAACAAATATTAACTTATTTAATTCAATACATAAAGAAATTTAAAAAAAAAAAATAATTTAACAGATATCACCAAATCAAATCCATGCTTAGTTTGACAAACCACCACACTGCAGATTAATTAAGAACATGTTCAAAATTCAATTTGTATGCCTTCCAATCAAATCACAATTATTAAGAACTTATTAAAGAAATTTGATTTATCTAGATGGAGCCGTTCTTGTCCCTTTGTATCAAGAGGTTTCACTGCAAAATCGTCGATTATTTATATAAAAATTTAAAAGTGTAATAATCATCAAATAATTTTTAAGATGATTTTTTATATAAAAATTTTAAGAAAATAAAATAATTATCAAATGAATTTTTATGTAAAGAAGAGAAGAGAAGTGTGATTGTGTGAAGGTCTTGATTCTTGATATCCACAGACTATAGTATATCCCAACGATCTCATTCACAACAAACCCTGATATTAAGCAATCACAGAGCAAAGAGCAAACAATCAAAAAAGTAGAACACCAAATCAAATCTGCATTCTCCGAATCGACAAAGAAAGATAGAACCAGCAAGGCAACAAGATTTAGTAGATATCAACAAGATTTATGGGTTTCTACGTGAGTTACGTAGAACCATGTCATGGGAATCCTCGGCAGTTAACTGCCGAGGGAAACTTCGGTAGTGTAGTGCCGAGGAAAACCTCGGTAGCAAGGTGCCGAGGAACTCTTAGTGAAAAATTTCACAACGAAAAAATGGCAGCTACTGCCAAATTTTCTAAAATTTTTTTCTTTTTTTTTTTTTTCTTTTTTTTGTTTTAATTCATCATGGCATTGACGTTTATACATTATGTAGTTGTTAATTGATATTTATATGTTGTATAATTATAGTAATGGTAGAGAATGCGAAAGATGTTCCGGGAGAGACAAAACAAAATTTTGTCGAAAATTCCGGAGATGTCAAACCGCCTAATGTTGAAGCGAAAACAAACATAGATGGAGCTTCCGTCCATGTTGAAGCTTCAAAGTATGTTGGCGGCTCCGGTGTACTCCCACTTCAACCCCACGAGGTCGACACGGCTAAGTTTTTTTCAGACGACGTTAAGTCGAAAAATAGAGATGAATTACTTGAGTGGGTGCGTCGACAAGCAAATAAGGCGGGATTTACAATTGTCACACAAAGATCAAGCTTGATCAATCCAATGTTCCGGCTAGTGTGTGAAAGGAGTGGAAGTCACATAGTTCCGAAAAAAAACCGAAGCATGCGAGAACGGGGTCAAGAAAATGCGGTTGCTTATTCATGATGAGTGGATATCAAAGTAAGCAAACAAAGGAATGGGGATTGAACATTCTTAATGGAGTTCACAACCATCCCATGGAGCCGGCTTTAGAAGGACACATTCTTGCCGGTAGATTAAAGGAGGACGACAAGAAGATTGTACGTGACTTGACAAAGAGCAAGATGCTTCCAAGAAATATTTTGATACATTTGAAGAACCAAAGACCACATTGCATGAAAAATGTGAAGCAAGTGTACAATGAACGTCAACAAATATGGAAGGCAAATAGGGGTGACAAGAAGCCGTTGCAATATCTAATCTCGAAGTTGGAGGAGCACAACTATACTTATTACTCAAGAACACAACTTGAAAGTAATACTATTGAAGATATTTTTTGGGCTCATCCAACATCCATTAAGTTGTTTAACAATTTTCCAACGGTTTTGGTTATGGACTCGACGTACAAAACCAACATGTATAGGATGCCAATGTTTGAGGTAGTTGGGGTGACTTCAACCGATTTGACATATTCGGTTGGGTTTGGATTTATGACACATGAGAAAGAAGAAAACTTTGTTTGGGTTTTAAAAATGTTGCGTAAACTTCTTTCGTCAAAGATGAATATGCCTAAGGTGATTGTTACCGATAGGGATATGTCTTTGATGAAAGCGGTTGCACATGTTTTTCCGGAAAGTTATGCAATGAATTGTTATTTTCATGTGCAAGCTAATGTTAAACAAAGGTGTGTCTTGGATTGTAAATATCCTTTGGGCTTTAAAAAGGATGGGAAAGATGTGAGCAATCGCGATGTGGTGAAGAAGATAATGAAGGCATGGAAAGCTATGGTTGAATCGCCCACTCAACAGTTATATTCAAATACATTAGTGGAGTTCAAAGATTCATGTAGTGATTTCCCAATTTTTGTAGATTATGCCATGACCACCTTGAATGAAGTGAAGGACAAAATTGTGAGGGCATGGACAGACCATGTGTTGCATCTTGGTTGCAGGACCACAAACAGAGTCGAATCGGCCCATGCTTTGTTGAAGAAATACTTGGACAATAGTGTGGGTGATTTGGGTACTTTCTGGGAGAAAATACATGACATGTTGTTGCTTCAGTTCACCGCTATACAAACATCCTTTGGTCAAAGTGTTTGCGTGTTGGAACATAGATTCAAAGATGTCACCTTGTACTCGGGGTTAGGTGGTCATGTGTCTAGATATGCCTTGGACAACATTGCTTTGGAAGAGACACGTTGTAGGGAAACATTGTGCATGGACAATGACATTTATGGTTGTGTTCAAAGGACATCTTACGGGCTACCATGTGCATGCAAAATTGCTACTAAACTCCTTCAAGAGAAGCCAATTTTATTGGATGAGATATACCACCATTGGCTTAGGTTATCTATGGGTGAAGAAAGTAATGAAGTAGCTTTTTGTGTCGAGGTTGAGTTGAAGGCTATTGTAGAACGTCTAAAGAAACTCCCTTTCCAAATGAAGCTTGAGGTCAAAGAGGGTTTGCGGCAGTTGGCATTTCCTGAAACCACCTTGATGTCTCCACCACCACGAAAAGTACCAACCAAGGGAGCAAAGAAAAAAGTCGACATTGCGAGGTCTAAAGGAAAAATTACATCGACTAGTCGGATCCCTTCTTCTTGGGAGGTTGTTGATTCCCAAAATCCGGATAGCCAACCGTCACCATCAACAACAACATCATCGTATAAAAGGAAAAAAGGTGTTCGTCTTGGTAAAACATCACTTTCCCCACTTCCACCACCTACTCGGTATCCAAAGCCTAAGGCTATCCCGGTTATGCGTCCTATTGATTATATGCCACGCTTCATGCTTCCATTTATTGAAAAAGTGGTGGATGTTATCGGCGACGGACATTGCGGATTCCGGGCTATAGCCGAGTTCATGGGCTTGACCGAAAAAAATCATCTCATGATCCGTACACATCTTATTCAAGAGTTGATGGATCATAGAGATGATTATGTTGAAGTATTTGCGGGTGAGGATCGTTATAACTACATTTTAAACGGATTACATCCTCCCGCAAATACAAAAACTTATGCACATCTTGTTGATAAGTGGTTGACTTTTCCGGACATGGGACACCTTGTTGCTAATTATTACAAAATGTGTGTGGTGGTGTTGACAAATCTTGAAGTTGGAAAGTCGGAATCGTTTTTCCCACTAAGAGGGCCACCACCGCCGGGTAATCAAAAAACTCCCATCTTGTGCCTTGGGGCAATTCCAAATCATTCAAAAACAATCAATCAAAAACTCATTCAAACATTTCATCTACACAATAAGAAACTAAAAACAATCAATCAAAAACTCATTCAAACATTTCATCGAACACTTGATGTGCACATTATACCCTAAAATTCATAAAAATAACCCTAAAATTATAAATCATATACTCTTACTAAAATAAAAAAATTAATCATATAACATAAACATCATGCAAATATTTTAACAACATTAATCAACTAACATATACCCTACAAATTAATTATAACATGTAAATCTACTAACAAATAATAAATGTACTCAAAAACTAAAAAATCAAAACATTTATAACAACTAAAATGTAAGTTAATAGCATTATAATTACTTACTTGTGATTTTGTTGAAAAAAGTTGGTTGGATTTGGGTGTGTTTTTTAGAGAGATTTTGAGAGAAATTTGAAGAAATTATTGAGATGGTAGATCTCCTGGATAATGGATGAGAGGAGATTCTGCCAGATTTTGTAGGGCAGGAGATCCTCGGCAGTTAACTACCGAGGTTTTCCTCGGCAGTTAATTGCAGCCGGATTTTTCAAAATTTCGGCAGTTAACTGCCGAAGAAAACTGCCGCAGAAAACCTCGGTAGTTAACTGCCGAGGAAATTTTAACATCCAAAACTTCACAAAATTCTCAATTTCTCTCAAATCTCCGCCAAATCTTCTTTCACGAATTGCGAGCAAATCAACGGGACACTTATATTATATAGTAGTGTTCAGATTTGACTAGACAACTAAAACTTTGTCATTAGTAATAAAATACTACAACTACACTCTAGGATAAAAATAACGATCACGTCTCATTGAAAATTGCTTATTATCAATACATGAAGTTACAAGAACAAACTTTAATTTTCATGCCGATTAAATCTTCATCATTCTAAAAAACATTTCAATGTCATTCTAAATTATTTTGAAAGCCGGATTTTTACACAAACGTTTAAAATTCATCATAACGGTTCAAATAGCAAAAAAATATTGGTGCAAATGCACAACTTAATTAAACCAACAATTTTGTACATTAAACAAAGTAAAAAAAGCCCATGAAATTAAAAATAATGTCATCAAAGTAGAAATATACAAATATACAAATATACATAACTCAATGTCATCAAAAGACTAAAACTAAAAAATAAGTCCTAAAAAAGGAAAATAGTACTACTGGGCCTGATCCTGCTGATGGTGCCTCCTCCTCGGCCTCTGGGCTCTCCTCCTGGTCAAAATCGGCGCGATCTGCTCCCTCATATGGGTCATGGCCTCAAACCACTGCTGAGGGGTCATGCTCATAACCTCCTCCTGGCCTAACTGCGCATCAGCGTAGGCAACAGCGCCACTAACCATGTCATAGGTGTCAGGCGAGCTTCTCGCCTCATACCGCTCCCACTGCTCTGCAATGATCTGCTCTTCATTTGCAGGCCTCGGAAGATCTCCTGGAATAGGTGGCAAGATCTGAGGGTGAGACACCCTAGTGTACCATATGACATAGCCATCCGCCACCCGCCATGTATCCTCTCCTGCCTGCTCACCCCGAGCGTCCGCCTTAAGCGTGTGAGTGCGGAAGTCGACGAACATCTGCATAATGGAAGGCGGTGGGAGGTCCCTAACATCAGTCGGATGTCTGGGGATGGTCTGCACGTATCCGTACTGCCTCAAAACCCTCTCGGGCAAGTGACGGTACACCCTACGGACGCCGCACATAATCCATCCAGAATACCAGAAAACCTCCTCGAAGTCCTGGATCTCTCTGTGCTCCTCGTACGGCCTCCAGCATACATCATCTAACTGTATACGATCGAGCAGTGACCGATACGTGATCCCCTCCCCATGACCCTTCTGGAGCTTCCACCTCGCTGCAACCAGATAGTTTTCCAGGTAGTCGGTGTTGAGATCAACACTGAAAAACCCTGAAAAATGCGCCAAAAACCATGCCTGCACAAACCAAACAAATAACATTTATAAATTATTACGCACGGAAAAATATAACAAAAAAATAAAAGTTAACAAAAAAATAAAGTTAACATAAATATAAAATTTCAGTTTTCTTACAGTGAGCAGTGTCACGCTCCCCCCAAGCGCTCTGTGTCCAGGCCTACATGCATCCGCCAACTCGCCGTATAGGTAGGCGATGGTCATAGCTCCCCAGGAATAATTACGCATCCCTGCGTAGCCGTCCGCCATGGTCGTCAAATATATCAGCTCGATGCGCTTGTTGCTTCTATCGCCAAACAACAAGCATCCGACCAAGTACAGAAGGTAACACCGGACGCAGTATGTCCTGAACCTCGCCAGCTCCTCAGGATCCTCCGTACCCGCCAATACATTGGCCCTACCAAGGTACGAGGTATAGAAGTCCCTCAGCCTGGGGTAGCTAATGTACCCACCGTACTCCTGGTTGCAGATCTTCTCAGCCTCATGCTGGGACACACCCAGATACGTCATCAGCAGTGCCGCTCCCTCATGCTTGGGCATCTTCTTCCCATGATCCAACATCCGCCCCTCAATAGGAAGATGAATGAGACATGCGACATCATCCAATGTCATAGTCATCTCCCCCATCGGCATGTGGAAGGTGCTGGTCTCCGGATGCCACCTCTCGCATAAAGTAAGCAGCAGGGCATGAGGCACGGTGGAGTACCCCAAGTAAACCAAATCATGTAGCCCGCTCTGCTGAAGCGCATCCCAAAACCAATTCTCATTCCCGTTAGGGCGTCCGAGAGTGAGAATCTTGGCCCCATGATTAATCGGTTTAAGCACGCGGGTCTTACGAACCTGAAATAATAGAAAAATAAATATGGTTTAAACAAAAACACATAAACAAAACAATTAAACATAAAAAATAGAATTAAAAAAATATACATATAACAGTGTATATAATAATTAAAACAAACACACGTTTAAAGAAAATAATTAAACATAAAGAAAAAGAATTAAAAAAAACACATATAGAGGTGGATATAATAATAAAAACAAACACACATTTAAAGAAAATATTTTAACATAAAGAAAAACCAATTAAAAAAAAAACACATATAAAAGTGGATTTAATAATTAAACAAACACACATTTAAATTAAAGAAAATATTTTAACATAAAGAAAAACCAATTAAAAAAAACACATATAAAAGTGGATTTAATAATTAAACAAACACACATTTAAATTAAAGAAAATATTTTAACATAAAGAAAAACCAATTAAAAAAAACACATATAAAAGTGGATATAATAATTAAACAAACACACATTTAAATTAAAGAAAATATTTTAACATAAAGAAAAAACAAGTAAAAAAAATACACTTACATTATTTGAATTATACCAGAGTGGCAACGCCACATGACCGGCATAAGAGTGGAGCAAGGACAAGTCAGTCGGTCCACCAGGAAAGGGAGGGTCCGTAGGTAACACCTCCGGTGCAGCAGCTGCTGCAATGTCATCCTCGTCTCCTGCATCCTGCTGCTGTGGTATATGATCCTGGTTATATCCACCATCCGTCACATCATGTTGTACCTGATCCTGATAGTTCAGGTACTCCACCCCAGTCTAGTCAACAGGCTGTGACGGGTCAACAACCTGTGACTCCTCAGGCTGTGTAGCCTGAGAGCTTCCTGAGCCATCTCCCCTCCGACCTCTACCCCTCTTTGGGATGTGGCCGCTCTGCCTCTCCCTGCGGTGGCTCTGAGTCATGGCACGCCTACCACCAATCATCTTCGATGGATCAATGGGGTCCTGATCGGCCATATCTACAAAAAAAAAAAAAATTAACATCATTTCAATAACCTAATCAAACACATTAAACCTAAACTAAACATAAACATAAACCTAATTAAACCTAAACTAAACTAAACATAATTAAACCTAATTAAACCTAATTAAACATAAACATAAACACATTAAACCTAAACTAAACATAAACAAAATTAAACTCATTAAAAGTACAACAATGAACATAATTCTCGTGTAACCTAAACTAACTAAAAAATCAAAATAAACTTAACCAAACTATAATTAACATCATTTCTATCATTTCCATAACTAAACTAACTAAATAATCAATAAAATTGTCATTGAGATATTTTATCAAACACTTTGTGTGCAAAGTATAAAACATATTCAAATTGTGTTCATTTGCCACCATTCAAAGCCACATTATGATTTAAACTACATAGGCAACAACTACATTCATTTATCAATACATAAACTACACATGCAATGATGAAATTGTCAATTCATTTATAAAACCTAACCACATGCAAACTACTCAATTTTTTTAAAAAACTTAACATAAACAAATTAACATTAACATTAAAATGATTGACACAACTTACTTGTGATAATGTGCACTTGATTTGCTTGCAATTCGTGAAAATGGATTTGGTGAAGATTGGAGAGAAATTGAGAATTTTGAATGTTTTTTTGTAAATGGGAGGTTCTGGTTATGTCCAGATTTCCTCGGCAGTTAACTCCCGAGGTTTTCCTCGGCAGTTAACTGCCGCCGGTTTCCTAAAAACCTCGGTAGTAAGCTGCCGCCGGTTTACTACAAACTTCGGTAGTTAACTGCCGAAGGGTATTTTAGTATTTTACTCGTGTGGCACAGCCATACTATATGTGGGAACAGCAATTCTCAAACAGTTGACGCATTCTTTCTAAATAAAGCGGTGTGAAACAGATGATAAAAACGCCAAAAATAAACATTATCCTTGGGTTCAATTTATTTTTACCTCCACTAAATATAGCAACTTATATTTTTAATTCTTCACAAAAAAAATCCAAATTTTATTTTGTTTAATATTTTTTTTTTTTGTAGTAGTATAATAATAGCTATAATTTATCATTTGAAGATGAATAAGTAGAATGTTCATGGTTCATAGATTTTTACGCATATTATAAGATATATTCTCAAAGACTTGTTTAAATTTTCTATTACCAATTTTAGTTTTTACATCTTTTACAATAATATTTTAAAGTATGTCCAAAAAAATCAGTTGTAACTTGCAATGTGCCTTTTCATAAAAAATAAGGACTGAAAATTAATAACAAAAACTTTAGAAGGATCACAGTCGAAGAAATTTTTTAGAAACGCTAAAAATAAAAATTAATACATTAAAAGAAGTAAAAACTTATGACATGTCTACTTTTTATTGAATAAGTTAAATTAGTCAATCTAAATTGACACAAAAAATAATCACACCTGAGATCTTGAGGAGGAATTGTGACACATCTACTATCTACTAATATGACAATATTAATTGTTAGTTAAGGACCAAAGAAATATTGATATAACGTAGTATTGTTTTAAGTTAAGGACCATAACTTTCTGGATATTTAATTAATAAAGATTATGATAGTGATAGTGTGTGTTTAGTGGTTGAAACAAATAAAGAGAGAAAGGTAGAAGATGACACAAGATATTTATACTAGGTAATTAAAAGCAGGCTACGTCTAGTCTTCATATTTCGCGTGAGATTTTCCACTATAGTTTCAAGCCACCATAACGTTCTTAGCAGCACTACAATTCTTGATCATACTAGATCAGTCTATTACATCATGTATTATCAACCTCAGTAAGCTTCTAAATTTCCTTGCTTTCGCACAAGAAAGGTTTGAACAATTCTTTCTCAAACTATTCCGACAAATAGACTTGAGACTAAAATACAATTTTTATGATGAAAGGTTTTGTGTTGGATCCAATTTTCTCAACACTTATTTGAGATTATGATGAAACATACTTGAATGATTATGAGAGGGATGAAGTTTGTTTATTGTTTGAAGAACTTTTAAGTGTAGTGATAATTTTTACTTGAAAGAAATGATTTCTTTGTGTAAAATATCTTGCAAAGTCCATTATAGTGTTCCGCTATTTATAGCAACTGAGAAGCTTGGAGGCCACTTCATAAAATGGTTGTTGGGCACGTTTGTCAATGATATATATGTTGTCCTTTGTTGCTTGAAGAGCAAGAATGCCCAAAATGTGAATTCTAAGTGGAGAACGTTCTTTTTGTTTCAGGTAGTTTTGAAGCAAAACATGTGGTGTAGACCAGTTTTGATCTGGTGGCTCATTGATGAGAGATGATGATGTCATATTGATGATGTCACTTATATCTCTTTGTAGTTTTACCAGAACGTTCTTTTTGTGTAAACTGAATTTGTTATTTTTCCTCTTTCTTTAAGGCTTCAAATTTCTTCAACCATTCAATTGTTGATTCTTCTTTTAATACAAGGCCTTGTTGTGACACATTAGATTCCTTCTATTTGTGTCATATGTTAAAGTTATCTTTATATCTTCTTTTAGTCAAACATAAGGAATACTTTGTTCTTTGTTTTTAATGATGTAAATGTTGAATTGTAGCAAAAAGTTCATGCATGTCTTTTTGCTCTTTTTCTTGATGAGGATGTTTTCTTTACTTGTAAGCTTTGAATGTTCTTCTCTTTAACAAGAACATTCTTATGAAACATTTTTATGAAACATATCTTACAAAATACATTAGTAGATAACAAGTAAAAAACAAGTATAGAATGTTTGTAATCTTTAAAACATCAAATAAAAATTTTGTCCTCAACAAAATTTTCTTAAATTAGAAGAGTCCATCATTGTACAGGGTCGATATTAGGCAGCCCTAGAAAATATATCCTGAAAACTATACAGTTTTTTTATTCAAGTTCTATAGAGAATAAGCAATTATATCTTTCCTACTTTAATATATTTGAACTAATTGCTCTATTTCAAAAGTTAAATTAGCCCATCCAAATTGACACTGAAGGGAATCGAACATGAGACCTTAAGAAGGAACACACTCCCAAGTCCCAAGCCAATACCACCATGCCAACCCAAAAGAGAGTTTCTACACACCTTGAAAAAGTTCTATCTGTTTGTCTTTTCGACTCACTATTTGACAATCTTTAGCCTATAAGTTTATTTTTTTAATCTATTTACTGTATTAGAGACATATCATGTGAGAATGTTATCTTTATATGAGAATGATATGAATAAATTGTAGCCCTTGTATTAAAATTAATGTGATATTAAAACATGACTTGAGTGAGTCATGTGTTAGTCCTCACTTCATCCTTTATGCAACAATGTGTTATGGCTTCAGTTTCTTTTCTTTGCGCGTTCAAACCCTACTTCATTATTTTGCTTTAACATTTCTTCTTCCCCACCAATTATTCATCTCAAGTAAAAGATAAATCAATCTCTTCATCTCCTATAGAAGCTAAATTAGTCTCATCATCTTTAATAGATTAAAAACAAAATGTCTATGAATTACATATCAATGTACATAGATATTTATATGAATATAATCTACATATGTTCAATGTTTTTACGTCAATGGAATCTTAATATATGGTAATTAAATCAATTTTAAAGCCATATATATAAATTACTCTATATAAAGAAAAAAATCGAATTATGAAAAATTAAAAAAATTCTTTAAACTGAAAGATACCTTTTCTACCTTGAAATTTAATAATATTTATGAGGTTTTTATATTGGTTTTTGTTGTGGACTGCTCAAATCGTTTAAGCCCAATTCAAACAAAGCCCAAATATCACATTTGACAAACTATGCGCAACACACCCCTTCCCCGCGAAGGGGTGCTCAGAGAAAATGAGATTTGTTCAAAGGAACAGTAATGGTCAACATCATGCCTCCCGATAAACTCCCATCGGCGGTTACATTTCCATTGAATTCGTAACCGCCGAGCACACGTGGGCCATACAACGGTTTTGCAAACAACCACCTCTATATAAAAGGGACTCTTAGCAGTCCCCAAGGTTAGAAACTACTCTCTAAACTCTCATTTTGATCTCATATTGACTCGAGTGTCAGAGTTTATGCAGTTACCCCCCCCCCTACGCCATTCTAGTTATTAACCGACGCATTATATCACCAATTTACCATTGTACAAAACTGCAACGGTGTTCACCTTCTAATCAAGTACGATCAGTGACGCCGTCTGTGGGAAATTACAAGCGATCCCCTTTTTTAACATACAAAAAACCAAAGCTTTTCAAAATCTAAAACATTATGACTACAAACAGTGTCAGTTCACGCCTCTAGAGCAAAGTCCACCGCGTCTACCGTGACGGACAAACCTCCACACCGTCTCTTGTAGAAAGCCCTAGAGGAGGAAACTCTCAGCAGATCCCCCAACAGGTTATTCGTCTGCAGGACCGGCCCCTCATTGGTCCTCCTCGACCCGACGAAGTGACTAACAACTCCACACATTTCGAAATGTCCGCTTCAACCGCAGTTTAACCTCCCAAAAAGCAAAGTTGGCTTGACGAGCACAGATGCGAGGAAGCGGGAGCAATTAAACAAAAAATATCTTTCTTGTCCTTCTACTTAAGGGGCAAAGAGAAGTGCTTTTGCTACTGAGAAAGCGAACGTGCGAAGGTTCAAGACTTAGCCGAGCGTTAGCGAAGCTAGATTCGGGAAACCTTTCACTGCGCCACACGATTCCGATTCTTTCGCGAAGCGCTCTCTCAGACTTTCTCCTGCCTCTGCATGCAAAGAGGTTTCAAAGATACCAGGCGACCAAGTTAAAGTGAACAGCCCCGATAAACAAGAATACTCATCCGAGCCGCAGGAACATGTACATAAAGAATACGAGAATTTCCACCTTGTTGAAGATCTAATGGTGCTACCCGAAGACTTAAATGAATAGCCATCGCTGTTAAGGCAATGCTCAACAACCTGCTCCGCTCGGTTCATCGAAAAACATCAATAATCGAGAAGCAGGAAATATCGTCGACGATATTCTTCAAGAAGGACTCGACCAAGATTTCATAGGAACTCTTGGTCCTCGTCCTCAAATCACATCGGAATGAGAGGATCTTGAGACCGTGCATATATGTGACTACATTGTTGAAGGAAGACTTATGAGAATTATTTGGTACTACCTATATCAACAAGATGTATCTTCATGAACACTTTCACCAATCACCTGGTCTACTATGAATTTCCATAAGTTCAATATCATAACCTTTTTTCAGTTAATTTTTTTCTCAATGGTTAAAACTTGTTCTTGTTAGAAGAACGTCGTCGTAGTCGCAATTGGCACCACCGCAAGATTTTGTTCTTCAGTGCAGATTCTAAAAGATCATGTCGAT
Organism: Medicago truncatula; assembly: GCF_003473485.1. Lineage (NCBI taxonomy): Eukaryota > Viridiplantae > Streptophyta > Magnoliopsida > Fabales > Fabaceae > Medicago > Medicago truncatula. The sequence continues at coordinate 21,220,965 of NC_053049.1, forward strand.
CATGTTCTCGATTTGGTGAAAAACAATGAATGTTTTTTTTATTTATTAAAATTATAGAAATTCACATTTGTGTATATATTTTTACAAAAGAAAACTAATAACAAACCAAAATATCACTAACAGTCTACTTTGTAAATCTTGAAAATACTTTTACCTCTTTCTTTTTTCATCAAAAATATTGTCACAAAATACAAACAAATTAGGTAGAAATTATAAAAATAGATTAAATTGTTTTGATTAGCACCTTAAATATTTTATTTATCATATGGACCATAATACTGTTTACACTGATTTTTGGTAAACAATCGCTGGTTTCAATGATGTTTACTTGCAAGATCAACCAGTAAATCTTAGGAGCATATTGTGCTTTTGTTGTTTGAAAATATGATTAATACTTGTTCGTAAAGTATTTTCGATAAAGTAAAGACAAGAAAAAAATGTAAAGAATCGAATCCAATCCGTGTTGAATCCAATCGAAATTCTGTAAATAATGACAGTAAAAGGAAGTACTTTGAAAGGACTTAGTAAAACAAGACTTGAATTACAAAAGTGTTTAAAAGATTGTATTGAATTTGTAAAGACTTAATGAAAGTTGGTACACATATTCATACTTTGCAACTTGTGACTCGTTTGTCGCTTCCATACGGACAGTATTGAGTGTAAGTTTTTAGTATGATTGAATTGTGACCCATTTTTCCTAAGAAAAACTACTATTTATACAGATAGTCCTATAACTACCTAATCACATCCTTTCGATTCAAAAATCAAAACTAGCCGTTCGAAAACTAGCCGTTTGCTAACCACTTGGTCTTATCCACAAGACCTGAAGGCGCGTCTACAGCTTCTTTCATCCGTCGAACTAAAACAGCTTCTTCGATTCCTGCTGAGGTACACATGTATTTGTCGATGGATTTCTTCACAAAGCTACGCCCTATTTTTGGGTCAAACCCTTGACTGCATTAAATGATCATATTCTCACAAATATTGACTAACAAATTGCCCCCCCAGAAACGTTATGTTTGAACTTCTCTTTCGATCAGGAGAAACTTGACGTTTCTGAAAATTTCCGATAAAGTATGACTCCTCAGCATGACATCACTCTTTTAACTACGGGATATTTGAAAAGGTTCAAAACCGCCTTCATCAGGACTTAGTGGGCCATGCCGTCATTGGGAACCATCAAAAACAACTGTTCCATGCGATGATTGACATCTGTCCAACATCAAAAGCTATATATGACCCTGAGTCATACTTTTACTCTTACTTTGTTTCTCTTTAGTATTTTTACTCTTTTCACCATCCCCTTCTTCTAACTTACGATTCAAACACTGTTCATTGTTTACTGAAACAAAAATTTGAATCTCCATGACACGCGCAGAAGGTTCCTCTTCTCAACCAACGAAACAACATGAACCAAGTGCCAATTTTCCCATAAATCCTCAGTTTATGGAAGAACCAGATGTCAAAGAAGATGAAGACAAAATCTGGAAATCCCAGGTAATCATATCATGCCCAAACTAATCACATGCATACCTAGGGCCTTTGCCGGACGACTCCGACGATCAGAAAAAACTAGACACCGTTTTTCCTTGCAACGAGGCGCAATTGCCTCTTATTTTCTCAAAAGGTCCATATGACCTAAGTTTTTAGAAGTATTTAGGACTGAACCCAAGATAGAAAATAACGAGAAATACCTTGACTGGCTGGATAAAGTGGAGAAAATCAAAGGTCCCTTTTGGAAAGAAATGGGAATCTTCGACTTATTCAGCTATCCCGGCAGGGACCAAAATATCATAATGAGATGATAATCGCTGCTCTCCATTTCTGGAACCCTTCAACCAATAGCCTTCACTTAAAGTGTGGGATGCTGACTCCTACTTTGCTAGATGTTGCTGGTCTAGTCGGTCTGAAACCTGTAGGCCAAATTTTTGACCCTGATACTCATTCCTCGGAGATATCTTTCGATTTCTCGAGACCTGCCTATGGTAACTTCATCATTGATCATCACGACACTTCTAGTACCACAGTGTCTGATCAGGAGCATATCGCTTTCTTGACTTATTGGCTATCCATGTACATTTTTTGCTCAAGATCGATTCAGATTCCCAAGAAATTCACCACTTTAGCAATCCAATTGCATGAAGGGAGGGATATATGCCTAAGCAAGCTTATCTTAGGATCTCTATACGAGAGTTTGAACCATGCAGTATCCAGTATAAAAGATTTCCAACTTGGTAGCAGTCTCATTATTCCTGGCCCTATCTGGTTATTTCCAACTGTGGCTTCTGGCCACTTTCAGAACAAAGTTGGCAGTTCACCTGCCCCCTGCTCTTTCGAAAGCTTATGATAATAGGTCAATCGAAGGTCTAGGTTTGGCCATGCTTCAGTACGGAAATAGGAGATCTCCTGATTTGTTTGCAGTGGCTTACAACGCCTTCTTAGGCTGCACGTCTTTCACACCTTCGATGGCTCCCTTTACTACTAGATCTCATTGGCCTTCATGGTTTACAGCAAGATTCCCAACTGATTCTACTGAAGAAGAAGTAGATATTAATGCCATCTGGGAAGCTTACCTCACCCCCACTTTTCTGTCTAGTCGAGTAACTGCTGGAAGCCCATACGGTGTGTACAACTATCAACCTAACCATGTGGCTAGGCAATTTGGCTTAATTCAGATCAAGCCAAGTTCATTGTACAAGTGCTTAGATGATTTGAGGCAACCTCTCATAGAGCATGTCTGGAGGTCTATCCTGCGTCGGGCTCAACGGCAAAAGCTTATTTTCGAACCCAAACCATTTACTTCATCTTTTGCATGCACGGAAGTGTTCTATCGATGGTGGCAGTGCTATTTTAAGCACCAATCCGATCGTATAGATCCTGATACTCTACTTCCTGAACTGATCCTTGCTTTTCACACTGTGCAGAGAAAATCGAAGAAAAACAAATGTACGCATATTCGAGAAATTCAAGCTTTTCAAAATTTCTTTCAAACTGTATATGATCCTTTCCATCTAAAGAGGACAGTTCATTATGCGGCTAAAACTTTAAAGGATAAGATTCACGACAAACTTCCTTCGATGTCTTTTCCACCCTTTACCTCTAGTAAATATCTTTTTGCACTTCATTTTAAAACGAGGTTTCCTGTTTTGCCAACTAGTCCGTTGGCCTTGGCCTTTAGGCCACCCTATCCCAAATGGTTATTTTGTGATAGTATAATGGGGATGAAACAAAGATTTATAAAGAGGGAAAAAGACAGAGTAACTGCGACCAAGCACAGCCTATATACATATAGATGGCATCTGCACTTAAATGATCCTCATATTCGAATTTTGTCCGAAATGGGATTAGGTAATGAACCCTTTCGATTTTTCTCTTGTAGAAGAACATCCAAATTCCGAGTCTATTATATTTGAATAAAAGAGGATACTTATATGTTTTGTGTTTATGGCTAGCAGCGCTTCCTTTGGCCTCAAGAGATGTAGAATATCCGGAAGAAGACAACTCTCGAAGGACATCTAGATCGAAGTCTGACAAGACTGCTCACAAGAAGAAATCTTCGAAAACGGACAAGAGGAAGAAGTCCGAAAAATCTTCCAAAGGAAAACAAACCCAGACTGTCGAAGATGAGGTAAGTCATTCCTCGAATGACTTCAAACCATACTCTCCGTAGGAAGTCTTTTAAACTTAAACTTCCTTGCAGGTTGAAATTCCTCCTGCTGCTACCGAAAGAGCCGCTGTCTCTGAGCCTATTCAACCGAAAGAGAGTCGTAGAAAGAGGAAACATGATTCTCCGGCCTTCGAGACAGTTGTAGTAGAAGAAACTTTGGGTCAACCTAGTCCCAAGAAGATGAAAACCCACAAAGATTCAAATCCTAACAGTGCTCACTCTTGCGTTGGTGACAACGCTTCGAAGGTATTTTTTCACAAAACCCTCTTTGTTTAATTATTTTTAGCCAAGGGTCTCGAAATATGCCTCTCACAACAGTATTTCTCTCGCATGCCATGCAAATTGATATTCCCCAACATGCTCAAGTTGGTCAAGCCGAAGCTTCACCTATTGCTGAAGAGGATGAAGGTGTCGAAACTAGCGTTCTTACACCTGATCTGGAGATCACTTCTCCTAATCACATCATGGTTGACTCAAGTGATCGTCAAGGTGAAGCGCCGGAAGAAGGTAGTGACATGGGAGTGGATCTCGATGCCGATCAATTTATCGTTATTCCCAGAGACGATCCCATTTCTGAAAACCCTCCGCTCACTCATACCCCGGATTCTAAGGGCAATGCTGAGCCATCTCAACATGATCCAACTTTGGTTCCAACAAACCTAAGTCAACTTGAGGAGTCTAATCCCTTGGATGCTTTCGATCTTTTGGCCAGTGACATCCTCATGTCTAGGAGCACCGGAAAATCCTCCAATGTGTCGACTGGGGATCCTTCTCAAGCTTCGACCGAAAACCTCTTCGCGGAATTTCGAAGCAAAGTGTTGAGGGTTGATTTATTTGAAATCATAGAGCAAGATGAGAACGCTGTTCTCGAAATACAAGAAATATTTCACAAACTCATAGCTCTTCCCTCAGGTCTCAAGTTCCAGCAATTTTTTAAAACTTTAGAGCCTTTATTGGATAGCATAAAGCAAGGGTGTCTTCAAAGAAAAGATGGCAAGTCTAAGCTTGAGGAACAGACCTTCCGATATGATCAGTTGTTGGACGAGATTGCTGCATTTAAATTCAAGCTGGAAGCCTTTCGACAAGAAACTCCTCTCATCCAATCTCAAGTAGCGGATATTGACTTGTCGATTGCTCAATATAAAGCCAAAATCGAGCAGCTGGAGGGCCAAAAAGCCCAGCTTTTGGCCAAAGAGGGTATAATGAAGTCAGAGGCCCAAATTGCCATCCAGAAGATTAAGGAATCGAAATCTTCTCAGCAGGAAATATCACTTCTCACTGCCCAAGGTAAAGCCCTTGAAGACAAACTCGATGGCTTGAAACAACAACTGCATCAACTTACTTCTGGTTTTCAAATGTAACCATCTTGTATCGAACCCATCATGGGAGTTTAGTTCCTATTTTGTTTTTTCATTGTACTCGTATTAACTTTGTAACGGTCTAGCAACCATTTTTAAACTTGGAGTAATATTTATTGAGAAACTATATTTCTAATTGCTCTTTTTATTGGAACAAATCTCAAGATGATCACAATGATGAGAAACCAAAAAGTCATTTCATAACTTGGTAGGATTAGTTCACCTAGGGAACCGTAAATCTTCCAAAAAATCTAATTATGAGATTCTTTTTAGGGAAGATAAAACATAAAGTATTTTTACAACTTCCTTCCCAAGATTTGGCAATCAAACCGTCCATCTGTTGCCACGTGTCTCTTGATGATCCATGACGATCCAAAGAAAAGAACCGTCGCTTGTATTTCAAGGGGGAAAAACCACTTTTCAACTTCCCACTCTTCTTATAAATAGCGTTCTTTGGGTCTTGTCTCTTCATCTCTCACTTATCTTTCTTTGTGCTTATCAAACACTTCTCCACAAACAAAAACTTTCTTCATGGATTACATAAGTTGTTTGAGTGATGATCTGATCATAGACATCGCTGCAAGAGTTGCTAAAGACAGCATGTTTGATCTTTTTTGTTTTCAAAGACAAAACAAAAGGATTGCTGCTCTCTGCAGGGACCATAAGGTCTCAAGAGCTTTTGGTGAGGATTGCATCAGGCTGCTCACCGATTTGAAGCCCACTCATCCTAAGTTGGATTTCCAACTTCGTTTGTGGGAGCATGGACATCATATGTTTTGCATTTTGAGATGTACCCAATTTATGTTGGATATTGAGCCATGCATTCCTACCGTCAAAGGTTTTCTTAAGAACGCCATGGATGCTGGTTCTGTGACCGCTCTCTACTTCGACGTACTGCTGAGGGCGCTTGATGGTATCACACCTGATACTGCTGAACTCTTTCATGATTTCTGGTCTCTTTTGGAGACAAGAAACGTCGCGCGCTATCGCAGGGAGATAACAGGCGGGGATACCCATTTCTGCTTCGTCTCAGGCTGGTACAAGAGATTACTGCCTCCCCAGTTAATCCGTCGTCGATTCTGCAACAATTGGCACAACTGTCGCGGGGATGGGTTGAGGCGCAACTATCGAGGGTATTATCCTGCTGAAGATGAACAATATGATTTCCAGCGCTTCTGCCTTAGGTGTCGTCTGGATAGCGAGATTCGATGGTTTTTCGATCTTTTTGGATTTGGCCAGCTTATGTAGGGCTTTCCATCGAAGAATCATTTTCTGTTTGTAGCATTTCTTTTGTAGTGGTTTACTCTGCGCTCTTTTAAGGCTCATTTTGAAGCTTTTTGTGTAAACCGCCCATTAGTTGACCCCATGAAATGCTATGTTTGAATTTATCTTTTCGAATTACTCTTGTATGATTTTAATTTCCTGCAACGTTGGTTTATACTTTTTCAAGTACTTTCCATTTACTCGTAAAATCCTTCGATCATCGTTTAATTCTTCGATCTCATAAGCATTATTCGAAAAGACCCTTAATATCTGCCATGGTCCTTCCCATCCGGGTGACCATTTTCCCAAAGCTCTATCTTTCTTGTCCATTGGTAAGATCACTTTCCATACCAAATCTCCTTGGACAAAAAACTTCGATTTTACCTTTTTATTATATGCTTTTGCTACCTTTTCTTTTTGTTTCGCAAGGACTTCTAACGCTGTTAATCTTTCTTCATCGAGATCGGTCAATTCGTCCATGACCATGTCCCAATAATGATTAACTGGTATTTCACATTGTCTTTGGATTCTGACTGATTGCAACAGAATCTCTACTGGTAGTACAACATCATGACCAAATGTCAACCTAAAAGGTGTAGTGTTTGTCGATTCTTTGGGAGACGTTCGACATGCCAATAAAGCTTCGCCTAATATTTCAGGCCAGCTCTTGGGCTTTGCCTTTATTTTTTCGTTTAATAATGGCAATGAAGTTTTTGTTTGCTACTTCAACTTGACCATTTGCTTGCGCATAGTATGGTGTCGAAGTTAGCAATTTAAAGCCTGTATCTTCGGCGAATTTCACTATCTTTCGACCAGTAAATACGGATCCTTGGTCTGTGGTTATGGTTTCTGGAATACCAAACCTATAGATGATGAACTTTTGGATAAAGCTTATAACTTCCTCTTGAGTAACATCTTTTAAGGGAATTGCTTCTATCCATTTTGTAAAATAATCTATTCCTTCTAAGATATATCTGTATCCTTTCGATGAAGTGGGTTTAATTTCCCCTATCACATCTAAAGCCCATCCTCTAAATGGCCAAGGTTTGATTATCGCATGGAGTTCACTTGCTGGGACGCGTTGAATTCCAGCGTATTTTTGGCATCCTTGGCATCCTTTTGCGAATTCTATGCAGTCTTTGAGCATAGTCGGCCAATACAAACCTTGTCGAAACAAGAGCCATTTCATTTTGTGGCCTGCTTGGTGTGTCCCGCATGTTCCATCATGAGTATTAGAAACAGCCAAATACGCGTCTGTTTCCCCTAGGCATTTCAATAAAACTCCTTCTGAAGTCTTTTTGAATAGTTCATTACCCATTATTACATAGCTCAAGGCTCTGTATTTCACTTTTCGAGGGGTGGCTCCATTTGGATTTTCCAGATAATCTACTATGGGCTTTCGCCGATCATTTTCATTTAAATCGTTAATGACAAAAATTTCGACAAAATCCGTACCTTTTATGGACTTTTGGCTTGCTCTAGTCCCCCCAAGTTTTGGCGTTAACGATTCGCCAGAAAAAGACTCTATCGAATTTCGCCTGTTTCTGATTTCTATTGGCTCTTGCGTCTGTTCCTTAGGGACTTTGTATCCGGAAGCCTTCTGTGCCAGATCATTTGCATGTTGGTTCTCCATTCGAGGTACGTGCCCACATGGGTAAATTGTTTTAGCAATCTGCTAGCTATTGCATGATAGGTGACCAAACTTTCTTTAATGCACCTATATTCTTTAGTCATCTGTTTGAGGATAAGTTCAGAATCTCCTTTGATTTCAATGTGTCTTGCCCCTAGTTCGAGTGCAATTTCTAGACCTGTAATTAAGGCTTCGTATTCGGCCTCGTTGTTAGAGCAAAACTGATTGATTCGAAACATGTATTCAAATGTATGATCTTTAGGCGAGATTATGACTATCCCTATGCCAGTACCATTTTTATGACTAGAACCATCGAAATATAAATTCCATGGATGGTTGTCTATTTCAGTTGTCAAAACCTCGCTCACTGAATGATCTACAATGAAATTGGCCACAATTTGGCCTTTGACAGCTTTTAATGATTGATAAGTCAATGAATACTCTGTCAGTGCCAAAGCCCATTTCCCGACTCGGCTATGTAAAATTGGCTTTGACAGCATATGTTTAATGATATCAAAATGGGAATACACATAAACGTCAAAAGGCTTTATATAATGCTTAAGTTTTGTACATGAGAAGAATAAACACAAACAAAGTTTTTCACTAGGATGATATCTTGTTTCAACATCATTAAGTACTCAACTTAAATAATAAATGGCCCTTTCTGTGCCATATTCATCCTCTTGTGCTAACATGCTTCCGATGGTGCCATCTGACGTTGCTATATATAACTTCATTCTTCTACCTTTCAACAAAGGGGAAAGAACCGGAGGATTTACCAAATAAGACTTGATTTCATCGAAAGCTTTTTGGTGCTCTGGTTCCCATTTGAAAACATCATCTTTCTTTAGTCGGAGTAGTGGTGAGAAAGCTTGTGTCTTGCCACTTAGGTTTGATATAAACCTTCGGAGAAAGTTGATTTTTCCTAATAGAGATTGTAACTCTTTCTTTGTAGAAGGAGCCTTGGTCTCAATTATTGCTTTGGTTTTGTTCTGGTTGATCTCGATTCCCTTTTTATGCACGACGAACCCTAAGAAATCACCTGCACAAACCCCAAATGCACAGTTTAAAGGATTCATTTTCAATCCATATTGCCTCATCCTTTCGAATGATCGTCGTAAATGTTCCAAGTGTTTCTCTTCCGAAGAAGATTTCACTACAATGTCATCTATGTAAACCTGCATAAAATTCTCTATGAAATCATGGAACATTAAATTCATCGCTCTCTGGTATGTAGCACCAGCATTTTTTAGACCAAATGACATCACTATCCATTCATAACATCCTAACGCCCCTGGGCATCGAAATGAGGTCTTAGCGATATCTTCTTCTGCAATAAAGATTTGATTGTAACCAGAGTATCCATCTAGCATACTCAAGTAATCGAAACCCGCCGCTGAATCGACTAGCATTTCTGCTACCGACATTGGGTATTCGTCTTTAGGGGTAGCGAGATTCAGATCTCTAAAATCTATGCATACCCTTATGGTTCCATTTTTCTTTTTAACTGGAACTACATTTGCTAGCCAATCTACATACCTTGCAGGCCTGATAAAGCCGCATTTCAACAGTCGATCGATTTCTTCTTTGATCTTTGGTAGGATTTGTGGAGCGAACCTACGCGGAATCTGTTTGACTGGCTTTTTGTCTGGTCGAATTGGTAACTTTAACTCCACTACTTCTCGTTTCAAACCAGGCATTTCGTTGTAATCCCATGCAAAGCAATCTTTGTACTCTTTCAACAGCTCTGCAATTTGACATTTAAATTTTTCAGGGATTTTGGCACTCACATAAGTGGGTCTTTTAACTGTCCCATCACCCAGATCAATTTCTTCGAGGGGATCTTGTGCCTTCATTTTTGTGGTGGATCCCATAGGATCCTCTTCGAAGCACAACGGTTCATCATCATAAATGCAATCCAGTTTCTGGTCTTCGACATCAACATCTGTCGATCCGTCTTCTAACTTCTCAGTTTCTTCTTGCTTCGAAGATTCGGCCTCTCTAGCCGTTTGTAACTCTTTTTCGGCCAAGTAGGCCGTAATTCTCTCCCACATACTAGGATTAGACATAATTTCAATTTCTTGCGTCCCCCCCCCCCAAGTGGTGGGGTAGCATACTCAGAAGCATTAGGGACAAGGCTATCAGCAACCTTTTTGTATGCTTGGGCTCTAGTTACGAGCGAACTTTCACTCTCCAACTGAGCTTCTTGTTGATTGACCATTACAAAATCATGGTCTCTGAATTCTTTTTCCCACACGAACCCTGCTTCTGGTTGCAGCCTCATTGAGTACATTTCATCATTCGAAGTTATCTGTTTGGGTCCTGGAGATATGACTGGGGCTATATGTGCCAGCTGTTTATCGAAATTCTTCTTGGTAATAGTGTTTACTTCAGCCAAGAAATAACTTTAATCGGCTTCCACATTTTCAACTAGCCCATCTTGTTTCCATATGGCAATCCTTTGATGCACCGTAGAGGGAACTGCACCCACACCATGTATCCATTCCCTACCCAACAGCACATTGAAGTTTGCTTTCGACGGGACCACCATAAACGTTGTTATCCTTTTGGTGCTGCCCACCATTAATTCCAGTTCGATGGCGCCCAAAGAATTTCCTGAAGTACCTTCATAGTTAGTGAGAATGACATTATGAGGTTTCAAGTCGGAGTCATAAAGTCCAATTTTTCCCAGAAATGATTGAGGCAGCAAGTTGACGGTGGCTCCACCATCCACTAGTACTTTATTTACCCCTACGCCATTGATCTTGGCCTGAATAAATAAAGGTTTGAGATGTGATTTCATCGAAGTGTCTGGTTTTTCGAAGACTGCATGTTGCTCTTCTACACAACCATTATTCATGACATAAGAGCATAGTGGCTTGTGGGTTGCCATTTCATCGACGAAATCACTTTCCACTTTGTTAATTTCTGACTGGACATCGTATTCCACAGGTAGGATAGAAACCACATTGCAAACTATGTCGAGGCTCGGGTCAGATCCCGTGAAATTCGAAGTCATCTCCTCATCCTCTTTGGGATGATCTTTCTTCAAGATTGACAATGGGGGTGAGATTCTCTCTGTTGCTGGTTTCTTAACCATTTCGAACACCACTTTCTGCTTATCCTCCGTTTTGTCAACATTGGTGATGTCTTGTAAAGCTGTCGCTTTTTTCTGGCGTTGGTACCTACGCCATTGAGTTCGTGTCATAGGTTGCTTACCTTTGTAATTATTATTATAAGAATACCTGGTAGGCAGTTCTGGCACATCAAGTCGAAGGGCAGGAACTTTTCTCTTCACCCATTTGGTTGGAGGAGCAGAATAGCCAGACTTTCTTCCTCCCGAAAAGACCCAAGTGTCTGTGGGAGAGTTTGCAGACGGATTGAAAGTTCCTCTCCAATTTCTCTTTTGAGAATTTCCGGCAGCATGGTCTTTATATGGGACACCCCTTTTATTAAAATTAAATTTAGGGCGGTTATCCTTCTTCTTCCCTTTCCACTTTGCCTGCGGCTGAGCGCTCTCTATTTCTTTAGCGGCTTCCTTATCGAAGACTGCGCTACATCTTGGACAAAGCATGGCGTTGGTGTTTGAAATTTTGCAGCGATTTAGAAAATCAATTAGATCTTCTTCAGCTTTAGGATATGCCCTTTCGACATCCTTTTGGAGTTGGTCCTCAGTAACCAGGCTGGCATTTTGAATGTGGCCTTCAGTAACCATTTCAGTGTCATCAGATACAGCCTTTCTCGATAACAGTTTGCCATCGCTTGGTGCTGCAACATCCACCATGTTTATACCCACCACTTCAGCGTACATGGACTCGGCCTTTTTGGAAGATTCGACATCAGGCTTGTTTATTGCTTTAGCCTTTTCTCCGAATTTCAGTCTTCCTTCATCGAGAGCCTTCTGCACAGAATCCCTGAAACGAGTACAACGGGATAAGTTATGGCCCAAAAAACCATGAAATTTACAAAAACCCCTTTTCTTCCTTTAATCTAGAGGAGGGAGTTTCATATTATCTGGCACTAAAATTATGCCATCAGCAACTAAAAGATCAAATATTTCTTCACATTTAGATACATCAAAAGTATAAGTTTTTGGGGGATATTTGTCATTTTTGGGCTCTTCTACGTTTTTCCCGTTTGATGGCCTCAATAATTTGCAAATGTAAGGCGGCCTATCCTTTAATTCTGCGAGATTTATTTCGCTATCCTCTACAGAATCGAGACCCCAATCGAATTCTGGTTCACTATCCCCAGTATCGATATAAGCAACTTTTTCTTTCTTGGGGAACCTATTTGTTCTGGCTTTTTCAGCCTTGAGTCTTTCCACTTGGCGGACTCTATCTGCTAATTGCGCCATGTCCCTAAGATACTGTGTATCTAATTTCTTTCGAACAGAATAATCTAAGCCACCTGCAGCCATTTTAACCAATTCGTGTTCTGGCACGGCGGTGAAACATCGGGCTTTGAGGAGTCGAAATCTGTTCAGATAATCGTCTATCGACTCATGCATTTTCCGTCTAACACTGGCCAATTCTTTCAAACTAATCTTAGACTGGCCCATGTAAAACTGCTCATGAAACGCTTTTTCTAATTGATTCCAACTAACTATGGAGTGTGGAGGCAATGTTGTAAACCATGTGAATGCATTCTTTGTCAGAGAACTTGGGAAATATTTCAGTTTCAAATTCTCATTATTTGCCAAATCACCGGCCTCCATAATATATCGAGCAACATGCTCAACAGTGGACTCATTTGTTTCCCCAGCAAATTTGGTGAATTTGGGGATTTTATGGTTTCTTGGCATCTCTGTTTCTAAAACGAAATCAGCCAACGCAGAAACGAAATTCGGACAGTGTATTCCAGTGTTGAAACCGTTTTGAGCCATCAATGCTTCGACTATATCGGCTATGTTATTATGGCCTCCATAATTATTTCGACGGGCCTGCATAACCAGTTGGTCAGCATTTTGGTTTCTATTTACCACTACAGGAATCCTAACGGGTTCTTCTGGTATTTCAGGCTGCTCGTTTTGCGACTGGTTTTCGAGCACTTGATTAGCCTGTTCTTCGAAGGGTGCTTCTCTTGGCCTGACATTCGCATTTCGAGTAGCCGGCGTAACGCGCACTTGGGGTGCGCCCAGAAAATCCGCTATCCGCCCCATATGTTGTGACAGGGCTTGGTAACTGCTATTCGTCTCCTGAATCAAAGGACTAATAACAGTCGCAACTTGTTGTGTCACCATATTAACCATATCATGGTTAGTCACTGCCATGGTTTGCCTTAACGCATTCATCGAAGCGTTGGTCAACAATTGTTGAGGCGAACCGAATGGGATAAACGTTTGTTGGGATCTACCAAACGAGACATTTTCCCCTTCGTTAGAAAAGGGTGGTATGATCGTGGTGGTGTGTGAAGTTTGGGTCGAAGAGGTTAGGATACCATAAGACCCTCTTCCATTGTTTCCCAAATTGAGAGACCTTTGAGAAAACATATTTCCCGCAAACTGGGTAGTCTGAGCGGCCGTCGTAGCCGCCGGGATACTTCTTGAAGTATTATTGGCCATCATATTCGACGTACTGGCCTGTGATGTTTGTGAGATTACATTTTCTTCAAGTATGGTCTCTATAGGCTCTAACACATTAGCCATATTAATATGCTGGCCAAGTTGCGTAGACCCTATCGGAATTGATTGATTGGTCGCTGTTCCTGAAGTAGAAGCAGTGTTCATTGCTGTTGTGCCAGAAACTATAGAAGGACGCGTCATTTCAGGAAGTACTTTGTTATTCCTTAAACGCATACACAATGCAGACCAACAAAAATTTTAGAATTTGAAAAAAAATTTAAAGTTAAAAGCACAAAAGGTCCCACTGGGCATGCCAATTTGTTTACACTGATTTTTGGTAAACAATCGCTGGTTTCAATGATGTTTACTTGCAAGATCAACCAGTAAATCTTAGGAGCATATTGTGCTTTTGTTGTTTGAAAATAGGATTAATACTTGTTCGTAAAGTATTTTCGATAAAGTAAAGACAAGAACAAAATGTAAAGAATCGAATCCAATCCGTGTTGAATCCAATCGAAATTCTGTAAATAATGACAGTAAAAGGAAGTACTTTGAAAGGACTTAGTAAAACAAGACTTGAATTACAAAAGTGTTTAAAAGATTGTATTGAATTTGTAAAGACTTAATGAAAGTTGGTACACATATGCATACTTTGCAACTTGTGACTCGTTTGTCGCTTCCATACGGACAGTATTGAGTGTAAGTTTTTAGTATGATTGAATTGTGACCCATTTTTCCTAAGAAAAACTACTATTTATACAGATAGTCCTATAACTACCTAATCACATCCTTTCGATTCAAAAATCGAATCTAGCCGTTCGAAAACTAGCCGTTTGCTAACCGCTTGGTCTTATCCACAAGACCTGAAGGCGCGTCTACAGCTTCTTTCATCCGTCGAACTAAAACAGCTTCTTCGATTCCTGCTGAGGTACACATGTATTTGTCGATGAATTTCTTCACAAAGCTACGCCCTATTTTTGGGTCAAACCCTTGAGTGCATTAAATGATCATATTCTCACAAATATTGACTAACAAATACACAAAAATAATTTTTTTTATATTTTTATTTTTTGATGAAGTAATTTAGAAATATCAAAACAAATATTTAAATACGATTTTAAGAGTTACAAAAAGGTAATTAGTATTATTTTAAGGAGAAAACTTAGGTACAATTCATTAGGTGCTTTTCGTATGGTTCTTAACTAAATTCACCATGATTTCCTCAAATCTATAATTTTCTCAAAGTTTGTTATATCCAAAAAAAATATACATTTTTAGTTAAGAACCATACGAAAAGCACCTAAAAAATTGTACCTAAGTTTTCTCCTAATTTTCATTATCTTAATTTGCCATCAAATGTTTTTCTTAAACTATTTATTAAATGTATTTTTACAAAAACAACCGAAACTGAACTAACTCGATATTGTAGCAATGCCCTTAAATTTTATATCGGTCAAAGTAAGGACGAGCCAAGCGTCAAGACACATGATTATATTTTCGTCCCAAAAATTAATTAATTTTTTTTACAAAAACAAAACGATATTCATTCATTTGAATTGATAGATTACAATATTCAACATCGCTAAAAACGTAAAGGATAAATCTGCCAACACAATAATTAATAGCATACAACGACAAAACGCCTATAAATAATATGATTGATATAAATAAAGTGCGTGGAATACCCATGTTTCTGGATCTTCAATGTTGACGTCCAAATCATTGATTGAATTGATGATCTTTCAATAAGAAGCAAATGAACATCGTAGCAAGACAAAAAATTAAACAACGGCGCACAAGACGAAGAATAACACAATGTCACACTCATATGACGAAATAACGAAGAAGAAAAAACCTAGATCTATTTGAAAAGCACTTATTTACACTGAAATAGAGAGAAAAAGATGATGATGGGGGATTTCGGGTTAATATTAGCCTAAAACCACCCATTCAATAAAATAAATGAAAGAGATAACCTAAAAAGGGAAAACTAATGTCGGTTTGTTGGAGAGGGAGAAGCTCTTGCGTTCCTTTTTTTTATTTATTTACTTTTTGATTGAGTTACGCTTCATAATTTTTGTTAAAATTTTATTCCAACTAATGCTTCATGTTTAGGAAAGAAGGGAGACAACGAAGGAATCTTACAAAAATCTAAGAAAACGATTACAATTTAGACCACCTCGCAATCACAAGTACCTTGCACTTGGTAAAAATCGTAGATAATATCAGTGGGGTATTTAATAAAAATACTTGTGATATTTAATAAAGACTTTTATATAATCTAATTGATCATTTATATGGAAGAAAATCGTAAATTCTTTTGAAAATATTTAATGATGGTAACTCATACATGAAGTTGAAAAATAATTATATAAATACCTAAACATAAAATTCTGCAATAGCAAAAAAAAAAAAAAAAATATGCATTTCAAATAGAAGGATTAGTTTTATTGGAAAATAAATATTAAAACCAAACAAAAGAGTACAAAAAGTCATGCTTAAAGGAACCAACAAAGAGAAACATAAAATAAAAATACAATATAGAGTGCAACCATCTAGACCAAATACATCAGCAAACCACACCCATACATAGACCACTAACCACAATTTACTCTTCAGATCTTGCATTTTCATTTGGAGAGAGATCTTCCATGTCATCATTGTCTTCAGAATCACTTTGCTCAATGAGGACTTGCTTACCCTTGGATGCATTGCTGTATACCAAAATTTGATATAAAGAGTGTGTTATAGGCAAATAGAAAAAATAATATGTAGTTACAACATAAGAGAATATTTGAATAATAAAGAAGTAAAATATAGAGATTACCTGGATTCTCCACTTTCACTAGCGGTTAGAATACCGTTCATCTTGTAACTACGAGACGTGATGGGGAATGGTACAGATTTAGCATAATACCTACAAAATGTCATAAATGTACTAGCGAATAATGCTTTCCTCTTAAAGGAAGATATCTCTTCACCCATCTCTAATTGACGACCATATTGGCGTCGTTGCCAATCTCGACCTTGACTGAGAATCGAGTTTGCTGCACCTTGTCTGTCATAGGTTTCCACACTTTCCATCATACTCATGATGTTAGATAAACCTAAACTTCTAAGAGCACTTTGAAAATCTTCATTTCTATGTGGTTTAAAAAACTCACCGTATTCACAATCATTATTGCAATGTCTATTATGGCATTGACACAAAAGACATACCCTAGCATGTTTGTTTCCTTCGTTCATGTTTGGATTTACAAATGTCTATGGATTACATATCAATGTACATAGATATTTATATGAATATAATCTACATATGTTCAATGTTTTTACATCAATGAAATCTTAATATATGGTAATTAAATCAATTTTAAAGCCATATATATAAATTACTCTATATAAACAAAAAAAGTCGAATTATGAAAAATTAAAAAAATTCTTTAATCTGAAAGATACCTTTTCTACCTTGAAATTTAATAATATTTATTAGGTTTTGATATTGGTTTTTGTTGTGGACTGCTCAAATCGTTTAGGCCCAATTCAAACAAAGCCCAAATATCACATTTGACAAACTACACGCAACACACTCATTCCCCGCGAAGGGGTGCTCAGAGAAAAGGAGATTTGTTCAAACGAACAGTAATGGTCAACATCATGCCTCCCGATAAACTCCCATCGGCGGTTACATTTCCATTGAATTCGTAACCGCCGAGCACACGTGTTCCATACAACGGTTCTGCAAACATCCACCTCTATATAAAGGGGACTCTTAGCAGTCCCCAAGGTTAGAAACTACTCTCTCTCTCTCTCTCTCTCTCTCTCTCTCTCTCTCTCTCTCTCTCTCTCTCTCTCTCTCTCTCTCTCTCTCTAAACTCTCATTTTGATCTCATATTGACTTGAGTGTCAGATCTTATGCACGGTCTCTCTCCGCGCGGTTCGTTGAAAAACATCAATAGTCGAGGAGCAGGAAATATCGTCGACGATCTTCTTCAAGAAGGACTCGACCAAGATGTCGTAGGAACTCTTGGTCCTCGTCCTCAAATCACATCGGAATGAGAGGATCTTGAGACCGTGCATATATGTGACTGCATTGTTGAAGGAAGACTTATGAGTATTATTTGGTACTACCTATATCAACAAGATGTATCTTCATGAACATTTTCATCAATCACCTGATCTACTTTGAATTTCCACAAGTTCAATATCATAACCTTTTTTCAGTTAATTTTTTTCTCAATGGTTAAAACTTGTTCTTGTTAGAAGAACGTTGCGTAGTTGCAATCGGCACCACCGCAAGATTTTGTTCTTCAGTGCAGATTCTAGAAGATCATGTCGATCATGTTCTCGCTTTGGTGAAAAACAATGAATGTTTTTATTTATTTATTAAAATTATTGAAATTCACATTTGTGTATATGT
Source organism: Medicago truncatula (assembly GCF_003473485.1). Taxonomy (NCBI): domain Eukaryota; kingdom Viridiplantae; phylum Streptophyta; class Magnoliopsida; order Fabales; family Fabaceae; genus Medicago; species Medicago truncatula. The sequence goes on from NC_053049.1 coordinate 21,238,863, forward strand.
TTTTACAAAAGAAAACTAATAACAAACCAAAATATCACTAACAATCTACTTTGTAAATCTTGAAAATACTTTCACCTCTTTCTTTTTTCATCCAAAATATTGTCACAAAATACAAACAAATTAGATAGAAATTAGAAAAATAGATTAAATTGTTTTGATTAGCACCTTAAATATTTTATTTATCATATGGACCATCATACATAAAAATAATTTTTTTATATTTTTATTTTTTGATGAAGTAATTTTTTTTTTAAAAAAAACAGGTTGGTAGCAAAACACTAACCAACCCCAAAATATATTAAGAAGGATGAAAGATCAAACAAACAAACTGGAGGGGGCCAAACCAAACTCCAGGATTAACAAAATCTATAACTTGGCCAACCAAGTTTGTTCTTAACATAATGTTCTCCTATAAACAAAGGAGCATCATGGCAAACTGTGTAAGAATTCAAAGAAAACGCTTGATTAGCAAGTGAATCAGCTACGTGATTTCCTTCCTTTTGATGAAGTAATTTAGAAATATCAAAACAAATATTTAAATACGATTTTAACAGTTACAAAAAGGTAATTAGTATTATTTTAATTATCTTAATTTGCCATCAAATGTTTTTCTTAAACTATTTATTAAATCTATTTTTACAAAAACAACCTAAACTGAACTAACTCGATATTATAGCAATGCCCTTAAATTTTATATCGGTCAAAGTAAGGACGAACCAAGCTTCAAGACACATGATTATATTTTCGGCCCAAAAATTAATTAATTTTTTTTACAAAACCAAAGCGATATTCATTGATTTGAATTGATAGATTATATCATTCAACATCGCTAAAAACGTAAAGGATAAATCTGCCAACACAATAATTAATAGCATACAACGACAAAACGCCTATAAATAATATGATTGATATAAACAAAGTGCGTGGAATACCCATGTTTCTGGATCTTCAATGTTGACATCCAAATCATTGATTCAATTGATGATCTTTCAATAAGAAGCAAATGAACATTGTACCAAGACGAGAAATTAAACAACGACGCACAAGATGAAGAATAACACAATGTCACACTCAGATGACGAAATAACGAAGAAGAAAAAACCTAGATCTATCTGAAAAGCACTTATTTAGATTGACATAGAGAGAGAAAGATGATGATGGGGGATTTCTGTTTAATATTAGCCTAAAAACACCCATTTAATAAAATAAATGAAAGAGATAACCTAAAAAGAGAAAACTAAGGTCGGTTTGGATTTACAGATGTCTATGGATTACATATCAATGTACATAGATATTTATATGAATATAAACTACATATGTTCAATGTTTTTACGTCAAAGGAATCTTAATATATGGTAATTAAATCAATTTTAAAGCCATATATATAAATTACTCTATATAAAGAAAAAGGCTTAATTGCACTTTTCCCCCATATAGTTTGTCAATTGTGCGATTTTTCACCTCATAGTTTTAAACGAGCGATTTTGCCCCCTATAGTTTTCCCCCTTTCTGATTTTATGGTCCCCATGACATTTAGTGCTGGTTTTTTTATCAATTGTGTGCCACGTGTGTAATTCCATTTTTAAAAAAAATAAAAAAATGTATTTTTCAGATTTTGAGAGAAGGGGGCACATGATTTTTCAGATTTTAAGAAGAAATATCACGTGTAACAGCCCGATTTTTAGCTAGATTTATTTTAATTACTTTTAATTGTGTTTGTGTGTGATTAATTGTGCTTGTGTGTATTTAATTGTCGTCGGGTGCATTTACGTGGATTACCGTATTATAAGGGTATTTTAGTCATTTGACGGGTAAGGGTAAAATGGTAATTTTGGTGAGAATCATTTTAATATTTAGTGAGAACCCTTATTTTACTGAGTTACTAGTGTAGTGATTAGTTTTTACCGTTAGTGACCGTTCGTTATATTTTACCGTTGTTAGTAATTACCGTTGAGTGTATAGAAACTTTTTGGAATTATGTTAGAATGAGTTAGGCCCATTAGAATTTGGAATTGAGCCCATTAAGGGAGATAACATTAGGGTTGTCATAGGAAAATATCTTTCATTCACTTCACAAAACATTTTCCTAGAGAGAGAGAGAGGTAGAGAGAGAAAGAGGTGAAGAGAAGAACAAGAGTGTTGAAGGGAAAGCTTGGGGAATCAATTTGGGTGATCTAGGAGCTGAATTGAAGCAAGGGTTAGAGATAATCAACTTCAAAGGTAAGGGGGTTAGTTATTATCATAATCATGTACAATCTTTGCATTTTCTCATGTTGTATGAAAATGGGTTGATGAACAATTGTTGTTAAATTCGTGCTCTTGCTGTGATGCTATTTTCTTGTGCATGAAATGATGATTATGGTATGTTTATGGGTGAAATTACATGTTTCAAAGTATGTATAAATGTTAAGTTATGAAATTATGCTTAATTGATGAAATTTGATATGTTTTGATTGAAATGAGATGTGATTCATATTCCATTGATGTGGTTATTGTCAAATGATGCTATTGTAAGTGAATTGTGATTTGGGTATACTTAATTGTGGATTGATGATGAGAAATAAATTGTTGTTGGTGGTTTTGTGAAATTGGTGAAGTTGAGTTAAGTGTTCATGTGAAGGACCAAAATGAACTTTTTGATATATATATGGTTGTTGACTGAAATTTTGTTATTGTTGGATGAATTGAACCTATGAGAATTTCTGTTTTCATGTTGTGGTTATGTTAGTTGAGTCGTTTGGGAGAAAACGGGTTTTTCGTGTGAAATGTCGATGTTTAAGCGTTTTCGCCAATAAGTGATTATGTGAGGTTTTAGAAAATGACTTTTGGGATGGTTGAAACATGAAAATTTTTATAGATTATGTTAGAGTCAAGAGTCAGGATCGTGTAGGTGAAAACGGCATCAAAATCCGATTAACGGTTTGCATTTTACGCACGAAATGGTGAAAAACGCACTTTTTGGAAAAGCTGTAAGCGAACAGGCCAGAAGCACACTTCAGAAGCATACTTCAGAAGCAGACTTCAGAAGCATTCTTCAGAAGCATACTTCAGAAGCATGCCAGAAGCTTCTCAAGAAGCGAAATTGCCAGTTCCAGCATCCCCTGTTTCGTGTTCTTGCGTCTTTTTCACCTATTTCTGTTTCGAATTGGCCTTTGGTGTAAACATGGAAGTTTTAGATAATTATGTTAGCTTTCTAATGGCTTTGGTTTGACGTCCAAATTATTTTTAGAACTTGAGTTATGATCAAATTACTACACATGGGTCATGTGAATTTTTGTGAAAACTTATCATAACTTTTTCTTTGAGCCGTGGAACTTTTCCAAACTTGAATTTGGGTTTAATGAAGTACTTAGAGTGAATAATTGAGTATGTATTTATGTATTTTGGAATGTGAATGTGTTGATGGTTCAAGAAATATTTTGGGCGGAGTTGAATCGGAGAAAACGGGTTTTAAGTTAAATGTCATTTTGTCTTGGTTTTTCTCATACGAACTTAAGCTATCCTTTGAACTAATTTCTAATAGTTTGTAAGTGGTTTAAGTCCTTGACTACATGATTGATTAAGATTGAATTGTAGGATTTCAAATTTGAATAAGTTACCTAAGTTTGAAAATTATCAATGTTGGCCGTTTGCCACATGATTTGAATTTTTGTCGGAAATGTTTCTTTAGCAAATTGTCTTGTGAGTTATTGAGATTATTCTTGTATGACTAAGTGAAGTTGTATGAATGAATGATTGTATTGAATATGATGTTTATCATGAGATGTTGTTTTCCATATTACTTGGAATATGAGAATGCTTGAATTGGTGAACTATATGTGACAGTTGATGTTGAATAACATTGTGGATTATTGATGATCATGTTGATGTGATGATGGTGAATACTATGATTTATTTGTGTATGGGCATGTTTTCTTGATAATGCAATGATGTGGAGATAATCAATATAATTGGGTGTTGTCCTATATATTGAGGTTGAGATTGTGAATTGTTGTCGCATTATCGAGTCCTTATACATGTCCATGCATCATAGTCGTTGTTGCTGTAAAAGGGATGACTCTTTTACTTCGAGATTATTGTAAGGCAGGTGTGAGCCCTTACAATCGATGTGCAAGTGGCATCGAAAGGTGACGACCTTGTTGAGATTTGGTACCACATGCATTTATGTGTCAATAAGTGCATATCATGACATGAGTCTTATTTGGAAATGTGATTGGAGATTGTGAATGAATATTTGTGAATTGATAATTGTTCATGAAATATGATTAATGATTGTGCATGGCTTACGATTGGTGATTGTTCATGATGTATATGATTGGTGATTGTGTATGAACAACTGTGAATTAATTATTATTCATGATACATGTAATTGGTGATTTTTCATGAAATGTGATTAGTGATTATTCATGATACAAGTAATTGGTGATTGTTCATGAAATGTGATTAATGATTATTCATGATAAATGTGATTGGTGATTGTGAATGAATAATTGTAAATTGATAATTGTTCATATGATTGATGAAGATTGATGTGAGATATTGGGGTGTGATGTAAGTACTAATGTGTAATTATTATTGATCAAGTGCATGATGTTTTAATTGAAATATTCATGATTAACTGTTATTTGGATCATGATAATGTAATACTTACCCCCAGTGGATCTGTTATGGACCGCCTGCCTATCTGTATGGATGGGTAGACGTTGTGCAGGTTTAGTTGCTTGGTGAGTTCTTGTGCTTGGTGGATATCTGGAGCTTTCTCCAATATCGATGTTTAGAATTAGTCGGCTCTGATCTAGGCTTCGTTGTGTCGGTCTAGATTAGTTTATTTTGGATTTTGTTATGTTTGGAGATTACCCGTTTGTTGGGATTTTTGAGATGCATCTATGTTGATGTAATTTATTTATTCATAACATGTATATTTGAATTTACTCTGGTTTATATTCCGTTGCGACTGTTGAGGTTTATGTACATGTTTATTGGTTTTTGAATTTTGAATAAGACGTAATCTCTATTTCTTGAATAAATGTATTATTCGCATGTTTAATTGCTTTAATAGAAATAGGAGCGTTACATCACGCGCATCCTTCTCTCAAAATCTGAAAAATACCATATTTTTTATTTTTTTTAAAAATGGAATTACGCACGTGGCACACATTAATTGATAAAAAAAACAGACATATCAGCACTAAATGTCACGGGGACCATAAAATCAGAAAGGGAGAAAACTATAGGGGGCAAAATCGCTCGTTTAAAACTATGGGGTGCAAAATCGCACAATTGGCAAACTATAGGGGGAAAAGTGCAATTAAGCCAAAGAAAAAAATCGAATTCTGAAAAATTAAAAAAATTCTTTAAACTGAAAGATACCTTTTCTACCTTGAAATTTAATAATATTTATTAGGTTTTTATATTGGTTTTTGTTGTGGACTGCTCAAATCGTTTAGGCCCAATTCAAACAAAGCCCAACTATCACATTTGACAAACTACACGCAACACACCCCTTCCCCGCGAAGGGGTGCTCAGAGAAAAGGAGATTTGTTCAAACGAACAGTAATGGTCAACATCATGCCTCCCGATAAACTCCCATCGGCGGTTACATTTCCATTGAATTTGTAACCGCCGAGCACAGGTGTCTCATACAACGGTTCTGCAAACACCCACCTCTACATACAGGGGACTCTTAGTAGTCCCTAAGGTTAGAAATTACTCTATCTCTCTCTCTAAACTCTCATTTTAATCTCATATTGACTTGAGTGTCAGAGTTTATGCAGTTACACCCCCCACCCAAACCGTTCTAGTTATAACTTGATGCATTCTATCACCAATTTACCATTGTACAAAACTGCAACAGTGTTCACCTTCTGATCAGGTATGATCAGTGGCGCCGTCTGTGGAAAATTACAAGCGATCCCCTTTTTTAACATACAAAAATCCAAAGCTTTGCAAACTCTAAAATATTATGACTACAAACAGTGCTAGTTCACCCCTCTAGAGCAAAGTTGTAACGCCCTATTTTATTATTTATTTAATTTAACTGAGTTTAGATGTCTTTTTATAATTTAGTCGATTTATTTTGATGAGTGATATTTTGTTATGTTATATGTTGGTATATATTACTATAAAATATTATGTTATTTGGTGTAGAAATATTTTGTTATTTAGTGTTGAAATATTATGTTATTTGGTGTGGAAATATATATGTTATGTGGTGTAGAAATATATATGTTATCTGGTGTAGAAATATATTAGTTATTTGATGTAGAAATATATATGTTATCTGGTGTATAAATATATTTGTTATTTGGTGAAGAAATATATATCTTATAGAAATATATTTGTTATAGAAATATTTTATATTATATATATATATATATATATATATATATATATATTAGGATAGAATATTGAGACTTTGAGGGCAGATTTGGAAATAAGAGAAAATAAGTAGGTTAAGGATTTATATAAAAGGGGAGAGTTAGAATTAGAAAATAAGGATTACGTGAAACCTATTTTTGGAGAAAAAGGGAGAAAACAAAGAGAAGAGAGAAGTCAGAGAAGAGAAGAATCTTGTGAGAAGAGGAGTAATCTTGTAGAGTCTGATCATCTAATTTAAGGTAAGGGTGGGACTAACTTTCTCTAATTCTAAGTTGTATAATTCTGAAATTGAGTTTAGCATGTTGTAGGTAGTAGTTATGGGAATTTGGGAATTAGGTTTTGAAGTTGTAATTGGTTGTTAATAGAGTAGAAAATTCGTTGAATTTGTGTAAAATTGATGTTCAGATCATGGGTTATTTTTAGTGCAATGTTTTATATGGTTTTGAGTGCCTTAACATGTATAGAAATGGTTAGACAAGTGTTTGGATCAAATTTGGGCATAGGGAAGTTAAAATTGGGATTTTGGGGTGAAAAGTGGGTTTTTCCCGAGTTGCTCTCTGACAGCACGTTCTGTTTCATGTTCTTGCATCTTTTTCTCTCGTTTCTGTTTTGAATTGGCATTTTCTATAAACATGAAAGTTGTAGATAATTGAGTTAGCTTTCCAGTGGCTTTGGTTTGACGTAAAAATGATTTTTTGTTCTTGAGATATGATGAAAATACTCCAATGAGGTCTTAGTGAAATTTTATGAAAATTCAGCACAACCGTTTCTAATTTAATCCAAAACTTATGGAATAATTCCAAATCTCAAAACTAGAAATAATAGGATTTTAATTAAGGAGTTTAAGAGTATTTAACCTATGTGGTGATGGATCTAATTTGGTTTGATGTGAATTCCTTGTTGGATGATTTAATATCCATATGAATGTATATGTTGATGAATATGATGTTATATGATGTTGTTCATGATTGATGAATTATTATATGAATGTATATGTTGATGAATATGATTTGATGTTGTTAGTAATGTGATATATTTGTATATGCATTATGTGAATTATATAAAATGCTTAAGTTGATGATTGATTATTATTTGACATTGTTATATCTTGAGATGTTTATGTGTTGCCTATGTTTCTGTTGTATATTAATTAAGCTGCATGTGTCGGTTTAAGATGTAAGAGGTCGTTCCAAAGTGTTGGAGTCCTAAGTTGTTGATGTTGTACACGTTGTTGAGTTTAGAGTTTATTAAGATGATTTAGATGATTTAAGATGATTTATATGATTTATATGTGACTAGAATAAGATTTGAAAATAAAATAAATATTGAGATGAGGGGTTGTTTTGTGAATTTAGAGAGTTTTGTGGGAAAACGAGGAATAAGATAGAATAGATAGAGGAGATATAAATAGGTGAGAACTAGGTTTAGAAAAGTTTTCACGTACAATCAGTTTTTGGAGAAAAGGGAGAAAAGTCAAGAGAGGAGAAGAGACCAAGGGAGGCTGCGATTTCGATTTCTTAAGGTAAGGTTGAGACTAGCATTCAATTCTATTAAGTCTATGATTCTGATGGTCGTATTTAACAAGTTGTAGGATTAGTTTGTGAGAATTTGAGAATTAGGTTAAAGTGAGAAATTGATGATTAATTGATGAAAAATTGTTAGATTGATGTAGAAACTGTGTAGAATCAATGTTAAGCTTAAAACCATGCCTTTAGGTGGATTTTCGTGAAAATCTGCATTCTGTCCGAGCCTGTATTCATCGCTCGCCTCGCGAGGGATGATCCTCGCCCTCGTGAGTGATGAAGTTCATCGCTCGCCTCGCGAGAAACTTTCCTTCGCCTCGCGAGTTGCATGTTGCAGCTCGCCATAGCGAGCAGATCACTCGCCATAGCGAGTTTGACGAGTGAGGAAACCTGATTTTGTGATTTAACTTATTAAGTCGAGCTTTAGATGATTTTGAGTGCCTGAATATGTACAATAATGATTAGGCAAGTTTTTAGATTGGGATTGAACCTGGGAAAGTTTAAAAATGGATTTTTGGGTGAAAAATGTCAAATTCCCGAGAGCACCCAGTTTCTTGTTCGCCAAGGCGAGCAGCTTACTCGCCAAGGCGAATGCCAATTTCCTGAACTCGCTATAGCGAGCAATGGTCCTCGCCTCGCGAGCTCCTGTAAGACAGAATACCTTGTTTAGGTTTTTGCGATCTTTGTCGCACGAGATATTATGAGTTGATCCTTGGGGTAGGAATGGAGGTTGAATACAGTATTAATGATGATATGTGAAGCTGTTATAATATGATTTAATGTTGATAATAATGTGATATATTTGTATATGCATTACATGAATTATATATGATGTTTGAGATGTTGTTGATTTGCATTTGATATTGTTATATCATGAACTGTTTTATGTACTGCCTATGTTGTTGTTTGTTTATTAACTAAGCTGCATGAGTCGGACTAAGATGAAAAATGTTGTTCCAAATTATTGGATTTATATAAGAGGTCGATGTTTTTAAGATGTAAGTTGTTAAGTTCATGCATACTCATTCATGTTTGGGGCTTGATGCCCTGGAGCTTTTGCTCAACACGTTGGGGGCTTGATGACCTGGAGCCTTTGCTCAATTAAGTTGAGGGCTTAATGCCCTGGAAGTATATTAATACTTAAATACGTTGAGGGCTTGATGTCCTGGATTGGTACCACATGCATGATTAAGAGGTCTAAGTTGCATAGTCAAGTTGAAGTCGCATTGTCGAGTCAAGTTGTCAAGTTGAAGAGTTGTGTCCATGAATTGTTTAAGGTGTTATATTTTAATGAAGTGTTTAATGAAGCATTGTTAATTATGATATGTTGAAGTTATTTATGTTGTTAAATATAATTGATGAATTATATGCTTAATATCATTGTTTGTGAAATCTCACCCCTTCTGCTTGAAAATGTTGCTCTTCGTATGAGTAACTTGCAGATGATCGAGAATAGGTTGTTGTAGTTGCTGTCGTGAGTGGTTTCCTTCTCGTGTGTGTCTTTAGGTGCTCTGATACGTAACAGGATGAGACTTTGTTGCATGCTTTTCTATTCTTTACGTATTGATTATGAATTTACATGACTATGTTTTAGATTGGATATTTTATGAGATGTTTTGATGAGGCCTTCGTGCTAAAGACTATTTTAGTTGTTGAATTAAATCCGCTGCGATGTTTTGAATATTATGTTGATTGAACTTTGAAGGAAAATTAGTTAATTATTCCATTTATGATTTTTAAGAAGTGTAGCATTCCGTTTATGTGGAAAACTCTGATTATTTGTTATGAAATTTTTATGTTGGGAAAACGGGATGTTACAAAAGAGGGTATGCGATTGTTAGCGTTTCCGGAGACCACAATGTTGTCACCACCTCCAAGAAAGGTGCCAACCAAAGGAGCTCCCAAAAAAAATCAAAACTACACCAAAATCAATGCGTAGGATCCCATCTACATGGGAGACTATTGATTCTGAACACCCGAAAAGTCAATCTTCACCACGAAAAAAATCTTCACAACCTAAAAGAAAAGGTGCTTGCATTTGCATTTCTCCGGTTCCGGTTCCTAAGCCTAGCTTGGTTTCAAGAAATTGTGATTCATCAAATCCTATGTATTACATGCCAAAATTCATGAGACCATACATTGAGGGACTTGTGGATGTTATTGGTGACGAACATTGTGGGTAAAGGGCTATTTCCGAACGCGTGGGTTTGACAGAAGAAAGTCATGTTATGGTGCGGAGAGCACTTATTAAAGAGTTGAAAGAGCATACGAACAAATACACCGAGATATCTGCGAGCGAGGACTGTTACAAGTACATTGTGGATGGATCGCATCCCCCTAAAAATCCTAGTAGATTTGCACCTCCCGACAAATGGTTGACATTGCCGTATATGGGACACATCGTTGTATCTTGTTACAATAGGCCGGTGGTGGATATGACTACCCTTGATATTGGAGTCTTCGAGACTTTTTTTCCCACTTAGAGGTGTGCCTCCGGTTAATCCAAAAAGCAACATGATTTGCCTTGGTTTAATCTCAAATCATTTTATCATTCTTTCATTGAAAGATGGTTGTCAACTACCTCCATCATCCATGGAGTGGAGAAATCATAGGAGCGATGAGGCAAAAACATGGGATTATGAATTCTTGAATCAACACGATCGTTTCTGAGCACTCATGGAGATTGAGGACAAAGAGAGACCGGTTCCACCAAACAAACCAACAAATCAAGACAATCCAATTATGTTTGATGACACTCCGGTTAAAGCAAACACCGAATTTGAAGATGTTCTGGAACATTTAGATGATTTTGTTGGAACCAAATGTGTTTAACATTACCCTTTGAGAGTTTTGATTATGACAAGTTATTAAAAATTGTCAATTGCATATGCTAATATTTGTTGAAGTGTACATGACCATAGACAAAAATTTGACATCTTAAATAGGTTCTGGAAGAACAAAAGAGAGCAAAGGAATCAACGAAAAGGAAGCTTAAAGCGTCTGAAGAGAAGTGCTCCTGAAGTCAAAGTGCTCCTGAAGTGATGACGTCATCAGAAGCATCTAATCAGAAGCTGAAGATCACCAGAAGCTCTAGTTCATCAGGAGATGCAAGACTTAAAGCTTTAAAGGTTGTTCAATGGACTTAATCTCCTCTAAGCATTGCAGAAGACTGGAAGACTAAAGCAACGACTATTTTGAAAGGATTTGAAGCATTGGATGCTTATTCTTTGAAGAGCGTTGACAAAGTACAATTGTACTAAGTGTACAACCACTATCTCCACTACTCATTTTGTGTCTCTACTACAAGACAAGGATAACAGCTCCGTCTGCAACGATGTTCCTACATATTGGGAATGGATTTGAAATTGATCCTTCAGATGACAATAACCATATCAGGCAAACGATCATTGGTGATTGATCAAAGCTTCAAACGACTCTATTTTGATGTGCTGACAATGTGACAACGTCTCTTTTCTACACCTCTATAAAGGAGTGGAGACTTAAAGAATGGTATGTCTGAACAATAAGACTCAACAACAATTTGAAAGCGCCTAAACTCTGTCAAAATTGTTCTGCATCAAAAGTTCACTTAAAATTTCTTATCAAAGTTCATATCTTAGAAATTCTAGAGTCTTAAGAGGTTGTATCTGATTGTATTGTGAACACCACTGATTGTGTATCAAGTGTTCAACATCAAACATTTTTCTTTGTAATTCTGTTTGAATTTAGAAGTTTCTTGCAGTTGTGCTGGAGCATAAGAAGTCTCTTGATTGTGTTCAGGAGCATAGGAAGTCTCTTGCAGTTGTGCTTGAGCATTTGAAGTCTCTTGCTAGTTTTAGCAGTGAGCAATTGTAATCAGATATTACATAGTGAACTCTCCTCGGAAGTGCAAGGGGGACATGACTGACTTCCGGTTTATGGAAGGAACCTGTATAATTTCTCTGTGTCTTTCTTCTCTCTCTCTCTCTCTATATATATATATATATATATATATATATATATATATATCTGTTTTTATCCGCTGCATCTAGTTCTGAACATCACTTCAGAAGTAGAACTCTATTTGCTTCTGATCAGTGTTTTCAGCACAGGAGAAAAAAAAATAAAAAGACAACACAATTCAACCCCCCCCCCCTCTTGTGTTTTTCTCACCTTCAGATTTGTTTTTATTAGATGAAATATGACACTTTTTGGTTGATGTTAATCCATTTTTGGTCGATACGCGCCGACGTATTTTTTGGGATATATAATCTAATGACCAATTTTTTAGGTGATATGTAACTAACCTTTAACTATATATATATATATATATATATATATATATATATATATATATTGTAGTTTCACATTTATTAGTAATTAATGTACATTACGTGTAATGTGTTGCATAATGTGGAAAATTTGATGAATTTCAAACAATTGTGAAACGTTAAAGCATTATCGGTTTTATGTAATGTTACCGAATAATTGATAACCTATGAAATATTGATGTTTGTGATTGTTGGATGTTGTTGTTTCGGTTTGATTTCCTCCGGATTTTCCGTTTGAAATTATAGGTAAAACAGGACAAATTTCCAGGAAAAAAACTAGTGCAGACTGCACTGATTCTGTTAACTGGTGTGAACGGCAGTTAACTGCCGTTGGGTTCCAGCGGTTGTTAACTTCCGGCGTATTATTGAACGCCAGTTAACTTTCGCTGGGGGTAATTATGCAATTTACTTGTGTCATTGTGAAGTTTTCTATGTCAGAAAAACAATTTTCTTTATATATTAACGAGCAATACAATTGCTTGGCACACTAAAGACCTTCCAACATCTTAAGATCCTATTTAGGTTATAAGTTTGTGTTACCAAACTCGTCAACGAGCAATACATATTTATATTACTTGTATTTTATTCTTACATATATAGTTTATATTTTAACTAGCGTTTTGAAGGCACAACTTGCCCATCAATCTGTTCTTCTTATTCTATAATGTGCATAAATTACAAACAATAGTTTTTATGCAATTCTTCTTAAAATAATTTTGATTTCGAATAAAATTATAGGTTTCAAATTTTTTCTCTTTCATCTTGTAACGAACCATACTTATTCTTTTCAAATACGCTAACAATATAACAAATATAATATTTTTTTATCTTTTTGAATGACACCAACAATATAATCTTAGAGTTATGATACATAGACAACCTTAGGTGACAATACACCTCTTAACATCCACACAAAAATCTGACATGTAGTCATGTGGACCCCACACAAAGACACTTTCTCTTTCATCTTCTCTTCTCTCTTCCCAGTGCATGAGTTGTACAAGGGTGTCTATGTAACATTTTTCATAATCTTATTTAGACAAGTTTATTTAAGAGTATAATCGAAAGTGAAAAATCATTCTAAAAGTATTTTTATATATAGTATAAATATCTCCATTAATTTTATTTGTTTGTTTACGTATTTTAATATTTATGTTATTAAAATTTATATCTTGTCAAAAAAAATGTTATATAAATTTATATGTTTTTCAAATTAAATTAAAAAAATTTTAAAAAAATATATTTTTAAAGTTGAAAAGATTCGTATTGGTTTGTGGGGTTAGTCGACAATCTTGAAAGCAGTTTGCGATGTTATCAGTCACATTAATATAAGTTTTATTTTGGCTTGTTCAAAACAAAAACAAAAAAAAAATAATATTATTCTCATTCAAATAAGTGGATTTCTAGTCACTAAACTACTTGATAAAAAAATCTTAATTAAAGTATCTAGACCAATGTACAAAAACAACTCTAAAATTAAATATAAAAATAAACTGTATTTTTGTTCAACATTTGCTTCAAGATATTTCATTAACCACTAACTCAATTCTTATACAAATATAAAGTTAAATCTAAATCAACATCGTAATTATAGAAAACTCCAAAATCAACTTCAGAAAGTCACTCATTCTAAAATTGTTTCAAGTGCTTAACGGTTGAGTTCTTATGGTTTGGGTCATCGAAAAGAAAATGCATTGTTGATATAGATAGTATCGTATTCTATCCCCTTTTTCTAGATATATTATATATTGTTCCTATCAATTAAGTTAAACTTGCATCAATCATAATTAAGTTTTTATATTAACTCTAATTCATTTTTTTTTAGTAAAAACAAGTGTACATCAATATTTTTGCGACTATAAAAGACAAAAAAATATATAAAATAGTTGAAAATTTTAATCAAAATCGTAAACATCAATATTTGTTTATAACATCAATGAATATTGGAGCAAATATTAACTTCGATAAAAATATATTTTATACAAACATATTTAACCTTTTGTTTTTCTTTTTAAAAAAAAAAAAAAAAAAAAACCTTTTTCTTTGTTTGGTTTGGTTTGGTTTGAGAGATAGCTTTTTCCGTTTACTTAGCCGTTAAGGTCACGTGACAATACGCTCCTCCGTTGGATCAAATAACATCAACAAAATCAAAGTAACATGGGGCGGTGGGGTTATTCCTGTAAATTCACATTAAATCCGACCGTTATAGACATTCAAATTCGTTCATATAATACTTTTCCTTTTTCTCCTCTGTTTCTCTCTCAAAACTCTCTCTCTCTCTCTCTCTCTCCAATGGCTAATACAAACACCGATGAACACAACAGTGTAAGATCTTCAATCATGGAATGGAAACAAATGCACCCACTTCACCAAATAGCTGAAACACCAACCCACAAACTCCTCTTAAAGCAATGGCTTAAAGAAGAAGAACTCATCAATGGACGCATAGCTTTAAAAGAAACCCAGATAGATTCAATCCGCAAAGAAATCACAATGCTCTACATCTTTTTCTTCCTTTTCCATTCAACTACCCTCATGCTCCTCTTCAACTCTTCCTCTGTTACAACACCTAAAGCTTGTCACAAATCATGGGTCCCATCACTCTGTTCTCTGTTATTCTCATTGGGGCTTATATGGGCTTTGAGGTATAAGAGTGATGTAGAGGCTCATATGGAGAAGATGCTGTCGAGGGAGAAAGAGGATCGCGGATTGTTGAGGAAATGTGTGGAGGAATTGAAGAAGAAAGGGTTGGAGTTTGATTTGTTGAAGGAAGTTGATGCTTTGAGAAGGGCCAAGAGTTTGAGAGTTGAAAGTAAAGAGGTTAGGAAATGGTCTTCAAGGGATTTTGTTTCTCTGTTTTTCTTCTCAATGGCTTGTTTGTCTCTTGCTGTCATAAGGGTTATCTTGTGTAGTTAGGGATTTGAAATAGAAACATGGGTTTTTTTGGGTTTCTTTTTTTGTTGATGTTTTTGTTACTTGTTATTGATTGGGGTAGATGCAGAATGTACTGTTCTGCTTTTCTTTTTATTTCTATTTTTGTTGTAATTTGAGAATATTAATTGAAATTCATGAAATAATAACTTCTTTAAATTTGAGGCTGTTTTTTACATTGATATTTAGCATGCTTTTTTATTTAATTGGCATGAATTTTTATATTAATCTTGAATTCTTAATAGCTTTATTTTGCATGATGTAAGCCGAAGTGACAAAGTAAACAAGCATAATAGTAACGAATGTGGTTATTGTTATTGTTAGTTTTGATGCTTGTAATGGTCTATTGTACAATTATGCTTGTAATGTTCTTTAATGAACTCAAGACAGCAAACAAGCTACTTAGGTTTTGTGAAAGAATGACTTCAACTTTCTAATTTCGTTCTCTTTGGAATAAACCCTTTACCATGATTTCGTAAGCGCGAATTTCAAAAAGGATTCATATGTTTACCGCTTCCAGGAGAACCGATACAAGCATTGATAGCTTAAGTCATGAGGAGGTGCTGCTAGATACGGGGTACATTCAGCAGTTGGTGAAAGATTGGGCTGAAACAGAAGTCAATGAAGAGGAAACAACATATAAGCTTGAACCGCGACGTCGTAACAAACCAGCATGGACCCGCGACTTTATCATGACAATGCTTAAGTGAAGAATTCCGTTACAAGTTAATAACAAAAAAGTTTAGCACAGTAGTTACTATCCGTTAATATTAGGAAAAGTAGTTTATTTTCCTTTATTATGCTAAGAGTAATAATAGGGAATTTAGTTTCATATTTTGTGTATAAATAACTCCTTTGAGACTTTGGAAGGTATTGAGACATCCACCGACTAGCTTGCTTTACCGCCTCCCTCGAACAATACATGACATCCACCGATGCACGCCTCATGGAATTATCCGAAATTCGACAACAAGGGAACGCACCACCACCAGCCGACATCACTGCCGTCATGAAGACACTCCGCCTGAACGTTCCTCGTTTCGACGGCAAAGGAGTCGAAGATTGGATTTACAAAATCAACAAATTGTTTAACCTCCACCAGTTAGCAACAGAATCGCGCCTCACCATGGTTTCGTTCCATCTAGATGGTGAAGCATCCTCATGGTTTCAATGGATGGAAAAAAAGTGGTGCGATCAACAGCTGGGAGGATTTTCTCAGAGAAGTTCAGAAACGTTTTGGACCCTCCTTATATGAAGATCCACTAGGACGTATTTCTAAACTAATCCATCGCGATACAGTGGCTCGATTCGGATCTGAATTCGAAGAATTGATGAGGATAGAAACGAAGAACTTCGTGGACGAGTTCCAACAGCAGCCATGCCACTCTGCAATCAGTTCCAACAGGGAAATCGCAACTACCCGTGAAATGGCTGTCACCAGCGGAATGGCGTGACAAAGGACTCTGCTTCAGTTGTGATGAAAAATTCCACTCTAATCACCGCTGCAAAAACAGAATGATGATAATGTGTGGTTACAAAGAAGATGAAGATAACAGTGAAACTCAAAGTTATCCAGACGCTACAGAAGAGACGCTTGAAGAGACACCGGAGGTAAGTTTACACTCTCTAACCAATCCGATGAACCCACGCATATTTTGAATTTTTGGCCAAGCACAAAACAGAAATATTAGAAGTGCTAATATAGGCATCAATTATAACTTCATTCAAGAAGGCCTCGTTCAGAAATTGGGATTAACAACAGAGACTGCTAAACACTTCAAGGTATATATGGGTAATGGACAACATCTAAGTTGTCAACAAAAATGTGTGGGGGTGCCACTCGTTATGCAAGGCCATTTGTTTGAAGTGGACCTTTATATTTTACCTATTTGTGGACTATATATTGTTCTGGGCATGCAGTGGTTAAGAACACTAGGCACCTGCTTACATTATCATAATGCTCTCACCATGGAATTTAGATGGAAAGGGAAACAAGTTCGTTTGATGGGTGAGTCTCGCACCAACCCCAGCCCAGTCACCTTCGCACAAATGCGAACCATCCTCGAAGCCGGTGATTTTAGAGGTCTCTTTCATCTTACCGCCACTAAGACCACTACTGTCGCCTCACAACCAAACGACGACAGCAACATTTCTACTATTGATGCCTCCCTACCAGTTGAAGCGCAAGGCATACTATTACGACATCATAAGGTTTTCACCACACCATCTCAATTACCACCGTACCAAAGCAGCGATCACCGAATTCATTTGCAAAATGGATCCTCACCGGTTAACGTACGACCCTACCATTACCCCTATTTTCAGAAAGATACCATGGAGAAGTTGGTTCAAGAAATGCTTGATTGTGGCTATATTCGTCCCAGTAATAGTCCTTATTCTTCGCCAGTGCTCTTAGTTTTAGAAAGAAGGATGGCTCTTGGCGATTTTGTGTTGACTATCGCGCCCTCAACAATATCACCATTAAAGACAGTTTTCCAATTCCCACCATTGACGAACTATTAGATGAGTTAGGCGGTGCAGTCATATTCTCAAAACTTGATCTTAGAGCTGGGTACCATCAAATTCGCATGGATAACCGTGACATTCACAAAACATCATTCCGCACGCACAATGATCACTATGAGTTTCTGGTCATGCCATTTGGACTCACTAACGCCCCTTCTACCTTCCAGTCAGCCATGAACGACGCCTTCCGACCCTTTTTACGACGCTTTGTCACTGTTTTCGTTGATGACATCCTAGTTTACAGCAAGAGGAGTATTCAAGAGCATGTGTCTCACCTGCAGCAAGTGTTACAATGTCTGGAAGATAAGGAATTTTTTGCCAAGGGAAGCAAGTGTCAGTTCTTCCAAAAATCTGTGGAATACTTGGGTCACCGGTGCAATGCATAACTGGCCAAAACCAAAGAACCTTAAACAACTAAGAGGTTTTTTGGGACTTAAAGGATACTACCGACGTTTCGTAGCTAATTATGCAACAATAGATGCACCTCTAACCGAATTACTCAAAAAAGATAACTTCACGTCGGATGACAAAGCCAACGACGCATTTGAGCTCTTAAAACACACAATGACGGTAACACCAGTTCTAAGGCTTCCTTTTCACCAAACAATTTATAGTTGAAACAGACGCATCCAACATAGGAGTAGGAGGAGTTCTAATGCAAGATAAACACCTAATTGGCTTCTTTAGCAAAAACTTGGGGAGAGGAGCATCAGCGTACCATAGAGAATTGCGAGCCATTGTGGAAGCTATAACCAAATGGCGGCAATATCTGCTTGGTAGACACTTCATTGTTCGCACTGATCATAAGAGTCTTCGTGAACTACTGACCCAAGTAGTACAAACCCCTGATCAACACCATTACCTCCGCAAGCTATTGGGATTCAATTTCACTATCGAGTACAAATCAGGCTCCACTAACTCAGCAGCGGACGCTTTGTCTCGACAATTTGAAGACGATCAGACCACCTTGCAGCTGGCGCTATCGTTAGGTCAATTTGATTTCATAAAGAAATTAAGACAAGAGAATACAACCATGGAAGACCTCAAAGCTCTTCACCAACAAATTCAACAAGGTAAGGGAAAGGAATCCGGTTTTGATGTGCATGATGGTCTATTGCGGTCTAAAGGACGACTATACATCAGCAAACATTCGACACTTATGGCTCTTCTATTGAAGGAATTCCACGAGTCATATATTGGAGGACATGCAGGCGTGGAACGCACATTTCATCGCTTAAATGCAAACTTTTCATGGGAAAGGATGCGTCAGGAGGTTAAGACATTTGTCTCTCAATGTTTTACCTGTCAAACCGTTAAGTATGCGACCACTCCTCCAAATGGGTTGCTGCAACCTCTACCACTACCGGAGCGAGTATGGGAAGATGTGGCACTTGATTTCATTGTAGGACTCCCCCCGTCGAACAACAACACATCCATACTAGTAGTGATTGATCGATTCACCAAATATGCACATTTTGGAGCTCTTCCCACTCATTACACTACATCCAAGGTAGCTGAGTTGTTCACAAGCCAATTTTGGCGTAATTTGTTTGATCTAATGGGCACTAAACTCAAGATGAGCTCATCTTACCATCCTCAAACTGATGGGCAAACAGAGATCACAAATAGATATGTTGAACAATGTTTGAGAGCTTTTGCAGCCGATTACCCTAAGAAATGGGGAAGATTCCTAACCTAGGCCGAATACCACTACAACACTAGTCATCATTCAGCAATAACCATGACACCCTTTATGGGCGTCCTCCCCCCCACCATTCCAACATATGTGCGTGGGAAATCCAAAATTCAAGCAGTAGAAGGCGACCTGTTGACGAGAGATGAAATTCTACAACACCTAAAGAAGAACTTGATGCACTCTCAACACTGGATGGTGCAACAAGCCAATAAACATCGCATTGACATGCAATTTGAGGTAGGTGATTTGTGTAACGTCCTCTTTGAATTATTTGTTTTATTTGATTATTTTATTGAGTTTAGAGTCTTTTTGAATAATTTATTTGATTTATGATGATGTGTGTTATTTTTGTGTTATAAGTTGGTGTTTTAGTAGCATATTATATTATAGGGATAGGATCAAATGACACCGTGGTGTCAAATTAAATTTGACACCAAATCATAACCATTAATTCAACTTTAATCCGACGTCTCTCATCAATTCATTAAATGCTCACATGCTTATCAAATTATCTAATTTTTAATTTTAGAAACAATTTATTCTTTCTTTTTTTGATTAATTATTTACCATTTGATTTCTCCCTACAATTTCTTTTTTTTACTAATCTTTGTTCAATCATCTTTGTATTGACTACTCTTTCATTTGTTGGATAGTAGTATTCTTGAGTTCATGCTGCTAATATTCTTGTATCGGATGTTCTAACATTTGTGTTTTGCTTTCGTTTAGTAGCATAAGTTCTTTTTTATTTTTTGGTGCAATGTGCTCTTTATAAATCAATTTCCTTTGGTTCTTCTAGGAAAAAAAAAAAAAAAGGTTAATAGGAATAAAAAAAATAAGGATGATAAGCCCTAAAAAAAAGAATGACAGTGAATAATTTTTGGCAAACAAACTATAATAATACCAATAGAGAATTTTTGGTAAATAATTAATCAAAAAAAGAAAGAATAAATTGTTTCTAAAATTAAAATTTATATAATTTGTTAAGCATGTGAGCATTCAATGAATTGATGAAAAACGTCGGATTAAAGTTGAATTAATGGTTATGATTTGGTGTCAAATTTAAATTTGACACCATGGTGTCATTTGATCCTATCCCTATATTATAATATATATATTATTTGGTGTAGGGATATTATGTTATTTGTTAGTATAATATATATATATATATATATATATATATATATGTTATTTGGTGTATAAATATATTATATTATATTATATTATCTAGTGTAGAAATATATTTGTTATAGAAATATATTTGTTATTTGGTGTAGAAGTATTTTATATATATATTAAAATAGAATATTGAGACTTTGCGGGCTGATTTGGGAATTTAGAAGAGTTTAAGAGAATAAGTGGAGTTAAGAGAAAATAGGTAGGTTAAGGTTATAAAAAGAGAAAAGCGAGAAGTCAGAATAGTTTTTCACGTACAACCAGTTTTTGGAGAAAAAGGGAGAAAACCTGGAGAAGAGGAGGAACGAGAAGAGAATCTTGCAATCGATTTCTTAAGGTAAGGGTGAGACTAACATTCAATAATCTTAAATCTATGATTCTGAAAATTGTATTTAACATGTTGTAGGTTTAGTTTTTGAGAATTTGGGAATTAAGGTTAAGAGTGATGATTGTGATGGTTTTGAATGAAAGTGAAGTTGAATAATATAGGTTGCTTTTTCTGATTTTTCTTTTCATCTCTGCCCCGAATTTGAAATGAAATCTGGTATTGATAGGTCCAGAATTGGTCTTAGGTGTAAACACGAAAGTTGTAGGTATGGATGTTAGTTTTTTAATGCCGTTCATCTGACGTCAAAAAGATTTATAGAACTTGAGTTATGGTCAAATTACTGCACGTAGGTCACAGTGAATTTTTATGAATTTCAGCACAACTTTGTCCGAATTTGAAATGAAAACTGGTATTGATTGGTACAGAATTGGTCTTAGGTGTAAACACGAAAGCTGTAGGTATGGACGTTAGCTTTCTAATGCCGTTGGTCTGACGTCAAAACGATTTATATAACTTGAGTTATGGTCAAATTACTGCACGTAGGTCACAGTGAATTTTTATGAATTTCAGCACAACTTTGTCAGAATTTGAAATGAAAACTGGTATTGATTGGTACAAAATTGGTCTTAGGTGTAAACACGAAAGTTGTAGGTATGAATGTTAGCTTTCTAATGCCGTTGGTTTGACTTCAAAAGGATTTATAAAACTTGAGTTATGGTCAAATTACTGCACGTAGGTCACAGTGAATAATTGAATATGATTGATGAATTAGTATATGTATGTTTATGCTGTGAATACGATATTGTCCATGATTGATGAAGTGTTATATGTATATATGATGTCTTAAGATGTTGATTATTATTTGATGTTGTTATATCTTGAGGTGTTTAAGTGCTGCATATGTTGATGTTGTTGGTTATGTGAAATAATTATATGTCTTATGTGGAAAATGTATGATGTTTAAGTTGTTGATGTTTTTCATTAATATTGTTATGTTGAGAATTGCTTGTGCTGTTTCTGTTGCTGTTGAATATTGATTAAGTTGCAGATGTTGGTTTAAGTTGTCTAAGTTGTAAGTTGTCGTTCCAAAGTATTGGAGTCTTAAGTTGTTGATGTTGTCTAAGTTGTTGAAGTTGTAGTTGAAGCTGTTGTTGGTGACTGTTTATGTTCAGGTGTTTTGTGAGAGGTGGTGTACTCTTACGTTTTTATTCTTTAAGAGGTGGTGTACTCTTACTTGTCGTTTTATAAGAGGTGGTGTACTCTTACGTTGTTATTCTTTAAGAGGTGGTGTACTCTTACTTGTCGTTTTATAAGAGGTGGTGTACTCTTACGTTGTTATTCTTTAAGAGGTGGTGTACTCTTACTTGTCGTTTATAAGAGGTGTTGTACTCTTACGTTGTTATTCTTTAAGAGGTGGTGTATTATTACGTTGTCGTATTATAAGAGGTGGTGTACTCTCACGTAGTTGTGTTGTCAGGTTGACGTTGTCGTTGATGAATTTTTGAAGTTGTTGATAAAGACAAACCATGAAATATTAATGATTATGTTGTGTTGCTTATATTATTATGAGATGATGATTAAATATGTGTTGTTATGTTATGATGAGATGATGAATATGTTGTTGTTATATTATTATAAGATGATGAATATGTGTTGTTGTATTATTATTAAGTGATGATTATGTTGTGTTGTATATGATTGTTATTATTAAGTGATGATTATGTTGTGTGGTCTAAGTTATTATGAGATGATGATTACGTTGTGTGTTAAAGATGATATTTATGATGTGATGATCTATGTTGGTTATGATTTGGTTATTATGTGCTATATGATGAAGTTTATAATATGATGAATATGAAGTTAATGATAATTAGAAGTTGGTTGAGTTATTAAGAATCATTACATAAATGATTATTATTACTAATAGATGAATTTATTTATGTTGTTAAATATAATTAATGAATTATATGCTTGATATTATTGTTTTGTGAAATCTCACCCCTTCTGCTTGGAAATGTTGCTCTTCGTATGAGTAACTTGCATGTGATCGAGTTTAAGTTGCTGTTAGATTGCTGTCGTGAGTGGATTATCTCTCATGTGTATCTTTAGGTGCTCTGATACGTAATGGGATGGGAACTTTGTTGCATGCTTTTCTATTCCTTATGTATTGCTTATGAATTTACATGATTAAGTTGTTAATTGGATTTCTATGAGATACTTTGATGAGGCCTTCGTGCCAAAATTATTTTAGATGTTCGAATAAATTCCGCTGCGAAGTATTAAATATTATGTTATTGAATTTTGAAGATAATTAGTTAATTATTCCGTTTATGATTTTAAGAAAAGAAGTGTGACATTCCGTTTATGTGAATTACTCTAATTAATTAAATGAAATTTTTACGTTGGGAAAACGGGGTGTTACAATTTGGTCCTTGTGAAACTTCAACCTTATAGGCAAGCAATGGTGGCTGCTAGACTGAATCACAAGATTTGTAGAAGATTCTTTGGGCCATTTCCGGTGATAGAACACATTGGTGCTGTAGCATATAAGCTAGGTCTGCCACCTGGAAGTCGCATTCATCCCACATTCCACATATCCCTCCTGCGAGCTTACAAAGGATCAGCTACTGACAAATTTTACCCATTTCCAAAAGAAAGTATTGTCAACCGGCCTTTACTGCACCTAATAGATATCTTGGCTGGACGCATTTGCAAGCAACAAGGTCGTACTCACAAACAAGTTTTGGTACAGTGGTCTCATAGCCAACCAGAGGATGCTACTTGGGAGGATTTATCATCATTCGTCGAGCTTTATGGCATCCCTGACCTTGAGGACAAGGTCAATTTCAAGGAGGGCAGTCGTGATAGCTTAAGTCATGAGGAAGTGCTGCTAGATACGGGGCACATTCAGCAGTTGGTGAAAGATTGGGCTGAAACAGAAGTCAATGAAGAGGAAACAACAAATAAGCTTGAACCGCGACGTCTAACAAACCAGCATGGACCCGCGACTTTATCATGACAATGCTTAAGTGAAGAATTACGTTACAAGTTAATAACAAAAAAGATTAGCACAGTAGTTACTATCCATTAATTATTAGGAAAAGTAGTTTATTTTCGTTTGTTATGCTAAGAGTAATAATAGGGAATTTAGTTTCATATTTTGTGTATAAGTAACTCCTTTGAGACTTTGGAAGGTATTGAGAATTATTTCGTGAAAGAGATTTGGAGTTTGACATTGATTCGAAGAGTGCACTTTACTTTACCGTATCAAGTATGATCATGAGCGCCGCACAACAATAACGCCTAGACATTGAGGAGAAATGAAGTAACGATGATCATGAGCGCCACACAAATGACAACACCTCTAATCACTCCATGCAAGCGCAAATTCAAATGTGGTTATGAGAGTAATTTGACCATTAGGTTTTGCCTAAGCTTGTGGAGTGTTCTTTTCTTCTATTCATAGAGAGTGAGTCACTCAAACCCTAAAGACTCTTACCTTGGGTATAACCTAAAAGCTTAATCGGTCATTTGGTTTCCTAACTAATTTTTTGTTTTCATTTTGGTCACATAATTTGTAAAATCAACTTTTTGGTCCCTTATGTTTGTCTCCTTCATTCAAATAAATCCTTTTATGTTAACTTTAACTTCAAATATCTATGCTAGACCAATCTTAAAAGTGGTCCACCATAGATCTTATTAATTATTTTAATTTGAACCGTTTTATCTATTTTTTAAAAGAGGACCATTAGATTACGCAGGTCTATTTTATCTTACGATGTACCACTAACACCCAACATTTTTAGACTTTTCTTCATCTTTTTCCCTCAACTTCTTCACCATCTTCATATAATCTTCATCAATAGTTATAAAAAAAAAATCCAAAACAAAAAACAAAAAAAAAACACCATATGAAGATGTTTGTGATTCAAAAGCAAACTGCTTGGTGCATAACATTCAGGAAGCTGTACAAATCCAACCATAACAGATTGCAAATAACTCTATAAAATCTACTCTCAGTATGTCTTTGTCCTCTTCTGCCATTGGACCAGATGAAATGAACACCTCTTGTTGGTAAATGTTTGTCACTTTGAGTTTGATTAGTATATTTAGATTTGGGCTATTATAGTTAAGCATTTGACACTTAAAAAAATTCATGTTTGATTCATTATTTCTTAAAAAAATTATTTTTTTTATACGGAGATGTGTATAATATTCTAAATATGTGTGTAAGTTTCTTGATAATTAGTATGTTTAAAATGGTTACCCTTCAACAAAAAATAATAAGTTTATGTTTTTACCATAGTATTTATTACAAGTTGCAAAAAATTATGTAAATGCAATTGAAAATTTTAAAGGGATCCCAATAAAAAAGGACAGAGAAAAATTAAACAATAGTTTTGTATTTCAAAATTGAATTAGTATTAATTATCATAGTTGTGAAGTTTTACCTATATATATATATATATATATATATATATATATATGTGTGTGTGTCTATGTTCACACTTGCCTCGTCATTTATGTTTTGATAGCACATCACATCTTCAAAATGTTAGCCATGTGCTATGTCACCATCCTCCTTTCTCTTATATCTTCTTTATGTAATGCTTCTAATGATGTCATGCTTCAGGAAAACCAAACCATGAATACCATCCCCGTCTCCAATATCACTAAAGTCTTTATTGCATTGCCTCTAAATTCAGAATCGTTGCACTTTGATTGTGAACCTGAGGAGGTGGGAAGTTTCGATACACAACCAGGAAAAACACTTGAATGGCATGTTTCTGGTAACGAAATTGTGTCATGTTCGGTGTATTGGGGTCATTTCTGGTCCTTTTTCCAAGCAAACTATGACCAAAGTGGCCCTATTAAACCCGATTTTTGGATAATAAAGAGTGATGGATTTTTCCATACAATAGACCATATCCATTGGGAAAGAAGGGCTATTTGGAGGGAGAAACCAATAACTTGATGCTAATATTTCTTGATGTGATATGGGATTTGTAATATTTCATTTGTCAAAAAACATATTAATTAATAAATGGATCCCTTATCTTATTTTTTCTTGATATATCATCTTTTACTATGATATAGACTAGGATAAATTACCCAAGAATCCATCATATAAGATTGATTTCATCAATTTTTAGTTTTTCTTATTTTCCATACCTTACCACCGCCTTTAACAGTGATATGTACTCCTTATTTTATAGTAATCAAAAACAAATTGAATTACTGGTAAATTGGATTGCATAAAGGATTCCACCAGTTGAAATAATTATTGCAAATAAATATGTCATAATTAATGTGATTTTCTTTTTTTTTTCTTTTCTTTTTGACTTATGAGTGTTTTGGTCTAGTCCCCTCATGTAAATATTTTTCTATTTCTTTTTAATAAATTTTTTGAGTTCGGTAATATAAGATGGAGGTTTCGCAGAATGTCATCTTAGTTGGGATGTCATTGTTTCCTCCTGATACATGTCGTTTATCCCGACTTATAA
The DNA here is from genome assembly GCF_003473485.1 of Medicago truncatula. Lineage (NCBI taxonomy): Eukaryota > Viridiplantae > Streptophyta > Magnoliopsida > Fabales > Fabaceae > Medicago > Medicago truncatula. The sequence continues at coordinate 21,265,232 of NC_053049.1, forward strand.
AAAAAATGAATTAACAATTATTTTAACACAAGTTTATATTGGTTTTTTCCCACAATATCTTTTCTTTATTAGCATTTATTACTTCAAAATTTATACTTTCAACGCTGAATTTTGGTTTAAGAAAAGTCAGTCAAATCTAAAAGACAAAAAAATTCCTCTTATCCTACTTTTTTATTTGTTCATTAATCCCTTTCATTTTTTTAATAATTTCTCTTTTTCATCTTCTACAATGATATATAAAGAAAAACGTACCTACAGGATTTATTTTTTCATATCAATTCCATAATTTTTTTGTATTTCTCATAAAATTTTCTCAATCAGACTATTGGTAAGGTAAACATGTATCGGAAGGAATAAAGATGCATAGGTATGCAAAGATACATTGGGAAGGAGAAAATTAATGCATTGAAGTTTAAATAAAGAAGTACAATGCATTGGAAATATAGAATACTCCATCCGGTCTCAAATGTAAGCAACTTTTCATTTGTAGGTTCATTCAGTAAATATGTATCTGGTCATGTATGTGGTCAATATGACCACATACATCATTTACTGAGTGAACCTAAAAAATGAAACGCTGCTTACATTTAAGATCGGAGGGAGTACAATTAAAGTCTATAATAAGCTGTTAAATTTTACATTGGGAATGAAAATATGCATTCTAAGTAAGCAAACAATAATTTAAAATAATTTTAAAAGTCAAATGTATTTGATCCATGTTACGTTTGAAATTTAATTATTTTAATTCATTTTGCCTTATACTTTGTAATTTAGGCCTAATTTCAAATTTGGAATGTGTGAAACAAGATGGCTCAGCTAGGGTTTGACCCTTTCATGAGCGCATCCCTTTGCCTCGATTGATTTTCCATTGATTGCTCACAATATTTGCATGATTTGATTCACTTTCTTCAAGTGGCCTTCACGTGTTTTCCAATTGGAATTCAAAGAGGCCTTCTTATTCTTTCGTGATCAATTCAAATAGGTTCTTCTCTCATTGTATTCTCATTGCTTCATTGAATTATAAGTGTGGATTCCACTAATTGCTTCTCTCCTTGGATTATCATTAATTGTGCTATTCTCATATTTTGAGGTTACGTAAGCCTTTTTGGCCTGATTCTTTCATACCTAGAATCGGGTCTGGTGCTTTGCAGTCAAGCTCTTGATGGCATACATGTTTCCCCTAGCCGTGTGTGTCCGACACCATTCCTTCAGCAGTTGTGCAACTACTTCCTTCAGCAGTTGTGCAACCACCTTCAGTAACAGCTAAATCATTTGTAGCACCCTTAGCGAGTCAGAATGTGATTGATGACAAACCTCTCCATGCTCCATGCTTCAAAGGAGATGCTTTGAGCATCCAAATCGGTCAGGACGAGTATATTAGGGGTGTAAAGGAATGCAAGAATTCGTTACGGGATCAATTAACTCTTAACAAGGGGGATAAGCCGTATTCTGCACGAGACCTAAGTACCAAAATAGGAAAGCTTTGGGAAACATTGGCGGGCTGGAAAATGGTGCCTCTCGGCAAAGGTTACTATGACTTCCACTTTGACTTGGCGGATGATCTACGGAAAATATGGGCAGCAGGCACAGTCAACCTCAATCCGGGTTTGTTAAGATTATCTCGTTGGACCAAATATTTCAAATATCTTTCTCAAAAACAGACACATCGCTTTGGATTCACTTGGTTGAGTTACCGCAGGAATATTGGCAGGAGAGAACTTCGAAGGAAATCGCAAGCGCGGTTGGCACCCCGATTGACATTGATGGATCTACAAGAAACTGCACTTTTGGTCACTATGCAATGATTTTAGTTGACATGGATATATCAAAGAGAACATGTGATGAAATTCTTGTCGAGAGAGAAGGCTTCACTTTCACAGTGGAAGTACAATATGAGAGGAGACCGTTGTTTTTCCATCACTGTTACTTTATTGGACACAATCTCTCCACTTGTCGATGTTTACATCTCCATCCACCAAAGGACAAGAATGATTGTGGGAAGCAACTTACTATTGTCGAAGTAGCACCCCCTAAACCAACTCAGCAGTACAATGATGTGGGAGCTTCCAGTTCAAGTTACTTCAACAGTTACTGCTACTTAAAGGGTGCCGGTTTCTTCTGCTCCTACATCATTTCCTTCGACTTCACTAGTTATTTGGGATACTTCGACTTCAACATTTATTATCCCGACGTTGCATTCTAACTCACAGTTAGGGTCGGTTTCTATTGTTACTTCGACAGTGGCTACTTCTCAGATGGTCGTCTATGTGTCCATGCCGTCTTTTTCGTCAAACTCTTTCAGTTTTCCTCTACATAATGTGTTTACAGAATTTCTCTTGAGGAGTTGCCATGTGATATGCCAGTGTTAAAGGTTGTTTGCCCTGTTGTGCACGTTGACGTGCATTCCGAGAGAGCAGAGCAATTGCATCCGACATCGCGGGAAAAGTTGGAGAACCCCATAGTGGACGATGTCACTGTTACGCTTTCTAATGATGTGGAACACAATCATTCGAGCCCGCGGGAGATGGTGGAGAGTCTCAACGGTCCCCATGAGCGTGTGTGATGAACACTATTTTGTGAAAATTGTTCATATTTGACTTTTAATTATGAATTGATAAAAGTTGCTTGCTGAAAGATTAATTAAAGGCACAAAACACAAGAAATGAACTAAAAATATTGTTAATGAAAGGGTGTGCCAAAAGGAAACGAAAATTATGTATTGGGATTAATTTTGACAATGATTTGAGTTGAAAATGAGAATTTGGTTTTGAATTGGTGTTTAGGCTGATTTGTGGTTTCAAACAAGAAATAGAATGGAGAGTTTAGGGACGCCACATGTAATGCCCTATTTTAATATTTATTTATTTTATTGAGTTTATAGTCTATTTTTATGACTTGTGTGATTTATATAATTTTTGTGAGGTGTTGTTGATTTATTAAGTGGCTTATTTTATTATTATTAGAATAAGTCTTGAAAATAGAAATAAGATTAAGTTGTGGGGCTGTTTTGAGGATTTAGAGAATTTAGTGGATTAAGTGGAAATAATATAAAATAGATGGGAAGAGATAAATAGGAGAAACTAGGTTTAGAATTATCTTCACATACAACCAGTTTTGGAGAAAAGGAAGAACAAGAGGAGAGAAGAATCAAGAGAGAGCTGCGTATCGATTTTCTTAAGGTAAGGGTGGGACTAACATTCAATCTTCTTAAGCCTATGATTCTGATAATTAGATTTAACATGTTAGAGGTTTAATTTTGGGAATTGGGAATTAGGTTTTCCATTGTTGAGTTTGATTAGAAAAGTGTAGAAACCATGGTAATTGTGTTAAGAATTGATGTTCAGGTTGTAGAATAATCATAGGTTAAGTTTCCAAACAAATTTGAGAGTTTGTGTTTGAGTCTAGTGAATTAATAGTGATTCTTAAGTGAAAAACGCATTGTTAAACTAATTTTTGAACTGCTGTGAAGCTCAAAATCGGCCACCGAGTTTCCAAAATCGGCCACCGAGTTTCCAAAATCGGCCACCGATTTCTGAGCTGATTTTCTAGCTTTGGTTCGACGAAAATCGGCCCCCGATTTTCTGTCAGGCAAATCTGGAAAATATTCATAATTTTCACCCTTTTCTGTTTTGAATTTGCTCTCGGTGTAAACATGAAATTTTAGATAATTTTGTTAGTTTTTCAATGGCTTTGGTTTGACTTGAAAATGATTTTTAGTTTTTGAGATATGATGAAAATACTCCAAGGAGGTCTTAGTGAAACCTTATGAAAATTCAACATAACCGTTTCTAAGTTAATCCAAAACTTATGGGATAATTTCAACCCTCAAAACTAGAAGTACTATGAGTTCAATTAAGGTGTTTAAGAGTATTTAACCTATGTTGTGAGTTGATCCTTGGGGTAGGAATGGAGGTTGAATATAATATTACTGATGATCTGTGAAGTTGTTATAATATGATTTAATGTTGATAGTAATGTAATATATTTGTATATGCATTATGTGAATTATATAAGATGTTTAAGTTGATGTTGATTATCATTTGATGTTGTTATATCTCGAGATGTTTACGTGCTTCCTATGTTGATGTTGTTGGTTATGTGAAATATTTATATGCCTTATGTGGAAAATGTAAGATGTTTAAGTTGTTGGTGCTTTTCATTAATATTGTTATGTTGTGAATTGCTTGTACTGTTTCTGTTGTTGTTGCATATTGATCAAGTTGCAGGTGTTTGTCTAAGTTGTAAAGTTGTAAGTTGTCTTTCCAAAGTGTTCCAAAGTATTGGAGTCTTAAGTTGTTAATGATGTCTAAGTTGTTGTTGGTGACTGTTTATGTCCAGGTGTTTTGTGAGAGGTGATGTACTCTTACGTTGTTGTTTTATAAGAGGTGGTGTACTCTTATGTTGTTGTTCTATAAGAGGTGGTGTACTCTTACGTTGTTGTTTTATAAGAGGTGGTGCACTCTTACGTTTTTTTTGTGAGAGGTGGTGTACTTTTATGTGGTCGTATCATAAGAGGTAGTGTACTCTCACGTAGCTGTATTGTCAGGTTGACGTTGTCATCGTCGAATCGTTGAAGTTGTTGTTAATGACAAACAATGAAATATTACTGATTATGTTGTCGTTTATATTATTATAAGATGATGAATATGTTGTTGCTTATGTCATTATAAGATGATGATTATGTTGTTGTTTATATTATTATGAGATGATGATTATGTTGTTGTTTATATTGGTTATGAGTTAATGATGGTTAAAAGTGGATTGGACTATTAATGAAGCACTATATGAAGAATTATTATTATTAATTAACAATGTTTATGTTGTTTAATTTAATTGTTGAATTATATGTTTAATATTATTGTTTGTGAAATCTCACCCCTTCTGCTTGGAAATGTTGCTATTCATATGAGTAACTTGCAAGTGACCGAGTTTAAGCTGTTGTTAGATTGCTGTCGTGAGTGGACTATCTCTCATGTGTGTCTTTAGGTGCTCTGATACGTAACGGGATGAGAACTTTGTTGCATGCTTTTCTATTCCTTACGTATTACTTTATGAAGTTTATGACTATGTTTTTAGACTGGATTTCTATGAGATATTTATGATGAAGCCTTCGTGCCAAAGACTACTATTTTTAGATGTTGAAATAAATTCCGCTGCGAAGTTTTGAATATTTATGTTGATTGAAATTTGAAGAAAAATTAGTTAATTATTCCATTTATGATTTTTAAGAAGTGTGACATTCCGTTAATGTGGATTACTCTGATTATTTAAATGAAATTTTTATGTTGGGAAAACGGGGTGTTACACCACACTTTCTAATCCTAGAAAATTATAAGTCTATGGAATGAAGATCACCACAAGAAAAGGATTCTTGATATGATCAATACAAGGTCCAATCAAGAACCTAAAGAGCAATTACTCACTTTTTTAACAAAAATTAACTTGCCTTTTTATTCAATTTTCGTGTCTTATATATAGGTAGGAGGGACACTTGTTGAATTACAAAGAAAAAAATGCAAATAACTCTTAAGATTCCTTCAACCAAATTAATCTATCGTTATTTCCTATGGCTGAAGTAAATTAACATGAATACAAGAAATGGTTCCAAGACAAATCAATGAATTAGGGTGACTGGTCTTGATGATCATGATGATGGACGTGATTTTGATGATGATGGTGGTTTCATATGCTGAAATGAAATGCCTTCATTGTCTCATTGATGTCTTGTCTCTTTCCTCTTCAATTCTTGCATTCTTTCCTCCTTCAGATTAAATGCTCTTTAATGCCTTGTTTTTCTTTTGTCTTCAGCACTCCTTTGCACGAAATAAACACACAAAACATTCCATTTAAAGCTTTGGAAGCTTTAAAATGGATTAAACACACAAAATAACCATACTTAGTATTTTTGGGCCAAAATTGGTCTCTTACACTTTTTATTACAACATAACAAGAACAACTAAATAAAATGGGCAGCAAGAGATGCGCCCCACCCCTCATCCAATGGTTTGATGCACATGACCATTTTATCCTCCATGCTTTCTAGTGTAGGTTTGGACTCCAAGAATTTTGCAACAATTGAGTTAGGGCCTCCTTAGCTTTCTTGGTCCTCGACCTTGTCATTGGTCCTCCTAGCCCTTGAATTGAAGCACTTGTGTCATGGACAACCATGCCCTCATCATCCTCTCCCTCTTGAAAGGAATTCGTCCGTGAATTGAAATCACCATTACCTACATCAAAAGGAGTTAAGTCAGCAACATTAAAAGTAGCACTTATATCATACTCTCCGGGTAACTCAAGCTTGTATGCATTGTCATTGATCCTTTCTAGCACTTGAAATGGTCTGTCACCCCTTGGTTGAAGTTTTGACTTCCTTTGTTTAGGAAACCTTTCTTTCTTTATATGCACCCAAACCCAATCACCGGGTTCAAAAATCACCCTCTTCCTTCCTTTGTTTGCATTTTTAGCATACCCTTCATTTTTCTTTTCAATTTGCAACTTCACTTGCTCATGCATTTTCTTCACAAACTCAGCTTTGTCTTTTCCATCTTTATGCTTCAAAAAAGAATTGTTAGGCATAGGTAACAAATCAAGTGGAGTTAGTGGGTTAAAACCATAAACAACTTAAGGTGACATTTTTGTAGTACTATGAACCACACGATTGTAAGCAAATTACACATGGGGTAAACATTCTTCCCACAATCTCAAATTTCTTGTAAGAATACTTCTAAGAAGAGTAGAGAGAGTTCTATTTACTACCTCAGTTTAACCATCTGTTTGAGGGTGACAAGTTGTTGAGAATAGTAACTTTGTTCCAATCTTACCCCACAAGGTCCTCCAAAAGTGACTTAAAAATTTTGTGTCACGATCTGAACCTATGCTCCTTGGAACTCCATGAATGCGCACAATCTCCTTGAAAAACAAATCAGCCACATGACTTGCATCATCTACCTTTTTGCATGCAATGAAATGTGCCATCTTGGAAAACCTATCAACAACAACAAAAATAGAATCTTTCCCATTCTTTCTTCTAGGTAAACCCAAAACAAAATCCATGGAAATGTCAACCCAAGGAAATTCAGGAGTTGGTAACGGTGTATAAAGACCATGAGGCAAAACGTTTGATTTGGCATTTTTACACACTATGCATCTTTCATACAACTTTTGGACATCAATTTTCATATGAAGCCAATAAAAATGCTCTTGCAACAACTCTAAAGTTTTAACAACCCCAAAGTGTCCCATTAATCCCCCTCATGCGCCTCTTTTAAAAGCAAAGTTCTTATGGAACATTTTGGCACACGTAATCTTTTTTCTTTAAATAAATAACCATTGTGCCTAAAATATCCATTAATGGCAGTATGTTCACAAGATAAAAATTTTGATGAAAAATCAATATCACTTTCATATAAACTCTTAATTTGCTCAAGTCCAAAAACTTTAGTTTCAAGAGTGGAGAGTAAGGCATACCTTCTTGAAAGTGCATCTGCAACCACATTAGATTTACCTCTTTTGTGTTTGATCACATATGGGAATTGTTCAAGAAACTCAACTCACTTGACATGTCTCTTGTTCAACTTACCTTACCCTTTTAAATGTTTCAAAGATTCATGGTCACTATGAATGACAAATTCTTTGGGCAGTAGGTAATGTTGCCAAGTTTGCAATGATCTAAACAAAGCATACAATTCTTTATCATAAGTGAAGTAATTAAGGGAAGCACCCTTTAACTTCTCACTAAAATAAGCAATTGGGTGTCCTTCTTGCATCAAAACAGCCCCAATTCCAACATTAGAAACATCACATTCAATTTCAAAAGATTTGGAAAAATTTGGTAATGCTAAAATTGGTGCTTTGGTAAGTTATTCTTTAAGTGCAGCACCTAAGGAGCAATTACTCACTTTTTTAACAAAAATTAACTTGCCTTTTTATTCAATTTTTGTGTCCTATATATAGGTAGGAGGGACACTTGCTGAATTACAAATAGAAAATGCAAATAACTCTTAAGATTCCTTCAGCCAAATTAATCTATCATTATTTCCTATGGCTGAAGTAAATTAACATGAATACAAGAAATGGTTACAAGACAAATCAATGAATGAGGGTGGCTGGTCTTGATGATCATGATGATGGACGTGATTTTGATGATGATGGTGGTTTCATATGCTGAAATGAAATGTCTTCATTGTCTCATTGAAGTCTTGTCTCTTTCCTCTTCAATTCTTGCATTCTTTCCTCCTTCAGATTAAAAGCTCTTTAATGCCTTGTTTTTCTTTTGTCTTCAGCACTCCTTTGCACGAAATAAACACACAAAACATTTCATTTAAAGCTTTGGAATCTTTAAAATGGATTAAACACACAAAATAACCATGCTTAGTGTTTTTGGGCCAAAATTGGTCTTGCACTTTTTATTACAACATAACAAGAACAACTAAACAAAATGGGCAGCAAGAGATGCGCCCCACCCCTCCTCCAATGGTTTGATGCACATGACCATTTTATCCTCCATGCTTTCTAGTGTAGGTTTGGACTCCAAGACTTTTGCCACCAATTGTGTTAGGGCCTCCTTAGCTTTCTTGGTCCTCGACCTTGTCATTGGTCCTTCTATCCCTTGTTTTCATTGTTTTATAAATCACCTTTGTACAAGACTCTTCATTTGCTGTAAAATGATTACTCAAATATCAAATAGATATCGTTTTCTCTTCCTCGTCAGTTTATTTTTCATGCTCAGTTACACTAACTTCTTTATTTTTCAACAAATAAAGAAGCTCCAAAAATCTAGGTGTGTCCCTCAAAAGGACACTGCCCCAACACAAACATCTAAAAGCACATGTGGCTTAGCAAACAAAATCAAACTCATAGATCCATCGCTTCGTCTTGTTCCCAAAGCTTGTGCTTGGGGAATGTGGACCACCAATATATTCCTAAGGGCCTAAAAGTCCTCTAGAAAAGCTTAGGTGCCCTCTTTCAGGGGACGCCGCCTTAGCCAGCTTATAGAAGCATCTAGAACTGGGTAAAAAGACCTAAAGCCCAGCTTGCTTGGGGCTTAAGTCACGCTGAAACAAGCCCACAAAAAGTTATAAAATATCCCTCTTGAGATCATTCCCAAAGCATGACATAAAAAGACTAAACTCTAGTTTCTAATATTGTACTCACTGCTGGTACAATTATGGCATGTGTGTGTTGTGTTCTGGTTTTTATGTGTTGCGCAGGGGGTATCTGACATAAATAAAAATATTTCAGGGGTAATTCACTATTAGTGACAAATTTCATGGGATATTTTGTCCGTTAATTCCTATCATGTTTACTTATTTTCTCTGCCATGAGTTAATTTGTCATAGTGTAAGCATTAATCTGTCACGAGTTAAAGTACCTTAGACCATCATAAGCATTATGACAAAGCATTATGTCATGATAAAGTATTGTGTTCAGTTCATGTTATTATTAAATTACATTTTTATATGGTAGGGGTGATAAAAGTTATTGTTGCAAAATCGAATTCAATAAAACTAGAAGTATGCAACATCATCCATGAAGTGGTGAAAATGAAAAATATGAAGACTGAATTTATCTTCTATCCAAGAACTACCTCACATTGCATGAGTTTTTTTATTGCAAATGTGTGTGCGCATGTTTATATTTATATAAAAGAAAAATCTCTCAAAAGAGCACAAGAAAAATTGTTTGTCACAATGACCAATTTTCTTGATTAATATAAATTTCGCGACGTTTTGCACATAAGGATAAAATTTTAGAGGAGATATTTGCTCATAACCGTTTTAAAAATTCAGATTTTTTTTTATAACAAAACTATTAGAAAAAAATACCTCTTATGACATGACATGACATGTTAGACCACAGACACTGTCACATAAACAGTCAACAACCATCTCATGTTGACTAACAGAGAAAACCAATTAAGTGGATAAATTGACTAATGTTTGACAATTTCATAAAAATTTGTCTATTCTCAACTTTTAGAGGGTAATTACAAGATTTTAAAATTTCAAAGGATATTTGTCTATTTAATCGTCATGATGATATATAATTGCTTGGGTTAAATATTTTTTTGTCCCAATAAATATGTCAACTTTTCATTTTAGTTCCTCTAAAAAATTTCTTTAACTTTTAGTCTTCCAAAAGTTTTTCATCTTCACTTTTGGTCGCTCGCTTAAGGTAAACTCATATGTATAATTCATATTTTTGAATAAAATTATGCTAAAAAATTTATACTATTATAAGAATCTCTCCAAAAAAAAAAATAGATTTGTCCTTGTGAGCATAACTCAGTTGGTAGGGATATACATTATTATATGCAGGGGCCGGGTTCGAACCCCGGACACCCCACTTATTCACCTTGAAAACATGAATTAAATATGAATTTTTATATTTTTGGAGGTTAAAAATTCAAATTTTATTTATGTTATGTTAAAAAAAATCTAATTTTTTATGGAAGAGTTTTTTTCAATATTCTATACATTACTGCATAATTTTATTAAAAAAAAAATACAGAAATAACTTAAAAATAGAAACCAAAGTACTAATTAAAATTTTTATAGGGACTAAAATGTGAGGAAAAACTTTAGAAGAATTAAAACAAGGAAAATGCTAACCGGTACCCCCGAAACACTAGTTAATGATATGAAAAAGGAAATTATGCAGTAATTAATGCATTGAAATTGTGTAATTAATTGATAATAAAATCAAAAACAATTTCCTTTTACTATAATAATTCAATTTTATAATATGCGACACCGGTTCGCAGACCCTTAAAACAATTAGTAAGCTCCTTCGTTAATACAACTCTTGGTGAAAACAAAAAGCTAGAACTAGCAAGCAAGGGGTGTGGTGAGCGGTTACGCAAAAGCAATGGCGGAGGAATCCAAACGAAAAGCAGGTGATGAAGACAGAATCAGTAATTTACCAGACGGTTTACTGAACCACATCCTATCACTCCTTCCAACCAAAACCGCCGTTACAACAGGCCGTCTATCTCGCCGATGGCGCCACCTTTGGAAGCATCTATCCGCTCTCAACTTCTCCGACAACTCCCACTTATCTTTCATCCCTTACACCCAACAGTCAGAACTTTTTTAAAACCTTCGCTCTTTTCGTTAACAGCGTCTTCCTCGTTCTTCTCCGTAACCCTTGCACCATTCGGAAGATGACTCTTGATTGTGCTCACTCCACTCGTGATGATTATCAGTTTCGTGAATATTCTGTTGATAATTGGGTTCGTGCTGCCATTGGTCCCCATCTTCAAGAACTTAACCTTACTCTTATGGCTGACTTTGATGGTTCCGACTTCAATCTCCCGAAAAGCCTGTTCACTTCAGCCAACCTCATTTCACTCAGGTATGATTGTATGCACCTTAATATTCTATTGGACTTACGTGAAAAAAAAAATGATAAGTTAGATTTCTTATTAGTTCGGTAAATTGTTGTGTGGTGCTTGACACTCCTCGGATTAGGCGTGTCCCCCTCGTGTCCGACACCGACACGACACGACACCAACACTTGTAATTACACCGCATTATGTGATTTTTACAAATTATTTGTTGTGTCGACACGACTTCAAGCTCCCGAAAACGCTATTCACTTCCGCCAACCTCGTTTCACTCAGGTATGATTGCATACACAATCTGAAATACCGAATTTGAAATTGATTAGCGAGTCTTCTTAGTATTATATTGGACTTAGGTGGTGGAAAAATTGAGAGGTTAGGTTTCTCATTAGTTCGGCAAATTGTTGTGTGGCTCTTGTGAAGATCACAAAATGCCCACATCTTTTTGTGCAGGAGACTTAAGTGCTCTAATTGGTGGATATGGTTAAATTCAGATTTTTGGAAGTGGTTTTAGGAAAACGTTTTAGTTAGGCATGGCAATGGGGCGGGGTGAGGACGAGTTTTACATTCCCCGTCCCCATACCCGATTCTCATATACTTATCCGTTACCCTACCCATATTCAACGGGGATGATAAATTGAACTTCATCCTCATCCCCGACGGGTTCGGGTATCCCTGCCCCATCCCCGTCCCCGCATTGAATAATTTTTTTTAATAAAAAATAGAAGTTTTTTGCAACCTCTAGAGAAATATTGTAATGCATTATCCAACAATATGTTCACTTTAAAATTTTTTAGACCCATTGATTTAGTTTCTCCTTTAAATATCAATGGTAGCTTTTATAACAAGGCAATTATCAAACAAAATAACATGGCATATCAACATAAAGTAGTTTTCTGCAGTTGGGACGGGTTTGGGTATGGGTTTGGGGTGGGTACCTATATACCCGTTACCCGTCCCATACCCGTGTTTTGAAATCGGGGAAAACCCAAACCCAGTCAAAACGGGGAAAATCCGTCAAATTGGGTTTGGTTCGGGTGGGTAACTACGGGTATGGGTTTTGTTGCCATGCCTAGTTTCAGTTACACATGTTCCTTCTATGAGTGGATGATAATGAACCCAGTAGGTGTTGAATCAATAACGCCATGTGGCAAATTCGTACAGGGGTTGGTTGACATGACATTGGTTCTGTTCGTAGTCGTCCTCCTGCTCGGCAGGGTTTAGTGATATTTTTTTTTAAACAAATGGGATGCAAACGAAGCTGCATACCCTTGTAAATTAAGATAAAAAAGTTACATAAAATTGGGGGACATAACCTGACCCAATGAAAATCAAAACAACATAAAACCAACTCAAATGATAACACAGCTCAGTCCAAAGGGTTACAAAAAACAACAAGGAACATACATGCACGACCAGTAGAATCTAGCAAGCCCGCTGTTAAGAGTCCCACATCGGTTAGGAGTTGGCCTGACAATTTGTTTATAAGTGGGGGCAATCCTCACCTCACAAGCCGGTTTTGTGGGGTTGTGTTAGGCTCAACCACGATTTCTAATATGGTATCAGAGCCTCTTCACGATTGTTTGGGCCACCTGTTATCAGGTTTCCGTTATCGGGCCACCCGTCATTTATGTTCACGCTTCAGATGTGTAATCCTGAGCGTGAGGGGGTGTGTTAAGAGTCCCACATCGGTTAGGAGTTGGCCTGACAATTTGTTTATAAGTGGGGGCAATCCTCACCTCACAAGCCGGTTTTGTGGGGTTGTGTTAGGCTCAACCACGATTTCTAATATGGTATCAGAGCCTCTTCACGATTGTTTGGGCCACCTGTTATCAGGTTTCCGTTATCGGGCCACCCGTCATTTATGTTCACGCTTCAGATGTGTAATCCTGAGCGTGAGGGGGTGTGTTAAGAGTCCCACATCGGTTAGGAGTTGGCCTGACAATTTGTTTATAAGTGGGGGCAATCCTCACCTCACAAGCCGGTTTTGTGGGGTTGTGTTAGGCTCAACCACGATTTCTAATACCCGCGTACCATCCCGAACTTATATGAACTTGAACTTGAACTTTCACGAATGACAATGAATCCAACCGCCAACACAGTAGTTGATCCACGAAGCAAACCACTTACTGAGACAAAACAACAAGTTTACGCGGTCATTTCTAGCCTATCAATCTGAATGCTCCGGGTTGGGTGATCCTCATTGGAGGTTAGATGGTTTTCTAGTGTTGTTTTAGTTTTTGCTCTTGCTTTACTGTGGGAGGGATCTTTGGGTTTTGTTATCACTTGGCTTGAGTACTTGCTGTACTCATTATTTGTATATGTTTGTACTCATTATTTGCCATTCAAACCAAAAGTTTGAAATTGATTTTTATAATAGGTGGAATATGTAATTGTAGTTCTTTTGATGTTGGTTACACAATGACTGAAACAATAATTATACATTCGACATGAACATATTTTAGAGGCCTAAAATAAAACAAGAAATTCCAAGAACAAAAACTACTATATTTGATTTTTTTGGTTTCTGAATTGTGATATAACACTTACATATTTGTTCCTCAGTCTCTGTGGTGAAATTTGTGTTAACATCCAACACTCTACGGTGATTAGTTTACCGTCACTAAAGATGCTGCTAATCAATATTGGTCATATGGAAGTACCTTCCATTAATGCACTCCTCTGTGGCTGCCCAAATATAGAATCTCTGAATCTTGGCTTTTCTCCGCAAAGCTTAGACAAAGTTTGCATCCCACCTCCCTTGAAAAGGCTTAAAATCACCGTAGCAAATGTTGTTGGGGCTTACCTTGAAATAAATGCACCGAATCTTGAGTACCTTAACATTACCGGAATCACATTCGGCCAAGTTTTCACCATGTATAACTTGCACAATGTGGTGGAAGCGTATCTTGATGTCTTTCCCCAATCGCTTGGTTCCGTCGTCGCTTTACACAATCTCCTTGGTGCTCTCTCTGGGACTAAACATTTAGTGTTGAGTCATTCAACAACCCAGGTTTAGTCTTTTCCTAAGTTATTATATGTTTATGTCATCATTTGTAGAGAGAGTAAATTGGTAACTACCTATTAATAAACTATTAACCAACTTTAACTCTATTAATCATGATTTATTTATATATAGATAGATATATTTTTGTACTAATTAGTAGTTGGTGTCTTGTACAAACAGTGGCTGCTTGGTGAACCCCACAATCTACTTTTTCAAGAATTTCACTATTTGATACGTCTAGAGCTCATTCTTCTCTGGTTTAACTCCAATTCTCTGCTCAGCTTGCTTCAGAAATGTCCGATGCTGCAAGTTCTTATAATTCAGAACGACAAGGTTTGTATAATCGAAGCTTAATCTGCTCTATCTAATTTTGATGTGAAATTAACCAATTTTTATGAAATAGATTACATGAATTAGAAGTTTTATCTTATTGCACAATACACCACTTAATATATAACATGATTAATTCATTACTATGAATATTGCATCTTATTCAAGTCCTTTGTTGCCTACAGCAACAATTACCAATTTTAGGATGGGCTCCACAGACAAGGGTTCCTGATTGTCTCGTATCCCACCTGACCTTTATTCAATTTAAAGGACTGCGAGGATTTCCAGATGAGGTGTCATTTGTCGAGTATGTTTTGCAAAATGGACTTGTTTTAAAAACAATGATTATTGCTGTTAGATCCTTGGACCTAGAAAAGAAGTACTCCGTTGTCAAAACGTTATCTAATGCGCCTAGGGCTTCTACAACATGCCAACTTACATTTGATTGAGTTGTTTCTCCTAAGGTGTGATTTATCTCCCTCAATCCATTTTCTCTATCTCAGTACTGCATCAAATCAAAGATGACTAACATTGTCTTTAGTCTGCACTATTAATAGCTATATATTTTTTTAGATACGTGTCACTGTTGGAAATTCCCAAATTTCAACAGTCACCGCATTCCGATTTCAATTATATTGGAGTGGAAAGACATGATACCATACCCTTAAAGTGTCTAAATTTTCAAACTAGTGATTTTCATGCTTAGCTAGAGGAATTGAGTTTTGTAACTGTAACATTGAAGGACACATAATATTTTCATGCAGCTGTTCAGTCTTTGTAGTAAAAGTAGTCAACCAGTTTTGATGTTAACAAACTCTTTCAAATTTAGAGTACAAAGTTCACACAAGTAGATGTGGTTGTGATGTTTCATTGAACTCATTTAATTGTTTTTGCTTCAGATTTGTATACTGAGAAATGTAATTAACTGTTTTCAAGTTTGCGGCCAACGATTTTCTTCAACAGATCAACCATTATCTTTCGCATGTTACTGCCATTCTCAAATTTCTTTAGTTTTTGTTATTAGATACCTTTACAGATTTGAATTGTTATTTAATGCTATATGGCGTAATTTGAATAGCCTAATTTAACCAGGGACATTAATTATTAGTATCACAATATAGCAGCATTGATTAGACATATGTAAATTCTGCTTGTCGAGTTTCCAGTGTTGGTACTAAACATAATGAGATTTGAATAACTCTTTTGTTTTATGTTTGGCAGTTCGCATTTGTAATGCCATGATGTTTGAAGTTGACAGAATCATGTTTCAAGAAAAAATTGTCTCCCTTTTGAACCTGAACCTGTTGTAAGTAAAAGGAACCAAATTATATCCTTTAGTTCTGCTTTGTGCCATTTGGGTTTCATCATGACTCTGAAACACTGAGTGTTGAATTGAATCAGAGAATGTGGAAATTTAGTTTCTGTAGGTCTTAATGAATGTCTTAATGCCAATATACAATAGGTGTATGGTGTAACAAATATAGTGCAGGTTTTTATGATGTTCCAACTATGCCTACAAAATTAGGGAACAAAATTTGACTCGTGAGTATATGTTTACTCAGAAGAAAATTGCAATTTTACACATTTTGGTTGAAAAATCAAAATAAATTCAAGCTTTTATGAAATGCTATAAAACTTTCCAGATCCTTTCTATCTATTTTTATAGATGTCTCCACAGACAATCAACTACAAAAATTATTTTTATGTTGAGATTTCTATTGTTTTGTTTTTTTAATTGTTTTGTTAACTAAACTAGTTAATTCATAACTAATTTTTTTTACAAGGTTAGAATATGTGTTTTTCTTTTTACAATCTTTTTTCAGACTTCACATATTTTACAAGGTCAATTTGAACAATTAACCTTTTATTTATTAATCATAAGGTTAAGATTAAGGGAATGCCTAAAAATGAAATTACTGGAAATGATTATATGATTTTCTCTCATCACATTCAAATTTCTTGTCTATGTTTATGTTCTTAATTGAAAATCTTATTAAATGGCATGATTGTGTCTTATCCCATTTGGGAAGCTCATTGATATAATTAAGATCTCTCCCAACATTGATTTTCTTTTTTCAAGTATAAACCCTTTTAAATTTTTATTGGTTATGTAAAGATATCTTTTAAATAAATTGTAATTATTTTATACAAGTTTCATGGAATGCAAGTTATTCTAAATTATTTCATTCAAAGTTTCAAGTTAAAATCTAAAGTGAAATCTCATCTTAGATAAAAGTGTTTTAAATTCTTAATACTCAAATTGGGATAGTGCACTTATGAAAACATCATATAAAATTAGTTTCGGTCTATTTTATCTTTGGTATAGAAATAATTAATTAAATGAAACACACTTCTGTTATAATCATTTAATTAAATTGTTTGTCCAAAATAAGTTTTGGTCGTGCACATCAGAATAAGTTTTGGTGTCTATTATGAACCTGGTTCAAATGTAGATCTTACTGTTTTAATAAAATTTTAATTAAATGTTAAATTTATTTCCATTTTTTATTATTATAAAATTTAATTTTTCTTAAGTAATAGTCGACCCTTAGAACATTTTTTAGAGGTCCATATTAGATGCCCTCGTACTTACATTACAAAGTAGCATATACAACACAACATAGGGAGAAAAATTAACAAAAAAATAAAGAAAAAAGAGGAAAAAAATGTTGGAGCAGAGTGCATTATCATTTTTTGTACACTTGATGAAGACCGCCAAAGAATGCACAAATTTTTACCAACCATCATCTCTAAGATTGTCATGAAGGATGGATTTAGAAGGATCATTTGGTGAATGAATATATGCACCACTAACTATGCTTGTACTTGCTGTTGAATTGTAATTACTTGTATCTAATCCCTCTGCTGAAGTGTCAGTCATGATGCTGCTCACGTCGCCAAATTTCCAGTCAGTCCAGTATTCGGGCCTTGATGTTACTGTGCTCACTTCAATATCTCCTAAAAGCATTGCCACTACACGTGACATTGATGGTCGTAAATTTGGTGATGTCTGAGTGCACAACAATCCTATTCCCACAAGGCGTTCGACTTCTTCCATGTTGAATTCTGATAGTCTAGGATCTATCAGATCATTTATACAGTTTCTTTCATGAAGCTGCCAAGCCTAAACAAAACATGAATAACAACATTGAGAAATGTTTGAAAGCTATAAACAATGGAAATGGTTTGAATATTCATGAGCTATATAAGAGAAACAAAAGAAAAATTTTAGACCTTATACAAAGGAGGTTAGGACTTCATGATCAAATCAGGACTAATGTGAAGATGATTTTGTTATCTTTGGATGTTGACTACACAAATCTTTTCGTTTTGACTTTTGAGCAATAGATTTTATAACATTTATCGACAACATTAGTTATATTTGGGTAAAACAATCGCAGACAACAATTAGTTTTATCATGCATTGAGGTGGACGATAAATTGCATCCATGTCATATTCCCTTTTTGTTAGCGTTAATCTTCACAGTCAATTTTAATATATTATGATGTGTTCTAGTGTCAAATGAGGATGCAACTTTTACTTGGTTGTTGAAAACATGGTGATAATGTATGCATGATGAATGTGAAAAATGAAGTTAAGATTGTTTTCAAGAAGCTCGTCATAGACATAAATGGTGATATTGACATTTAATAGAAAAGGTTTCTGAAAAGTGGGTGTAACACATTACACATTGAGATAGTTAAGCCTGGCCGAATCAGAATATTCACTTGTTTATATAACAGTAAATGAAACAAAAGCAGCATGCATACCCAGTCTAGAAGATACATCTTATCTTCTTCCAAACTTGAATCAGAATTTGGTCTCCCACTAACTAACTCCAGAGCCACAACACCAAAGGAAAAAACATCCGCTTTCTCGGTGAGTCGTCCACGCATGGCATACTCCGGTGCAAGATATCCACTTCATCATTGGATTTCAGAGTACATTGACAATTTAGTAAATTTTGAAATATAATAAACCCAAATTAAATTAAATACTGATAAAATGATAAACTAATACAAGATGATGAAGTGTTATTAATGGCTTACATTGTCCCTGCAACACGGGTGCTGATATGCGTTTTTTTATCATCATATAATTTGGCCAATCCAAAGTCAGATAATTTTGGGACAAGCTCAGAGTCGAGTAGAATATTACTAGCTTTCACATCACGGTGCACAATTCGGAGTCGTGACTCCTCGTGTAAATATGTCAATCCTCTTGCAACACCCATACAAACATCATAACGGGTCGACCAATTAAGGAATAAAACATTTCCTGCCCAAACAAGACAACAATGTCCTTAATTATAAACAAGAGAAACGATAAAGCAAATAAGTGTTCGGACATACAAGAAAACACAGACATGGAAGAAAATTGTCGTATCTCATACCAAACAATGCTTGATCAAGACTCTTATTTTCTAAATACTCGTAGACAAGAAGTCTTTTATTCCCTTCAATACAACATCCATATAATTTGACAAGATTTCGGTGTTGAACAGCGGATATAGTAGCAATCTCAGCTATAAACTGGCTCTTTCCTTGATGGGATCCTATAGATAATTGTTTCACAGCTACAAATCTTCCATCATTAAGAGTCCCCTGCAAGGACAAAAAGGAAAAAAATACATTTTCATAACTTAAAACAATATTATAAATAAAAGATAAACAATAATTAATTGTCTAAAAAACAATCTACAATTAACTTTTGTGAGCTAGAACTATAATCATCCATGAATTTAAAGTATTACTAAATATGAGAATTTTCATGTTTATTGTTTAAATAAGTATTGTCCATGATTGCAGTAGCATGTTATCATAATTTCTTATACAAAGACAGCAAAATATTCACCTTATACACAGGTCCAAAACCCCCCTCTCCAAGTTTATTGTCACGATTGAAGTCACTTGTAGCATTTTTTAACTCATAATAGCTGAAAGTGTTTGGCATCGTATCAATGCCTACAAGATCTGCTAAAATTAAACACATACTTAGTTTAGAATGCAATGGATCATGATAAGAAATCAAACACCAGAAAACCACATATATATTATTTATACTGTTGAGTACAATTATATATTTCCACTACAAACATCTAAATATAGGTGAAGATTTGACTTGCTATTATACAAAAACATATAACATTTCCATTAGATCTAAACTTTCATCATGCAAAAATATACGATACTGATTATATTCTACATACAATCTAAAAATATGCAATTAAATTAACTAAGCAACAAAACTATAACACGTATTGAAAAAGAAAAATTTACCATCATCGTCATTATAGAGTTTTCTTCTCCTAAGGATATAGAAAATGGAAGAAACTGCTAGGAAGCAAACAGCTCCAACCCCCACAACAACTCCAATGATTAGACCCACTTTATTCTTTTTGCTGCTGGGAGGTTTACTGTTGACAGTAGGTACAAAATCTATACAAGTAATAAATTGAATTAAAAATTTAAATTTATTTTAGAGAAAAAGTTACATATGGTGACAAGTCAACATTGAACTGCATGATTTTTTTTTAACTTTTACCTGGGGTAGCACTGATGGCTTGAATCAAGGGCCCATAAGTACCTTGGCCGGGTATGCAGCAAGTCCCTTTTCCGGGCCAAAAAAGATGGACCTCGAGATAGTTTTCTTTAACTTCAAACCTAAATTGCTTTTGAACTGCACTGTAAGAGACGCCTCCAGCTTCTTTTTGTATGTCAAAATCCTTCAAAACACGAGTTCCCTGAAATTTTGAACGAAAAATATTAAAACTAGACACTGTGAAGATTCCCCTAGCCGCATAAGGACTACATTTATATCTCTAGTCACTGTGAGATTTCAATAACATAAATACCTGGATATAAATATCAAAGATTCGTCTCCCGAGGCTTTTCCATGTTGGAGAATCCAGAATAGTTGTTTCCGCAAATTGGAGGGTAATGTTGTAAAAACCATTTTGTAGCCCCAGACCATAATATCTTAATGATGAGGCAGAGATACGAGCAGTTTGTAACAAAACTCTTTGTTGTAAAGTCCAGATCAAATGTTCTAAAAGCTCCGAATTCACAGTACCGTTGAACTCATTTGAGCCAATACTTTGGAACAGAGGATTGGGGTTTCCGGTAAATAATCCAACATTACTAACGGCCCATCTATTTGTATCAGTAACAAAGTAAGTAGCAGGACCAAGTGTCTCATTGTCTTTTTCATACACAATTCCATCTGTAGTTAGTTGGGGACCACCACACTTGATCGCAAAGTCTGAATCTGTATGATAACAGCAACATCCAAAACACATCATCATTTACAAACATCAACATCAACATCAACATCATTAAACACAGACTTAACACACAAACATCCAAGCATCCTAATCATCTACTTAATCTCTAATTACGGTTGTTACCTAAATTAATTAGCCCTAGCTAACCATTACTAAGGCAATTCGATTATGATAAACCTAGAAATTGATTTCTAATAACCCTAAAATAAATTTCCACAAAGCTTGGGGAATTTCCTGATTTTTCATCATATTATCGATTTCTACTTATCCTAAAACCGATTTATCGATTTTAGAATCCTTTGTTGAACCTTTTATCACTTAATTCATCCTCAGCCAACATTTTAATCCATAATCTAAGTCCAGATCATCGCCTAATTCAATTTCCATTTTTCTTCTTAAATCTATTTTTGTTAAGCCAAAAATTGATTTCTCTAATCAATTCTCTGAAAATCTTTAAGTTTGTCTAAAAATCCATTTTTATAACCTGAAAACTGATTATTCTTATGTTGTTTTCTTGATTTCCTAATATTCCACGGTTAGATACCCGATTAGGCTTTAGCCCAATATTTTCTTGCGAGATGAGATGTCTCTACTGTTTTGGGTGATTCCCACATCTTTCTGGACTACTTCATGTGATGTGAAAGGGTCTCATTATTTCGATCCTCAAAAGCAAGACCACTTAGGTTTCTTGTTCCCTAAAATGATTTATGTACTGGGAAACCTCCCAAACATCGCAGAATCACACAATAACCATCACAAATCATATACAACCAATTTAACATAGTATATATTTAATATGATTTACCTACATCATATGGAAACGGTTGAGAATTGATATATCTGTGGTTGATATCAAAATTAAGGATCACTGATTCAAATTCTTTTTATAGCCAAAGTTTCGGTTTCTCAACTGTTACAGTTTCAAATGGTAACGGACTCTGATTTTTGGAACTGAATGTCAAAAATCAATTTTTGTCATAGCGAAAATCGATTTCTTGGAGTGAAAATAACATTGTCTGGTACAATTTGATAAAATCAATTTATTTAATAGAAAAATAGATTTCTCAACTTAACTCTATTTTTGAGATTCAAAAATCGATTTCTGTTTATAAAAACAGACTCCACCCATTCTAACTAACCTATATTGATGTCTAAGCATCCAAACATCTAACAATTAACACGACTGACTAAAGAAAGGGTAAAAACAAAAGTACTTAAAACTTGGGGTGTTACACAGCATGGTTATGTACTTTTTTTTAAGTAAACATAGTACATATAGACAAAAGAAGTATAAATTGTATCATAAAATACGATCAAATGAATTACTATAAGGAATAACATAACACTAACTAACAATTCGGAAAATCTTATAGTTAGTAATTAGTTGCTTATAGTGCACAACACATAGTAAAGAATATGTAATTTGTATGTTTCCACATAGTCACAAACATAGTATTAGTACACTGGAAGGAGAAAGAGCACATCAAAATTATCTTCATTAGAGTTTAGAATCTAATTTTCTGTAGTAGTAGTGGTAGTAGTAGTAATAATAATAATATTGACAATTTATTTGAAATTATAGTTTCTTCTCCATTTCATTGTCACAATAGAAAACTAGCTTATAGTCAAACTTACATCGTCCAACACCACGATTGCATGGAAAATTTTTCTGAAGACAGTTAAGCCCAATAGGCAAACCACTGCAAAATTCAGACCATGAAATTCAGATGGTTTAAACAAATTGATATCATCAAAAGAAATAGTGACTATTTGGATACGATTTTAATGTCAGTTAGTGGTATAATTAAGGTTTTAGTTTTACACCAGGTAAAAGATGGTACTCAAATGGAATTTTCTAAGTAGAAAAAAAACTCAGATTTAATTTATAAGCATTTCTCTATAAATAAATGTTGATAGACCCCAAATTATTACATTTAATCCCAAAAAGTATACATAATCAGTTAATCACATAAGAATATGATAACGTTCCAAATTCTTAACCAGAGAGTAGAGACTACATCCTAACTTGGACTAGCTAAATTGTAAAATGCAATTTGAGGTAACTATTGTAACAATAGTTCTTCACTTTTAATATCTAGCTAGTAACAGTGACTAAATTGCAATATGAAATTTGGATAGTAATTGTGCATAAAGTAACTATAGAACACAGGCGTAACAACCAATGTAGCAATTGAAGAACATGCTTATAATGATGCAATTGATAATCATGATATAAGTTAAGATAACAATCAAATATATGTAACAAGGCACCAAAGGATGAGAAATGATTGGGACATATCAAGAAATGTCTATTTCAAGGTACTGCGATTCAAAATGTATGTGGGAAATACAACTACAGAGAATGTACTACGGCTCCCAGCCTAGGGAATAACTCTAGGCTCCTACAGATCATAATACAAATTTTGATATCATTATCTCTCACTTTGAAGGGTGCAACCAGTGTTTCAATTTTGACTAGAATGGTGAGTTCAAAAAGTTTTAAGAGAATTATTGAAACAGACGGCAAAAAAGAATCTGTATAAAAATTACCTGATATTTGAATTTCCTATTGTCAAATTGTTGGCAACTATGTTCCTGCATATCAAACCCAAAAATAATTAAAACAACAGACATAAAAAGAAACAGGGAAATCATACCTAAAAAACGGAGAGAGACATGCGTGATTTTATTATTTTAGGGAAAAGAATTGAGAGTTTAACCCAAGAGAAAATGAAAGTGACTTTGACCAAGAGTTTGGTATCACGGTGACACCATGATTTTGCCCAGCTCATAGCGATACCAAACTCTTTGTCAAAGTTACGTCCATTTTCTATTGAGTTTGAACTTAGCTGCTGTCTCCTTCAAAGGCAGACATTAGACTTGTTTTGGATCAATGACAAATAAGATTATGAAGTATATGAAAAACTGATGAAAATTGATATTGATTGTAAAAGTTTAGAAATCATGACGTGGATATAAAGAATCGGAGCATCCCATGCATTGAACAGGTAGCATTCAAACTAGTTGAAACTTCAGAAAGTTAATATGCAAATGGGGGAACAAAAGGAACAGAAAACTTACAGTTGTAAATTTGGTTCGTTTATCCAAGAGGGGAGGCTTCCTGATAGATCATTGTATGACAAGTCTCTGCAAGCATTTTAAGTGTAAGTACTTGAAGGAGAGAAAATGAAGATCGGTGATTTAAAATTTAAATCAATATGTTGGTAATTTTCAAAACACCAAATGGTTTTTTTAGGAACTGATGTGACATTAATCTTGACATTAAAATAGTCTGTGACATTAAAATAGTCCGTCAATGTTGACATTAACTCTTTTCATATAGGAACTGATGTGACAGTAAGTACTTATAGGGACTGATATGGTAATAAGTAAGTATATTGAGGGACTAATATGACGATATTAACGAAACATTTTAACATAAATGGCTATTTTGACCAACATAATTCACAATCAAGGACTATTTTGAAATTTCGCTACATTGAGGGACTATTGTGACTACTTGTTACACATTCAGGGAGCAAAATGACTGTTACCCAATTCTTTTAGTATGACCCATAGTTTGGACGTTCATTGCATGAAATTTCATTTGCAAATTAAGTATTCTGAATTTTATGCAGAATGATGTAAAAATAGACTGTTGAAGAAAGTGATCTCAATTTTACCATGTATAATAAGCTTCTCTAAAGTGTGAATAATTTCAACAGTCAAATGTAAATTTTTTTTTTGAGGGGAAATTGAAATATTTTATTAAATAAACCAAAAATTATAAATTGAATTTTTTATATTTTACTGCGTATAATAAGCTTCTCTAAAGTGTGAATAATTTCAACAGTCAAATGTAATTTTTTTTTTTCGAGGGGAAATTGAAATATTTTATTAAATAAACCAAAATTATAAATTGAATTTTTTTATTGAAGAATTTAGTAAACAAGTCAATTTTCTTGTATATCATTTATTTGCATGATTCCTAATTGATGTAGAATTAACCACTCAAGCTTAAAGATTACTGATCTCTCATAATTGTGAGTCTCCCACGTCAATATGCCTCCCGACTCTATCACACGGTCAGGAAGACTGGTAAATGATCCATTATAACATCAGACTAATTGTTATGACTGCCTAGAGATCTTGACACTACATCTCCACTCAACCTTAAGGTATTGAATATATGGGTCACTTATCTTATATATCTTTCATTTAGCTCATTTATAGTTGATGTAAGACTAACCACTCAAACTTAGCTTGAATTTGAACACATGTATCGATGGTTACGATAGTAAATCAATGGTAAAATGACATTTTAAAGGATCAGATCCAAGCAATTGAGAATTTACTGCTCTACCTCGCACATAAATCAGTAAGTGAAGCCTACTCACATGTTGATAAGAGATGAGCTTTTCTGCGGAGGGAGAGTGCCACTAAATGTGTTATTTCCAAGAAACCTGGAATTAGATAAAACCAAAACATCATTTATACCACATATCATAGCATATCACCAAATCAATATATAACTACTTAGGAAATGAAATATTACAAGGAAGTGAGCGAAGTCAAATTGAAAATCGATCCAGGAATTTGTCCTGAGAGGCTATTGAAGCTTAAATCCCTGGAAGAACAAGCATAAGTATATGACCATCTCACAACAAAAGAAAATATCTGGATGACTATAAGCTTAAAAGTTGAATCTTTATATCATATGACTAAAGGAAAATATTGAAACTGAAAAGTATAAACATTGGAAGTTTATGAGGAACCAGTCATGAACATGTTAAACACTGAACAGACATGACATGGCTTAAAAATGTCCCACTAATTCCCTTTGAAAGCATTGATGTTGTGCAAAATTAAGCAACAAAACATGTTCTAAAGTGAAATAGAACATCTCCTTAAGTGAAACGACTTTTACCTAATGGGTTCAAATGCATCTATATTGAAACACGAACAAGTAATACTTACAGATAAGTCAAATTTTCAAATTCTCCTATGGTGGAAGGAATTGAACCAGAAATATTGTTATACCTCAAGTCTCTGCAACAATGATAACCGAATTCTTAGATTAAATTTAAAACTAAAAAGCACAATTAATGATTTCTTTCTACTTGGCAGACTATTAGACATGATAATTAGCCGAGTTGCATCCTTACAAGATCGTTAAGGACTTCATGTTCCTTATTACATCCAATGAGGAGCTCCCATTAAGTAAACCACTTATCTTTCTGCATTTATGTCACATATGATATATTAACTTTCATGAATTCCCGTAAAAAAAAAACACTTTCATGAACCAACGGACACCATACAAGAAATTAGTAACAAAACTCACATGTCTGTCAAAGAAGTCAAATTGGACAATGACGAGGGAATTGGACTTTCAAAAGAATTACCCTGAAACCTCCTATGAAACCACACACCAATTCACAGAAACTGTTAGTGCGCATTTCTAGAACAAAATATGAAAATAACCATTAAAAATAATTTATATTCAAATACTATATGATTGTTTCTTCTCAAAATATATCCACCATATAAATTTAAATTAAAAAGTAAAATAAGTTAATTGGTAAGGTTGTCTTACAAGGATTGAAGCTTAGTCCAATTTCCAATGAAGTCCGGTATTCTACCTGTGAGTTCATTGTCTGAAGCCCATCTAAAATTAGTAGAAAAACCAGTTTTGCCATAAGAGTTCTGGTTTTTTAATATATTGATAATAGAATCTATTATCATATGAGGTAGAAGGGATTGACATTATCTTACAATGTCACCAAATTCTTAAGGCTTGCAAATGTGGGCGGAATTGGACCACTGATTCCAGAACTATCCATGTAGCTGCAAGAAAATATTCTTTGAAATCAATATCTCTTGTAGCCACATGAAGATATATACATTTGCAACAAACAATAGTTTATGCTTAAGAGAAGCCTCCTTGTGAATGAATTTCATTTTACATAAATGACTAAAATTTTATTTGTTAAGGGTTGTATAGCTGACATTACTCCATAAACAAATCTTTCAAACTGATTTCAATTTCCAATACTCTTACTATATACATTCTAAATCCTAGTCGAAAACAATTTCCACAGTTCGTCCTCTTCTGTTAAAGATCACTCTTATTTATCAAAACAAAATTATGGGATATACATTTATCTTCAAAGAGAGATGCAATAACATCCAATTTGTGACATAATAAGTATACAATCTAAAAATTATAGATAAAACTTGACTGAACCATATGCATCAGTTTCAGCAAAATTTATTTTGTATATCCGCATAAATAACAATCTTATCCAATTTGTGTTTGTTCTGCCACATAGTTGTTTCAATTGGTTTATATTAATGGTCATTAAAATTGGGAAAATATCCACTTCACTTTTGAAAATGAAGCTTGACAAAAACCTTAAACTTGAATAAAACAATAGTCAATATGGAAAGTAAGACTGGAAAAGGACATACAGTTGTTCTAGTTTTGTCAGCTTCCCTAGTTCAGATGGCAGAGATCCTGAGAAGTTATTAGTCCCAATACCCCTGGAAATTTAGAGGATTACATATCTCAAATGTCAGTAACAAAATAGTTTGCATGTAAATTGTGTATTAAAAACAAAAAATCTTAGAAAAAGATCAGTTAATTTGGATTAGATTCTAATTTCTGAAAGCTTCCCAAATAAATGTTTTTTATCATTCTCTACTTAAAAAAAAGTCCGAATAAGAATTTATGAAAAACTTAATAATAGAACTTCTAAGAAAACATGGTATAGAGAGACTCTTTTAACATTTCTTCTTTCTAATTAGCAGATTAGAAGTTTATCAAAATTATCTCTAAGTTATATTATTATATATGGTCTCATCAGCAATCTAGTCAAAACACGTCAATTGTCATAAGGACTAAAAAACAACAGCCTCTCCTAAGACATCCTCGGCTACATGTCGGCTACATGGATCAACATACGCCATAATGTTCTATCATAAACCATATTTTGGTCCAACTCATTAATCTCCAAGTCTTTCTTAATAGTTTCTCTTACAGTTTTTCTAGGTCTTCCTGTGCCTCTCCTTACTACAAAATGTATAGGTCTTCTCTCTACATACCCAAACCACCTAAGTTTATTGTCCACCATATTTTCTACTATTGACGATACCCAAACTCTCTCTAATGTTGTTATTTTGAAACGGATACCGTCTAGTCTTACCACATATCCAACACAACATCTTCATCAGTCATCTCTACATAGCTTACTTTATTCTCGTGTTGGTTCTTAACCGCCCAACACTCCATTGCATACAACATCGCCGGTCTTAGAAATAAAAGCAAATAAAATAAATTAAAATTTAATTAACATACAATACAATCAACTCAGTTAGATCTCCCAATTCCTTTGGAAGTTTTCCTGATAAAGCATTGATGCCAATGGACCTAATTAGATTAAAAAATAGCATTAGAAAATTATATTTCCGGACATTGAATATACAAAATATCAATAACTTGAGTCAATTGCTTTACATGTATTGCATACGAGTCAGATTTCCAACTGCCGGAGGTAGAGATCCGTTCAAGTAATTCTGGCCAAGGTTCCTGCTTGCCATTTAGAAAACTTAGCAATAGCCAAAAACTTGGTAGGTTCATGTATTATTGTTAATAGTGGTGACAATAATGACCATTTTAAAACTATCTCAAATGAAATTTAAACTCTGTTGCTGGAAGTTACAAAGTCAAGTTCTTACACCCAAGTGACACTTATGAACAATTGTAAATAAAAAAATAAAAAAAAGAAATGATATTTGTACAATCATTTGTGACAACTTTTGTAACAATTTTCTCTGTCATACTCTTTTGTTTTGGTTTTGGTTTTCGTGTCAATACCGACTTTTCTTTATAAATTTATGGTTGTTTGTCGAATGGTTGTTCAAATAACACGCTTTAATAAAAAGTTCTATAGAGGCATATAGTGATCTTAATCAGTTGGATGAAGATCAGACGGCTCATATTTCAAGTTGTATTTTATAGTTGATTTAATTAGGCCAAAATGTGAGTCATCTAATCTTCACTCAACATAAAAATTGAGTATAGTCAATTGAAGAAAAATATGGAAGAAAACATACAAATTGGTGAGATAAGTAAGAGTCCATAGCTCAGCTGGAATTTCACCAATCACATCTATTGCATAAACTTTCCTGTTACATTACAAAGAGAAAGGAAAGATAAACAAAGTAGTAATTGAATTGAAACAAAAACAAATTGAGAGAGAGAGAGAGAGAGAGAGAGAGAGAATACAGTGCGATGATGCGGCAAGTAGTGTTTTTGTTAAAGGAACAATCGCATTTGATGAAAGGGTTATAAGTGTTGTCATCGATGACGGTATCGATGGCTCCTCCACTGCATATATCACCGGTTACGTTCCATTGAGTTTGATTTGCTGATATCTTCCATTTGCTAAATATTGAATTTACAACTCTTGCTACATTCACATCACAACTTCATTCATATTTCAAAAATGGAAAATACTGTCTTGATAGCATACAACTTTTTGAAAGTTTAAAAGTATTATTTTTAACATAATTGTTTTTCTTTTATTTTTAACAAATTTTTGGAGCACTTGACAATATACCTTAAAAAAAATGTGTACTTGTGTTTTTTTTTTTTTTAAAAGAATGTGTACTTGTGTTTATTCATTTAATTGTATTCTTCCCTTTATAAATTTATCATACATTTTTGTTTTAGAGAAGTGTAACAAAAGTTTTAACTACAGCAAAAGTATTAGAAGATACTTCCTCCGTCCCTGAATAAGTGACCTATTTGTAAAAAATATTTGTCCCACAATACTTGATCTTCTCAGATTTCTAAACAAAATTTGACAGATTTACCCCTTATAAATACTTTTTGTGGTCCCCATGTTAAAGTTTGTAGTGGAACAAATAAAGTAATCATTACTTAAAAATGAAAAAGTTTCAAAATAATGACAAGGGCAACTTAGTAAAAGTATCACTCTCTTTCTTTCATCTTTACACTTTTCTTAATCTGTGTGAAATGATCAAATAGGTCACTTATTCAGGGACGGAGGGAGTATGTTTTTTCATCAAATAGTTAGACCATGTGCAATGGTGATGAATGGTGATGTTGAACGCATGATCCAACACTTGCTTCTTTCCAATGGTGTGTTGAAGTTGGGGGAAAATGACGAGGAGGAAAGAGGAGTTGAATGAGTTCAACATAGTTGAAGCCTGCAACAGAGGGACATGCGACGTGTTTTGATTTGTGAAAACAGGCGTGTGTGCTACATGCGCCGACAGTGGAGAGTGAGCTTGCAGGCGGATGAGAGAGAAGAATGTTGAGTGGGTAAGTGGATAACACATGGCTGATTCTGATTGACTGTCTGATTTTTCTCATCTTAATAATTTGAACTCAATTATTTCATTGCAAATTATTTTTTTTTTAAATTTATTTTACCAAAATTCATGATTTTTTTTTGTCTATACATAGAAACTTGGTTCATTTGATTTGGATACATAAAAAAAAAAAAAAAAAAAAAAAAAAAAAAAAAAAAACAAGTTTTTCACTATCTTAATCTTATTATTATCCTTCTATTAGCTTTCTTTTGAAGTTTTAAACTTCTTTTTAGTGAAATGAATCCCAATAATAATCATTTCAAAATTGTTAAGAGTTTATTATTTTAATTTAATTATAATCGATAATTGTAATTTTATGTAATTATAAAAACAAATATATAAAATTAAATAAGAATATGAAATAAAAAGTGGTGGGGTAGAGTGTTGAATGAAAAACCATTGGAGAGGGTAAAAGTTCAATGATTGTTGAATTATTATTAGGTGGAAGAGAGAGAGAGAAAATGATGGAGAATGTTGGGAAGAGAAAAATGGGTGTTGAAAGTATGAACCATCATTGCACTTGGTCTTTGACACTTTTAACATAATTGAATGAATGATTATGAATAGAAGTCAAACGAGCAACAAGTTGTGACAGCCACTAAAGGAAAAAAAAAAACAGCAAAATTACACTTTTAGTCCCTTAACTTAATTTCAGGAAACAATTTGGTCCTTTTTGTTCATTTTCAAGCTTTAAATCTTATATTCTTATGCAAACATAGACGAGGATCATAGATTTGAAGACTGAAAGACCATAAGAAAATAAAATCATGAATTTTAAGCTTAAAAATTCATATAAAAATGGATAAAAATGACCAAATTGAAATGAAAAAAAGATAAATGACCAAAATGTTACCTGAAATTAAGTTAAGGGACTAAAAGTGTAATTTAACATAGTAAAACTAGGGTATATAGGTATATAAAAACCTAAATAGGTTCGATTTTTTTTTCAAACCTTAAATATATATATATATATATATATATATATATTATGTATCAATTAAATTATTTACACATGAATAGAAGACAAACGAGCAACAAATTATGTCGTTAGACCTTTTTAAATGGCAAAATTAATCCTCATACTCTATTTTTACAACAATGTGTAGACTTTTTTTTAAAAAAAATAAGCATGTTGGGACATTGTTGTTCACTCTCTTCTCAACTTTGTTAATTAGGTTTGGGTAAATCATTCTATTGTTAACTAGGTTGTGATAATCCTTAAAACTGATGAATAAGAGTTTATTTCTCAATTCAGACATATCTCTCGTTGCAATGTTTGTTTATAAAAGTATCTCTAAAGTTATTGTAAAATGGATTAAGCCTATTTTGCATTGCCTTTTACCTTAGGAATCAGGAAATTGATTTTGGTTTTGATTAGACGACAAAATTTATTTTTGAATTTGTGTACCTAGTTGACCACAAGTGTCTCATAATCGGATAGCACTTGTGTGCCATAAGGATATCAATGTTATATAACATTGATCGATGATGGTGTGTCACGTAGCTAATGTAAGATAGGGTTAAAGAGGAAAGAGAAAATATATGCATGTGAAGTGCTACGTGACACATTTTCATTGACCAATATTATGCACCATTGATATCTCAATGGTACACAAGTGTTATCCCTCATAATCATGGTCAAAGTTAGGTTGCATTTTTGTAAAACTTGAATTATTTCATTACATTTTGTTTTTGGAAATTTCATGATTTTAAGCTTATAAACGGTTTTATTACATAGTACTTCCTCCATCTCGTTTTAAATGACTTAATTTAAAAATGTGCACTATTAATATAACATATTTTGACCATATTTTTCTTATACTATACAAAGACAAATTGTAGCATATAAGATGTTCTTGGATTTGTCTTGATTAATATTTTTTTCAAAATATAAGATTTTTATAGTTTTTTCTAATGGTTTATTAAAGGTATTTAAGATTAAAATTGTGCATTGACATGCATGATAGAGTCAACAATGTCACCTGATATAGGACGGAGGAAGCATGAATTGTTTCAAAGTCAGAGAAATAGTGTGAATCGTTTCACTCCTTCAAGTGAATCATTTCACTCCTTCAAGTGAATCATTTCACCCATTTGGATAAAAAAAAATAGAGTAAATTACACTCCCCTCCCCTCAAAGATCCTTGAATTACACTCTTATCCCCTCTTGTTAAAATATACACTCTCCTCCCTTGAAAAGTAAGATTTATACTCCCCCTCCCCTATAAGATGCTTGAATTACAACCCCCTCCCTTAATAATTAAATATGAACAACACTTTAATCTATTTTAACATAAATAAATATTTTTTTAATATATATTAATTTTGAATCACCATTTAAAAAATATAAATTTGTTTCTTTATAATCTAAATGTCAATGACAATTAAATTTAAATATTTTGTAATTAATTTTATAATTTAGAGTACAAAATTCGCTTTTAAATAACCATAGTTAATCGACTTTAGTAATTTTTCACATATTTTAATTTTATTTTGGGTTGTTTCATATTTTATAATAGGGTTTAAAACTATATGTTAATGAAATTGTGAATAAAAAATAGAGATAGATATGATTCAAAATTTGATTATATTAAAATGAATCCGCAATGCTATTTTTCTTTAAAGTGTGCTAGATTATTTTTTTGCTAGATTATTAGAAGAAGAAAATTATTGAGGGACTAAAGCGTAGATTTTAACTTAAGAGGGGAGGGGAATGTAATTGAAGCTTCTCTCAAGGGAGGGGAGTGAAATATTTTCTATTATGTTTTGAATAAGAGGGGAAGAGATTGTATATTTTAACATAAGAGGGGAGGGAGTGTAATTCAAACATCTTTGAGGGGGAGGGGAGTGTAATTTACTAAAAAAAAATATTTTGTTGGAAAATCAGAGACAGAGTGAATCATTTCATTTCAATGAGTAAATAATTTCATAGAAATAGAAGTTTACGTGAGTCATTTCACTCCTTTGTTTACAACATTTTTATAACATTAGTTTTTTTTTTTTTTTTTTTTACTAATTTCCAAAAACTATATAAGTAACATAACACACCTATTTTCGTTGTGAATTTTCACACTCTCTTCTCTCAAACACTCATCTTGTACCTTCTACACTCTTTGAATTTTTTTAGATATTGATTGTGAATTTTGTAAACCTTATGAGTTACTTGACGTTAATCTAGTTGAATATGATAAAAGTTTAAGGATTTAGTCATGGATCATTAGATACAAATTATAGCATATCAATACAGTAAAGAAGGAATAAGAGATTGTGTACCTTTAAGATTTAGGATTCATGAAGGATAGCTGTCAGAAGGATGAGAAGAATGACTACCCTCATTCCGTTTAGCACCATAATGTTCAAAATAGAATAACCGTCTGATGGGATGACGTTTAAATAGCTAAACGACTGAGGGCAGGGACCTCTCATTGGGTTTGGCTAAATGGTCCAACCCATCACGGTCCATTTAGAAAGAATAACCCAATCACACATATTCATCATCACATTAACTTATAATAATTGATTATTATCAATCCATAATTGATTAATTAAATAATTAATCCAACAGAATATGCATACCGTATAACTGTAACAAGTATTACCTAAAAATATTTAAGAACTTGACAATATATAATTCCCTTGTAAACAAATACTAGTAAAATTTTGGAATTTCCCACTTCCATAAACAAGTTGATAAGTGACATATCAAGAGTTCTTATGTAAAAGTATGGGAAAGAAATAAACCATAAAGATTTATGGAAATCACTAACCTTCAGAAGGATCTGTAGTAGCATTTGAAGTTTGAGTTTGTGCTTGTGCTTGTTCAAAGTGTGCAAAGTTAATCAAGCTGAAGACACAGAGAGAAATAACAAATGAAGAACTCAACATACAATGTTTCATGATGAACCCTCACACAGTAATCTTTCATCATGGTCCATGAGAATTTGTAGATTAATACTAATTGCAGAGTCAAAGTTAGCATCTATGACTAGTAAACTCATTTGTGATAATATATAATAATATAATCATAGTGAGATGGTCTTTCGTATTTATTTTAATTTTACAAATTGCAAGAGTGTGATTTTGACACCCCTAGTGTTTCTATGTGATTTGGTGTCTCTTTCAAATAATTTCCAAATTTACGGTGAAAAAATATAAGGGTTGTCAAAGTTTATTACAGACTTCTTCAAGCCTCCTTTTAGTTTGATTACAGACAGACTATGATAAAGGCCTAGTGGATGAGTTATTATAGACTTTTTCAAGCCCCATTTTAGTTGATTAAGACATTTTATTAAATATGTTATTGATCCCTATAAAATTGGAAATTTATAAGTTTAGTCCTTACTTAATCTTAATAGATTTTTAGTTCATACAAAAAAAAGTTCTTCTAATTTTTTGAGACAAGTTTAGAACACTATAAAAGATTCATTTACTAAAATTTAGAATTTTTTAATATGAAACGAATTAAATATGAATTTTTTAAAACGACAAAAGTTAAAGATAAAATTAACAAAATTTGAACGTAGAAATCAAATTTTGCGACAATTTTTTGCAGAGGAACTTTTAGTAATTTTCTTTATATGTCTGCAAAAAATTGTTCAAAAACTCAAAAGTTTAAGCATAAATTAAACAAATTTGAATTGAGGAGGGACTAATACAGAGTGCGTAATTTTTTTTAGGGACTAAAAATACTATTAGAATTAAGTAAGGACTAAACTTAAAAAGTCACAATTTTATAGAGAACAAAAACATATTTAACCCTTTCTATATTGCATTTTGATAAAGTGGTGTGGTGTGCAAAGTTCGTAAACATGATTTAACTGACAATGTTAATATTCTTATTGTTATAGTTGAATATTTTGATTTGGGTTTAAATTTGGAATTTTTCTTTTGGTCAAGTAGTCTAGTGGCTAGAGCTGACACATTTTAAATGTGGGGAAGTGGGGTGTCAATGGTTTGAACCCCTGCTCCTGCATAAATTATGCAATGTCCCTACCAACTGAGTCAAACTCACGAGAACTAAATTTGGAACTTTAACTAATATATTATATATACACACACAAAATTTATGTTTTAATAAACATTAGAGTAATGCTAGCAACACTCTTTTGACAACTCTCTCTAATACTCACTCTCTTATTGGTTTAAATCATTGTGGATCTACACTTTGAAAATTGAACCAACACAAAATGGTGGGACATATATTGATTTCATCCAATAAAAGATAGAGTGCTAGAGAGAGTGTTGCTAACATTTCTCTAAACATTAACCATAAAGTTCACCATCAAAAAGTTAAATTACATAACTTAAAAAAACGAAATAATTATCTAGGCATTTTGAACGACTTGAAAGTTTGATAGTAACATATACTGAGATGGAGAAGAGGGTGAACCACAAGCAGTGACAAATTCAGGAATTTCGAATAGTGGAGGCACCATCTATATAAACTAGTATGTTTCCTTTTAGCGGTTCCTTTGGACACATTGGTGGGGGTTATGAATCCTCCCATGATGGCGCCCAGGAAAGCATGTTTCCCCTTTTGCTTGCTTTCACTCACGATGTCCGAGTCTTTAGATCCTCCGTCCACAATATTCAATGTCTTCTGTAACGCCCTACTTCTATTAAAGCGATAAAACACGCGAATAATATAAATATTCAAGAAATAGACGTTACGTCTTCAACAAAAACTAAATCAACATGAATATATAAAATTTCTCAACAGTCGCAGCGGATATAAATCATACATCTCCAAAATATACATGCCATGCAATCAAAATACATCATCATATAAATTCTCCGAATCCCAACAAATGGGTAAATCTCCACAACGTAAATAAGTCAGAATAAATAATCTAGAATAAATATAACATACATCCTAGATCAGAGCCTATCCTAAGATTCTAAGGAAACGATAACGGAGATAGCTCCCGCTATCCAAGCAACCACCAAGCAACTAATCCTGCACTTCGTCTACCCATCCATACAGATAGGTAGGCGGTCAAAACCACTGGGGGTAAGCTTTACATCAAACATAATCACTAAAATAAATTTGAACATAAATGAATCATTTCAAGTTCTAAGCAAGCAATCATCATTATCAAAGAAATCACCACATCATATATACAAATATACATATACAATTCTCACCTCATTACTATTACCAAATAATTATCATCAAATAGATTCACCAAGTGTATAAGCACAAGCAAGTAAGACATGCAATTAGAGCATATAGTTTCATTATTCACAATCATCAACAAACCCACCAATGTACATATACACCAATCCACATAATCACAACATTCACCAAATTTCACCAATGCACAAATTCAACAAGTCACATATTCAATTATGACACAACTCATCAATTATTCAAATGCATGCAATGTTCTAGACTCTTCTAGATGCATGCGGTACCGTCATCACCAACGTCTAGGCCGTCACCCCATGATGCCAACTGAACATCATAATCACCTCAATTGGATATAAAATCTGTCACCATCAGTCATGAATGCATGAACATATGACTCGACAACAATGCATATGTTCACACAAACCATTCACCACATTGGATATAAAATCCGTCACCATCAGTCATGTATGTATAAACATATATCTCAACAACAATACATATGTTCATACAAACAATTCACCGCAATCTCACCAACAATTCACCGCTACCTGACATATATGCATTCACCAAAAATTCACCACAATCATTCAATATATATATTCACCAACAGTATCATAATTACTCAATATATATGTATCTACAATTATCATCTTCTTCACATAATTCAATATCAATACATGAATTTCCCACATTCCAAGTAAAGATGAAATACAACACCTTATGATAAACATCATATTCAACACCTAACAATCATTCACATAATTTCATTTAATCATATAAAGCTATCCACAAAAGATTATAAGGTAATTGGTCTTACAAAAATTATTTTCGACAAAGTTCGTCTCTCATTTTACAACTCTAAAATAATTGAGACAGATGAACCAATCCAAGTATATAAACTCTAGTGCCTCGACTATGTATACACTTAGATCACATATGAGTGTAGTTGAATATACATGTGCGTTTCACCGGCTGACTACGACAACATCATCGAAATCACAAAGTTACAACAAGTTCGTATTCTTTTCCAAAACCAAATCACTATCAAAGAAAACTAAGTTTGACTCATCAAGACATAGGTTAAATACTCTTAAACCTCTTAATTAAACTCCTAGTACTTCTAGTTTTGAGGTTTGGAAATATTCCATAAGTTTTGGATTGACTTAGAAACGGTTATGCTAATTTTTCATAAAAATTTACCAAGACTTGCTTGGGGTAATTCCATCATATCTCAAAATCTAAAAATCATTTTTAAGTTAAACCCAAGCCATTGGAAAGCTAATAAAATTATCTCAAACTTTCATGTTTATACCAAAACCCGGTTCAGAGCGGAAAGGGGTGAAAAATAGTGAAATATGAAGGATCTGGTTCACAAAAATCGTGTCACGATTTTAGAAATCGCGGCGCGTTTTTATGTCCAGAACCACTGAACTTTCTGCCAACAAAATCATGACACGCCTGAAAAATCGTGACACATTTTGACAGCATCAGGTCCAGAAATCAGCTTTTCAAAAAGTGCATTTTTCACCATTTCGCGCGTAAAATTCAAACCGTTAATCGGATTTTGATGCCGTTTTCGCCTACACGCCCCTGACACTTGGCTCTATCATAATCTACAGAAATTTCAAGTTTCAACCATCCCAAGAATCATTTTCCAAAACCTCACATAATCACTTAGTGGCAAAAATGCTTAAACATCGACATTTTACACGAAAAAAACCCGTTTTCTCCCAAACGACTCAACTAACACGACCACAACATGAAACCATAAATTCTTCTAGGTTCAATTCATCCAACAACATCAAAAATTCAGTCAACAACCTCATGTAACAAAATTCATTTTGGTCCTTCAGATGAACCACTTAACTCAACTTCATCAATTCAAACTACAACTTCACAAAATGGAATACCCATGGTACAAATCAACAACAACAACATATCTAATTCAACAACAACTTCATTTAAACATGAATTCATCACAATCAACAAAAACATGTCATAATTCATCAATTGAACATAATTCACAAACTACCCTTTTATATACATCATGAACATGCAATTTCATCATTAACAATTCAATCATCATCAAATTAACATACTCAAACATATCACTACAACATGAGCACAAATTTCAAAGATTGGGTTCATAATAATCACTTATTCAAATAAGCACTTATGCATAGAAAAAGAGAGAAGAAACTAACTAAGTGATTATGCTTGAAATCTAACCCCCTTATCTCAATTAGCAATAATCCTAGCAAAAGCTTCAATTTAGCTCCTAGAATCTCTATCACCTCTTGGGTCTTCAAGCTTTCTCCCTTCTAATCCTTTTCCTCATCTCTTGAACTTTCTCTCTCTACCTCTCAAAATCTTATGAAATGAAACCCTATTTTTCTCTAAAGTCTAGAACTTATATAGGCTCTTCTCAAATGGGCTTAACCCTAAAGCCTTAGTGGGCTTAACTCACCCATTCACTAACTCTAAAATATTTCTACTCACTTAGCGGTAAAATAATAACAACGATCACTCACCAGTTCACAACTAATTATCACACTAGTAACTTAGTAAAATAATGGTTATCACTTGAAACACTACGTAAAAATATTCCTCACCATGGAATTACTAAATTACCCTTACTCACTAAATGACCAAATTACCCTTCTAACACAAAAACCCATTAAAATGCATCTAACGATAAATAATCACACAAAAGCACATAAAAACACATATTAAACAATTAAAAATAAATCTAGCGAAAATTGGGTTGTTACATCTTCCTTCACGGAGGAGATTCTTCCTGAACCAAAGATCGCTTCCTTTTTGGGGATTCTCGGCGCGAAGACTTTTGTGGCGAGTCTCTCAACTTCCTCTTGTCACCTTTTTGTTAGTCGCTTTAGTGAAATGGCTGAGCTTTCCTTTTTTATTCAATTCTTCACTAGTGTCTTTCAGCTGAAAATAGTCATTGATGTCGTGGCCATGACATCAGTGGAATCTATTATACTAGTTGTCTGTCCTAGAGGATTCACAGTGGAGTTGGGTTCTTTATGTTAGCCTCTTTATACTCTGCATTCAGGCACTCCTGGAGAATTTGTTTCCGGGAGGTGCTCAACGGTGTGTAATCAAAAAACCGAGAGCGGAAGCCCTTGCTATTCTCCTTATCGTTGTCATCACTTCGCTTGTTATCATTCACCTTGTGGGTGATGGGATAAAACTGCAAGTGCACGGTCTTACCAGAGTAGTAATGAAAAGAGTATCGTTCCGACAGGGAGTTGTTTAATTTAATTAACTTTAATTAGTGATTAGAAGAGAATCAAGAATGTGAGATTGTTGTTTTCAGTTGGTTGAAAGAGAAAATATAATAAAAGAGAGCCTTGGGATCGTTGGTCCGTCATAGGTGACAAATCATTCACAAGTCAAGCCATTAAACCTAAAACCTTATTTTAGACCTAGTTTCTAAAGACGAGTTTCTCTTAAGCCTATCACATCTCCTATCGGTCTTAGTGAGTGTGTTCCTCTAGCAAGGACACCTATTTTCATGGTTGATTACAATTAGAATCCTTGAAGTTCGAAACTCTATAAGTCTCAAGGTTCACTAGACTATTTTCATGTTTCGCAATCCTTGTCTAAATTCACTTGATCGAATATTAAAGCTCCACTTTCGTTTTATGAATTAACATTTGGAATAATGGATTAACGATTATCAAACCCTCCACTTTCGTTTCCAAAGTTTGATAATATTTAATCCATGTTAAAACGGTGAATTTAGAAGAGAAACTAGGGTTACATAATATTAAGGTTTAAGGCTTGACTTGATTAAGATTATGCAATTAGACTTGTCCAACAATCCCAAGACATAAGAAGTCTACTCACTCATGGTCATCGTAGACATGGAGAAGAAGAGAGAAAGCATAAAAGTAAATAACAAGAAAGTAAAGAAAAAGAAAAGAACTTTTATTCAAAAGACAATTGTCACTTATTGAATTCCAAAGAAAAGATGAATATTTGTGATGGCTAGCTACTCTATTTATAGGTAACATTCAACTTAAAATCTAAGCAATTACATCACTAGAATGTTCCACAAGCAAAGGGCTTTGTAGCTTAGAATCTAAGCAAAAGCAGCAAAAAGCTGTCTGGGAGGTGGCACGGCCGTGCCAACCTTAGCACGGGCCGTGCCAAGTTTCTGACTTGAGGGAGATATATTTTTGTCTCCGAATCTTCGTATTTTCGTACCGAATCAGCTCCAAAACCCCTTTCTTTTGCTCCAAGACTCAATCCATCAAATATTCATTCCTGAAATATAATAAAATGCAATTGAAGTAAAATAGCTCAAAAAGGAAATAATATTAAAAATAAAATAAACTTAAATCTAATTAAAACGAAATTAAATATTAAACTAAAACATCTAATTATTGACTCATCAGTGGGACTGTTTATTCTTCATGGCTTCTTCTGCCATTCTTTTTTCTTCGTAATTGATGTAAGGTTGTACCTGAACTAGAAGGTCACTTATATCTCTTGCCGCCCTCAGACCCAATTCTTCCTTGAATTTGCATTAATGGCAGAGATTATTCTCAAAGATAAAGTACTCCAAGTTATCGTGCGCGCCATAAACTTCTACGCCTTCACTGGTGAATCTTTCCACGTGCTCCCTAAGAGTTTCTTTTTTTTTTTCTTCCTTGGATGATGGTGTTCAATGCCGCCATCATTTTTGGTTGTTTTCTTTTAACAGTGAAATTGGAAATGAATTCTTCACAGAGTTTCCTCCAAGAGTAAATGCAGTTGTCTTCATGTCCTTTAAACGAGGTCATCGCAACCCCCTTCAAGGTCAATACGAAAAGCTTGCATTTCGCAACTCCTTTTGCCTGGCGATAATCGAGGACAACATCGATGTGCTCTACGTGTTCATCAAAACCAGTCGTATAATTAATGCTTCATACTTTACAATATCAATGAAGCATTAATGTTATTTTTCCTATTATATCATTAACTATTTATTACTCTCTATTCTTTCAATTCTTTGATTTAATTTTTCTAATATATTTTATTAAGGACAATTTTGTAAAACAAGTCATAATATTTCTTTCTCACGAACATAATTACATTTCATAATAATTGCGAAATGCCCAAAACGTTATATAATTAGGAGCGGAGGAGTATAATCTTTCTTAGAATCAAATTTATCATCGAAATCCACAATTCTTCTAGAAATAGAATCAATTACTACAAGCATGCAAGTTCTAAATTCCAAATGGTATTCCTAGTGATCAAACAATTTCAAACCAGACCTATCTAGCTCTCCTAGAAGATTATGAAGCTGTAATATTAATGGGACCTCTAGTTAGTCATTTTTTAGCTTACTTCAAGTGTAATGCTTGTGTCTGTTAACAACTAGGGTTTAGCATTTCTTTTTAGGGTTTAGCATTTCAACCTTAAGCTTAGCATTGTAAAACAGTTAAACTTCGTTAGATTAGAATTATTATGTAGAAGTTGTATAACAATGATAAAAAAAAAAAATGAAGTTATTTGTCATGTAAATTCAATTAAGAAGACTTAAGATAGGATGCAACAAGCCAAATCTTAATCACCCCATATTCCTATGACAAACACTTATGATTAACAAATTCTGTCAATACTGAAAAAATTATAATTATGCAGAAAAATAGATAATGCAGGGACAGATATTTCAAGATATTAGTTATGTAAAACTTTTTAACTTTTTATGAAAACATCTCATAACAAGTCAAATAACATATATACAAATATATCAAAGTCAAAAAAAGACCAAAGAAAATCCGTCAGTAATTACTGGCGGAATAATCCCTCAGTAATGCTTTGTCAGAACTACCTATCCATTACTGAGGGAAAATTCCGTTAGTAACATTACTGATGCTCATATTACTGAGGGATTCATTTCGTCACACAATCCGCCAGTAATGCAGATTACTGATGAATTTTTTGCATTACTGAGGGATTATTTCTGCCAGTAAAAACCAAAATTCTTGTAGTGACAATTGTTACATTCATGTCATGGTGTATAATACAAAGAAGCGTCTATAGTTACTTTCTATGAGTCTGGTCACTTCTATTTGGTTAGCTGGGATATACAAAAATGCATGCTAAGGTGGGGTCTGGTTTTTTCAAATTCTTCTCGTTGATATGTTCTTCACCCGTAAGCATTTTGACGACGGTAAACATGCATAGAAGGCCAGAGAGCTCAACGGTATCATGCGTGCAATGAAGGCCAATCTTCGAAACTTTGACCGCCTCCAACGCATTGATTTCCCCTTCCACTGCATAACTCGTCACTTATATATGTTCCCTTCAGTTGGAACTTGGAACTACTGATATGTCCCATTTTGCTAAAGACTTGGTTCATAACTCTTGCTACATTCAAAATTTCAATCATATTTGAATGTTAATGCACATAATACAACTAAAAAACGAAATGAACAGCAGTAGCACATGAATTTGAAGTTTTTTATATTTTGAAATATAGATATTAAAAGTTAAACAATAATTGTGAAGATGTGACTATTTTCTCTTGGTGAAAACATTAAATTGTGGTTTATTCCACGGCATAACTCACCTCATAAGTTTCATTGAGTTTTGGTATTCTTAGCTTCACTACTATTTTTGAAGTAGATCCAAAGATTATAATGGAAAGTTTTTATAAAAATTAAATAAACATAAAAAACTACGGGGGCGTTTGTTTGAGGGTTACAAAATCTATTCCCAGGTATCAACTTTCCCAGGAATGTGAAGGTTAAAATTTTATTCCCAGAAAAATATAGAAAAAAGTGTTTGGTTAATTGTTTAATTCCTGGGAACTTTTTTTAAAATAATTCCACGGAACAAGTAAAATAGGTTTGGTTTCCGATGTAGAATCCTGGGAATGAACATTATAATTACGCAAATGCCCCCGTTGTATAAACCATAAATCTAAATGAAAAGCAGTAGCAGCCACAAAAACTAAATGAAAAGCAATAGCAGTCACAAAAACCTAAAAAATCATAAAAGTATGAATATGCTCGGTAAATAATCAGTAGAAAAAATCAGAAGCTTGAGAAAAGCTCGGATCCAAAAGCTGGAAATCTTGTTCCTAGAATCAAAAATAAAAGTTTGGTAAAAAAAAAAGTATAAATCAATTTCAAGTTTTGGTTATCAAAATATAGGTTAGCAATTGGAAATGAAAAGGATAAAAGAAATTAAGACAAGCATAAATTATTACAAGTAACAAAAACACACTCTGTTTATAGTGATATTAACATGATCTCAAATATAGAGGCTAGAAACTTTGTTTTTCTTCTTCTTTGAATTGTGTACATTGAAATTCTAAAGAATAGAGGCCTGAAACTTTTTTTCTTCTTTTTCTTTGAATCATATAAAGAGTAAAATAGAGGCCAAATAAGCAACTTAAAATTCATGCTTGGTGTGACGACATTTGTAACGTCCACTTTCGTTTAATTGTTTAATTAATTGAGTTTAGGCGATTATATTATATTTATATAATATATGCATGATTTAAGTTGATTTAGATGATTTGATTGATAATGTGATAAATTATGAGTTGAAGGTTTTGATAAGGATATGAGACTTATTTTATTGTTAAATAAAATAAGATTTGATAAGAAAATAGAAATATGAAAAATATTTAGTTGAGGGCTGTTTTGATATTTTAGATAGTTTTGGGGGAGAAAGTGAGATAAGATAAGTAATTAGGAAGAG
The DNA here is from genome assembly GCF_003473485.1 of Medicago truncatula. Classification (NCBI taxonomy): domain Eukaryota; kingdom Viridiplantae; phylum Streptophyta; class Magnoliopsida; order Fabales; family Fabaceae; genus Medicago; species Medicago truncatula. The sequence goes on from NC_053049.1 coordinate 21,309,448, forward strand.
ATATAAATAGGGAAGACCTAATTGTTAGAAAAACTATTGTACGTGAAAACTTTTGGAAAAGGGAGAAAAGCTTAGAAGGGAGGGGATCAAAGAGAGAGCTGTGATTTCTTCATAACCAGGTAAGGGTGAGACTAATAACTCAGTAATGTTAATTGATTGTAATTCTGATGATTAGTTAGCAAGCTTTAGGATTGAATTCGAGAAAACGAAAACTAGGTCAAATCCCTATAATTGATGATCAAACGGTAGGAATTGGTTAAATTGATGTAGAAAGTGCTCCTAGACCATAGATAATGTTTAGGACGAACTTTGGAATCAAAATTAGGCTTAGAACCATGTGAATCGCTGAGTTTTTGTGAAAATAGCAGGTATGGCCGTAGCGACATTCATCGCTCGCCACGACGAGCTATGAGTCTCGCCTCGCGAGTGATGAACATTCATCGTTCGCCTCGCGAACCCTTTTCCCTCGCCTCGCGAGTTGCACAATGCAGCTCGCCACAGCGAGCAACCTTACTCGCCATAGCGAGCTAGGGCAGAGAGCATGTAAGATTTTGCAATTTCGACTTTTTAGTTGGACCTTGAGTGCCTTTGAGTGCCTGAACATACCTAGTAATGATTAGGAATTAATGTAGGACAAGATTGAACCTAGAACAACATTAGTTGGGAAGTTGGCTTGTACTCGCCATGGCGAGTAGATACTCTCGCCTCGCGAGCACTTCCAGATTGGAGTGCTTTGAGTGTTTGTGCGATCTGTATCGCACTTTTGATCAAGAGTGAACCCCTAATTGGTAATGAAACCTAATGATGACGTTTAATGCAATCTGTAAGGCCGTTTAAGATATGTTGCTATTAATTGAGTATGAGTTAATGTATTATGCATTATGTAAGATATGAATGAATAATTATGATGCTAATGAATTGCAATTGATATATTGATATCATCCGTTATTGTGACTTGACTATGCTGCTGCTGTTATTTAACTAAGTGCATAATGTCTATATATGATGAATAAGATGACGTTTAGCTCCAAATTATTGGATGCATATTGATATGATGATTACGATGTTTTGTTGATAGAGTCCATGCATTAGCATTCATTGAGCTTAGTCCTCACCATGATAGGAGCTTTGTCCTCCGCACGATTATTAGGAGCTTTGTCCTCCGCACGATTAAAGTATATTAATACTTATGATGACGATTGGTACCACATGCATATAAGGAGTCGAAGAGTGATGAGATAAAACCGCATGTGCACGGTCTTACCGAAGTAGTATGAAAAGAGTATCGTTCCGACAGGAGTAGTTTAATTCAATTAACCTTTGGAAATGATTAGAAGAGAAAAGAATTGTAAGTTGGGGGTTTCAAACGATTGAAAATTAATAATATAAAAAGAGCCTTGGGATCGTTGGTTTCATCTAAATAACAAGTCCTTCTCAAACCAAAACTATAAGCTTATAATGTTATGTTAGACCTAATTTCTCAAGACAGTTTCTTTTATGTTCCTCTAGCAACCAAGCCTATTTCGCTGACTTGATTACTATTATATTTTGGTTCCTGTAACAACCAAGCCTATTTCGCTGATTTGATTGTTATTAGTTCCCTTGAAGATCGAAACTATATGTCTCAAAGATTGCAAAGCCTATTTCGCTGACTTTGCAATCCTTGTCTAAATTCACTTGTTCAAATATCAAAGCTCCACTTTCGTTTTATGAATTGATATTTGGAATAATGGATAAACAATTATCAAACCCTCCACTTTCGTTTCCACAGTTTGATAATGGTTGATCCATGTTAAAGCGGTGAATTTAGATAAGAAATTAGGGTTACATAAGATTAAGGCTTAGAGCTTGGTTTGATTAGGATTATGTCATTTAGACTTATCCAACAATCCCAAGACAAGGAGAAGTCTACTCACTCATGTTCATCGTAGACATGGGGGAGAAGAGAGAAAGCATAAAGGTAAATGACAAGAAAATAAAGGAAAAGAAAAGAACTTTAATTAGAAAAGCAATTGTCACTTATTGTATTCCAAGTAAAGATGAATATTTGTGATGGATGGCTACTCTATTTATAGCATACACTTGACTTAAAATCTAAGCAATTACATTTGGGCTAAAAATAGAGTAGCTTAAAATCTAAGCAAAAAGCAGCAAAAGGCACTCTGGAGGGTGGCACGGCCGTGCCAAGGCTAGCACGGGCCGTGCCAAGCTTCTGACTGTGGGGAGACATATTTTTGTCTCTCAATCTTCATATTTTTGCATCCAATCGGCTCCAAGTCCCTTTCTTTTGCTCCAAGACTCAATCCATCCAATATTCATTCCTGAAATAAAATAAAATGCAATTTGTAGTAAACTATCCTAAAAAGGAAATAATACTAATATATAATAAAATAAAATCTAAATAAAACTAAACTAAAAAGCATATAAAAATAGTCAATAAATGACTCATCAAACTCCCCCACACTTGAATCTTTGCTTGTCCTCAAGCAAAAGGCATAGACATGGCAGCAACAAAAGGATTAATATATGACAATTTAAATAAAAGCTTATGTCTCCCTCGAGGTCTCATTTCAATGTACACTAATCACAACTTCAAGTATTCCTTGTAAACTTATTCAACCCAACAACAAATCTCAAGTGAGTGTGTGTGTGTAGTCCAACCCTTTTCTTGCTCCTGTATAAGATAGATATTATGAGGAACAGGTTCTAACCTTAACACTAAAATGACCGAGAAAAATCTTTTCTTCATTTCATATAAGAGAGGTGGGAGAGTTAAGATAGATTTGATGAATTTATACATTTGGGGGCTTGTAGATGCCTAGGGGCTATCATTTCACATTGGAAGTCCGTGAGGGGGTATCCTTTCCTCCAAGTTTCTATGATCACCCTAAGTAGTGCTACAACTTGTTTACTTCACTTAGGAAGTTCCTCTTTTTAGAGGGTTTAATTTAAGCACAATTTGTTTGAGAAGTCATCACCACATTTAGGAAGTCAGTGAGAGAGTATCCTTTCCTCCACGTGCTGGTGATATCCTTCTGCCCCATTTCGGTTTACACATTTCATCACATTAGAATTATTCCCACACAAACTTATACTACTTTTACTCTGAAGATTTTTAAGGGTCCAGGTTACCATTAAAGCTAGAACGTGTTCCTTAAAATACCTATTCATACACTTACTCAAGGATTGCAACTAGGTGCTATTCTCATTGGAGAATTTTCACAATAAAACTTGATGTGGGTATAGCAAGAATACTTACAACACAAGAAATCACTTTCATGTACAAGAAATGACCATTGAAGAGACAACAAAAAATTTATGTCATAATAAAACATTAAAAACAAGCTGCTTATTCATACCTTTTACAATAAAACAAAACAAAAGAATAAAGTTCAAGGGAGTTTGGAAACACTACGACTAACGACACTTTATTAGGCTCCCCCCACACTTAGGAGAAGCATTGTCCTCAATGATTCAAGATAGAAAAATAAAAGAGAAGGAGAGGAGGAAGAAGAAGAAGAAGAAGAAGAAGAAGGAGGAGGAGAAAGAAGGAAAGAGAGGAAGAGGAAAGCTCACATTTTTATCATTGAGGTCCATATGGAGGACCTTGGAGGTGAAAGTGGTGCATCATGTTCCGAAGCATTTGGTTATTTTCTTCGGATATGCGGTTGCCCTGTTGGACATCATTCCTTATTCCCATTAACTCAACACCTTGCCTTTGTTGCTCGGTGCTTTTCCTCTCGACCTCGGTATGCATCCATGCCCATCTTGCATTTTCATTTGTTTCACCTTCATCATGGTCATGGTGCTCCTCATCATGGTGCAATTGTGCACCTTCCTCTTCTTGGTGCAAGTGTGCACCTTCCGCTTCTTCATTATGCTGTTCTATGTGCACCTGTGTGTCATCATTAACATACAAAAAATTTTCTTCCACCTCGGTGTTAGTCCGAGATGGGTTAGGCAATAATATCAAAGTGGGCACATTGAGCTTGAGTGTATAAACAAATGGGATTCGAGGTTTTATGAAATTCATAGAGATAAGGGTTTCTATGTTCAGCCTATTGTTTCCCTCAATCTTGTTTATCCCTTGGTCTTTACTCACACCTAAATGCCTAGCGATGTATGTTATGATACCACCAACTACTATTTCTCCCATACTATCGGACCTATTTCCTATATGGGAAAGGTAGTCAAGCAAGTAAAAACAAGTGTTAACGGGGTGGTTGTGCAGCATAGCCCAAAGCATGAAGAGTTCATCACTCCTAGTGTTCCCTAATTCGCTCCTTCCCCAAATAGTACAAGCCATAACCCTTTGAAGGTACCTAAGTACGGGGTTGTGAATGTTGCTAGCTTTGTTGGCACATGTGTTAAACTGGTCAAGACCTGTAATTCGCTCCCAAAAGGCGGCGGGTTGATAGTCAACCGGCTTTAAATTTTGATTCCAAGAGTCGTGGATGAACCCCGCATTTGCGAAGCCCATCTCATCACAGAAGTGTTGAAGAGACATCTCATAATCAATATTCATAAGCCGGAAAGAAACTCTATGGTTAGGGTTATCAAAATTCAACCTATCTTTCGAAAAAACAATAGAACTCAAAAACTCGTAGGTGAAATTCTCATACCCTCTCATAGGTTGTAACATATCAACCCAGCCTAACCTCTCTAACAGATTGAACACATTGTCTTTAAGTCCTAGCTTATTCAAGTCATGGTTAACAGGGTACCTGCAAGGATGTAAAGGTTTAGAGATTAGAATTTTGTACCTATCTCTTTGCTTGTTGTCCCTGAAGGTGATGCCATGATTCTTGGCTTGTGTTTTCTTCTTTGGTGGAGGTCCCCCTGATGAGCTTGCAACTTCTTTTCCACTTCCCTTTGAAGCCATTGCCTTGACCTTGCTTTTGGTGTGGTGGTGGTGATGGTTTGTCTTTTTGGTGGAAAAGGTTGGTTTAGTGATGTGGTGAAGAATTTTTGGTTTTTGGGTTAGGTTAATGAGGGTTACGAATTTAGGTGATGTTGTTTGGATGGATGAAATTTGTTTTTGAATGGTGGGTTATGATTGGAATGGTGTATGTGATTGATTAGGTGGAGAAATTTTGGGAATTGGTGAGATTTTGAGGGGGGTGTGAAGGTTTGAGGTTGTATGGTTATGGAGGTTTTTAGAGAGAAGTTTGAAGGTGGAGAGATGTTTGTGGTTGAGAGTGAAGGAAGAAGAAGGCCAAAAGGTGTGGTTATACCTACCTGATGATCGGGCACGGCCGTGCCAACTTTCTGGAACAATGGCTTGTTTTGGTTTGTCAAGGTCTGGCACGGCCGTGCTAGTGTGAGCACTGTAACGCCCACTTTTGTTAATTGCTTATTTAATCGAGTTTAGGCGATTATATTATATTTATATAATATATGCATGATTTTGATATGATTAGAATGATTTACGACTATATTGATGGTTTGGTTGATATTGTGATAAGTTATGAGTTTTGGAAGATTTGATACGGTTAAGGGATTTATTTTATTGTTAAATAAAATAAAGATTTGAAAATAATATAAAATATTTAGTTGAGGGCTATTTTGATATTTTAGATAGTTTTGGGGGAGAAAGTGAGATAAGATAAGTAATTAAGAGGTGATATAAAAGAGTTAGACCTAGTTTTAGAAAAACATTGTTGTACGTACGTTTTTGGAGAAAAAGGGAGAAAAAGCCAAGAGAAGAGAAACCAAGAGGGAGAGCTGCGATTTTCTGAAATTTAAGGTAAGGGTGAGACTAATAACTCTATATTGTTAATTGAATGTAATTCTGATGATTAGTTAGCAAGAATTAGGATTGAATTGGAGAAAACGAAAACTAGGTCAAATCCCTAAAATTGATGATTAAACGGTAGGAATTGATTAAATTGGTGTAGAAAGTGTTCCTGGACCTTAGATAATGTTTAGGACAAACTTTGGAATCAATACTAAGCTTAGAACCCTGAGAATCGTCGGATTTTTGTGAAAATAGGAAGCCTGGCCGTAGCGACATTCATCGCTCGCCACGGCGAGCTATGAACCTCGCCTCGCGAGGGATGATCTTCATCGCTCACCACGCGAGCTTTTTCCTTCGCCTCGCGAGTTCCTTTGGTATCGCTCGCCATAGCGAGCAACCTTACTCGCCATAGCGAGCTAAGGCAGAGAGCATGTTAGATTTTGTGTTTCGACCTTTTTAGTTGGACCATGAGCGCCTTTGAGTGCCTGAACATACCTAGTAGTGATTAGGGATGAATGTAGGACAAGAGTGGACCCATAACAACTTTAGTTTGGGAATTGTTTGGTACTCGCCATGGCGAGTAAGAACTCACGCCTCGCGAGCACTTCCAGCTTTGAGTGTCTTGAGTGTTTGTGCGATCTGTGTCGCACGTTTGGATCAAGAGTGAACCCCCTTATGATAATGAGACCTAATGATGATGTTTAATGCAGTATGTAAAGCTGTTTAAGATATGTTGATATTAATTGAGTATGATTAATGTATTGTGCAATTATGTAAGATATGAAGGTTTAACTATGATACAAATGATGTGCTATTGATATAATGATACCATCCTGTTATGTGACTTGTTTATGCTGCTGCTGTTATTTAACTAAGTGCATAGTGTATTTATATGATGAACTAATGACGTTTAGCTCCAAATTATTGGATGCATGTTGATATGTTGATTACGGTGATTTGTTCATAAGAGTCCATGCATAGCATTTCATTGAGCTTAGTCCTCACCACGATTATTAGGAGCTTTGTCCTCCGCACGATTTATAGGAGCTTTGTCCTCCGCACGATTAAAGTATATTAATACTTATGATGACGATTGGTACCACATGCATATAAGGAGTCTAAGAGCATTGTCACATTGTCATGTCCATGATGCTATGTTGTTGATGACGATTGAATATGTGAATACGTGATACTTGTCATTTGAATATGCAAAGTTATTTAAGAATGATTATGATGTTAATGTTAATTATGATTCGAATTACTTTGATTAACATTATTTTGTTATGAAATCTCACCCCTTCTGCTTGAAAATGTTGTCCTTCGTATGGGTAACTTGCAGGTGATCGTGCTTAGTGTGCAGTTGCCGTCGTGAGTGGCCTTGCCTTCACTGTGTCGTCTAGGACGCTCTGATACGTAACGGGATGGGGTTATTTGCATGCTTCATTCTCTTACGTGACTATCATGTTTATGTTTTATGACGTTGAACAATTATGATGTTTTGTGAAGTTGATTTAACTCATTTGAGATATTTTGATGGGGCCTACGTGCCAAACTGATTTATGGATTACGAACTAGATTCCGCTGCAACGTTTGAAATATTTGTTAAAGTTAAATTGTTATTTAACTAATTTTGGACTATGTTTTGTATGTGATATCCCGTTTATGCTGAATACTCTGATAAAATGTTTAGAAATTTTTATATTGGGAAAACGGGGTGTTACAATTGGTATCAGAGCAGGTTGGTCCGTCCGGTCAATTAGAAGAGTCGTGTCGAGTCTTAGTAATATTTATATTACTATCTTATGTTGTTGTTGCTACTTTTGAAGAATATCAGGAATGGCTGGAAGAAACGATGATGCGTTAGCTGCTGCACTACAAGCTGTTGCCCAAGCTGTGGGACAACAACCTAACGCAAATGCTGGTGCGAATGCTGAGAATAGGATGTTGGAGACTTTCATGAAGAAGAACCCTCCAACTTTCAAAGGACGATATGACCCTGATGGAGCCCAAACGTGGCTTAAAGAGATTGAGAGGATTTTCCGTGTTATGCAGTGCACTGAAGATCAGAAAGTGCGGTTTGGTACTAATCAGCTAGCTGAGGAAGCTGATGACTGGTGGGTTGGCCTTCTACCTACCCTTGGGCAAGAAGGAGCTGTTGTGACCTGGGCTGTGTTCAGGAGAGAGTTCCTGAGAAGATACTTTCCGGAAGATGTTCGCGGGAAGAAGGAGATTGAATTCCTTGAGTTGAAGCAAGGAAACATGTTTGTGACTGAGTATGCTGCCAAGTTTGTTGAGTTGACGAAGTTTTACCCGCACTATACTGCTAAGAATGCTGAGTTCTCGAGATGCATCAAGTTCGAGAATGGTTTGAGGCCCGACATCAAGAGGGCGATTGGATACCAACAACTTAGAGTTTTTCAGGATTTGATCAATAGCTGCAGGATCTATGAAGAGGATACCAAGGCTCACTACAAGATAGTGAACGAGAGGAAGGGCAAGGGACAGCAGAGTCGTCCTAAGCCGTACAGTGCCCCTGCTGATAAAGGGAAACAGAGAATGGTCGATGATAGGCGGCCTAAGAAGAAGGATGCTACTGAGATTGTGTGTTTCAATTGTGGTGCGAAAGGCCACAAAAGCAATGTCTGCCCTGAGGAAATCAAGAAGTGTGTCCGGTGTGGCAAGAAAGGTCATATTGTAGCGGATTGCAAGCGTACGGACATTGTGTGTTTTAACTGCAATGGAGAGGGTCACATTAGTTCACAGTGTACTCAGCCTAAGAGGGCGCCGACTACTGGTAGGGTCTTTGCTTTGACTGGTACGCAGACGGAGAACGAGGATCGTTTGATCAGAGGTACTTGCTATATTAATAATACTCCTTTAGTTGCTATTATTGATACTGGTGCTACGCATTGTTTTATTGCTTTCGATTGTGTTTCTGCTTTGGGTCTTGATTTGTCTGATATGAATGGAGAGATGGTTGTCGAAACTCCGGCTAAGGGTTCGGTGACTACTTCTCTCGTATGTTTGAAATGTCCTTTGTCTATGTTTGGTCGTGATTTTGAAATGGATTTAGTTTGTCTACCTTTGAGTGGTATGGATGTGATTCTGGGTATGAACTGGTTAGAGTACAACCACGTTCTTATTAATTGTTTTAGCAAGTCAGTACATTTCTCTTCCGTCGAAGAGGAAAGTGGTGCAGAGTTTTTATCTACTAAGCAGCTGAAGCAACTGGAACGCGATGGTATCTTGATGTTTTCATTGATGGCTTCCTTATCTATTGAGAATCAAGCAGTGATTGACAGGTTACCGGTGGTGTGTGAATTTCCTGAAGTTTTTCCAGATGAGATTCCTGATGTGCCTCCAGAGAGAGAAGTTGAGTTCTCTACTAATCTTGTTCCTGGAACGAAGCCGGTCTCGATGACACCTTATCGTATGTCTGCTTCCGAGTTATCTGAGTTGAAGAAACAGTTGGAAGACTTGCTTGAGAAGAAGTTTGTTAGACCAAGTGTTTCACCTTGGGGAGCGCCGGTTTTGCTAGTAAAGAAGAAAGATGGTAGTATGCGGTTGTGTATTGATTATCGACAGTTGAACAAGGTAACTATCAAGAATAGGTATCCACTTCCGAGAATTGATGATTTGATGGATCAGCTAGTGGGTGCACGTGTTTTCAGCAAGATCGATTTGAGGTCAGGTTATCACCAGATTAAAGTAAAAGATGAGGATATGCAGAAGACGGCTTTCAGAACGCGTTATGGTCACTATGAATATAAAGTTATGCCTTTTGGTGTGACCAATGCACCTGGAGTGTTTATGGAGTATATGAATCGCATCTTCCATGCATTTTTGGATCGGTTCGTAGTTGTATTCATCGATGATATTTTGATTTACTCCAAGACTGAAGAAGAACATGCTGAGCATCTGAAGATTGTCTTGCAAGTGTTGAAAGAGAAGAAACTTTATGCCAAATTGTCTAAGTGTGAGTTCTGGTTGAAAGAAGTGAGTTTTCTTGGCCATGTTATTTCCGGAGATGGTATTGCTGTGGATCCGTCTAAAGTTGAAGCGGTGTCGCAATGGGAGACTCCTAAGTCCGTTACAGAGATTAGAAGCTTCTTGGGTTTAGCTGGTTACTATAGAAGGTTTATTGAAGGGTTTTCCAAGTTAGCTCTTCCGCTAACGCAGTTGACTTGTAAAGGTAAAACTTTTGTGTGGGACGTTCATTGTGAGAACAATTTTGGTGAGTTGAAGAAGCGTCTGACGACTGCTCCAGTGCTGATTTTACCGAAGTCAGATGAACCTTTTGTGGTGTATTGTGATGCGTCCAAGTTGGGTTTAGGAGGTGTGCTTATGCAAGAAGGTAAAGTGGTAGCTTATGCTTCAAGACAGTTGAGAGTTCATGAGAAGAATTATCCTACGCATGATCTTGAGTTGGCGGCCGTAGTCTTTGTATTGAAGATATGGAGACATTACTTGTATGGTTCGAGATTTGAGGTGTTTAGTGATCACAAGAGTTTGGAGTATTTGTTCGATCAGAAGGAATTGAATATGAGGCAGTGTAGATGGCTAGAATTGCTGAAAGATTATGACTTTGGTTTGAATTATCATCCAGGTAAAGCTAATGTTGTTGCAGATGCCTTGAGTAGGAAGACATTGCATATGTCCGCTATGATGGTCAGAGAGTTCGAATTACTTGAACAGTTCGGAGATATGAGTTTGGTTTGCGAATGGTCACCTCAGAGTGTGAAACTGGGTATGCTGAAGATTGATAGTGAATTTCTGAAAAAGTATCAAGGAAGCACAGAAAGTTGATCTAAAGTTTGTGGACTTATTGGTTGCTAGAGATCGGACTGAAGACAGTGATTTTAAAATCGATGATCAAGGTGTGTTGAGATTCCGAGGAAGAATTTGTATTCCAGACAATGAAGAGATTAAGAAGATGATTCTTGAAGAGAGTCACAGGAGTAGCTTGAGTATTCATCCGGGAGCTACGAAGACGTATCATGATTTAAAGAAGATTTTCTGGTGGTCTGGTTTGAAACGAGATGTGGCACAGTTTGTGTATTCCTGTCTAGTTTGTCAGAAGTCGAAAGTCGAGCATCAGAAACCTGTCGGAATGATGGTACCTTTAGATGTGCCAGAATGGAAATGGGATAGTATATCAATGGATTTTGTGACGAGTTTGCCGAATACTCCTAGAGGGAACGACGCAATTTGGGTTATTGTTGATAGATTGACGAAATCGGCTCATTTTCTACCGATTAATATTAGTTTCCCTATTGCCCAGTTTGCAGAGATTTATATCAAGGAGATTGTGAAGTTGCATGGTGTTCCTTCGAGCATCGTATCAGATAGAGATCCAAGATTTACTTCTAGATTTTGGAAAAGTTTGCAAGAGGCTTTGGGTTCGAAGTTGAGATTGAGTTCGGCGTATCATCCACAAACAGATGGTCAGTCGGAGAGGACAATTCAGTCGCTAGAGGATTTGTTGAGGATTTGTGTTCTTGAGCAAGGAGGAACTTGGGATAGTCATGTTCCGTTGATCGAGTTCACATACAATAATAGTTATCATTCTAGTATTGGAATGGCACCTTTCGAGGCTTTATATGGTCGGAGATGCAGAACTCCGTTGTGCTGGTTTGAGTCAGGTGAAAGAGTGGTCTTAGGACCGGAGATTGTTCAGCAGACTACTGAGAAAGTTCAGATGATTCAAGAGAAAATGAAAGCGTCGCAGAGTCGACAAAAGAGTTATCACGATAAACGTAGAAAAGATCTTGAGTTTCAGGAAGGAGACCACGTATTTTTGAGAGTCACTCCTATGACTGGTGTAGGACGTGCCTTGAAGTCAAAGAAGTTGACCCCGAAGTTCATTGGTCCGTATCAGATATTGGAGAGAGTTGGAACGGTGGCTTACCGAGTGGGTTTACCACCTCATCTTTCGAATTTGCACAACGTTTTCCATGTGTCGCAACTTCGGAAGTATGTCCCGGTAAGGATTGATGATCGTAAAGTGAAGACGTTGAGAGGCAAGGAGATACCTCTCGTGAGAGTCGTTTGGACGGGGACGACTGGTGAAAGCTTGACGTGGGAGCTTGAGAGTAAGATGCTGGAGTCTTATCCAGAGTTGTTTGCTTGAGGTAAATTTTCGGGGACGAAAATCTTTTAAGTGGGGGAGAGTTGTAACGCCCACTTTTGTTAATTGCTTATTTAATTGAGTTTAGGCGATTATATTATATTTATATAATATATGCATGATTTTGATATGATTAGAATGATTTACGACTATATTGATGGTTTGGTTGATATTGTGATAAGTTATGAGTTTTGGAAGATTTGATAAGGTTAAGGGATTTATTTTATTGTTAAATAAAATAAAGATTTGAAAATAATAGAAAATATTTAGTTGAGGGCTATTTTGATATTTTAGATAGTTTTGGGGGAGAAAGTAAGATAAGATAAGTAATTAAGAGGTGATATAAAAGAGTTAGACCTAGTTTTAGAAAAACATTGTTGTACGTACGTTTTTGGAGAAAAAGGGAGAAAAAGCCAAGAGAAGAGAAACCAAGAGGGAGAGCTGCGATTTTCTGCAATTTAAGGTAAGGGTGAGACTAATAACTCTGTATTGTTAATTGAATGTAATTCTGATGATTAGTTAGCAAGAATTAGGATTGAATTGGAGAAAACGAAAACTAGGTCAAATCCCTAAAATTGATGATTAAACGGTAGGAATTGATTAAATTGGTGTAGAAAGTGTTCCTGGACCTTAGATAATGTTTAGGACAAACTTTGGAATCAATACTAAGCTTAGAACCCTGAGAATCGTCGGATTTTTGTGAAAATATGAAGCCTGGCCGTAGCGACATTCATCGCTCGCCACGACGAGCTATGAACCTCGCCTCGCGAGTGATGATCTTCATCGCTCGCCACGCGAGCTTTTTCCTTCGCCTCGCGAGTTCCTTTGGTATCGCTCGCCATAGGGAGCAACCTTACTCGCCATAGCGAGCTAAGGCAGAGAGCATGTTAGATTTTGTGTTTCGACCTTTTTAGTTGGACCTTGAGCGCCTTTGAGTGCCTGAACATACCTAGTAGTGATTAGGGATGAATGTAGGACAAGAGTGGACCCATAACAACTTTAGTTTGGGAATTGTTTGGTACTCGCCATGGCGAGTAAGAACTCACGCCTTGCGAGCACTTCCAGCTTTGAGTGTCTTGAGTGTTTGTGCGATCTGTGTCGCACGTTTGGATCAAGAGTGAACCCCCTTATGATAATGAGACCTAATGATGACGTTTAATGCAGTCTGTAAAGCTGTTTAAGATATGTTGATATTAATTGAGTATGATTAATGTATAGTGCAATTATGTAAGATATGAAGGTTTAACTATGATACAAATGATGTGCTATTGATATAATGATACCATCCTGTTATGTGACTTGTTTATGCTGCTGCTGTTATTTAACTAAGTGCATAGTGTATTTATATGATGAACTGATGAAGTTTAGCTCCAAATTATTGGATGCATGTTGATATGTTGATTACGGTGATTTGTTCATAAGAGTCCATGCATAGCATTTCATTGAGCGTAGTCCTCACCACGATTATTAGGAGCTTTGTCCTCCGCATGATTTATAGGAGCTTTGTCCTCCGCACGATTAAAGTATATTAATACTTATGATGACGATTGGTACCACATGCATATAAGGAGTCTAAGAGCATTGTCACATTGTCATGTCCATGATGCTATGTTGTTGATGACGATTGAATATGTGAGTACGTGATACTTGTCATTTGAATATGCAAAGTTATTTAAGAATGATTATGATGTTAATGTTAATTATGATTCGAATTACTTTGATTAACATTATTTTGTTATGAAATCTCACCCCTTCTGCTTGAAAATGTTGCCCTTCGTATGGGTAACTTGCAGGTGATCGTGCTTAGTGTGCAGTTGCCGTCGTGAGTGGCCTTGCCTTCACTGTGTCATCTAGGACGCTCTGATACGTAACGGGATGGGGTTATTTGCATGCTTCATTCTCTTACGTGACTATCATGTTTATGTTTTATGACGTTGAACAATTATGATGTTTTGTGAAGTTGATTTAACTCATTTGAGATATTTTGATGGGGCCTACGTGCCAAACTGATTTATGGATTACGAACTAGATTCCGCTGCAACGTTTGAAATATTTGTTAAAGTTAAATTATTATTTAACTAATTTTGGACTATGTTTTGTATGTGATATCCTGTTTATGCTGAATACTCTGATAAAATGTTTAGAAATTTTTATATTGGAAAAACGGGGTGTTACAAGCACGGGCCGTGCCAAGGTTCTGGAGGACGAGGCTTCAAAATTTTCTGTTTTCTTGAATCCTATTCGGACAATTACCTACAAAATAACTTAAAATAACAAAAACAAAACAAAACAAAAGCAGTTAAATGCGTGGGTTGCCTCCCACGAAGCGCTTCTTTATAGTCATTAGCTTGACGTTAAAGAAAGTGTCCATTAGAAAGGGTCAAAGCTGTTGTATTGTGTAGATGACGCTAAAAAACGTTCTTTCACAGCATGTTGTTTGACCATATTGTAATAATAAAGGGCGGGACCTTCCTTAACATTTTCGAACTCAAATCCTACCATGTCATCACTCACTTGAAAAACTATCCTACCACTCTTAACATCAACTATAGCACCCGCAGTGGCGAGGAAGGGTCTTCCTAGGATCATAGGGCAATCATGGTCTTTCTCGATGTCAACAACCACAAAGTCAGTTGGGATGTATATCCCCTCTATCTTAACGGGGATGTCTTCAACATATCCAGCTATCGGGATAATAGAACGATCGGCTAACTTTAATATCATCTCGGTAGGTTTCAACTCTCCTATTCCCATCTTTTTAAAGAGGGACAGAGGCAACAAACTAACACTGGCTCCTAAGTCGCACAAGGCTTTGTCAACGGTTTCTTTCCCTATCACACAAGGGATGGAAAAACTACCTGGATCTCTAATCTTTTGGGGTTGCTTCTTGACGATCGCACTACTTTCCCTAGTTAAAGCTATTGTCTCTTTGTGATCTATAGCCTTTTTCTTTGAAAAAATTTCTTTTAAAAACTTGGCGTATAGAGGCATACGAGACAAAGCTTCAGCAAAGGGAATTTTAATACAAATCCTTTTAAGTATGTTTAAGAATTTAGAGAATTGAGCCTCCAAGTTGAGCTTAGTAAGCCTTAATGTGTTAAGGGCCTTGTTCTTATCAAGCAGTTTCTCATCTTTCTTACCAAAAAACTTAGCACTCTCTCCCTTAATTTTTTTGGCTTTAGTAACGGTCTCTTCTAACTTACTGCCCCCAAGAGAAATAGCATTGACATGAGCTTTGGGGTTTGTTTCAGGTTGACCAGGAAAGATTCCTGGTGTTTGAGAAGAGGTGGCCACTTGTTGGGCCACTTGGGAGATTTGGGTCTCAAGCATTTTGGTGTGTGTGGCGATAGAATCAACCTTGGTAGTGAGTTTGGAGAGAGAGTCGTTCAGAAATCCTGTTTGGTTTTTTAGTTCTTGAAGATTTTTATTTTGATTAGCTATGCAATTCTCCAACAAAATCTCCAAACTTGATTTCTGAGTCACTCTCTGGTTGTTTGTATAGCCAGGTCGTGCTGTTTGTCCATAGGAACCTTGAGGATTTTTGTAAAAATTTTGATTTGGCCTCGTTCCTTGGTTATATTGAGCGTAATTTAGTTGCTCAATATTGGCAGCACTACCTAACTGACAATCAACACCGATATGACCGGATATACCACAGATTTCACAAGGAGGGGATGCAGAAGAAGGTGTGACAGCATTATCATTAAGTTTTTCAAATTTTTGGGTTAATGCCTCAACCTTAGCAGCAAGGTGGTTATATTCAGAGACTTCGTATATACCTGCCTCTTTCTTAGAGGGAGTAGGAGCAGTGATGGCTCTCTCGTTGGTCCATTGGTAGTGATTCTGAGCCATGTCTTCAATCAAGGCATAAGCCTCCGTATAATTTTTGTTCATTAGAGCTCCACCTGCAGCTGCATCAACAGACATCTTAGTGGTATATGACAAGCCATTATAAAACGTGTGGACTATAAGCCACTTTTCTAAGCCATGGTGGGGACAAAGTCTAAGCATTTCCTTGAAACGCTCCCACGCTTCATAGAGAGATTCCCCATCTTTTTGATTGAACCGCGTGATTTGATCTCTAAGTTTAGCGGTTTTAGATGGGGGGAAAAATCGGGCAAGGAATGCTCGCCTCATATCGTCCCATGAAGTGATGGAACCGACTTCTAGGGAATGGAACCAAGCGCTAGCTCTATCCCTTAAGGAAAAGGGAAAGAGATGAAGTCTTACGGCTTCTTGGTTCTCTTTTATGGTGCCACTGAGTCTAAGGAAGGAAGAAATATGGAGATTTTGATCCTCAGTGGGTGATCCAGAAAACTGATTTTGCTGCACCAAATTGAGTAGTGCAGGCTTGATCTCGAAGTTATTACCCTCAACCGTTGGGTACACGATAATAGCTTGTGGCTCTTCCGTTGAAGGAGTAGCATACTCTTTGAGAGTGCGTTCAGCCATAACAGTATTATTTTGTGCCTCTCTCTTTTTCTTATGCAAATATCTTTCGATCTTAGGAATAAATTCTCCGAGACTTTTACTTCTTCGCATAAGAAATCGAGAACCCAAGAAGTTAATTGGTAATACAAAGAAAGAAATAGAAGAGAAGAGGAAGAGAAAAAGGAGTTCTAATCAAAAAGAAAAAGTTAATTAAATTAGTTTACTCCCCGGCAGCGGCGCCAAAAACTTGATGAGATAAAACCGCAACTGCACGGTCTTATCGAAGTAGTATGAAAAGAGTATCGTTCCGACAGGGAATAGTTTAATTCAATTAACCTTTGGAAATGATTAGAAGAGAAAAGAATTGTAAGTTGGGGGTTTCAAACGATTGAAAATTAATAATATAAAAAGAGCCTTGGGATCGTTGGTTTCATCTAAATAACAAGTCCTTCTCAAACCAAAACTATAAGCTTATAATGTTATGTTAGACCTAATTTCTCAAGACAGTTTCTCTTATGTTCCTCTAGCAACCAAGCCTATTTCGCTGACTTGATTACTATTAGATTTTGGTTCCTCTAACAACCAAGCCTATTTCACTGACTTGATTGTTATTAGTTCCCTTGAAGATCGAAACTATATGTCTCAAAGATTGCAAAGCCTATTTCGCTGACTTTGCAATCCTTGTCTAAATTCACTTGTTCGAATATCAAAGCTCCACTTTCGTTTTATGAATTGATATTTGGAATAATGGAGAAACAATTATCAAACCCTCCACTTTCGTTTCCACAGTTTGATAATGGTTGATCCATGTTAAAGCGGTGAATTTAGATAAGAAATTAGGGTTACATAAGATTAAGGCTTAGAGCTTGGTTTGATTAGGATTATGTCATTTAGACTTATCCAACAATCCCAAGACAAGGAGAAGTCTACTCACTCATGTTCATCGTAGACATGGGGGAGAAGAGAGAAAGCATAAAGGTAAATGACAAGAAAATAAAGGAAAAGAAAAGAACTTTAATTAGAAAAGCAATTGTCACTTATTGTATTCCAAGTAAAGATGAAGATTTGTGATGGATGGCTACTATATTTATAGCATACACTTGACTTAAAATCTAAGCAATTACATTTGGGCTAAAAATAGAGTAGCTTAAAATCTAAGCAAAAAGCAGCAAAAGGCACTCTGGAGGGTGGCACGGCCGTGCCAAGGCTAGCACAGGCCGTGCAAAGCTTCTGACTGTGGGGAGACATATTTTTGTCTCTCAATCTTCATATTTTTGCATCCAATCGGCTCCAAGTCCCTTTCTTTTGCTCCAAGACTCAATCCATCCAATATTTATTCCTGAAATAAAATAAAATGCAATTTGTAGTAAACTATCCTAAAAAGGAAATAATACTAATATATAATAAAATAAAATCTAAATAAAACTAAACTAAAAAGCATATAAAAATAGTCAATAAATGACTCATCAAAGAGCATTGTCGCATTGTCGTGTCTAAGATGTTATGTTGTTGATGATGATTGAATATGTGATTACGTGATAATTGTTTATCAAATATAAAAAGTTGTTTAAGAATTGATATGATGTTAATTATGATTCAAATTACTTTGATTAATATTATTTTGTTATGAAATCTCACCCCTTCTGCTTGAAAATGTTGTCCTTCGTATGGGTAACTTGCAGGTGATCGTGCTTAGTGTACAGTTGCCGTCGTGAGTGGCCTTGCCTTCACAGTGTCGTCTAGGTCGCTCTGATACGTAACGGGATGGGGCTATATGTTATGCATGCTTCGTTCTATTACGTGAGTAATATGCTATTTGTGATATTGAACTAACTCATTGAGATTATATTGATGAGGCCTGTGTGCCAAAGCGTTTTATGGATTATAATATAATTTCGCTGCAATGTTTAAGATATTTGGTTAAATTGTTATTTAACTGTTTTGGATTATGTTAAATGTGATATCCCGTTTGTTTATGCTGTTTACTCTGATAAATGTTTAAGAAATTTTTATGTTGGGAAAACGGGGTGTTACAACATTGACATCGGTTAGTCTTGTAAGTAAAATAGGGATAAACTAGAGATTAGCAACAACTCTACAAATATTCATATACTCAGGCCTGAATACAAATCCTCAGAGCAATCATAAAAAAATACACGGTTCTTATTTTTATTTTTTGAATCAAAATAATATATTAACACAAGCCCCACACAAGACGTGCTAAACGGGGAGGCAACGATACAACAGAAGAGGCCAAAACAGAAGCTGCAGCAACAGCACGCAATTGCTGCCACACAACATACTGACACGCCTAAACCACCTAAAAAAACGCCTAAATGGACCTTAAAGCCAATCCCAACCGAGGCACAGACAAACCATAGCAGAAAAAACCAACATTGGCCTGCCATAACTGCTGGACCAGCAGCCAACAACACCAATTGGACACCAAACCCATAGCAGAAAAACCAGCCGCCGAGGCACAGACAAACCATAGCAGAAAAATCCAACAGTGGCCTGCCATAACTTCGGGACCAGCAGCCAACAACACCAATCGGACACCAAAACAGACCCAAACAGAGAAGGATACACGGTTCTTATTGAAATATTTCTGATATTTAACAAGTATACGTACAAACCCAATAGGCTTCTAATCAATCTATTCTTAACATGATGTGCCAATATATGTAAAAACATGGCCACCAACTCCTCCACACACATGTGTCGAGTAGGAAGCAATCCACCAATAACTTGCAACATATCACATAGTTTATGGAAAGCAGCTCTATCCATCCTTGTATTTTCAATGCAAGCCAAATCACTTATGTAAATAATTCTACGAAAATGGACTTCTCTAATTAAACTTCTTTCATAAAAATCCCATGACCTTTTTCACTTTTTTGAACGCTTACTTAACTCAAGGTAGCATAACACAATTGTCATCAACATAAAGTAATTCAACATCTCCATATATATCATAAACATTGCTATAATTTTTTTCTTCCTTTCACGTATTTCCATCAAATGTGTCATGATTAAAAACAAAAAATTGCTGCAGATCATAATACTATATTAGAGACATAGGAATTACACCATATATAACATTCTAAACAGAGCACAAACATCCAAATACATTGTGATTCCAAATTTGACAAATCTCACTTTCTTAGATAATATTTCACACTTGGGAATATCATGATGGAAAAAACAAAAGAATGCCAAATTGTGCACAGAGATATAACATTGAACATCATACTACTTGACTTAGATTATGTACCACATCTTGCAGATTTTCACTATCAAGTTGCTAAGCTTTAACAATACAACTAGGAGCTCAGTTGTTGTATCCTATGGCTACACGGTTCCAAGTACACAATGTATTTAATGATTGAGATTATGAGCACTTTGATACTCCACATACATATATAATAACTATTTTCTTTTTTCACTTATTTTAGAGGAGTTAAATTCTGATATATAATTCATAGTTCATACACTTTAAAATCTACAGTTTAAAATTCCGATACATAATTTTCCCGTACTAGCAATTTATTTGAGTATTAAATCTACAATTTAAAACAATTGAATCTGTACATGACTAATTCATTAAGTATCAAAGTTGGGTTAAAATTCTCACAAAAAAAGAACAAAAAGCAAACAGATAAATGATGCGACATCAAAAGCAATAAGCAAGCAGAGAAATGACAAATTCATTAAGTAACAAAGCAATAAGCAACATCAGAAGACAAAAAAACAGAGAAATGATATAAATCACCAAATCTATGTTGAGTAATGGAAGAATTAAAATGAAATTAGATGGTACCTTGAAGAGAAGAGTGAAATCCAAAACTCAAACAACAAGCAGTTGATGAACACTACAAAGATCATGGGTGAAAAAATTAGCGGGAATAACAGAGAAAAATTTAGCGGGAATGGCAAGGGAAAATATGGTATTTTATTCAAGATCATGGGTTTCCATTTCCTGGGAATAAAACTTTCCCAAGCTATCTCATGGGAATAAAAGGGATGGAACAAAGGGTGAACGTGGGGAAGAAATGGGGGAAAACGTGGGTAGATGGCTTTCCTGGGAAAATTGCATTCCTGGACATATTTGTGTGGTTCCCACCTACCAAACAAAGGAATGTTTAATTCCAACCTTAGATTCCTTGAAATTATTTTTACTACCCTCAAACAAACACCCCCTAAAGGTTTTTATGTGTTTGCAGTACAACTACGGGTATGAATGATTGTATGATGGAGAATTAATGTTCTTCCTCAAACTTTTTGGTTTGGCTATAGTCCAGCTTCAGTGAGATCACGAGATACATTTTTTATATATAAAAAAGAATATAAATAATAGGCTAAAGTGCACTTTTTCCTCCTTAATTTCAAAAAGTTGTGATTTTTGCCTCCTATGTACAAAAACTACAATTTTGGCCCCTAAGATTTAGCCCTCATGCATCTTTGATCCTTTTGACCAATTTTGACTTATCAACATCTACGTGGTGTAATTATTTAATTAAAAAAAATTAAAAAAACCATATAATTCTTTTTTAAATTAAATAAATAAAAAATTAAATTAAAAAAAAATTAAAATCAGGAAAAAAAAACAATTGTGTAACTAAAAAAAATAGAAAATTGGAAGGGGCGTGAGGTTCATTTTTGTTCTCAATTCTTGTCAACATCATCTTCATCTTTTTTGAAGAACATGGCGAATTTTTTTTTTCTGTCCTAGTTTATGCTAAAAAATATAAAAATGCCTCACTTTTTCGAAAAATTGCACAAATGCCCTACTTTTTCAGAAGTCCTGGTACCACTCCACTTGGAGTTGCGGGGTACCCTAAAAAGTGACAAAATTTTTGTCCTTATTGTACCCCTCTACTTGGAGTTGCGGGGTACTTTCCTATTTTTTTTTTGAATTTTTTTACTACCCCGCAAGTCAAACTTGCGTTTTATATATTGTTTTTTTTTTTTTTTTTAAATACCCCTCTACTTGGAGTAGAGTGGTATAATAAAGACAAAAAAAAAAATCAACTTGTAATAATTACTTTAATAATAAAAAACTAATTAAAATTATATAACAAATAAAATACCATAAAATCTACAATTATTTGCGGGAATGACCAGGCATCCTACAAACGAAATAAAGACTAGATTTCTATTGATGTCTAATATTAATGCAATCTTTGCGGGAATGACCAGGCATCCTACAAACGCCGCATCTTCTCTCAGTTTCCACATCGTCCATCTCGGTCCTAATGCGAGTAATTGGTGGACGATAAAGAGCCCTAGGGCAAAGAAAGGTCGTCCACCAATTACTCGCATTAGGACCGAGATGGACGATGTGGAAACTGAGAGAAGATGCGGCGTATGTAGGATGTCTGGTCATTCCCGCAAAGATTGCATTAATATTAGACATCAGTAGAAATCTAGTCTTTATTTCGTTTGTAGGATGCCTGGTCATTCCCGCAAATAATTATAGATTTTATGGTATTTTATTTGTTATATAATTTTAATTAGTTTTTTATTATTAAAGTAATTATTACAAGTTGATTTTTTTTTTTTTGTCTTTATTATACCACTCTACTCCAAGTAGAGGGGTATTTAAAAAAAATTTAAAAAAGAAACCAATATATAAAACGCAAGTTTGACTTGCGGGGTAGTAAAAAAATTCAAATAAAAAAAAAAGGAAAGTACCCCGCAACTCCAAGTAGAGGAGTACAATAAGGACAAAAATTTTGTCACTTTTTAGGGTACCCCGCAACTCCAAGTGGAGTGGTACCAGAACTTCTGAAAAAGTAGGGCATTTATGCAATTTTTCGAAAAAGTGAAGCATTTTTATATTTTTTGGCATAAATTAGGGCAGAAAAAAAAAAATCGAACATCATCCTTTATCTTAACCAAGATCATAATCATCAATTCATCATCATCACAAAACATTGTCAACTATCTTTTCTCTCTTCATTTAGATGATTAACTTATTGTTTGTGTTATTTGTCCAAACTAAAGCTTGCAAATTCCCTACATGTGTTTCACGAGCATTCTTTGATAACTTTAGCTTTTCATAAAAGGAACACGAACTTAGATTCATGAATATGAATATTAAAAATGAAATAAGAACATTTCTAAATTCATGAGTTCGTTTTATCTTTTGAAGAATAAATAGCTTTACCCTCTAAATCTGAAACACCAAGTTGGAGTCGCACTGAACTCCACACCAGAAACACTACCGGAGTTCCGTAGGCGCCACTAACTGTGAGAAACTCCGTCCATGTTTTTTTTCGGATAACACTTGTGTGACATAGAGTTGGTGACATTGGTGACATTGGCCAATCACAATGTCACAATGCTTGTGTTTCTCTCTCTTTCACAAGCATTGTGACATTGTGATTGGCTAATATCACCAATGTCACCCAACTCTATGTCACACCCGTTTTTTTCGTTCTTCTTTTAATAATTTGCTATTGATAACATAGTAATATAGAATTTAACCCATTTTGCATCATGTTTTCACTTTCTTCATTTTATTCATATTCATTATGTTGGGTTAAAGTTCATTACTTGTGGCTGTTTGGTTTCATTTCATTTCTAAGAACATGAATAGAATGAAGAAAGTGAAAGATCTAGCTAGATTCAATATGAACTTGAAGAGAGAGACGAGAAAGAAAGAACATGAAGGAAAAGAAAGAAGAGAGGAGAGATTCGAGAGAAGAGGAAATGGGTGGTGGTGTGTTTGAAGGTTGAATTTGCAGGAAGGGAAGAAAGGAAGAAAATGATAGAGAGAGATGGTGGACCTGAAAATGAGAGGTGGAGAGGAGGAGACTCACGTGCCTCTTTCCTATTCCTTTTTGTTTATTTTTTATTTTTTAATTACACAATTATCTTTTTCCTGATTTTTTTATTTTTTTTTATAATTTCATTTTTCATTTATTTAATTTAAAAAATAATTATATCGTTTTTTTAATTTTTTAATTAAATAATTACATACGTGGGACGCCACGTAGACATTGACCGGTCAAAAGGACCAAAGATGCAAAAAGGCTAAATCTTAGGGGGTCAAAATTGTAGTTTTTGTACATAGGGGGCTAAAATCGTAACTTTTTGAAACTTAAGGGCGGAAAAGTGCACTTTAACCTAAATAATATTGAACCATCTATAATTGAGGCCTAATAGAAGGTACACTTTTTTTTTTTATAACGTTTGAAACTTAGATGGTAAAATGGGATTATAGAGATGAACAGATAAAATTCAAGTCTCGAGTGCAAATATTATAATGATTTAGAATAGAATCGGATATTAAGGAGAAATTGTTCTGAATATTTAAGAATAAGAGTTTTAGGGTTTTAGAAAGAAAAAATAATTGTTGAGTGTTTGATTTCATATGAATCACAAAGGCAAGCTTAAATACAACCATGAGATTGTTCAAAAAAAAAATACAACCATGAGAATAAAATAATAAACCGAAATAAAATAGGGTTAAATATGTTTTTGATCCCTATAAAATTGAGAACTTGTAAGTTTAGTTCTTAATTAATTTTAATGGTTTTTTAAGTCCCTAAAAAAATGGGTTAATACCTCTTTTGGTCCATGTAATATTAGCGAATTTTGATTTTGTTTCTTTTTAAAAAAAAATTAAATTTTATCCGTGTCATTTCAGATTCCTTCACTTTTGATCCCTTATTTAACTCAGTCAATAGAATCTACACATGTGGCACACTAACTGTGTAATTTCTTTATTTTTTTCATTTGTTATTTATCCAATCACCTGACACGTGGCTTATTCATGAATTTTATTTAAAAAAAAAGAGTACATCTTGAAATTTATCGGACATGAAGAGTCCAAGGATCCAATGTTATGTGAGTTATCTATACTTAGTTGATAGATAAACTATGGTTAATTGATTAGTTAGGTGCTTAGGAGTTAGTAAGACTAACTCATTCATATAAATAATTATCACCATTATACTTTTTTATTCATCTTTTATCAATCTATGTTCATTCTATAAGGAGTCTATTGGAACACATAGGGTGTTATAGTGTGAATTAAAAAATATATTCATGTCAACTTTCTCAATTATTGCTCATTTATGAGGTGATGTTAAATCATTAATTTTGTAATGGTCAAATGATATTGGTCGTTCGATCTGAAATTCATTTTTGGCTCCTCACTTATAAATATAGCTCACATCCCTCACTTCTACTTAAACCAAAAGTTCTATTGAGTTGTCAAAGAACTATTCTCTCTTCTCCCCCTATAGCTCGTGTTGACGAACTATTATTTTCTTCTCCCTCTTTTGTTGTCCTGTCGAATTTAAAGAGTATTCTCAAGACCATAGTGTAACGCCCCAATTTTATTTAATTATTTTTAGTTGATTTAAAGTCCTTTATATGATTTTAAATGATTTATGTTGATTTTGTGGTGTGGTGTATTTTATTAAATGGCTATTTTTATTATTTAATAGAATAAGAGAGAATTAGGAATTATTTTGGAGTTTGGGGTTAAATTAGAATTTATGGAATTAAGAGGAGTTAAGGAATATTGGGAGGTTATATTTATTAAAGAATTAGGAAATAGAAGGGGGAGGCAGTTTTCACCTACAACAGAGAAAAGGAAGAAAAGTCAAGAAAAGGGAAGAGGACCTAGAAGGGCTGCGATTTCGATTATCTAAGGTAAGGGTGAGGCTAACTTGCAATGATATTAGTTTATATAATTCTGATTCTGTTTTAATAAAGGTTATGAATAAATTTGGAGAATTGGGAATTAGGGTTATGTTGAGAATTGATGATTAAATGATGGAATTAGGGTGAATTGATGTAGAAATGATGAACAGACCTTAGATGTTTCATGTAATGATGTTTAGAATCGGTTTTGGGGTTAGAACCATGGGATTGGGTGAATTTTGGAGAAAAACTGCAATCTTCCCGTACTGTTATTCATCGCTCGCCTCCCGAGTGATGATCCTCGCCACGACGCGTGATGAAGATCATCGCCCGCCTCGCGAGCAGGAGTTACTCGCCTCGCTAGTTGCACTTCGCAGCTCGCCATAGCGAGCAAGTTTACTCGCCGTAGCGAGTGTGACCAGAGAGTGATGAAGATTTCGGAATTATAACTTTTTAGTGGAACCTTAGATGTTTTTGAGTGCCTGAAGATGCACACTAATGATTAGGAAAGATTGTAGAATGAGATTGAACTCGGATTAGCTTCAAAATGGAATGGTGAGTATTTTACCCTAACTCGCCATGGCGAGTAAAGGCTCTCGCCTCGTGAGTTGTCCAATTACAGAAACCTTGTTTAGGATTTTGCGATCTTTTGTCGCACGTGATGTTATGAGAGGACCCTTGAGGTAGGAGATAAGTTATTTATGATTATACAGAGATTCAGAGAGGATGTATATAATGTTTAATGACGTCGATTTAAGTTAATAAACAAATGAGGAGATAGTTAAATATTATGAAAGATGTTGATATGAGTTATACTTGTTGTATATGATGATTATTATTGTTGTTGACTTGCTGCTTATTATTAGATGATGTTGCCTTGCTGTTGTGAAGTAATAATGTCATTAAGAATTCTAAGTTGGTCAAAGTCGTTCAAGTCGTAAGATGTTGATCCAAGTTATTGGAGTCATAAAGAGTTGTCTAAGTTGTTAAGATGTTGAGGTGTAAGACATATTTAAATATGCACTGTTGGGTAATAGTTGTTGTTGTCCATGTTGTCCATGTTGTAGTTGAGTTGTATGTTGATATACACAAAGTCAAGTCCGATGTATACTCAAACCGTTGAGGGCTCATGCCCTGGAATGCTTTGCCATTCAAACCGTTGAGGGCTCATGCCCTGGAATGCCTTGTCATTCAATCTGTTGAGGGCTCATGCCCTGGAATGTTCATCATTCAATTGCTGGGGGCTTATGCCCTGGAATGCTTAGTCATTCAACACGTTGAAAATGGTACCATGTGTTTAGTGGTTGTAGTTGTTGTTGCCGCCGTTGTTGATTGTGTTGTTGTCATGGTTGTCGATGGAGTTGTCGCCGTTGTTGATTGTGTTGTTGTCGAGGTTGTCGATTGGGTTGTTGTCGTCGTCGCTGGTTGATTTAATAAGTGTTATTAAAATTGCAGAAGTATGAGTATTATTGGTGAATATATGTTGTTAATTATGTTAATTAATTAAGTTGATGATTTATATATCTATTATTATTGTTTGTGAATCTCACCCCTTCTGCTTGGAAATGTTGCCCTTCGTATGGGTAACTTGCAGGTAATGAAGTTTAGTAGGAGAGGTGGCTCAAGTGTCGTAGGGCTCTGATACGTAACGGGATGGGAAACTGTTGTCATGTTTTCATTCTTTATGTATCGTTATGAACCTGTTGACGTTGAATTTCATATTTAAAGATATTTTTGTTGAGGCCATGTGCCAAGGATTTATTGAAAGTTGTTTAACGTTGAAAAATATTTCCGCTGCGATGAATTGATATCTTTTATTGAAACTATTATTTAATGAATAACACTTTATCTTATTCAAGGATTTTTAAAAAGCAGTGTAACACTCCGTTGTTGATTAACTCTGATTTTACTTAATAATTTAATTGTTGGGGAATCGGGGTGTTACAATTGGTATCAGAGCAGGTTGGTCCGTCCGGCCAAGTAGTAGAGTCGTGTTGAGCCACATAGTGTAGTGTATTGACTTTAAAACTGTCTTTTGTTGTTCTGACTATTGTTTGTGGTGTAGAGTTTGAAATGGCTGGGAGAAATGATGCTGCTATTTCTGCTGCGCTTGAGACTGTAGCTCAAGCTGTAGGACAACATCCACAAGTTGGTGCTGGTAACGATGGAGTAAGAATGTTGGAAACTTTTCTGAGGAATCATCCACCAACTTTTAAGGGAAGGTATGATCCTGATGGCGCCCAGAAGTGGCTTAAGGAAGTTGAAAGAATTTTCAGAGTCATGCAGTGTTCAGAGGTGCAGAAAGTGCGGTTTGGGACACACGTTAGCTGAGGAAGCTGATGACTGGTGGGTAAGTTTGTTACCTGTGCTGGAACAGGATGGTGCTGCTGTGACTTGGGCCGTATTCAAGAGAGAATTCCTGAATAGGTACTTTCCGGAGGATGTCCAAGGAAAGAAAGAAATTGAATTTCTGGAGTTGAAGCAAGGGGATATGTCTGTTATAGAGTATGCTGCAAAGTTTGTAGAACTTGCAAAGTTTTACCCTCATTACACGGCAGAGACAGCTTAGTTCTCTAAGTGTATCAAGTTTGAGAATGGCTTGAGAGCTGACATCAAGAGAGCCATAGGTTATCAGAAGATTAGAAATTTTTCTGAATTGGTAAGCAGCAGTAGGATTTATGAAGAGGATACGAGAGCTCACTATAAGGTTAGGAATGAGCGGAGGAACAAGGGTCAGCAAGGTCGTCCGAAGCCCTATAGTGCTCCTGTTGACAAAGGAGAGCAAAGACTAAATGATGAGAGGAGACCTAAGAGAGGAGATGTTCCTACTGAGATCGTTTGCTACAAGTGTGGTGAGAAGGGCCACAAGAGTAATGTTTGCAATGGTGAGGAGAAGAAGTGCTTCCGATGTGGAAAGAAGGGGCATACGATAGCTGAATGCAAGCGTGGTGACATTGTCTGTTTCAATTGTGAAGAAGAGGGTCATCTCAGTTCGCAGTGCAAAAAGCCTAAGAAGGTTAGGACAGGTGGTAAGTGTAACAGCCGATTTTTAGCTAGATTTATTTTAATTACTTTTATTATGTGTTTGTGTGTGATTATTTGTGCTTGTGTGTATTTAATTGTCATCGGGTGCATTTACGTGGATTACCGTATTAGAAGGGTATTTTAGTCATTTGACGGGTAAGGGTAAAATGGTAATTTTGGTGAGAATTATTTTAATAATTAGTGAGAACCCTTATTTTACTAAGTTACTAGTGTAGTGATTAGTTTTTACCGTTAGTGACCGTTGATTACATTTTACCGTTATTAATTAAAATATCGTTTGGAGTGTAGTAATATTTTTGGTTTGAATAGAAATGGGTTAAGCCCACTAGAAACTAAGTTAAGCCCATTAGTGGAGATAACACTAGGGTTGTGTTAGAAGAACCAATTCATTCATTTCACAAACATTTCTAGAGAGAGGTAGAGAGAGAAAGAGGTGAAGAGAAGAGCAAAATGGTTTTGGAGAGAAGAACTTGAAGAATCCAATTGGGTAAGCTTAGGAGCTAAATTGAAGCAAAAGTTTGGTTAATCTTCTTCTAAGGTAAGGGGGTTAGTTATTATCATAATCAATTTCAAATTTTACATCTTTTCATGTTGTATGAAAATGGGTTGATGAACAATTATTGTTAAATTCGTGCTCTTGCTGTGATGCTATTTTCTTGTGCATGAATCGATGGTTATGGTATGTTTGTGGGTGAAATTACATGTTTCAAAGTATGTATAAATGTTAAGTTATGAAATTATACTTCATTGATGAAATTTGATATGTTTTGATTGAAATGAGATGTAATTCATATTCCATTGATGTTGTTATTGTTAACTGATGCTGTTGTGAGTGAATCATGACTTGGGTATACTTAATTATGGATTGATGATGAGAAATGAGATGTTGTTGTTGTTTTGAGAAAATGGGTCAATGATGATTTTGTTTAAAATGATGTTTGATTCAAGTTTGTATATGGAATTGAGTGTCTTTTCATGTCTAGAAACGTTTAACACACTTTGGGATCAAATTTAGGTATTGGGAAGTCAAAAATTGAGATTTTGGGGTGAAAATGGAATTTTTACGAAAACAGAACTTTTTCTTACTGTCCTAACTCGCCATGGCGAGTTGGAGGCGAGCTGGGGGCGAGTGGACACTGTGTCAACTCGCCATGGCGAGTGATTCACTCGCGAGTCGAGCTGCACAGTGACAGCACCCCCTGTTTCGCGTTCTTGCATCTTTTTCACCTATTTCTGTTTTGAATTGGACTTTAGTGTAAACATGAAAGTTGTAGATAATTTTATTAGCTTTCTAATGGCTTTGGTTTGACGTCCAAATGATTTTTAGAACTTGAGATATGATTAAATTACTACACATGGGTCATGTGGATTTTTGTGAAAACTTATCATAACTTTTTCTTTGAGCCGTGGAACTTTTTCAAACTTGATATTGGGTTTAATGAAGTACTTAGAGTGAATAATTGAGTATGCATTTATGTATTTGGGAATGTGAATGTGTTGATGGTTTAAGAAATATTTTGGGCGGAGTTGAATCGGTGAAAACGGGTTTTGAGCTAAATGTTGTTTTGTCTTGGAATTTCTCATACGAACTTGAGCTATCCTTTGAACTAATTTCTAATAGTTTGTAAGTGGCTTAAGTCCTTGGCTACATGAATGATTAAGATTGAATTGTAGGATTTCAAATTTGAATAAGTTGCCTAACTTTGAAAATTATCAATGTTGGCCGTTTGCCACATGATTTGGATTTTGTCGGAAATGTTTCTTTAGCAAATTGTCTTGTGAGTTATTGAGATTATTCTTGTATGACTAAGTGAAGTTGTATGAATGAATGATTGTATTGAATATGATATTTGTCATGAGATGTTGTATGTTCTCTTACTTGGAATATGAGAATTGTTTGGAATGGTGAAACTATATGATATAGTTAATGTTGAATGATGTTGTTGATTATTGATAATCATGATAATGTGTGGTGATGAATACTATGATTTATTTGTGTATGGGCATGTTTTCTTGATAATGCAATGTTGTGGAGATAATCAATATAATGGTGGTGTTATCCTATATATTGAGTTGAGATTGTGAATTGTTGTCGCATTATCGAGTCCTTATACATGTCCATGCATCATAGTCGTTGTTGCTGTAAAAGGGATGACTCTTTTACTTCGAGATTATTGTAAGGTAGGTGTGAGCCCTTACATTCGATGTGCAAGTGGCATCGAAAGGTGACGACCTTGTTGAGATTTGGTACCGCATGCATTTGTGTGTCCATAAGTGCATATCATAGCATGAGTCCTATGTGAATTATGTGATTGGTGATGAATTGAGATGAATGAATGTTGATAATGATTGTCTATGATTGATGTTGTGAATGAATATTTGTGATTGGATAAATTATTCATGTGATTGATATATGTGGATACGAACTATCAAGTGGTGATGTAAATATTTATGCATGACTATTATTATTCAAGTACATGATATTATATGTTTTGATTATTATCTGGATTATGATAATGTAATGCTTACCCCCAGTGGTTTTAACCGCCTACTTGCCTGTATGGGTGAGTAGACGTTGTGCAGGAGTAGTGCTCGGTGAGTCTTTGCGTGGGATATCAGGAGCTTTCTCCGATATCGGGTCGTGTCGGCTCTGATATAGGCTTGTCGTGTCGGTCTAGATTAGGTTGTTTGTATTTTCCGTTGGATTATGATTTTGTTGATGATTACCCGTATGTTTGGGTTTTGAGATTTATCTTTGAGACATGATTTATTTGCTCATGGCATGTATATATTTGATCACTCTGATTTGTATTCCGCTGTAACTGTTGAGATTTACATACATGTCTATCGGTTTTGAATTTTGAATGAGACGTAATCTCTATTTCTTGAATAAATGTATTATTCGCATGTTTAATTGCTTAAATAGAAATAGGAGCGTTACAAGTTGGTATCAGAGCCTGGTTAGTCGTGTTTGGATTAATCTTTGTTGTTTTTCCCTGTTGTATGGGAATGGTAGCTTAGTACCTTCTACATTTGTTTTGTTGTGTTGTTTCTTATCGGTTAGATGGTTGTGTAGTGCTGAGATGGCAGGAGGTCGTGATGATGCGGCGATTGCACAAGCTTTGGCAGCTATGGCTCAGGTGTTGGCTCAATCGAATGAGCAAGCGGCGATTGGTCGTCGGAATGAGGGAGAAACTGAGGAGCGGAGGCTTGATCGTTTCTTGCGAAATAATCCACCTACGTTCAAGGGAAGGTTCGACCCGAATGGAGCTCGGACATGGTTGCAAGGCATGGAGAGGATCTTTCGTGCTATGGTGACTAGTGATGATCAGAAGGTGAGGTTGGCTACTCACATGCTTGCTGAGGAGGCTGAGTATTGGTGGACCAATGCTAAGGGGAGACTTGAGATTGATGGAGAGGTTGTGACTTGGACAAGGTTCAAGACTGAGTTTTTGAGGAAGTACTTTCCAGAGGATTTGAGGACTAGGAAGGAAGTGGAGTTCCTGAATTTGAAGCATGGGAGTATGTCCGTGGCCGAGTATGCGGCGAAGTTTGAGGAGCTTGCAAGGTTTTGTCCCTACATCAATGCTGAGGATGCTATGGTTTCGAAGTGTGTGAAGTTTGAGAGTGGGCTTAGGCCGGATATCTATCAGTACATGTGTGTTCAGGAGATCCGAGACTTTGATACTTTGGTGCATAAGTGTCGTATGTTTGATGATGCTGGGAAGGTTAAGTCTAATTACTACAAGGCTCAGAATGAGAAGAAAGGAAGGGGCTATGGAGTTGGGAAACCTTACAGCAAGGATAAAGGAAAGAAGAGAGAATCTGGTGGAGGCTCTAAGCTAAGTTTGGCGGATGTCAAGTGCTTTAAGTGTGGAGCTATGGGTCATTATGCTAGTGATTGCAAGAACGATTTTACTTGTCACAAGTGTGGGAAAGCGGGTCACAAGGCGGCCGATTGCAGAGGCGTTGCAAGAGAGATTACTTGTTACAATTGTGGAGAGAAGGGTCATATTAGTACCAAGTGTACCAAGCCAAAGAAGGCGGCGGGAAAGGTGTTTGCTTTGAATGCGGAGGAGGTGGAGCAGCCGGATAATCTTATCCGAGGTATGTGTTTTATCAATAGTACTCCTTTGATTGCAATTATTGATACTGGTGCTACTCATTCTTTTATCTCGGCTAGTTGTGTTGAACGTTTGGATTTGGTTGTAACTCCTTTGTTGCGTGGAATGGTTATTGACACCCCGGCTAGCGGTTCGGTGACTACTTCTTTTATGTGTGCTAAGTGTCCTGTTAATTTTGGGGATGTTGCTTTTGAGTTGGATCTTGTTTGTCTTCCGTTGAAGCATATGGATGTCATTTTTGGTATGGATTGGTTGTTAGCTTTTGGGGTTAGCATTAATTGTTTGACTAGGAGTGTGACTTTTTCTAAGCCGGTAGAAGAGTTAGATAGGAAGTTTTTGACCGCGGGGCAAGTGAAGAAGTCTTTAGAAGGTGAGGCTTGTGTGTTTATGATGTTTGCATCCTTGAAGGTTAGTGGTGAGAAAGGAGTTAGTGAATTGCCGGTAGTGCAAGAGTTTCCTGAAGTTTTTCCAGAGGATATTACCGAGTTACCGCCGGAGAGGGAAGTTGAGTTTGCAATTGATTTGGTACCAGGCACGAGTCCTATTTCGATTGCGCCGTATCGGATGTCTGCATCAGAGTTGGGTGAATTGAAGAATCAGTTAGAAGAGTTGCTTGAGAAGCAGTTTATTAGACCGAGTGTTTCGCCGTGGGGTGCTCCAGTGTTGTTGGTTAAGAAGAAGGATGGAAGCATAAGGTTGTGTGTGGATTATCGGCAGTTGAACAAGGTGACGATTAAGAATCGGTATCCACTTCCAAGAATTGATGATTTGATGGATCAGCTAGTTGGTGCAGAGGTGTTTAGTAAGATTGATTTGAGATCAGGATATCATCAGATTAGAGTAAAGGCGGAAGATATATCCAAAACTGCGTTCCGAACGAGGTATGGACATTATGAGTATTCTGTGATGCCATTTGGAGTATCTAATGCGCCAGGTGTCTTTATGGAATACATGAATAGAATATTTCATCCTTATCTGGACCGTTTTGTGGTGGTGTTCATATATGATATTTTGGTGTATTCAAAGTCCGAGGAAGAGCATGCTGAGCATTTGAGGATTGTGTTGCAAGTCTTGAAAGAGAACCAGTTGTGCGCCAAGTTGTCTAAGTGTGAGTTTTGGTTGAAGGAAGTGAGTTTCCTTGGTCATGTGATTTCTAAGGGTGGTATTTCTGTGGATCCTTCCAAGGTTGATGCAGTGTTGCAGTGGGAGTCTCCTAAGTCTGTTTTTGAGATTAGAAGCTTTCTTGGTTTGGCCGGTTACTATCGGAGGTTCATTGAGGGATTCTCTAAGTTGGCGTTGCCATTGACGCAGTTGACTCGGAAGGGACAAGCTTATGTTTGGGATGCCAAGTGTGAGAAGAGTTTCCAAGAGTTGAAGAAGAGGTTGACTTCAGCTCCGGTGTTGATTTTGCCGAATCCGAAGGA
This sequence comes from Medicago truncatula, assembly GCF_003473485.1. NCBI lineage: Eukaryota > Viridiplantae > Streptophyta > Magnoliopsida > Fabales > Fabaceae > Medicago > Medicago truncatula. Next base: position 21,342,994 of record NC_053049.1, read on the forward strand.
ATCGTTTGTTGTGTATTGTGATGCTTCTAAGATGGGTCTTGGTGGTGTGCTTATGCAGAATCGTCAGGTTGTAGCTTATGCTTCGAGGCAATTGAAAGTGCATGAGAAGAATTATCCGACTCATGATTTGGAATTGGCAGCAGTTGTGTATACATTGAAGATTTGGAGGCACTATCTGTTTGGTTCTAAGTTTGAGGTGTTCAGTGACCACAAGAGTTTGAAGTATTTGTTTGATCAGAAAGAGTTGAATATGAGGCAGAGAAGATGGTTGGAATATCTTAAGGATTTTGATTTTCAGTTGAGTTATCATCCCGGAAAGGCTAATGTTGTTGCGGATGCTTTGAGTAGAAAGACTTTGCATATGTCTGCTTTGATGGTTAAAGAGTTGGAATTGATTGAGCAGTTTCGAGATTTGAGTTTGGTTAGTGAGTTGACACCTGATGGTGTGAGGTTGGGTATGTTGAAGTTGACAAGCAATATTTTGGAAGAGATCAAGAAGGGTCAGAAGGAAGATTTGAAACTCGTGGATCGAGTGACGTTGGTTAATCAAGGTAAAGGTGGAGACTTTAGATTGGATGAGAATGGTGTTTTGATGTTTCGTGATCGAGTTTGTGTGCCGGATGTGTTTGAGCTTAAGAGGCAAATTTTGGACGAAGGTCATAGAAGTAGTTTGAGTATTCATCCAGGAGCAACTAAGATGTATCAAGATTTGAAAGGGTTGTTTTGGTGGCCTGGAATGATGAAGAATATCGCTGAGTTTGTTTATGCTTGTTTGGTTTGTCAGAAATCGAAGATTGAACATCAGAGACCGTCGGGTTTGATGCAACCGTTGTTTGTGCCAGAGTGGAAGTGGGATAGCATTTCTATGGATTTTGTTGGAGCATTGCCTAAGACTAGTAAGGGTTTTGATTCGATTTGGGTGATTGTGGATCGGTTGACGAAGTCAGCGCATTTTGTTCCTATCAAGACTGGTATGTCGGTAGCGAAGTTGGCTGAGATCTACATTGAGCAGATTGTTAGATTGCATGGTATTCCTTCTAGTATTGTGTCGGATCGGGATCCGAGGTTTACTTCTAAGTTTTGGGAAAGTTTGCAAGCTGCTTTGGGAACTAAGTTGAGATTGAGTTCTGCTTACCATCCTTAGACCGATGGGCAGACGGAGAGGACTATTCAGAGTTTGGAGGATTTGTTGAGAGCTTGTGTTTTGGAGCAAGGTGTCAGTTGGGACGAATGTTTACCGTTGATTGAGTTTACTTACAACAACAGTTTTCATGCTAGTATCGGAATGGCACCGTTTGAGGCTTTGTATGGTCGGAGGTGTAGGACACCGTTGTGTTGGTTTGAGTCCGGAGAGAATGCTTTGTTAGGACCGGAAGTTGTGCAAGAAACTACGGAAAAGATTAAGATGATTCAGGAGAAGATGAAGGCGTCTCAGAGTAGACAGAAGAGTTATCATGATAAGAGGAGGAAGGATATTGAGTTTCAGGTTGGAGATCATGTGTTCTTGAGGGTGAATCCTATGACCGGTGTTGGTCGTGCTTTGAAGTGTAGGAAGTTGACTCCTCGTTTTGTTGGGCCGTTTGATGTCATTGAGAAGGTTGGGGTTGTAGCGTATCGGATTGCGTTACCACCGTCTTTGTCGAATCTTCATAATGTGTTTCATGTGTCTCAGTTGAGGAAGTATGTGCATGATGCTTCTCATGTGATTCAAGTGGATGAGTTGGAAGTCAGAGATAATTTGACCGTTGAGACTTGGCCGGTTAGGATTGAGGATCGCGAGTTGAAGCGTTTGCGTGGCAAAGAGATTGTTTTGGTCAAAGTGATTTGGGTTGGACCAACTGGTGAGAGTGCCACTTGGGAGCCGGAGAGTAGGATGAGGGTTTCGCATCCGGAGTTGTTTCCTTCAGGTAAATTTTCGAGGGCGAAAATTCTTTTAGGGGGGGAGAGTTGTAACAGCCGATTTTTAGCTAGATTTATTTTAATTACTTTTATTATGTGTTTGTGTGTGATTATTTGTGCTTGTGTGTATTTAATTGTCATCGGGTGCATTTACGTGAATTACCGTATTAGAAGGGTATTTTAGTCATTTGACGGGTAAGGGTAAAATGGTAATTTTGGTGAGAATTATTTTAATAATTAGCGAGAACCCTTATTTTACTAAGTTACTAGTGTAGTGATTAGTTTTTACTGTTAGTGACCGTTGATTACATTTTACCGTTATTAATTAAAATATCGTTTGGAGTGTAGTAATATTTTTGGTTTGAATAGAAATGGGTTAAGCCCACTAGAAACTAAGTTAAGCCCATTAGTGGAGATAACACTAGGGTTGTGTTAGAAGAACCAATTCATTCATTTCACAAACATTTCTAGAGAGAGGTAGAGAGAGAAAGAGGTGAAGAGAAGAGCAAAAGGGTTTTGGAGAGAAGAACTTGAAGAATCCAATTGGGTAAGCTTAGGAGCTAAATTGAAGCAAGAGTTTGGTTAATCTTCTTCTAAGGTAAGGGGTTAGTTATTATCATAATCAATTTCAAATTTTACATCTTTTCATGTTGTATGAAAATGGGTTGATGAACAATTATTGTTAAATTCGTGCTCTTGCTGTGATGCTATTTTCTTGTGCATGAATCGATGGTTATGGTATGTTTGTGGGTGAAATTACATGTTTCAAAGTATGTATAAATGTTAAGTTATGAAATTATACTTCATTGATGAAATTTGATATGTTTTGATTGAAATGAGATGTAATTCATATTCCATTGATGTTGTTATTGTTAACTGATGCTGTTGTGAGTGAATCATGACTTGGGTATACTTAATTATGGATTGCTGATGAGAAATGAGATGTTGTTGTTGTTTTGAGAAAATGGGTCAATGATGATTTTGTTTAAAATGATGTTTGATTCAAGTTTGTATATGGAATTGAGTGTCTTTTCATGTCTAGAAACGTTTAACACACTTTGGGATCAAATTTAGGTATTGGGAAGTCAAAAATTGAGATTTTGGGGTGAAAATGGAATTTTTACGAAAACAGAACTTTTTCTTACTATCCTAACTCGCCATGGCGAGTTGGAGGCGAGCTGGGGGCCAGTGGACACTGTGTCAACTCGCCATGGCGAGTGATTCACTCGCGAGTCGAGCTGCACAGTGACAGCACCCCCTGTTTCGCGTTCTTGCATCTTTTTCACCTATTTCTGTTTTGAATTGGACTTTAGTGTAAACATGAAAGTTGTAGATAATTTTATTAGCTTTCTAATGGCTTTGGTTTGACGTCCAAATGATTTTTAGAACTTGAGATATGATTAAATTACTACACATGGGTCATGTGGATTTTTGTGAAAACTTATCATAACTTTTTCTTTGAGCCGTGGAACTTTTCCAAACTTGATATTGGGTTTAATGAAGTACTTAGAGTGAATAATTGAGTATGCATTTGGGAATGTGAATGTGTTGATGGTTTAAGAAATATTTTGGGCGGAGTTGAATCGGTGAAAACGGGTTTTGAGCTAAATGTTGTTTTGTCTTGGAATTTCTCATACGAACTTGAGCTATCCTTTGAACTAATTTCTAATAGTTTGTAAGTGGCTTAAGTCCTTGGCTACATGAATGATTAAGATTGAATTGTAGGATTTCAAATTTGAATAAGTTGCCTAACTTTGAAAATTATCAATGTTGGCCGTTTGCCACATGATTTGGATTTTGTCGGAAATGTTTCTTTAGCAAATTGTCTTGTGAGTTATTGAGATTATTCTTGTATGACTAAGTGAAGTTGTATGAATGAATGATTGTATTGAATATGATATTTGTCATGAGATGTTGTATGTTCTCTTACTTGGAATATGAGAATTATTTGGAATGGTGAAACTATATGATATAGTTAATGTTGAATGATGTTGTTGATTATTGATAATCATGATAATGTGTGGTGATGAATACTATGATTTATTTGTGCATGGGCATGTTTTCTTGATAATGCAATGTTGTGGAGATAATCAATATAATGGTGGTGTTATCCTATATATTGAGTTGAGATTGTGAATTGTTGTCGCATTATCGAGTCCTTATACATGTCCATGCATCATAGTCGTTGTTGCTGTAAAAGGGATGACTCTTTTACTTCGAGATTATTGTAAGGCAGGTGTGAGCCCTTACATTCGATGTGCAAGTGGCATCGAAAGGTGACGACCTTGTTGAGATTTGGTACCGCATGCATTTGTGTGTCCATAAGTGCATATCATAGCATGAGTCCTATGTGAATTATGTGATTGGTGATGAATTGAGATGAATGAATGTTGATAATGATTGTCTATGATTGATGTTGTGAATGAATATTTGTGATTGGATAAATTATTCATGTGATTGATATATGTGGATACGAACTATCAAGTGGTGATGTAAATATTTATGCATGACTATTATTATTCAAGTACATGATATTATCTGTTTTGATTATTATCTGGATTATGATAATGTAATGCTTACCCCCAGTGGTTTTAACCGCCTACTTGCCTGTATGGGTGAGTAGAAGTTGTGAAGGAGTAGTGCTCGGTGAGTCTTTGCGTGGGATATCAGGAGCTTTCTCCGATATTGGGTCGTGTCGGCTCTGATCTAGGCTTGTCGTGTCGGTCTAGATTAGGTTGTTTGTATTTTCCGTTGGATTATGATTTTGTTGATGATTACCCGTATGTTTGGGTTTTGAGATTTATCTTTGAGACATGATTTATTTGCTCATGGCATGTATATATTTGATCACTCTGATTTGTATTCCGCTGTAACTGTTGAGATTTACATACATGTCTATCGGTTTTGAATTTTGAATGAGACGTAATCTCTATTTCTTGAATAAATGTATTATTCGCATGTTTAATTGCTTAAATAGAAATAGGAGCGTTACCGTAAGGTGTTTGCTTTAGCTGGTACTCAGACGGCAGATGGGGATCGTCGGATCTGAGGTATATTTTCGAGGACGAAAATTCTTTAAGTTGGGGAGAGTTGTAACGACCCAATTTTATTTAATTATTTTTAGTTGATTTAAAGTCCTTTATATGATTTTTAAATGATTTATGTTGATTTTGTGGTGTGGTGTATTTTATTAAATGACTATTTTTATTATTTAATAGAATAAGAGAGAATTAGGAATTATTTTGGAGTTTGGGGTTAAATTAGAATTTATGGAATTAAGAGGAGTTAAAGAATATTGGGAGGTTATATTTATTAAAGAATTAGGAAATAGAAGGGGGAGGCAGTTTTTGTAACGCCCCAATTTTATTTAATTATTTTTAGTTGATTTAAAGTCTTTTATATGATTTTTAAATGATTTAGGTTGATTTTGTGGTGTGGTGTATTTTATTAAATGGATATTTTTATTATTTAATAGGTGATGTTCCTTATCAAATTTGAGAGTTTGTGTTTGAGTTTAGTGATTTAAGAGTGATTCTTAGGTGAAAAACGCATTGTTAAACTGATTTTTGAACTGATGTGAAGCTCAAAATCGGCCGCCGAGTTTCCAAAATCGGCCCCCGATTTCTGAGCTGATTTTCTAGCTTTGGTTCGACGAAAATCGGCCACCGATTTTCTGTCAGGAAAATCTGGAAAAATTCACATTTTTCACCCGTTTCCGTTTCGAACTGGGTTTTGGTGTAAACATGAAAGTTGTAGATAATTTTGTTAGCTTTAAAATGGATTTGGTTTGACTTGAAAATGATTTTTAGTTTTTAAGATATGATGAAAATACTCCAAGGAGGTCTTAGTGAAATCTTATGAAAATTCAGCATAACCGTTTCTAAGTTAATCCAAAACTTATGGGATAATTCCAAAGCTTAAAACTAGAAGTACTATGAGTTCAATTAAGGTGTTTAAGAGTATTTAATTCATGTTGTGAGTTGAACTTTGGGATAGCAATGAAAGTTGTATAGGATATTAAGGATGATCTGTGAAGCTGATTGTGATGAATTGAGGTTATTTTTAATATGATATAATTGCATACGCATTACTTGTGTTATGTGGGAATGTTAGATAGTGTTGAATTGCAAAGATATTGTTATATCACGCTGTCTGTATACTGTTTGTGTTGCTGTTGATTGAGTATGATTGTTGCTGATTACTGGTTTATGTTTAACTGCATTCCATTAGAATACACAAGGTGTAGGTTCGAGTTGTAAAATTTGCAAGTTGTCGTTCTAAGTAACGGAGCCATAGGTTGTTGATGTTGACCAAGTTGGGGAGTAAGTCATAGTTATTATGCACAGTTGTTGTCGTTGTCGTAGTTGAGTTGTATGCTGATATACACAAAGTCGAGTTCATTACATATAAAGCGGTGAGGGCTCATGCCTTGGAACGTCTTGTCGTTCAAAGCGGTGAGGGCTCATGCCCTGGAATGCTTTGTCATTCAATCTGTTGAGGGCTCATGCCCTGGAATGTTAATCATTCAACTGTTGAGGACTTTTGCCCTGGAATGCCTTGTCATTCAATCTGTTGAGGGCTCATGCCCTGGAATGATCATCATTCAAATTGTTGGGGGCTTATGCCCCGGAATGCTTAGTCATTCAACCCGTTGAAAATGGTACCACAAGCCTTTAGATGTTGTCGTTGTTGTTGATTATGCCGTTGTAGTGATCGTTGATGGAGTTATTGTTATTGTTGTTTGTTATGCCGTTGTAGTGGTCATTGTTGGAGTTATTGTCGTTGTAGTTGATTGTGTCGTTGACGTAGTTGTCGATTGAGTTGTTGTTGTCGTCGTTGGTTGATTTAGTAAGTTTTATTAAAGTTGAAGAAGTATGAATATTAATGTTGAACATATGTTGTTAATTATATTATTTAATTAAGTTGTTAAATGCAGTTGATGATTATATATATATATATATATATATATATATATCTATTATTATTGTTTGTGAATCTCACCCCTTCTGCTTGGAAATGTTGTCCTTCGTATGGGTAACTTGCAGGTAATGAAGATTAGTAGGAGTGGGGGCTCAAGTGTCTTAGGGCTCTGATACGTAACGGGATGGGAAATTGTTGTCGTGTTTTCATTCCTTATGTGTCATTATGAACCTGTTGATGTTGAATTTAATCTTTACAGATATTTTTGTTGATGCCATGTGCCAAGGTTTTATTGGAAGTTGTTTAACGTTGAAAAATACTTTCCGCTGCGATGTTTGATAGGTTTTAACAAAACTGTTAAGAATAAATAGTATTTTATTCTATTTATGGATTTTTGAAAAGCAGTGTAACATTCCGTTTGTTGTTTTACTCTGATTATATTATGAAATTTTTATGTTACAGTTTTCACGTACAACAGAGAAAAGGAAGAAAAGTCAAGAAAAGGGAAGAGGACCTAGAAGGGCTGCGATTTCGATTATCTAAGGTAAGGGTGAGGCTAACTTGCAATGATATTAGTTTATATAATTCTGATTCTGTTTTAATAAAGGTTATGAATAAATTGGAGAATTGGGAATTAGGGTTATGTTGAGAATTGATGATTAAATGATGGAATTAGGGTGAATTGATGTAGAAATGATGAACAGACCTTAGATGTTTCATGTAATGATGTTTAGAATTGGTTTTGGGGTTAGAACCATGGGATTGGGTGAATTTTGGAGAAAAACTGCAATTTGCCCGTACTGTTATTCATCGCTCGCCTCCCGAGTGATGATCCTCGCCACGGCGAGTGATGAAGATCATCGCCCGCCTCGCGAGCAGGAGTTACTCGCCTCGCGAGTTGCACTTCGCAGCTCGCCATAGCGAGCAAGTTTACTCGCTGTAGCGAGTGTGACCAGAGAGTGATGAAGATTTCGGAATTTTGACTTTTTAGTGGAACCTTAGATGTTTTTGAGTGCCTGAAGATGCACACTAATGATTAGGAAAGATTGTAGAATGAGATTGAACTCGGATTAGCTTCAAAATGGAATGGTGAGTATTTTACCCTAACTCGCCATGGCGAGTCGAGGCTCTCGCCTCGCGAGTTGTCCAATTACAGAAACCTTGTTTAGGATTTTGCGATCTTTTGTCGCACGTGATGTTATGAGAGGACCCTTGAGCTAGGAGATAAGTTATTTATGATTATACAGAGATTCAGAGAGGATGTATATAATGTTTAATGACGTCGATTTAAGTTAATAAACAAATGAGGAGATAGTTAAATATTATGAAAGATGTTGATATGAGTTATACTTGTTGTATATGATGATTATTATTGCTGTTGACTTGCTGCTTATTATTATATGATGCTGCCTTGCTGTTGTGAAGTAATAATGTCATTAAGAATTCTAAGTTGGTCAAAGTCGTTCAAGTCGTAAGATGTTGATCCAAGTTATTGGAGTCATAAAGAGTTGTCTAAGTTGTTAAGATGTTGAGGTGTAAGACATATTTAAATATGCACTGTTGGGTAATAGTTGTTGTTGTCCATGTTGTCGATGTTGTAGTTGAGTTGTATGTTGATATACACAAAGTCGAGTCCGATGTATACTCAAACCGTTGAGGGCTCATGCCCTGGAATGCTTTGCCATTCAAACCGTTGAGGGCTCATGCCCTGGAATGCCTTGTCATTCAATCTGTTGAGGGCTCATGCCCTGGAATGTTCATCATTCAATTGCTGGGGGCTTATGCCCCGGAATGCTTAGTCATTCAACACGTTGAAAATGGTACCATGTGTTTAGTGGTTGTAGTTGTTGTTGCCGCCGTTGTTGATTGTGTTGTTGTCATGGTTGTCGATGGAGTTGTCGCCGTTGTTGATTGTGTTGTTGTCGAGGTTGTCGATTGGGTTGTTGTCGTCGTCGCTGGTTGATTTAATAAGTGTTATTAAAATTGCAGAAGTATGAGTATTATTGGTGAATATATGTTGTTAATTATGTTAATTAATTAAGTTGATGATTTATATATCTATTATTATTGTTTGTGAATCTCACCCCTTCTGCTTGGAAATGTTGCCCTTCGTATGGGTAACTTGCAGGTAATGAAGTTTAGTAGGAGAGGTGGCTCAAGTGTCGTAGGGCTCTGATACGTAACGGGATGGGAAACTGTTGTGATGTTTTCATTCTTTATGTATCGTTATGAACCTGTTGACGTTGAATTTCATATTTAAAGATATTTTTGTTGAGGCCATGTGCCAAGGATTTATTGAAAGTTGTTTAACGTTGAAAAATATTTCTGCTGCGATGAATTGATATGTTTTATTGAAACTATTATTTAATGAATAACACTTTATCTTATTCAAGGATTTTTGAAAAGCAGTGTAACACTCCGTTGTTGATTAACTATGATTTTACTTAATAATTTAATTGTTGGGGAATCGGGGTGTTACACATAGTCCCTTCGAGAAATAATGTCCCTTGAGAATTAAGAATGGTCTTAATAGCATAATCCCTTTTGTAAATTTCCTCCTTTCGGAAATAAGAGTATTCTTCAGAGATCATAGTCCCTTTCGAGATAAAGTGTCCCTTCGGAAAATAAGAATGATCTTAATAATATAGTCCATTTCCATATTTTATGCCCTTGGAGAAGTAAGAGGTTAAAATGGTGGAAATACGATATCAGAGTTGTCTTAGTACCATATTTGATATATCCGATGAAAACGGATGAGTGACTACGGTGGCAGATAATGCTCCGGTGTGACGGTAATGGCTTTCAGTACGGCGGCGTTGAGTATTCGCGATGGATCTGAAGGTGTCTGCATGCTCGTTAGCACTCCGACGCTCAAGTCAGTAATGAAACTGAGAAAGAGTGTGTAGAAAGTGTTGTGAAAAATGAATCGTACCTTAAGGGTGAAGCAAGTTCACCCTTGTATAGGGGCGCGTTGGGCATAACCGTCTCCGGGTTATGCGGCCTGTGATTATGGATGGTTAGAGGACACATGTAAGGTAATCGCGCTATTGTGTGGCACAGCACATTTAGGTTGGTGTGTTCCCTCAGGCACGGAGCCTTAAGGCGGTGCAAGTTATGCCACATGTAACGTGTGATTGGTCTTCTAACCGATCAAGAACAATTTCCCCCAAGCTAGTGATGCCTTTAGGCGCAATGGCTTTAGCTATGAAAGGAGGCGTTCGATGGAGCGCCTTCAGTGGTTGACGCAATGGCGTTTGTCGCATTTGATGAGAAGGTTTTATTCCGTTCGCAAGGAGGTGTCGCCCGACGTAAGTTAGTGGGAGCAGTTAGCAATTAATGCCTTGAACTGAAAGGTTTTTGGTTGATTGTTCGTTCAACCTGCTTTTTCCACGTGTCGATTTCGTGAAGTCCATGCCTCTCGGAGAAAACGCTTCACGAGCACGTCGCTTTGACTACGTTTGATTTCGACTCTCTGTGTACACTTCATCTGGTCCGTTGATTCGGGCAACTTCGAGAGCTATTTAAAAGGAAAGTTTACTCTGAGTATGACTAATGTGTTGATTATCAAAGGTAGATGTGTGCAAAGTGGTGGTGAGTTCATTGTTGCTAATGTTTAGTTCCGTGTGATTCGAACGGTAGGCAAGACTTGTGGATCAGATTGGGTGATGTAATTAATTCTAATGGGGGAGATAATTGGTGTGTGTATGTGTAGTGACATTAATGCCACCCGATTAGCAGAAGAACACATCATTAGAACAGCAGGCTACATGCATTATGATTTCTCTTTATTCAACAAGTTTATCGACAACAACATTCTTTTCTATCTTTCCTTGTGTGGTCGGAATTTTGCTTGGTATCATGGTGACGACCTCTCTATAACTCGCCTTGATATATTCTTTTTGTCAGAAGATTGTGCGTGCATTGATCCAACTGTGTTCAAACTACTTTGTCTAGAAGTTTGTTTGACGTTTGCTCAATCTCTTTAACAGTTGTCGAGGAAAATAGGGGTCCGCGCCCCCAACACATACCCAAATGTTGGGTTGATCTTCCAGGTTACAACTAGTTTGTTATAGATAAGTGAAAATCTTTTCATGTGGAAGGTTAGGGAAGATTTGTATTGAAGGAAAAACTTAAAAATACAAAATCTTGTTTGAAGATTTGGCACCAACCTAAAACATCACTTTTCAAAACAAGAAACCTATAGGCATCACTATTTTGAGCACATCATATAAACATACAATCAGATGTTTTAGATCCTAACTTTTTTTTCTTGGGTTCAGGTAACATGATTTTAGCAAGACACCCCCACACTTTTAAATATTTTAAGTTAGGTTGATCCACTTTTCCTATACCAAGAACATCAACTGTTATCGAATCACTTAAAATGATATGTTCCTTTCTTTTCCCTATAGTTTTATAAGATGTGAACATATTTTTATTTGCACAAATTTGTGAGGTAGAGGCTGAGTCTACCACCCATGGTTTTTCCTTCATTGAAAGTATTGTATGAGAAACAACATTCACATGTATATCATTTGTCAAAACTTGTAAATTAAATTTAGAATCGATAGCTTGGATGTTTCCATCTTGAGTAGTGTTATTTGAACAACTAAATGAGACAACTTATGTGACAACTTATTTTTTCTATCTTTTTATTGGTTAAAATCAATGGAGAGAGAAAAAGGAAGAGAGAGAATAAGAGTATAATGTGAGTATGAGAGAGAAAGTTGTCAAAAGGTTGTCAGAAAGTGGTTGTACAAATATCATTTCTCTTCCATCTTTGTAACTATATTGAGCTTTAGCAATATGGTGTCCAATTTTTGATTTAAAAATTTTGTTGTAAGGGCTTTTCAACAAAGTAGATTCCATAATAATAATAATAAAAATAATAATAATAAAATAAGATAATAACAATTGCAATCACGTATGAAACTAAGTGAATGAATAGCAATGTTTCTATTTCAAAAGGCAATTATATAACAATATAAGTTTCGGCAATTTGGCCTGTGAATTAATTGTTAAATGAAACTTGTGTACCTTGTAAATTAATCACCCAAATCTTAATTTGCGGTCACAGTTTTAATCAATAAATTTCAAGATTGTTGCACGTGTAAACAGCAACCGCAACACCACAACTTTAAATAATAACGCAACAATCACAACTTCCAATAACAACGCAGCCGCCGCAACTTCAAATAACAACGAACCAGATTCCGCAAAACAAACTGCTTAGTCATGCTAGAATAAAGGCATAATAATAGCTCAAAGTTAACGTTGTGAAGAAATGGTAACAACCTTGACTTAGTAAGCAATTTAATTGTGCTTTAATAATAGTTATTTGCAATGACTCAGCAGATAATTGCTCAAATGAATTATTTAAGAAATGGCAACATAGTAGCACATGATTAGTATGACAATATAACTTTCGAAATATAAATAATATTCTAAAAATTACAACATGTGATTCAATGGTGCTCTCTTACGATGAACTAACACAAAATGGATAAATGTCGTACATGTCAGCACTGTGTGCATAACTGGAAATGTTTGATACTCACATTTCAGAAACCCTAACCTAAGCTGTAGAATAATTTTCCCAAAGGTTTTGAAATTTGAACTAGTAGATAATTAACACTGTTCATATGGAATGCATATAGACGTTGAATGAGCATTGAGATGATGCGAAATAATGTCCGTCAATAGTGTTTTTTGGAGTATGTACAAAAGTGACAATCATCAGTACAACTCACACACATAATTACGATGCCTCACATTTAAACTCGTGTAAATATGTTCAACCAAACAATATCGATGTACTTAGTTTAACTAGTAGTTTTTATTAACATATGTGAAAAGTAGCAATTTATTTTTAATAAGCCAAAAATATAAGTAAATATATAGAAAAAGAGTTACAGAACGAAACAATAGAGTCCAAATGAAGCACAAGACGTGCCCAACAGAGAATCATAAAAAGTCAGAGAGCCTTACATGAGCGAAAAACAAAAATTCAAAAGTCGTAAACAACATTACAAGTTGGAATTCCTTGAACAACAAACAAATTATTCCACTAAGAAGGAAGATCTAAAAAGAGTTGAACTTAGAAGTCTTGAGCCACCACCAATTATGAAGTTTCACCCTATGAGTCAATTTAGCAATCGAAGATTCTTTGTTTTGAAAAATTCGTAGGTGTTACTCCTTCCAAATAATCCAGTTAGTAGCCAGCCAAATTAATTGAAAACAGAGTCGAATATCCTTTATAAAAAGATGAGAACCCACACATTAAGTGAAAAGTAACAATTAATAGAGTAATAATCATAGAAATTTCTTCTTTTATATCCTCATTTGCATTTACTATAAACCTAGATATTCTTTATGTAAGATGATATATTTAATTAGTAAAATCAGAAATTTTGCAAACCCAATATCACCACCATCTTAAAGTAACCTCATAGTTGTTTAACTAGTGTCCTGCCCGGGACACTCGTTAACATGACTTTTTTTATAATCATAACTAAAGAATATAGTGCTCTTTCTTGATTTTGACTTTTTTTTTTGGTTTTTGAGGAAATTGATTTTGACTTTGTTGGAGCCACATTTTTTTTTCATAAGAGTGACGGTGAGAAAACATAATCTGATAATTTAAATGCCACTGAAACAAAAATACACTAACAATCTGCAATTCGATAGTCAAAACTATATGCTTATCCTACTGCACATTTCTATACATTGGTAAGTAGTAGAGGCAACATCAACCATTTTTTTTTTTTTATTTTATTTTATGGTAATTTTATGACAATGAACACTCTTTCTCATTAATATCATTGTTACACGAGAAAAAAATTATATGAAGAATACCATTGTTACAATGTACATTTGGAATGTCATAGAAGATGGTGTAGTGTACTTACATTACAAATCAAAATGGCAAAAAATAGGAACAAAAATTTGGAGCACAATACATTATTATTGTTTGTTTGTACATTTGGTCAAGACAATTCATGAATAATACACACATTTTTACCTACCCTCTCTAAGAGTGTCATGAAGGATGGCTTTAGAAGGATCATTTGGTGAATGAATATCTGCACCACCAACTATGCTTGTACTTGCCGTTGAATTGTAATTACTTGTATCTAGTCCCTTCGCTGAAACGTCAGTCATGATGCTGCTAACGTCGTCAAATTTCCAGTCAGTCAAGTATCCGGGCCTTGATGTCACAGTGCCCACTTCAATATCTCCTGAAAGCATTGCTACTACACGTGACATTGATGGCCGTAAAGTTGGTGATGTCTGAGTGCACAAAAGTGCTATTCCCACAAGGCGTTGGACTTCTTCCTTGTTGAATTCTGATAGTCTAGGATCTATCAGTTCATTTATAGTGTTTCTTTCATGAAGCTGCCAAGCCTAAACAAAGCAAAAATAACATTAAGCTATGTCTGAAAGCGATAAACAAGAGAAAACACAAGCTAAATCTGTACTTGAACAGAATCATCGCCTATCTTTGGGTGTTGAAGCGTGTGACTAAGTATCTTATGTTTGAAAAAAAAGATTGTATGGACTTCATAGACAAAGTAAGGTAGTTACGACATGTGACAAAGAGCAGCATGCATACCCATTCTAGAAGATACATCTTCTCTCCTTCCAAAGTTGAATCAGAATTCGGCCTCCCACTAACTAACTCCAGAGCCACGACACCAAAGGAAAAAACATCTGCTTTCTCTGTAAGGTGTCCGCGCATGGCATACTCCGGTGCAAGATATCCACTTCATCGAGTTTTACACCACATTGACAATTTAGTATAATTTGAAACAAAATATATGCAAATCAAATCAAATATTGATAAAATCATGAAAGTACAAGATGATCAAGTGTTAATGACTTACATTGTTCCAGCAACACGGGTGCTTATATGGGTTTTTTTATCATCATATAATTTAGCCAATCCAAAGTCAGATATTTTTGGGACAAGCTCAGAATCGAGTAGAATATTACTAGCCTTCACATCACGGTGTACAATCCGGAGCCGCGACTCCTCATGTAAATATGTCAAACCTCTTGCAACACCCATACATATATCATAGCGGGTTGACCAATTTAGGAATAAAACATTTCCTGCTCAAACAAGACAACAATGTCCTTAATTATAATCAAGAGAAAAGAAAAAGCAAATAAGCATCAATACATAAAAGAAAACACAGACATGGAAGAAAACTATCGTATTCTCATACCAAACAATGCTTGATCAAGACTCTTATTTTCTAAATACTCGTAGACAAGTAGTCTTTTACTCCCTTCAATACAGCATCCGTATAATTTGACAAGATTACGGTGCTGCACAGCAGATATAGTAGCAATCTCAGCTACGAACTGACTTTTTCCTTGATGGGATCCTATAGATAATTGTTTCACAGCCACATCTCTTCCATCGTTAAGTATCCCCTGCGAGGACAAAAAGGAAAGAAAAAAAAATTCCACAAATAAACAAATTAAGTTCGAATATTTGGCTAGAGTGTTCATATATATTAAAAGTTAAAATAAGAGTTCACAACAAAAATACAACTACTATCAATGGCAGAGCAAATTCTTGGAGGTTGAGAGAAGCTTTAGAAAGTATATCGTTATTAGTTAAGAACAATATTAAAAATAAAAAGATAATTACTTGTAATCAGTTAAATTAAACATTCAACAATTAACTTCTGTGAGCTAGAATTATAATCATCCAAAAAATATAAGTAATCCTAAAGATGGTGATTATCATAAGTATTATTTTTTTTTTGAAGAAGTATTGACAATGATATCATGTTGTAGCATGTTATCATACTATCTTATACAGAGACAGTAAAATATTCACCTTATAAACAGGTCCAAAACCTCCCTCTCCAAGTTTATTGTCACGATTGAAGTCACTTGTAGCATTTTTCAACTCAGAGTAGCTGAAAGTATTTGGCATTGTATCAATGCCTAAAAGGTCTGCAAAAATTAAACACAAACATAGTTTAGAATGATATGGACTATGATAAGAAACCAAGCAGTAGAGAAGCATATATATATATATATATATATATATATAATGTAGAGTGTAATCATTTCTTTCCGCTACAAACACCTTTACGTATAGAACATTGTGTGCTACAAGTGAAAATTTGATTTGTTATTAGCCAAAAACATATATGCATCTTTCCTAGATCTAAAAAAGTTCAACATGCAAACTTATACTATACTGCTTATAATCTACTACAAAGTGTAAATATATGTAAGAAGACAATTTAATTAACCAAGCAAAAAAACTATACAATATATTGATAAAATTTCATTACCTTCATCATCATCGTAGAGTTTTCTTCTCCGGTTGATATAGAAAATGGCAAAAACTGCTAGAAAGCATACAGCTCCAACACCAACAACGATTCCTATGATTAGACCCGCTCTATTCTTTTTACTGCTCGGAGGTTTGTTACTGACAGAAGGTATGAAATCTATACAAAATTGAATAACAAAATTTTATAATAATTTCAGAGTAAATATTATATGTTGTGACAAGTAAACATTTGAGGTGCATAATCTTTTTTGAAGTTTTACCTGGGGTAGCACTGATGGCTTGAATCAAGGGTCCATAAGTACCTTGGCCAGGTATGCAACAAGTTCCTTTTCCCGCCCAAAAAAGATGGACCTCGACATAATTTTCTTTAACTTCAAACCTAAATTGTTTTTGAACAGCTCTGTAGGAGACACCTCCAGCTTCTCTTTGTATGTCAAAATCCTTCAATACACGAGTCCCCTGAAATTTAAAAGCGAAAACATGAAAACTAGACAATGTGAAGATTCCCTTAGCCGCATAACGACTTCATTGAGTATATCTCTAGTCATTGTGAGATTTCAACAACAAAAATACCTGGATATAAATATCAAAGACCCGTCTACCTAGGCTTTTCCATGTAGTAGAATCCAGAATAGCTGTTTCCGCAAATTGGAGGGTTATGTTGTAAAAACCATTTTCCAATCCCAAACCGTAATATCTTAATGATGATGCAGATAGCCGAGCAAATTGAAAAAGCTCCGAGTTCACAGTACCAGTGAACTGATTCGAAACAAAACTTTTGAACAGAGGATTGCTGATCCCGGTAAATGTTCCAACATTACTAACAGCCCATCTATTTGTGTCAGTAACAAAGTAAGTAGCAGGACCAAGTGTCTCATTGTCCGTTTCATACACAATTCCATCTGTAGTTCTAATTTGGGGACCACCACACTTGATCGCAAAGTCAGAATCTGCACAACAGATTATAGATTTATTAATGATCGAAAATGTGTTTTAATTCATAAAATTAACTTTAGCTAAGGCCTTAAAAAAATTCCAGTCTCATTTAGTACAGAGAAAGTAGACCCGAGTCCATAAAACTTGTTCGAATTTGTTTTCGAAGTTTAAATATATTTAGACAAGACAAATAAATGTAAGCTCTTTGTATCAGTTTATGCATTTTTTCTGTATTTCTACTACTCTAGAGCTGTATTTCTGTTTGTTTAGCAGTAATTTTTCCTATTTCCTCCTCAGATTCAATCTTATTTTTAGTATAACAACAGTTGCTAACTTAATTCGACCATACATGGATAAGCATAGTTATGTAAAAATAGACACAACAAGTATAGAAAAACAATTATTGGCAAATGATTACTAAGGAATAATAATAATACTATCAATAACAATTTTCATATTCATGATTCTAACAATTGATTTGAGATTATCCTTTCGTCTCCATTTCATTGTCTCACAAGAAAAACAAGCTTATAATCAAACTTACATCTTCCAGCACCACGATTGCATGGAAAATTTTTCTGAAGACAGTTGAGCCCAGTTGGCAAACCACTGCAAAACCAAATTATGTGTCAGACCATAAAATTCATATGGCTTTAACCAAATTGATAATTAAATCATAAAAAAATATCAACTATTTGGATACAGTTTTTGGTCAAAATGAAGAATAATCATCGTATAATTAATGTTGTAGGTAAAAGTTGATGCCTGAGTTGAATTTTCCAAGTAAAAAAAAAATAAACGCAAATCAAATTTATAAGTATTTCACTGCAAACAGATTTTAGATCCCAAATTATTACATTCAATTCCCAGAAATTATTACATAACATGCCAATTGTAAAATGCAGTACAAATTGAGGTAACAAACTATTGTAATAGTAGTTCTTCACTAACAGTGATAAATATTCATATGACGTTGTAAAATAACTGTGAATGAAGTAGTTATAGAACACAGGCACAAGCTAAGCAGTATATAATGATAACTGGATCGAAATATGGTTAATGATCGAAAGATATAGAGATTAATGAGTTGGATCGAAATATGATTTATGATAGACCATTATGGCATAATTTGATCCATGTAGCAGACCCTACTTAGTGGAATATGGCTTGGTTATTGTTGTTGTGGTGGTTATTGTCTAAAATACAATTAAGATAAAATTTGTGGCTCCATATCTAGGGAATAAGCCTAGGCTCCAACAAGCCATAACACATTGATATCGTTTCTCCTGCTACTGCCTGTCCATATAACAACTCGTCACTGTTCCTCTCAAAAACTAAGATCCAGGACCTCTAATTTGAACAACATCTTAGAGTGTAAAATGAGTGATGTCAACAATCGATGAACAAATCAATAGTTGATACTATGTGCACAGTCACAACAAATCATAGTTACATATACTATATCACATTGAATGACTGAAAATGTGAGTGACAAAATCGTGGAAAGATCAAAATTCACATTATTGCCTATAAATAAGAGTAAATTCAAAAAAGTTAAAAGAGTTATTGAAACAGTCAGTATTGTATAATTATTACCTGCTATTTGAATTTTCTATTGTCAAGTTGTTGGCTACTAAGTTCCTGCATATCATGCCAAAAAAATATCACAATAGTTTCACACATAAAAATGATAAAGAAAGCATAAATTGATTAAGAGAAAAAAACTAATTACAGAATAAAAGATGTAGAGTAAAACTTTAGTCAGGTTATGATCTAAGTGAAAAGAAGAGAGACATTCATAATCTTATTGTCTAAGTGAAAAGAACTACCAAAAGGAGAGTTACTTTTGAAAATTAGACCATGAAACTTACAATTGTAAATTTTGTTCGTTTATCCAAGAGGGGAAGCTTCCTGATAGATCATTGTATGACAAGTCGCTGCAAACATATTAAGTCAAATGAATTGAAGGACAGAAAATGAAGATTGAAAATTTGCTGGATCCAAGGGATTCCAGATTTACTTCTCTCACTCTCTCGTAAAAATATTCTTCCAATTGATAAATTTCATGTACACGTATACATACATACAAACAGATAAATCAGGCCTACTCACATGTTGTTAAGAGATGATCTTTTCTGTTGAGGGAGACTGCCACTGAGTGTGTTATTTCCAAGAAACCTGGAAACAGATAAAACCAAAACATCATTTATACCACATATCATAGCATACCACCAAATCAATATATATTTACGTAGGAAATGAAATATTACAAGGAAGAGAGCGAGCTCAAATTGAAAATTGATCCAGGAATTTGTCCTGAGATGTTGTTGAAACTCAAGTCCCTGCAAGAACAAGCATAACTATAAAATCATCCCACTTTGAGATAAAACACAGATATAGTAACGGATAATTATTAGCATCACAATATCATACGCAAAAGGAAAATATTGAAATTGGAGTTTATGCCAATCCAATAATGAGTATGTTAAACTGACTTGGCTTGATTCGTTTTGAAAATGTTGATGTTGTGGAAAAGCACAACATCAACATTTTCAAAACAAACTTAAATTCAAATTTTGTTCTAAAGTAAAACAAATTTTATCTGATGGATTCAAATGCATTTAAATTCAAACACAAAAGTAGTTATACTCACAGCAGGGTCAAATTTTGCAATTCTCCTATGGTGGAAGGAAATGAACCAGAAATATTGTTATTCCTCAATTCTCTGCAGCAATCATAACCGAATGCTTAGATTAATTTTGCAAAAAACACACAACTAAAGATTTATTTCTACTTGGGAAAGTGTAGCCATTATAATCAGTAGAGCATCCTTACAAGATAGTCATAGACTTCATATTCCTTACAAATTCCAATGATGAGCTCCTATTAGATAGACCACTTATTCTCCTACATTATTGTACATATAATAATATATTAGGTTTCATGAATCAATGTCAACCATACAAGAAACTAGTGACAAAACTTACAACTCTGTCAAAGAAGTCAAATTGGATAATGATGAGGGTATTGGACCTTCAAATGAATTACCCTGAAACCTCCTATGAAAACATACATCAATTACAGAAACTGTTAGTACATACTTTTCTTGTACAAGATATGAAAAATGAATTAAGCAGTAAGATTGTCTTACAAGGATTGAAGCTTAGACCAATTTCCTATGAAGTCGGGTATTCTGCCTGTGAGTTCTGTGTCTGAAGCCCATCTGAAATTAGCAGAAAACCGATATTTACCATAGAAGTTCTAGTTTTTAAATTTATTATCACGACGTAGAAGGGATTGGCATTATCTTACACTGTCACCATATTCGTAAGACTTGCAAATGTGGGTGGAATGGGACCACTGATTCCAGAACTATCCATGTAGCTGCAAGTAAATAAATATTGTTTGAAATTAATACCTTGTATTCACAAAAAGAAATAAACATCTGTAATAGAATGGAATTTTGAATAAAAACAGTTTATATTTTGCACTAGATTATAAGTTGTAACCCTTAATTTACAAGTCTATGGATGCATGCGAGTAACTTTAAAAAATATATATATACCCAAAAAATGGCTCTTCCACTTTATATAGAAGTGTGAGATTTTAGAAGTTATATCCTTGACATTGGTTTCAATTTCCAATAGTCTTACCAAAATCATCATAAACCCTACTCCAAAACAACTTCAAGATTCATCCTTTAATGTTAAAGCTCACTCTGATTTACCAAAACAGATTTATGGACTATACATTTGACTTCAAAGAGATATGCCATAACTTCCAATTTGTGACATAATAAGTGTTTGAAAAGTACAAAGAGAACCTAAACACATTACATGCATAAACTTGAGCATTTTTTTTCTTCCAATTGTTAAATTTTTATGTTTGTTCTACCGCTTAGTTGTTTAATAGTTTTATATTAATGTTCAGAAGAATTTTCAGTGTTCTACTTCTAATTTGTTTCTAGAACATTAATAATTTCCTCCATTCTTCCAAGAATGTTGAGTCCAATTCACACATTGTAATCTTTAACCCGGCTCTGATACCATGTTAAATGGGCTAGGATCTCACTCATAAAATCTAGCTTATAAGGAGGGTGCCCAAACATAGGAACCTTGGCAATGTGGGACTCATACAATTTCAAATGAGAAAAAATTCAAACAATTGTAGCATCACTTTTGCAAATGGAGGATGACAAAACTTCAAACTTCAATAAAAAAAAAACAGTATATATCGATGTTGAGACCGAGTACTTACAGTTGTTCTAGTTTTACCAGCTTCCCAAGTTCAGATGGCAAAGATCCAGAGAAGTTATTGGACCCAAAACCCCTGCAAATTTAGAGGACAACAATTCTGAATTGTCATAAAAAAGATATTTTGAAAGCACATTGTGTATTCAAAAGAAAAAAATGTCAATCAAAATTGACTCTAAGTAATATTATTATGTATTGTCTGATCACTGATCTAGTCAAGCAAATAAAAAAAATAAAAGAATCAACTTTTAGATAACATACAATACTATCAACTGTGTAAGATCTCCCAGTTCCTTTGGAAGCTCTCCTGACAAAGCATTGATGCCAATGGACCTAAATCGATTAAACGAATAACATTAGAAAATTATATTTCCTAACAGTAGTAGTAACTATACATAATGTCATGAACTTGAGTCAATGGCTTTACATGTATTGCATACGAGTCAGATTTCCAATTGCCGGAGGTAGAGACCCCGTCAAGTAATTTTGGCCAAGGTTCCTATTTGCAAATTCATGAAACTTATCATTTTAATCAATATACATACATATGAAGATAACAAACGGATTTACGAGAATCTCAACATAATCATTTTAATAATATTGCTCATAATTGGACAAAATCACGCAATTATGGAGACTATGACCATCCAGATCACAAGAAAATTTTATCTCGATCTGACAGTCATAGTCTCCATAACTACATGATTGCAATGGCTGCACGCAATCCAGGTCCATTAAATTTGAGTACAAAATAGATTGAAGAAACATACAAATTGGTGAGATAAGTAAGAGTCCATAGCTCTGGTGGGATTTCACTAATCACATCCAATGCATAAACTTTCCTGTTAAGTTTCAAAGAGATTATATTAATTATTAAATATAGAAAGGAAAAGAAAACAAGTTGAGAGAGAGAAAGGGGTTATAGTTATAGTTATACAATGCAGTGATGCGGCATGTGGTTTTGTTGTTGAAGGAACAATCACATTTGATGAATGGGTTGTAAGTGGTGTCATCAATGGTGGTACTGCTATCAATGGCTCTTCCACTGCATATTTCGCCACTTATGTTCCATTGAGTTTGGTCTGCTGATTTTCCCCATTTGCTAAAGATCGAGTGTACAACTCTTGCTGCATTATTCACATCACAACTTCATTCATATTTTCGAAGGATCACAAAATTCATGCAATGGTTGGAAGCGACTTTTTAACAAGTTCGCTCGCGCTTTGTTTGAAAGAAGAGGTTGTCTATATCATGTATAATTTTCGATTCATTATCAACGAAATACAAGAAGTCATGACAACATCGCTTTGATATTGTCTCAACTTTACAAATAAGACTAAGATCAGACCAGTTGATCATGAAATTGTGCCTTATAATAAACTAGACAAATATTTGTTGTTGATACATTAGTAATAACAAGAGATAAATATTTATCTCCGATAAAAATAAATATAAATACAAGACAAACATTCGTTACTACTACTTAAAAAAATACAAGACAAATATTCATAATATATAAATATTAAAAAAAAAACATGACAAATATTTGTCTCTTATAAATAAATAGATAAATTTGTCATAGATAAATAAAAAAAATACATGTGTAATATTTGCTCATAATACACCAAAACAGAAAGGTGGAAAAAATATATATCACTAAAAAGAAAAACATGAGACAACTATTTGTAATTGATCCTTTAAAAAAAAACTATTTGTAATAATTGATCCTTTAAAAAAAACTATTTGTAATTGATGCATAAAAAACACAGAACAAATATTTGTCAATGATAAATATTAAAATAATATGACACAACTATTAATAATTGTATCATAAAAACACAGGAAAAATATCTGTCATTGAAAATTATTATTATTATTATTATTATTATTATTTTAAACAAATTAATGCATGATGCATTATCCAAATTCATTAACAAAAAAAAAGAGATACCAAAAGGAAATGCTAAGTCAATGTTGGATAGCATATTTGCACATGAGTTCACTTCTTTATCAATTAATTGATTTTTTTTTTTTGAAGGATTCTATATCAATTAATTGATGAATATTAAGAAAACACTATACAAATATAAAAAATACGGGACTAATATTTGTAACTAATAAAAACGCATGGAACATTTATGTACTAAAGTTTTTATATGAGAATTTTATCACTGATAAATATACAAAAATAATAGATAAATATTTGTCAATAATGAATACATAACATATATTTGTCATTATAGCTGCCCTTCAAAAAAAAATCATTATACATATAAAAAAAAATATAGGGAAAATATTTGTCATGATAATAATAAAAAAGACACTTGTTAAATTATTGTTACGTAAAAAAAATACGGAAGAAATATTGTCATTGGTAAATATCTAAAAAAAATTAACGCATAGGCCATGTGAGAAGTGTCGGGGTGGGAAAAGAATTGGTCCACAAGTAAAAGGGGCTAAATGCTATTAATTGAGGCCAAAACAAGTGCTTTAAGGATTTTACACTTGAATTGTCCTTTAACACTCTGAAATTACCTTAATATCCTCGGTGGCAGTTAACTGTTGATAGGTGTATGAAGGTAATTCTGAAGTGTTAAAGAGCAATTCTTGAAGCGAAAAGAGTAAAATCCGTATTTAAAAAAAAAGGCCAATATAATATCAACTTGCTTATGTTACTTCGGCCGAGTTCTGTGAAGAAATTACGAATAACACAGTTTCCAAATAAGAAAATTGTTGTTTACCCTTCTTAATTTTCTAAAAAAACAACAAAAATTACTCAAATACCTTCAACGACGTTTAATTACCGTTTGGCTTTTTCACGGTAGCAGTTAACTACTATTCCACAACCATATTAACATATTCATGAATGAGATAGTCTTGCATAGACACAAACAATTAGGCACAAACTTTAGGCCACACATAATTCAAAAAAAATTAAAGATAAATAAAATAGTCACATCAATTAACATCACTTCAATCCTTTTCATTTTAATTTTTTTAATTTTATGTGTGTGCCTAACATGTAATATTTGGTATTGTGCCTAACCAAGTATTTCTCTACACGGAGAAGAAAAAAACTCCAACAACTTAAGGCTATGTTTGGATGGTGAGAGGAAAGAATGATTAAGGAATGAAAGTTAATAGAAAGTGAAAGGAAAGTATGAAGATTTTTGGGTTGTTTGTAATAAGTGAAAAAGTGAAAGGAAAAAAAGATGTATATTTGATGAATGACATAAATATCCTTATAATAAAGTGAGTTATATATTTATTATTTATTTAATATAATAAATTGATATTTACATATTAATAAATAAAAATTGATATGTTAAAGTATACATAAGAATAAATATTTCAGTTAAACAAAATTAACAATTTTCCAACTTTAATTACAAAGTTTTTAATAAAGAATAAAAATTTTAAAACTCAATTTTGTATCAATAACTATAAAATTTGATAACTACAGTTAAAACATTTATTAATATTGTTGTATTTTTTAATTTTAAAACATGGATATGTTTGAGTGAAAAAAACATAGATATGATGTCATGTAATACCGTTGATAGAAGAGGCTAATGGCTTTGTAATTTACTAACTAGTATAATAAAAAAGCAAAATAAGGGAGTACGTCCAGCCAAATAAAAATGGAATACTTTGTAAAAAAAAAAAAAAAAAAAATAGAATAGAGTATGAGCTTCATATTAGTAATGTGTACTAGCTTAGTACAATTTTTTATTTTTGTTTCAAGTTTGAACCACCCAACACTCAACGGTGCATATTATTCATATTGATTCAGAGGGTTACTTTTGTCATTCCAAAAAAATTGATCCCTTCTTCACCTTTCCGTCCAATCTAGAGGGGAAAGGTTTTGCATGTGGGTCCCGGTTAAAACATTCTATCCACTCCCTTTTGATGGTGGTGCCAAACAATGGAAACAAGATCCATCCACTCACTTTCTTTCCCTCTTCCAATCTTTCCATAGAACCAAAGATAGCCTAAGTGCCGTGGACCATAAAATTTGATATTGCCTATTGGTCTTTCACTAACTTTCCACCCGACACAAACCTAGTTGTTGGCTCTTGTTCATGATGGGTCCCATTTTTGATATTTGAGACTTGCTTGGTTGACTTTAGCCCCACCATCCTTCACATGTTTTTAACTTGGCTTGCTGTTATGGACGTTACAACACTTTGCCTCTCAAAAAAAAAAAAAAAAAACACTTTGCCTCTCATTCCCCTTATTTTATAGCCACCATGAGAGGAAAACATGCCAAGCCAATTATAATTATCAAATGTCTTAATGATGTGTTTCGTCCTTGCAATTAGACGTCATATAAAAATTAGTCTCTGTAATCACTAATTTTGACAATTTACCCTTGCATTGTTTAATCATTTAAAATTTCGTCTTTTGACTAACTTAATCACTCCCAAGTCATCAAATTAGCAAAATGGCATGGAAATGGACAAAAATACCATCGTCTTTATTATGAGAAGAAGATGAAGACAGGGGTAAAAATGTCATTTCACGAATGGATGACGAGGGTATTTTTATCCATTCCCATGTCATTTTGCTAATTTGATAACGTGTCAGTGATTAAGTTGGTCAAAGGACGACATTGTAAATGATTAAACAATGCAAGGGTAAATTGTCAAAATTAACGATTACATGGACTAATTTCATTTTCCACATCACTTAAGTGCCGTTGAAGTTTTTTCTATGCACAAGTAGTTATATATATTTGGAACGGCATTTAGTTGCCACTATCAGAGAGTTGAATTAGAGTTAATTGTCGTTGAGGTTATTTGAATAATTTCATAGTGTTTTTCAGTAAAATATAAAATGTAAATAACAATTTTCTCCAAATGAATAAACAAATAAAAAGTCAATCATAGACTCTTATAGGTGTTAGGTGGCTACAAGCTAGATAAGTACAATTGAAAACTTTAACAATGAAAACAGTAAAATACATAAGATAAGATGCCACCATCAATAATACGAAACTGAAATGAGAAAAGAATATTCTCTTCTACAAATAAAATAAAATAAAAATATCATACAGTAAGAAGGAAAAGAGGATGCAACTAAATGAAAAATAAAACAAAAGAGAATCATAAGTTTAAGATGTGATTAACATGGTAAAATGAAAAGGAATAAATAAGATTAAAAAAAGCAAGCTAAGTAAAAGAAAATATGGAAGAAAAAAATGTTAAACTCCTAATTTTATTTTAGAATGGTCTAATTATTATGCTAATAACAGTTTTTATATGCACTCACGATTTTATATGCTAATAACAGTTTTTTTATAATCTATCTATGAATCAAGAGATTCACTAAATAATTCCCTACAAAACTGATACTAAGAAAGTTTAGGACTTTCCCACTTTCACAAATAAATTAATATATATATGTGTAACCAAAAAAACAAGTTGATATGTGAAAGATTATGAGAAGCATATGAACAAAATTAAGAATTAAGGAAAATATATGTGTTACCTTCAGAAGGGTCTGTAGTAGCGTTTGCAGTTTGAGCTTGTGCAAAGTTATGCAAACAGATGAAGACACAAAGAATAATACCAAGTGAAGAACCAAAAATACACTGTCTCATGGTGAATCTTCAAACAATAATCTTTCTATTTTGTAAACAATACTAGAGAAAGAACCCTAAGATTTTGTAGATTAAATACTAATTGCAGAGCCAAAGTTGGCGTCTCTGACTTGTAAATTCATTCATATATATGTAATAATAATGTTAACAAAATGTAAGATGGGCTTCCTCATATATAAATAGTGTGATGTTTTTTTTTCTTTTTTCTTTTTTCTAATATAAGATTTAAGTGTTTCGTGACCATAACTCAGTTAGTAGCGATATGTATTTTTATATGTAGATGTCGATGTTCGAACCTCAGACATCCCACTTATTCATCTTAAAAAATATGTATTCTAACCGCTAACTAATTGACAAACAGATTCAAAAAATGTATAATAATTGAAGTTGAACTTTTGCGATAAATCAACTCGTTACCGAGTAGCATGGTGTCATCATGGTCTTTGATATTGATTTTAATTAATTAATTAATTAATTAATAATTATAATAAGCATGGTGAAAAGTTTACGTTGATTTTGATTTGGCAGACGACCGTACATTTAGGACCTTGTCAAAAAATGATCCACTAGACATTTCTAATGTGAATTTGGCTTTATTTGAAGCGTCCTTTTAAGTTGGTTGAGACATTTTCATATTGCAAGTTGGGAAAGTGGTATGTGTATAAAATCGTACATTAATAAATGTATTACCCCACCAACTAGGGTAATCAACTCTGTATTTGTTTTTATTTAATTTAATTAAATGATATTCATATTTAATTATAACCGCATGTGATCACATTTGTTAGTTGAAACTAATTTGATAGTAAGACTTTGAATATATATTTACCACCTTCCCAGTGGCGGAGCCTTTCATGGACTGGAGTGGGCGGCCCATCCGGAAAAATTAAAAAATCAACGATTATAGGTTTATTTTGCGAGGTTTTATGCAATTTTGTGTTGGTTTTATGTTTTGGTTGATCCAAATTCCTGCAAAGTGGTGTAGTGGCCCACTCGAAAATTTAAATAATTCAATTATAGGTCTATTTTGCAAGATTTTATACAATTTTATGTCGGTTTTAGGTTTTGGTTGATCCAAATTCCCGCAAATTGGTGTAGTGGCCCACCCAAAAAGTTTAAATAATTCAATTATAGGTCTAATTTGCGAGACTTTAAACAATTTTTCAATAGTTAATTTTAGTGGCCCATCCTGACATTTTTTTCTGACTCCGCCAGTGAGTCCTTCCTCTATTTCACTTTACGCAAAGCCTAGCAATATCATCAAAGAGGAGTTGATTTAGTTCATTAGGATTAGGATGAGTCTCCATAACAAACAAATTTAAATGATTCATATGAATGTTAAAGTTTGCAAACCAATAACCTCTCACATTTTCTCTACATAAGTATGGTTGATTTGCAAATATCGTCTTAACTTTAACAACTTCTAGATATAGTGAACCAAAATAATGATGTTTCCATTGAATTTGGAATCCTAAAAAATAATGTCGATCAAAATCTTTGAGTCACTTAGCTTCTACAATAAGATGAGAAATATCCTCCCTTCATGCCATTTTCAAGTCCAATTACATATCCCACATCTTAACAAACATGGCAAGCTCCAATATTTTTAGTTTGACTTTTAATCCATCATCAACCTCTTGCGTCCTGCTCCATCTTATGTACATCTTTCGGTCACAAATATATGTAAAAATCAATGTTTTAAATTCATTCAATAAATTATGTATGTGGTCTTTATTGTAGACAACATACATCATTTATTGAATGAATCTAAAATATGAACTTTTTGCTTATATTTATGACATAGTAAAATTCAAATGAAGGCATAAACACAAAATAGAAATAACACGAGGAGGAGTATGAAATCATAAGATCTCATTGTGTATATAAATGATTATTTGTCCTTTTTTTATTCCTACAAAACTTCCAAGATATAAATTATTGTATAAAACACAACAAGTAATGTACTAGGACATTTGGAGTGATGATGAATATGATTATAAATGGTGATCCATTTCAAAAGATAGACACTCCCTCAATTCTGCCAATATTTGGCTAATGTCTGGCCTTTCTGTTGCATTTGGTGAAATGCATGACATGGCAATCTCTACAACTTTTTGTGCTGAATTTATGCTAAACTCACCCTCCAACTTTGGATCAAAAAGTTTCTCAATATCTCCTTCTTCAATTACAGGAATAACCCATTCAAGTATGTGAATGTTTTCTCCAGCTGCTCTTATTATTGCTTCATGACCAGTGATCAACACAAATAGAATTATTCCAAAGCTGTAGATATCATTTTTTTTATTTGTGTTTCCTGTTCTCTGATATCTATTAAGAAAACAAACAATTCAAACAAAATTAGTGATATTGACCTAATTATCATATTGTTTCTTGTCAATCTAATGTTCAATTATATAAATTATAGATAAAAAAAAACAAATATTTTTTGTCAAAAATATTATTAATATAGCAGCCGAAAAGTCTTATTGAGAAACTATATGCCACAAAATATTGAAATCTGGTCTTTTTTTTTATAATGTCATTTCGTACTTACGCAGGATCAACATAACCTAGTGTACCAGCAGGTTGAGTCGATATATGAGAATCAATATCGTTACCGAAAGCTCTACTTAGGCCAAAATCAGCTATCTTGGCTTGCATATTCTCATCTAGTAATATGTTGGTAAGCTTCAAATCTCTATGCATAATTGCTGGTTTACATCCATTATGCAGATATTCCAATCCTGAAAATCTAACAAATTAGTTCAATGTAAAGGGTAGAATATGCAAGAAACATACCAAAAAGTGCACATTACCATATGCTGCATCAACTGCGATTTTGAGTCTCTCATTCCATTTTAAGACATTTGCATAATCTTCTACATGCAAATAGATAGGCATTAGTCTTGTAGTTTTGGATAATCACTCTTTAAAATGAAAACATAGAAAAAAATATCTTCCGAGTGGATTAGGTTTTATATATTTGACATAAAATCTACCGATGTGGAGAATTATCTAAGTGGATTAGGTTTCCTGGCACGTCATTAAAAATATTTTTTAAATGGGAACCAATTTCAAGAACGAAGAAAAACAAGGAGACCAAAGCTGCAATTAAGCCAGCTAAAGACAAACGATAATTACCTAACAAGTGTTGTTGAACATTTCCGTTGCCCATGTATTCATAAATCAATGCCTTTTTTTCACCTTCATCACAATACCCAATGAGAGAGACCAAATTTCTATGATGAACAATCATTAGAAGTTGCGCCTGCATTTTGAGTAATATCATCTCTAGCAAAGTTAAATATGGAAAATATTGTATGATTAACTTGAATCCAATGACTAACCTCAGATTGAAATTCCTTATAACCTTGCTTTGATGATTTTGAAAGCATTTTTACCGCTACTTGAGTGCGATCATGTAAAATGCCAATGTAAACTTTTCCAAATCCTCCTTCTCCAATAACTGTTTTGAAGTTATCAGTAATATTGAGAATTTCAGTGTAACTGAATGTTTGATGCTTTGATTTCATCCAACGCCTTTTCTTAGAATTTGAGCACGTAGCTACTACATTGATAAATAAAGTTGAATGAAAATAAGCATGGATATGGAAAAAACTTAAACATGAATGTGGATATAGAGATTGGAACAAAACCATTTTCTGTCATATCTAGTAGTAGATTTCTACTACTAAGAATTTGTTTATGACTTCAACATAATGTAATGATCATTCAATTATTGAAGTACCTTTTAGTGTTCTGAATATCCAACATACAAGAAAAATCGAAACCATTACAACTAATGCAATAAGTGGTACTAAAAAATCGTTCTTTCCACATGATTTCGTCATACAAAGATCAGGATTATCATCTACACTGAAAAAAGTCAAAGGTGACAAAGTATTAGTTATCATATCATTGATGATATTTGTATAAGACTGACTTTTAGGTTACTTGATTATGTATTTTGTATTTCGTTTGGTGGACAATCGACAACACAAATAAAATAGAAACATAAGTTTACAACAATACTCTTTATGATCTCAAACTATCAAATTGGTAACTTTGAACATAGAGGAGCATACCTCAATGACAGTGAACCTGTTTTATGTCTCTCAAGGAGTTCACTTGGAACAAACCCTCTAAGTTTGTTCTTCCTCACATTTCTGCCAACACATGACAAATAAATATGACACATTTTTTTTTATATATCTTTTATGCTAATAATCAATGAAATTACATTTGATTCATCGGCATGGGACTTACAAGACTTGCAGTGATTGCAGTTGCACCAGAAAATCAGGTAAGGGACCGTTCAAACTATTGTTTGATAAATCTCTGAAATGACAGAATTTAAATGCATAGTTAAAATTTTGAATCTCTAATAAAGAGAGAATAATAATCTTACCGAATGCATATGGTTTCACCGTTTAACGAAATGAGATTTATCCTAAAAACCGTCTCCCCAGCTTGCAGGCATAATGCAATGCGTATATTTTAGTATATATTTGAGATTTTGAAAAAGTTAAATTAACAATATGATAGATAATCATATAACATTTCAATCATAGTTAATATCGTTTAGAAATTTTTTATTGCTTCATTAATTTAAAAAAGAAAAATAAGGTTTTCCCTAAATTCCCAGATCTTCCGTCCGAACATACCCGAGGCCGCCCTTAATCTAACCTAATTATGAGATAAGGAACTCACAAGTTTTGTAACATTGTGAGCTTTGAGATGTAAGATGATATATTCCCTCTCAGTCCACTTGAAGACAAATTCCTGGTTGGTTCCATTTCCATATATACTTTAAGTCAGAGGATAATTGAAGTTTTTGAATTATATTTGCATATGGTTTATTTAAGGAATAGTAAACTTACAAAGATGTGATTCTTGGGATGCTATATCCATCAATGCTACAATTTAGGCCTTCCCACATATAATTCCCAGGACCACATGGATCTCCTTGCCAATTTCTAGCCACCTTATAAGCATCCTTGACGTTTGTGATAGCATCAACTAGTATTTGGTATTCGAAAAAAACAGTTCAGTAAGGTTTTAAAGCCAATTTGCAGATAGTTTACTTTACACCACAAAATGACACAAAAAAACTCATATACTACCTCCTCCGTCACTAAATATTTAATTTATTGACTATTACCGTTGTCTTATAAATTTACCTATAATGAGAGAATTAATTTATACATTCATCATTATATGTTGATAAAAAGAATAATTAACGCAGTTGAAAATAAGAAAATATATTAAGAGGGTCTTATACTAACGGACGGAGGTTGCAGTATGTTTTTCAAATAAACTAAAGAGCCAGCTTACCATCATCCTGTTGAGTTTCTGATTGTGAGAAGACTTTTCCCATATAAATCTCAAATGCATTTAGGATGGGTGGAAGGGTTGAATTCTGTGTCCTAGAAAGAGAAATTTGATACCTTGTGGCTCCAGTCAAAGGTGTTGCACCCGCAACGGTTCTTACTTTCAAGAACTTGTTGAAGTCTCCTTTCAAAACATTGTCATTGATAGTGATATTTGGTTCTCTAGTTTCATTTCCAGCCAGTTTCTCAACCTCATTAAAGTACAAATAGAAGTGGAATTGGTCATTTACATTATCTGCATCCCAATGAAATTGTAATGGAGCACTGGCATTTACTGGTGTAACAGCAGTGCTCATCACAATTGCTGGTAGTTCATAAATATTCGGAATTGGTAGATTTACATTCTTAACGGAGGTATTTAATCGTCTGCAAACACTTGGTAATTTACACGGCATCCAGTTGCGGTCATAAACATCCTTTCTGTACCTGATGTTTGTACATGGCCAAAAAAATATAGTTGGATATATCCAATACTTTTCAACTGGGTATTGAACAAATTATAGAAACGTATAAACGTGCAAAAATCCGTAGCTTATTGCTCCTTTAGGAAACGGTTTTTCATCCGTGGGATAAAGTTTCGTTGCCTAAAGTGAAAAATGGTGCAGTGATAATTAGTGTACTGCTAGATGATTCCATGCAATGTATTCTAGTTAATTACCTGTATTTTATGTCTGTCGTGGAACCTAAATTGCATCGCTTGATGAGTGATAATACTGATTTAGGTTCGTATGTGCCATAAGCCGTATACGTATTGTTCATAGCCCTCAATTCTATGGCTGAAATGAATGGAGTCCCTTTGCCTGTGTTAACAAGACATGGTTTTATGTAATCTACTGATGGAGTGTAAATAATCTCCTTGATAGTGATGTGTGATGCATTGGAGAACAACTTCACTGTATCCCACACATTAGCTCCAAAATGAAGATCAAATTGTGGTGGTTCATTTAGATTATCATAGTTTCCATAATAGAAAGAAGCTCTTATTAAATATTTAGTACCACTTGTTACATTTATTTTGTAACAGTTTCTCACTCCACTTGGAAAGCTCCTCACTTTCTCTAGTTCCTGTCGAGAAAACTCTTTCGTAGGTTGTATGCTCTTACTTACACCTTTATCGAGGATGAATTTGGCATCTGAAATGTAATTTATGCCTGTCTCCAACGAAGAATAGTTCGCATCTTCAGGTCGCCCACAATCTAAGCTAATGAATCCTGATACATATAAATTTATGAACAAATTAAGATAACTTCAGCTACAAAAATAATTACTGGGAACAATATGTGACATGAAGTAGGTATAGACAAATTCGAAAACAAACCTGATTGATCCTGAGCTTGTATCAAAACCAAAATAGTAAGGACTGAAGATAGTACAGAAAGAAAATGGGGTAACATTATCATCAATCTTGTTCTTGTATAAATGCTAATACAAGGAAGCATTTATACAGTTAGAGAATTTCATTCCACTTCAATTTGCATACGCAAAAAGCTGTCAAATTTTCTATTTTTTAAATATTTATTTTAGACACCTAAATTCGATTTCTGGTTGAACAATTTTTATCCAGACTTTACTTATCTTTCAGCCGAACTCTGTATTACTAGCGCCTCTGGAGTTTATGAAGAGCTACATTATCAAGCAACAACTTGAATCTTTGATTGATTCAGAAGACTCATAGGTCGTTGGATGAGACACTATTGAGTATTAAGTATTCTACAATGCTTGTTTTCAAGCAACAACTTGAATCTTTGATTGATTCAGAAGACTCATAGGTCGTTGGATGAGACACTATTGAGTATTAAGTATTCTACAATGCTTGTTTTCATCAGAGGGCTAATTGATTCAGAGACTCTACAATTGATTTAATTTGAAGCAGTATCAGATGCTTCTGCGCTTGGACAATTATTTTATTTATTTATACTATTTGCTTGTTTGTCTATTTTATTATAATATTTATAACCCCCCTCCAAAAAAAATATTTTATTATTATACTAGTGTATCATCTTGGCGTAGGTCGAGTTATATATATATATATATATGAGATTTGCTCAGCGGCGAAGCTCGCAAAAAATTTATGCAAGGGCCAACTATAAAGAAGATTTTTTTTTTAAAACAAACATATTAAATTTAAGAATAAAATATATTTTTAGCCCTATAAATTATAATTTAGGGTTAAAAAAACTATTCAGTTTTTTTCTTTGTTTTTAAATTTTTTTTTTTAAAAAAAAAAAAGTGTTTTTAGTCCTGAATTTAATCTCTAACAAAAAATTAAGGACTAAAATTAACAAATCTTAGTCTTTTCAAATGTAAATAAATAGGTTATTTGCAAGAAACTCATTGTACATTTAATTTGTCTATGACTATTGTTTTGATCATTTTTATTGTTGAAAAAGGTTTCTTTATTGTTGTTATTGAGACGGGAAGTATCAAACCAATACAAACATAGCTATAAAGTGTGTGGTGCTAGTGGGCTGAGAGCGTGTGGGTCTACAATTGTATTACTTTATTTGTTAAATAAACGAAATATTGTTATTATTTATTATTTATCTCTTTTGGATGTTAATCTTTCGATTCTTATACAACATTATCAAATAATTTGAAGTTCGACCGGAAGTTAAATAAAGATAGAAAAAATTATTTCATCTAAAATTAAACTTGGGGTAGCTAAATATATATTATTAGGGGTAGCTAAATATAAAAATATACCTACTCGCTAAGAAAAATATTTTTTTTTGGGGTAGCAAGGGCTACCCCTCCCTTGTACTACCATCCGCTCCTGGATTTGCTAGAACACACCCACTAATTTTTATGTGGGAGTGTTTTAGTAAGTTATAACTAAAAAGTTAATAAATACATCTTAAGGTGTATGTTGCTATAACACACCTTCTAAAAAAAGCAAGTGGGTGTGTTCTAGCAAATCCTATAGGCATTTGCTAGAATACACCACTTGTTTTTTAGAAGGAGTATTTTAGCAAGTGAATAATTAAACACTCCCAAATAAAAACTAGTGGGTGTGTTCTAGCAAACCCCATATATATATATATATATATATATATATATTCACTTGCTAAAATACTCCTTCTAAAAAATAAGTGGGTGTATTCTAGCAAATGCCTATAGGATTTGCTAGAATACACCCACTTGCTTTTTTTAGAAGGTGTGTTATAGCAACATACACCTTAAGGTGTATTTATTAACTTTTTAGTTATAACTTGCTAAAACACTCCCACATAAAAATGAGTGGGTGTGTTCTAGTAAATATATATATATATATATATATATATATATATATATATATATATATATATATATATATATATATAATATTATTTATTAGTCGAGCTCTTTCAAATTTTTTTATTATTAGTCAAGTTATATGTAATATTCATTAAAAAAATCACATATACCAAAAATAATAAAAGAAAATAGATTACTCGTATATTGACCCATGATTATTAAATAACTATTAACACATATCTAAAATATAAAATAAATCATAATTGTGTAAATTGAAATAATGATCAAATAATGTGTGTTTAGAATGAATAGAATGGGCACATGTATAAAAAAGGGTGATATTTTCTTATATTTAAAATTGATTAAAATAAATAATTTAATTTTAATCAAATAGTAATAGTAGCAATTATTGTGGATGACAAAGAAAAATATAAGCATAATACACACGGAAATCGACCATATGTATATGCAGATAAAATATAGACTTAATTGCATGTTTGGTCCCTTATATTTATTTTAGATTTTAAGTTGGTCCCTTACGTTTTAAAAGTTTTGTTGGTCTCTTACGTTTTAAAGGTTTCAAGTTGTTTCAAAATGTTACTCACATTAGAATAAGTTAGTTCCTAGACCGGATCAAACATTTCTAAATTTCTTCAACAGTCTAACCAATTAAGCATCAAGCTCGATCGGTCCTTCAGTACTGTACTGACTAAATATCAAGAACATGGTTCTCATGTCTTCGTCGTTCCCGAGCTTCATTCGGCTGAAACGCACAGTTTTTGCTAAGTTGGTTGATGAACATCGATAATCAACAATGTCCACCCTCCTTGTATCTATGTGGTTGATTTGATCTAGCTGAACCTTCAACCTGACATCAGTGTGAATCCTGAATAGATGGGGGTGGTTTTCCCCCATTGTATTAAACTGCAGCTAGTTTGGTGTTCGGATCAATGACGAAAGTGTACATGATTTTTTAGGTGTGTGTGGTTTACAACTTATGAAAAAAGGCACACTAATTTAAAGAAGTTTTTGTGCGTCGTGGATCACAAAAACTGTTTGGTTCAATGTGGATCACATAAAAAAATCTTGTACCTAACAGGTTTAGATTCTATAATCTGAATATTCTCTCACCCTACGAAGTACGAGATTCAACAACGTATTGAACCTGTTTGAATTATATAATTTAAAATTTTCTGGAACATTTTTGGATTATATGATCCGAACAAGCTCATAATTTTGGTCGGTTACTTGCTCAGCAAGAGTTGTTGAGGCAAAATCCCTAATTAATTTTAAAGATAATAAACCAATATGATTAAA
Source organism: Medicago truncatula (assembly GCF_003473485.1). Taxonomy (NCBI): domain Eukaryota; kingdom Viridiplantae; phylum Streptophyta; class Magnoliopsida; order Fabales; family Fabaceae; genus Medicago; species Medicago truncatula. Next base: position 21,379,864 of record NC_053049.1, read on the forward strand.
GAATTAATGGACTTTGATTAATTCCTTGGTATTTAACTTGTGCTCTTGAGTGTTTTACTAAGACAGGAACAAAGTTTAGATCATACCAAGAATCAAGAAATCAAAGGACATTTGAATTCAAGATCTAACACTGAGGTCAGAAAGTTAGATCAGAATGTTGCTTGAAGATCAGAATGTTCAAGCAGAGATCAGAAGGTTGTTCTTAAACAAGCCAAGAGTCTCAAGAACTTTGATCAAAGGTCATGCAAGGCACATGTGACATGGGTGTATGTCCAGAAGAGTACATTTGCATGGATCAATCAAGCAATAAAGGCATATACAAGGATTATGTCAAAGAAGGCATTGAATGTTCATTTAAGACTATGGACATTGATGTACTAGGAATATTTCACAAAGGAATATCATCCTAGATGTTATTATCACTGCTCTTAATTATTGTTTCACTATTAGGATTTGATTACATCAAATGATAGTCTTACAAATCATCCTAAGTGAAACAGATGAAACATTCTGATGATCAGAATGTTCAAGCTCAGCTCATGCTTACTTTATGAACAGTATAGTAGGTGAAAAGCAAAAAGCAAAAGCAAAGCAAATCTGTCATCTTCAACAAGAGATAGACACGTCTGAGAGTTGGTACTGAACAAGGACAACACAATCTCTCAAAGCATGGGCATGAAGATGCAGAATCCCACTAAATTCTCCTGCACCGGTTCCAAGACAAAATCTGGGAAAGGAACATTCTGATGTATGAAGAAAAGTTCATACATTGGTTATTGTCCAGAAATTCATATGAAAAGCATATGCATAGCCCATAACTTCATGTGTTCATTCATACATGATGAACCCAGATGAAGAACATGATGAACCCAGATGAAGATCATCATGAACACAACAACATTCTGATGTTCATCAGAGATCAGAATGTTTGCCCAGAATTTCAAGTTAAAGCTTTTAGGACCCAGGACACATGGCATAACACCATTGGACATCCTACAACGGCTATATGAGCTCAAAGACTCTATAAATAGAGATCAATGCATTAGTAAAACTTGCACCATTGCAAAGCATACAAGAAAACAACAAAGATTGTTTGAAGCTCTTGCAAAACTGAAATTGATCAATCTCTAAGGCTTTCGTTTACTTAGTGCAAATCAATACTCCCTGTTATCTGAAAGATAACTTCTTCCTTCTCTTCTCTTCTGTTTGATTCAGCAAACATTCAACCTCCATACAAATTATAACAAAGTTTCATCTAGCTTTAGGGGTACTAAAATGTTAGTTTGAGCAAAGGTTGTAAAAGTCTAAGTGGTTAACTTAGCAACAAGGTGCAAGCCTGCTGAGGCTTAGAGAATACAGAGTTGTAATTGTTCAGGTGAACAAAGATTGTAAGGTGTAGGACTTGAGAGGTTATCTCAAGCACCATAGTGAAAACTCTCACAAGATTGTGAGGAGTGGACTAGCCCACGTTGGGTGAACCACTATAATTCTCTGTGTGTTCTTTCCTTCTTCTCTATACTCTTTAATTATAGCATACACAACACACACTTGCACATTGACTTTATTAAACTGTTTCTGTGTATGAACTTCAGAACGTTCTGAAGTCAGAAAGTTAACTTAACTATTCCAAGTAAACTACTTGAGAATCACTTTTAAGTTTCAGGATAATTTTTAAAGGGTCATAATTCAAACCCCCCCCCCCCCCCTTCCTTGTGACTATTTTATCTACTTCAATTGGCATCAGAGCTAGGCTCTAAGGGTTTGAACACTTAAACAAGTGTTAGAGAAAAGATTCAAGAAGTATGTCTAAAGTCAAGTACATAGCTGAAGGAGGATCATCAAATAGACCACCACTCTTTGATGGATCAAACTACTACTTCTGGAAAGGCAAGATGGAACTCTTTCTTAGATCTCAAGACAATGATATGTTGACAGTCATTACAGATGGAGATTTTGTTCCAACAACCAAAGAAGGAGCTGTCAAAGCAAAAAGTGCATGGTCAACAGATGAAAAAGCTCAGGTATTACTAAACTCTAAAGCTAGACTCTTTTTATCATGTGCACTAACCATGGAAGAAAGTGAAAGAGTTGATGAATGTACAAATGCTAAAGAGGTATGGGATACCTTGAAAATACATCATGAGGGTACATCTCATGTCAAAGAAACTAGAATTGACATTGGAGTCAGAAAATTTAAAGTCTTTGAAATGAGTGAAAATGAAACCATTGATGAGAATTATGCTAGATTTACTACAATAGTAAATGAAATGAGATCTCTTGGAAATGCATATTCTACTCATGATAGAATTAGAAAAATACCGAGATGTCTTCCAAGTATGTGGAGACCTATGGTCACTGCAATCACTCAGGCCAAAGATTTAAAATCTATGAACCTGGAAGATCTCATTGGTTCACTGAGAGCTCATGAAGTTGTACTTCAAGGAGACAAACCAGTAAAGAAGGTAAAAACACTTGCCTTAAAAGCATCTCAGCCAAGCTCATCAGCTGCTGATGATGATGTGCAAGAATCACAATAGTTAGAAGAAGTTCATGAAGAAGAAGCTGAAGATGAACTTGCACTAATCTCTAAAAGAATTCAAAGAATGATGTTGAGAAGAAATCAGATCAGAAAGAAGTTTCCAAACACAAACATGAGCACCAAAACTGAAGCTGACAAAAGTCAAGTTACCTGCTTTGGATGCAACAAAACTGGACACTACAAAAGTGAATGTCCTGACATCAAGAAAGTTCAAAGAAAACCTCCATTCAAGAAGAAGGCAATGATCACTTGGGATGACATGGAAGAATCAGATCCTCAAGAAGATGCAGATACAGACATGAGACTAATGGCTCAGTCAGATGATGAAGAAGAGGTAATCATCTATAAAACTGATTCTTTATATAAAGATCTTGAAAATAAAATTGATAGTCTCTTATATGACTCAAACTTCTTAACTAATAGATGTCATTCTTTAATCAAAGAACTTTCTGAGATAAAAGAAGAAAAAGAAATACTTCAAAACAAGTATGATGAGTCTAGAAAGACCATAAAAATTCTGCAAGATTCTCATTTTGAAATGTCAGAAAAACAAAGAGAACTAAACAGAAAACAAAAAGGCATTATGTCTGTACCTTCTGAAGAACAAAAGGAAAACATACTTTTGAAAAAGGAAGTTGAAACATTAAAAAAGGATCTGACAGGGTTTATAAAATCTACAGAAACTTTTCAAAACATAGTAGGATCTCAAAATGAAAGTGCTAAGAAATCTGGCTTAGGCTTTAAGGATCCAAGCAAAATTATTGAAAGTTTTGTACCTAAAGCTAAAATGAGAATTAAATGTTATTTCTGTGATAAGTATGGACATGATGAATCAGTATGTCATGTTAAGAAAAAATTTATCAAACAAAATAATTTAAATCTTAGTTCAGAACGTTCTCATCTCAATAGATCATAAAGTTCACAAAAGGCTGGAAAGGCTAAGAAGACATGTTTCTACTGTAACAAATCTGATCATAAAAGACAGAATGTTACTTTTAGAAAAGATCTCTTAGAAGAACTAACCCTCAAGGACCCAACATTACATGGGTACCTAAATTTTTTATCTTGTCAAATGTAGGTCCTGCCTCAGGGTACAAGAACAAAACCATGGTACCTGGATAGTGGTTGTTCTAGGCACATGACAGGTGACAGGAATTGCTTTCTAACCTTTGAAAAGAAGGATGGAGGACTAGTGACATTTGGAAACAATGACAAAGGTAAAATCAGAGGTAAAGGTACTATAGGTAATCTTAACTCTGCTAAAATAGAAAATGTTCAGTATGTGGAAGGTTTAAAACATAATCTACTTAGCATAAGTCAATTGTGTGATAGTGGATTTGAAGTTATTTTTAAACCTAACATATGTGAAGTCAGACAAACCTCCTCTAACAAATTGTTTTTCTCTGGTTCAAGAAGAAATAACTTATATGTTTTAGAACTGAATGATATGCCTGTTGAATCTTGTTTTATGTCTCTTGAAAAAGACAAATGGATCTGGCACAAAAGGGCTGGTCATATAAGCATGAAAACCATTGCGAAACTTTCTCAACTTGATCTAGTTAGAGGTTTGCCTAAGATTAGCTTTGAAAAGGACAAGATCTGTGAAGCATGTGTTAAAGGTAAACAAGTAAAAAGTAGCTTTAAAACTATTGAGTTTATTTCAACTCAGAAACCTTTAGAGCTTCTTCATATTGATCTCTTTGGTCCAGTTCAAACTGTAAGTCTAACTGACAAAAGATATGGATTTGTTATTGTTGATGATTTCTCCAGATTTACATGGGTTCTATTTTTAAAACATAAAGATGAATCTTTTGAAGCATTTCAAAACTTTTGCAAAAGAGTTCAAAATGAAAAAGGTTATAATATCATCACAGTTAGGAGTGATCATGGAGGAGAATTTGAAAATGCATCCTTCAAAACATTCTTTGATGAAAATGGTATTAAACATAATTTTTCTTGTGCAAGAACTCCACAACAAAATGGAGTTGTTGAAAGAAAAAATAGAACCTTGCAAGAAATGGCAAGAACAATGTTAAATGAATCAAATGTTGAAAATTACTTTTGGGCAGAAGCCATTAACACATCTTGTTACATTTTGAATAGAGTTTCTATAAGAAAGGTTCTTAACAAAACCCCATATGAACTCTGGAAAAATATTAAACCTAGCATATCCTACTTTCACATATTTGGCTGCTATTGTTACATACTGAACAATAAAGAAAAATTGGGTAAGTTTGATCCTAAATCAGATAAAGCTATCTTTTTAGGATACTCTACAACTTCTAAAGGTTATAGAGTGTACAATCTAAAAACCTAGACAGTTGAAATTAGTATGCATATCATATTTGATGAATATGATGAACATTCTCAACCTAAAGAGAATGAAGACACTGAAGTATCAACACTTCAGAATGTTCCCACTCAAAATACTGTGAATACAGTAGAGAAAGAAGATGATCAGAATGTTCAGGATCAATCTCTTCAAAGTCCACCTAGAAGCTGGAGAATGGTAGGAGATCATCCTGCTGATCAAATCATTGGAAGTACAACTGATGGTATAAGAACCAGATTGTCCTTTCAAGATAACAACATGGCAATGATCTCTCAAATGGAACCCAAGTCAATCAATGAAGCTATTATTGATGACTCTTGGATTGAGGCCATGAAGGAAGAACTTTCTCAGTTTGAAAGAAACAAAGTTTGGAACCTAGTTTCAAATAATCAAGACAAAACCATCATTGGAACAAGATGGGTTTTCAAAAACAAACTTGATGAAGAAGGTAAGGTTGTCAGAAACAAAGCAAGGTTAGTTGCTCAAGGCTACAACCAACAAGAAGGTATTGATTATGATGAGACCTTTGCACCAGTTGCAAGGTTAGAAGCCATCAGAATTCTTCTTGCATATGCTGCACATAAAAGCATTAAACTTTTTCAAATGGATGTGAAAAGTGCATTTTTAAATGGCTTTCTGAATGAAGAAGTTTATGTAAGTCAACCACCTGGATTCATAGACAAAGAAAAACCAAATCATGTTTTCAAATTAACAAAAGCTCTTTACGGTCTTAAACAAGCTCCTAGAGCTTGGTATGACAGACTTAGCACATTTTTAATTGAAAATGGTTTTTCAAGAGGAAAAATTGATACCACACTTTTTAGAAAAACACATAATACTGACTTGCTTATTGTTCAAGTATATGTGGATGACATCATTTTTGGTGCTACTAAAATAAAAATGTGTGAAGAATTTTCCAACCTTATGCAAAGTGAATTTGAGATGAGCATGATGGGTGAACTTGGTTTTTTCCTTGGTTTACAAATCAAACAACATTCAAATGGAATTTTCATAAGTCAAGAAAAGTATGTCAAAGACATTCTTAAGAAATATAAAATGAATGAGGCAAAAATCATGAGTACCCCTATGCATCCAGCTTCAAGTTTAGATAAGGATGAGAATGGAAAATCTATTTCTGAAAAAGAATATAGAGGCATGATAGGTTCATTATTATATTTGACTGCTAGCAGACCTGATATAGTGTTTGCAGTAGGCTTATGTGCTAGATTTCAAACATGTGCAAAAGAATCTCACTTAACTGCAGTTAAAAGAATCTTTAGATATCTAGTAGGTACTACTGATCTTGGCCTTTGGTATAGAAAAGGTTTTAGTTTTGATCTTGTAGCCTATTGTGATGCTGATTATGCTGGAGACAAAGTTGAGAGGAAGAGCACAAGTGGATCTTGTCAATATTTGGGACAAGCATTGATTGGATGGTCTTGCAGAAAGCAAAACACCATTGCACTCTCCACAACTGAAGCTGAGTATGTATCTGCAGCCAGTTGCTGCTCTCAAGTTTTATGGGTAAGAAATCAGCTGGAAGACTACTCTCTAAGTGTGCTCCCCGATTTTCGGATATCAAACCATTGATTGATTTGAATCGTCAATCTTTGAACTCTCAATTTTTATTCGTGGGAAGGGAAAAAAATGAGTAAAAACCCTTATCGAGACTTTGGATTCGGGGGTTGGTTTCGAATAGGGAAGGTGTTAAGCACCCTAAACGACTTCGGTACTCCGAAGGAACCGCTTACCTAGATTATCTTGTGCTAAATTCATTTGCTTACTTGAAAAATTATTACCTAAAAATCTAAGTGAAAGAATGGAGGGAGAAGAAGTATGTTTTTGGTTATTTTTATTTGATTTGGAAGGACAAGTCCTCTGCCTACGTACCCTTTTGGGAAGGGATCAAAACCAACGTAGTTCCACTCAAAAATTTCTTTGGTGGGTTAGGTTGATTTTAAGATTTTTGAAGATGGTTTTAAGAAGAGAAAGAGGCCTCAAGGCATGAGATAAAAGAAATGAGTGAAGTTGATTGATTTTAAATTTTGAAAATGATTGAAGTTGAATTAAAATTGATTAAGAAAATAAAGAGAAAATGTTGCTAAGAAAAAAGATTTTTTTGAATTTGACATATTTGATTTTTTTTTGAAAATGATTTTTTCTAAACTAACGGTGAAAACTAACGTAACGTCGTAAAAAATTAACGGAAAGCGGTAAATAAAATGTGGTAGTGTCGGTGCATGTGTCGGTGCTTGTGTTACCTACATTATTACATCAACTCCTAAATACAATCCTAAGACCTTTATGCCAAAATAAAAATGCAAGAAATAAAATTATGCAAGAAATAAAATTACATCAATTCCCTATTTATACACACTAAGTCAATGACAAAATAAAATGATGGAAAAATTAAATGTGCATGCTATAATTCAAGACAAAAAATTAAATAGTTAGTAATCACAAGAAATATTATGATGAATGAGACATAAGAAATAATAAGCAAGAATTAAGACAAATAATAATTAAGGTCATCATATAAGAAATAAACAAAAAAAAAAAATGAAATAAAAGAAAACAAATAGAATGGATTTTTAAAATTAGAGAAAATTAAAATAGTGAGAAAAATATTTTTTGGAATTTTTCTAAACACAAAAATGTCAAAAAAAATGTAAAAACAGTATTTAAAAATAAAGACAATTAAAAATAAGAAATAATAAAACATTGGCTCAGCAGGATTAATTCTGGACCATTGGATTAAATCAATGGTCCAGATTCAGTCACTGGATTCATCACAGCCGTAGGATCTAAGATCCAATGGTTTTAAAAAAAAAAAGCTCAAAAGCAGAGAAATAACACAGGAAACACAGTGACCGTCAGATCATAGATCCGACGGTTTGAACAGAAAGCATACCAATGTTCACCCAAATAGACACACACATGATTCAAAAACAAAACACACAGTAGCCATCAGATCAAGGAACGATCCAGATCTGATGGCTCATAACGCGAGGGAGCACCAAAGAGCATGTACGTGCGTATATATGATTGGACAAAAACAAATGTAGTATAAAAAGGGACTTCAACAAAAAAAACAACACAAAACACAAAAAAAACTTCTCTCCCCTTTGAATTCTAGAGAGAGAGAGTCTGACCTCTCTCTAGAATTCCGGTCATCTTCTCCGATTGGTGTCCAACTCCGGCGCGGTGGCCGGCCGCCTTACGGTGGCGGCGCCGCCGCCGGAGTAAAAAAATTTGCTCCGATTCAGAAATTTTTTGCACTTTTAAACATCCATTTTCCTGCTTTACGTGAATCCGAGCTTAGATTTTTGAAAACAAGTCCCAAACGGAGTAGATCTGAGTTTGAAATTAAATTTTTTTTTTACAAAGAAAGCACAAAAACGTGAAAGAGAAAGTTTCTACATCTTTACCTCGAGTTGAATCCGTCACGAACTGTTCTTTTTGCTCCAACCTGCTCCTTTTGCTCCGGTTCGGCGCGTCCCTTTCTTCTTCGCGACCTCACGCAGATTCCAAGTTTGGATCTGCTCTCTCTCCGATTCGGTTCCGGCGGGTCCCTTTTGCTCCGGTTCGGTTTGCTTTGTTCTGTTATGTGTTGATTTGAGTTGGTTTTATGGATTTGTGGTGTTTATGTTGATTTTCTGGTAAAAAGTTATGAGGATGAATGTTCATGAATATTCATGAATGTTGTTGGTGATGTTCATCTTTTTTGTGATTTTTTGGTGTTTGATTCGCATTTGGAAAGAGAGAGAAAAGGGAACAGTGTTTTCTATGTGATGGGGACCAATCTGACCCGTTTTCTGACTCTGACGCGGGTACAGTGTTTTTTCTGGCCCATTTCCCAATGATTGACAGTGTATTTATAGTGACAAACTAGGGTTGGCTCTGGTACAAATCAATGACCAAAATGCCCCTGCAGCTGAGACTTGGAGAAAAAGACTTTAACAAATAAATAAAATAAAAACAAAAATGAATAAAAAATAAAAAAAGAGGAAGGAAGAAAGTCACTCACGTGACTTTCATTTCTTTGTTTTTTTTTTCTAAAAAATAAAAAATAAAATAATAATAAACAAACTAACCTAAAAAAAGAAAAAAAAAGTCCCTTCGAAATCTGACATGAGGTACTTCAAAGTATCCTCTCTGCCGAAATTTTGTCTGAAATAATTAAAAGGACGCGATTTTTAAAATATGATTAAACCTTTTAAAATGACTTTATTATGACTAACAAGATTATAAAATGCGCTCAAAAAGTTATAAAAATGCAGATAAAAGTTTTTAAATGATTAAAGAAGAAAAACACGAGTTTTAAATGGTAAAAAAAACAAATAGAAGAGAATGTGGACTATTTTTAAATATGGACAAAAAAGATTTTAAATGGTCCAAATTTAGGGTATGACACTAAGGTACACAAGTGTTCCTATTTATTGTGACAATACAAGTGCAATTAATCTTTCTAAGAATCCTATTCAGCATTCTAGGTCTAAGCATATTGAAATAAAACATCATTTCATTAGAGACCATGTTCAGAAAAAGAATATTGCATTAAGCTTTGTTGATACTGAAAATCAATTAGCTGACATTTTCACAAAACCCCTTGTTGAGGATAGATTCAATTTTCTTAAAGAAAAATTGTTAATCATGAGAAATCCCAATAAAGATTGATTACTGATCACTAAGGGCCTTAAACTAAACCCCTTGATGTCATCTGATACAAATCAGATAGATCCATCTCAATCTCACACTCATCAGAATGTTCCTGAGTTCAGAATGTTCATCAGGTCAGAATGTTCAAGTGATCAGAATGTTCATTGTAATATTCATACGATCAGAACATTCACAAGTTTGTTCATCTGAGTTTATGCATTCATGATGTTCATGAAACTCTTTTTTGTTCAAAACTTAAATTCTGGGTCAAACAATCTCATGCGTGAAATCTCGTTTTGTTTTTTTCCAAAAATCCCTCCATAATCTTAAGCATTTAATGCTTGGTTATAAGAAGTCATGTTTAATGTTTAACCACCATGTAATGGCTTAACCATCAAATCATCCAAAATCCATTCATCTTCCCAAACGGCTACTTTTTCCTTTCTCTCTCCTAGGTGTGGCTTTTTGGCAGTTTTTCATCTTTCCCAATGCTAACTATCATCATATCACTACTACCTTTTTCCTCTCTTGCACGTTTTGTCTATATAATCAGTTACCAACTCTGATTATTTCACTTCCATCTTGTTTCCTAACCTCTCATATCTCTCTTCGCAAAAAATTCAAACTGCTCTATTCTTCATTTTCTGAAAAATGGCTAGAACCAAAACCACATCAAAAGTTTCTGAAGAACATTCTCAACCACCACCATCCAACACCGCTGCTGATCAATCCTCTAATCAATCCTTGAATGAAACTCCCTTACGCACCACTCTTAAGGACGAAATCATCCCTGCAACCAAAACTCAAAAATCCTCAAAACCTGGATCTTCTAAATTCATTAGACCTAGAACCAATCCTACCAGACGATCATCAAGGATGAAGAAACCTTTGAAGAAACCAAAGGTATCCCATGTGAATCTAGTCTCTGACGAAGAGAAGAAAGATTCAAGTATTGATGAAGATTCTGAGGAAGTAACAGAGGAAGATGAAGAAGAAGATTCTGAGCAAACTCTCTCTGAATTGATAAAATTAGTGAGAACATCTTCAAAGAAAGGAAAGAAGGTTGCCACTCCCTCTCCTTCCAAAGAAAGCTCATCTTCTCAGGAAGAGAGTGATGAAAATGGTGAATCTGAAGAAAGCTCTCCAAATGAAGAAGAGAAAGTTTCTTCAAAGAAAAGTGGTAATGGAAAGGAGATGGCCAAAGCTGCAGAAAAGATTTATCAAAGGAGAAAGAAGATTGAAAGTGAAGTTTTCTCTATGTCTGAGGAGGTAGATGAACCTGAAGTGGAAAAAGGTTCATCAAAGAAGCATGGAAAAGGTAAGGACATTGTTGTCTTAAAAACATCTAGGGCTGAGAAAATTGCTTTCAGACCTATGAGCAGAACCAAGTATTTCAACCTTGAAAGTCTGGAAACCAAAGCATGGAATATGAAGGAGTTCACTGAACCTCAAGGATGGACCAACTTCATAACTCTTCAAGAACACACCTATGAAGACTTGGTCAGAGAGTTCTACACCAACCTATCAGTTCAGGAAAAGAAGAATGGAAATGAGAAGTTTCTCATCTCATCAGTCAAAGGTGTAAAGATCAAGATGACTTAGGAATTTGTCTCTGAAGCATTTAAGATTCCTAATTAAGGTAATCAACTATACTCTAGTTTTTGGTTTGATGAGTCTAGAGTTAACCGTAACAAACTCATAGTCAAATACACCAAAGAAAATCACACCTTTAACTCCACAAACTTGGAAGATACTCCTAAAATCCTTCACAACATGATTAGGCATTGTCTTTTACCTAGATGTGGATCTTTTGAACTTGTCTCTGATATAGACCTTTGCTTCATCTACCATCTCATGAAAAAGATTAAGTTAAATCTTTGCTTTATCATCATTCAACACATGATTGATTCATGCCTAGCCATAAAACAAACATCTGCTGGACTACCCTATGGAATGCATCTCACTTCCATTTTCCAAAAGGCAAAAGTGCCTCTTGAAGGAGAAAAACGTAAGCTGGATTTTATGACCTTTTCTTCCAAGACCTTAGGTCAACTCCACATTACTTCATCTAACATGCCAGTCTCCAAAACTTCTGGACCCTCTGGATCTGGTAAGAGAATTTCTGATCAGAATGTTCAGAAAGCTGTGAAGAAAAGAAGGGTTGAAGAGATTACAAATACCAAAACTCCCTCTCCACCAGCAGAAAATCTGTTTTCTGAAGTCTCCAAGCTTGCAAAGGAGATTGTTAAACAAGGAAGCTCACAGTTTAAAGCCTTGATTGGAGAATCTATGACTAAAGAGGATGCTCAAAAGATTGATGATGCATCTCCTCAAGAAGAAGCTGAGAAAGTTAATCAAGCTGAGGAAAGTAAAGAAATCCCTCAAGATGCTGTTCCCAATTCGGTTGATCAAGATCAAAGAGTTGAAGAAAATACTGAGAAGAATACTCAGAATTTTGATGAAGATACTCAGGAAGTGACTGAGCTCTTGGCTTCAAACATGAATATTGAAGATGTTCAAGATGAACATATGGAATTCTCAACTGGATTTGATCTCAATATTGAAGATATCAACACTGACTTCAACAATGAAGTATTTCAAGATGGACAAGAAACAGCTCAGGAAACAACTACAGCTCAGAATGTTGAAGGTTCTGCTCAGAATGTTACAGTTCCTGCTGCTCAGAATGTTGAAGATATTCCTGTCATGTCTAATCAGAATGTTCAAGAATTTGATGATCAGAATGCATCAAATGAACCTCTTCCAGATGGCCAGCTGTCAGTTGATCCAATGCCTTTGGCATCAGGATCTCTGCCCTCTGAGGAGGTACAGCGCATGGCCCAAAATGGTCAGAATGTTAACCCATCATCCTCCACCATGGGATCTGTTGCAGGTGCTAACAACTTCTTGGTCTCTGACCTCCTTACTCCACACTTCATTCCTTCGTCCACTCCTCCACCACCACAAATGAAAACCACCACAACAAACAAGCTTCCAAACATGGCTGCTTCATTTGACTCTCTCAATACCTTTGTGTCTGCAAACAAAGAGAAAGTTGAAGCCTCTGGTCCTGCTGAACCTGCTAAGCCTTCAAGAGCAGAGAAGATAGCCTCAAGGGCACTTAGGGTCTCCACCAAGACTCACAAAATTGCTTGTATGCTGGCTGACTGGACTGTCAAAGTTCATGCTCCTGGATTGGCCATTTCACCTCCAGTTTTTGATGACCCCTCCATCTTTGAAGCAGAACCATCTTCTGATTCTGGAGACTCCACTCCATGAATCTTTTCGAAATTCCTCCCTATCCTTTTTTGCAGATGACAAAAGGGGGAGAAGCTTTATGATTCAAAGTCTTTAAGTTTTTCTTTAGTTATAGGCCCTAAGTAGGTCTAGGTGATCAATTGTTATTGGGGTTTACAAACTCCATCTTTTGCTTTTGCTTGATCACATGCACTTTGAATTTCTTTTTTGTTTTTGAACCAAATGTATCATGTAATGTACTTCATGTCTTATATCAATGAATGAATATTGATTTTGGTTCAATCTTGCATTTTTTTATATTATGCAATATATTATGAAATTGAGGGGGAGCTTTTTAAAGTTCTTAAAAACTCTGCATAATGGATTATAAAAACGAGGGGGAGCATTAAAATAAATTTTTAAGCTCTGTTATTCTTCATATATATAATCAAAATCCTTAATCCTAAATCATAAGTTTATCATCTTCAAAAAGGGGGAGATTGTTGAGGCAAAATCCCTAATTAATTTTAAAGATAATAAACCAATATGATTAAAGAATTAATGGACTTTGATTAATTCCTTGGTATTTAACTTGTGCTCTTGAGTGTTTTTACAAAGACAGGAACAAGGTTTAGATCATACCAAGAATCAAGAAATCAAAGGACATTTGAATTCATGATCTAACACTGAGGTCAGAAAGTTAGATCAGAATGTTGCTTGAAGATCAGAATGTTCAAGCAGAGATCATAAGGTTGTTCTTAAACAAGCCAAGAGTCTCAAGAACTTTGATCAAAGGTCATGCAAGGCACATGTGACATGGGTATATGTCCAGAAGAGTACATTTGCATGGATCAATCAAGCAATAAAGGCATATACAAGGATTATGTCAAAGAAGGCATTCAATGTTCATTTAAGACTATGAACATTGATGTACTAGGAATATTTCACAAAGGAATATCATCCTAGATGTTATTATCACTGCTCTTCATTATTGTTTCACTATTAGGATTTGATTACATCAAATGATAGTCTTACAAATCATCCTAAGTGAAACAGATGGAACATTCTGATGATCAGAATGTTCAAGCTCAGCTCATGCTTACTTTATGAACAGTATAGTAGGTGAAAAGCAAAAAGCAAAAGCAAAGCAAATCTGTCATCTTCAACAAGAGATAGACACGTCTGAGAGTTGGTACTGAACAAGGACAACACAATCTCTCAAAGCATGGGCATGAAGATGCAGAATCCCACTAAATCCTCCTGCACCGGTTCCAAGACAAAATCTGGGAAAGGAACATTCTGATGTATGAAGAAAAGTCCATACATTGATTATTGTCCAGAAATTCATATGAAAAGCATATGCATAGCCCAGAACTTCATGTGTTCATTCATACATGATGAACCCAGATGAAGAACATGATGAACCCAGATGAAGATCATCATGAACACAACAACATTCTGATGTTCATCAGAGATCAGAATGTTTGCCCAGAATTTCAAGTTAAAGCTTGTGGGACCCAAGACACATGGCATAACACCATTGGACATCCTACAACGGCTATATTGGCTCAAAGACTCTATAAATAGAGATCAAGGCATTAGCAAAACTTGCACCATTGCAAAACATACAAGAAAACAACAAAGATTGTTTGAAGCTCTTGCAAAACTGAAATTGATCAATCTCTAAGGCTTTCGTTTACTTAGTGCAAATCAATACTCCCTGTTATCTGAAAGATATCTTCTTCCTTCTCTTCTCTTCTGTTTGATTCAACAAACATTCAACCTCCATACAAATTATAACAAAGTCTCATCTAGCTTTAGGGGTACTAAAGTGTTAGTTTGAGCAAAGGTTGTAAAAGTCTAAGTGGTTAACTTAGCAACAAGGTGCAAGCCTGCCGAGGCTTAGAGAATACAGAGTTGTAATTGTTCAGGTGAACAAAGATTGTAAGGTGCAGGACTTGAGAGGTTATCTCAAGCACCATAGTGGAAACTCTCACAAGATTGTGAGGAGTGGACTAGCCCACGTTGGGTGAACCACTATAATTCTCTGTGTGTTCTTTCCTTCTTCTCTATACTCTTTAATTATAGCATACACAACACACACTTGCACATTGACTTTATTAAACTGTTTCTGTGTATGAACTTCAGAACGTTCTGAAGTCAGAAAGTTAACTTAACTATTCCAAGTAAACTACTTGAGAATCACTTTTAAGTTTCAGGATAATTTTTAAAGGGTCACAATTCAAACCCCCCCTTCCTTGTGACTATTTTATCTACTTCAAGAGTTACTCATGGAACACGTTTTTCTTTAGGTTTTACTAGTTTTAATAGTTGGTGAGTACAGTTGAACACATTCTTTTACCCTTATTAATGAATCATTACACTCAATCCACTCCAATTTCACAAACTTCTCCCTACTACCCATCAATCCTTCACAATTTCTCATTCCATCATATTAAACTCTCTCTCTCTCTCTCTCTCTCTCTCTCTCTCTCTCTCTCTCTCTCCTTTCTTTTTATAATGTGCTTCCATTGTTGATCTTTCATACAAAAAAGCTACACTCAAATTGTAGGAATTGTATGAACGGTGATTGAGGATGGTGCCACGTTGCAAAGAAGCACCATCCCTCTGGAGTTAATGTTTATTTGTCTGGGTGTCGGGTTGACCATCAAAGTCTCCTTTGTCCTAGAGAGGGAGCAAACCTTACCCCAATCTTCCTTCCCCCTCCATCTTCTTCTCATCCCCCCTCAATCTTCTTGGTTGCAGGTTTAGTTTTGGGTTTAGTTTTAAGTTTAATAAATTAGCATTAGGTGTTTGAAAATTTTGTATAATAAGCTTCAAGCTTCAATTTTATTATAAATGTACTATGAATGAAAGTATTTATAAAATAATAAAATGAGAAGGTATCATCTTTTTGTCTATTTACATTTATTTTATGGTTTTTTTTGTCATTTTTAATTATGTTGTCAAAACAGTGTTAGAAATATGGCTGAAATATATTTTTCAGATTATATAATTCGAAAATTTGATTTTTGTCATTATCAATTATGTTGTCAAAACAATGTTAGAAATATGGCCAAAATATATTTTTCGAATTATATAATTCGAAAACTCCTATCGATATGTTTCAGATTATATAATCGGAGCTGAGGGTATTTTGAGAAGAAAAAAAAAATTGGGTGCGTGAGAAAATTTTACAAAAAACAATTGACTTTTTAGATATATTGAATAATTTACGTATCTTAAAAAATTAATTGTTTCTTATAAAAAGAATCGAAGGTAGTACATTTGATTTATAGATGGGTTGGACATCCATCCATTAATAATATAATAATGGATTTATCAGATGAATATTATACTTAATGCGGATTGGATTGGATGAATTTTTTTAGAATAATTTTTAGTTGATTTTAATAGATTATTGTATTGTTTTGATCTATCCATTAAAATCTAAATGCATATATATCCAATTCATTCATTCATTTTGCTACCCCTATTAGAATGTAGTAATTTTGAACGGGGGTTTCAAAGCATAAGTGGGAAACAATTACAGCAAATAAATTGAAGAGAAACAATTTGAAACAAATAACGTGCAACACAATTCAATGTGCAATTACTAAATATGAAGAGATATTTTGATAAACCATTCAGCAAATCCTATCACATGATATCTCCGATCTAATTTATAATAAAAATAACAACTTCAAAATAATTTTTATCGGTACCTAAATAACAACCATTAAGAAAATATTAATCCATTCGACCTACACTTAGATCATATGAAAATATATTTTCCTCTTTATCTATGGGTGACCAAATTGATTCTATAATGGGAAGTTAAGATCACTTGTCAAGAGGATTGAGCACTTGCCCAATAAAGAGTATGGTTCCGGACAAATCTTCTCTGATCAAAAACAAGAAAGGGTGATCAGCTACGAAGTTTATCGGTGGCGGAGTATGGTCACGAGGAGAATCACACAAACTCAACCCCATATAGCTTTCCCCATAGGCTTCGGTACCTTCTTCGTTTACTTCAATAAAAGACTTGTGAAATATGTTGGACACATAAAGGTTTTGAGCAATTCGAGAGTCCACCATTTTTGTCAAAGCTCCTTCAGAGAAAGGTAAAACCACGCCTAGCTCTTTCAGCATATCAGAACATTCAAGCCCAAAAGAAATCTTGAATTTCGGAATCCTGAAGTCACCAACTTCCACTAATTCACGAGGAAGCTTTTGTTCCAAAAACTTAGATTCGGAAGCAACCTTCTTAATCAAAGCTAACAATCCATCTTTTGCATCAGGAAGAAAAAAGTAAATTGAGAATCGATGTTTGTCTTCACCTTGCGTATAAGGAAGACGAAGGACTTTAAAACCATCAAGAACACTGATATACTGCATCACATAGCTGGTCATGAAAGGAACCTTGACCGGGCTACCATTAAGAATGTGAAAATCGTAGTCTCTTGTATCAGATGTATCAAATTCCTCTTCCCACACTCCTTTAAAGTATAGTGCATTTGCAAATATAAGGTTGGTTAAACTATTAAATGACTCAGGTGGAAGTAGATTTTTGATATGACCATTTGTCTCTTTTTCAGCCCATAAATTTGCTTCTTCTGTCGCTTCGAGAGCCTTTAAAACAATATCAAACATAATATTAATGGTGCAAAATTATCAATTCAATTGTTCTAGTCATAATTTAGCATCAGGGAGGATCAAAGTTGTGCCCTTTAGAGGAGCACACTCAAAGGTCCCAAGCCGACACCACCAGGCCAATCAAAGTGGGTTTTCTAGTCAGAATTTTAATAGAATAATTGAACCTTTTGATGATATTATCGTCACATGTCCTGTTGCTAAATTAGTCGGATACATCGCAAATATATTATATCTTTATACTACCTTACAACGGAGATTGAGTTGCAAAACAAACCATTAACCAAATTAGCAAAATATTGATTATTTACATAGGTTGATATTTGTGACTGTTCTAAAATGCTAAAGGATCAGATAATTTGTTTTCTCTTTAGTGCTAAAAAACATGAATTTTCTATTCAAATTCAATTCATCTTGGGGGTTCATGGTCCCATAAAGCCATCTTTTAGTATGCAGCAGAATACATTGATGTTTGTCATACTGTGTAGCAAATTTGTATGATTAAACTGGAAAAACATTCATATTGTAACAACTTAATTTAATAGAATGAAACAAGAATAAAAATCAACATTTAGGCCACTTGGTACCCTAAGTCTATTAACAAAAATTGAAGTGCTTGCAACCATAATAAAATAATAAAAGCATGATATGGATTCAAGAATACTAAAAAGAGGAATTGCCGATTATTTTACCTCGTTAACGAAATCAACTGAAGTATTTGAATTCTAGGTAATTTACCTTAAAGTATTTGAATTCCCTCATAACACTACATTCTCTCAAAACCTATGAAGGACGGATACAGATACGGACACCGGACACGACACGGACACAGCTAATAATTTGAAAAAATCATATAATTCGATGTAATTACAAGTGTTGGTGTCGTGTCAGTGTCGGACACGACACGTGTCCAACACAGGGATACGCCTAATTTGAGGAGTGTCCGTGCTTCATAGCTCAAAACATTACATTGCATTCCCCCATCCAAACAATGGAATTAACCTCAAAGTATTTGAATTCCCTCGTAAAATTACATTCCCTCATCCAAACACACTCTTAAGTCTTTATCAAATATTTAAGTGTTTGCAACCAAAATAAAATACCAAATAAAATAATAAAAGGATGATATGGATTGAAGATTAATAAAAAGAGGGATTTTCCGATTATTTTACCTCGTTAACGAAATCAACTGAAGCAATATTGGCTTTGAAATCAGTAGCTACAATTTTTCGGAAGGAAGGTTGAAGAGAAAGTGATTGTTCAACCCACATACCATTGACGAAAGCCAAGTGAGGTCCGCCAGCGGGAGCAGCACTAGAGAGCACAGAGGAAACAAGCTGAGAGGCAAAGTAGTTTAGATTTTCAGTGGACTTGGATTGGAGGAATGAGAGAAGTTGTTGTTGTGTCGGACCTTCAGAGCCAGCAGCGATGATGCTCAACACAATGTGGAGTGATAATGGCGAAAACACAACATTGGTTTCTTTGTATTCTTGTTTGGAGAACAAATGTTTGGCAATGGTCAAAGAAACCTTGGTTAGGTTGGCGATTGATTCACTCTGAGAATTCATTGTTCTTGCGATTGAAATTGCCAACAACAAAAAACAAGTGTTTGCAAAAGACTAGTGAAAACCTAAAAGAAGAAAGGGTTTGCAATCCTTCTTTTATAATAGCGTTTCTTGCAAATCAAGTCATGCAAATATTTATATTTTAAATCTAAGTAAAAAGATTTGACAAAGAAAAAAAAGTAAATAAAAAGATTTCTTGCTCGTTTAGGAAAAAATGTTTCTTGTTTATTTTTAATTTTTTTAGGGGAAAAACGTTACTTGCTAATCAAGTCATGCAAAATCATTTACTAAAAAAAAAAAAAAAAATCATGCAAAATCTTGAAACGTTTCTTGGTAGTACAAGGAAATAATGGATGTTAAAGTCACCGACAATCAATGGATAACAAAGTTAATGCCAAAATTGAAATCAAAATCAAAATCAAAATCACCGATGTATTCTATTCCAAATTTAAGGAAAAATAATATTTGGTTTGGTTACACTTTTAAACCCCTAATTCTCAAATGTGTGATTTTGAATCCTAGTTTTTATTGAACGATTTTGGCCATCAAATTTTCCATTTGTTCAATTTTTAACGATTTTTCAGTTGTACTTTATAATATTAAATGTATATGCGGTCTTTTCCTATTTGAGTTGTACAATTATGATACTAAATTCAGGGCCGTCATTATGAAACTGGAGGCTTGGCTCTCATAGTAAAAATAGGCCCTTAATAAAAAAAAAAAAACGCACAATTTTTTTAAAAGATTAATCTTCTGTTTATATTGAAAATAACACTCTTATAATGATTATTAGCCATGAAAATCAAAATTAGCAATTAGTTTTACTAAAGAGGTGTTTTTTAACTTGGAAATAGAAACATGAAACATGAAACATGATTTTTTACATAGAAATTGAAACATGAAACATGTTTATTTTTCTTTTTTGAGTGGGGGTGGGGATATTGAATTATAATTTATTTTTTTAGGCCCAGCTCGGTTGAGCTCTTTGCACTTCCCAAAGAACGGTCCTGACTAAATTTATCAAACATAGGAAAAAATTCCAGTAACAAAAATCAAATTTTTAATTTATTTTTTGTTCTAAAATATTAGTTTTTTTAAGGAATCTTCAATATTAGTTAATATTAATAAATTGCAAAAAAATTAAACAAAATATATGCATGTATATGTATACATTCTATTTTAAATACTTGTTGCAGGGGGAAAATTACTTACAATTTTAACTATAAATAAATGAGAAATGATATTTATACATTTATTTTTTGACAACTTTTAAAACAATCATCTCTCATACTCACATGTGTTTTTATTCTCTCTCATCTTCTTTCTCTCTCCATTGTTTTTGTCCAATAAAAGATGAGAAAAATAGTTGTCACAAGAGTTGTACAAAATTGGTTGTACAAATATCACTTCTCTAAATAAATATAAGAGAACAACCAAGTGCATGTGAGGTGCATGAGAAGACTTGTGGACTTAATACATAAACTAAAGTAACAAGCCTTATACGGCCCAAGATTGTCGACAACATGAGCAGTTATCACTTGGTGATCCGCGCGTTGAAATAAAAGCCAACCCTTGATGACCAAGCAATGTTGACGACAATTGTCGACCTCAAGTGCTTGGCAAACATGTGTGTCTAGAGGTGTACGCGGGTTAGTTTTGGTTGGGTTTAGCCAAACTTAAGACTTGAATCATATAGAATACTCCAGTTTGGATGAGGAAAAATAACCACCCGTTACACTATTTGATTGGTTTGGACAAACCCACTAATTTCTGCGTTGGGTTGACTTGGTTTGGGTAGTGGCCTACCCAAATTATTTTTATTTTTGTTAATATTAAATTACTAAATGATGAGTCCTCATTTTTTTTTCAATAAAAATATTCAACTTTTTTATTTTCTAAAAAAAATTGTATAACCTATTTTCATTATATTTTAGCATAAAAAATAATAAATCATAATATCTCAAAATGAACTTCATCATAAAATATTACATAATGAATTTTATCATATAGTATAAAAAACTTGCAACAAACTAAAGTTACATGACATAAAATTGCATTAGCATCAAAACAACCAAAAAAGTAACATCCAAATACAGTGGCGGAGACACGTGAGGACATGGTATGGCCATGGCCTACCCCTTGAGCTAATTTTAATATTACAAACATGCCACTCTCCCACTCTCTCGTTACTCTGTCTTTTTTCTCCAAAACCATAATCGCATTTTCTCCCTCGCGTGCAACATCACTCACCCTCACACACCAAAAATCAGGTGCAACGCCGACCAGCGAACTCTCTGTCAAACTCAAAGCCTCTATCTCCTCTCTTTGTATCAATCTCTGAATTTATTTCTTCATTTATCTCAATCTCTCAACAAACCCTAAAACTGTTAAAAATTGTAAGTGTATCTCTGATCCTTTTGTTTGTTAATAAATTTGATTTTTGATTTGGTTTTCAATTTCAATTTTCCCATGACCCTGATCAAAACAAAATGGGATTTTTGATTTTTGACTTTTAATTGATTTCGTTAATAATACTGCTTACCCCAAATTTAATTTTCAACTTCAAATTTTGATTTTTGATTTTGTCAATGATATTGCTTACGCCTTTTTGTTGTATTTTCTTCGTGGCGGGGTGTATTTGTTTCCGCTGTTTCGCTTCAGAAAAAAAAATCATTTTGAAACGTTTTCCAGGAATCTTACTTCTGTTTCTGTTGTTTTCTATATGTACATCTCAGAAAAAATTCAACAATCTTGAAATGTTTTGCTTCACCGCGTGCAAGTTATCATGAGCTTCTAATGGATTTGGTGTGTATGTTATTGTTGTTTTGTTCCGAGTCAATTATTGATGATTTCAAGTCACTTGGAATCACTTTAAATTTTTAAAGATCGACTTTGTGTAGTATGTAGTTTGAATTTTGAACAATCGATGATTTTAATTTATTTTGATGGCGGTGAGCCAAAACATTTTTGTCTGGCTCCGCCACTGTCCAAATGTTTAACTCTAACATGTTTTGATTTTCAATATAAAGAATGTCTTTTGTCAACTTTGAAAATTAGACTTGATTTATGACCAAAATCTTTTGTATTTTCCTTTTTCTCAATGAAAATTAAAATAAAAATGTTGGCATTATTAGGTAAGTAGGTTTACTGGGTTTGGGTATGATTTTACTCGAAACCCGTTATTTTTTTACGAGTTTTTCATTTTAAAAATCATACCAAAAATCCTAGGACAAGTTTGCGCAATCTTTTTCTAGAAAATGCATGAGTGTTCATCATACTCATAGGTTGTTTTTCCGCTGCGAGTTTTATGAAAACTAATTTACGCATGTTTTGAGAAAATGAAAACGTAGAATCTAGACTCTTTCAAATAATTGATTTATTCACATGATTTATTGTATTCGGGGTTTAGGGTGTTACACCAAGCTCTTAGAGCATGTCGAAATCTTCATGCTAGAGATAACATTTTTAATGCTGGAAAGAACAAATTTAACTCTCATTGACTGTATTAATTGAGCCTGTCGAAATTAAAGGCTAACAATTTGACCAAATTTTCCGGGTTGATCCTATCCATGTACACCCCAATGCATGTTAGTAGAAGTTACCATATTTTCCTATGAATTTTCTTTGTAGTGTGGAAAAAATAATTTGGTAAAGAAGCAAAAGAATATATATCTATGTTTATGAGCAAATATATAAATTTATGTTTGAATTATCAATTGTTTGCAGAACGAATATTTCTATGAATTGTGTTTGAATTATCGATTGTTTGGTTGGTATATATATCCATATCTATAACTTGAGCCTAATTGCTTGATAATTCTTGTAATAGTTCATTAACACCATTAGAAGTTTCTTACAAATCATTAAGAGTGTGTTTGAATAGAGTGTGTTTGAATTGAGGAATACTTTTAAGTTAATGTGTTATAGCAAAGAGTCACCAACTCAGATAAATAAAACATGTCAATTCTTTAAAAAAAAAAAAAAAAAAAAAAAAAAAAACTAAACATATCAATTGAAACATACCCACTGAAATAAAATAAAATACCAACTGAATCCTAATCAACTAAATTTCTAACAATAGTCATATGAAGCAAAAAAAAAAAAAAAAAAATTAGGTCAACAATAGGCTTTCCAAAATATAAAGAATTTAGGGTTAGTAGTGTTTTACCCTCTGTAATATAGGTCATTTTCAGGTTTACCCTCTGTAAAATATTTTTTTTTTTTCTTCAGAATACCCCCTAAAATTTAAACAACATCTTCCATAGGCATCCCTGTAGTTGTACGAATTGCCCCTGCTACTGGTAATATTGTTCCTGCAACATGTGTTATACGTAAGGCTTCACCGTTATCAGATTCCAATTCCAATTCTTGATTCTTCTTCATCCTTCTCAATCTAACAAACAATAGAATACTTAACAAGATCAAAAGTATGCACCCAACAAACAAGGACCATGCAACAATCATCCACACATTGGTGTTCTTCTTCTTACCAATATCAGCAGAAGCAACAACAATTGAGAAGTGTCCTTGTTGCACTGTTGAACACACATTACCAGGTAGTAGAATATCAAACGTCACTGAACCATGCAGATCAAAATAAACACACATTGGAACTGAACCATATGGTGCTGGTTTCACATCATGAAACGTTATCAAAATCGGTTTATCATCAGAAACTTTTATATCCAATTCCGGCAATTCAGATGCATTCAAATTGACACCCCTATAGGTCAAGAGACCTAAAACAGGAGCCAAATATGAATAACCTAATGGTAAAGGATAGAAATTCTCGGACCAATTGGCTAAGTTATGGTAAACCATAACAAGCCTCTCTACATAAGGCTGCTCAATAACACCGGGCGGGATCTGAAACTCTTTGTAGCTTTGAACACTTCTTGTTCTCAAACTACCACTTCTAAGTCTCAGTGCTGAAACTTTAATCCCGGTTAGGTTATTAGGTACATCGGCATCGTAAGGGAATCCTGTTTTAGACCTAAAGGAGAATGCCTTGAAAGCATAATCTTGAAGGAGGGAATCAAGGGCTCTAGATGAGTTAATATCATCATAATTTTGAAGGTGAGCATATGATAATGGGAATGAGAGAATTGCAACGAAAAGTGTAGCAGCCATTGTTTGAAGAAATTTGGCATATGAGTAATGAAAGATTTACAACACAAGGTTTGTTTATATAGGCAAAATATATATATAAGATTCTGATGTTTTATTTATTTTGATTAATGTGATATTTTAGAATTTATTTGTCGAATTTTGTGTATAGATACGATCTTTTTTGAGATTAATTCAGATTTGATTTTTTTTATAATATGGATATTATTATTTTTAGTTACGAAAGAAATTTATGATACGAAAATATTTATTTTGTCCAAAACATGATTGATAATATATTTTAGTTAAATAAGTGATTTTCACATATGTTTTCAGTCTTTTTGTGATTTCATCGTTGTTTGTGTTGGTTTCCCGTTTTTGTGTGATGTATTTTTTATTTCCAATTTGATTCGGGTTGAAAGAGTAACTTTGATCAAGTCTCAATCTATGCATGATTTTGATGTTTTCAATGTTGGGGATCCGGAAGGGATTTGAATATAGTAATATTTGTAGGCATATGTACGCTATCATTATATTCTATTAACATGGATATTCTGAGTTTGTTCGCAGATTCATCCTTTCTGTTTTTAGAAACTTTGAATTTGTATTGTATCAATATAGTCTATAAACTTGAATGAAAGAATATCTTTTATTTTTATAAAAAAAATCAGTTCTTATAAATATTTTGATTGGGTACGTACCCATTATTCAATTACTCAATGTCATATTTTTAAATTAATTTATCTAAAAATAAGATCAGTTTTTTTGCATACTGAGTATGAGTATCCAACAAAACTTCAAGTTCCTCCGATGATAAATATGGAACAATTTGAAAAATCAATCATATTTACCACTTTAATTATTCTTCGTTTAACCCGCTTTTATTAGGATTTTTTTTTTCCATAACCATCCCGTTATGGAAAGAATCATCAAATAATTCCAAGGGACTCATCCCATAAGGAGTCTACATGGTCGTGGTATGTGGGCGAATAAACCCACAAGGAAGTCAGCCAAAGTTGCTTGCGACAGGGAAGAACACAGACTAAGGTGAACAACCAACATGGTCTGTAGCGCATAAGAATGTGGATCAAAAGTGAATAGCCAGCATGGTCGATGGCATACATATACTCAAGAGTAAGTCCGCACAAATGTCCCTAAAAAGACAACCAATGTCCTCCTAAGAAAGTTTTCCAAGCAAAGGTACAATGGCATAAAACCTATAGCTTTTAATCATAGGGTCAAGTATGTTGAATATTTATAAAATACACATATTGGTCCACACCTACTGACTTGAGCATATTCATAAAATACAGAGAAGAAGGCATCAGCTTCTGGAAATATCCTACTCAAAGGACATTCAATGCCGTAAACCCAAGGATCTCAAGTATGACATGATCGGTAGAGACGCCACTAGGGATTTAACTAGAGAACAAAACTTTCCATCATTTTGAAAAGATATCCCATGGTTAACACACATCTTGTAACAACCCGTTTTTAGCTACAATTATTTTATTTATTTATTATATGTGCTTATTTATTTTTGTGTGTAATTAATTCAGAATTAGTGGATTTTTGGCCTAGAAAAATATTTCTCATTTTGGAGATTAATGGTATTTTGGTTTTTTGATGAGTACGGGTAAATTAGTCATTTTATTAAGAATGTTATTTTTGTTGTTTTAGTGAGAATAGTGATTTTTACCAAGTTACTAGTGAGTTGATGTAATTATTTGGAGATGATAATTATTTGATATTTTAGTGACTTAATGAGTGGTAACTTTTTAGAATTTGTTAGTAAGAGTTTTAGGCCCATTGTGAATATTAGAAACCTAGCCCATTGAGAGGGATGGTCATCGATACCCCGGTCAATGGCTCAGTGGCTACTTCCTTTGTTTGTGTTAATTGTCCGGTTGTCGCGTCATTTTTCGGAGATCAAGGCTATTTGATTAGCTTTTGACTCGCTAATTATTTCACGACTGAACATTTGATTTTTATTAAGAAAAGGGGAGAAAAGTTCAAACTACCCCATTTTGAAAAGATTTTGGGTTCGGGGGTTAGTTGCATAAAGGGAAGGTATTAGCACCCTTTATGTCCGTAGTACTCTACGGGAACCTCTTGGTTTCTATTTAATTTTCGTGCTATAACTTGCTTGCTTATTTTTGAAAAGAAGGAATTAAAGTGAAAAAAAGATAAAGACCTAAACATCTACATTTTTATTGTTTGAAAGGACATGGTCCTCTGCCTACGTACCCGTGAGGGATCAAAACCTCGTAGTTCGGGGTAGAAATCGACGTTTGATTGGTTTTGTGTTTTTTATTAGTTTTGAAAAAGGTTTTAAAATGAAAAGCCAAGTGGCAAAATAGGAATGGATTTCTGTTTTTTAATTTAAATGAAAATAGACTCAAAGTATAGTTAAATTGATTGATATTTGATTAAGAAAATAAAATAAAAAGGACGATCACTTGATTTAGGATCAAGGTTTAAAAAAAGTATTTTTATGATTTTTTGGTTATTTGCATGTTTTGTTGTTTTTTGAATAATTGCTAAACTAACGGGGCAAGAAAATAAAACGTAATAACCTAAGCAGAAAAGTAGAGCATACACCCACACACGCACACATGCACCTAAACTATTACAAAAAAAACCTATTTACATTCTAAGGTCTGCAAAAAAATAAATGATAAGAAAAAGTAAATAAATTATTTACATCAAGGCCTAATTTACATTCTAACATGCATGAGAGAACATAAATTAATAATTACAATGCTAAACGATAAATAAAATGTATGCAAGACTTGGAAGAAATAAATAAAAGGTTCAATCACAAGGTGGGAGGTGTAGCAGTATTATGGGGTATGCAGAAAGTAAAAATACAGGTTTGGGCCTAGATAGAAACGGAGCGGGTCATGGGTTAAGCCTGGCGGGTCGACCCGGATTTGAGAGGTATATAAAGGGTGTGAACCCTAATTTCCTCATTTTTCTTTTCCTTCTCTCTCTTCTTCCCTAAATCTCTCAAACTCTCTCTATTCTTTCTCCCTTCTCCGACGGAAAGGTGAGGGGGTTCTGGCGGCGGCTGGCCGGCCGGTGCGGCGGCGCCACCGCGCCGGAACCCTAAACTTAATTTTTTTTATTTTTTTTTTCTCTAAACCTACTCTATTCCTTCTTCCGGTTCCAATTTTACGTCTGAAACTTTCAAAATGGGCACGGTTCAACCTAGATCTAAAAAGGGAAGAAATTTTTTATAACTTTTTAAATTCGGACTTTCTTTGAACGGTGTTGAATCGGCCTGTATTGAAGCGTTTCAACGGTTTCTTTGATGCTGGAAACGGCTACCGGTGCTGTTGTGTCACGGTTTTGGTGTTGTACGGCGTGGTAGGTTCGCGGTTGGACTCCGGCTGTGTGGGCGCGTCTCTGACTTTCTGTGCGTGTTTTTGTGTTCTGCCGTGGATTTCCTGTTGTTTCTGCCGTCCTCTCTTTTTCGTGTGTTCTTTGTGTTGTGCAGGTCTCTATTTATAGAGTGAGGTTGAGGCTAGGGTTCAGTAGCTTGGGGAGGAGAAAAAGCAATTTCGGTTGTTGGATTAGGATGAAAGAAGGAGGACGCGATTGTGTTCCTGAGTTTTTGCGGATGAGGATTGATGAAGGCTGGATTGGAATGGCATACGCGTGACACTGTTACTCTGAACCTGGACCATTTTGGACTTTTTATGGATAATTTTGGGACTTAATTAAAAAGAAAAATTAATAATAAAAGGATAATATCTACATTTTTGGTTTTAAATAAAAAGAAAGAAAAAATTTAAAATGGGAATAAAAGGAATTTAATCTAACTTGGACTAAAATTAAAATTAGAATTCTAAACTAAAAATTTAAAAGATGGAAATAAATAATTAAAGACTGAGAGAAGAGGGCCCGATTCGGAACTTTATGAGGTATTTTAAAATACCTCCCTGCCGAATTTTTCACTGAAATGTGAGTCTGGTCCGAGTTCGGAGACGTGTGTCAGTGGGACCTTAGGTCAAAATTTGGGGTATGACAGATGCCCCTATTTAAGTTTCTTCGCTCAGAGATTCGAAGATAAAATCTTTGACTCGACGAACCGAAGAGACTTAAATACAAAAGTGCACCAATTTTGACCTAAGATGTTTATGAATGCTCATGATTTAATTATGAATGCATGATGACAATGACGGCTCGACTGGAATGAAAAGACATTGGGATACCCAAATTCTTCGAAGAAAGGGGTCCGACTTTAATGGGGAATCTGGTTTCACTGGGGAAAATGGTTGTTCCTCATCGTCTCGATGCCTCGAAACAAAGTGCAATGGTTCAGACTCCAATGTCCATTTGTGGACTTGGTTTTGAAAATGAAGTAA
Organism: Medicago truncatula; assembly: GCF_003473485.1. Lineage (NCBI taxonomy): Eukaryota > Viridiplantae > Streptophyta > Magnoliopsida > Fabales > Fabaceae > Medicago > Medicago truncatula. The sequence continues at coordinate 21,408,325 of NC_053049.1, forward strand.
TAGAAGGATACAAGTTATTTGTTGGTTGAAATTGGCCACTTGTTGCAGGCTGTTCATTGGTTGGAACTGGTCGCCGGGCATAAAGATAACAGATTGACATGAGTTGTTCGTTTGTTGGAACTAGTTGCTCGAAAGGAAAAAGAAATTGACATAGGCTATTCGTTTGTTGGAATCGGTCGCTGGGCATAAAGATAAAAGATTGACATGAGTTGTTCGTTTGTTGGAACTAGTTGCTCGAAAGAAAAAGAAATTGACATAGGCTATTCGTTTGTTGGAATCGGTCGTTGGGCATAAAGATAAAAGATTGACATGAGTTGTTCGTTTGTTGGAACTAGTTGCTCGAAAGAAAAAGAAATTGACATAGGCTATTCGTTTGTTGGAATCGGTCGTTGGGCATAAAGATAAAAGATTGATATGAGTTGTTCGTTCGTTGGAACTAGTCACTCGAAAAGTTGGATTGGTGACATCTCTGGAACAGCTATGCTGGGGATGATACTTAAAGTTGAAGTTGACATCGAGATTAACTAGCGCCATGACTAGTACGGCTTTCCGCCAGGGATGACACTTCGAAACTAAAGTTGAAATTTGAAATTGAAATGGAAGATGTTTTACTCGTAGAAACTTGCGGCTTGACGCAATGGTAAACTAAGACTGAACCGAAGTGACATGACCGAACCGATTGATGAGTTTATGTATGAATTGATGTCGTGCACATGTTGTGTACGCACGAATGCATGATTATCAGTAAATGCATGATTGTTATGAGTTTGTGGTTGTATGAGTGCATGGAAGCGTTGATGTGATGAATGCATGCGTGTAATTTATGAATGTAGGATGATTTGACTTGAATGAGAAATGACAACGGATATCCAAACTCTTTGAGAAAGGGATCCGACTCCACTAGGGGGATGTTGTAGTTTCACTGGGGAAAATGATTGTCCACAACAATTTAATGGGGACCAGATTTTTTTAGTGACACTTTTTAACTTGATAAAAAGGTTCGCGAGAATCCACTCGGCTTGATAAGCATCTGCGAGAATCCACTCGGCTTTTGATAAACAGGTTGGCCGGAATCCACCGGGCTTTTGCGAGAATCCACTCGGCTTTTTTGATAAAAGGTTTGCCGGAAGTCACCGGGCTTTTTGGTAAACATTTGCGAGAATCCACTCGGCTTTTGATAAAGGTTTGCCGGAAGTCACCGGGCTTTTGCGAGAATCCACTCGGCTTTTGATAAAGGTTTGCCGGAATCCACCGGGCTTTTGATAAAGGTTTGCCGGAATCCACCGGGCTTTTGCGAGACTTGAAATAAGATAAACATTAAACTCAAGCGTCCGTTGGTGGACTTGGTGACTTGTTATAAGGTAAAAAGATAAATGCAAGTTGTTTGTTGGTTGAACTCGCCACTTGAAGTAAGATAAAGAGGTAAATGCAAGTTGTTCGTTGGTTGGAACTTGTCACTTGTCATAAGGTAAAAGGGAGATGCAAGTTGTCCGTTGTTTGATTGGGACTTGCCACTTGAAATGTTTGATTGGTGACATCTCTAGAACAACTACGTTGGGGATGACACTTTGATGATAAGAAGGTAAAACAAGACGTTCATTTGTTAGAAACTTGCGGGTTCACAAAACGATAAGTTAAGACCGAACTGAAGAGACACGACCAAAATGAAATTCTGGATGATTGATGCAATTATGTGTGAATTGATGTTGTGCATATGCTATGAACGTATAAACGTATGAATATGTGAGAAGATTGATGAATGCGTGATTGTATGATTGTATGGATGTGTGACTACACGATTGTATAGACTGTATAACGGCATGACTGTATAGACCGTATATGCTAGATGACTCGATGAACCGAGACAAGACAGGTAAGATGGGAGTCGGACCGACATTGCATTACAAACACTCGGCAACCTTCCTTGGAGATGATATTATTGTGAGCAAATCGAGCCGTTGATGGTGTAAGAACCTGGCACTAGGTAGCCACCGATGCCTCCTGGGGGGTGAGCCCATTGTTGATGAAAGAAGTCTGGAAGAAGTCGCCATTTGTAAACCGGCACAGAGTGTCCTTCCATTGGTATGCTTCAGTAGTCATGCTTTTTTCTGTTTTATTTTTCTTTGAAAATCCCTAACTTTTGCCTGGACCGCCCTTTCGAGTTTTCAGTCCACCGGGAATATATTCTTTTTGTTTGCCCCTAATTTTTGCCTGGACCGCCCTTTTCGGGTTTTCAGTCCACCGAGACGCTCATTTTTGCCTAAGTCGCCATTTCAGGTTTTCAACTTAGCGAGCTTTGATTTTTTTGTATTTTTCGACTGTGTTAGCATCTTGCTCAAAGTAGAGGTCCTCTTCATAGTGCTGGAGTGTAACTGTTCTCGAGGCGGATGCTGATGTACACTTCACCTACTCACGAGTTCCAAGAGAGTGTGTTTGTTGTTCACACTTTTCAAAAAATGTAAACATGTTTTTTTGTATTTTTTAAAATTTTTGCTTTAAGTATTGCCATCAAAAAAATAGAAGAAATTATGCAAATAGAATAAATGAGAATTCCAAATAAATGGGCGCAGGCTCAAATTTGATGAATTGAGTGGTGACCTGCCAAGGGCATGGCTCCACGGATTTTTTTGAAAATTTTGGAAAAATGGTAAATGTAATGGGGAGGGTACATTGAACACAGTAACCATTATTCTCCCTAACAACTTTGAATGCCCCTGTTCCGAGTCTTTGATCTGCAAATGCTTCGGATCGGAGGTCTTTTGATAGCTGGATGCCCCAGGTGGATTGTGCCTGACCGGATGCAGTTACTTTGTCTTTTGATCCTTAACTTTTGCATAGATCGCCATTTCGGGTTTTCAATCTATCAGGATAATCATTTTTGTTCATGTCTCTAATTTTTGCCCGGACCGCCCTTTTGGGTTTTCAGTCCACCGAGACGCTCATTTTTGCCTAAGCCGTACTTTAAGGTTTGCGACTTATCGAGCTTTATTATTTTTTGACAAAGTATTTCTTGACCGCACCGGCATTCATAGGAAGTGCGAGTTTGTCATCCATGGTTGGAGAAGTTATTGCACGCGATCCTTCATAGTTAGGCGTCCACTTGCCCCTGGAGTCTGATTGGAAATATAGTATCCTTTTGAGCACAAAGTCTCATTCTTGAATTTCACGGGGACGAACCTTCTTGTTGGAAGTTTGTTTTCAAACTTTTTTTGACATGATTGCACAAGGTCGTCATGCATTTTAAGTTTGTTCAAGCTTGGACTTTGACATAACTCCTATTGTTGGGACTTTGATCGTGCGGGAAGCATCACCTCCCTGTTGTATACTTGAGGGAAAGAGGGGGGATGCCCCTGTTGAAATGTGTACTGAAGCACGATATCCGAGCAAAGCGAATGGTAGCACCTCGAACTAGTCTTTGTAAGTGAGTGCCATCTTCTGGATTATCTTCATGATTTTTGTTTGGTAGCTTTGATGGCTAGATGCCCCAGTAGGCGAGAGATCTTGTCATGAGTCTCTTCATTCATGTCTCTTTCAGCTTCGGATACAAGGAACTCAAAGTTGGAAGAGAGTACATGGTAAATGTGTTCAACGGGTTTATTAATGCATGATTTGTTGTTGATTTTGACAAGTAAACAAAAGTTATGATTATGCAGATATTTGTGAATGATTAATTATTTTTTGGGTTTTTTGTATTACCATTTTTCCAAGAAAAAGCACAAAATGAAAATAAAGTCGGGATCAAAACGACCTTTTTATTAATGATGACAAATCTTAAAGCAAAAAGCCCTACACTAGTTCACTTTCATCCTGGGCGGGATGAAAGGATGTTTTTTTTGAAAAGATAATAAACGAACAAACACATCACTGGAAACAAATTGAATAGCAGAAGACAAAACGTCGACCCAATTGCAGCTACACACTCGGATTCAATTTCTCGAAATGCAACACATTGTCGTCGATCAGCTTCTGGACTTCAATTTCCTAGGAGAAACAGTGCTCAACGTCATGACCTTGTGCCCCTTGATGGAAGGTGCAAGAGAGATCCTGTCTCCACCTAGTCGGCAATTTCTTGGGTATTGTTGACCAATCGTCCTTCTCGGACTCCTTCTTCCAATTGTACACCCATACCAACCATCTCAGCAAAGTTCTTGGGCGTGCTTCCGACCATCTTCTTGTAGTAGAACTGATTGAGAGTTTTTAAGAAGAGCTTGGTCATTTCTTTCTCTTCTACACGCGGGCTGACTTGGGCAGCGGTATCCCTCCATCGCTGGGCATACTCCTTGAACGTTTCCTCGCTCTCTTGAGTCATAGCCTGAAGATCACTTCGGTCCGGCGCCATATCCATGTTATAACTGTATTGCTCCACAAAAGCTTCACATAGATCACGAAAAGTTTGGATTCTCGTTTTCTCTAGATTCGTGTACCATTTTGAGGCGGGACCAGCCAGACTTTCTTGAAAGTAGCAAATGAGGACCTGATCGTCTCGAGCATATGCATACATCCTTCTTACATACATTTTCAAATGTTCCTCGGGGCAGGAGTTCCCTTTATACTTCTCAAAATCTGGGATCTTGAACTTGTGAGGTATCTGGACATTCGGCACCAAACAGAGATCATAAGTGGTCTTTCCAAATTTTTCTTTCCCACGGAGAGCCCTCATTTCTCGATGCATTTCATCATATTTTTCCCGCAAGTCATTCATTCTATCATCGGGCTCCATGTTCCCTGAATGGAAGATGGGTTCTTCATTTTGTGGAATGGTATGCATCATAGGTGTTGAATAAGTCATGACAACTGGAGGAGCTCTTACAGGAAGCAGAGGAACATGAGCTGCATATTGATGAGTAGGCATCTGAGTTTCAGAAGCAATAGGGCGGAATACTTCACTGAGACAAATAGGGACACTCCAAGGACGATCTTCTGGCCTAGAATTTGGGGAAGTACTGACAGGTATCGTCCATTCAGGAAAAATAGAGACAGTTGCTTCGGCTTGAGTGCTGATAGGAGGAGGAGGAGATGGTGGTTGATTATGTGCAGCCGTCAATGCTTTCATCAATTCAGTCATTTCATCCATCTTAGTTCGCATGACTGCCACCTCCTCACGGAGCAATTGATTTTCTTGTTTGAGAAACTTCATCCTTTCTTCATGATTGTTCGAGTGTTGTAAATGCGAGTGAGTTTCAGACGAGGATGCCATGACTCTTTGAGATGGACTGACCTTTAGTAGAAAAGACACAGTGTAAGACTCTGACTTGAAACTATGAATGCAAATGATGCATGCTTATGCAAAAACAGACACGTTTCTTTTTTGAAGGACTTGTCAAAGTAATTGTAAACTTGATAAGGAACATTGTTTTATTTAAAAATTGTAAAGACGTTGCAATTGGTTCCCTTTCAAAAGTAAGAACGAAACCAAGGAAAAAGTTCTTAACAAAAGCTAAAGCCCTTTTTGAAGTTTTGGGTTTCTTGGTGTTCCTTCTTACAAGGACCATATCTTTGATGTTTACGAAAACTTATCTAAGTCCTTCGATATTTTGATGAAAAAAAAGTTTTTTATGGATGAATGCATGTATGCATGATCATGCATGGTGAGGTTAAGTCCACAATGTTGGAGCTTAAGGGTAACAACGCCATTTGGTAAGGACTATGGTTTCATTTGTACCTGTATCACGGGTTCTACCAAGTTCCCAAAGTCATTAACCACTTCTGAATATTATCGGGTTACAAGACTACTCTTGATCCAATAAGATTCGTATGAAAGTTTCGTTTGAGTGTAGTATCGCGTATCAACTAATTCAAGACTACTCTTGATTAGCCACCGCACTACGTCCTAAAAGGCCAAGATGGGTTTAAGGTAACTAAAGGTCCTCAACTTTGACGGTCACTTGAAAATACGATGCCAACACGACTACTCATGTCAACATAAAATTACTTCCAAGATCCCTCCATTGAGTGGGGTTGTACCACATGAACCCAAACACGAGACTTGACTCTCGGAAAGGCACTTTGGTTATACCACCGTCCTATCTTATGTTTCTCTCAAGCCCGGGTGTAGGACTTATCTCACCACTCATGTTTAAGAGGAGAAAGAAAAGAGAAGATATGTACAACTATTTCCATCTTTTTGTTTTTTTGTTTTTTTTTGTTTTAAGCAAGTTATAGCATAGAGAATTAAATAAGGCCAAGTTAGGCTCAACCCTCTTTAGGGGGTATCCCCAGTGAAGTCGCCATTTCTGTCGCGTCATTTTTCGGAGATCAAGGCTATTTGATTAGCTTTTGACTCGCTAATTATTTCACGACTGAACATTTGATTTTTATTAAGAAAAGGGGAGAAAAGTTCAAACTACCCCATTTTGAAAAGATTTTGGGTTCGGGGGTTAGTTGCATAAAGGGAAGGTATTAGCACCCTTTATGTCCGTAGTACTCTACGGGAACCTCTTGGTTTCTATTTAATTTTCGTGCTATAACTTGCTTGCTTATTTTTGAAAAGAAGGAATTAAAGTGAAAAAAAGATAAAGACCTAAACATCTACATTTTTATTGTTTGAAAGGACATGGTCCTCTGCCTACGTACCCGTGAGGGATCAAAACCTCGTAGTTCGGGGTAGAAATCGACGTTTGATTGGTTTTGTGTTTTTTATTAGTTTTGAAAAAGGTTTTAAAATGAAAAGCCAAGTGGCAAAATAGGAATGGATTTCTGTTTTTTAATTTAAATGAAAATAGACTCAAAGTATAGTTAAATTGATTGATATTTGATTAAGAAAATAAAATAAAAAGGACGATCACTTGATTTAGGATCAAGGTTTAAAAAAAGTATTTTTATGATTTTTTGGTTATTTGCATGTTTTGTTGTTTTTTGAATAATTGCTAAACTAACGGGGCAAGAAAATAAAACGTAATAACCTAAGCAGAAAAGTAGAGCATACACCCACACACGCACACATGCACCTAAACTATTACAAAAAAAACCTATTTACATTCTAAGGTCTGCAAAAAAATAAATGATAAGAAAAAGTAAATAAATTATTTACATCAAGGCCTAATTTACATTCTAACATGCATGAGAGAACATAAATTAATAATTACAATGCTAAACGATAAATAAAATGTATGCAAGACTTGGAAGAAATAAATAAAAGGTTCAATCACAAGGTGGGAGGTGTAGCAGTATTATGGGGTATGCAGAAAGTAAAAATACAGGTTTGGGCCTAGATAGAAACGGAGCGGGTCATGGGTTAAGCCTGGCGGGTCGACCCGGATTTGAGAGGTATATAAAGGGTGTGAACCCTAATTTCCTCATTTTTCTTTTCCTTCTCTCTCTTCTTCCCTAAATCTCTCAAACTCTCTCTATTCTTTCTCCCTTCTCCGACGGAAAGGTGAGGGGGTTCCGGCGGCGGCTGGCCGGCCGGTGCGGCGGCGCCACCGCGCCAGAACCCTAAACTTAATTTTTTTTATTTTTTTTTTCTCTAAACCTACTCTATTCCTTCTTCCGGTTCCAATTTTACGTCTGAAACTTTCAAAATGGGCACGGTTCAACCTAGATCTAAAAAGGGAAGAAATTTTTTATACCTTTTTAAATTCGGACTTTCTTTGAACGGTGTTGAATCGGCCTGTATTGAAGCGTTTCAACGGTTTCTTTGATGCTGGAAACGGCTACCGGTGCTGTTGTGTCACGGTTTTGGTGTTGTACGGCGTGGTAGGTTCACGGTTGGACTCCGGCTGTGTGGGCGCGTCTCTGACTTTCTGTGCGTGTTTTTGTGTTCTGCCGTGGATTTCCTGTTGTTTCTGCCGTCCTCTCTTTTTCGTGTGTTCTTTGTGTTGTGCAGGTCTCTATTTATAGAGTGAGGTTGAGGCTAGGGTTCAGTAGCTTGGGGAGGAGAAAAAGCAATTTCGGTTGTTGGATTAGGATGAAAGAAGGAGGACGCGATTGTGTTCCTGAGTTTTTGCGGATGAGGATTGATGAAGGCTGGATTGGAATGGCATACGCGTGACACTGTTACTCTGAACCTGGACCATTTTGGACTTTTTATGGATAATTTTGGGACTTAATTAAAAAGAAAAATTAATAATAAAAGGATAATATCTACATTTTTGGTTTTAAATAAAAAGAAAGAAAAAATTTAAAATGGGAATAAAAGGAATTTAATCTAACTTGGACTAAAATTAAAATTAGAATTCTAAACTAAAAATTTAAAAGATGGAAATAAATAATTAAAGACTGAGAGAAGAGGGCCCGATTCGGAACTTTATGAGGTATTTTAAAATACCTCCCTGCCGAATTTTTCACTGAAATGTGAGTCTGGTCCGAGTTCGGAGACGTGTGTCAGTGGGACCTTAGGTCAAAATTTGGGGTATGACAGATGCCCCTATTTAAGTTTCTTCGCTCAGAGATTCGAAGATAAAATCTTTGACTCGACGAACCGAAGAGACTTAAATACAAAAGTGCACCAATTTTGACCTAAGATGTTTATGAATGCTCATGATTTAATTATGAATGCATGATGACAATGACGGCTCGACTGGAATGAAAAGACATTGGGATACCCAAATTCTTCGAAGAAAGGGGTCCGACTTTAATGGGGAATCTGGTTTCACTGGGGAAAATGGTTGTTCCTCATCGTCTCGATGCCTCGAAACAAAGTGCAATGGTTCAGACTCCAATGTCCATTTGTGGACTTGGTTTTGAAAATGAAGTAATAGAAGGATACAAGTTATTTGTTGGTTGAAATTGGCCACTTGTTGCAGGCTGTTCATTGGTTGGAACTGGTCGCCGGGCATAAAGATAACAGATTGACATGAGTTGTTCGTTTGTTGGAACTAGTTGCTCGAAAGGAAAAAGAAATTGACATAGGCTATTCGTTTGTTGGAATCGGTCGCTGGGCATAAAGATAAAAGATTGACATGAGTTGTTCGTTTGTTGGAACTAGTTGCTCGAAAGAAAAAGAAATTGACATAGGCTATTCGTTTGTTGGAATCGGTCGTTGGGCATAAAGATAAAAGATTGACATGAGTTGTTCGTTTGTTGGAACTAGTTGCTCGAAAGAAAAAGAAATTGACATAGGCTATTCGTTTGTTGGAATCGGTCGTTGGGCATAAAGATAAAAGATTGATATGAGTTGTTCGTTCGTTGGAACTAGTCACTCGAAAAGTTGGATTGGTGACATCTCTGGAACAGCTATGCTGGGGATGATACTTAAAGTTGAAGTTGACATCGAGATTAACTAGCGCCATGACTAGTACGGCTTTCCGCCAGGGATGACACTTCGAAACTAAAGTTGAAATTTGAAATTGAAATGGAAGATGTTTTACTCGTAGAAACTTGCGGCTTGACGCAATGGTAAACTAAGACTGAACCGAAGTGACATGACCGAACCGATTGATGAGTTTATGTATGAATTGATGTCGTGCACATGTTGTGTACGCACGAATGCATGATTATCAGTAAATGCATGATTGTTATGAGTTTGTGGTTGTATGAGTGCATGGAAGCGTTGATGTGATGAATGCATGCGTGTAATTTATGAATGTAGGATGATTTGACTTGAATGAGAAATGACAACGGATATCCAAACTCTTTGAGAAAGGGATCCGACTCCACTAGGGGGATGTTGTAGTTTCACTGGGGAAAATGATTGTCCACAACAATTTAATGGGGACCAGATTTTTTTAGTGACACTTTTTAACTTGATAAAAAGGTTCGCGAGAATCCACTCGGCTTGATAAGCATCTGCGAGAATCCACTCGGCTTTTGATAAACAGGTTGGCCGGAATCCACCGGGCTTTTGCGAGAATCCACTCGGCTTTTTTGATAAAAGGTTTGCCGGAAGTCACCGGGCTTTTTGGTAAACATTTGCGAGAATCCACTCGGCTTTTGATAAAGGTTTGCCGGAAGTCACCGGGCTTTTGCGAGAATCCACTCGGCTTTTGATAAAGGTTTGCCGGAATCCACCGGGCTTTTGATAAAGGTTTGCCGGAATCCACCGGGCTTTTGCGAGACTTGAAATAAGATAAACATTAAACTCAAGCGTCCGTTGGTGGACTTGGTGACTTGTTATAAGGTAAAAAGATAAATGCAAGTTGTTTGTTGGTTGAACTCGCCACTTGAAGTAAGATAAAGAGGTAAATGCAAGTTGTTCGTTGGTTGGAACTTGTCACTTGTCATAAGGTAAAAGGGAGATGCAAGTTGTCCGTTGTTTGATTGGGACTTGCCACTTGAAATGTTTGATTGGTGACATCTCTAGAACAACTACGTTGGGGATGACACTTTGATGATAAGAAGGTAAAACAAGACGTTCATTTGTTAGAAACTTGCGGGTTCACAAAACGATAAGTTAAGACCGAACTGAAGAGACACGACCAAAATGAAATTCTGGATGATTGATGCAATTATGTGTGAATTGATGTTGTGCATATGCTATGAACGTATAAACGTATGAATATGTGAGAAGATTGATGAATGCGTGATTGTATGATTGTATGGATGTGTGACTACACGATTGTATAGACTGTATAACGGCATGACTGTATAGACCGTATATGCTAGATGACTCGATGAACCGAGACAAGACAGGTAAGATGGGAGTCGGACCGACATTGCATTACAAACACTCGGCAACCTTCCTTGGAGATGATATTATTGTGAGCAAATCGAGCCGTTGATGGTGTAAGAACCTGGCACTAGGTAGCCACCGATGCCTCCTGGGGGGTGAGCCCATTGTTGATGAAAGAAGTCTGGAAGAAGTCGCCATTTGTAAACCGGCACAGAGTGTCCTTCCATTGGTATGCTTCAGTAGTCATGCTTTTTTCTGTTTTATTTTTCTTTGAAAATCCCTAACTTTTGCCTGGACCGCCCTTTCGAGTTTTCAGTCCACCGGGAATATATTCTTTTTGTTTGCCCCTAATTTTTGCCTGGACCGCCCTTTTCGGGTTTTCAGTCCACCGAGACGCTCATTTTTGCCTAAGTCGCCATTTCAGGTTTTCAACTTAGCGAGCTTTGATTTTTTTGTATTTTTCGACTGTGTTAGCATCTTGCTCAAAGTAGAGGTCCTCTTCATAGTGCTGGAGTGTAACTGTTCTCGAGGCGGATGCTGATGTACACTTCACCTACTCACGAGTTCCAAGAGAGTGTGTTTGTTGTTCACACTTTTCAAAAAATGTAAACATGTTTTTTTGTATTTTTTAAAATTTTTGCTTTAAGTATTGCCATCAAAAAAATAGAAGAAATTATGCAAATAGAATAAATGAGAATTCCAAATAAATGGGCGCAGGCTCAAATTTGATGAATTGAGTGGTGACCTGCCAAGGGCATGGCTCCACGGATTTTTTTGAAAATTTTGGAAAAATGGTAAATGTAATGGGGAGGGTACATTGAACACAGTAACCATTATTCTCCCTAACAACTTTGAATGCCCCTGTTCCGAGTCTTTGATCTGCAAATGCTTCGGATCGGAGGTCTTTTGATAGCTGGATGCCCCAGGTGGATTGTGCCTGACCGGATGCAGTTACTTTGTCTTTTGATCCTTAACTTTTGCATAGATCGCCATTTCGGGTTTTCAATCTATCAGGATAATCATTTTTGTTCATGTCTCTAATTTTTGCCCGGACCGCCCTTTTGGGTTTTCAGTCCACCGAGACGCTCATTTTTGCCTAAGCCGTACTTTAAGGTTTGCGACTTATCGAGCTTTATTATTTTTTGACAAAGTATTTCTTGACCGCACCGGCATTCATAGGAAGTGCGAGTTTGTCATCCATGGTTGGAGAAGTTATTGCACGCGATCCTTCATAGTTAGGCGTCCACTTGCCCCTGGAGTCTGATTGGAAATATAGTATCCTTTTGAGCACAAAGTCTCATTCTTGAATTTCACGGGGACGAACCTTCTTGTTGGAAGTTTGTTTTCAAACTTTTTTTGACATGATTGCACAAGGTCGTCATGCATTTTAAGTTTGTTCAAGCTTGGACTTTGACATAACTCCTATTGTTGGGACTTTGATCGTGCGGGAAGCATCACCTCCCTGTTGTATACTTGAGGGAAAGAGGGGGGATGCCCCTGTTGAAATGTGTACTGAAGCACGATATCCGAGCAAAGCGAATGGTAGCACCTCGAACTAGTCTTTGTAAGTGAGTGCCATCTTCTGGATTATCTTCATGATTTTTGTTTGGTAGCTTTGATGGCTAGATGCCCCAGTAGGCGAGAGATCTTGTCATGAGTCTCTTCATTCATGTCTCTTTCAGCTTCGGATACAAGGAACTCAAAGTTGGAAGAGAGTACATGGTAAATGTGTTCAACGGGTTTATTAATGCATGATTTGTTGTTGATTTTGACAAGTAAACAAAAGTTATGATTATGCAGATATTTGTGAATGATTAATTATTTTTTGGGTTTTTTGTATTACCATTTTTCCAAGAAAAAGCACAAAATGAAAATAAAGTCGGGATCAAAACGACCTTTTTATTAATGATGACAAATCTTAAAGCAAAAAGCCCTACACTAGTTCACTTTCATCCTGGGCGGGATGAAAGGATGTTTTTTTTGAAAAGATAATAAACGAACAAACACATCACTGGAAACAAATTGAATAGCAGAAGACAAAACGTCGACCCAATTGCAGCTACACACTCGGATTCAATTTCTCGAAATGCAACACATTGTCGTCGATCAGCTTCTGGACTTCAATTTCCTAGGAGAAACAGTGCTCAACGTCATGACCTTGTGCCCCTTGATGGAAGGTGCAAGAGAGATCCTGTCTCCACCTAGTCGGCAATTTCTTGGGTATTGTTGACCAATCGTCCTTCTCGGACTCCTTCTTCCAATTGTACACCCATACCAACCATCTCAGCAAAGTTCTTGGGCGTGCTTCCGACCATCTTCTTGTAGTAGAACTGATTGAGAGTTTTTAAGAAGAGCTTGGTCATTTCTTTCTCTTCTACACGCGGGCTGACTTGGGCAGCGGTATCCCTCCATCGCTGGGCATACTCCTTGAACGTTTCCTCGCTCTCTTGAGTCATAGCCTGAAGATCACTTCGGTCCGGCGCCATATCCATGTTATAACTGTATTGCTCCACAAAAGCTTCACATAGATCACGAAAAGTTTGGATTCTCGTTTTCTCTAGATTCGTGTACCATTTTGAGGCGGGACCAGCCAGACTTTCTTGAAAGTAGCAAATGAGGACCTGATCGTCTCGAGCATATGCATACATCCTTCTTACATACATTTTCAAATGTTCCTCGGGGCAGGAGTTCCCTTTATACTTCTCAAAATCTGGGATCTTGAACTTGTGAGGTATCTGGACATTCGGCACCAAACAGAGATCATAAGTGGTCTTTCCAAATTTTTCTTTCCCACGGAGAGCCCTCATTTCTCGATGCATTTCATCATATTTTTCCCGCAAGTCATTCATTCTATCATCGGGCTCCATGTTCCCTGAATGGAAGATGGGTTCTTCATTTTGTGGAATGGTATGCATCATAGGTGTTGAATAAGTCATGACAACTGGAGGAGCTCTTACAGGAAGCAGAGGAACATGAGCTGCATATTGATGAGTAGGCATCTGAGTTTCAGAAGCAATAGGGCGGAATACTTCACTGAGACAAATAGGGACACTCCAAGGACGATCTTCTGGCCTAGAGTAAACCTTGAGATAGATGGGGCTGAAACAAGGGTTTAGAAATCAAACTAGGGTTTGTATGGAGTTTGCTCTTGGCAACAAACACTAGGTTTGGGTTGATTCACCTTGGGAAACACTATTAGAATTGAGTCTCTTGGTTACGGGAAGATATTGGGGTTTTTGGTAGAATTAGGCGGGTGACTTATTCTTGTAACCCATTGATATCTCTTTTGTAAAGTTACTCATCATTATAGTGAAACAGAGGGCTGCTCTCTCCCCCAGACTAGGTCAATTTGGAACGAACTGGGTAAAAAAAATTCGTGTGTTCTCTCTTTCTTTTCTCTCGTTGTTTTCTTCTTTTGTTTGTGATTATAACTTCCATACACTTTGTTTTTTGGTTGTTTGATTGTCACTTACTCCACACATCAAGTTTATTATTGGTGTTATTTTTCATCGAATTCACAACAATTGCCGCCCAACGTGGGGCAAGGGTCAAAGGATAATCAACTACCATGGGTTCAAAGTGGGATATTGAGAAGTTTACCGGAGATAACGATTTTGGGTTATGGAAGGTAAAGATGGAAGCGGTTTTAATACAACAAAAGTGTGAGAAAGCTTTGAAGGGTGAAGGTGTGTTACCGGTCACCATGTCACAAGCGGAGAAGATCGAGATGGTGGGCAAGGCCAAGAGTGCCATTGTTTTGTGCCTCGGAGATAAATTTTTGAGAGAAGTAGCGAATGAACCAACCGCGACATCAATGTGGTCAAAGTTCGAATATTTGTATATGACAAAGTCTTTGGCTCATCGCCAATTCCTAAAGAAACAATTTTACTCATTCAAGATGGTAGAGTCAAAGACCATCATGGAGAACCTTGCGGAGTTCAACAGAATCCTTGATGACTTGGAGTATATTGTCTCTGAGGGTTATGAGGATGCATGTGTTTTGGTGGTGCGTTGTATGGAGGATGAAGAAGGTGATGTTTCTCACCTTGGGAGTGTTGCCTGATAGAGCGGTGGTCGTCAAGAGAGACGTTAAACACTCAACATCAGCCTGGAGAGGCGATGGTAAGAATACTCATGATCAGTCTGGAGAGGCGGAGGTAACAATACTCATGATCTACCTGTTGAGGTGGAGTTTCAAGGTGGAAGACATAGTGGGATTTACACATTTGCTAGTTGAGAGGTTGGAAGCTCAACTTGAGGTGGATTTGAACACATCGGAAATGGTACGACTATGGAAGACCTTGGGAGCTATGCTCTAGTGGTGAGCAATGGATTTCTTCATGAAGACGGAGGAATGTATAACACGGCTTGCTAGATTACCCTAAAAAGCCAAGGGTGATTGGATGCAAGGAGATCTTCAAGGAAGCGGGAGATGTCCTGTGTTGAAGAGGTTATGGTGGATACTTGCGGAACTACCTAAAATTTCCAGCGTAATGGGAAGCAAGAATCTTCAAAAGGCGGAAGGCATTCCAATAGTTGAAGAGGTAAGGTGTAAACTTGTGGAGCTACATGGTGTAGTGGGAAGCAAGGGAAAGAGCAGCATGGTGGTTGATGTTAAATTGGCATCATCACTAATTTAGAGTCAAGGTGGAGATTATTGTGAAAGTGACTCAAAATTGAAGAAATTGAAGTTCTGATATTGTCAACATCGGTGGCCGAATTCGACTGAGTTTTTAGCTCTTTTGATGCATGTTTCTTCGGTGGTCGAATAGCAAATTTGGTGGCCAAATTTGCGGAACATAAAATAAAAATATAACGTATTTTGGCCTAGATTTGTTCCAGTTTTTTAGGATTCTTTTACTATAAATATAGAATTTGTATCAGAGTAAACTTTGAGATAGAGTGGACTGAAACAAGGGTTTAGAAATCAAACTAGGGTTTGTATAAAGTTTGCTCTTGGCAACAAACACTAGGGTTGGGTTGAGTCACCTTGGGAAACACTATTAAGATTGAGTCTCTTGGTTATGGGAAGAGATTGGGGCTTTGGGTAGAATTAGGCGAGTGACTTATTCTTGTAACCCATTGATATCTCTTTTGTAAAGTTACTCATCATTATAAAGAAACGGAGGGCTGCTCTCTCCCCCAAACTAGGTCAATTTGGACCGAACTGGGTAAACAAATTTCGTGTGTTCTCTCTTTCTTTTCTCTCGCTGTTTTCTACTTTTGTTTGTGATTATAACTTCCATACACTTTATTTTTTGGTTGCTTCATTATCACTTGCTCCACACATCAAGTTTATTATTGGTGTGATTTTTCATCGAATTCACAACATAAGCTATTTACTTTGACCAGCACATACTCAAATAAACCACTATACTATAATAAGAGGGACAAATATTTGAGTTCTTTATGTTTAAAAATGTCAATAATATTAAACAATATTTCCTTTAATATTTATCTATTTGTGTTGTCAAAAGTCCTAAAACGTAAATTATATCAACAATTAACCAAAATAACATCTAGTTTACATTAGAAAAAATATCAAATATCTTCATAGTTTAATGTTTATATAAATTATAAACTCATTGTTTTTAATGATGATTTATATATATAATACTAATAAAAAATATAACAAATAAATACATTTTAAATTTTTTGACTTAAAAAATTAAATTTAGTCAAAGGATTTTTTTTCTTCTTCTAGATTTTGAGTGTATTTTTAACTTTAAAATAAGATAATCTCAATTAATTAGTCAAATAAAATCTTTTTTAAATTATATAAGAAATCCTTCACGTTCTTTTTTCTTTCTCACATTTTGCTTCCTCGCATGTACCTGGACCTTGAGAACTTTCCTCTCATCATTAATTTTACAACAATCTTCTCTCTCATAACCACAATAACGCCACGTAAGTACCCCAAATTTTTCGACTTTGTGTAACGTGCACAAATAAAATAGTCTTAAGTAAAGGCAATCAATAAGTCTCTTACTTTATTTTATGTAACGCAGAGATTTATTAATTTAAAGGTAAAAACTAATTTGCGCGTGGTACAAGATTTATATCACTTTTGCACCGCCCGACTCTCTATATAAATCCCCCACACCCCTCATCCTACCCACCACCACCATCATGTTTTAAAAAACCTTGCACACAACACTATTCTCTTCTCTTACAATTCAATCATCTTCTTTTTCTTCCAACTCTGGCTGACAAAGCTATGAAGGACTTAATCCGCAAACTCTCAGCCAAATTGCGGAGAAACCACACTATCCTAAGATCCGACTCAACCCTGCAGGACAGACTATTACAAAAGAATGACGTCCCAGAGGGTCATGTGCCGGTGTATGTAGGAGAGGAGATGAAGCTGTTTGTGATCAACGCGGAGCTGCTGAACCATCCAGTTTTCGTCAACCTCTTAAACCGGGCTGCTCAAGAGTATGGTTATCAACACGAAGGAGTGCTTCGAATCCCCTGCAAGGTCGCCGTGTTTGAACGAGTTCTTGAAGTGCTTCGACGCAATGGTGACTCGAGTGTACTTCATGACATTCTCAGTTCCGATGAGTTGTTTTAGGAGAAAGTCGGAAATTAGGGAATGAATGACTGAAAAGCTAGTAATATCAGTTTGTAATTTCTGGCTTTTTTGTCTTTGGGTAATTGTAAAGACAATTTTAAGTGTTACTTTTTAGTTTGTGGATAATTTTCATGCATCATCGGTGTTAAGCAAGTTTAGACTCTATCACATCACAATTCATTTTTTGCGTGACTTTAAAATGATTGTGATAAAAATAAAAAATAATTCTAATGATAAAACATTAACATTAAAACTCTACAATAACATTGTATAGTATATTAAGGCAAAATTGTTCTCACTGTCCCTTAATTTGATTTAAGATAACGATTTGATTTGATTGTGTATTTTATCTTAATGTTGACTTGGTCATTCATCCATGTTTATATATGAATTTTTAAGCTTAGAATCTATGATTTTATTCTTTTAAAAAAAATTCTATGGTTTTGTTGTGAGGCATAACATATATTTAAGATTCCGAGTTCACGACGAAAGAAAACTATAGAGTTGAAGTTTGAAATTCATACCCAAACAAGGGTAAAAGACCAAAACATCAAAAGAAAAGAAAAAAGAAAAATAATTGACTAAATCTTTGCAAAAAAATTAAGTTAAAGGGTCACATGAGTAATTTTGCTAAATATTACTTACAATTCTTTTAATTTTTACATCTCAACAACACACTTGATGATTTTAGACATTTTTAAAAGAATATTATAATTAAAAAGCAGAATGATAACTATGCTTGATTAATCTTATTAGTTATTTTTTTTACAATGAGAAGATTTGAACACATGAGCTTAAAAAACTAAGTTCTTACCACAAAGATATCACCTTAAACGTAATAAATATATGGTTTTTTGACAAAGAGTAATAATATTATAATTTTTCAGTAAAAGTGTAATACTTCCTCGGTCTTTTTTATAAGAAATAAATGAGACAAAAAAATTGATGTATTTAGTCTACATTATGAACCAAATACATCAATTTTGGTTGACCAATTTGTTTCTTATAAAAAGCACCGGAATTATTAATTATTAATATTTCACTTTTTTAACATTATTAATACTTTATTATAATCATAAATGTAAGTCAAATATATTAATTCAAGGGTTCGTTTCTTTTGGAAAAAAAAAAAGAGTACTTGTTTTTAGCCAAAAAAGAATATGCACTTCATAGATTTTTTATTTTTTTTGAAGGATGTACTTCATAGAATTGTATACGAAAAACTTGCAGGTTACTAGACAACATTTTATTATATAAAATATTTGGAGAACAGTTGATAGTTTAAATAAAATAATATAAAATGTATTGTAATATTTTTATGATTTATAAATGTAAATATTAATAGAGGAAATAGGAATAAATAAATAAATATATATATATATATATATATATAGTAGAAAATGATTAAAAAATGTATTTTGGTATTTTCAAAAAACAAAGGAACAATTTTGTGTACATGAACATTGAATAATATACTATAGAGAATAGTTTACCATTCATCACCAAAATTAACCCTCGTTGACAACAATGAAGTCTGGTCAAAAAACAAATCAACGAAGTCACAGTTTTAGATAAAAAAAAAGAATAAAATGTTAATTTTGAGGGATTATATATTGTATTTATCGTCATTATGGTATTATTTAAACACAATTTCGATAAATTGAAGATGTCATTTCTTAGAATGGTCAATTA
Organism: Medicago truncatula; assembly: GCF_003473485.1. NCBI lineage: Eukaryota > Viridiplantae > Streptophyta > Magnoliopsida > Fabales > Fabaceae > Medicago > Medicago truncatula. The sequence continues at coordinate 21,427,137 of NC_053049.1, forward strand.
AACAATTTTTGATCAATTTCTAGTACGACTATTGGTAAAACATAAGAATTAACTTGAGACATAAAAATGAAATTTGATCCAATATTATTGACATTTTAAAAACACAAAAGATTAACATGACACGTAAAAATGGTGAATAATATGTTTAAAACTCTAAATTATATTAAAGGGCTTGAACTTTCTTTTATTTTTAAAACTTTTATCGTACAATTTCTTTTGAAACTAGCAAAGAAGTTACTAGCACTTTTATTTCATTTTAATTAATTAAAAAATTCAGGGGGAAAAGTTTAAGCAAAATGTCTTAAAATAAGATAAAAAATAACTCACACCTTGCACATTTCTCAGTTTTGTTTTTATTCAAAAGACAAATCAATGTTCAAAATTTGAAGAAGGAAGTGCTTAGTATTTGACAGTATTTTGGATATAATTAACTCAATTGGATAAAATAAATGAAAATAAAAATATTAAATTTGTATTTTAGTTTTTTGACTAAATTCGATTTGTATTTTTTTTTGACTAAATTCAATTTGTATTTTGAATGTTCGGAAAAGATGTATGCTTATACGTGTAGAGATAGACACAAAATAGATAATAGATCTTACCACTAAGTAAGTCTCACCATCATTAATTATTTTATATTTCTTTTCAAACTTTCTTTGTATCTTTATCTCTTTAAATAAAAGAAATGGAGTCTATCATAAATGGAGAATCCTAACTCGGTTTAGACGATGGAATACTTTTTTTTTAAGAAACTAAATTAGACCACCCAAATTGATATCAGGGAGAATTGAACATGAGACCACTAAGTGAGTTTCACCATCATTAGACAATGGAATACTATTTGTTTTGGGGAGTGAAGATCATCTTCATTTATGTTTCTTTCCATTTCTTCCATTTGAAGAGATGAAGACACAAATTTTTTTGAAAAAATAATAGGCTTAATAGCAGTTTTAGCCTCCTAATAGTGTTTTGGTCCCCTAAGAAAAAACACTACAAAACCGCCCCCTAAGTTTTGCACCTGTGGCATTTTTGGCCTCCAAGATCAATTTTGACTTGGTCTACGCTGACGTGACACCCTAAGTGAGGTGTCACGTATTATTTTTTATATTTTTCTTGCCTTGAGGGTCAAAACTGCTACAGTTGCAAAACTTAGGAGGCAGTTTTGTAGTTTTTTTTTTTTTGCCAAAATAATAGAATAATTAATGATGGTGGGACTCACTTAATAGTAGAACCCACTATATATTTTTTATATCCATCTCTCTCAACAAATCACGCTCATGAAATATCAAAACTTATTTTTCTACCATTATCTCCTCATATATTTGTCATGTATGATCTATACATCATAGCCTATTTGGGGAAGATCAATGATTCTAATCCATGCATATTTGTCTGTCTTCTTTTGATTGTTGGGATTAATTATGTTTTCCTTTTAGATAGATGTAGAATACCATACTTGAGAATCCAAGCTCCTACATACCATATTTTTCCTAGATCATCAATAAATATAAAACTGAATTCAAAGAAATCATTTCCCACTGATATCATCTTCCACAAGAAATCAATTCATGATTGGAACCTTTATACACAAATCCTAAATAAATCTTCACAATCTTATTTGCATAGTTTCCATTGTCAATGTCTAATATCAAAAAATACTTTCCATAAGGTGTTGTCTACAATCTAACCCTTTTATGATGAGAATAAATTTCATTAATTTTAGGTAAACTAAATAACTTGTGAAAAATAAGAAGATCTGGTTTTATTGAATCCATTCTTCATATATTTCATTTCCATCACTTCATGGATGTTGTTGCATACTTCTGGTTTTATTCAATAAGACTTTGCAATGATTACTTCTTCCCCCCACCATATAACCTTACGGCATGTTCTTCCTCACCTACACAGAATATTGAATCAAGAAATTATTCCTCCATGTGTGAAAGCAAGAATTGGGTCATTCTAAAATGTCATTGTGAAAGGATTGCACTGATTAGAGTTGCTGAAAGGTTGCACTAATGCTAATTTTAGAAGAGAAATCATCTCTTGCCCAATATTTATGTGTCACTCCATGCATCACTTCTTACATAGTTGGTATAAGACTTTGAGCAACAAAATTACAAGAGAAAATATTAAAAAGGTGATATTTATTAATAACAGTAACGAAAAACAATGTTTTGTCTTGACACAATGTTTTGCCATAATCGATGGCGGAGTCAGAATTATTATAGCCTGGGCAAAAAAAAAATTGCAACACATTTTTTTCTCTACAATTTTTGACATGTAGGCCTCTTTCACTCATTGAGTTTGGGATAAATTGCATTTGAAGCAAATAATCAACATTCAAAAGATTTACATAAGAAATTGCAAGCAATAATAAAAAAATCTAAAGAAATTGTCCAATTTATCGGGGTTTCTATAAGAAATTCAAAGGAATTTACACAAGAAATTATAAAAGCTTTAGGACAGAGCCCGGACGAGTGCCCGGGGTCGCCAGGCCTAGAAACCGCCCATGGCCATAATGCTTATGGTACTTTAACGTACTTTAATTCATAATAGATCAATGCTTACACTATGCATACAGTTTGAGCCAATGCTTACATAATAGATTAATGCTTACACTTTGACAAATTAACTCATGACAGAAAAACTAAGCAAACATGATAGGAACTAACAAGAAAAATACCCTCGAAATTTGTCACTTATTGTCAATTAGCCCGTGCAAAATACCTCTTAAAATTATGTAATTAATGTCAGTTACCCCGTGCAACACATACAATTACAAACCAGTTCACAACATTCATACACACATACCGTAATAACATATTCAGTTAGCAGAGCAATTTAGCATGAAAATTTGTTGTTCTCTCAAATCCATTTGAGCGTCTAATATTGTGTTATAGCATCCGAAATTGGTATTTACCATCCATGAAGTGATGGATATGAAAAATATGATGAATGAATTCATCTTCTATTCAAGAACCACCTCACATTGCATCTTAAGAGATCACAAAAAAAAAAAAAAAACATTGTTTGGAGCTCAAGGACCTTCCGCTTGTCAGGAATATTCAGAATAATGGTAAGAGTTTAGGCTACTTCTTACTTGCTTAAAATGTTAAGCAGACAAATAAGCACTTTTCCAACCCTAATCCCAAATTTCTCTCCCAAATCATCACATAAATGACAATTACAACATTTAATTATGTGCATATCTCTCAAGGAATGCTTGCATAGAAAAATCAATTTTGTAGTGCTGAAGGTGGCTTTAACTACGATCTCATTTAACTATGATCTCATTTAAAATAATATTATAATTCATAATAATGGTTAAATGGTTGGACGAGATAATCTTATCCATCATCGATGACATCCTCCTACTCTCCAGAACTTTATCCAGCAACTTATACAAGGACCTAGTCAGAGAGATGAACTAATAATACATGAGATTCTAAGGAAAATAGACCTTTGATATAAGAGTAATGAAATATGATGAAAAGTTATGTGGTAGGTTGTCGTTGGAGTGGAACTACTAAAACATCTCTCATCAATCAAACATCCCCCAAAAGAGATACCATAATGTTTTAAGGAAAGAGAAGTTGATCTCATCATAACTCGGAATCTTATTATCATCTCTAGATACCGCGACTACGTTGATTTTAGAAGAAATGGACGAATCTGATAAGAAAATTTTATCCTTTGAGGAAATATTCATGAAGTCAAAGTCATCAAATGTTGGCATGTCAAGAGTGGACTTGGAGAAATGATTCGAGAATGGCTCGAACTTCTATGACATCTATAGGTGCCTAGTATTACCATCTCCTTCCTTCAACCACTGAACTCTCGACCTTTGGAAAATCCAAGCGTCCTTACTCTTCATCAACTCCCACAGATCTTAGAAGGAAACAACTTTGCCTATTTCTCAGAAGAAGGATAAGACCCCAAACTTTTCAATCTTCTTTATCCTCACAAACTAATCATCATCCTCGCATTATGTAACATCCTAATTTTTAATTTATTATTATTTTAATTGTTTATTATTCATTTGTTTATTTGATGTATTTTAGTATTTTAGAAGTGGAGGGTAATTTAGTGAAGTTAGTAGAAATTTTGAAGAATTGAGAGAATAAAAGTTAATAGTAAAAAGGGTGGGTTTAAGTGAAGTAAATGTGTAGTGTTATTTTTATGAGGAAGATTAGTGACTAAGCCCAATAGAAGTTAAGTGAACCAAACCCAATTCATGCGGATATAAAAGAATGGTAGTCTTCACAATTTAGGGTTAAAAAATCATTTGCTAAATTTTGAGATAGAGGCAAGGAGAGAGAAGAGAAAGGGATCTAAGGAGAAAGAAGAGGAAAGCTTGAAGAACCAAAAGGAAGAGGGAGGTTAAAGCTTGTAGGAGGCTAGCTTATTGGATTAAGAGGTAAGGGGGGAGATTATTTTCACCATATGGGATTTATGAGCAATTGTGTGTGTAACACCCCGTTTTCCCAACTTAAAAATTTCATAAATATTTATCAGAGTAAACAACATATAACGGAATGCTACACTTCTAAAACATGATAAATGAGATAATTAACTACTCATCGTTCCAAAAATCCTCAACATATTATTTCAAACTTTGCAGCGGATTAAATTTCATTAACATAGATAAGTCTTTGGCACGCAGGCCTTATTAAAACATAAACAATACGTAAAGGAATAGTAAATAGCCACAAAAGATCTCATCCCGTTACGTATCAGAGCATCCTAAGACTCAGTGAGGAATAAGTCACTCACGACAGCAACAGCAACCACCTACTAACGATCACCTGCAAGTTACTCATAGGAAGAGCAACATTTCCAAGCAGAAGGGGTGAGATTTCACAAAACAATAATATTAAGCATATAATTCAACAATTATATTTAATCGACATAAAATCATCTTAACATTCATTATAGATAATAATATATCATTTAACAATTACAACTTCACAATTTATCAACATAAACATCTTGACTTGACAATGCGACTCTAACTCGACTATGCAACTTAGACCTTTTATATGCATGTGGTACCAATACGGGGCATCAAGCCCCAATCGCTATTTGAGTATTATTATACTTCCAGGGCATCAAGCCACAATCGCTAATTTGAGCTAATGCTCCAACGTGGTGAGTACAAAGCTCCAGGGCATCAAGCCCCCAACAACGAATGCTAATGCATGGACTCGACCTCTTAAAACATCTTAATTCGACAACCTCTTATATTAATTCAATAATTTGGAACATCATCATCTTCAACAACTTAGACCGACTCATGCAGCTTAGTTAAATAACAAACAGCAACATAGGCAGTATGCAAACCATCATGATATAATAATATTGAATGTAAATCAACAACTCAATTATCAAACTTAAGTCATGTAATGTATATACAATTATATAACATTATAAGCAACATTAATTCATAGGCATCAGTCTTACTGGAACATTAACAGCAAGGTAAACAACTTAGTTTCTAACCTCTAAGATCAACTCACATTAACTCGAACAACAAAGATCGCATTCAACCTAAAAAGGCATTCTGTAACACAAACGCTCGCGAGGCAAGAGCCTCTACTCGCCATGGCAAGTTTGGTCAGATTCTCTAAATTTTCATTCTAAGTCTTTCTAGGTTCAATCTCATTCTACATTCTTTCCTAATCATTATTAGACATGTTCAGGCACTCAAAAGCATCTAAGGTTCAACTTAAAAGTCAAAATTACAAAATCTTGCATGCTCTCTGGTCTAGCTCGCTAGGCGAGTTCAAGTGTTCGCTGTGGCGAGCTGCAACGTGCAAGGCGGGGAAAGGTTACTCGCGTGGCGAGCGATGAAGTTCATCACTCGCCGTGGCGAGGATCATAGCTCGGGAGGCGAGCGATGAATGTCGCTATGGGTAGAATGCAGTTTTCACCTAAAATCATCAACTCTCATGGTTTTAAGCCTAATCTCGATTCCAGAATTCATCATAATCATTATCTAAGGTCTAAGGACAGTTTCTACATCTTTTTAACAAGTTTTCACCGTTTAATCATCAATTCTCTCAATTTGACCTAATTTCTGATTCTTCTTAAACTCATCCTAATTCATGTTAAATGTAACCGTTGATTCACAAACTTAAAAGAATTGCAAAGTTAGTCTCACACTTACCTTAGAATATGAAAATCGCAGCCTCTATGTGCTTCTCCCTTCTCTTGGCTTTTCCTCCCTTTTTCTCCAAAATTGGTCGTACGTTACGTTTTTCTAAACTAGGTCTTTCCTACTTATAACTCCACCATCTATTTTATCTTATTTCTCTTTCTCCCCCTAAACTTTTTAAAATCTCATAACAACCCCTAAACTCAATATTATTTTATTTTCTAATCTTATTCTATTAAATTATATAATAAGCCACCTAATAAATCATATAATCATATAAATATATTCTAAACTCTCTTAATAAATTCTAGACTCAATTAAATAATTAAATAAACCAAAACAAGCGTTACAGTGTGGTTGTGGGTTGTATGTTTTCTCTACTTTCATGAATCTTTTGATGGAATAATGATGAATTTGTGTTCTAATATGTTATTATATTATGGGTATTTGAATGTTTGTGAATTTATGAAGTTATGATGATAAATCAATGAATTTGAATATGTTGTTGTTGTGTTTTGAGTTCTATGTTTGACTTAGTGAAATTCATGAAAAATGATGCTTAATTGTTGTGTTATTGTTATTATGAATTGAATTGATGAATGTTGTTGTTGTTGATCTTTGAAGAAGAGTTGTTGTTGATTTCTGAAGAAAAGTTGTTGTTGTTGTTGTTGCTGCTACTATGTTGAGTGTGAATTATCGTGATGAAAATGAGTTTTGAAATGATGAGATTTGAAAGATTAAAGTTCATGTTAATTAGTGGTAAAATGAGTAGAATTAAGTTGGTTATGATGGAATTAATGTATCATTGATTAGAGTTGAGATCTTCTCCATTTAAACTCTTTTCCATTTCTTCCATTTGGAGAGATAAAGACACACAAAAATCTTGAAAATAAGTAATGATGGTGGGACCTATTTAATAATAGTATTCACCACCTATTTTTTTGTGTCTATCTCTTTCCTAATGGCAATCTCCATTTATTTTTATAAATGAAAAAGATCTCAACTCAATTGATTAGATGACATTAGTATGATGATTTGGGTGTGGTTGGGGTTGGTTTAGAAACCTTAGAAGAGCTTAAAATGGTGAACTCCGTGCTCAGCTCTCAGACTTTTCTCCAAACTTGGGAAAATCGTCTTTTTTCACTATTTTTCGCTCTGAACTGAAAGTTGAAGATATGGATGTTAGCTTTCATTTGCCATTGGTTGGACTTCATTTAGATTTATAGAACTTGAGTTATGATCAAAATACTACATGGAGTTCATGTTACATTTTTCATGAAACTTTAGCATAACATTTTCAGTGGACTGTGAAACATCCTTGAATTTAATAATGAGTATTAGAGTGAATAAATGAACATGTATTTATGAAGTTGTGATATTTAATGACGTGTACCTAATTATGTGAAGATAATTTGTAATTTAAAGATATGAATACATGATTTACACATGATGATGAATACTTGATTTTGATGAAATAAGTTATCATAGCATGAATGATTTAACTTAGAATATTTTTGAATAAACATAGTGATTGGAATAATTATTAAAGAACTTGTGATTTAATTCTAAATAGGATTATGTAATGATTATGAACTTATTAGATGATTAATAAGGTATATTTGATGAGATAGAATCATGTGATTATACAATGTTGAATTTTCTTATGAGATCATGTGAACACATGTTGATATGATTAAATGTTGAATATAAATGAGATGTTTATTTATATTGATGATATGAATGAAGATGTTTATATTACGATGAATGAATAAAGATGATGATTATATGTTTTGACATGATGATGTGAACTATATAATAATATGAAATTAATGAAGTATGTTTGTTGATGTATAACGATGTGTTGAGAAATTATGATAAGTGATGTGAATATGCGATAATGTGAATACTTGTTGATATCCATGATGAAATGTGTAACAGTCCGATTTTTAGCTAGATTTATTTTAATTATTTATTATGTGATTATTTGTGTTTGTGTGTGATTATTCATCATTGGGTGCATTTTCATGGATTTCCGTATTAGAAGGATATTTTGGTCATTTAGCGAGTAAGGGTAAAATAGTAATTTTGGTGAGAATTATTTTTAGTGTTTAGTGAGAACCATTATTTTACTAAGTCACTAGTGTACTAATTAGTTTTTACCGTTTAATGACCGTTGGTTATATTTTACTGTTGTTAGTAATTTACCGTTGAGTGTATAGAAACTTTTTAGAGTTATGTTAGAATAGGTTAAGCCCACTAGGGTCTAGAATTGAGCCCAATTGAGTTGGAGCATATCTAAACCTAAAACTTGGAGAGAAATCCATTCATTCCTTTTCATTTCACAAAGTTAGAGAGAGGTAGAGAGAGAAAGTGGGAGAAAGGAAGAACAAGGGTTAGAGAAAGGGGTAAACTTGAAGATTGAAGAATTAGGAGCTAAAGTGAAGCCTAAGTTTGGATTAATCATTATCTAAGGTAAGGGGGTTAGTCTTCTTCATAATCATGATTGTTTTGTTTGCAATTTTCTTGGTTTGTATGAAATAGTGCTTAATTGAGTAAGTATTTATATGAACCCAATCTTTGAATTTCGTGCTCTTGTTTTGGTGATAATTTTGAGTATGTTAATTGAATGATAAATGAATTGTTGGTGATGAAATAACATGTTCATAATGTATGAAAAGGGGTAGTTGTGAAATTATGCTTAATTGATGTTGTTGTTGGATTGAGGTGAGAATCAAGTTTCAATTGATGTTGTTGTTGCTGAGATATGTTGTTGTTTATGATTTATAACTTGGGTGTGCATATATCATGATTGTTGGTGAGAATTGAGATGTTGTTGGTTGTTTTGCAAAAATGGATCAAATGGTGATTTTGGTTTAAAATGATGTTTGATTTAAGTGGTTTTATGAAATTGAGTGTCTTTTCATGTTGAGAAACGTTTGGATGCACTTTGGGATCGAATTTGGGTAATGGGAAGTCAAAAATTGGGATTTTGGGGTGAAAATGGATTTTTCCCGTAAAACAGAATTTTCTGAAACTGTGCTCACTCGCCAGGCGAGCTGGTGGCGAGCAGCTACTGTGTTAACTCGGCATGGCGAGCAACCTTCCTCGCCAGGCGAGCTGCCCAGTTGCATCATCCCATGTTTTCGCGTTTTGCGTCGTTTTCACTCGTTTCCGTTTTGTTTTGGCTTTCGATTTTAACATGAAAGTTTTAGACAATTGAGTTGGCATTCCATTGGCCTTGGTTTGACTTGAAAATAATGTTTTGTTTTTGAGTTATGAAGAAAATACTCTAAGGAGGTTTTAATAAAACTTTACGAAAATTCCGCACAATTGTTTCTAAGTCAACCCAAACCTTATGGATTGTTTCCAAACTTCAAAGTCTGTTTATTATAAGTTCAATTAAAGGTTTTAGAGTATTTGAGACTTGGTTTGTGAAATTGAGACTTAATTTGGAAAATTACTTAGAATGTCGATTTTTCCGGAATGTGATTTCTCTTAAGAAATGGAATGGGATTAATGTTGCTTAATGATTATTGAATTTCTGGAAATGGATGAGATTGGTTCCTTTGAACTTTAATTGGTTTTACTTTGAAAATGGAGATGTATGGATGAATTATGATATGTTGGATATGATATTAACATGATGTGTTGTATGTTCTCTTACTTGATATATGAGAAATATTGTAATGATGAGATGATATTGGTGAGTCCATATACATTGTTAATATGATATGTATTATTGATTATATATGTGGTGATGAATTATTGGTGTGATTGCATAAATGCAAATAAATATTGGTGATGATTTGGTGAGTTGTTGTGTAGACATATGCATTATTATTGAGTCATATGTTCATGCATACATATTTGGTGATGACGGATATGTTTATATATCCAATTGGTGATGATTTTGGTGATGATGGGCGACGGCCTAAATATTGGTGATGACCAGTACCGCATGCATATAGGTGTTGTGTCTAGGATCATATCATGAGGTGACATGAGTCCTAGTTGTGAAATTACTTGATGTACTTGTGGTTGTAAGTGATTAATGGTGATGTTTGTACTTGATGGATTGTTGTGTCATGTTATGATTAATTATGTGAATTGATAAACTCGTGGAAGTAGTGGAATTGTGAATGCTGATTATTGATGATGATGTGTTCGTTGAATATATGACGGTGAGACTTGAATTGTGTGTTAATGCATGTATGGAATTTATCTATTTTGATTCATTACATGATATTGGATTATGCTATTCCTGCTTATCTGTATTTATTGATTATGTTGATGTAATACTCACCCCCAGTGGTTTTAACCGCCTACTTGCCTGTGGGGGTGAGTAGACGTTGTGCAGGACTAGTAGCTTGGTGAGTTCCTGATGTTGGTGGATAGTGGGAGCTTTCTCCACTATCGGGTCTTAGAGTAGAGTTGGCTCTGATCTGGGGTTTTGTTGTTAGCTCTAGATCTTGTTGGATTATTTTTATATTTTGAGATTTTGTCCATGTGTCGGACTTGGAGATTTATGCTTATGTATTTTGAGATCACATGACATGTATGCTTGATGTATAAGAATTTGTATCCGCTGCGACTGATGAGGTTTTATATACATGCATGTTGACCGTTGATTCGATTTTGATTTCCTTTGATTTGGTGAAAGTAGCGTCTATTTCTTGAATATATGAATTATTCGCATGTTTAATTGCTTTAATAGAAATAGGGTGTTACAAAATGAGTTGATGATATGATGATATAAAGATGTTGACTTAATATGATGATGTGAATTATATGTTGATGTGATTAAACGGTGATGTGGTGATGTGTTATATAATGAAGTGAATTATATAACTATGTGATAAATATAGGACGGTGTTGATGTGATGAATGCATGACGATATGGTTGTGACGATGATATGACGATGTTGTTGGTGTGTAACTGTCGAGTCGTATAAATGTTGTGCATTGTCGAGTCATGGTGAGATATTCATGCATCGTGGGACCACCTAGTAATATATCTCTAACGTCCAAGATGTCGTGGGATCACTCAGTAAAATACCGTTGATATCCAAAATCTGGTATACATGCATATAGAGTCGAGTCAGGTTCATTGCATACGATATGAAAGATGTGCATTGACTATGAGTAACTATGTGGAAGATGTGCATTCATCTTGGTAATTTCGTTGATAATGAAGATTTTTTTGTTTATACTCTTGAGATGATGATTGGAGATTTGTTGATTCTATATAAGTACTTGGATGAGAATTCATATGAATATCATTTGAGCATGTGATATTTGGTGATGAGTTTATTGTAGTTACATATGAATGGTGTATACCTTGATATCCTTAATTGTCAATGATATTTATATTTATGCTTTAAGATGTTGTTTTAGACTTGTTGACTTTATGACATGAATATATATGTATATGTGAAATAGATTGATGTTTATACATGATGAATATCTAATAATTGTATACATGACATATCTGTCTATCCTTGAACAATACATGTGTTCATATTTCCTTTATGTTGAATGTATATCCCACCCTCCAGTGGTTGTTGGTCGCCTACATCCTTGCAGTGTAGACTTGTAGGTTGGGGACATATAGTTGAGTGAGTACCCCCAATAACGGCTCTGGAGCCTACTCGTCTTTACCGCATTTTCTTTGGTGTCTAGCTTAGTATTGCACTGATTAGGACTGTTGGAAATTCATTTATGTTATCAAATTTTGTTGAGGAACCACGAGTTCATTTTGTTGATGTATCTACTTTGAGATATGATGCATGACTTTATGATGGTGAGACTTATTTTCCGCTGTGACTTGATATTACATGATGGAATTTTTATTATGTGATGATTGAAGAAAAGTAACACATCAAAGTATTTGATTAATTATTGAATTATTATTTAAATATTATATGCGGGGTTCAGGGTCTTACACATTACCCCATTTTTTCGATCGGTTTCAACTAGGAAGACGTATTACGACAATGGACTACGTTATGTGGGTGCAGAAAGAAGAGTTATTTTGGTGATTCGATAATTGCAACAAATGTTAAAATCCCAAGTTTAATTTCTTCAATTTGTAAGGTTGGTGTTTTTATGTTTTAATTTGAGCTACAACAATTTTGAAGATTTAGATTTTTTTTATTTGAATTTTATGGATTTTAAGTTGAAGATGGTAATGGTGAAGATGATTGACATTTGAAGATGAATGTTTACTTTTTGAAGTTTGAACCATGCAAAGTTCAAGGTAGCTTATAAAGTGCATCCATGATTGTTGGGCACCAACATGGTCACTTGCACTTTCAACCATAGATTTAATCATAAGAAATTTACTGAATTCTAAATATATTTTTAAAATCAGGAATTTGTATTTTTTGACAAAATAAATTTGAATCTTAAACAATACAAATTCCATACTTTGATTGTTGAAATATTTTATGTGGATGTGTCTTGATGTGATTTATAGCAAATAAATAAATAAATTTAACTATGATTTTTTTTAACCACATCGAAAGAGTAGATGGTACAGATTTGTTTGGCAAAATAATATAATTCCTTTTCATCAGTTCATCGTCTCATATTTGTAATTGCTTCTCCTTTTCTTTTTGGTAGTAGTCGAAATAACAATAGTCATTAAAAATTGACACACATAAGTAGAGGAATCAAGGTTCGAACTTCTGTCACGATGTTCAACCTAACAATTTTGACATTTTGTCAATTGAGCTTTAACTTGTGGACTGCTTCTCTCTTTTTTCTTTTTTTTTTTCCCCTTTTTAACTGAAAATTTGCTTTTCTTTTTGCATAAATTAGAGTAATAATAGTTTTTTAATCAAGTATATTTTTTAGGAGACATAGTAATAATTGTTAGTTTTTTTTTTTGTTGAGCAAAATTGTTAATGTTGTAAAAATAACAAAACATATATGATGTTAAATTTGTTAGTGTTAATTTTGCCCTAAAACATAGTAATAACATAAATGATGTCTTTGCATTTTCAAAGTTTATTAATAAAAAAAAGTGCTCTTAATCAATTCAGCTTCAACTATAACTTATTAATAGCTTCAACTATAACTTATTAATAACTAGAACTCAGCCACAATTTGTATTATCATTGCATGTTGGTGTTTAATGAAGTACTCCTGCAAGATAATCACACTTGATACATTAAAATCAGTTTTCATATATTTTTAAGCTTATACTTATATGTCTGAATTTGGTCTACCCTGCACGAATCTTAAATAGACCTTTAACTCTTCAACTTCTTTAATCTTTTGACTCAAAGCAGTTGAGTTATCCAATCCTAAATAAACATGATTAACTATGCTAATTACTTTTTAACCGAGATGACCCAGGACTTTTTAACCACACTATTCATATAAATTTTTGTTAAAAAAAAGAAAGAAAAAAAACTATTGCTTTTTTTTTTTTTGCTAGGCAAGGAGAGAGGATAGGTATCAAGAGACACAACACCGACATCCCAACTAGGTTGGCACCGCAGAAAACCTCAATCCTACGCCGCCAAACTCTGAAATTCACATCATCCTTCAGTAGACAATAACATTTTTTTTTGTTTATTTCAAGGTTCATGTATAGATATTGTAAAAAAAAAAACAGTTCAATTATATAATGTTATTTTTTTTTTTTTTTTTTAAAGTATATAATGTTAATATGAATGGTTAGTCATTTTAAGTGAACAAATATAACCACTTCATAAAATTAATAACAATTTGTTTTTCTAACTTCGTATATTTGCTAATGAGACAAGCTTAACCAAATTTAAAACTAAAAAATTTGATCAAAAAACTAAAAACTAAAAAGGAAATAAAAGATGTAAAATATAATATGACTTGCCAGTCCGACTACCCGACCAAGGCATCACTTTAATCACCTGTTCAACCGATTGCATCACCGATTCGACCATTAAACTGGTCGAGTCAAAGATACTCTGAATTTCAATTTTACCTTTCTTTTTGTTTCTATGCTTCATATGTCATCAGTTTACATAAACATATATCATGGAACAGGATGAAAAAGAAAAACAACCTAATCATTGAAGCTACCTCCAGTTCCATTTATGTTGAAGAAAGAATATTTTCAATTCTATAAACCTGCAATCTATCACCCAAACTTATCAGAAAAATCAACTTCCTCGTCACAGACTTTCTTCAAATATATCTTCGTCTTGAGGAAGCATTGGACTATTCTTCGTATGTGAGAAGGTTGTTTGGTTAGTTCCATCATTCATTGAAGACCGAACGACCTGCATATTAATTTAATCTTTTACTCTATGATTTCTAATAAAATCATACATATCTTGTATGCAACACATGCAAATCTCAAAAGTTAAACTTGTACTCACAAACTGTTGCAATACAACCATAAACTTACGAGACATATTTTCGTGTATGGTGCAAGTGTCATGATGGAAGTACTGAAGTACATAAGTTATTTTTGCCTTATGCTAAGCATTTTCACCAAAATGGCAAAATTAACTAAATCAGCATTGGAAAATGCTGCAATCATCTTTGTAACTACTAAGTAAAACTAAAACCTATCATCATTCATGCATGCAACATCATGAATTATTGATTCTAGAGACATTTCATGTCATAAAATCGTTAGTTTTAATGAATCTAAACACTTGATGAATTAATGAAATATGAGAGTTTCTGGCAGGATATAGAATATTGGATAATTAAGAATATTGGTTGATAAATGTAAAATACAAAGTGCAATGAATAAGAGACCAAGTTAAGGCATAGACTTATAAAGCTAACTGAAGCGTAATGTTTTAGGACAATCCAAGAAGAGAAATAACAAAAACTTTTGAAAGATAGTATCATGTAATATTGTTGCTAATAACTTGAGCTCAGATGGTACAAAAGACTAAATACTAACTCCAAGTTTTATGGAAGTAGACAATCTAGGACGCTCTAACAAAATATCACAACAACATTCCAAGATACTGTCTTAAATTCTTACACACACCCTCGAGTTGAAGCTTACTAAACTTCAATATTGTTAAAATATACCCTTTCTAGAGAAAATATAACTCGGCATAATTAAACCCAAAAACATATCAAGAACAAACCACCAAACTCCAACTAAAGAACCAGTTTTAACTTTCATGAATAGCAAGCAAACCAAACTGAAATTGCCGACAAAACGTCGATAACTGCCAGGGTCTTTCAGTGGTTCCCCCTGACCTGGTAGTAACTTGATATTTGGGGTCCTAGTCGTGTTGTTGCATGTTTGGGTTATCAATATTTTGTTACTTTTATTGATGACTTTTCCGGATGAACTAGGATATTTGTAATGAAAAATTGTTAAGAAGTTTTCTAAATCCCAAACCAGAAGACGTCACAGCTTCAACACAAACTGAGACAATATTGAGCTAGTGCAAACAACAGCTCAAACTCAAACCCTCATTTGATGGTGACACAAATTCATAAAATACTGAAACAATATTGGACCGGTGCTACCTGAAGTGGAAGTCCTAACGATACTACAACAGAAGGTGGTGTCGGTAGTGTTGGTGGCATCACGATTTTTAACCAAATTTGAATGATAAACTGAGGTTTGAAAATAATTGTGGGGCAGCCAAAGTGCCCACACCATGCTACACAGATAGCCACATGAAAATTATACAACAGGGAGAATATAAATACAAGAGCCAAAGTAAAACCATTGTTGGAGAGTCGCAAACAAACCAAAAGCAAAACCACCCAACAACACATATACAACCATTGGGAGCTGACGAGAAGCAGAAAACATAACTACTAGAGGCTAAACACCAACCAATTGATGAGTAGAAGCACATGGACTTCAAGCATCAGGAACCGGCGGTTGAAGCAAACATGTGACCACCGAAACAAAGGTAAAAAGTGTCCAAAAAAAAAATAGAGCAAAAGCAACATAAACACTAAGAGGGTGACTTCAAAATGAATTATGAAGACAACTGTTGTTACAGTTCCAACTTCTAAACATTCAAGAACTGGGCAGCAAAATACTGACGGGCAGGTCATTGAAGATCGTACCACTAGGATCCCATGTTGAAGTTGTGGATTTTTTTATAAAATAAGAAGGTGAATAATAAATACTTTGGAAATGACATTATGTATATTATTGATAATAAATTTATACTTATATAATACAAAAGACTAAACACTAAGCCCCTATTTATAGATATAAAAGACTCCTAATCCTAAATAAATAGATGAAGCAGGAAGCAAATCATAATAATAGGTAAAAATAAACTACTCTTAGGAGATAGTCCCAGATACTCTGTCATTAAGATAACTACGATTCTCTAACATAATATATTATCAAGATATTTTCTTATGTTCTAGAAATTATCTCCTAGAATTTAGTTTCCATAATACTTAGTTATTATTATGATTTGTTTCCTAATTTTCTATTTATTTAGGATTAGGAGTCTTGTACCTCTATAAATAGAGGTTAGCGTTTAGCGTTTTGTAGCATATAGCAGGATTAGATCATCCTACCTTTTCAACTTCTTCTAGAAGATGTGTGTTCTCCTTCAAGTACTGCAATGTTTTCTCTCTTCCTTGTCCTAACCTGTTTCAAGACAGATTTGGATGATCAACATTAAGACATTGTAACTCAAATACAAAGAGAATCCGCCCACCATTGAGACACAAACAATGGGAAAGGCAAAGAAGGATGAGAAAAGATGACAAAAGAGATAAACAGAATAAAAAAGAAACACGGAAGGCAGGAGGCGTCATCATAATGAAAAGAATGTCATGTAAAACACAAAAGCATGTAGAATCAAATGGAAAGTGTTGAAATGTAAACAGTGTCTAGGTTCATTGCATATATGCCAACTACATCATGCAACTACAATAATTAGAAATGCTGTGGTACTTGTATTTATAATTTTACCTATCTAATTTGATCTCTGCTATATGGTTACACCACAGATTTATTATCATAATTGAAATCTGAATCTTATATTGTCCGTCTTTCTCTTTACAAGTCTAATTTTATTTCAAGCTATTGCCTATGAACCAATGAATGATTACTGTAATTGAACATTTGTCATTTAAAACTTTTTCTGCCACAGACTGATTATAAAACTGCATAATTTAATTTACTTCCAAATCAATTTTACAGTAGCTCAACTAAATTTTCCTTCACAAATCCCAGTGTTGGAGGATGTAAAACACAAAGCAGAATAATCAAAGAGTTTATCAAATGTATAAATATTAAGCGTCCAAGAGTTTTCAGTCAATACCGATGGTCCCCATAACTGTACCAAGAGCCCTTCTTTAAGACAATATTCATCATTTCTGCACAATCTAAAATGCAACCCTGCATTCAAAATGAAAATTCAAAATAATGGTATTCAATAAATGTTAAAGATAATTTTATGCTCCAACACTTACCAGCTTATTGACTCCCTCTCCAAATGAAATATCGAATTCGGCTACTTTGTAAGGTCTTGACACCTAAAACAACTTCTCAAGTTAATTACCTCCACAATAAAAAAAAATTAAGACAACGAAGAATACAACAATTATATCTGATTCCGATAGATGTAAATAATATTCCGGTATCTTGATTAATCTTCAGAACAATCTAGACAAGAATGGATAATCTGCTAAGGGTGAGTTATTCAATATTTAGATCCCTTGTTTTTGTTAGAATATAAACATTAGTCTCTGTTGTAATATAGACTCAAGTAAGTTTAGTGTAAATGAGTCTCTTAGGATAAGCTTGCCTTATAAGAAGTAGCAGCTATCACTTAGTCTCAGCTACTATATATACATGTAATCATCTCTATAATCAATACAACAAAATATTATCATTTTCCAAATTCAGTTTTCCCTCTCTTCTCTTTCTCTCTCCTCTAACTACTTTCTCTCTCTTCTAACCAACTCAAGCTTCTCAAACTCATCAATGGAGTTTCTCCATTTCTATTAGTTTTAGCTTTTGAAAATGTGATTTCAAGGTTGCATAAAAGGTGATTTATTTTTTTAGAGTTTACATAAAACTGGCATAAGCTATTTTTTGTTCGGTTACAATTACATAAGTACCCTAAAATCTTTTCAAAATAATCGGATTCTCAACCAATTCATTTTTTTTGTCAAAAGTGATTTTTTCAATAGAAAGAAGCTGAAACAACAAGGCTTCTAATTTGTTTCCTTATTTAATAAACATAAACAATCTAGTACAATGTGAGGTTAATTTGACTCCTCTAAAATGAGGACACCCCCTTTAGAGGATAAAGTACAAAAATAACAATTGATTGAAAATTCAACAGTTGAGCATGTGATCAAATGCACGTTCTTGTATAATAACCCGAGATAGTCAAAATCTCAACAGTCGTAATTTGTTTGTCTCGTCTCATGCCAAATGACTATATGTTTGTCTCGCTACCAATTCCAAGTTGGTCATCGGTCATCTCTCCAAGTCTCTGGTAGTTCTGTCATCCAACAAACATCAAGACTGAGTCATCTGCACCAGCCACAGATGAACTCTCTTAATTTGGTTGTTTCGGTGGTCCCATCATCCAACCGACGTCATGGCTAAGCCTCCGACAGAACCACAAAAAAAAAAAGTGTGACCTCTACCACATTTAAGTTGGTTACTTCAGGCTAAGACAATGTCTAGCCCAATATCATTTTTGTTTGGTTTGAATGATATTTGTTAAAATCAGCAATGGTTTCTTCAGTTGGTTATGGCCACCTCTTTTGAAGGTATATGTCTAACAAGCTTAAAAGCCTTTAAGTTTTAGCTTGAAAGGTCTATTAAAATATGAATAAATATCTTAAAATGTCTTAGACTTTAAGACAAAAACAATCAAAAACAAAAACAAAAAACAATCAAAACCTATGAGCTCATTTATTGTTTTAACTTTTTGAATGTTTTTACACATATACCCCTTATGGAAAATTGTGAGACATTAAATGCACCCGGTAATATTAAAAAGACAACATGCTACATCAGGTTAAAATAGTAATTCAAACAATAAATACATCTTAAAAGTTGTAACATTTTCTTATAAATTGGACCAAAAATTCTCTTATAAATAGTACCAGAGGGAGTATATTATAGTATCTTGGATTATCATTAGTTTCTACACTACTAATTTTTATCATAATTTATTTCCTAATTTTACTATTTACTTAGAATTAGGAGACTTATATACCTATAAATAGGAGTTAGTGTTACCAACACACCCCCTAACGCTCGGGGCGGGATTTCCAAAACACCCCCTCACGCTCGGACCCAATGGGCATGAAGTGTGGCAATGCTGAATCCGAACAGTGGATCTTGAATAGGCTCTGATACCATGTTGAATAAAGAGAGAAAAGAGAGACATATGATGAAAACTGTGTGTCTTAATAGCACAACGGAAGGTTTATTATATAGGAGTTAAGTAGCTTAGAGACTAAGCTAGGATATATTTACATAATGACTATTCTACATAATATTCTATCCTAAGTAACTTAGAGAGTAAGCTAAAATATATTTACAACGTAAATATAATTATTTACTAGTTATTTAAATATTAACAAGGTTAATTATCAAACGTCATTTACCATAATTATTTTTATTCTTCTATTTCTTTTATCTAAAACCCATAATTTCAACATAGTATCAGAGGGTGGTACCATCCTCCATGACATGTGGTATCATTATTTTGTTGCCAAGTTCTGGAAAGTTAGGGACTGAGGAATCAATTCTTCTCCGGACTAAATGTTGTAACGGCTAGTTATGGTTTTAGGCCTATAAATAAGTTTATAAGGTGGGGATTTCCACTCACCAATAAACCCGAGTCCATGCCTTACTACAAGTTTTATAAATTTCAAATTTGACATAAAAGTTCGTGAATAATGAAAAAAACAACACAAAAGAAAAAATTTCAGATATATAAATATTGTGGCTACCTTGCTCTTTTGCACTCTTACACGAACTTTAAGGCCAACTTCTTCATCTCCTTTGGCCTAAACGGAAATCAAAATGCAGAGTAGTTCTTCAAATTAAACAATTTTGATATTATAATCAAAAGATATTAGGAACAAATGATCATTTGAATGTAAAAAGTGCTGATATTTTGGAGTAAAAAGGCAAATTAGTAACAGAAAGGTTTAAGATAATATATAACAGTGCCATGAAAAAGCCATGGTACTTACAGACTTTATCTTCCCTATAGAACGAATTTCTAGTCGAACTGATGCAAAAAACTTCAAGGCAATTCCACCACTTGTCACTTCTGGATTTCCATAATAGACACCAATCTAGAAAAGTAAAGAGAAATACAAACCATATAACAGAAATAAGAGATTTAACTGTGGCATATATCATTGAACTCGTGATTAAGCAATTACTAATAGATGGTGCTCATAATTAAACGCATGCAATCTTCAATTACAAGTACCTTATATCTTATTTGGTTCAAAAATATAAGAGTACAACCAGCTTTAGAGGCATTTCCAGACATCTTACGCAAAGCTTGGCTCATAAGACGAGCCTGTAATCCCATTTGTTGCATTCCAATCTCTCCCTATACATTTATATAAAAAATATGGTTAAAAAAATGCAATCTCCTAAATTACATAATAAAAGTACCTAAAACAAACAAAGAAAGACAGATGTTCACTTCAACTTCTGCTCGGGGAGTGAGAGCTGAGACGGAGTCCACGCAAATAAGATCTATGGCGCCAGATCTACACATACGATCTGCGACTACAATATGCAAAGTTCAATCAATTCACAGACACCATACAGCACCCTGATAATGCAATATGGGCACCACCAAAATTATCTTATCCATTCCAACACAACCACAAGTCAAAGGTATTACTCTCAAGAGCCATCTCTCCATGATCTGGTTGGCACACGATTAAATTTTCTACATCCACTCCTACCGCTTTAGAATATGCTGGATCAAAAGCATGCTCTGCATCAACAAGCATTGCATTGCCTCCTAATTTCTGCACAACATAAACAAAATTGCACAATGATTTCAAATACATACTTCGAATAATTGATAATTATCATCAGGAATTAGTGATTGGAAAAACTCCAGACGAATTACCTGTACTTCTGCAATAGCGTGAAGTGCTAGGGTGGTCTTCCCACTGCTTTCTGGTCCAAATATCTGGAAACAGATATAGCAGATAATGTCGGCTTCCCATTGAAGTATAAATAAGTAGAGGATAAAAAAACAATAGAATCAACAGTTCTATCACAGAATCAAAAATAAATGGAATTGGGACATCTTTAATGATTAGATGAATGTTTGGATTTGAAATTAATTTGGCAAAATCAGTGTGCCACCATGATTTTTTCAAACTCACTGTTATTCCAAACTTCCCCTAAAATCATTTTGCTTAGAAGGTTTGTTTTTAGATCCTAACAAACTACTGTTACATATTCTAATAAAGCTTAAGCACAATATATACTATACTCGACCAAGAACCCAGAAAATGTAAATAAGTTCACCAAAGGAAATGAATGACAACATGAAGCCTAAATTCAATACCTCTACAATTCTTCCTTTTGGAAGACCACCACCTAAAGCAAAGTCTAAAGCCAAACATCCACTGGGAAAAGTTTCACTGCAACATTCCAGACAATAGAAAACCTGTCATGTTATGCGCTCTAATTCACAGAAAACAATGACAGCATAAAGTCATGTTTTTCAAACTATATAAAACAGTTTGGTTGATGATGCATAGGCAAGACAAATGATAGAGAATGTGAAGAAGATACATACACTAATGCTCCACCAGCACTGCCCAATCTTGTAACACTGCCTTTTCCGAAAGAGCTGTTTATATCATTCATTGCTGCTTCCAGTGCCTTTTGCTAGAAAAGAAATTCAATTGTCAAACCAAATATTCTTCTACATTAGTAATATCCCATTAACAATGTAACAAATAACCTACTATATTTATTGGCATACTGACATCCTATTTTCAATAGAACAATTGTCTAAAACCATTTCATAACAAACATTGTACTATATATTCTAAAAGCTAACAAAATAACTGAATCCAGTAGAGCAATAATTAAAATTAAAATTTGAAACAATATATGTCCGTGAACACTAATATGCAGAGGGAAAAACAAAAGATGATATGGTGAGATTTTTGTATAAATTACGATTAGAAACGACGTAAATATAAGAGATGATAGCATTACGTATATAGAACCAAATTGATCCAAAAAAAAATTAAATATATAGAGCCAAAAAATTATCATATGCACATATAATGTTTCTCACTCATTAATCTTCTAGTGTATTGTGTCTTTTTTCCAAGTGGAAATATGTAATCATATGACAGAAGGACCATATTGATCAACCAAATTCTATAACAAACAACAAATAATGAAGGGACCAAAGTTTACATTTAGACAAAATTTTAATAAGCGGGGTGTTACTAAAGAGATAAGAAATTCTCAAAACAAAAACAAGAACAGAAAACAGCTACCAAAGCCCTTTTCTACTAGGTAAAGTCAACTACATCGATTAAACGACACCAACATTTTCTGTCATGGATGATGTATATAGGTCGACATTTTAATTCTAGATCTCTCTTGATGGTTGACATAGTTTTCTTCGATCTTCCTCTTGCTCTAAGTATTTGACTATCCTTCGCCTTGTCTATCCTCCATAGTGACCCTTCTAAGATGATTGGGCATACATGTGCAAACCATCTACGACAAAACTCTACCATTTTCTCTATATGATGAGAACTATCCCAACTTTCTTTCAAATAACGACATTCCTAATCTGCCATTAAAAAAACGACACTCCTAATTTCATCTTGTCTTATGTGGCCATTCATCCAATCCAACATAGCAGTATCAGCTCCACAACATTAACCTTCCTTCTTTTTTATCGCCTAGCATTGAATATCATACAACAACGAAAGGCTTACATCTAGAAAAAAAGGGCAGCCCGATGCACTAAAGAATGACAAATTAAAAATTTGGGGTTAAAACAGCTAAGCAATTCTTCAATGATATGTTTGCAAGAGCGGATTTCCTTCCTGTTGAGTAAGTAAAATGTGAACAATAAACAAACTTTCCGATTAACAATTGATCCCTGTTAGTTTCATTGTTCCCTAACAGACAGAAGTGTCGCATAATACTCTGAATTCTACTAGGAACCCAAACACAAATCTTAAGAAAGAGATAGGTATAGAGTAATAGCAGAGAAAGAATATTGCATGAGTGATGCAATGCAACCTCCTAAACAAGCACACTTCTCATGATCTGTTAATTTTACTCAAACCCTTCCAAAAATTATGTCATAAGATAGAATCAATTTATATCATATATCTTTAAATGTATACCCACCAACTGATAAAATGTTTAGAGAGAATAATCATTGTCCTATTTATTATAGAAAAGGATAAAAACTGTTCCAAGACTTAATCTTCAGTCCAATTCAGATCCTGGCATCTGAGACTGATTTAAGTATCGCATTCTCGAAAGAGAATGATCAACTTCACATTCCACAAGTCAGAATACTATCTATACGAGAAAGTGAATTACGCACACTCCTCCTACCATCAATTCGAGAAAAAGAAACATGAACAACAACATATAAAACCATGCCATTTTCTTGTGTTGTTAACGCTAATTCCACAATCCACATCCAAACTAGTAAAACTGTTAGGTTAGTAGTTCAATTGAGAATGCCACAAAATGCAAACATAGCATTGTCTCAACACGTTTAATGCCTAATTCCACATTCCACGTTCAATATAGTAAAAGCTTCTCAGTTGGTTCAATGGAAAATGCCACAAAATGCAGACATAAGTACAAAACATTGTTGCAAACACTATAACTTAAGGAAAACAACCTACCAGAATAAAAAAAAAAAAAGGTTTTTGGTCCCTGCAAAATTTTTTGTTTTTGAAAATAGTCCCTGACCCCACTTTTGTGATGATTTGCATACGTGGCACATTATAACTGAACCAGTTTTGTAGTTTTTGATCCCTGCAAGGCATATTTGCAGGGACTAAAATCATATTTTAGCCTAAAAAAAAAAAACTCTTTCATAGTAACAACACCGAGACAATAAAATCCTACGAAGCACTATCGCTCATAATTGATGAAAATGACATCATTAAACTAACTTAAATGTAATCACCATGTGACAGACATTGATACATGTTAGACACCGGACACGTCTTCGATAAGAAGTGTCTGATAAAAACACAATAATGTTATATGAAAGTGAACCCTTTCTCATAGAAAAGTGAATAACCAACAAAAAACTGTTCTTATTCAATTCAACTACAAAAATAAACAGAAAAGAAACAATTGTGAAGTAAAATTGAAGGTAAATAATAAACGCAGAAAAGGGGGTAATACATACCCTATCAACAAAACGAGCGTCAAAATCAGCAGAAAGAGAACCATTGAGTTCGCATTGAATCTTGACATGTTTAGAAGAAGAAGAAGCAAAGAGAGGAGGCAAAGAGTGAAACTTCTTGATAGGATGAAATAGAAGAGAAGAAGAAGAGGGTGGTTTCAAAATGAAAGTGTGGGGTTTAGGAGTAAAAAACACAAAATCCATTTTTCAAAATAACAAGATAGATTAAACAAACACTCTTGTGAGTATTAGTATAATGTAGTATTTCAGAACAAGAGAGTAACTTAACAGACAGAGATTGTGTTGTGTTGTGTTGTGTTGTGTTGTGGGTGAAAGAAACAGGTCAAGACAGAATATGCTTCTCTTTCATTTCATTATATAAACCATCGATTTTTAACATAAATAAACTCTTTTTTTTTTACTCTAAAATAAATAAATTTATTCCTTTTTATTAACAAAAAATTTATATAAATCCATCTGGTTTCGGGCCAGTCTAATGCGTTTGTAGGCTTAAAGTGAAAGACAGTTGCTTTTCCGACATTCAAAACTTCATAATAATACATGGAAATGACTTTTTTGCCTCTGACGGTAGTTAACTACGTTTAGGATCCGACAGCAGTTAACTATCCATTTTTCTTCGGCGCAAACTCAAAAGTCGCAACCTTGAACTGTGATCCATGAATTCGTAGAGTGTTAGAAGAAGAAAGGGCAGACAACAAAGGTTAGTGATTTGTGGAAATAAGGAATAAGGAATTGGCTTATTTATCAAATCATAGTAGCTAGCATGTTATGAATAAGGAACAAGAAATAAGGAATAACCGAAGAAATGAATTGTAAACAGAAAAGCAATTTTCCAGCGGTAGTTAACTACCGTTGGGTTCAGCGGCAGTTAACTGCTCCCAGTTTGCCCAACGGTGGTTAACTGCTGCTAGGGGCTTTTTAGTAAATTACTTGTATCAATAGGAAGTATTCCATGACAAAAAAGCAATTTTCAAAGTGAAATATAAGACATTTTAAGTGTGGTGATAAAGAAACATAAAAATAAAAAACATTAAATATGTAATCTTATTTGAAGCATGTCAAAACACTAAGGACCCGTTTGTTTTAAATTTAAAAAAAAAAAATGGATTTTTTGGAAATTTATTCAAAAATAGAAGAAATAATTTTAAACTCATTTGGTATAATTTTTTTTTTTTTTGAAAGAACTCATTTGGTATAAGTTAAAAAAGAGATTTTGACATTCACTAACTTAAATATTAATTGTTTGAGATTTTACATAGTAAAAATTGCATATTTTTTTAAAATGACATCTTTCAAAAATGATTTTTATGAAAATCAATTTGAATTAGCTTTTTTTTATAGAGATTTTTTTGAAAATTTTAGTATCAAAAAAATTATAACAAAATGATGAAATACTTAGAATGACATTTTAAGATAATCTATTCAAACGAACTTTTCATTTGAAGCTTTCCTTGAAAATTTCTTTGTTAAAAAAATTATAACAAAAACATGTTACATTACAAAAATCTATTTAAAAAAAAAAAAAAAACTTATAACAAAACGACCCTAAATATTAGTATCGCTCGCAGTCAGAACTTGACTCGCTCATTAGATTGTGAGTCTAACTCCTTCCGTTAGACTCAATCTCATTAGGGTAAGAACTTTTCTAAAAAAAGTTATTTCATTTTGTAAATAATATTTAATATACACATTATTTACCAAATGTTAAATTTTGAAACAACAAATTAATATTGAATTCTAACACAAATGTTTACTTTTCAATATTTTGGTTGCAAACAACCTATCTTAATAGATTTATAAGAACTAACATTATATTAATAGAAATCTGAAGAAAAAAAAGGAATTTAAGATATGTATGACTAATATAATAGCTACATTTGAAATCAAATTTGTTATGCTATATGAACTACAAGTCTACAACTCTTCATTTACCAAGTATCAGTCAAGTTGCAAAAAAATGTTTAAAGAATTTGACTTACGAAAATATATTTAAAACGAAAAAGATTTGCAGACCAAATACAAGACTTAAAAAATTGGGGGTGTAAAGCCCTTGCTTTAGTCCCAGCTCCCTTAGGTCGGTCATGCGTGGTTTAGCTCAGGTGGTATAGACATTTTTAATATATACAAAATTTCTAGGCTAAATTGTATTTTTCGTCCCTTAACTATTTAGGAGTATCGCTTTAGTCCATTAATTAAAATTTGATTTATTTTGGCCCCTTAACTTCTCTCCGCTACACATTTTGGTCCTTTATGTAACAATCAGTTTTCCCAACTTGAAATTTTTTACATAATAATCAGAGTAATCAACTTAAACAGGATGTCATACTACTTTAAAAGATAAATAGAGTAGAATTACTATTTATTTAAACATATTTCATCAATAATTCAAATTACATTTGCAGCGGAAAAACATTTCATTATTCAACAAAATGGCACTACGACCTCAACATAAACAACTTATTAAAATTTCATTATAGGTGGTTCATCAACATAATTCATAAATATACGTAACAAATGAAAAACAATGCAAAGATCCTCATCTCGTCGTTACGTATCAGAGCGACCCTGAGACGACGCGTGAGAGAGTCAACTCACATCAACAGTTAATTCTGGTTATCTGCACGTTACCCACGTAGAGGCAACATTCAAACAGAAGGGGTGAGATTTCACAGTCAATAATAATAAGCATATAATTCTTTAAAAGAATTTAACAACACATAACAACATCTATAAACAATAATTTAAGTTAGAGAATTTATCAACACAATGCAACAACAAATCATCATCAACAATGGTTCACATATTTCTCAATAACAACTCATTAATTATTTCGACAACTTGACGACACGACGACAACACCGACAACTCGACATCAACGACAATGCAACGACAACAACATCAACTTGACAATGCAACGACAACGACTTAAACATGCATGTGGTACCAATCAGGGCATCAAGCCCCCAACTTATAGAGCATAAAAGGGCTCACATGGCATCAAACTCCCAACTTATAGAGCACAAAAGGGCTCACAGGGCATCAAGCCCTCACCTTAATATGAATGATTATACATCCAACAGGGCATCAAGCCCTCAACTTTAATGAGTATGCAAGGACTCAGCAACCAACAACTTTAACAACTTGCAACTTAGACAACTTCAAACTTAGACAACTTCAACAACTTAGACAACTTGCAGCTTAACGATATTAGCACAACAACAGTAACAACGACTTCGCATCATAATATCATAATTCATCAATTATAAACAACATCATATTTATCAACATATACCTTCATATAATACTTCATCAATCATGAACAACATAATACAACACCATATTCATCAACATATACATTCATATAATACTTCATCAATCATGAACAACATCATATTCATCAACATATACATTCATATAATAATTCATCAATTAAAGATATTCACGTCAAACCAAGATAAATTCATCACAAAATATGTTAAATACTCTTAAACACCTTAATTGAACTCATAGTGCAAAAGCTTTGAAGTTTGGAGACAATCCATAAATTTTGGGTTGACCTAGAAATAGTTATGCAGAATTTTCATAAAATTTCACTAAGACCTCTTGGAGTATTTTGATCATATCTCAAAACCCAAAAATCATTTTCAAGCCAAACCAAAGCCACTAGAATGCTAACACAATTATCTACAACTTTCATGTTTACACCAAAGGTCAATTCAAAACAGAAACGTGTGAAAAAGACGGAAGAACATAAAACAGGACGTGTTGTCAGAGAGCAATTCGCCCCGGCGAGTAAATCCACTCGCCTGGCGAGTTATGACAGATAGCTCTCGGGAAAACTCCATTTTTCACCCAAAATTCCAATTTTAACTTCCCTATTCCCAAATTTGATCCCAAAACTTGCCTAATCATTTCAATACATGTTAAGGCACTCAAAACCATATAAAACATGACCAAAAACATTATTTCAACAAAAATCACTATTTGACGCATTTTTCATAAAAGTTCTCAAGAACAACAAAAGTTCACTTCAAGCTCTGTGGTTAAGATTATCCAAGGTTTCAATCATCAAAAACAACATCTCATAATAAAAACAACAACAATCAGAAGTAAATTCATCAACAACAACATTATACTTCACCAATTTTGAGAAAAAACACAAGTATACATATATACATAACTTGAGCATATAATTTCATCATCAACAACTTAATTAACATCAAATTCACGTACCCAAACATTGCATCAAAACATAAGCACAAATTTCACCAATTAAATCCACAATAATCACTTTATACAAATAGGCACTTATGGGTAGAAGTATAAAAAGAGATTATACAAAAGATTATGAATGAAATCTAACCCTAATTTCTATAACATCAAAACTAACAACAACTACAAGGTTAAACCCTTTTTAAGAATTATACAACTCATTATTAGAGAAATCTAGTCCCACCCTTACCTTAAGTTAGATGATCGCAAGGTTCTACCGCTTTCTCTTCTCCGACTCTTCTCTTCTCTTCTCTTGGTTTCTCCCTTTTCTCCCTAATTTCTCACACCTCAATATTCTATTTTAATATATATATATATATATATATATATATATATATATATATATATATAACAATAGAGAGAGAAAAAGGATGAGAGAGAATAAAAGTACAATGAGAGTATGAGAGAGGGTTGTCACAAAAATTGTTAAAAAATGGATGTTCAAATATCATTACTATATATATATATATATATATATATATATATATATATATATATAATATTTCTACACCAAATAACAAATATATCTCTACACCAAATAACAAATATATTTCTACACAAAATAACAAATATATTTCTACACCGGATAACATATATATTTCTACAAAAAATAACAAATATATTTCTACGCCAGATAACATATATATTATACTAATAAATAACAACATATAACATAACAAAATATCACTCATCAAAATAAATCGACTAAATTATAAAAAGACATCTAAACTCAATAAAATAAATAAATAATAAAATAGGCCGTTACACTTTCCGTTAGTTTTAATTCAAAAACATTAGATTTTCTTTATTTTATTCTGGGATTCTTGTTGTTGAAGGTTGATGGAGATGATATGAAGATGAAAAAGAGGAGAAGAAGATGAAGACAACGTAACGTTTTTGAATTAAAGCTAACGGAAATGACCAAAATATGTAACAAAGAGAAGTTAAGGGACCAAAATAAATCGAATTTTAATTAAGGGACCAAAGCGATACTACGTAAATAGTTAAAAGACTAAAAATGTAATTTAGCCAAATTTCTACCAAGAGATAATGCATTAATTTAAGACTGGGAAGACTTTAGAACACTTAAGAAAACAAAATTTTTGTATTTTTTTTAACAAACTAAAGTGAAACTTACATTAACGAAACACTCTTTTGACTAGCACAAGGAGTTCTAGAACAGAGAACAAACAAAGTTTACAGAGTTCACCAATAATGTACAAGTACTGAAAAACAAAATTACATGGCAATACCCAATTATCTAGAATGAATAGGCGTAGATCCAAACCTTCTAGAAGACGACGTAAGGGTATTTGTGTGAATTGTTCTCTCTCTGTTATATATCCTCACAACCACACCATCAGTCGTCGTCGTTCTCATCCGTCACCCCCGGCGATGAGGTTGAACTCATGCAAGGCTGAAGAGAACAGAAGCGAATCCACAATGCCGGTGACCTGTGGAATACAGGTACTAGGCAACAGTGAAATATATATGTATGGTGTAACAATGGTCCACAATCGAGTACATGTCTATTGTTGATGATAATCAAACAATTTACTATGTGAATGAATGCCTTTACCCCAACACGAAGGTGTGTATGTGAATTTCCTTCATCTTTCCTAGTTCTTTCCTTAGATCTTTTGAGTAAGCTTGAAGGTAACTTCTCTACATTTCATTAATTTTTAGTAACATTGTTGACCAATATTAATACAATCTCCTACACACAACATCAAAATATAGTTGAATCATATAGTTGTTGTGTTGAAGGAGATCACGCGATTTTGGTCTGCAGTTACATCGACAACAACAGTAGCCTTGCACATACCCTTCTAGGTAAATGCATTATCATTTTTTTGGTAAAGTTTTCTCGGAGACAATGGACATGTATTTATCAGAACTTAATGACGCTCAACCACACATTGCAGGTTGAAATATCTACTTTGATTGGCAAATGTAGGATATGTATTGGCATTGCAAGTGGGCTTGCGTTTCTCCACGAGGAAGTACAACCGCATATTGTTCACGGGGAACTAACCAGTACCAATATTCTCCTTGACAAAGACCTTACACCTAAGATTTCAGATGTTGGTCTATCAAAACTTATATCCGTGACTCGTGTTATCATCACCGCGTAAGTGTTTTAATTTAGAGCCGGTACAAAATTTCGAAGCATTTATGAGTTGCTTTGGATATTCTTTCCATTTATTCATTCATTGATTTCCTTATTGATTCGTATATGAGGATGAGGAAAGCATTTTTCACCAATTATGTATATCAAGAATTCAATGATGTGTGTTTTTATTTTAGGTCTGTATATGCACCAGAGGTTATCATGACACATGAATCAGATGTTTACAGTTATGGGATCCTTCTTGTGGAGATAGTTGGTGGGAGATATATCCAATCTATTGTAGAGCAAGTATGTGTGTCCTTACAAGTGTCTTTATCCTCTTTTTTACCGTGATGATCATATTCAACATACAAAAGTGTGTGTTAGAACTTGTAATATTTTAAATTTCAAAATGATATATAAAATTGTTTGACATGTTAAAGCATTCATATGTTGTAGATGAAGTAAGCTCTCACTGAATCAAATAGGCACTAAAATAAAATTACACCTGCACTTCTGCATTATATCTTGAAACACACCCGACTAATTTCACTTTTATTTTGAACCAATAAATTGAGATACGAAAACATAATTCTTAGTATCAATCACTTATTCATTGCATTAATCTTGAATCATAGCATTATCGTATTTTTAGACCATAGCTCTTATTGTAGATTATGTTCTTATTACAGACATGGGAGCATTATAAGCAAAAGAAATTGGTGGAGTTGATAGACATATCACTAAACAAGGAGTTGTGTGTGGAGGAGGCTTGTAAATATCTGAAGATTGCCTTGCTTTGCATTCAGGATTGATCCTAAGCTCCGGCCAACCATGTCTTCTGCGATCAAGATGCTCACCGGAGAAATAGATATCGACGAAAGTAAGATAACAAAACCAGTACGTATGGGAAGCAAATATGCAGCAATAATTTTTCTTTGACAATAATTACGCAGAAATTTTTTATGACTAGAATCATGATAGTGAGTGGGAATATGTTACTGATTAGAATCACTAAATCAACCTTGTTAAGGGTTTTAGTTTTTAAACTTTTGAAATTTTAAGCTCTGTTCCCTTGGTCCATTCATTTCTCTCTTTTGATTGCCATTTTATTTTAATTTTACCTATTTGTTTATTGGTGTTGGATTAATCTCATAGCAGAGAATAGCACAGTAGACACCACAGTCGAAGATCCTAATCCGTCTTATTTCATGTAAATTTGTTGACTACTCCACGATTTTGTGTTAAATTTATTGGGTACGATGAAATAGGAAGTTTTGTGAAATCTTGTAAATATTTCGACAATGGTTACAATTAGATAGTAATTTTTAACATCTTATCATTTTTTTATATCGAAATAGCGTCATGATATGGCTAACTTGGTCAATGAACAAGACTCCAATAAGGAGTCCAACAATTCAGATGCTCATGTGCGTGCTTAATAACAAAAATTATGAAATTGATGTGGATAGCGATCCAATGTTACAGAACCCTAAGCCTCAGTTGAATGCTACTCACTTCTAAAGGATTATCTAACCAGTTTGAGAATACAAAATCAGATGCCATATCCCTCTTGCTAATTAGCCAACTCCATGATAGAGCTTGAATCTTGGCCTTTAGACTTGTAAAATCTGCCATGACCCCTATGAAAACTGTTGCATTCCTCAACAGTCAAATGTTCCAGAACGTAGCTAGCCAAATCAAGAAGCGAGTTTTCCGGTATGCCTTTCCCTTCAGCTGCTGTCCATGTTGTAGAAAGTGTTCCGTGCTCACAATGTCTTCATGAATAATGATTCCCATCCATTCATGTATCTCTTTTCACAAATCAGCATGCCTGCAAGAAAAGAATAAATGAGAGCTTGATTCTACATGTTCTGAGAAGAATACGCAAGTAGCGGTTTGTGAATCATCAAGAATTCCTCGATGCATAAGTGCCGATTTGATTGGGAGTCTGTCCAAGAAAATTCTCCACCCGAACACGTTGATCTTTGATGGGGCACCATTCTTCCACAGTTTGTTAATCACTTTCTTTTGGCTTACTTCTAGTGAAGAAGAAGACGCAGACTTCTGCAGAATTTCGTAGCATGTTTTGACTGAAAAACCTATGATTCTGTTTGGAATCCAACTCCTCGAATCTGCAAACTACTTCGATGGTGTTATTCCTTGTAACACTGCTTTCGAATCTGTTAATTCCTGCACAACTGTTATATCGTTGTTGACGGCCCGGCTCAAATTCCACCTCCATGATTTGTTTTGCCAAATTCCATTGTCCGCAACCGTTGAAAATTCTGCAGAATGGTTCGTTACCTAACCATTTGTCCTTCCAAAAATCTATCTACTACTTATTCACATCCCCCCTCAATTTCAGCCCCGATAATAAAATCGGTCAGGGTAGTTTTAGTTCTGTTAGAGGGTAGTTTTAAGCAGGGGCGGATCTTCTCAAGGACGGAGCCATAGCATCCCCCAGATTTACATATGTATAGTATTATGCCTAAACATACAACAAATTCTTAGTGGTTGCAGTGGGAAGGGGGTGCCTCAGTATGCCTAAGGTCGTGTGTTCGACCCTATATATTAGTAGTCTTTGCTCCAAAAGAATTGCCTGTAACATAAGCAGGGGCGGATCTTCTCAAGGACAGGCAGGGGTCATGGCATCCCCCAAATTTACTATATGTATAGTATTATACCTAAACATACAATAAATTCTTAGTGGTTGTAGTGGAAGGGGGTGCCTCAGTATGCCTAAGGTCGTGCGTTCCACCCTTTATAATTGTCATTTTTATATATTTCTTATGTATTTTTAATCTTTTATCCAAAAAAAGCTTCCCATGGGGACTTGAGCCCATACCAACCACGCATGTTCTCAACAAATCAAACCACCAAAGCACTTAACTTGCTATTACCTGAATCATTTTAATATATATTCCATAATAGTTCGGTACCTCCAAGAAAATAAGTCAAGATCCGCCACTGGTTTTAAGGTAACCAAAAAACTTTCAAATATTTCTTTCATCACTATATCACTTGTTTTTATCATTGACAATATTATGGCGATTATCAGGGAATGCTAAAAAAGTGGGAAGATAGCAGCTATAAAAGTCCTTTCATTTCCACAAGTGATTTTTTATTTTTTTTTAAGGAATTTCCACAAGTGATTATCGCCTGGAACCGAGGCACTTTTTGGGTGAGATTAGTGTCATTAAAGCTGTCACGCGGGAGCAATTTCTAAAAACCTTAATCTAATTAAGCCAAATTAAGAAGAGAATCAACTAAAAAGGAAATGAAATCATTTCATGAAATAATTTTGCCAATTAATTTTAATCAATTTTAATGGATAATTAATTTTCTTCCTTTTTCTAAATCCATTGCACATCTATAATCCATAAATACCCTGCATTGTGAATGAAAAAAGAAGACCAAAAAATTAAGAGGGCAAAGAGAAGCCTATTTTTTAACTCACCGGAGAACGGTATGTTTTCTGCATGCTTTATTTTTTTCTTCATTTGTCTATTTGTCAATTCCTTTTTTTTTTTTTTGGTTCTATAGTAAAAAAAAACTAGGGTTTAAGTTTGTATATGGTTTTTCCTGATCTATGAAGCACCAAAATAGACACGGTTGTTGGACATGACACGGACATCAATACATCGATATGGATAATAATTAAAAGAAAAACATAATTCAGTATAATCATAGGTGTCATGTCGAATACCTATATTTGACATCGAAACACACCTAATCTGAGGAGTGTATGTATTTCATAGTCTCATATTCATTTAATTGTTTTATGTTGCACATACCATTCTTTTTTTAGGGGAAACCATTTTTATTTTTAATCATTAATTAACATTATTCTTAATTATTGAATTTATCTTATTATTGTTGTTGTTGTTTTTTTTAAAGATTTTTTTTCCTCTTGTTTGAATTTATCTTATTATTATTATTCTTTGTTTTCTTGTTTGAATATCGACATCAATCCACTTTTGTTTTGATCATTACACAAACATACACAAATCACAAATCTTCGAAATCGAAGACTATTCCATATCCTCTTTGGACTATGAAGTAATGACACTTTTTGGATTAGATATGTCTTGAACGACACGACACCGACACATATAATTATATCGAATTATATGATTTTTTTTTTAAATTATTAACAGTGTCGGTTTGACGGTATTCGTATCGTGTCATGTGTGCTTCATAGTCTTTTGGTTTGGTAAATACACAAACTTTAAAATCGATGACTACTTTTGCTTTTAATTTGATCATCGCACATTTTCTTTTGATGAAAAATGTAGTATACCTTCTATTCAAAGTTAACTGAATCTAAGTACCCTTGGATTTCTGAGAAATTATTTTGTTTCAAAGATCACTTTTTCGTTATATAACTTTTCAATTTTTTTCCTATTTAAATATATTTTAATTGACAATTCGGCCTCAACAATGTTGATATTTGTGCTTTGATTGTGGTTCCATTTAGGCTAGGGTTTTGCAATACATAACTTCCATGAATGTTGTTTGTCTCTTGATTGTTTTTGCATTATTGTCATCATGTACTCACTCCGTTCTAAATTATATTTCATTTTTGTAACTTCATATATATTTAGAAATACAATTAACTTTGAATAAAAAAGAGTAATTATAAATTATTTTTCAAAAATATCATTCATGGAAAACATAAATTAAAAGAATTGGAAAAAGACAAGTAATAAATAGTAAAAGGAATAATGACATATAATTTGTAACAATTTTTTTTAGCTAGAATGACATATAATTTGGAATAGAAGGAGTTCTTTTTATTGGCTTTCCACTATATTATATATATCCTTCTAGACATTGATAGTTTAACTAGTTTCTTTTGAAGATATTGATCTCATTTGACATTAGAAGCCACATTCGAACCATTTGATACAGGCATGGCTTGTTCACCTTTTATATTTGGTAAGAAAGTGCCTTGTGGCAATTTTGAAGGTAATTTACCCACTTCTATTTTATTTTTATGTAATATAGTTGCATTCATGTATTGAGATACTTATGATATAATTAATGAATGAATGAACCAATACTTCATGACATTACTTTTAGGGAATGGAATGAAAGTTTACACCTACAAAGAACTAAAAAAGGCCTCTAACAATTTCAACCTTGCTAATAAAATCAACCAGGGTGGTGTTGGTTCGGTCTATAAGGTAACCAAAAAACAACTTTGAAGTATTTATATCATCACCATCTCATATATTTTGATCACCATTTTTTCTTTCCTTGCTTTAGTATTGAAACCTTAAGGATTTATATTTTGGTGTATGACCAGGGAGTGCTAAAAGATGGGAGGTTAGCTGCTATAAAAGTTCTATCACTTGAATTCCGTCTGAATGCCGATAAATTCTTGCGCGAGATTAGTGTAATTTCTGAAATCCAGCATGAAAATTTAGTTGAACTATATGGCTGTTGTGTCGAAGGAGGTCACCGTATTTTGGTCTACGGTTACCTTGAGAACAGTAGCCTTGAACACACCCTTCTAGGTAAATGTATTATAATTTTCTTTTTGATAAAGTTTTTTTGGGAGAATTTGAGAACAATGTACATTTTATTTCATCAAAATATACTTCATGAACTTAATGCAGAAACCTTTGATTTTCAACCCCATATTGCAGGTGAAGGTGTCAGCAATATCAAATTTAACTGGCAAGCACGGTGTAGGATATGTATCGGAGTTGCACGTGGACTTGAATTTCTACATGATCAAGAACAACCAAATAATGTTCACAGGGATATACGAGCAAGCAATATAGTCCTCGATGAAGACCTTAAACCGAAGATTTCAGATTTTGGTCTTGCAAACCTTATTCGACAAGATGTCACTCGTCTCATCTCATTGTAAGTGTGTACAAATTAATTTGGAAGCATGTATGAGTTGCTTTGTATATATTATTTTCATTCTTTCATTCATCAATCGCCTTGTTTCTTCAATGTTGTGTGTTTTATTTCAGATGTCCTATGGCACCAGAGGATGTGTTTATGGGGCCGCTGACACGTAAATCAGATGTTTACAGATTCGGAATCCTCCTGGTGGAGATAGTCAGTGGGAGATCTGATCGACGTATTCTAGAACAAGTATGTGTGTCCTATTTTCTCTGTTAGTACAATTTAAGTATCTTTCACTATCTTGTGCTCATGTACTCATCTCCCTATTAATAATTTTTGTGTATAGGCACTAACATAAAATTTCACATGTACTTTTGCATTAAATCTTGAAACACCACATGACTAATTTTACATTCATTCTGAGCCACTGGGCTGCGAGACGAAAACAAAATTCTCGGTGTTGCTTACTCACTGCATTAATATTAATCTTATTCTAGTGCATTATGGTATTTTTAGACCAGCTCTTACTAAAGATTATGTTCTTATGACAGACATGGAAACTTTATAACCGAAGGGAATTGGTCGAGTTGGTAGACACATCACTGGACTGGGGATGGTGCCTCGAGGAAGCTTGTAAATATCTGAAGATTTCCCTTCTGTGCACTCAGAGTTCGCCTAGGCTCCGACCAACCATGTCTTCTGTGCTCAAAATGCTCATTGGAGAAATGGATGTTGATGAAAGTAAGATAACAAGACCAGGCTTGGTATCAGATATTCCATAGATATGAAGACTCCATCTTCATACAATGCTTCATATAACTGCTTCAAATACTGCAATTTCCCTTTGATTTAGTTAAGAATACTTTATTTCATTTTCATGAGGAGTTTTGTTTCATTTAAACGTGTTTGACTATTCCACCAGTTTTATTTGTTAATTTAGTTTTGCAGAAAAATGTATGGTTATAGATTATGGCCAATCAATTATATAATTACACTGATTCTGAAATTGTTTGATGAAAAATTAGGCTAATAGGTAATTTTGTAGAAAAATGTTGGATGTTTGCCTCTCCTGTAGGGGTTGATTTGGAACACTTGAAGGGTTGATTGTGTCCATGTCTTGTATGTCATTGACATGTGTTGGAGATAGACATGCCTTCACTCTTAATTGTGGATACACACTAACAAAAATGAACAAAACTAACAAGGTGAGATATTAACCCTTGATAAATTGGGGGTAATTTACCCCTAATTGCAAATACAAAGGTTATACGGTAAGCTACATTAATCAAAAATAGCAACCATGAATTATGTATTCAATAACATCAAATCCTATGTTTAGAAAAAACCATCGTTGTCATTCATGTGGTTGAAAGCGAAGTTTCCATCTCTTCCCTTCAACTATCATGGTTGGTGACTTAGTTCCTTCACCATGTTATAAGTTACTGTGTTTTATTTCCATTGTAAATATTTTTGTGACTCTGGTGTCTTTCTCTGACATACCTTGTGTTAGGAAGGACCTTTTGATGTGGTAATATAATTCATTTTAGCCTCCTAAAAAAACTTCTTTTTAAGTAGTATACATCCTTCAAAAGAAAAAAAAGACACATAAGGAATAAAGTTTGAAGAAAATTTTAGGGGCTTAAAAATACAAATATATAAAATGAAAAAGAATACATAATTTGATATAAAAGCTTACAATTGAGCTATATATTTACGAGGACTCATTTTAATTTAATTTAAAATAGGCTTAATTACTCTTTTGGTCCCATAACTTATTTTTTGGTTTCGTTTTGATTCCTTAACTATTAAAAGTTTCGTTTCGGTCCCATAACTTATTTTTGGGTTTTCTTTTGGTCCCTTAACTATTAAAAGTTTCGTTTTGGTCCCTTAACCTATTTTTTGGTTTCGTTTTGATCCCTTAACTTATTTTTTGATTTCATTTTGGTCCCTTAACTCTAATACATTCATCCTAACATAAAGGACCAAAGTGGTTGACAGAGGAAAAGTTAAGGGACCAAAACGAAACCAAAAAGTAAGTTAAAGGACCAAAACGAAACTTTTAATAGTTAAGGGACCAAAACGAAACCAAAAAGTAAGTTAAGGGACCAAAATGAAACTTTTAATAGTTAAGGGACCAAAACGAAACCAAAAAATAAGTTAAGGGACCAAAAGAGTAATTAAGCCTTTAAAATATTGATTTTGATGTAACTATCTAGTTTAATTTTCTTGAATTTTGAGGTTACAACTCTTCCATCTATGGGCACGTAAGAAATTTTTGGATTTTAAGTCAACCACGTTTTGAAAAGAAAAAGTATTCTTTTGTTTATTTGACAAAAATATTCTAACCACGTGATTGATATTCATATACTACTCGTTTTTCTATGGCAGCCATTCTTTGATTTCCTACTTTCCATGATTTGATTTTGAATATATAAATTAAGGAAAACTTCTTTTAACTTTCCTTTTTGTATTTATGGTCAGGTGCAGACATTGGATAAAACTAAAAAATGGTACAAGACAAGATTACATGTAAGGATGCTACAGAGAGTTAAATACAAACAAAATTATTTTGATATACACACAATAATGAAGAAAACTAAAAGATAAATAAATTAGTCAAATTATTCAACAATATCATTAAATTATTTTATCTTTAAAAATAAATTATTTGTACGAGTGTGTCTAAATTTTTTAAATTCAGGTTTGTCCCTATGCAAGAAATTCACCTCAATTCTCCTTGGCATCCGCAAACAATACATGTAAAGAGTAGGATAAATACAGTGGTGGAGCCAGGAATATTGTAAAGTCCGGGCAAAAACAAATTTGCAACACATTTATAGGGCGTACATAAGAAATTGCAAGCAAATAATAAAAAATGTAAAGAAATTGTCCAATTTATAGGGGTTTATATAAGAAATTCATAGGGATTTACACAAGAAATTGCAAAAAATTTGACCCGGAGCCCTGGCGAGTGCCCGGGGTCACCGGGCCTTAGAACCGCCCTTGGATAAATATCAACATTTAAAGAGCAGGATAAATGGCAACATTTATGGATTTGAGTTTGAGTTCGGGTAATTATTCGTAAATTTAAATGGTACAGATATATATATATGGATAGTTTAGGATGTAGTCGGCCTCACAACTTGCATATGCATATATGTGTATGCGTGTGTGTCTGTATATATAACTTTAAAACACTAAAATTAATGAACCAAAATTTTTTAGTGGGACTAAAAACGAAATTGAAAATATTTATAAGGATAACAAACTTATTACAGGACAAGGCACCTATTTTAAGTCAACTTAATTGTCTGACAAGAGTGTCGGTAAGGTCTTATACCACCGGAGTTCAGTGCCCTTCAAAACGTCTCTCAAGTGCTTAAACTTCAATGGTGGATTGTAACTGTAATCCTCATCGTGACCCTTATTGTGGCACTTTAACTCGGATAATTGTGACCACCTCATCCCCTTACTTATATATTGCCACCTTGATCTAGTAAAACTATTTATACAAGTCTTCTTGGAGAGTTTTTTGTTTTGTTTTTATGATTGCTCAATAAACCCCTTAATTTAGTCACATCTATATAAAAATGACCATCGTGAATCACGACACGATTAACATTTACTCACAAAAAGAGTTGTGTTATTTAAACAACCATTTGATTTGACAACTTTTGGGACAACCATAATTTCACAAAGAAAAAGAGGTATTGGCACAAAATCCAAAGCAACAAAGAGAGAAAGTAAAAACATAATGTGAGTATGAGAGAGAAAACTGTTACAAAAGTTGTTAAAAAGTGGTTGTACAAATATCATTTCTCCACAAAAAATGGCCATCGAAAAATATGACACCACGGGTGATTGAGCAATTTGGAAGACCTATTGATGAATCACCAAATGTTTCCTTGGTGTCTAAGGTAAATGATAGTTGAAAGTCTTATGTCTCCATTGTTGTTAATTATAGGAAAAGTAGGTAGGTCTATTTTAAGTAAGTTGTTAGTAATTTATTTAGTAAAGTATTGAACAATTTGAAATAGTGTAGTCTACTCTAGAGTCTAGTCTAGTCTAGTCCATAAAGAGTTTGATAGATTCACACTACTACACAAACTTGTTGATGTTATCCGCGTTCACGCGCCATGGAGTCAGTCAGCACTCAGCAGCAGTAACAAACCGCAATAGTTGGTACTATTAATAGAAGAAAGAGCAGGGTCGGGTCAGACTAACCAAACTACACATCAAAAAGTCCTCTCTTGACTTTCTTACATTTATTTGCCGTCTCTCTCTCTCTCTCAATTATCTTCTTCACCTTCTTCGTTTTTTCTTCTTACCATTCTCAAAAACCTCATTTCTTCCGATTCAGTTTATCCTCCTCTTTCTAAACTTCTAAGGTTTGTTTCAACAATTTTATTTTCTCTTCTATTTTTTGTTTTTTAATTTAATATCATCGCTTCTGTTTTCCCTCTAATTCAACTGTACCATAGTCTAGGATACAAATTCTGAGTTTAGATACAGTGAGTTGACTATTTTTTTTATGGAAGAGTTATAAGACTCTAATTGATTAATAACTGAAAATATTGATGTAATCACTAATCAGTTAAATTTGTGTTACTCAAACATCAATTTGGTGCTGATATCTGTGTTTGATTGTAGTTTAGTTTAGATAGAACTTTCTTGTAAGACCCGAATTTCGATGCTGATATGATTGAAATATTGCTGAAAATGTTGGAACCATGATATCTGTTATGTCTAATTTGATATACAAGTATACCATAATGTAGTTTCCGAATTTTTTCATTTTTATTTTATTTTTTTGCTGATTTTCCACTTTATATGGATCAGCCAGGTGACGTTGGAACTGGTTAGGTTTGAAGATATTGATTCCATTCAGCATTCGAAGCCGCATTTGAAATACCTCATGACTTGCTTTCCTTTCTTATTTGGAAAGAAAGTGTCTTCTGATGTAAGACGAGATCCTGAAATCGATCAAGGTAACTAACTGGCCTACATTTGATATTTTTTTAGGAATAGAACGTTCATTTATTGAGATACTTGCGATGTAAATAATGAACAAATACCTATTTACAATGCTTGATTTTAATTCAACATACTTTGTTAACAGGACTTTCCGGCATTCGAATTAAAGTTTATACCTACAAAGAACTAAAAATTGCCTCTGACAATTTCAGCCCGGCTAATAAAATCGGGGAGGGTGGTTTTGGTTCTGTTTATAAGGTAACCAAACAATTTTCTAGTATTTCTTTCATCACCGTATCATTTGTTTTGATCATTGTTTTTTTCCTTTCTTGCTTTAGAAAATGAAACCTTAACGATATTTTGGTGGATTATCAGGGAGTGCTAAAAGGTGGGAAGTTAGCCGCCATAAAAGTCCTTTCGACTGAATCAAAACAGGGGGTGAAGGAATTCTTGACTGAGATTAATGTGATTTCGGAAATAAAGCATGAAAATTTGGTTATACTCTATGGTTGCTGTGTCGAAGGAGATCACAGAATATTAGTCTACAATTACCTCGAGAACAATAGCCTTTCACAAACCCTTCTAGGTAAATGCATTATCATTTTTTCTGCAAACTTTTCTGCGAGAATTTGAGAACAAGGACTTGTATTTCATCAGAATTTCGTGGACTTGTTATATTAATAACTCTTTGACTTATTTTTTCTGTACTTGCAGCTGGAGGTCACAGTAATATCTACTTCGATTGGCAAACACGACGTAGGATATGCCTTGGAGTTGCACGTGGACTTGCCTTTCTCCATGAGGAAGTACTGCCACATATTGTTCACAGGGATATAAAAGCAAGCAATATTCTCCTCGACAAAGATCTTACACCTAAGATTTCAGATTTCGGTCTTGCAAAGCTGATTCCATCATACATGACTCATGTCAGCACACGTGTAGCAGGAACGATGTAAGTGTTTTAAATTTACAGTCCGTACAAAATTTGGAAGCATTTATTTTGATTTACCCGTTGAAAGAGCAGGGTACCCTTCCCGACTGTACGACCTGGGTGCCACCACTTATGTATTCCTATTTTAAACGCAAAATGTCTAACTATACAACAACAGCAAAGGTCATTCATCTTTCATATTGTGTGAATTAGCTACGTAAATCAAATGCTGTCATGATGTCATATCATAAATGAGACAAACTGTTTTAATCAATGTTCTTTTTAATGGTCTGGCCCATAGTTTTTCTACGTTTCTTTCCAATTGAAACTACCCTCCATTTGATCAACTCTCCTTATTGGGGTTTCTACTTGTGTCATATCAAATTTCATATCGAATTTAGTTCATTTTGGTGTCAACCGGTATGTGCGTAACTTTGTAGTCCAATAAATGCAGCACACTCTTGTTTGGCTGGTATTAAATTCATGTATCACCTATAACCATAATCTAATTAAGAGTGCTGCTAAACTGCATCATTTGTTGATGGAAACCCATATTTTCTTCTGGATAATCTTGTATATTATGTCCATTCATCACCCTGTTGCTTCATAAGGGAGAATGAGGAAATCATATCTCTTTTACTATTTGTGGCGTTATCTCCCATTTCTCACCAATTACGTATATCAGGAACTCAATGCTGTTTTTTTTTATTTCAGAGGTTATTTGGCACCGGAGTATGCAATAAGGGGGCAGTTGACACGTAAAGCAGATATTTACAGTTTTGGAGTACTCCTTGTTGAGATAGTCAGTGGGAGGTCTAACACAAATACAAGATTACCAATTGCAGATCAATATATTCTAGAAACGGTATGTGTGTGTACCTTATTTCCTCTGTTGTGTTCGAGTATCTTTCACATTTTTAAAATGGACAGTAAGACGGAAAATATGTTACACTTTATTGTGCTCGTCTCCCTATTAACTAACAAGCAAAATAAGTCCTTTCTATGGTTCAAGTTGCATGGGAATAACTATGAAATAATTGGAGTCAAATCCTTGTGTTGTTGGTCTCAATTATTGGTGTTTTTCTTCTTCTTTTTGCTATGAAAATATATCTAAACATACAACAGTGTTTTGTATCTTTAACAAATCTAGTTCTACTGCGTTTGAATTTCTTTCCAATAATCAAAAGCAAAACATTGTTCTTGTGCTTGTTCTTCGCATATATATATGTCATAGGTACAGTCCTGAGAGGAGTATGTTCTGTTCATATCCTAATAAGTGTTAGATAGTTGGTTATAAATCAGAGGGTAATTTTAGCGAGTGAGATATCATGTTTGTTGAGTGAAATAGGGCCTTTCGGCATTAGGAAGTTAGCAGGCCCTCGAAGAGTTGCCACTGTTTGTTATCAAAGGCACAAGGGTTCCCCATTTCCAGCAATAAGATACCAGTTTCTTACAGTATATTTTAGTTTATGGACAGAAAATGACAATTTAATTTAAACAAAAGGTGACTGCAAGCTTTGTTCAACATAGAATTTCACTTGTTTGTGCATCTGCATTATATCTTGAAACACCACATGACTTTACTGTCATTTTGAAACAGTGAACTGAGATACCAAAACGTAATTCTTAGTACTGCTTACTCATTACATTGATATTAAATAATACTCTACTGCATTATGGTATCTTTAGACCAACTCTTAGTTAAGCTTCTTTAATTACAGACATGGCAACTTTATGAGCGAAAGGAATTGGCACAATTGGTAGACATATCACTAAATGGCGAATTCGATGCTGAGGAGGCTTGTAAAATTCTGAAGATTGCCCTTCTTTGTACTCAGGATACACCTAAGCTCCGGCCAACCATGTCTTCTGTGGTCAAAATGCTCACCGGAGAAATGGATATCAATGAAACCAAGATAACAAAACCAGGCTTGATTTCAGATGTCATGGACCTTAAAATTAGAGAACCTAAAAAAAATATAAATATGGGGACAGCTCCATCTTCATACAATGCTTCCTCTAGCTCAGATAGCCAGGGTACTACTACCATTTCATTGGCTGCTTCAAGTTCTGCAACAACTTCAAGTTTTACTGTAAAATATGATTAAAGCAAGTAAACATAACTAGTCATCAATGATT
Source organism: Medicago truncatula (assembly GCF_003473485.1). NCBI lineage: Eukaryota > Viridiplantae > Streptophyta > Magnoliopsida > Fabales > Fabaceae > Medicago > Medicago truncatula. The sequence continues at coordinate 21,471,974 of NC_053049.1, forward strand.
TTTCCAATTGATATAAGATAACTTTTTATTTCTTTCTTATGAGGTGTGTTATCTCATGTAAATTTGTTGACGATTCCATAATTTCATTTGTTAAAATTATTTGATACTGTGCCACTAGGAAGTTTTGTAAAATGTACAATCTTGTATATCTTTTTTATTGAAGGTACAATTAATTTAATTAAATAGTAGAAATGATGTTTTCAATCCAGATGTTCTAGCTCAACTAGCAAAATACCGAAATTGTTAGGTCGGATGCCATGACCGAGGTTCGAATCCCGGTACCTTCACTTATGTGTGTGAGTTTATAATGGTTTTACCATTTCGTCTATCTACTAAAAAAAATAATGATGTTTTCATGTTTTCTTATTCATATAGTGTATGGGTTGGAAACAGGTTGGACACCTGTCACATGCTTATGTTTGGCCTTATGAAATTTGGCAATGTAACAAAAGTCTTCATGATACGAAGACCTTTCCTATTGGTCCCTAAACACGCTTCTTTTAGATTAGAGCGTTCTTAACACGCAGCTTATAGGCCCAAAAAATTGACTTGGAAAATAAGAAAGAACGCATTGAAAAGAAAAGTACACAGCTTATTTTATTTTTTCTCATGTTTATTATTATTTTTATTTTTTTGATAAATTGGAAAATAAAAGAACACAGGAAAAAAAAAAACAAGGGAACAAGAAAAGAAAAGAAACTAATCCGTGCTCACGGATGAGCAGTCATCAACATGAGATTGAATAAGTACTAAAAGACAATATTAAATTGAATCTTTAGAAAGAAAAATAAAGCTTTTTCAACCAATAGATTGAACTCAAGTGGTTAATGAGTTATGTCAAACGATGAATCATTCGGAAGAATTTGAATTCGATTCCATGGTGAAATAAGTCTTGGTCAAAATATACTCTTTGCGGCCAAACTCATCCTGAAAACTAGAGGGTTAACACACACAAAAAAACTCTCTCACCCCACTTCGCCAATTGGTTAATAGACCACGCCACCTCAAGTTACTAGCCAATAAACGAGCTATTGCATAGACTTGCCTGAAATACACAAAATCATGATCGCATACATGAATCTAAACCGTCTATTTTGGATGATATGTTGTCCTCACTCTAATCTACTCACATATACGTATAACGACTAACTAACAACTCTATACATATACGCTAAAAACTTCACATATTCAACGCATTCTTACACCGTCGTCCTAGGAGCAGAGAAGCCATTACTTGGCGTTCATTACCTACATACCAAGGTAATAACGTTTGGTTAATCAATGAAATACCTCGTGGCAAGCAACTATGTATATTCGTAACCGTATTTCGTTACTCACATTTTCGCGCCAAACACAGATCAAAGTATAAATAAAAACCCTTTCTTCTTCAAAATCTCACTCTTTCTTTCGCATCGCTATTTCATCATTCTCCTCAAGAATTAGGGTTTCTTCCTCAAATCCTCTCACTTTCTCTCTTCTCTTCTCCCATTTCACAATGCTGAGAAATCTCCAAGAACACGATTCAAATTACTCTGATTCTCTGTAAGTTCTTCATCAATCACACTCTAATCATTCAGTAATTCTACTTAATTTATTTAATTAATCAATCGAATTTCTTGTGATTAGGTTTGTTCGCATCATAGCATGCGAATTATGCTGCAGTACTTGTAATCCAAGGCGCAAGAAAAACATCAATGAAGGGAAACCGTTTGAAGATATGGAGTTTCTTGAGAAGCTTGGTGAAGGTGGTTTTGGTACAGTTTTCCGTTGCTGCGACGTCGAAACTAAACAAATCGTGGCTGTTAAGCAAATCTCTATTCTTGACACTTATAATGCTGTTCCTGGTTCCATCATCAGAGAAGTCTCGTTTCTTAGAGAATTGAATCATCCTAACATTGTTAGGTAATTATTACTAAAATTGAAACATTTTTAATTCATTTCTTCTTTAGGTTAAAGAATTATCAATTAATTGTACGATTGTGTTATGCACAGGTTGTTGAAGGTAAGGTACAAGAAGGGAACAAGACTCGTGCACTTGGTTTTAGAGTATCTTGATTGTGATCTTCATGATTACATTATTGACGCAGAACGCTTCAATTCATCTATTAACAATCCAATGACTAAAAAGGTAAATAAGGTTTATCTAAGATATTTTGTTGTAATCTTTTGTAATTAATGTGATTTTTTATTTAACTTTGGTGTTATTGCAGAGTTTTCTGTATCAGATACTATCTGCGGTGGAGTACTGTCATTCTCGGAAGATTATTCATAGAGATTTGAAACCGAGTAACCTTTTAATTGATCATTCTAAAGAGATAATCAAGTTGGCTGATTTTGGCTTGGCTAGAGAGTTGGGAGATCCTGACGTGTTATATTCGCCGAAGGTAATGTTTTTCTCGTTCCACAAGTAATCTTAGATCTTTTTCGTGCGTATTTGTGCATATGTAATTAATATGTATTAATGTTTTTAGTGCATAGTTGTTAAATTTAATCTTTCAACACTATTTCTGTTGCATATTATCATTGTGACATAAAATTAGATTTATAATGTTAGCCAGTTGTGGTGATTCAAATTGTTGTGTCGGAGTTAGTACTTTCCTGCATTATAAGTTGTCTCTTCTCGAAACAGATGCTCTTCTATACGCACTAGTCAAGAATTTAACTCATGACCATATGCGTAAGAGATCTAGTTATATGTCAATTTTGGAAAACAATGTTATTTTTGATTAGGACACTTGGACATAGATATACACAGAGACAAGTCATGATTTGAAAGCATTACAACTAGAGTAACTGAAAGGGATTAAAAAAGAAATAGTTATTCACAAGAGTGGTCAATTATAATGGAATAGTTTGTGATCTTATAATGAAAGTTGATGTAATGGTTCCTGATATAACCATAGTAGTTGTCTTTATTTATTTCCAAAAACACCTGAGATATTGTAATGGTTTCTGAGAGTAGATCTTATAATGAAAGTAGATGTAATGTAATGGTTCCTGAAATATCTTTTACACTATTGTCACAGGTAGCAACTCGGTTTTATAGGGCACCTGAGTTATTGTTTGAATGTGGCCAATATTCAACTCCAATTGATATTTGGTCTGTGGGCTGTATTTTTGGTGAGATGGTACTTGGACTACCAATTCTCCGAGCAATTGATTGCAAGGATGAACTAGAGACGATTTTCAGGTAATTTTTTCACTCACACAAAACAGGATTTATTTCCCCTTTTTTATTTTCAATCAAACCAACAAAGCCTTTTTTCTATATATGAAGAATGTTCGGCACCCCAACAGAGGAAACATGGCCAGGGGTCACTACTTTATGTGCTAACCTTCAAACCTATCCCAAATTTAGACCAATGGTACCAAATTTTCACTTCTCAAATATATGAGTTATTTTTCACCAATTGTCCTGTTATTGGATCTTGCTTATGTGCCTCTGTGCAACTGTGTGTACTGTAGGACCTGTCATCAATTTTTCCTCCTTTTGATCCAACTGGTCTTAATCTTCTAATGGTGAGTCTCATTTTCTCACTAATTTTGGTTTGGTAACATGATTTGAAGATCCTTAGGTTTACTGCACCGCATTAGCCACACGCTGCTGTGAAGGTGCTGCTATAACATTAGTTCACCCCTTTTGTCTTGAAAATATGTCCTAATTAAAAATGAATGCTTTTACAATCCTAAGTTTAAATTGCTTATATATATTTTCATTGAAGGTGAATTTGTGGTCATGTAAACCGCATTAGCGACACCCTGCTGTGAAGATCCGTATATACATTGCTAATTACTAATTGATCTTCTGCCACTAAAAATTTACCTTATCATCACTTTCACACCTTATGTTTTTTTCTTTTTCATTGTGTCAATGTATCACACATATCTCACTTTCTTTCTCTTCCCATTCCCTTAATACTATAAATAGTTACCAATGTAATGCATGAAATAGCAAGTGTTTGAAAATTTGATATATCAAATAAACAAATTTTTGAAATTGAAAATATTTGATCAGATTATTTATAAAAATTTCTTACAGAGCAAGTAATGTGGTTAAGAATTTTAAATTTCAGATAACAATTTAAAATTTTGTTCAACTTCATTTTATAAATCAAGTTATATCATCACTGGTATTGTAAGAACAAAATCAGTGATTTACTAATTTTTTTTATATCTTTTCCTTTCTTGGTCTCATTTTCAATACTTTCTTTCATGCCGGTTTCTTATGCATTGCAGAGGATGCTTTGCTTGGACCCAAACAAGAGGATTTCTGCCGAAGCTGCTCTTAGACATGCTTACTTTGATGACTTGGATCCGGTATATCCTATTCTACTCTCTTAAACTATCTCTCTCTTGTTGCTACGTCTTTTATTTTATCTGTGCCTGTGTGTGTTCAAAGCTACCTACAAGAATGAGGTATGTAAGACCTATGCAATGGTAGATGACTATTTAACAATCATCACAAAAATTTAAATAAAAGCCAGCATTAAGCTATTCAATACTACCTAATTCCCTAAATGTAGCAATAACATTAGAAACTTTTTATACCCTTTTCTATTCAGTATTTAACTACATTAGTTTTTTCCTTACCAAATTAGCGCTATTTGTAACCAATAACTAAACAATAAAAAACGAATTCAGTTTGATTTTCCAAAATAACTTCACCATCCTCAACTTCACTCATGCCAGTGATTCCTAATTCTCATGTCTGTCGGTAAAGAGCATGCTAGTGCAAATATAACTGTATGAAGAATGAGATTTTTTCTAATCGCATGACTTTTTCTTTCCAATTCCCTCCCCTCTGGGAGTCCTTCCTTCATCATCTTGCTCCTCCTTTATCCCTTCACACTACCTCTCTATATCCACAAAAACGCCATCAACGGAATCACCATCTTCGCCGTTGTGATAGAGCCTCCACATAAATTGCTCCATATTCTTTGGGCAATCCAACATCCATCAGAGCCATCATTAAGTTGTGCACAATTTCAGTAAATACATTTTGGTGGTTATCAACATTGATGTCTCCTTTAACCATAAAGTAGCAACTAATATTGTGATCGTTTTACTAATGAGAGATGGAAGTTTTTCAAAGTTAAATCTTATTGGCACTCTCATGAACTCCTTGTGTATAATAGGAAAGTCTGAGCCGATTATATGTCATTCATAAGATAGGTTGAGTTCAGCTTAACCACGATGATCTCGAGGTGAATTCAAAGTATAACGTGAATAGCATAAAAAAGAATTGTAGGAGTCTTTGATATATTTCGGTAAATTTCAGTATAAAGGAAATTCACATAGTTGTTTACACCTTAACTAAGATTACTACATTCATTACGATGGAGCAGTCCGTCACAATAAAAAGACCGATTACCATGGAGGGTGGGAACAACAACATCACAGAAGAGTTTGTGACTATGATGGAAGGTGGTAGCTGCACCGCCAACAGCAAAAATGTAGAAGAGTTTGCGACTACGATGGAGGATGGCAGCACCACCCCCACCAACAAGGCAGAAGAGATTGTGATGATAATGGATGGTGTCAGCATCCCCACCACCGACAATAACAATGCAGAAAAGTTTGGGATGACAGTGGAGGATGACACCACCAGCACCACCAGTAGCAACAATGCAGAGGAGTTTTCGATGACGATGGAGGGTGGCAGCAGCACCACACCAACCAATAATAACTCCGAAGCGTTTGTAGTGGGATGTTTGCTGTCGATCAGGACAACATTTGGTGAAGAATTTGAAGCCCAAGTTGTTACGTTTGATCATTCCTCCAACATCCTCGGACTCATGGAAGGTTCCAAAGACGCCCCTCTTCGAAAAATTAGGCTTTTGAACACTGATTACATCCAAGACTTCACCTTTTTAGGTCAACATGAAGACCCACTTGATCCACGTAATTTCTACGTTGATCTCAATGATCTCCAAGCAAGAGAAGAACTTGCCATTAGACAAGCAGAGGCAGATGCTGAGAGGATTGGGGTTGGTGTTACAAGCGAAGCACAGAACATCTTTGATGCTTTATCTAAAACGCTTCCAGTCCGCTGGGACAAGACTGTCATAGTTGTAATGAATGAGGTGCGTATCAGCAGTCCTTATCACCCGGATTGTGTGAATGGCGGTGCTCCTGCTGCCAATGACCGGGTGAAGAAAGTGCTTGAGATGTTGAGGAAGCGTTTGCAACTTCCCTGTTCTGGTGGTCAGTAGAGTTACAAAATGATCATTTGAGGTATTGAGCTCTCAGGTTCTGTTTTTCTTTTGGAGTTCATTTGAGGTATTTCCCTCAAATACATCTTAATAGTGTACTTTTTGGAGTTGGATTTTGTAGGGAAAACTTTAGAGGACTATGTTTATATTTAATATACCTGTTATTTTTAAAAACAAATTGAAAGAACAAAATATAAATGATCATATAATACTTCAATCACACTCAATTCATTTAAAAAAATATTTTAGAGTACCCTTAATTTAAAAGAACAACAGTAAGCCCTCCCCTATTTCTCCCTCTAAAACCCTCCATCTAAACATACTCTTACGCTTTGTTTTGTAGTTTGGAGAGGAAGGGAGGGGAGAGCTTTGAGAGGGTGGGAAATATAGAATATTTTTTAGAAATCTTTCACATTGTTTTGAAAGAGTATTGCTTTAGAGCTTTGAGAATGTTGAAGCATGTGATTCAAGGTGTGTTAGATTTTGAACCCAAAAAGGGATCTAAGGTTTGTATATTTAACGTGTTAATTCTCATTGGCAAGATAAACCAGTTACAATTAGTTGTCCTAAACTCACGATGAGTTTAACAAATTCTCTGAGCAAACATTTCTACCTTCAATTATCATTTCTTAAAAAAGTTACTACCTTCAATTATCATTTGTAAACTCTTCAAAAAACAAAAAAATTGTTTTAAATTCTTTGGATGACTAACTAACCATGTTTTGTTTTCATTCAGGTTATTAAAGGAAGATCAAAGTCCTAATCAGCTGAAGAAGTGGAGACAGTTCGGTTTAAATTCTTTGGATGACTTTTTTTTTTTGTTACAATTTTTTTGGATGACTAAGTGTTGAATGTTTATTTTAGTCCTCCTATCCCTTATTTTTCATAACCATTCCCCATTCGTTACAAGGGCAATGCACGTATAAATTGCTTTGTTAGTATTTTTAATTGTTCGTTAGTTTCTTCTTATTCTTATTCCTTTTACAAAAATTGTTCGTTAGTTGGTAGTTTGCTTTATTCCTTCCTGGCTCTGTTAAAAAATTAACCAGTGCATTCAACCTACACCATTTCAGAAAGGTTGATATTTTGTTAGTGAATCAAATATTTATAAATATCACAATATTTATGTAGGAGAGAAATATCAAATATGTCTAAAAGTTAAAGTATAATAAATTTTGTCAAAAAAAGAAAGTATTAACTAGTTATGACCGGTAAAGAAATGTGAACAACACTCTGAATTTTTTTTTTTTTTTTGAAGAAACACTGTGAATCTTCAATTACTTGTGTTTAATTTTACAGCAATGCTATTAACCACGAATGAAAATAAACGAAAACCACGAATTGTACTAAAGTGATTTTCACAAATATTATTTTAATATAAAAATAAAAAACAAAAAAAGTAGCATTTGGTGGAATACACGCCAGCGTATATTGTAATTCGTATTTTCCGTGGATTCAGTTTCGTGGGAAATGGTATTTCCCTTAATTTTATGTTGATATCAAAAATACATAACGCTTATAAAATAAAATAATTATTGCACCATATAAAGTATTAAGTATATAACATTTTTTTTTTTTTTAAGGAATAACATTTCATTACATGAACATTTTTTTTTGGATGAAATGTTTATCAACATTTCATGAAAATAAGTACTAAAATATATGTACTAATTAATGTTGTGGTGACATACATCTTCGTCTTTGTACATCACAGTATATATATTAACGACTGACTGAAAATAATTATATGTCTTTTATGTCAAACATATTGTGTTATAAGAGTAGAACTTGATTGTTGGGTTGAATAAAGATTACAAGAAACCCTGGAGTTTGTGATTATAGTGTACGATTGAAATTAAAGTCTTTGAGGAGACATAAGTTTTAATTGAATTGTCATATGATAATCTTGTTTTATGCTACCATGTTTATGCCTTTTGCTTGAGGACAAGCAAAAATTTAAGTGTGGGGGATTTTGATGAGTCAATAATTATCTGGCGAGCTAGACCACAGAACACATGGTCTGCTCGCCACCAACTCGCCATGGCGAGCTGACAGCATCAAAACTTGATGTTGGCTCGTTTCAAGCAGTTTTTGGGCGGCTTCGTGTCAGGTTTTCTCTGTGATGTTTTTATTAAAGTAAACTCCTCAAACCAAGGTCCTATTTGATAATCTTTTAAAAGGTTTTCTTGAGAATGAAGCAAGTATTTAACATAATTAGTAATGCATGGCATACGAGAGAATGATATGATATAAGTCGGGTAGCAAACTAATCCTCAAGGAAGGGAATGAATGTAGAGCCTCGACATAGTTGGTCGAGAACTAAAATGCTAAGCATGAGTCTCAAGTATGTTAAGACGCGAAGTGATTAGTGTATTCTCTTCGCACATGAATAAGAATAACCATGCAAGCATGATAAGCCGTGAATAGATAAGCTAAACCATTCACTATGAATGAGAATGTATATGTAGGTAGCTTACCGCTAAACGGGTAGTTCACGGACCTGTGGTAAACGAGCAAGTATGTATAGGTTTACCCCTTCATGTATGTATGATCAAGACTATGACGTATGTGTAGTTTACCACAAATAGGATCGATTAAGGATCCGTGGTAAATGAGTATGTAAGATGTAGGTGTCGTGGGAACGGGATAAGCTCCGCAAAGGGAGCCCATACGTCACTGAGGGAGTCCGATGTGCCTTAGCTAGGTTTTCATCGGTCATGTATGGGATTGTACTCGGGGTTACTCCACCTGGGGCTCTCCGTAAAATGAACTTAGATAATATGTTTGTTCAACGATAACATCTATGTATGAATGATTATGATTATGTATGATTATGATATGATGTTAGACACATACAAGTTTATAAAATAGAGCAAGTTATGAATGTTAAACTGATGATGATCTTACGTTTCCCTAATCGTCCGGTTTAGGATCGTGTCATGAATAAGCATGTAAAGTCTTGATGTGTTTAGCGTATCTTGAGTTAGCGGTCTTAGGTTCCCTTTAACCGCCAAGACACGTATGATGTAAGCAAGACCTATGACAAGTTAAGATGAACCTACGACGGATCTAGTTTACACGACCGTCTAGGCAAGCATGACGACACACGTATAATCAACCGTCAGGTTGTATTGTAGACACGTGGTGACTGTAGGTTTCCCCCGAGGTTACCTATAGCCTAGGATTAGGTAGAACTCACTGAGACATTATGTCTCGTCCCAATCCTTAATTGTTTTAGATAAACAGGATGGCATTGCAAGCTAGTAGCCGAATGGATATTTCAGCAAGTGCTCGTTCGTATTCGCTGCAAGATGTTTGAAGGTGAGAAAAACACAAGAGGGGGGGGGGGGGGGGGGGGTTGAATTGTGTTTTCTTTTTCTCAAGATAAAATCTTCTTCTGAGGTCACTTCAGAATCTGTTGGAAAACGCTTCTGATGTGATGACACTTCAGAAGCAGTTGACTTGCTTCTGATGTGCAGTTCAGAATAGGATGCATAGCGGAGTAAAACAGAGTACGAAAGAAGAAAGAAAGACACATGCAATTATACAAGTTCCTTCCACAAACCGGAAGTCAGTCATGTCACCCTTGCACTTCCAAGGAGAGTTCCACTAAGTTTAATCACAACTGCTCAATACGACACCTAGTATGAGACTTCAAATTGCTCAAGCACGCAGGCAAGAGACTTCCTTTGCTCAAGCACACATGCAAGAGACTTCCTATGCTCAAGCACTAAAGAAAGAGACTTCTATTCAAACAGAATTACACAGAAAATTGTTTGAGTTTGAATACTTGATATACAATCAGTGGTGTTCACAATACAATGCAAATGAAAGACTCTTTAGACTTAAGAATTTCTAAGATATATCAAATGAACACAGAAATTCTAAGTGCTTTTATGTGAAACAAAATTAGCAGAGTTTGGGCGCTTTTTGGTTTGTTGTCTCGTGTCTGATCTTCAAGTTTTCACTCCTTTATATTGAGATGTGAAAGAGTCGTTGAGATCTTTAAGCACGTCAAAAGAGTCGTTGTGAAACCTTGATCAATCACCAATGATCTTTTGCCTGATTTGGTTGTTGTCCTATGAAGGATCACGTTCAAATCCATTCCTATTCTGAAGGAACATTTATGCAGGCAGAGCTGTTTTTCTTGTCTTGTAGCGTAGACATAAACAGAGCAGTGGAGGTAGTGGTCGTACACTTCGTACTTTGTCAACGCTCTTTGAAGGATAAGCATCCAATGCCTTCTATTCCTTTCAAATGAACCGTTGCCACCTTTCCTTTAGTATTTCGCTTTCTTTAGACAAGGTTGAATCCATTAAACAACTATTTAAAACTCTTAGGTTGCATCTCCTGATGAACTATAGTTTCTGGTGATATACAGCTTCTGATGAAATAGCTTATGAACTTGCTTCTGATGAACTCGCTTCTGATGACGTCATCAGGTGCATTTTGTCTTCAGGAGCATCTTAACTTCAGGAGCATTTTTAACTTCAGAGGCAGATTTCTTCAGATGCTTTAGGCTTCTCTTTTTGTTGATTCCTTTGCTCTCTTTTGTTCTTCCAAGACCTTTTAAAATGATCAAACTTTGTCTATGGTCCTGTACACTTGAACAAATATTAGCAATGTCCAATTGACAATTTTTAATACCTTGTTATCATCAAAACTATTAAGGTTTATTGTAAAACACATTTTGTTCCAACAATGTTTTGGATTTCAAGGACGCATTTACTATGTTTTAGGCAAGTTGTGTTGTATTGGTATTGTACGAACGCATATTGTTGTATAGGATATTCATTCGAATGTATTCAAGTTGTAAATTTTAATGTATCCAGTACTAAAAATAACGAACATGCTAAACTTTCTAGATACGTTTAGTATGAGCGTTACAACTAATTATTAAAAATCATGTTTTAATGTTTTATTGAGAATTTAATGTTTCCGTTAGCTGCAACGAAGAGATAATGCAACCTATGAGTAACACGCTTATAGTAAATTATAAAAATTTCAGTTTGCCACAACGAAGAGATAATGTGGTATATATCCGTTCACCACAACGAAAAGATAATGTGGTATATTTATGTTCGCCACAACGAAGAGATAATGTGGTATACCTCCGTTCGCCACAACGAAGAGATAATATGGTATATATCCGTTCACCACAACAAAAAGATAATGTGATATATTTCCGTTCGCCACAACGAAGGGATAATGTGGTATACCTCTGTTCGCCACAACGAAGAGATAATGTGGTATATCCTCGTTCGCCACAATGAAGAGATAACGTGGCATATCCCCATTTTCTACAACGAAGAGATAATGTAGCCTATGAGGTACGTGGTCATAGTAATTTAAGATAATCGTCGTTTGCTACAACAAAGAGATAATGTAGCTTATGAGGTACATGCTCATAGTAATTTTAAATACGTTCCGTTTATAACTATAACAATAAGTGATATTATTCTCTTTCAGACGTACAAACAAGAAGATTATTTTATTTACATTATTCTTATAACTAATCAACAATTTGGAATGTCATGAAAATTTATGATACCGCAAGACTCCAAAAACATGTATTTTTTTTTTAAAGTCTATTGAAGTTATTAGGCTTGCCAGGCTAATTATATGATGAGTCAGTGTTAGCCTGTGCGCCGGTCATGATCTGAGATTGGGTCGTGACAGTTTTGGCAGTAAGGGGAATGAGGATCTTTCAGAGAAAGCAAAAGTGAAGCTCTCACAACCTATGTCTCTTAAGGATATAGCAAAGACTTGTGATGCTTCTGCTCGCGGTGTTATTTCCGAGTATGCACAGCAATTCGGTGGAGGAACATTCAGCTCTAAGTATGGAGAATGGCAGGAGTTCACATCTTGGGAGGATTTGTTAGCTGCATAATGAACTATTCTTAAATAGTGGCAAACATTATATGAAGACCTTTTTAATTTTGGCCTAGGAGGTTTCAAACATTATTATATTTCAACTAGCAAATTAGTACAATGCAGTGAATTGTGTTAAGAGTTTTTTTTCTTAAAATTAGTAGAGTTTGGTTTGGTGCTATATCATTGATCACACAAAATAAATTAGCAAAAAAAAACGTTGAATATAAAATAGAGTTTGTCAATTTCATTGGATAGATTATGAAAATGGAACACATGAAGCTATTAGAGGAAGTAGAAGCATACATGAAGCAGATATAAGTGAAATGGGACTCATCATCAAATCGAAAAGTAAAGTAGACAATGTTGCATTAGAATCTCTATCTTGTGCGTGTTAATGTTATTATTAGTTTTCCCTTTCGCATGTGTACAGTGTACTTGACCCTTTATTTTATGCCGTTTTTTATAGTACTTGAACAAATAGAGTTGCATCATTATTCGTATATAACAAAGTCTTTCGAAATCTTGTGCAATATCCATTAATTTGCTCATTTTTCTTTTGAAACAATTTTTTATAAGATACGTTATTCAACCCGTGCGAAGCAAAGTTTCGTAACATTCCGAATAAGTCTCGATTTTTTTTAATTTTTCGTCCAAAACGCGCAAAATTGCAATTGAAAAAATAAAAAAAAATCACGACTTATTCAGAATGTTACGAAACTTTGCACATCCTCTATATGTATTTTTATAGAGATGTCTATAAAGTTTCGTTGCATTTCGACTAAGTCTCGATTTATTTTGATTTTTCGACCGAACCATGCAAAATCACATTTTGTTTCCAAGTGCGAGTCCGAAAAAGTATCCTAGAGGTTGAATTTTTATCACGATTTTTTGCACTCATGTTTAGAACAAAAAAATAACATCTCCCACAAAAAATTTGAATTTTTCAACAAGGGACGGATTAAATATGAATTTTTAACGTGCCTAAAACTTAAGACACCAAAACATCAACCTAAAAATTGATTTTTGAGCTGTTCTTTTGCAGACACCTCTATAAAAATACATATAGAGGATTTGCAAATTTACGTAGTATTTCGACTAAGCCTCAATTTATTTTGAATTTTTTACTGAAACGCGTAAAATCGCAATATTTTTCCAACTAAGCGTCTGGAAAAGTTATATAGAGGTTGAGTTTTTTCATCACTTTTTGCAAACATGTTAAGGACATAAAAAAACATTTAATGCGCCAAAAAACTCAAGATACCAAAACATCAAAACGTCGATTAGAAATTGAATTTTGAGCTGTTTTTTTTTTTTTTTTGCAGAAAACTCTATAAAAATACATATATAGAGGGTCTGTAAAGTTTCGTAAAATTCCGAATAAGTTTCGATTTATTTTGATATTTCGATCGAAACACGTAAAATCACAACTGGAACTACACAGAAGTGCAACAAAACCAGCTGCAATTAACTGCTGCTGGAGCCAGCGGTAGTTAACTATTGTTGGGGATAATTTGATCATTTACTTGTATTTTTAAGAACTTATTGATGTCAGAAAAGCAATTGTTTGAATATTTTCATCTTCAACTCTATAAGACCCGTGCGGCGCACGGGTCTGTAAAGTTTCGTAAAATTCCGAATAAGTTTCGATTTATTTTGATATTTCGATCGAAACGCGTAAAATCACAACTGGAACTACACAGAAGTGCAACAAAACCAGCTGCAATTAACTGCTGCTGGAGCCAGCAGTAGTTAACTACTATTGGGGGTAATTTGATCATTTACTTGTATTTTTAAGAACTTATTGATGTCAGAAAAGCAATTTTCTGAATATTTTCATCTTCAACTCTATAAGACCCGTGCGGCGCACGGGTCTGTAAAGTTTCGTAAAATTTTGAATAAGTTTCGATTTATTTTGATATTTCGATCGAAACGCGTAAAATCACAACTGAAACTACACAGAAGTGCAACAAAACCAGCTGCAATTAACTGTTGCTGGAGCCAGCGGTAGTTAACTACTATTGGGGGTAATTTGATCATTTATGCGTATTTTTAAGAACTTATTGATGTCAGAAAAACAATTGTCTGAATGTTTTGCACCAGATTTTTCAATATAGATGTGTAAAGACTGATCAATCCGTGTGGAGGGGAAAGGTTTGTTAATGGGCCTGGGCGGGTCATAAACAAAGCAAGACCAACCCAAACCAAAACCAAAATGGTGTCCTCGTTTATTTAGGTTTAGGGTTAGGTGGTATATGTGAATTGTTAATTGTGACTAGATCACCGACCCGTGCGCCGCACGGGTCTTATAGAGTTGAAGATGAAAATATTTTTTAACCATTGATATTTTATTTTTTATGATATCTATATTATGTTTTCAATGAGATTGAGGTGTGTAATGAATTATAGGAGCTATTTAAAAACAATTACATAGGCTACGAAAAATAAATTATATATGGTATCATGTTTTGAAAAACCTACATAAAAATGCCACCAAAACTTTTGAACTTGGCATACTAAATATAAACCGCGTTCGCATTTTGATAAGCGAACAAATCTATCCGTGTAGAAATTCACATCTATTGAATAACTACTTACTACTCCCTCCGTCCTAAATTGTACGTCGCTTTAGGGGGAAAAATTTGTCCCAAATTATATGTCGCTTTACAATACCAATGCAACATTAATGTTACTTTTCCTATTATAACCTTAACTATTTATTACTATCTCTTCTTTCAATTATTTCATTTATCTTTCCCATGTTATTTATTAAGGACAATTTTGTAAAACAACTCATAATATCTTTTTTTCCACACAATATTAATTGCATTTCTTAATATGTGTGAAATGCCCAAAACGTCATACAATTTGGGACGGAAGGAGTACATAACATGATCTTGTGTACAAAAATTATGTGCCGAAAACCAAGCAACCCAGCTGTTAATTCCGAATATGATGTGAAAAATTGTTTCAACCCTTGAAATTCCAATAGGACTTATAGCATATAGAAACACATATGCACCTAGATAATTGGATAAGAATTCTAATGCATTCACGTTTTACTTTCTGTTGTAACTGCCTTAGTGGCTTATATTCCTTTTTGATGTTTTTCCTGAAGGTACTTATATTCCCTTTCATTAAGCTACTATTAAGATCCCATTGTTTGCCTCACAGTTAGTGCCACATTACATCGTTGGTAATTCCTCCTTTTACACCGGCCAAAATGCATAAGGTTTGTTGGCTTTATAAAACATCCTACACACATGGCAAAATCTAAATAAGCCTTAATATAGAATATTCAAACATGAGTATAACATCTTTCAAAAAAAAAAACATGAGTATAACATGATAACATAAGAGTCTATAATATTCATTTAATCATGTTATAATCAACCAAAAAATAGTACTCATACATATTTGTGGCTACTTCTCCATGTATGCATCAAATAGGTAAACAATTGCAGAGCTACTCATCATCCTCCGACAATCATGAGTTTAGAGTTCATGTAACTTTCATCAACCTAGTGAAAATCAATAGTGAAGGAACAATTTCTCTTATCAATTGAGACACCAAAACAGCATGACACATGCCATTTGAAAAAAAAAAAAACAATTATAGAAAATCGATTGCAAGATCAAAGGTTATACAATAATGGCCTTCCACATTCACTCAATAATGATTGCTAGTTAATACATTCCTTTTCGATGAAATTGTTGTAACATACAAAAAATAGTTGACTGTAGTAACTACACTATGGGAAATATGATTTGCGGCAATCATGACTGAATGAGAATGCCATAAACATAAAATCATGTGTAACTTCCAAATTAATGTATGGGAAATGAATGGGAGATATTTTTTTGGCAGCTGATAGGAGCGATTAAAGGTGGATTTGATGTGCAACGCTTTACTGTCAAATATTCATTAGAAATTATAAAATATCTTTGTCATATCAAATTGTTTTTTGACAAAGTTTTATTTATCTAACCAAATCTAATTTATGTACTATCATAATAGAGCAAGGAATTGTTAACCTGTTACTTGACAGTTTTATTTCCCTGATTTCATTACACAGTTATAATTATATAATAGTTTGATTCTAGAGACATGAATAGTTAAACTGATTGTAAATTATATAGCAATTCCTTCAAAACACTCTGAAAATTTCTTGTACATGTAATATAGAGTAATTAAGGCCGATAAAGATGTAAGTAAGAACAATGTTTAAAAATATATAGATGTAAGTAATTAAGCTAGAGTAGTGAATTTTACGAAAACATGTAAATGATAGAGTTCATTGCATTCAGAATATTAAATAATAGCAATGTCTACAAACAAAGACTTGTCCAATAACAAAATGCTTAAGAGATGAACAGAACAGAAACAACCATGGTAATTGTTGTCAAACAGAAATTTTTGTTAAACACAAAAGATCAAAACAAAAACAGAAAATAGATGCTCCTCGTCAACAACAGCACATGCAACTCTAATCCTTAGGTTCAATTTTGACGTGCACCATCTTTGAAGGTTGTGTAACAGACCTTAAAATCGGCAGGATATTCATCATCCTTGTTTGCCTTTATGAAAAGAAAAAAAAAACACTATAAGACACTACAGTAATAATAATTAGTAATTCAAGAAAAAAATGTTCAGAACATTGCTCTATCAAATTCCTTTTTTATTTACTTTCACATTTCAATCATGTACAACCCTTTAAGGGAATGATATCTGGAAAAGGCATGGCAACGACAGAAAAATTACGGTAAAAGGCATGGCAACGACAGAAAAATTACGGTAAAAGGCATGGTAACGGCAAAACATCTCTGAAGGTGAAAAACACAAGAAGGGGGGGGGTTGAATTGTGTTTTCTTTTTCTCTTAAAAAAAAACTTCTTCTGATAAAACTTCAGAAGCAGTTTGATTGCTTCTGATGAAATGATCAGAGTCAGATTGCAGCGGAAAAGAACAGAGCAGAGAAAAGAAAGACAAAGACACAAGCAGTTATCCTGGTTCCTTCCACAACACGGAAGTAGTCCAGTCCCCCTTGCACTTCCAAGGAGATTTCACTATAATCACAAAGATTACAACTGCTCAATACTTTCTAAGTATGAGACTTCACAAAAATGCTCAACACACACGCAAGAGTCTTCCAATGCTCAAGCACTAAGCAAGAGACTTCTAATGCTCAAGCACGCAGGCAAGAGACTTCTAATCAAACAAAAATACAGAGAATTGAGTTTGAATTGAACACTTGATATACAATCAGTGGTGTTCACAATACAATACAGAAAAGACTCTAGACTTTGAATTTCTAAGATGTATCAAATCAGTGCAGAAATTCAGTGTGCTTTGTAGAATCAAATTGACAGAGTTTTGGCGCTTTTGAACTTATGTATCTCTTTCTCTTATCTTCAAGTCTTCACTCCTTTATATAGAGGCGTGAAAGAGACGTTGAGATAATCAGCACGTCTAAAGAGTCGTTTGAAATCCTTTGATTATCCACCAGTGATCCTTTGCCTGATTTGGGTGTAGTCCTTTGAAGAATAAACTTCAAATTCATTCCCATCTTGAGTGAACAAATTCTACAGGCATGGCTGTTGTTTTGTCTTGTAGCGTAGACAGAAAACAGAGTAGTGGAGGTAGTGGTTGTACACTTGTACTTTGTTAACTCTATTAACAAGAGACAAGAGCTCAGTGCTATCCATATATCCGTTGATACCTCCCTTTCAATTCTTCGTTCTTCTTTGATAAGACTGAATTGAGAATCAGCTACTTTGAATCTTCAGTTTGATTAAAGGATCAAATGTAGCTTCTGGTGAAGATATTGCTTCTGATAAAAACTTTTGCTTCTGATGACTTTCTGCTTCTGATGACGTCATCTCTTCAGGAGCAGTTTAGCTTCAGAAGCAGTTTTCTTCAGATGCTCATAATTTCTTTTTCTTTCCATTGTTCTTCCAAGACCTATTGAAATAACTTGAGTAGCCTTTGGTCCTGTACACTTGAACAATTATTAGTAATAACCAATTGACAATTTTTAATACCTTGTTATCATCAAAACTTAATAAGGTTCATTGTGAAACACATTTTGTTCCAACAATCTCCCCCTTTTTGATGATGACAAACAATAGTATTTAAAATGTTCAATTGTTGTTGATCTAATTAATAAGTTGACTACTGGGACAGAGGTTTGTAAGCTCCCCCTGAGTCTAATAGATCTTTAAGGTGAGGTTTGTAAGCTCCCCCTAAGTTCTATTCTTATTAATTAAATTTCAATAAAATACTTATAAAATCAAATCAGAAGTATTTAAAAGAAATTTAGAAGTGGTTATAGTAGGGCTCAGTGCCTTAAAAAAATACTATACATTTACTCCCCCTTTTGTCATCAACAAAAAGAATAGAAACAAAAGAAAGAGTATCAGAGCCAAAACAAAACAAAAGAATAAACATATAACCTTTAAAAATAGTATTTCAGAGCAAGCAGCATTGAAAACAGTAAATATCATCAGAGTTAAAGCTTGTAAAACATATTGAAGGTGAAAAAGCACAAGATCCAGAAACAATGATAATATATATAAAGAAAGATTAAGATACAAAGACACAGCTACTAAGAACAAAAGTAAGAAAAAAAACAAGCTAGAGTTGGGTGTGCAACTAAGGTTGGGCTTGCTTATACAACTGTTCTAAGAGATACTTGATCTGATCATCCTTCTTCTGAAGTAGCTCATCATTTTCCCTCATTCTTCTTTTATATCCAGCCTGAATTCTAGCAGCCCTAATGATGTACTCTTCTTCTGGATAGAAAGGAGTGATGTCCAGCAGAGGCACAAAATTCAGCTCTTTCTCCTTAGCTGCTTCATGCATATCATCCAAAAGCTTCTTCAGCATAGCAGAGTGAGATGACACACATTTAGTTCTAAGCTGATCCAGCAGCTCATCAAAGCTCTTCTGTAGATCCATCCACTGATCATAATAGTGAATAGGAGGTGCAGGAACTGTTATGCGAAGAATCAGTGCCTGAATCTCATCACTAAGTCTGATCAGTTGTTCCTCTATATACTCAGACTCCAGGATATGGTCAGGGATGGGTGAAGGTTCAGTTTGAGTTGTATTTGATGTGGAAGGTTGGTCAGAGGTTAAGTCTATTATAGTGGGTGAATCTGGTTGTTGTTGTTGTTCTGTTGTTTGGTCAGAAGGTATATGTTGGTCAGAAGTTGTTTGGTCAGGAGCAACTTGTTCAGAAGCAGTTTGCTCCTGAACAGTTTGCTCAGGGATGGTTTGGGTTTCTGTTTGGGTTTCCAAGACAGTCTTTTCAGAAACTGTCTTAGAGGCCTTAGTGGGTGTTGGTTGCATTTCACCACCTAGATGTTTTTCTAAGTTGTGAAGGGTTGAGGATTCTTGGTGTTGGGGAGTTTCTGAAGTAGTTGCATCTGAAGCTACTTCAGAGGCTTTTTGTGGAGATTGGTTATTTGGTGAGTTTGTTTGGGTAGGTTCAGGTTGTTGTATACTAACAGGTTCTGGAGTATCTGGATACAGTGGATGAGTAGTAGGCAAATTGAATTTCTCACAAAGTTTTATTCTATTTTTTGAAAATTCTATTTGAGTACTCTCATAGTCAAGTGTTCCAAATTCTGTTAGTTTGGTAGGTTTGGTTTTTAGAAGCTTGTCTATATGTTGGCTAAGGGGTTGGTCATCTGATTCTGTGGATGATGAAGAGGGTGAAGAGGGTAGAGATAGAGACTGAGTATTAGTTGGAGCTTTAGATGGATTACCTGAGGACTGAGCTTCTGGATGAATTGCTTCTGGAGCTTTTGAAACTGGTTCTGATGAAGTTGTTCCTGAAGCTTGCTTATTCTTCAAGGCTTGAGAAAGCAGAGTTGCTCCATACTGAACTGTTTCTTGCTCTAACTCAGAAGCTAAAGCAGCAATGTCAGGAGTAGGCACATACCCTGCAGCCTTGAGACGCTCATCCCTATCTTTTTCATACAAAATCTTCATCCTTTTCTTTTCTGCTATCTTGGATGCAGAAACCTCCCTAGCATACTGCCTCATTTCTTCAGTCATTTCGAAACTGGGCATGACTATGGGCTCAGAAGTTGCAGTCCTTTTTGCCTTCTTGGGACTTGAGTCTTCATCCCAGTTCTCTTCCAGTTCTTTCAACATTTCTTCCCTTCTTCCTTCAGCTGTCTTCAGATTTCTTGTTAAATTAGACCTCTTCCTTTTGATGGTCTGAAGAGCAGCTTCTCTTTTATTTTTGGGACTTGAAGGCTTTTCAGAAGCAGCTTGATCAGAAGCAGCTTGTTCAGAACCAGTTTGTTCAGAAGCAGGCTGTTCTGCTGTTTCTTGAGTACTCCTTGTCCTTTTACTGATAAGAGGGACATCATCCAAATCCTCCACTTCCTCAAGAATGGTGGACATAGCAGATTTTTCCTTCTTGGCTTTCTTATGCTTCTGAGCACCCACCTCAGTAGCATCTTCAGCAAGGTATTCTTCCTTGGTGATCTGCTTCTTTTTAGATTTTCTGCCTTTGGCCACAGGCAGATCACCACCATACATTTCTTCTGGGATATCCTTCAGGCTGATTTTCTTGTTGTAGCTCTTGTAGTAGTCCAAGATGTAGGCCCTCTGCACATCCAGGGGATCTTTCTTGCAGATGGGGATGTGATGAGTGACTAGATCAGATATGACATCAGATTCATGCATATCTGTATCTAGTTTCCTGCATGTTGAAATCAGCCTCATCTTGACTAGAGTTGCCCCATTGATTATTTTTCCTGTGACTGCTCCCAGCTTCTGATTATCATAAATACCCACGTCTTTCAGGGCACTTAGGAGTCCTCCTTCTTGAAAGATTATGGAGAGCAGCCTACCATAAGGAACGTACTTCCTGTTCTCCATCTGACTCTTCTTGAGTTCCTTGATCATGTATTTAAACATATACTTAGGAACGTTCATTGTTGTTTCCTGAGAGATGGTGTGATGCAGAAAGACTTTGTGACCAAGTGAAGGTTGATCACTTCCTCCACCTTTGGGAAAAATGTTTTCATTCTGGATCTTCAGCAGCATTTTCTTTTCCATGCTTAAGGTGCTGTAAGGCTTAGCATCCTTTGATCCGTAGATAGTGTTGTTTACTATTTCCTTCCAAGGGCTTGTTCTGGGGTTAGGAATCTCTTCTCCATCGTATGTCCCAGAAGCATCTCTCCTCATAGCTTGAGCAATCACTTGCTCATTGATTATTACAGGAATCCCCATGACGTTTGATCTAATCTCAGTCCCAGTGAAGGCGAGTAGACCCATTTCTTCTCTGGTTTTTCCCTCCAAAGTAGGATCAACCAGAATCATCTGAGCTTCTTCCTGTTTAGCAGCAACTTTGTCAAACACTGAAGCTCTTACCCAGAATTGTCTGACAAGCACTTCATAAGTAGGACCGTTGAGAAGACTGAAGTAACTCATTAGCTTCTGCTTCTTGTAGAATCTTACCAAGTCGCACCCATGGTGAGTTAGAGAAGTGAAATCCACAGGATTTTCCGCTTGAATGATTAGCTCCCATTCCTCAATAGACATAGTTCTTCCTTTGATTTCATAAGCAGGAGTATCTATATCCATATTCGATGAAGAACCACCGGCAGAACTTGAAGATGCCATTGATTTGAAGTAGAATTAGGGTTCTAAGGTGTTTTGAGAGGTTGAGAGAATGTGCTTACTTACACAGAGGGTTGAGAAAAAAAATAGAAAGTGTTTGTTGTGAAGTGAGAAGTGTGTGAATTGACTTAGTGTTTTTATTAAAACGTTTGTAATTCAGAAGGGACAAACAAACACAGCATTAATGACAAATTGGGGGCGCGTGAAAGTATGTTAAAAAGCGAATAAAAACATCATTGCCCTTTTTGTTATACTCCAATACAAATAGACCACATCAGAGACTCTTCAGAAAACTACTTTTTGGGTAATGGGACAGCTGTTACATAAAGTAACTACCAACGTTCCCACTAACCAAGCTATTCAGAAGCAAAGAATAACTCTTCTGAAGTTTTAGTGCTGATGTCATCTTCAGAAGCACATTTTCCTCAGAACCTCAGTTAAGAGCTTCTGATGAACCAAAATGCTCCTGAATAAACTTCAGAACCAAACTTCTTATTCAGAGGCAAGCAATTTTTCAATCAGACACAAAATGCATGTTCAAATTTTTCTTAATAAAATCAAATCTTTCAACAGACAAAGGTTTTGTAAATATATCAGCCCATTGATGTTCAGTATCAATGAATTGTATATCTAAAATTCCTTTTTGAACATAGTCTCTGATAAAATGGTGTTTGATTTCAATATGCTTGGCTCTTGAATGTAGAATTGGATTCTTTGACAAACAAATAGCAGCAGTATTATCACAATAAATGGGAATACTGTTAGCATTGATCTGATAGTCTTCCAACTGATGTTTCATCCAAAGTAGTTGTGTGCAACAACTTGCAGCTGAAATGTACTCTGCTTCTGCTGTAGACATAGCAATAGTTGCTTGTCTTTTGCTTGCCCAGGATATCAGATTCTCTCCCAGGAATTGACAATTTCCACTGGTTGATTTTCTTTCAATCCTATCACCAGCATAATCAGCATCACAGAATCCAATCAACTTATAATCTAGGGATTTCCTATACAGGAGTCCAAGATTAGTTGTTCCTTTCAGATACCTGAAGATTCTCTTAACTGCAGTTAAATGAGATTCTCTAGGATCTGATTGAAATCTTGCACACAAGCATACACTGAATAAAATATCAGGTCTAGATGCAGTGAGGTATAACAGAGAACCAATCATACCTCTGTATAGCTTCTGGTCTACTACTGTTCCAGTATCTTCTTTGCTTAAGGTGCAGGTTGGATGCATTGGAGTGTTCATCACTTTACAATCTTCTAGCTTGAACTTCTTCAGAAGCTCCTTTGTATATTTTGTTTGATGAACATATACTCCTTCTTTACTTTGGTTGATTTGAATTCCCAGAAAGAATTTCAATTCTCCCATCATACTCATTTCAAATTCATCCTGCATTAACTTAGAAAATTCTTTGCAAAGAGATGCATTAGTAGAACCAAATATTATATCATCAACATATATTTGCACAATCAAAATATCTTTCTTAAGAGTCCTTCTGAAGAGTGTTGTGTCAACTTGTCCTCTTTCAAAATCATTTTTAATTAAGAAATTACTTAGTCTATCATACCAAGCTCTGGGAGCTTGTTTCAAGCCATATAGTGATTTCTTAAGTTTATAAACATGGTCAGGATGCTTAAGATCCTCAAACCCAGGAGGTTGTTTAACATACACTTCTTCTTCAATGACACCATTAAGAAAGGCACTTTTGACATCCATTTGATATAATATTATGCCATGATTAATTGCGTAGGATAGAAGTAACCTGATTGCTTCCAATCTTGCAACTGGAGCAAATGTTTCAGTGTAATCAATGCCTTCTTGTTGACTGTAGCCTTGAGCAACAAGTCTGGCTTTGTTTCTGGTTACTTCTCCTTGTTCATTCAGCTTGTTTCTGAATACCCATTTTGTTCCAATAATGTTCTTCCGAAAAGGTTTGGGTACCAGATCCCACACATCATTCCTTTGGAATTGATTTAGCTCTTCTTGCATAGCTAATATCCATCCATCATCTGTGAGAGCTTCTTCAACAGTTTTAGGCTCAATTACTGAAAGCAGTCCTATTAATGACTCTTCTTGTCTAAAATGTGATCTTGTTCTTCTAGGACTATCTTTGCTTCCAATGATTAGCTCCTCAGGAAATGAAGATTTGTGCTTGAATTTAGGTTGAATAACCTGCTGAGTGTTATCTTGAAAGTCCTCAGAAGCAATTTCATTCTGTACTTTTGAGCTAGGTTCTGCTTCTGAATTAGACTCAGCTTCTGGAGTGATTTCAGTTTCTGGACTAGATTCAACTTCTGTATACTTTTCAGAATCAGAAGGTTGATCCGATTCTGATGCATCTTCAGAATCAGTTGTACCTGCATTACTTTCACTTTGCTCTGAAGTTTTACTTCCAGGCTCTCTATCATCAAATTTTACATGCATAGATTCTTCAACACATTGTGTTTCTGAATTATACACTCTGTATGCCTTTGACCTTTCAGAGTAACCTAAAAAGATTCCTCTTTGAGCCTTGGCATCAAATTTCTTCAGATAGTCTTTAGTGTTTAAGATGTAACAAGTACATCCAAACTGATGAAAGTAAGAGATATTGGGTCTTCTTCCTTTAAAGAGTTCATATGCTGTTTTCTCCAACATAGGTCTGATATAGATCCTATTTTGAATATAACATGAAGTATTGACTGCTTCTGCCCAAAAATGTTTAGCTAAGTTATTTTCATGGATCATGGTTCTGGCCATTTCTTGTAAGGTTCTGTTCTTTCTTTCTACAACCCCATTTTGTTGTGGAGTTCTAGGAGAAGAAAACTCATGGAGAATCCCATGTTTTTCACAAAAAAGTTCAAATGGCTCATTTTCAAATTCTCCACCATGATCACTTCTGACTTTCAAAATTTTCAATTCTTTTTCAGATTGTATTTGAGTGCAGAAGCTGCTAAACACTTCACATGCATAGTCTTTACTTTTAATGAATTTTACCCAAGTCCATCTGCTGTAATCATCAACAATGACTAATCCATATTTACTTCCATATAAGGATGCAGTGTTAACTGGACCAAAAAGATCAATATGGAGTAATTCTAAGGGTCTGGAGGTTGATACAATGTCTTTAGATTTGAAAGAACTTTTCACAATTTTCCCTTTCTGACATGCACCACAAAGTGCATCTGAATGATAATCAATGTTAGGCAATCCTTTGACCAGTTGTAACTTGCTAATTTTAGAAATTAATCTCCAATTAGCATGTCCCAACCTTTTATGTCATACCCATTTTTTATCATTCATTGACAGAAGGCAAACTACCTTCTGATCAGCCAGATCAGAGAAATTTATTTTATAGACATTCTCAACTCTCTTTCCCTTGAATGTAATGGATTTGTCATCCTTGTTGACTAGTGTGCAGTTGGTCTTGCTGAACGTTACATCATACCCATTGTCACAAAATTGACTTATGCTCAATAGGTTATGCTTCAGACCATCTACTAGCCACACATTATTAATTGAGATGGAGGAATTACCAATAGTACCTGTACCAATGATCTTTCCAGTTTGGTTGCCACCAAACTTCACTTCTCCTCCATCTTTCATTGTAAGGGTAAGGAACAAAGCTTTCTCTCCAGTCATGTGCCTTGAACATCCGCTGTCTAGGTACCATGACCTTTGTTTCTCTCTTGCCCTTAAGCACACCTGCATTTTTGTCCAATTCAGATTTAGGTACCCATATCTTCATGGGTCCTTTTGGGTTAGTTTTGGAGGTTTTACTTTTCCTCCCTTGTACCTTAGGGTGAATGCTGAGTGGCTTCTGATCATTCAATACTTTAGATTTGACACCTTTTGGTATTGTTTTCTCAGAAGCAGTAGCTGCTTTGTTCTTCTGATCCTTTTGTTTTGGAGTTTTAGATTCTGGTTTAATCAGATTCTGATGAACAGGTTCTGATCTTTTCAGAATTTTAATCTTTTGACTCTTAGGATCAGATTTTGTCATTACCTTGATCTTAAGATTCTCTGGCTTTGATGTGATCTTAGCCTGTGAACCTGAAGCTTCAGGTTTTGACTGAACAGCAGTTATAGCATTTGTACCTTCAGGCACAAAGGTGGATTTCAATCCATCCTTGATACAATCACAGTAGCTCTTGAGACTGTATTCTTTGGATTTCTCCTCAGAATATCCAATCCCTTTGCCTTTGTTCTTGTATGTGCTGTAGATCATAGAAGCAACTTTGCTTCTGTCTATTCCAGCCATAATAAAATCATCCAAGGCAATCTCATGTTTATTGCCTGAACCTTTATCACATTTTTCTTGTAGCTTCTGACAAAGACTCTTGAGTCTATCTTCATATGTTGTTGATATGAGGTTAAACCCTTTGAGTTCTTCTTCAGAAGCTTTCAGTTCCAATAGAGTTGACTTTTGTTGTTTCATCAAATCAACATATTTTTCTTTTAAATCTGTCAACTCATTGGTTCTGTGTTCAAACAGTGATAAAAGTTCTTTTAGAGAATCAACAAGTTCTTGTCTAGGGATTTTGGAATATACCTCATTTTCATCTTCTGAATCTGATTCAGCTTCTGATACTGCTTCTGATGATACTGTTGCCACTAACCCAACGGCTGCCTTAGCATCATCATCAGCTTCTTCTTTATCAGAACCAGATTCACTATCCAAATCTTCCCAGGTCGCCATCAAGCTCTTTTTGATTTGCTTTCTGAATTTACTGGAGTTGAAGCTTGATTTCTTGGTTTTGCCTTTAAACTTCTCCTTCTGAAGATCAGGGCAATCAGCAATGAAATGACCAGGCTTCTTACAATTGAAGCATCCCTTCTGATCTTCTTTCTTGAAGTTCTTGTAGCTACCTCTCTTGCTCAAAAATTTCTTCTGCTTCCTTGCCAGATACTCAAGCTTGTTGGACAGCATAGCCATCTTTACAGATTGATCTTCATCAGAATCTCCATCAGGTGATTCTTCTTCAGATTCACTGCCTTTGTAGGCTTTGGAAGACTTTGAGGTCTTTCCTTTAGATGGTAAAGCAACGGATTTACTCTTCTTAGAGGTTTCATGCTCATTTAGACTCATTTCATGCACTTTGAGTGAGCTAACAAGATCTTCAACACTTAGAGTATTTAGATCCTTAGCTTCCTCAATAGCAGTTACTTTGGGTCTCCATCTTGAAGGTAAGCTTCTCAAAATCTTACTAACATGATCAGAAGAAACATAGCTTTTCTTCAGTATTTGCAATCCAGAAACTAAAGTTTGAAATCTTGAGTACATTTCTTCTATACTCTCATCATCCTTCATTCTGAAAAGTTCATACTGATGAACTAGCATCAAAGCTTTAGCCTCTTTTACTTTCTTGCTGCCTTCAAAGTTTGCACATAGAGAAGCAAACATAGCCTTCGCAGTAGATTTGTCACTCATTTTCATGTATTCGGTGCGAGGTATAGAAGCCACAATGATTCCTCTTATCTTGTGGTGTTTCTTATAAAGCTTCTTCTGAGCAGGAGTATGTATTCTTCTGTCTATAGCAGCTCCTTCTTCATCCAAATCCAGATCATCAACTCCATCTTCCAGTATATCCCATAGCTCTTCATCCAATCCCATGATAAAGCTGTACATATTAGTTTTCCACCATGAAAACTCTTCTGGATCTCCATTAAACTTTGGAGCTTTTCCAGAGTCTGTTTTCTTGTCAGCAGTATCATAGTCATGCTTGACACTTGTGTATTTTGTAGTAACTGATTCCTCATCTCCAGACATGTTTTTCTAATAGATCTTGAACTGTAACACGGTTAAGTGCTGTGATAACAGAGCAAGCTCTGATACCAATTGAAGGTGAAAAACACAAGAAGGGGGGGGGGTTGAATTGTGTTTTCTTTTTCTCTTAAAAAAAAACTTCTTCTGATAAAACTTCAGAAGCAGTTTGATTGCTTCTGATGAAATGATCAGAGTCAGATTGCAGCGGAAAAGAACAGAGCAGAGAAAAGAAAGACAAAGACACAAGCAGTTATCCTGGTTCCTTCCACAACACGGAAGTAGTCCAGTCCCCCTTGCACTTCCAAGGAGATTTCACTATAATCACAAAGATTACAACTGCTCAATACTTTCTAAGTATGAGACTTCACAAAAATGCTCAAGCACACACGCAAGAGTCTTCCAATGCTCAAGCACTAAGCAAGAGACTTCTAATGCTCAAGCACGCAGGCAAGAGACTTCTAATCAAACAAAAATACAGAGAATTGAGTTTGAATTGAACACTTGATATACAATCAGTGGTGTTCACAATACAATACAGAAAAGACTCTAGACTTTGAATTTCTAAGATGTATCAAATCAGTGCAGAAATTCAGTGTGCTTTGTAGAATCAAATTGACAGAGTTTTGGCGCTTTTGAACTTATGTATCTCTTTCTCTTATCTTCAAGTCTTCACTCCTTTATATAGAGGCGTGAAAGAGACGTTGAGATAATCAGCACGTCTAAAGAGTCGTTTGAAATCCTTTGATTATCCACCAGTGATCCTTTGCCTGATTTGGGTGTAGTGTAACGCTCCTATTTCTATTAAAGCAATTAAACATGCGAATAATACATTTATTCAAGAAATAGAGATTACGTCTTATTCAAAATTCAAAAACCGATAGACATGTATGTAAACCTCAACAGTTACAGCGGAATATAAATCAGAGTGATCAAATATATACATGCCATGAGCAAATAAATCATATCCAAAAGATAAATCTCAAAACCCAAACATCGGGTAGTCATCAACAAAATAATAATCCCAACGAAAATATAAATAACCTAATCTAGACCGACACGACAAGCCTAGATCAGAGCCGACACGACACCGATATCGGAGGAAGCTCCCGATATCCCAAGCAAAGGCTCACCGAGACTACTCCTGCACAACGTCTACTCACCCATACAGGCAAGTAGGCGGTTAAAACCACTGGGGGTAAGCATTACATTATCATAATCCAGATAATAATCAAATCAAATAATATCATGTACTTGAATAATAATAGTCATGCATAAATACTTATATCACAACTTGATAGTTCATATCCACAGATATCAATCACATGAATAATTATCCAATCATAAATATTCATTCACAACATCAATCACAAACAATCATTATCAACTTTCATTCTTCTCCATTCATCACCAATCACATATTTCACATAGGACTCATGCTATGATATGCACTTATTGACACATAAATGCATGTGGTACCAAATCTCAACAAGGTCGTCACCTCCGATGGACAAGTCAACATCGCATGTAAGGCTCACCTCTGCCTTACAATAATCTCGAAGTAAAAGATTCATCCCTTTTACAGCAACAACGACTATGATGCATGGACATGTGTAAGGACTCGATAATGCGACAACAAATCACAATCTCAACTCAATATATAGGACAACACCCAATTATATTGATTATCTCCACAACATTGCATTATCAAGAAAACATGCCCACACAAATAAATCATAGAATTCATCATCACACATCAACATATTATCAATAATCAACAATGTCACTCAACATCAACTATATCATATAGTTTCACCAATTCAAGCATTCTCATATTCCAAGTAAGATAGCAAAATATATCTCATGATCATTATCACATCCCAATTACATATTTACATACTCAATTATTCCCTCTAATACTTCATTAAGCCCAATATCAAGTTTGGAAAAGTTTCACGACTCATAGAAAAAGTTATGCTAAGTTTTCACAAAAATTCACATGACCCATGTGTAGTAATTTGATCATAACTCGAGTTCTAAAAATCATTTGGACCTGAAACCAACGCCATTAGAAAGCTAACAAAATTATCTAAAACTTTCATGTTTACACCAAAGGCCAATTCGAAACAGAAATAGGTGAAAAGGACGCAAGAACGCGAAACAGGAGATGCTGGAACTGGCCTGCTTCTGAAGTGTGCTTCTGAAGTATGCTTCTGAAGTATGCTTCTGAAGTGTGCTTCTGAAGTTTGCTTCTGAAGTTTGCTTCTGAAGTTTGCTTCTGAAGTTTGCTTCTGAAGTATGCTTCTGAAGTGTGCTTCTGAAGTGTTCGCTTACAGCTTTTCCAAAAAGTGCGTTTTTCACTATTTCGCGCGTAAAATGCAAACCGTTAATCGGATTTTGATGCCGTTTTCACCTACACGATCCTGACACTTGACTCTAACATAATCTATAAAAAATTTCATGTTTCAACCATCCCAAAAGTCATTTTCCAAAACCTCACATAATCACTTATTGGCGAAAACGCTTAAACATCGACATTTCACACGAAAAACCCGTTTTCTCCCAAACGACTCAACTAACATAACCACAACGTGAAAACAGAAATTCTCATAGGTTCAATTCATCCAACAATAACAAAATTTCAGTCAACAACCATATATATATCAAAAAGTTCATTTTGGTCCTTCACATGAACACTTAACTCAACTTCACTAATTTCACAAAACCATCAACAACAATTTATTTCTCATCATCAATCCACAATTAAGTATACCCAAATCATAATTCACTTACCATAGCATCAGTTAACAATAACCACATTAATGGAATATGAATCACATCTCTTTTCAATCAAAGCATATCAAATTTCATCAATTAAGCATAATTTCATAACTTAACATTTATACATACTTTGAAACATGTAATTTCACCCATAAACATACCATAATCATCAATTCAAGCACAAGAAAATAGCATCACAGCAAGAGCACGAATTTAACAACAATTGTTCACCAACCCATTTTCATACAACATGAGAAAATGCAAAGATTGTACATGATTATGATAATAACTAACCCCCTTACCTTTGAAGTTGATTATCTCTAACCCTTGCTTCAATTCAGCTCCTAGGTCACCCAAATTGATTCCCCAAGCTTTCCCTTCAACACTCTTGTTCTTCTCTTCACCT
The DNA here is from genome assembly GCF_003473485.1 of Medicago truncatula. NCBI lineage: Eukaryota > Viridiplantae > Streptophyta > Magnoliopsida > Fabales > Fabaceae > Medicago > Medicago truncatula. The sequence goes on from NC_053049.1 coordinate 21,502,630, forward strand.
CTTTCTCGCTCTATCTCCCTCTCTCTCTAGGAAAGTGTTTTGTGAAGTGAATGAAAGATATTTTCCTATGACAACCCTAATGTTATCTCCCTTAATGGGCTCAATTCCAAATTCTAATGGGCCTAACTCATTCTAACATAATTCCAAAAAGTTTCTATCCACTCAACGGTAATTACTAACAACGGTAAAATATAACGAACGGTCACTATCGATAAAAACTAATCATTACACTAGTAACTTGGTAAAATAAGGGTTCTCATTAAATATTAAAATGATTCTCACCAAAATTACCATTTTACCCTTACCCGTCAAATGACTAAAATACTCTTCTAATACGGTAATCCACGTAGATACACCCGACGACAATTAAATACACACAAGCACAATTAATCACACACAAACACAATTAAAAGTAATTAAAATAAATCTAGCTAAAAATTGGGCTGTTACAACTCTCCCCCCCTAAAAAGAATTTTCGCCCTCGAAAATTTACCTGAAGGAAACAACTCCGGATACGAAACTCTCATCCTACTCTCCGGTTCCCAAGTGGCACTCTCTCCAGTTGGTCCAACCCAAATCACCTTGACCAAAGCAATCTCCTTGCCACGCAAACGCTTCAACTCGCGATCCTCAATCCTAATCGGCAAAGTCTCAACCGTCAAATTATCTCTTACTTCCAACTCATCCACTTGAATCACATGAGACGCATCATGCACATACTTCCTCAACTGAGACACATGAAACACATTATGAAGATTCGACAAAGACGGTGGCAACGCAATCCGGTACGCTACAACCCCAACCTTCTCAATGACATCAAACGGCCCAACAAAACGAGGAGTCAACTTCCTACACTTTAAAGCACGACCAACTCCGGTCACAGGATTCACCCTCAAAAACACATGATCACCAACTTGAAACTCAATATCCTTTCTCCTCTTATCATGATAACTCTTCTGTCTACTCTGAGACGCCTTCATCTTCTCCTGAATCATCTTAACCTTTTCCGTAGTTTCTTGCACAACTTCCGGCCCAAACAAAGCACTTTCTCCGGATTCAAACCAACACAACGGTGTCCTACACCTCCGACCATACAAAGCCTCAAACGGTGCCATACCGATACTAGCATGAAAACTGTTGTTGTAAGTAAACTCAATCAACGGTAAACATTCGTCCCAACTGACACCTTGCTCCAAAACACAAGCTCTCAACAAATCCTCCAAACTCTGAATAGTCCTTTCTGTCTGCCCATCGGTCTGAGGATGGTAAGCAGAACTCAATCTCAACTTAGTTCCCAAAGCAGCTTGCAAACTCTCCCAAAATTTAGAAGTAAACCTCGGATCCCGATCCGACACAATACTAGAAGGAATACCATGCAATCTAACAATCTGCTCAATGTAGATCTCAGCCAACTTCGCTACCGACATACCAGTCTTGATAGGAACAAAATGCGCTGACTTCGTCAACCGATCAACAATCACCCAAATCGAATCGAAACCCTTACTAGTCTTAGGCAACGCTCCAACAAAATCCATAGAAATGCTATCCCACTTCCACTCTGGCACAAACAACGGTTGCATCAAACCCGACGGTCTCTGATGTTCAATCTTCGATTTCTGACAAACCAAACAAGCATAAACAAACTCAGCAATCTCCTTCTTCATTCCAGGCCACCAAAACAACCTTTTCAAATCCTGATACATCTTAGTTGCTCCTGGATGAATACTCAAACTACTTCTATGACCTTCGTCCAAAATTTGCCTCTTAAGCTCAAACACATCCGGCACACAAACTCGATAAACACCAGTCTCACCCAATCTAAAGTCTCCACCTTTTCCTTGATTAACCAACGTCACTCGATTCACGAGTTCCAAATCTTCCTTCTGACCATTCTTGATCTCTTCCAAAATATTGCTTGTCAACTTTAACATACCCAACCTCACACCATCAGGTGTCAACTCACTAACCAAACTCAAGTCTCGAAACTGCTCAATCAATTCCAACTCTTTAACCATCAAAGCAGACATATGCAAAGTCTTTCTACTCAAAGCATCCGCAACAACATTAGCCTTTCCGGGATGATAACTCAACTGAAAATCAAAATCCTTAAGATATTCCAACCATCTCCTCTGCCTCATATTCAACTCTTTCTGATCAAACAAATACTTCAAACTCTTGTGGTCACTGAACACCTCAAACTTAGAACCATACAGATAATGTCTCCAAATCTTCAATGTATACACAACGGCTGCCAATTCCAAATCATGAGTCGGATAATTCTTCTCATGCACTTTCAATTGCCTCGAAGCATAAGCTACAACCTGACGATTCTGCATAAGCACACCACCAAGACCCATCTTAGAAGCATCACAATACACAACAAACGATTCCTTCGGATTCGGCAAAATCAACACCGGAGCTGAAGTCAACCTCTTCTTCAACTCTTGGAAACTCTTCTCACACTTGGCATCCCAAACATAAGTCTGTCCTTTCCGAGTCAACTGCGTCAATGGCAACGCCAACTTAGAGAATCCCTCAATGAACCTCCGATAATAACCGGCCAAACCAAGAAAGCTTCTAATCTCAAAAACAGACTTAGGAGACTCCCACTGCAACACTGCATCAACCTTGGAAGGATCCACAGAAATACCACCCTTAGAAATCACATGACCAAGGAAACTCACTTCCTTCAACCAAAACTCACACTTAGACAACTTGGCACACAACTGGTTCTCTTTCAAGACTTGCAACACAATCCTCAAATGCTCAGCATGCTCTTCCTCAGACTTTGAATACACCAAAATATCATCTATGAACACCACCACAAAACGGTCCAGATAAGGATGAAATATTCTATTCATGTATTCCATAAAGACACCTGGTGCATTAGATACTCCAAATGGCATCACAGAATACTCATAGTGTCCATACCTCGTTCGGAACGCAGTTTTGGATATATCTTCCGCCTTTACTCTAATCTGATGATATCCTGATCTCAAATCAATCTTACTAAACACCTCTGCACCCACTAGCTGATCCATCAAATCATCAATCCTTGGAAGTGGATACCGATTCTTAATCGTCACCTTGTTCAACTGTCGATAATCCACACACAACCTCATGCTTCCATCTTTCTTCTTAACCAACAACACTGGAGCACCCCACGGTGAAACACTCGGTCTAATAAACTGCTTCTCAAGCAACTCTTCCAACTCATTCTTCAATTCACCCAACTCCGATGCAGACATCCGATACGGCGCAATCGAAATAGGACTCGTGCCTGGTACCAAATCAATTGCAAACTCAACTTCCCTCTCCGGCGGTAACTCGGTAATATCCTCTGGAAAAACCTCAGGAAACTCTTGCACTACCGGCAAATCACTAACCCCTTTCTCACCACCAACCTTCAAAGATGCAAACATCATAAACACACAAGCCTCACCATCTAAAGACTTCTTCACTTGCTCCGCGGTCAAAAACTTCCTATCTAACTCTTCTACCGGCTTAGAAAAAGTCACACTCCTAGTCAAACAATTAATGCTAACCCCAAAAGCTAACAACCAATCCATACCAAAAATCACATCCATATGCTTCAACGGAAGACAAACAAGATCCAACTCAAAATCAACATCACCAAAATTAACAGGACACTTAGCACACATAAAAGAAGTAGTCACCGAACCGCTAGCCGGGGTGTCAATAACCATTCCACGCAACAAAGGAGTTACAACCAAATCCAAACGTTCAACACAACTAGCCGAGATAAAAGAATGAGTAGCACCAGTATCAATAATTGCAATCAAAGGAGTACTATTGATAAAACACATACCTCGGATAAGATTATCCGGCTGCTCCACCTCCTCGGCGTTCAAAGCAAACACCTTTCCCGCCGCCTTCTTTGGCTTGGTACACTTGGTACTAATATGACCCTTCTCTCCACAATTGTAACAAGTAGTCTCTCTTGCAACACCTCTGCAATCGACCGCCTTGTGACCCGCTTTCCCACACTTGTGACAAGTAAAATCATTCTTGCAATCACTAGCATAATGACCCATAGCTCCGCACTTAAAGCACTTGACTTCCGCCAAACTTGGCCTAGAGCCTCCACCAGCTTCTCTCTTCTTTCCTTTGTCCTTGCTGTAAGGTTTTCCAGCCCCATGTCCTCTTCCTCTCTTTTCACCCTGAGCCTTGTAGTAATTAGACTTAGCTTTCCCAGCATCATCAAACATACGACACTTATGCACCAAAGTATCAAAGTCTCGGATCTCCTGAACACACATGTACTGATAGATGTCCGGCCTAAGCCCACTTTCAAACTTCACACACTTGGAAACCATAGCATCCTCCGCATTGATGTAGGGACAAAACCTTGCAAGCTCCTCAAACTTCGCCGCATACTCGGCCACAGACATACTCCCTTGCTTCAAATTCAGGAACTCCACTTCCTTCCTAGTCCTCAAATCCTCTGGAAAGTACTTCCTCAAAAACTCAGCCTTGAACCTTGTCCAAGTCACAACCTCTCCACCAATCTCAAGTCTTCCCTTAGCATTGGTCCACCAATACTCAGCCTCCTCAGCAAGCATGTGAGTAGCCAACCTCACCTTCTGATCATCACTAGTCACCATAGCACGAAAGATCCTCTCCATGCCTTGCAACCATGTTTGAGCTCCATCCGGGTCGAACCTTCCCTTGAACGTAGGTGGATTGTTTCGCAAGAAACGATCAAGCCTCCGCTCCTCAGCTTCTCCCTCATTCCGAAGACCAATCGCCGCTTGCTCATTCGATTGAGCCAAAACCTGAGCCATCGCTGCCAAGGCTTGTGCAATCGCCGCATCATCACGACCTCCTGCCATGTTCGCACTACACAACCATCTAAACGATAAGAAACAACACAACAAAGATTAATCTAAACGCGACTGACCATGGCTCTGATACCAACTTGTAACGCTCCTATTTCTATTAAAGCAATTAAACATGCGAATAATACATTTATTCAAGAAATAGAGATTACGTCTTATTCAAAATTCAAAAACCGATAGACATGTATGTAAACCTCAACAGTTACAGCGGAATATAAATCAGAGTGATCAAATATATACATGCCATGAGCAAATAAATCATATCCAAAAGATAAATCTCAAAACCCAAACATCGGGTAGTCATCAACAAAATAATAATCCCAACGAAAATATAAATAACCTAATCTAGACCGACACGACAAGCCTAGATCAGAGCCGACACGACACCGATATCGGAGGAAGCTCCCGATATCCCAAGCAAAGGCTCACCGAGACTACTCCTGCACAACGTCTACTCACCCATACAGGCAAGTAGGCGGTTAAAACCACTGGGGGTAAGCATTACATTATCATAATCCAGATAATAATCAAATCAAATAATATCATGTACTTGAATAATAATAGTCATGCATAAATACTTATATCACAACTTGATAGTTCATATCCACAGATATCAATCACATGAATAATTATCCAATCATAAATATTCATTCACAACATCAATCACAAACAATCATTATCAACTTTCATTCTTCTCCATTCATCACCAATCACATATTTCACATAGGACTCATGCTATGATATGCACTTATTGACACATAAATGCATGTGGTACCAAATCTCAACAAGGTCGTCACCTCCGATGGACAAGTCAACATCGCATGTAAGGCTCACCTCTGCCTTACAATAATCTCGAAGTAAAAGATTCATCCCTTTTACAGCAACAACGACTATGATGCATGGACATGTGTAAGGACTCGATAATGCGACAACAAATCACAATCTCAACTCAATATATAGGACAACACCCAATTATATTGATTATCTCCACAACATTGCATTATCAAGAAAACATGCCCACACAAATAAATCATAGAATTCATCATCACACATCAACATATTATCAATAATCAACAATGTCACTCAACATCAACTATATCATATAGTTTCACCAATTCAAGCATTCTCATATTCCAAGTAAGATAGCAAAATATATCTCATGATCATTATCACATCCCAATTACATATTTACATACTCAATTATTCCCTCTAATACTTCATTAAGCCCAATATCAAGTTTGGAAAAGTTTCACGACTCATAGAAAAAGTTATGCTAAGTTTTCACAAAAATTCACATGACCCATGTGTAGTAATTTGATCATAACTCGAGTTCTAAAAATCATTTGGACCTGAAACCAACGCCATTAGAAAGCTAACAAAATTATCTAAAACTTTCATGTTTACACCAAAGGCCAATTCGAAACAGAAATAGGTGAAAAGGACGCAAGAACGCGAAACAGGAGATGCTGGAACTGGCCTGCTTCTGAAGTGTGCTTCTGAAGTATGCTTCTGAAGTATGCTTCTGAAGTGTGCTTCTGAAGTTTGCTTCTGAAGTTTGCTTCTGAAGTTTGCTTCTGAAGTTTGCTTCTGAAGTATGCTTCTGAAGTGTGCTTCTGAAGTGTTCGCTTACAGCTTTTCCAAAAAGTGCGTTTTTCACTATTTCGCGCGTAAAATGCAAACCGTTAATCGGATTTTGATGCCGTTTTCACCTACACGATCCTGACACTTGACTCTAACATAATCTATAAAAAATTTCATGTTTCAACCATCCCAAAAGTCATTTTCCAAAACCTCACATAATCACTTATTGGCGAAAACGCTTAAACATCGACATTTCACACGAAAAACCCGTTTTCTCCCAAACGACTCAACTAACATAACCACAACGTGAAAACAGAAATTCTCATAGGTTCAATTCATCCAACAATAACAAAATTTCAGTCAACAACCATATATATATCAAAAAGTTCATTTTGGTCCTTCACATGAACACTTAACTCAACTTCACTAATTTCACAAAACCATCAACAACAATTTATTTCTCATCATCAATCCACAATTAAGTATACCCAAATCATAATTCACTTACAATAGCATCAGTTAACAATAACCACATTAATGGAATATGAATCACATCTCTTTTCAATCAAAGCATATCAAATTTCATCAATTAAGCATAATTTCATAACTTAACATTTATACATACTTTGAAACATGTAATTTCACCCATAAACATACCATAATCATCAATTCAAGCACAAGAAAATAGCATCACAGCAAGAGCACGAATTTAACAACAATTGTTCACCAACCCATTTTCATACAACATGAGAAAATGCAAAGATTGTACATGATTATGATAATAACTAACCCCCTTACCTTTGAAGTTGATTATCTCTAACCCTTGCTTCAATTCAGCTCCTAGGTCACCCAAATTGATTCCCCAAGCTTTCCCTTCAACACTCTTGTTCTTCTCTTCACCTCTTTCTCGCTCTATCTCCCTCTCTCTCTAGGAAAGTGTTTTGTGAAGTGAATGAAAGATATTTTCCTATGACAACCCTAATGTTATCTCCCTTAATGGGCTCAATTCCAAATTCTAATGGGCCTAACTCATTCTAACATAATTCCAAAAAGTTTCTATCCACTCAACGGTAATTACTAACAACGGTAAAATATAACGAACGGTCACTAACGATAAAAACTAATCATTACGCTAGTAACTTGGTAAAATAAGGGTTCTCATTAAATATTAAAATGATTCTCACCAAAATTACCATTTTACCCTTACCCGTCAAATGACTAAAATACTCTTCTAATACGGTAATCCACGTAGATACACCCGACGACAATTAAATACACACAAGCACAATTAATCACACACAAACACAATTAAAAGTAATTAAAATAAATCTAGCTAAAAATTGGGCTGTTACATGTAGTCCTTTGAAGAATAAACTTCAAATTCATTCCCATCTTGAGTGAACAAATTCTACAGGCATGGCTGTTGTTTTGTCTTGTAGCGTAGACAGAAAACAGAGTAGTGGAGGTAGTGGTTGTACACTTGTACTTTGTCAACTCTATTAACAAGAGACAAGAGCTCAGTGCTATCCATATATCCGTTGATACCTCCCTTTCAATTCTTCGTTCTTCTTTGATAAGACTGAATTGAGAATCAGCTACTTTGAATCTTCAGTTTGATTAAAGGATCAAATGTAGCTTCTGGTGAAGATATTGCTTCTGATGAAAACTTTTGCTTCTGATGACTTTCTGCTTCTGATGACGTCATCTCTTCAGGAGCAGTTTAGCTTCAGAAGCAGTTTTCTTCAGATGCTCAGAATTTCTTTTTCTTTCCATTGTTCTTCCAAGACCTATTGAAATAACTTGAGTAGCCTTTGGTCCTGTACACTTGAACAATTATTAGTAATAACCAATTGACAATTTTTAATACCTTGTTATCATCAAAACTTAATAAGGTTCATTGTGAAACACATTTTGTTCCAACAATCTCTTCCGACAGAACAATTTATATAGCTATGTGGAAAAGGCATGGCATGGCAACGGAAGAAAAATTACGGTAAAAGAAGAAATAGATACCAGTAAGGCAATGATAAGAAAGTAATGCTTCACTATTACCTTAGAAGAATAACATGCATTGAGAAGAACATACTGCCTGATATACCTTGCTGTCAAGAGTTAATCTTTAACTCCATCTTGATGCTTGTGAAGGGAGGCCAAGAACCCTAATTTTTTCAGTTGCGATTACAATTGTCAAAAACCCTTTACCACCACTTCTATCTATAATTACAATTGAAAGCCTTCTTCAATGCCAATAGTCGATGTTCTGCATCAGCATTGGGGTCGAACCTTGTATCCTTCAGTAAACACAAATTGATTGAGGTGAAAAAAAATGGGGACGAAAAAAAAAATCAGAGATGGAATTTGATGAGAGAAAGACCATAATGATAAATTGAGAGACAGAAGGGAGAAACCAAATTGATTGAGATGTGTTGGAGAAGATTGAGATATGAAGAGAAGAGTAACTTTTCATTGGGAATCAATGCACATTAATGTATTGTCTTTAGGCAAGTTTACTGCGCTTAGTTTTTTTTTTTTGGTCAAGTAGCCTAGTGGCTAGAGCTCACACATTTTAATTGTGGAGAAGTGGGGTGTTCGGGGTTCGAACCCCCGGCCCCGGCATATAATATGCAATATCCCTACCAACTACCAACTGAGCTAAGCTCACGGGGATACTGCGCTTAGTTAAGTGGGTGAAAATAGAATTGCATTGGGAGTATTAGACATCATGCAGTGAATAGTGCTATTAGGGGCCGTGAGTAATTAATTAATTCAAACAATTTATGCAGAGTAGGATTAGGCCGCGTTGGTTTTGGCATGGGTAAATATGTCATTAAGCAACTAAAACATGATAAAGGAGGGAAAAATTAGGGTAAGTGATTAGGGTTAGGGATTGCAACAGACAAGCTTTAGTAAGAAAGATTCATTCATTCATTCCCTCCGTGTTTCAAAATGTCGAAATCGGAACAGGAACCGAAATCGAAACGGCTGAAATCGGGATCGGAACAGAAACACAATGAAGATTCATATGAGGATGAGGAGGATAAGCAGAAATTCATGAAATAAGATTCATCTGTGGAGGAGGAGGAGAAACGGCTGAAATCGGAACCGAAACCGGATCCAGATGATTCTGAGTATAGTGAGGAAGACGAGGATAACTTGTCTGTGCATGACAATGACAGTTTTCCATTTTGGTATAAGCGTCGTGATGGTACTTTGTATACAAATAAGGCTTGGAAGGATCGTGAGGCTAAAATTCTTGACTATAAAAATCGCTCTAGCAAACTAAGTGTAGGCATCTATCAATTTCAATTTCATGTTGTTTGTTTGTTTCACTTATCTCTTAATTTTGATTGATTCAGGACAATACAAAGCAGGTCTACGATGCTATCCACTGTCCACCAGGTTGTGCTGGCGGTGTTGTACCCCTCGACTTAAGCGATGATGTGCTCCGTACTCTCAAACCCCTCTGCATTGCTGCTTTGAAGATTTACAATCAAACAAATATTAAGCAGGTTGGTTCAATACTTAATAATATTGTATATGTTTGTTTATTCATTAACTAAACTAATTCTAATTCTTTTTACTTATTTATTATTGATTAGGGTCCAACTTTTGTGTTTGATAAAGTTGTCAAGTGTACCCATCCTGGTGCTACTTCTTTATATGCTCCTAGGGTATATTACATTACTTTTAAAGCAAAAGCAGAAGCAATACAGAAAAAGGGAGGAAGACCTGCTCTAACAACTTTCCAGACTCATGTATCGCAGCGTAAAGATAAAGATCCTGTTGTCAAAGAGTGTTTCATTAAAAAAATCTAATACAATCCGCCATGGTTATGGTTAGTAATCATAACAACATATCCATCTTTTCATTTTACCATACATATACGTTGCTGCTGCTGCATTATATTTAATCACATCGGTATGCCCCTAACCCTTAATTATGCATTCCTTTTGCAGGAATCTACCTGCCATGGATGATATCTCTCACTGTTTCATATGAACATATCTATGTCTTGAATCCTTTAGAGTTTCATTTCTTTCTTAATTTGATCTGCGAACCATTATGCCTGTATTTTCTCCCATTGAATGACTCCAAGTTGTTATGTCATAGTCATTTATTACTTCCATTGCTAAAAATTCATGTCTCATAATTCATGATTGTGGAAAGCTGAAACCGTGTATTAGATCTTAACCTGATCTGAAATTAAGTTAACGTGATCTTTGCCTTTGTGGTTTGATATTTGGGCTCTCTCTCCCCTCTTTTCATATCTTGGATTTTGGTGTTATCAATCACATATGGAGGATAACAAAAAATCTGCCCTGGTGCCACTATCCTTCACAAATTGGCCACACGGTTGTAAAAAAAAAATCCGCCACTGCAATCGTCCATGGCACTAGTTGAAAATACTCTTGCTGGTGGTAAATTAGGGAAATTGTGTTTTTGTTAGGGACCATGAGGAAATAGACCCCATTTTTGGAATGTTTATCTTAGTAAACGTTTCAAGGGGCACTGTTAAGCTGGGAAATGAGGGAGAGTAGTGGCATTAGGTGCGAGGGTAATGTGTGACTCATTCTGTTAAGTCGTTAGAGTCAGTTAGGAGAAATTTTTTCTCTGGTTTACATTTTGTTTTTCCTGCATTTCCACCATTGTAACAGTACATAATACACAATTGTTACCTCACTTTTCTGATTTCTATCAGCATAACTCTGTTAGTAAATCGATGGTATATATAACACTAAATCATACTAGTCCCATACAATTTTAGTGGGCTTAATTTGAATTTCAACCAATTAAATAGATCTGGTTTTTATTTTTACGTTTTTTATACGATGCAAGTTTTTTTGGTAAAACTTAGATCTGGTTGCTTACCTAATGTTGGTACGATTTGGATTAGTTGTGGCCATAAATCCACATACTTACTTACGCAATCGGTATTAACTGATGATGCAGAAAGAGAACATATATGTTGTGAAATTCAACGGTCTTTGACAACTCTCCATAAATCAGCAGTAGTGGAATGAAAAAATAAATGTACAACTCAATGTGCACAGCTCTATATGAATCTAACCATGTAAAAAAATATATATAAATCTTTCATACCAGAAGAAGGGTGTAAAAACTGCATAGATAGAGTTAAAAAGGGAACGGAATCCTCAAGAATTTGTTGCAAACACTCTAACACAATGGTTTCGTATTCTTTAGCAGCAACAAATCTTTGAAAGATAAAGGTATTATAAAAAAAAATGCTTAGGGACAAGGGCATGCCAAGAATGTAACACCAGAAAAAACGCAAAAAACGCATTTTAACATCACTCAAAGGTATATACATTATAACATCAGTCATATTTGCAACAAAAAAAAAACGCAAAAAGAAGCAAGAATCATTCACTTAGGCATTTCATCAAACACCTTGAGTGCATTCCAAATTACTAGCACAGTTAGTGTTATTTCAACATCTAAACAACTACATTGTACCTAAACCTACTCTAAACAAACAATGCGAGCAACAACCATACATTATAACATCAAAATCAAGCTTAATTTGAAATTCTCTAACCTAACCAAAAACTAACAATTTGCGAAAAATTAAGCAAAATAAAACACTAAACAACCTCCGTTGCATGTAAATAGGAAGAAAATGACTTATTGTGATTTACTTGAAGAAATTAGGATGCTTGTCGTGCAAAATATGCTTGGGTGATTTTGGTAGAGAGTTTGAGCGTTTAAGTTTTAGTTTGAATGTTTCTGGAAAGTGGTATATTGAAGCTACTGTTCTGGTTTAATTTCAGGTCGCAACGGTAGTTTACTACCGATGGTCTCAGCGGTAGTACTACCGCTGGGGTATTTCAGTATTTTTCATATATTTTTAGGAAATAACTGTGGTGAGAAAAGCAATTTTCAAAACTTGATGAGATACATATGCAAAAAGGATATTCCATACAAGATAATACTAGGCTGACCCCAATCACCAAATAGTATATAACAATATTTTTATAAATTTATTTGGGCTTAATACATGCTTTGGTCCCTTAACTTATTTTTGAATTTCATTTTGGTCCCTTAACTTTAAACTATCTCAATTTGGTCCCATAACTTTACCTCTGTTTACCTAAGTGGTCCCTTTTGTTAAAAAAAACTAACAGAAGGGACCACTTAGGTAAACGTAGGTAAAGTTATGGGATCAAATTGAGACGGTTTAAAGTTAAGGGACCAAAATAAAATTCAAAAATAAGTTAATATACCTTCCAATAATTTTTTTTTTTTTTTACATTTGACTCATTAGAAAAAAAAAAAAAAGTGTTATAGTATAATATACCATCCGATTTTGGGAGAAAGAAGTAGTGCTAATTTGAAGTTCGCTTAATAGATAAGAAAGTCTGATCAATAATTATTCTACTCAATAATTAAATTTAGATTCTTGTAATATAGATTTTAGAATATATTTCTTTTTGTATATGTTAATTTCATCATTATTTTATTATTATTATTATTATTATTATTATTATTATTATTATTATTATTATTATTATTATTATTAATGTTAAATTTTGTTTTTAATTGAAATCATTTTGATTTAGATTAAAATTATAGGTATAGATATTAAAATTAATTTTATTAGGCTTAATACATGCTTTGGTCCCTCAATTTATTTTTGAATTTCATTTTGATCGCTTAACTTTAAACCGTCTCAATTTGGTCCCATAACTTTACCTCCGTTTACCTAAGTGGTCCCTACGGTTAGTTTTTTTAACAGAAGGGACCACTTAGGTAAACGGAGGTAAAGATATGGGACCAAATTGAGACGATTTAAAGTTATGGGACCAAAATGAAATTCAAAAATAAGTTGAGGGACCAAAGCATGTATTAATGGCATAACTATTTTAGTTCTATATTCAAAGCTTCAATCATAGGAGAATAAACACCGGCGTGATATGAATGTTGTGACTTTAGTAGGGAGGGAGTGTGAGAGATACAAGAGGGAACAAAATGAGCGTCTTCACCCTTGGCTCCAGATCTCCTCCTCTGTGTCAGAGGGTGGAACAATTTAGGTAGACAGTAACGTGGCTGCCCTACCTTGGCCAGAAAACCAAATTGGGTTCTTTAATCAGTTCGGGTTTGATTTAACCAAGTTGTTTATGCCATCTAAGTACATATTACAGAACTTGTTCTGATGATAGGAAAAAAAATCTGATATTGATGAAATTATAATTGTTATTAATACACAGAGGGAGCGTGACCTATATATATATGGTCAACAACATCAATAATAAATGGCCAAAAATAAATTGGCTAAATATTTAGAAAGGAAACAAATAATTCCAATGTAAATGTCTCTAATAGCCCCACTCAAGCTGGAGTATAAATATCCTTCAATCCCAGCTTGGAAATGAAATTGGAAAAAGGAAGAGGGTCAAGAGGTTTGGTTAGGACATCGGCTAGTTGCTGAGAAGATGAAATAGGCAGCAGATGAAAAAGCTTTTGTTGTAACTTTTCACGGACAGTATGACAGTCCAATTCAATATGCTTCATCCGCTCATGGAATGAAGTGTTGGCAGCGATATGACGAGCAGATTGACTGTCGCAATACAGCAGGGCTGGTGTATGAAATTGCATATTAAAGTATGAAGTAAGTAAGTCAGCCATTGTATTTCACACACAGTTGTAGCCATGGCACGGTACTCGGCTTCAGAAGAAGATTTGGAAAGAGTGGGCTGCTTTTTGGATTTCTAGGAAATGAGAGAGTCGTCTAGAAAGATAGTGTAACATGTGACTAATTTTCTGGTGTCGGGGCAAGTGGCTCAATCTGAATCACATATAGGAAGAAAATAAAACACTAAACAACCTCTGTTGCATGTAAATAGGAAAAAAATGACTTATTGTGATTTACTTGAAGAAATTAGGATGCTTGTCGTGCAAAATATGCTTGGGTGATTTTGGTAGAGAGTTTGAGCGTTTAAGTTTTAGTTTGAATGTTTCTGGAAAATGGTATATTGAAGCTACTGTTCTGGTTTAATTTCAGGTCGCAACAGTAGTTTACTACCGATGGTGTCAGTGGTAGTTAACTACAGTCAGTTTTGTGCGGTGGTAGTTAACTACCGCTGGGGTATTTCAGTATTTTTCATATATTTTTAGGAAATAACTGAGGTGAGAAAAACAATTTTCAAAACTTGATGAGATACATATGCAAAAAGGATATTCCATACAAGATATTACAAGGTTGACCCCAATCACCAAATAGTATATAACAATATTTTTATAAATTTATTTGGCATAACTATTTTAGTTCTATATTCAAAGCGTCAATCATAGGAGAATAAACGCCGGCGTGATATGAATGTTGTGACTTTAGTAGGGAGGGAGTGTGAGAGTTACAAGAGGGAAAAAAATGAGCGTCTTCACCCTTGGCTCCAGATCTCCTCCTTTGTGTCAGAGGGTGGAACAATTTAGGTAGACAGTAACGTGGCTGCCCTACCTTGGCCAGAAAACCAAATTGGGTTCTTTAATCAATTCGGGTTTGATTTAACCAAGTTGTTTATGCCATGTAAGTACATATTACAGTACTTAATCTGATGATAGGAAAAAAAATCTGATATTGATAAAATTATAATTGTTATTAATACACAGAGGGAGCGTGACCTATATATATGGTCAACAACATCAAAGATAAATGGCCAAAAATAAATTGGCTAAATATTTAGAAAGGAAACAAATAATTCCAATGTAAATGTCTCTAATAGCCCCACTCAAGCTGGAGTATAAATATCCTTCAATCCCAGCTTGGAAATGAAATTGGAAAAAGGAAGAGGGTCAAGAGGTTTGGTTAGGACATCGGCTAGTTGCTGAGAAGATGAAATAGGCAGCAGATGAAAAAGCTTTTGTTGTAACTTTTCACGGACAGTATGACAGTCCAATTCAATATGCTTCATCCGCTCATGGAATGATGTGTTGGCAACGATATGACGAGCAGATTGACTGTCGCAATACAGCAGGGCTGGTGTATGAAATTGCATATTAAAGTATGAAGTAAGTAAGTCAGCCATTGTATTTCACACACAGTTGTAGCCAAGGCACGGTACTCGGCTTCAGAAGAAGATTTGGAAAGAGTGGGCTGCTTTTTGGATTTTTAGAAAATGAGAGAGTCGCCTAGAAAGATAGTGTAACATGTGACTAATTTTCTGGTGTCGGGGCAAGTGGCCCAATCTGAATCACAAAAGGCCCTAAGTTGCAGGTGAGAGGTAGATGGATAGAAGAGACCGAGACCTGGGCATGATTTAATGTATCGGAGTACTCTTATGGCAGCTTCATGGATGTTGACTTGCTCATGAACTGACTGAGTTGTTGGACAGTGTACGAAATATCAGGTCTGGTATTAGTGAGATAAATGAGTTGACCCACCAGTTGTCTATAAGAAGTCGGATCATCCATGAGGGTACCTGAGTCCTGTTGAAGTTTTGTTCCCCATTGCATAGGAGAGGTGGTTGGCTTGGATGCCAATAAGCCTGTATCACTCAGAAGATCCAAAGCATATTTGCATTGACATAAATTGATGCCGTGTTGTGGTCTTGAGATTTCCAACCCAAGAAAAAATTTGAGATAGCCCTAATCTTTGATTTTGAATTTTTGATTCAAGAAAGACTTGATGGCAGTGATTTCTTCTAGGTCATTTCCAGCCAATACAAGATCATCTACATAGATCAACAAAGTAGTAAATGAACCTTTATAATTTTTAATAAAAAGAGATGGATCATATAAGGATTGTTTGTAGTCTTTGCTGATTAAAGCGGTGGTTAATTTTGAAAACCATTGTTTGCTAGATTGTTTTAATCCATAAAGAGATTTGGTCAATTTGCAAACTTGGTTGGATTTGGAAGTAGAGAGTCCAGGAGGTAAATTCATGTAGACCTCTTCTTCCAAATCTCCATGTAAAAAGGCATTGTGAACATCTAATTTGTGTAAGTGCCAATTATTGGAGGAAGAAATATCAAGGAGCAATCTAATAGTTGTTAATTTAGCAACAGGAGAGTAAGCATCAAAAAAATATATGCCTTCAACTTGATTATATCCTTTAGCGACTAATCTAGCCTTATACCTTTCAATGGTGCCATTAGCATGGTATTTAATTTTATAGACCCATTTACAACTGATAGGTTTCTTACCTGGTGGAAGATCAGTGATAATCCAAGTGTTATTATGGTGAAGAGCTTGGAGTTCATCATCCATGGCATTTTACCAATGAGGATGTTGAACTGCTTGCTTATAAGTATTAGGTTCTTGATTAACGGTGATAGTAGAAATATAAGCATAACGAGATGCACAAAGGTTGTCATATGATAAAGACTTAGATATGGGATACAAAACATCAACATTAGCAATATTATAACGATGAAAATCTTTTAAGTAACATGGGGGTTGAGAAACTCTTTCCGATTTTCTCAAATGACTTTCATTAATGTGATTAGAATGCAAATCAGATGCAGAATGAGGTATATCATTTGTAAGATCAGATGTAGAATTTGAAACAGGTTCATTTTGAGGGGAAGGGATGCGATCAAATAAGAAAGAGTCATCAAAACACAAAGGATAAGGTATGTCATCATTATGATTGGCCGGTTGATCATTAATTGAAGATGTATTACGAGAATATGGAAAAATGTGTTCGTGAAAAATAACATTTCTAGAAATGAAAATATTACGAGTATGTAAGTCAAATACAACATAGCCTTTAGTTCCGAATTTATATAAAAAAAAAACACTTTCTTGCTCGCGGATCTAGTTTGTCTATATTAGAATACTTTGAATGAGAGATTCCATCCGCAAAATTGAAACTATATCAGTGTACTTTAAACGAGAGATCCCATTTGCAAAACTGAAGAGAATGTTAGACATGTTCTTGATATTCGTTTCAACTTGATTTTAGTTAAGGCGATGGATATTAAAGGTTATCAAACTCACTTTGGTGGTGTTAGAATATGTAAGATCACAAAGGATCCCTATTGGTAACAAATGAGCAAAGTTTCACTGGTCTTTATAGGATGCAAGCAATGTCATGAAAGGAGGAGGAAAATACAGTTGAAGATGTATCTTCTGATTTGTGGCATACATGCCTCAGTCTCGAGTTAGAAAGTACTCGACATTCTTGTGAAGAAAATTTGTCTTCCGGTAAAAGGTACACCATTAAAAACTTGCACTCATTGTTTTTCTGGTAAACAACATATAGTTTCCTTTCATAGTTTAGGTCCTTATAGAAGCCAAAATATTCTAGGTTTAATTCACACTAATGTTCTCACGACGGATGATAAATATCTTGGTCATGCATTTCATTTTGTTACTTTTACTACTGACCACTCTCGTGGGCTTTTGTTTTGAAATCTAAAGACCAAGTACTTGGTGCTTTTAAGAAATTTCATGCAAGTGTTGAACAAGAAGAAGGAAGGAAATTGAAGTCTGTTTGAGCAGATAATGCTGGTGAATATAGAGGTCTGTTTCAAGAGTACTGCAAAGCACATGAAACGAAGCTTGATAAGACTGATGATCATGTACATGATCATTATGAGCTAGTTGAAGAAGCTCCACCTGAGCTACAAGTTGAGCTTGAGCTTATAAGGTCTACTATATACTGTCAAGTTTATCATAGATATCCTCCACATGAGTATGTGACTATCATTGGTAGTGGATAGTCACAACATTACCAAGATGCCATAGTAAGTGTTGATTAGGAAAAATGGTTGAATGCCATGCAAGAAGAGATGAACTCCTTGCATGAAAATCACACAATTTAGTTGGTGAAAATCACACAATTATTTAGAAAAGAAAAAAGTTGAGAAAAAGAATCAAAAAAAGAAGGAGGCGAAAAAAAAGTCCTCGTGAGCTTAACTCAGTTAGTATGGACAATGCATAATATATGTAAGGTCCGAGGTTCGAATCCCGACCACCATAGAAAAAAACAAAAAAAAGAAGGAGGCATGTGTTAGTGTTTTTTTAATGGGCTCAACTTTGTTTAGTCCATGTTGCCATGATTAGTCCAACGTGATGTAGCGAAAGAAAGGGATTTAAATCCCTAGTTTCAACACACGGATTTTGTTTTGTTGTTGATTTCTATCATTAGTGATGTTTGTGGATTTCTACTGTTTTCTTTTTTGGTCAAGTGTTGGTTCCTAGTGTTTATTAGGAAGAATATTGTGTATTTATTATTGAGTAAATTGCCATATATCCCCTAAAATTTTATACTTTATGTGTAAAAATACCTTCTGAAATTGATAATAATCAAACAAATTGGTTCATATGACAAACAATTTGGTTCAATTTATGTCAGTTATCACCCACACAACACATACAAACCAGTGCACAAATACACAAACCAGAACACAACACACACTCATACCATAACAACATATTCAATCAACACGATTAATAACACACAAACACATTAAAGATTGTGTTATAGAATCCAAAGTTGGTATTAGAGATGATTTTGAACAAAATAGCTGAGTGTGAGAAAGTTGGTATTTGTCGCAAGCGTTCTTTATCGTCCATGAAGTGGTGAATATGAAAAACAAGAAGAATGAATTCCTCTTCTATCCAAGAACTATCTAACATTGCATGAGTTTTTTTTAATGGCAAATATATGTATTGATATAAAATAATATTTTCAAAGAGAGCACAAGAAGAATTGTTTGTCACATGGACCAATTTACACGATTATCAATTTCATAGAACATTTTACTCATAAGTATAAAATTTCAGGGGGTATTTGCTCATAACCGTTAAAAAGAACCAAAATAAATTCTACATAAGAAAAAACAAATATTCCCTTATAACGTGACATGATATGTCATACCACGCAGTCAACTGTCACGTCATAATGACTAACGAAAAAACTAACGGATGGACAAAATTATAATTTACGGTTTTCCGTCGGTTCATTTAGAGGGTAGGAGTGATTGAAGAGAGTAACATGCTTGTTATAGATTGATCACAGGCCAAATTCCTTTGTGAAAATTACTCATTTTACTTGTGAAATTGTTCATTCCCTTATATAAACGGCAGTTAACTGACACTTTTAAGATCGGGTGAACTGATGCAAAACTTATTGAACCGTTATTAAAAGTGTGCTAAAAATACCGAACGACAATTAATTGTCGCTGCAATAAAGGAATGAGAAATTTTAAAAGGGAGAAGAATAATTTTCTTCGAGTAAATAGGCAATTACCCCCCTGAAAATGTAAGTTTCGTCAATTATCCTCTGAAATTAACAAAACTTCAATTACCCCCCTGAAATTTCACAACGTTAATCAATTTACCCCCTCTGTCAAATTTTTCTGTTAGTGAACATGACGTTTTGCAAATACCCCCCTGAAGTTTTGCACTTATGTGCAAAATGCCCCCCAAACATAAAAATTTATATTATTTTTTTCTTAAAAACAAACAATTAATAGTTAAATATTAAAATTAACTATTAATTTTGGAATTTGGGAAAACTACATGCATATATACATCAAATTAGGCTTCAAAATGGAGAAAATGTGTATTTTTTAAAGTGGCAATAATAGGATAATTTGTGGATTAATTTTAAAGGTAAGGAAATATATGTGTAAGTGTTTGACATTTCTCAATAAGTGTTCCTCTATACATACCGATCACATATTTTATTTGCTGATGATTTGTGTCTTTTTTACATGAATATTACTTAATATGCTATATATGATAATATGCTATATATAATATGTCGATCTGATAGTATTGTGGTGTCAGTTAGATTGTATACGATGAATGATTGTCCCTGCCTGAAGCACAAACAAGAAGTTAGAATGAAGTTTTCTATAAAGTGTGTAAACAAGCTAGAACAAATCATATGAAAATATTGGGGGTTGTGTAGTTTAAATAGTTTGAGCAAATTGTTGAAGGAGTTGGAGGAGTTAAAAGACTAAGATGGTGAAGGAGAAAATATAAATTTAAAACTAATTATTAATTTGTCTATAAACCCCTAAAAATAATAATTTTTCTATTAGAAATAATCATTATTGTCACTTTAAAATACACATTTTTCCCTATTTCGATGCATGTAGTTTTTCCAAACTCCAAAATTAATAGTTAGCTTTAATATTTAATCGTTAATTGTTTGTCTTTAAGAAAAAATAATATAAATTTTTAAGTTTGGGGGGCATTTTGCACATAAGTGCAAAACTTCAGGGGGGTATTTGCAAAACGTCATGTTCACTAACAGAAAAATTTGACGAAAGGGGTAAATTGATTAACGTTGTGAAATTTCAGAGGGTAATTGAAGTTTTATTAATTTCAAAGGGGTAATTGATGAAACTTACAAATTCAAAGGGGATAATTGCCTATTTACTCAATTTTCTTCCCTTCCTTCAAAGGGAAACATTATAATTCTAGAATGTATAGAGACGTCAGGCCTTTGTAAATTTACTATAAAATTCATTATTCTTTAACGTAGAAGGGTTATTGTTTCTTTAATTAAAAGGTTGAAAAAAAAGGATGGGAGAGAGAAAGATATTGAAATCTCAATGCTAGGGACCATTTTCACATGATGATCATACCGTAAAATGTTCAAAGAACAATAAAGGAACAAATTGAACAAATCTTCCAAATTGACCGTTGAAACCTTAGCATGTGGATTTGGATAAGGAGGAGGAATCTAGCTAGATCCTTGAATCAATTATATGAGGAATATAGGTACTACTAGTACTAGATAGCATTTGAAGATTATAGGGATGTGTTGATTTTAACTGCAAACTAGGTATATAACCCGTGCGTTGCACGGGTTTGATTAGAATACATAAAATATGTTTATAAATGAGAAAAATAATAATTTTGGTTAATTAGTATAATCATTTATATAATTTAGTGACAAAATTTGTTTTAAAATTATATAAAAAAAAAAAAAGAGAATTGTTTAGAAGACAATGTTTATTGGTTTAGATAGTAAATTTGATAAATATATGTTTTCAAGACGATTAATATAGTTGTTCTCGGTCCCATAATTTTGAATAACTTTGGGTGATAAATATTTTTTTATTGAATATTTGATAGATCTATTGAATTATTCTTTGATTTAAAAAATTACTATTAAAATATTTTAAAATTTTTCTCACATCAACTGAATATAGAATACATGGAATAGATAAAAATTACTTTTAACATAGACGATGTGTCATTCATTTGTATTAGAAATTAAAGTCAAAATCATAAAATAAAATAGAGATTGTAGTTAATGGTTTAAATTTATTTTTATTGAATTGTTTTTCTTAATGAATTGTCCTACCCTTTATCATCAATAAATTTTAATCTTTACCATATACATTCATTTAGTGTTTCCTACGCAAGCAAGTGCATATGTGTAACTTGCATCATATTCTTCAACCATGCTTCTCTATATCTTTATTATTATTTTTTATGAAAAAAATAGTTGACACTTGTCTTGACGTTTATAAACTAAAATAGTGTTTTTTTTATATATGTAAGATATAGTCTTCCATATTTAATTTGTAATATTTGAATGAAAACAGATTGAACTTTTACTTTCTCATGTTCTACATTGTTGATATTTATATAAAGATTCTATTTTTAGACTATACAAAAAAAAAGTAGTTTTAATTTATTCCGTCACTAAGTAAATTGAGTCATATCATAAAAAACCCAAAAATAAAAGGGGCTAAATTATTCATTCACAGAGTAAATTGAATCATATCATAAAAACCAATGAATAGTCAAGAAATGAAGAATGAAAAAGAGGAGAGAAAAACTATAATATAAATATTTTCTTGACTAAATATAAAATATTTTATAAAATTATATTGATCATTTTATTTTGTCATTTGTACTATTTTTCTACTAATATTGTTTTACCATTCAATACTATGTTCTATAATATTTTTCCATACAATATCATGACAAAAACATATTCATATTTTTAGTTTTGGTTAATTAGTTTACCATTTTAATATCTAATAATTTTTTTCTACTAAAAAATGTAAATGACAACATTTCATGACAAAAACATATTCTTTAAAAAAAAAAAAAAGACAACATGAAAATATTGTCACATCCACGTTGAGGAATAAAATAAAAAAGTTAGAAAAGTAAACTAATAAGCAATATATCGATAAAAAAAAAAGTATAGCCAAAATATTTTTCTAATCTAAGTAATTTGAGTCTCTATCATATCATTGATTAGAAACCAATGAATAATCAAGAGATATGCAAATAAGTAAACTAATAACCAATGAATGTATATTTTTCATAATTCTTATTAGCCTAATCAATGTTATTCATTATTGATTAAAAGGCTAATAAGAAATATGCAAAATATACATTAAAAGGGGGTGTACGGTTTCACCTTTCATTAGTACAGCAACATTCACTCATTTTACTTGAGATAATGATACATATTCTAAAATAGTTAATTGAAAGTTACAATGTGAAGCAAGCAAATGAGTGTACACAATATATGAATTAAAATCTCACGTTAATGTAATTGAATAGCAACATATATACACAACATTTAACTAAAGAATATAAAAAGTCACCAACTAAATAAGAATGAATGAGATTTTTTTGTTGCTAAGAGAAGGTGTGGAGCTATTTTAGATGTGCCACATTAGCACAATGGAAGCATAAGAACAATCCAAGGTTCTATTACAAAGATATATAGATAGATAGATAGAGATCCGAAGGCAATTTCCATTATACTTATAAAGATGATTAATTTGTATAATCTCTTCAATTTTGGAATGCTTATACATGGAATCGTTAGAACGGGGACTTTAAATCAGCCCTATATATAATAGCACAAAAGGAGATACTATGCTATAATACAGTGAAATAAGAAGGGGTGACCGATCTTTGTAACTTAAGTTTAACTACATCATTACCATCATCATTCTCCATTATTAATTATTAGATTAGATAGAATTTGAGAGGGATTAAGTCCTTTATTTTTTTCTTCTTTTTAAATGTTATGTAAGAAATTTTTTTTAGAGGAAGCTTATGTAATATATTGACATTCAATGTTACACTAAGTAATTTAAGTGGAATGAAAAGTTTTCAAGAGAGTGGAAAGTTTTAAGGGGTGGAAAGTTGTCTAGTGTTGCAACATCATCACAAAGTTTACATGAGAATGACTCAAGTTTACTTTACAATATAGAAGAGGAAGACATGAACATATAGATAAATAAACAGATAGAAAGATATGAAGGATTTCAAAGCAATTCTTGTGAGGTAACAAATATTAGTAGACAAATTAAAACAATAAAACAAACAATTTTATATACTTATACATTAAAATGCATGTAATTAAATAGGTGATAAAATACAAACCTTGTTGCAAAGGAACTCTCTCATATCTCATTCCAAAAACAACGAAAAACACATTGAAATACAGAACATAAAGACGATAGGAGTTTTACCATGCAATGTATGGAGTGAAATATACAGGGGAAATAAATAAAAGGAATGAGATAATGACTAAAAAAGTAGATATAATTTCGTTGGAATAATTTCAGATATTACAAAAAATTAGTTGATAAATATAACCATCCACCATATTACAAAATCAGCAAAAATAGTTAACATAAAAGTCAAAAGATCACCGATACAAAGTTAAACTAAAATCATAATGAAAAAACTTCTATTTTAATGTATGATGATAACCACATTTTCACATAAGAAGCACCCTTTCAAAAACTGTCCTTTTTCGAAAACCCTACAAAGAAAGGATATCCATTAGATAACAAAATATTAGAAAGAAATGTACATGAAGTTGGAAGAGAAAAATAAAAACTACCAAAAAAAGAAATTGGTAATATAAATACGATATACCTTATGGCTTATGCATGTGTTTGAATGAAATATGGTTATCCCATGGTTATTTCATGGGATAGACAAAAATCCACCTCCTTCATTCTCCTCCAAATATTCTTCACCCTTTGGAAAAATGAGTAATCAAGTGTTTGCATGTTCTTGCAATGATTTTTATAGAAAATAAAATTATGCACTAAATTTGTTCAATTTGTAGGTTATCAATATAAAATAATGAGTAGTGGAAAGAGCAAAATAAATTAATTGGAAGTTACATAATAATTTGTAGGTTATAAATAAAAAAATGAGTAGTGGAAGGAATCACACAAATTAATTGGAAGTTACATAATAAAGAAGGCAATGGAAGTTACATAATAAAGAAGGCAAAAATGAAGGAAAAAGAGAGCCACATGGTGAATGCTTAGAGAAAATAATTTAGAAAAGGGGCATTTGTGAGATGACATGTAAGCAAAGTGTTTATAAAAAAGTAGATATAATTTCGTTGGAATAATTTCAGATATTACAAAAAAAGGAATGAGATAATGACTAAAAAAGTAGATATAATTTCGTTGGAATAATTTCAGATATTACAAAAAATTAGTTGATAAATATAACCATCCACCATATTACAAAATCAGCAAAAATAGTTAACATAAAAGTCAAAAGATCACCGATACAAAGTTAAACTAAAATCATAATGAAAAAACTTCTATTTTAATGTATGATGATAACCACATTTTCACATAAGAAGCACCCTTTCAAAAACTGTCCTTTTTCGAAAACCCTACAAAGAAAGGATATCCATTAGATAACAAAATATTAGAAAGAAATGTACATGAAGTTGGAAGAGAAAAATAAAAACTACCAAAAAAAAGAAATTGGTAATATAAATACGATATACCTTATGGCTTATGCATGTGTTTGAATGAAATATGGTTATCCCATGGTTATTTCATGGGATAGACAAAAATCCACCTCCTTCATTCTCCTCCAAATATTCTTCACCCTTTGGAAAAATGAGTAATCAAGTTTTTGCATGTTCTTGCAATGATTTTTATAGAAAATAAAATTATGCACTAAATTTGTTCAATTTGTAGGTTATCAATATAAAATAATGAGTAGTGGAAAGAGCAAAATAAATTAATTGGAAGTTACATAATAATTTGTAGGTTATAAATAAAAAAATGAGTAGTGGAAGGAATCACACAAATTAATTGGAAGTTACATAATAAAGAAGGCAATGGAAGTTACATAATAAAGAAGGCAAAAATGAAGGAAAAAGAGAGCCACATGGTGAATGCTTAGAGAAAATAATTTAGAAAAGGGGCATTTGTGAGATGACATGTAAGCAAAGTGTTTATAAAAAAGTAGATATAATTTCGTTGGAATAATTTCAGATATTACAAAAAAAGGAATGAGATAATGACTAAAAAAGTAGATATAATTTCGTTGGAATAATTTCAGATATTACAAAAAATTAGTTGATAAATATAACCATCCACCATATTACAAAATCAGCAAAAATAGTTAACATAAAAGTCAAAAGATCACCGATACAAAGTTAAACTAAAATCATAATGAAAAAACTTCTATTTTAATGTATGATGATAACCACATTTTCACATAAGAAGCACCCTTTCAAAAACTGTCCTTTTTCGAAAACCCTACAAAGAAAGGATATCCATTAGATAACAAAATATTAGAAAGAAATGTACATGAAGTTGGAAGAGAAAAATAAAAACTACCAAAAAAAGAAATTGGTAATATAAATACGATATACCTTATGGCTTATGCATGTGTTTGAATGAAATATGGTTATCCCATGGTTATTTCATGGGATAGACAAAAATCCACCTCCTTCATTCTCCTCCAAATATTCTTCACCCTTTGGAAAAATGAGTAATCAAGTTTTTGCATGTTCTTGCAATGATTTTTATAGAAAATAAAATTATGCACTAAATTTGTTCAATTTGTAGGTTATCAATATAAAATAATGAGTAGTGGAAAGAGCAAAATAAATTAATTGGAAGTTACATAATAATTTGTAGGTTATAAATAAAAAAATGAGTAGTGGAAGGAATCACACAAATTAATTGGAAGTTACATAATAAAGAAGGCAATGGAAGTTACATAATAAAGAAGGCAAAAATGAAGGAAAAAGAGAGCCACATGGTGAATGCTTAGAGAAAATAATTTAGAAAAGGGGCATTTGTGAGATGACATGTAAGCAAAGTGTTTATAAAAAAGTAGATATAATTTCGTTGGAATAATTTCAGATATTACAAAAAAAGGAATGAGATAATGACTAAAAAAGTAGATATAATTTCGTTGGAATAATTTCAGATATTACAAAAAATTAGTTGATAAATATAACCATCCACCATATTACAAAATCAGCAAAAATAGTTAACATAAAAGTCAAAAGATCACCGATACAAAGTTAAACTAAAATCATAATGAAAAAACTTCTATTTTAATGTATGATGATAACCACATTTTCACATAAGAAGCACCCTTTCAAAAACTGTCCTTTTTCGAAAACCCTACAAAGAAAGGATATCCATTAGATAACAAAATATTAGAAAGAAATGTACATGAAGTTGGAAGAGAAAAATAAAAACTACCAAAAAAAAGAAATTGGTAATATAAATACGATATACCTTATGGCTTATGCATGTGTTTGAATGAAATATGGTTATCCCATGGTTATTTCATGGGATAGACAAAAATCCACCTCCTTCATTCTCCTCCAAATATTCTTCACCCTTTGGAAAAATGAGTAATCAAGTTTTTGCATGTTCTTGCAATGATTTTTATAGAAAATAAAATTATGCACTAAATTTGTTCAATTTGTAGGTTATCAATATAAAATAATGAGTAGTGGAAAGAGCAAAATAAATTAATTGGAAGTTACATAATAATTTGTAGGTTATAAATAAAAAAATGAGTAGTGGAAGGAATCACACAAATTAATTGGAAGTTACATAATAAAGAAGGCAATGGAAGTTACATAATAAAGAAGGCAAAAATGAAGGAAAAAGAGAGCCACATGGTGAATGCTTAGAGAAAATAATTTAGAAAAGGGGCATTTGTGAGATGACATGTAAGCAAAGTGTAGGTTAGAATACATGTATATATAGATAGATAGATAGATAGATAGATAGCAAAATTTTCATATTTGTAGCATGCCGTATAGCTATCAAAGTTTTCCAACTAATTGATTTATAACGAAACTATCTTAATAGAACGTAATCATTATCGCATTTCATCATGTTTTATGATTTCATTTTCTATTTTTGCTGCAGCTTAGTACAATTATCAGAAGAAGAAAAAAAGTCTAAGATTCACATTAAAGAGAGATATGACATTAAAAGAGTGAAAAATGATACTTTATTTAGGATCTTACTAACAAGGGTCCCTCAAAGACTTTTTAAGAATTATTATTAACAAGGGGCCCTTAAAGACTCTTAATTGCAGATTAAGAAATTATTTTGCAAAGATTTTTTTTTTTTTACAAACTAAAAAGTTAAATACACAATTTCAAATATATTGAGATCCTTAAAGAGTGTCATATAATAAAAAGTATATTAAAAAGAAGTACAAGCGATATATTTTTTAAGAAGCAAAACTAGCTCATTCAAATTGACATTGGAAAGAATCGAACCTGAGACCTTGAGTAGGAGCACACTCCTAACTCACATCTAATACCACCAAGCCAACCTAAGTATGGATTCTCTTATCGACCATCGGTTGGGGCGTCAGGAGGTATTCTAATTTCTAACTTTATGGAATGCTTCAAAAGTTGAGGTGTGGGTTGGTAGGAGTTTTGATCATGCTTTGATAATCTAAGGCCGCTTTGTAGCGAACGACAACAATTTTTTTATAGCTAGCATTTATGCACCTTGTGACTTGAATGACATACAAGATTTGCGGTTACAGTTGTGCGATATGATTAACAATAACAAGGAGGCTAATTGGTGTGTTAGTCGTGATTTCAGTGTTATACGTTCTACTAATGAGCGTAGGAGTAGGGTGGTTTGGTCCTAGGCATGATGATTTTTCTCAGTTTAATTAGGTCATTGAAAATTGAAAATCATGTTATATCTGGTCTTCCTCTTTGTGGAAGGCGCTTTACCTGGTACCGAAAGGACGACCTTAGATAGATTTTTATTATCTTAAGATTGGTGCGTTCAATGGCCCAATTGTATTCAGAGGGCTTTAATATGAGATATTTCTAACTATTATATGTTGGATTGTTGGGCAGACCTTCCTGATTATTAGCCGTTTGTATGTGATCAATGACATTCATTTCAAGTGGATGGTTTGGGAGGTTATGTGCTGAAAGAAAAACTTCTATTGATAAAAGGATGTTTGAAAATTTGGCATCATAATCATACTAAAAATCTAGAAAGGTATAATCAATGAGGTTAACAATTGCATTTCTTCCATTGATGTTAAGGGGTTACAATTCAGAGATTGAAGAGGTGAAGGAATTACATTCATTGTCGTCTAATTTGTTTTTTTCGTCAAAAATCAATACTAGTATGCAATGGCAGAAAGCAAAAATGAATTGACTTAGTCTGTTTGAAATAGTTTTTGTTTTCAGTTTTAGAAATATACAAATCCTCTTCTTACAATAGTTATCTTTTTACATGTTTTAGTTTTAGTCCCCAAAATTAAAAAATTCAAAACAATTTCCAAAACTGTAATTTTAAAAAATAGCTTAGCGAAAAAGTTTTTAATTTTCAAGTTTTTAAAAACTAAAATAGAATTTTTGAGAAGTGTTTCAAACAAGCTCTAATTTTTCTTCTTCTTCTTGGAATTATGTACAATCACTTTTCCACTCATTTTCAGGCAGGTAACTGTGATCAATGTGGAATGGAAAATTTTAATTTCAAATCTCTTGTTATGTTGTAGTGTGGTGAATTAATAAAAACCCTTCAGTCTTTAGGAGGTGAAACATGCAATGTGGGACTATGAAAATTTTAAGAGTCCAGCGTCGGATGGAATAAAATTTGGGTTTAATTAAGATTTTTTTTAGGGAGGGGTGTTAAAAGATAATTTTATGCGTTTTTTAATCTGAATTCCATCCGAATGCTAAGTTGATGAAGTGGTTTAACAATACTTTCATAACTCTTATTCCTAAGGTGGAAAGTCCCAACATCTAACAATTTAGACCTCCCTCTTTCAAAAAAATAAAATAAAATTTAGACCTCCCTTAGAAGAAAAACAGATTTAGACCGATTTCTTTAATTGAATGTTTGAATAAGGTATTAGTAAATAAATTGAGAAGTGTTATTGGAAGTCTTTTTCAATATATCTTTTTCTTATATTGTGATGTAATTGTTGATAGTTTTCCTAAGTCTTTTTATGACACTTCTTTTACCGGAAGGGTTTATTAGTTCGGTTAATAAATTTCATTTTAACTTCTTAAAAAAAATATATATATTAATAATAGCAGCTGAAATAACATCCATCGCTAAGGTACACCAATTTCCATCACAAACCGAAACAATTCAGTCAACTAAATAAGTGCAAATATGACAACATATAGTCAAATAAAAATTCAAAAAACATGTAACTTGGTGCACATTTTGAGGTTTACAACACTTAAGTGGAGAAAATAATTGAAAGAATTTATCTGATACAATAATTAAATTATTGAAACAAGTACATCATTTTTCCATTAAATTAATATGAAACTATTGATCTCATATTTGCTCTTTATAATAACTAATATGTAAAGTGGTACATACAAATTATAAATATATTAATACTATCTATAAATGCATTTGACTCAGGTTGTACACATGAGTAAAAACTCATAATATTATAATACTATTGCTTGTAAAATAAGTTTATTCCTAGATAAGACGTTGAGCAATCCAAGCTTCTTTCTTCCTCTATAATAATAATAGTAACATTAATATCTTCCCCACAACACCACTTTTTCAAGTATATAAATAGAGAAATAACCTAAAGCTCTTTCTCCAAGTATCCTCTGCTCATAACTCTAAAGCCCCATAAACACTTAAAAAAAAAAAAACATCTTATTTTTCTCTCAATCTTTCTCACTCAAAATGGTTGTATTGTCCAAAACAAGTTTAGAGCAATATCCATGTATAAGAAACTTGAAACAAACCATATTTTCAACTGAAATCCCTATGGTGGATCTTTCCAAACCCGATGCAAAAAACCTTATAGTAAAAGCATGTGAAGAGTTTGGATTCTTTAAGGTGATAAACCATGGTGTTTCTATGAAATGTATATCTTTGTTAGAATCTGAAGCTGTTAAGTTTTTTTCTATGTCTATTGATCAAAAGGAGAAAGCAGGACCAGCTAATCCATTTGGGTATGGTAACAAGAAAATTGGACAAAATGGTGATATTGGTTGGGTTGAATATCTTCTTCTTACCAATAATCAAGATTTTAACCAATTCAAACTTTCCCCTGCTTTTGGTAAAGATTCAGATAAGCTTCGGTATGTTTTTCAAACTATAACACTATCTTTTTCATTCCAAAACAAAAATGATGTTTTTTCTTTGTGGTGGTTGGGGTTCAAATCCCAAATGTATTTTTTCTGCCAACTAAGCTAAGCTCACGAGGACAAAGAAAAATGATGTTATAAAAGTGTTTGAAGTTATTTTTATGATTTCAAGCTTGATATTTTATATTGTGGAAAATCCAATTAATTTGTGACTAATGCAATTCACATATTGTATTAGAACTTAGAAGACTTTTTTTTTTTTAATTAAAATTTGTTTTTTAAGTTTTAGAGAATGGTTCACATATTATATTAGTTGATTTTTTATGAAATTTTGTTATCTAAGGTCATAAAAAATGGTTTATTAGAAAGAATTGCAACAGATGATTTTTTGTTTAGTTTTTAAATATATAAGCAAAATAATTGTAATTAAGGAGAGAGTATAAGGTATACATCAAACCATTACAAATGAATAGTTCAAATCATAGAACTAATACATATCAAAGTGATGGAACATCATTAGAGAAAACAAAGCTGAACTCCCAACATTGAAGGTTACAATCCAACTCCTTGACACAATTTTGATGTGGTTTAGCAAGCCCAACGTGTCGCAATACTCATCCTTGAAAATAATTTTAATTGTTTAATCCTACTAGACTAGTTTTTCTATCTTTTACTTAAAGAGAAATAATATTGGTATAAGACAATTTTTTGGACTACCTTCTTCTTTTGACATAAAAATAATAATAGAAAAAGGGGTGAAAATATAAAAATACAATAGAGATATGAAAGAAATTTGTTTCAAGGCGAGTTTTAGTATGGGGCAATTGTCAAATTGCCCAATCTTAGATCAATTTTGTTTTATTTGCTATTAGTTGTACATCCTGCATTTTTATATTCCAATTTATAACCATATTTATTTATAATATATCAGTTTTAATTTTAATTTAGCGGGGACTAAAATATTTTGAAGGGACAAAAATGTCATTTTTTATAAGAACTAAAAACAAATTTAGTTATATTTATAAGCACCAAAAATATATTTAACCTTAATTAATATTAAAAAGTTTTGTGGATGGGATTAATATTACAAAGTTAGATACAAACTAAATTTTTTTCTTTATAAATAATGTAGTAAATATATATTTACGCCATATTTTTTTTAGCCCAGATTTAAACATGTCTATGTTTTCAAATTAAAATAAAAATGTTTTCAAATTAATTTTTTTTTTTAGAATGAGCTGTACCTATTAGATTTTTAAACGGGAGATTAAAAAATAATGTATTTACAAATACATTAATTTGAGTCAAATTATAATTGAGTAGGACTATAAATTAAAATATAAAATACAGGGTGTACATATAAC
Source organism: Medicago truncatula (assembly GCF_003473485.1). Lineage (NCBI taxonomy): Eukaryota > Viridiplantae > Streptophyta > Magnoliopsida > Fabales > Fabaceae > Medicago > Medicago truncatula. Next base: position 21,534,738 of record NC_053049.1, read on the forward strand.
AACAAATAAAACAAAATTGATCTAAAATAGGGCAATTTCACAAATGCCCCATGCTAAAACTCGCCTTATTTCAAAAGTGTTTTTGTGTTATCCATCTATATATCTATTGCTCTGATGATGTGAATATTATAGAGCTGATATGGATTAGAAGACATAGTTCCTTGCTGTAAGGTTTTTCTAATATATATTTATGATTGCATTCTACCTTCAATATTTAATTAAATATATTTTTTTTAATATTGAAAATAATACATGCAGCCGCAATTACAATTTTAAACACATGTTTTGTTTTCAATGCATTGAATTTATTATACACCGAGAGAAATATATAAAAGAAAGTAGGACCTAGTTAACGAATGTTTCTACTGTACTTTTTTTATAAATATTTCAAGTTAAGAAATTATATTTTAAAAAAATTAATATTGTAATTTTCAATGCATTCGTTTACACTAATTTTATAAAAACTTACAATTTAAAATCTTAAAATGTGTTATGGAAACATTCGTTAGCATTTTTTTAAAATATAATATAAATGATAAATTAATGATGTGATAGAGAAAAAGAAAAAAAATATGTTGCACTTTTTATGATCTAAAGTGTTTGTTTATTTTCTTTAAAATGTTTTTGTTGTTGTTGCAGCTGTTTATTGAGTGAGTATATGTCAAGTGTGAAAAAGATGGGATGTGAGATTCTTGAATTGATGGCCTCAGGATTGAATATTGAAGAAAATAATGTATTTAGCAAGCTTCTAATGGATAAAGAGAGTGATTGCATTTTCAGGCTTAATCATTATCCTCCTTGTCCTCCTAAGTCAAATTTGAATAATAATGAAAATGAAAATGTGATTGGTTTTGGTGAGCACACAGATCCACAAATAATTTCATTGTTGAGGTCAAATAACACTTCTGGTCTTCAAATTCGTCTCAAAGATAAGAGTTGGATTTCAGTCCCTTCTGATCACAATTCCTTCTTTGTTAATGTCGGTGATTCTCTTCAGGTATCAAATCAAACCACTCTTTTCTTACAATAGAAGTAATCTTAGTATGCTGCTAGTCTTTTTTGTCGGGGTTTGAACCTCACACATTACATGTATTATACATTGTTATTATCAACTGATCTAAATTTAGGAGGACGTATGCTGCAAGTGTGTATATATATTTATATTTTGTTAATTTCACTACCATCGACCAAAAAATCATTTTTTTTTCATGGTTCTTTAGTACTAGTTTTTCCTGTTCCTTTAGATAAGATGAGAAATGGTTTTAACATGTGGATAAAGATAAACACCTACTTTTTTTACCCAATTGTTAGTAGCTTTTTGAATGTGTGTGGATAAATTATGTTACTTTTTTTAGGAGTTAACAGCGGTTTTCGCCTCTTAACTTTTATGAAGTTGTGAATTTGGTTCCCTAAGAAAAAAACTATAACATCGCCTCCTAAGTTTTGCAACTGCGGCCCCTAAAGTCAATTTTTGGTATAAAACGCGTGACATCTCATTTAAGGTGTCACATCGGTAAAGACTGAATCAAAATTGACATTAAAGTTAAAACTATGACATGCAAAACTTTGGATTAATTTTATAGTTTTTTTTTAAGGAAGCCAAAATCACAATTTTAAAAAAATTAGGGGTTAAAACTATTATTAAGCCGTTTTTAAACGCTGAATTTTGGTACATATGTTTATCATTTAATTATACTCTTTATCCAATTCAACTCCCTTGCTTCTGACCAATCCCCATGTGATGGGAAAAGGAGTAAACAACTAAAACTTTTGTAGTCCTGTCGTGTCAACAAGGTTGAATATTATTGTTTACATTGAAATGGGGTATACCACTTTTTTAGCCTTGTGATTCTGACAGATTTGTTATCCACAAAACAAAACAAAACAGGTTATGACTAATGGACGATTCAAGAGTGTGAGGCACAGAGTTTTAGCAAATGGGTTCAAATCTAGACTCTCCATGATTTATTTTGGTGGTCCATCTTTGAATGAGAAAATTGCACCTTTGCCTTGTCTCATAAAAGGAAATGAATGCTTATTATATAGAGAGTTTACATGGTTTGAATACAAGAAATCAGCTTATGCTACAAGATTATCAGACAATAGGCTTTGTCACTTTGAGAGAATCAAAGATTCCTCCTAAATACTACTTTCTAGATAAGATTGGATTGATACACCTGTCAATATTAAGATGTCTATCTCATCTCATGTGTGTAATAGGATTGGATTTTGCTTTTTGCTTTTTTCTTTTTGTTAATGGTTTTCTTTGTACTATAGATTATCTAGTTATAAATCATATTTTATGTTATGGCTTTCTTTGTACTAGGTTATCTTGTTATAAATAAAATTTCATGTTAGATTTGAATTGATTGATTATGATGATGATACATGTAAACTTCTAATTTCTATTAAAAAAAAAAAGTAATTTTTACGAATTAGTTGTTTTCAATGGCGAATCTTCTTTGGGATCCATGGAAGCCATGGTACCCTCAAGGTTTCTATATATATGATACTAACCATAAAATATGGTTACTTTCGTTTGGTTTAGTGGAAAAGCGCTTAGCCGATGTATTAGAGGTCGCGGGACTCGAACATCTTTGCTGGGACTCGAACTTGCACCCCCCGCACTACATTCAAGAAGTATTTACCACTCTTTCAGTTAATAACATTAGCAATATTTTTGGCACATTTTAATATATATTTTAAAAAGGTTTGATACCTCCAAGAATAAAACTCAAGATCCACCGTTGATTGTAGTTGGTTGAATGTAACATCTCAAAATCGTTCATTATTTTAAGATAACTTTTAATTTTTATTTACCTATAATTAAAAAACATATATTTGATAATTGTCCTTTTATTAAGAGTTTATAGCTTATTTTGAGTTGGACCAAATTCATTTAGGTTATATGCTTTACGCACTAATTTATAAAGTTCTGCATTTTAGTTGATAATAACTATAAAATATAAATTAATTTTTAGCAAAAATATCAATTTAATAATATATGAGAGATATATTAAATTAATATATATTTAAACAACTGAATTCTAAATAATTAAATATTAATTCTTTCAAAAAAATATATTAATTGATATAACAAATTTTATGATTACAGAATGTTTTTTATGTTATTTAATATTTATCCGCAGTGAAATTGTTAATTTCACTAAACATTTTAATCAGCTTATCAGCCGGTTATTAACTTATCAACCATCCGTAATTTTTATCAAGCTAAATTTTAAAGTTTGAGTTATGTTAACTTGTGTCTTTATGACACATGTTAAACAACCTAAAAATGGTATCTTTACATTAAAAAAAATTATATATTAACTTTTAAGAAGTTGAATACACGACTTTTGATTTTTATATTTCTATAATGAATTTTTTAACATGTATTTACGAGAACACACGTTAACATTTGCGTTAAGGTTTAGTCCAATCTTTATCAATCGGCCTCGAGCTTGACCACTGTATGACTCACACCTCACGAAGATTCTGCCATCATTATTAATATCAAAGCAAACATTCATCGTATACTATGTAGGTATTAACCTGCCTTTGTATTGCTTGAATACGCATGTCATGCTAGATAGCTACAACTTTACAAAAATATAACTTTTTAATGATGTCGACCTATCGATATCCTTTAAAATTTTACAATACTGTTCTTATTCTGATATACTCCATACACAAAGCATGACTTTTCTTGCATTGTGTGGTCCTTTTTCTTGTCAGATAAAAAGATAATGAAGGAAATGCAAAGATATATATATCTTGACTTCTGGTGATCCAAGTCGGCTCCAAGCTGCAGCTGAGTGGATTCTAACAATCTCCAAGGAATGCCTAGAATTTTGTTATACACTTCTCTAAGCATTAATTCTGTTTTTTAATTTTTGCTCAAAAAAAAAAAAATCTGTTTCTAATGTGTTCATCTTGATGGCATTTTGAGGGTGCTGATGGTTTTTCTTTGGGGGTTTTCGGTGTTTTTATTTTCTCTTTTTGATGTAATGTAAGAACTTATGACATCGCAGTTTCCATAACCGTGTTGTGGTGAGTTAATATGACGTAGAAGGAACTCTAATGCGATGGAAGTGAAGTAAAAATAATGGTCATAAGGAAAAGGGTAAAATTTTGGCTACTTCTCAAACCAAAACGCGTCTGTTTTCACAAACCAAAACGTGTCACGTGTCCCTCTGCTGCAGGCTTCAACTATGTTGAACTCATTCAACTCCTCTCTCCTCCATCATTTTACCCCCAACTTCAACACACCATTGGAAAGGAAGAAAGTGTTGAATCTTGCTTTCAACACCATCATTCATCACCATTGCACATGGTCTAAGAAATGTAGGTTTCCATTTATAAGATACAATAGGGACATTGGTGGGATTCACATATTAAAATATTTTTGAAAATGAGTCACACTAATATTTTATGGAAAATGCTACCTAGTGCCCTAAGGGCAATGGTTAAGAAGATTAATATAGAAATTATACATTGGAAATTGGTTAAAAATAGAATGTTTAACTTGAGGGTTAATTATGTTTTAGGTCCTTATAAATAGACGCGTTTCCAACATTAGTTCCTACTTAAATTTTATTAAATTTTTGATCCCCAACATTTTTTCCGTTAGCAAAATAGGTCCTCGCTGTTAATTGTTGCTGATTGAGCAAACGGTGAAGCACACGTGGATGCCACATCTGACTTTTTTTGACGTAGTCTTCTATTTTTGATATTAATAATTAAAGAAAAAAAATTTCAAAAAAAATAAAACTTCTTTTCACGTCTTTTGATAAATGTAAACAACAAACACTCTGAACTCGTGAGTAGGAGAAGCATACGTCAACAACCGCCTCGAGAATGGTTAAACTCTGCAAGAGAAACATGGCTAAACGTTGTGAGAAGACTTCTGTCAAGAAATAAAATAAAAAAATATAAAAGAAAAGCTCGCTAAGCTGAAAACTTGAAAGGGAAGCTTAGGCAATATAGAGCGTCCCGGTGGACTAAAAACCTGAAAGGGCGGTCCAGGCAAAAATTACGGACACAAAAAAGGAATATACTCCAGGTGGATTGAAATCCTGAAAAGGCGGTCCAGGAAAAAGTTATGGATTCTCAACAAAAAAAATAAAAGAAAAAGGTGTGATGATTAAGACGTGCTAATGGAAGAACACTCTTTGACAGTTTACAAATGGCGATTTCTTCCAGATTTTTGATACACAATGGGTTTTCTCCCTAGGAAGTATCCTCTTCCCCACCAAAATTTCCACTTTGTGCCGGGCTTTACCCCGTCAGTGGCTTGACTTGTTTTGTCTCCAATGATATTTACACACCGTTGAGGTTTGCCAATTGTTTATACTGCGATGTCAGCCCACCTCCAATCTTGCTTGTTGTTATCATGGTTTTTGGGTGCCAAGTCATTAATTGGACTTGAACCTTTTGACCGTTGATATTCTCTATTTTTTCTTGGGAAGGGCAAAATTGAGAAAAACCCTTAGATTCTAAGTTCGGGGGTCGGTTTTACTACGGGAAGGTGTTAGGCACCCGGAGTAACTATAGTCCTCTATAGGAGCCGTTTTCCTAAGTCTATATTCACGCTTATTTTTACTTACTTTTGAAAATGGGAGGTTTATTTAGTTAAGAATGGGGGGAGAGAAGTTGTAAGACTTTGATTTTATTTCGGCTTGGATGAGTTTTGACTCATTGCCTACGTACCGTTTTACGGGATCAAAACCGGCGTAGTTCTTGCTAAAAAGACTTGTTTTTTGTTTTAATTGTTTGATTTTAAGTTTTTAAAAAAAAGTTTTGAAGAAGGAGATTGGGAGGCTTCATGAGCATTAGATTTAGCAAAAAAGTGAGGTTTGATTAGTGATTAGAAAGAAAGTCTAAATGATTAAGATGAATTGAATTTTTCTTAAGAAAGAAGAAAGGAAAAAGAAAATGAAGTGTTGACTTCATACTTATTATGAAAATTTTTGAAATGAAGTTCAATTGTTTTTTTTTTGAAAAAAAGATGGATTTTCTCTAAGTGTTTAAAACCTAAGCGCTTATCTAACCATACAATCCTATGCATACATCTAAGGTGAATGTGTGCGTGTCGGTGCGCCATAGTGTCCATAGTCCATATTACAACGTTGCCTAAGTACATTCTATGGCCTCTTTGCCAAGCTACAAACCAATGGTAAAATATTGCATCACCGAATGAATTACAATTTGCAAAAAAAAAGAAAACTAAACTAACGGGGACAATAATGAAGATAATGAAGTGCTATGAAGTGATCAACATGAAAGGAAATGTTAGTAGAAAGTGGTAAAAGAAGAATATGGCATAAAGCGATGGAAGAAAGTATGGCATAAGACGGTAGAGTGACGATGAAAATAAGCCGGACACATGTGATGAATAATGCGTATGATGCAAGAATAAAACCCAACACATCAAAACAGTGACATATGCATAGCAAACAGTAGCAAAATTCATATGAAATAGTATGCAAATTAAACATGACGAATACGAACATTATGCGCACGAGGTAAAGGGTAAAAATGCGAGAAAAGTGACTTAAAATAGTAAAAACTCTTGACAAATCAACACCAAAATTTTACCAACTTTTCCAAGTAAAATACCACTGAAAATTATCAAGAAAAAATAGTAAAATGACATGGTAATTTTCTTGGAATTTATTGGTGAAAATTAGCATGAACAAAGGGTGCAAACAGCAGGCAATTATGGTGCAAGTAGCAAAGAGAAAGAGCAAAAAACGTAAAAAACTTCCAGCCCAAACCAAAATCCAATACAGACTGGGCCTGGATCATCCAAAGGCTTCAGAGGCGTTGGATTGATCCAGATTCAGATCTGACGGTTTAGAACACACAGCGCATGGCAACATAAATCAAGCGTATGGTAACAATGCATCACAACCGTTCAAAGGAGAAAACCCTAGATCCTACGGTTCAAAATGAAAACGAAATAAACCGGACCGGTTCACGCGTCTATATAAGGACATGGATACCGGTCCAGTCCATTTCTTTCATTTCCTTCTCTCTCTAAGTTTCCCTCTCCTCTCACTTCTCTCTAACCTCGCCGCCGGCGAGGATGAAGCTACGGCGGAGACCTTGAAGGTCCGCCGGAAACTTCATCTTCTCCGGCGAGTTCATGCAGTTTCCGGTGACCTAAATTTCCAGATTTCAAAGATTCTTACTTCTTTTGATTCGTCCTTTAACCCTAAACACGAATCCAGCAGCTGTTTTTTCAAATACGGTTTGAAACGTTGTAGATCTAAAAAGTTCCGTACGGTTTTTGAAACTGATTTTTGGTTTTTTGAAAAGAAATGTTTAGATCGTTTAAAGATCTACATCGTTTCGTTGTTTGATTACGCTTCTAGTACTCGTTCTTGCCTTCAAAACTTAGATCCTTATGGATCTAGGTTTCGTGTTTACGGTTACGGTTTTCTTTGAATTCTGGAAATTTTTTGATATGCTTTGCTTGCGTGATTGTTTTCTACAGGTTTAACAGTGATATTACTTTTGAGAAAAGATTCTGAGTTTTACCTAAGGTTTTGGTTGAAACCTTTAATGGAGGAAATCTTTGGGAAAACTTGAATGTTCTTGCTGGTTTTTGATTCCTTTGCTTGTTCTGGGACCGAAAATAAATCGGTGATTCTCCTTTTCTCACTGATTCCGTTTCTTCATCTTCTTCGCCGGTTTAGAACTTCGCTTCTTTCCCTCTTCTTTTCACGCTCTGTGATCAACGCTTGAGCTTGCTTTAATGCGAGCTCGCGTTTGGAATTGCAGAGAATGATCAATTCGATGATGAAGATTCAAAAGAATCTCTGAGAATTGATCCAAAAACTGTTGATTCTGATGAATTTGATTTCTGAAAAAACGGTTAGGGTTTCGTGTTCTTGGTGATTTCTCTGTGATTTTCTGTTTTGATCTAGTTACTTGAGAAAGAGAAAATTGGAAATGTGTTTATGAGTTGGCGTGTGGTTAATGGCTTTGAATCTGACTCACTGTTTATATAGTTGACATGTGTACACTTGAGCCAATGAAATTGTGACACGTACCCTGGACTTGCTCACTTGGGCGCTGCTTGCTATTTTAAGGACCAATCTGCAAATTGTGAAAATGACAAGGACTGGACTGCAAAATTAAAAAAAAACTTGAAATGAAATAAATAATAAAAAAAACAGTTTGGACAAAAATGCAATTTTGGGACCTCAATTGAGGGACCAAAATGCAATTAAAAATAAAATTTGAATAAAAAACAAAATTTGACCAAACGTAAAGTGAAACAAAAAATAAAGCTGACAAAACGGACTAAAACGAACCAATGGCTTAAATGAGGTACTTCAAAGTAACCTCCCCATGCCAAAATTTTATGTGAAATGACCAAAATGCCCCTAGGGCTAAAAATGACCTAAACAGAGCCAAATTGACTCGACACTGACTCAGATGCAAGTTTGAAATGAAATTAGCAAGGTTTACTGATGGAAAGTTAAAAATGAATTTGAAAAGACTCAGAGACAGTCACAAGGATGAAAATGGGTCCCACTGCAGGAAATGACCAAAATACCCTTCTGTATGACTTTTTGCAAATTTTGAAATAAACTGTAGAAAAAGCAATGTAATGATTCAGAGACACTTTTAAATGACTTACAAGACAAGTAAAGACATTTCGAAAGGTTTTATGCAAGAAAAACATAGGTAAAATTGTGATTGAAAATACTGCGAGGCAGAGACAGTTTGAACTGTGCAGTTGAAATTTGATAATTGACAAAGTTTGAAATGAAATTGGGCCCAGTATTTTTAGGTCCAAAAACAGGGTATAACAGCTGCCCCTATTTAAGTTTCTTTGTCTGGAGAGTCAAGAGACGGAGTCTTTGGCTTGACAGGACGAAGATACTTAAATATTAGCATTTGCACTGTGTTTGGACGTAAAAATACGCCTACCCATTTTCAAATAATATGCATGCCATGCATCATTTGGATTATGAATGCAAGACCTCACGGGGATTGGAATTAACAAAATATGTCGTATCCATTGCGGGATTGGCAGACATTGACAAAGATAGTGAATAGCAGAGTAACGGGGAACTAGAAACAAGTTGGACAGGTACAAGCTGTTCTTGGATTCAAACTAGCCACTTGACCGAGGATGAAACAAACAGACAACTGCGAGTTGTTCTTATGGATTCGAACTAGTCACTTCACAGGGGATAGAGGTTACTGGACAAACATGAGTTGTTCTTATGGATTCGAACTGGTAACTCACTTGGGGATATTGGAAAGTGCGAGTTGCTCTTATGGATTCGAACTGGTGACCCGACTGGGAAAAAGAGAAAATTGGCAAGTACGAGTTGTTCTTATGGATTCGAACTGGTGACTCGGCTGAAAATATGTAAAATTGGCAGGTACGAGTTGTTCTTAAGGATTCGAACTGGTTACTCGACTGAAAACATGTAAAATTGGCAGGTACGAGCTTGTTCTCGGATGCGAACTGGTTACTCCACCGGAGACAAATACAAAATAGACAGGCGCAAGCTGCTCTTGGATCGAGCTAGCCACTTGAGCGAACAGAGACAGATAGACGGGTACAAGCTGCTCTTGGATTGAGCTAGTCACTTGACCAAACGGAAACATATTCACTGGGGATTGGTTTGTTGACAAAATATAGATTGAGATTGACTTGACGTCGATTTGAATTGAAAGGTAGAAATTGACCGGTATTATTGGCTCACAAGGTTTTGACAGAGAACCTGACATGAGTTTTGAATTGAGACTGATATTGTTATTGGAAATGCGATATGCATGGATGATATAACAGTTTTATTAAATGCATGGGCACGTAATATGCATGATTATGCATGTATGAATGCTTGTAATGCATGACTGTTGGCAGTTTGTAGGCACGACTTCACGGGGAAGACAAGACATCAGAGTATTGGGCACGTAGTGGCTCGTGCTATATTACACATTCTTGGAAATCCTCTTTGGAGATGACGTCGTTGGGAGACGTATTGGAACCAATGGCTGAGGGCAGGTAGCTATGCAACTTGCTGGAAATAGAATCTTGGAAGACTTTACTGGGGAAAACGCCGTTGTGCTGGGCATTTCAATGCTGAGTACGTTGTAGACATTGCATCTGTGGTCAATGCTTTTTGCATGTTATATTCTCATTTTCATCATTTTCATTTTTGCATCCCATTTTTGCCTGGATCGCCCTTTCGGGTTTTCGACCCACCGGGGAAATAAATTCTTTTTAATGCCCCATTTTTGCCTGAACTGCCCTTTCGGGTTGTCAATCCAGCGGGGTGCTCATTTTTTGCCTAAGCCGCCCTTCCGGGTTTTCAACTTAGCGAGCCTTTTCATTTTCATGCATTTTCATTCTGTTTTTTCATTCTTGCCATTGACCACAGATTACCTTGGAGGAGAACCTGCTTGTAACATATATTGAAATAGACATTAACATACTCTCGCTCATGCATGCTTCATTTGAATGTACCCTGTTGCTCAGGTTTGCTTTTCAAAACAGACAAAAAGTTTTCAATTTTCAAAATGTTTGTTTCAAGCATTGTCATTATCAAAATAGAAAGAAAATGTTTTGTATATAGCTTTGAAAGTAAAAAGAAAGCAGAGTTTCAAACAAAAGCACAAGCTCAAATTGATGTATAAGAGTGGTGGTCAGCCGAAGGCGTGACTCCACGGATTTACAAAGCTTGGAAAATGGTAATTTTATTGGTTGGTGGTACATTGAACACAGTAATCATGACATTTCCCAGAAACTTTGAATTCGCAAGCATAAGAGCTTTTGATGAAGACGGTCATTAACAGCTGCAGATGCCCCAAGGGGGACGATGGTTGGCCAGATATAGTTACTTGCCTTTTGTTTCAATCTCATTTTTGCATGAACCGCCCTTCCGGGTTTTCGGCTCATCGAGACGCTCATTCTTGCCTGAGTTGCGTACAATCTCAGCGAGCTTTTCATATTTGTTTTTTTTGTCCCTTATTTTTGCCTGGACCGCCCTTTCGGGTTTTCGATCCACCGGGAAGCGCATTTTTGCCTAGGCCGCCCTTTCGGGTTTTCGACCTACCACGCTGTTCTTTTCATATTCTTAGGCAAAGTATTTCTTGACTATATCGGCATTCACTGGATTTGGAAGCTCTACACCATCCATGTGTGTAAGGATTAAAGCACCACCGGAGAAGGCCTTCTTGACAACATAAGGACCTTCATAGTTAGGCGTCCACTTGCCCCTTGGGTCGGGTTGCTGGCTTATCCTCCTTTTCAATACAAGTTCCCCTACCTTGAATTCTCGAGGATGGACTTTCTTGTCAAAGGCAGTCTTCATTCTTGCTTGATATGACTGTCCACGAGCCATGGCATCCATACGTTTTTCCTCAATCAAATTCAACTGATCATACCGGCTTTGGCACCATTCAGCCTCGGATAACTTTGCTTCCATGATCACACGGAGAGATGGGATCTCCACTTCCAAAGGAAGGACTGCTTCCATACCATATACAAGAGAGAAAGGGGTTGCCCCGGTTGAACTGCGCACAGTAGTACGGTAGCCATGCAGAGCATAGGGTAACATCTCATGCCAGTCCTTGTAAGTGGTTACCATCTTCTGGACAATTCTCTTGATATTCTTGTTGGCAGCCTCAACTGCACCATTCATCTGAGGTCTATAGGGAGAAGAGTTATGATGCTCAATTTTGAATTCTTCACAAAGAGCTTGCACCACATTATTATTCAGGTTGGTACCATTGTCGGTAATAATCTTGCTGGGAACACCATATCGACAGATGATATTGTTCTTGATGAACTTAGCTACCACTTGCTTGGTCACATTGGTATAAGATGCTGCTTCAACCCACTTGGTAAAGTAGTCAATTGCCACTAAGATGAAACGATGACCATTCGAAGCCTTCGGTTCAATCCTTCCAATCATGTCGATGCCCCACATCGAGAACGGCCATGGGGATGACATAACATTGAGAGCGTGCGGAGGCACATGAATCTTATCAGCATAGATTTGACATTTGTGGCATTTTCTGGCGTACTGGTAGCAATCATGCTCCATAGTCATCCAGTAGTAACCTGCCCGTAGCAACTTTCTTGACATAGTATGCCCTGTAGCATGGGTCCCGAAGGTACCGTCATGTACATCATGCATTAACTGCTCTGCTTCATGTTCATCAACACACCTCAACAGTACCATGTCATAGTTCCTCTTGTACAAAATATCTCCATCTAACAGGAATCTACCGGCCAATCTTCTCAAGGTCTTCTTGTCTTGTTTGGAAGCACCTGGCGGATACTCACGGCTCAGCAAGAACTGCTTGATGTCATAGTACCAGGGTCTATAGTCAACCACATTTTCACCAGCCTGATCGATCACATCCCCAATAGCAAACACATGCGAAGGTCTTTCAAGGCGTTGCACTTTAATTACTGGCACATCATTCCAATGGTTTACTCGAAACATGGAGGATAGAGTAGCAAGAGCATCAGCCATTTGGTTCTCATCACGAGGAATATGATGCAGCTCAACCTTTGTAAAATATGTCAGAAGACGTCTCGCATAATCACGATAAGGAATCAACTTAGCATGGTGGGTCTCCCATTCACCCTTTATCTGATTGATGACGAGCGCAGAATCTCCATAGATGTCGAGGTGTTTGATTCTCATGTCAATTGCTTCCTCGATCCCGAAGATACATGCTTCATACTCAGCCATATTGTTTGTACATTCGAACAGAATTCGAGCGGTAAAAGGAATGTGATGCCCTTGCGGGGATACAATGACTGCCCCAATTCCTTTGCCATAAGCATTGACAGCACCATCAAAGACTAAACCCCACCTGCTATTGGGATCTGGACCTTCATTAATCAACGGTTCGTCGCAGTCTTTGGATTTCAAATACATGATCTCTTCATCAGGGAAATCGAATTCAATTGGTTGGTAATCATCAAGAGGTTGATAAGCAAGGTGATCGGCAAGAATGCTGCCTTTGATTGCCTTTTGAGTTTTGAACACAATATCATATTCAGACAAAAGCATCTGCCAGCGTGCAATCTTCCCAGTAACGGCCGCTTTCTCAAAGATATACTTTATCGGATCCATTCTGGATATCAGCCAAGTTGTATGATTCACCAAATAATGGCGCAGGCGTTTAGCAGCCCAAGCTAGAGCACAACAAGTCTTCTCAAGCATTGTATACCGAGTTTCACAATCGGTGAACTTCTTGCTTAGATAATAGATAGCATGCTCTTTCTTTCCAGTTTCATCTTGTTGACCAAGTACACATCCCATGGATTCATCAAATACTGCCAAATACATAATCAAAGGCCTTCCTTCCACGGGAGGGACAAGGATAGGTGGTTCCAGCAGGTAATTCTTGATGCTATCAAAAGCTTCTTGGCATTCATCATTCCATACAACAGGCTGGTTCTTTCTGAGTAGCTTGAAGATTGGCCCGCAGGTTGCGGTCATATGAGATATGAATCGGGAGATGTAATTCAAACGTCCCAAGAAACCTCTGACTTGCTTCTCTGTCTGTGGAGCTGGCATTTCTCGGATGGCCCGGACTTTATCAGGATCGACTTCAATGCCCTTTTGGCTGACAATGAAGCCTAATAACTTTCCGGACCTGACACCGAATGTACATTTGTTGGGATTCAATCGCAGCTTGTATTTTCTCAACCTTTCAAACATCTTTGTTAAATATTCAACATGCTGCTCCTCATCTGCTGACTTCACAATCATGTCATCCACATATACCTCAACTTCTTTGTGAATCATGTCATGAAACAGAGTAGTCATTCCCCTTTGGTAGGTAGCACCAGCATTGATTAGGCCGAACGGCATTACTTTGTAGCAGAAGGTACCCCATGGAGTGATAAAAGATGTCTTTTCTCTATCTTCAGGAGACATTTTGATTTGATTATAACCGGAGAAACCGTCCATGAAGGAAAACACCTTAGATTGAGCAGTATTATCAACAAGCACATCAATATGAGGTAATGGAAAGTTGTCTTTTGGACTGGCCTTGTTCAGGTCTCTGAAGTCAACACACATCCGGACTTTACCATCCTTCTTTGACACAGGCACAATATTGGCAACCCATTCGGGATACTCCACTGTCATGAGGAAACCCGCATCAATCTGCTTTTGAACTTCACTCTTAATCTTGAGAGCCATATCAGGATGAGTCCTTCTCAATTTCTGCCTGACGGGAGGACATTCAGGCTTGGTAGGGATCCGATGCTCCACGATCATAGGGTCTAGACCTGGCATATCTTCATAGGACCATGCAAAAATATCCGGATATTCCCGGAGGAGTTGGATGATCTTCTGTTTAACCCCTTCCTCTAGAGTAGCACCAATCTTGATTTCTCGCTTGTTTTCCTCGGTACCTATGTTGATAAGCTCAATCTCTTCTTGGTGAGGCTGAATGGCTTTCTTTTCTTGCTCAAGTAACCGAGTGATCTCATACGGTATGTCATCACCTTCCTCATCTTCGGCTTCATATACAGGGAAATCAAAACTTGGAGGAACCGTAGGATTACTGTGTTCAACGGGTTTATTATGGTTCAACCTGCATATAATGATTGGATGATTTTTAGAAAGAGTTTTTTTTCATGCAGATTTTTGAAATTAATAAGAAAATACAGACGTTTTGGTTTTTTCTGGCATTACCATTGTTTCCAAGGGAAAAAGCACTAAAAAAAGTAGTCGTGGAAGAAACGACAAAATTTTATTAATCAACGGCAATGCCGAAACAAACATGCCCTTACAGAAAATATCACTCTCGCTTTGGGCAGAGCGAGAGGATTGTTATTTTGAAAACAAAACACTAAAGCAACAAGACACATTACTCAGAAACATGCATGATTGAAGGAATGTCAATGGCATCCCAATTCGTCGCAATGCCTCCTGGTGTAACAAACGTAGGCCTGAGACCAGATCCAGTGGCTTCTTCAGAGATAGCATTAACAAACCCTGCACTGTGGAAGACTCCCGAGGAAACCCTTGATGACGGGGAGAACCCGAGACCTTCCTTACGCTTGTTCTCACAGAGCTGTATCACCTTGCCCCAGCCGGCAGTCTGACCTTCTTGGATGGCTCTCTGAGCATCCTTCAATGAAGCCATAGCAGCCCCAGCTTCCTTAGACTCTGCACCTTCAATGGTCAAACCTTGGAAAGCAGTCCCTTCAGCAGACCCTGCTTCAATACAAGAAAAAGAAGACAACTGGCTGACTAAGTATGCTTCTTCACCATGGATTGTAACGAGTTTTCCATTCTTCACAAATTTCAACTTCTGATGTAAGGTGGAAGTAACCGCACCTGCATCGTGTATCCACGGTCTTCCCAGCAGGCAACTGTAGGATGCATTAATGTCCATCACTTGGAAGGTAACCAAGAAATTCTCAGGGCCAATAGTTATCGGCAAGTCTATCTCTCCCAGCACATTCTTTCGAGATCCGTCAAAAGCTTTGACCAAGAAAGTACTTCTCCTCAACGGGGTCCCGCGGTAGCTCAACTGATCTAGAGTTGTCTTGGGCATTACATTGAGAGAGGAACCGGTATCCACCAACACATTTGATATCATGTCTGATTTACAGTTCACCGAGATATGCAAAGCCAGATTGTGACTCTTTCCCACTTCTGGCAACTCTTCTTCACTAAACCAGAGGTTGTTACAAGCAGTAATATTTCCCACTATGCCGCTGAAACGGTCTACCGTAACTTCGTGGTCAACATAAGCCTGCTCCAGTACTTTCAACAAGGTATTCCTGTGAGCCTCAGAGCTCAAGAGTAACGACAAGACAGATATCTTCGAAGGAGTTTGCAGCAATTGATCAACGATCTTGTAGTCGCTCCTCTTTATTATTCTCAGAATCTCATCTAAATTCGAATCCTCTATAGATTTGCCTGGCTGATTCACATCTGTAGCAATGGGTGAAACAACGGTTGGAGTTGCTTCTTCAACTGGTGGAGTGATTGGCGTAGCTACCTTCCTCTGAAATAATGGCGGACGAACCTTCCCGCTTCTTAGCGCTGCAGAAGTCCCTTCGGCAATATTGCTTACTGTGGCAAAGGAGGCTAGAGGCACCTCTACTCCATTTTCTATCATAGTAGCATTGTATTTGTATGGCACTGCCTTGTCCGAAACATAAGGAATTGGTCCTGGCAACCTTATCACCAAAGGCTCAGCATTCTTCTTCAAAGGTACACTCTTGACAGGCGGATCGTGAAAAACTGGCACGACCACGCAAACATCACTGACAGTCAGAAGATTATCATTCATCAAACTTTGGATGTCGTCTTGAACAGTATAACAACCCAAAGGATCACGGAGGCACCCTAGACACTTGGCATGATCATGGCTGAACAGAGAAGCTTTGCACAGCTTGATATGTAGAGGCACCAGAGGAGTGGCAACATTACGGACATCAAGTCTAGGAGCTTCCTCACACACTTCGATCATATTCACAGCGGCATGATTTGGTAGCGGATTGTCGAGGACATGTGGAACATTATTCTCAAAAGTCAGCTTTCCCTGATCAATGAGCTTCTTCACGATATACTTCAAAGCATAACATCCCTCGACATCATGACCTAAGGCACCTTGATGAAAGTCACATTTGAGATCAGACCTGAACCTTGGAGGCAACGGATCAGGTGGTGGCTTGCCCTGTCTAGTTGTACAATGTCCTCTCTGGAGTAAAGTTGGAAGAAGTTCTGCATACAACATCGGTATAGGAGGAAAAGTTGGTCTAGTATACTGCTGCTGCTGTTGTTGCTGTTGTTGTTGAACCGGCAACTGTTGTTTCATCTGTTGGGCAATTGCATTGACGGGTACTTGAGGCTGGCCCGGTGGCAAAGGGTACTGATGATAAAACGGTGGGAAGAACGGATGCTGAGAATACGGCATATATGGGTATGACGGAGGCATTTGAGCTGCATTGATAGGAGCGACAGTAGCCATTGATTGACCGGCTCCGGCTGACACCATCCCCACTTCCATTTCTTTCTTCTTGTGGTGTCCATTACCATACCTCTTCGATGCACTCGTAGAAGATTCAGCTTTCTCAAACACAATGATTCCATCCCTGACTGCTTCCTCAAGACGGGTTCCCATAGTGACCATCTCTGAAAAGTTGTTCGGGGCGGCGATGATCATCCTCTCAACATAATCCTTCTTCAAGGTCTTTAAGAATGTCTGGGTCATTTCTTCTTCATCTAAAGCAGGAGTGATACGGGCAGCTGCCCCTCTCCACCTTTGCGCATATTCACGGAAACTTTCCTCCTTTTTCTGAGATAGGGACCTGAGGAACTCCCTATTCGGCTTCAAACGAGTGTTAAACCCGTAGTGACTCTTGAAAGCAGTGGCCAGCTCATCAAAAGTATGGACATCGTCTTTGCTCAGACTAGTATACCACTCTGCAGCATCTTCCATCAGACTATCTTGGAAGTAATGGATCATAAGGGAATCATTGTCCTTGTAGTTGCCCATCTTCCGGACATATTTGACAATATGATTTTGAGGACAAGTCAGCCCGTTATATTTGTCGAACTCCGGGACTTTGAACTTTTTTGGAACATCTACCTTCGATACCAAGCAGAGATCCTGGGTTTTAATGGAGTCTCCATTTCCCCTGTTGGCCTTAATTTCCCGTCGGAGCTCTTTGGCAAGTTCTTCCATTCTCTCTTCCATAGTTCCGGTTGTGGTAACACTCCCGTGGTGCGCATTAGCATGGACAAATAGAGGCACCGCATTCACAATGGGCTCGGTAACAGTTGTTGCAGCTTGAGTCAAGGCGGTACTAACAGGAGTTAAGTTTGCCCCTGGGATTGGGCCATTGTTGGTAGTACCAGAGGTCCCTGCCCCTGTATTAGCAGTATAGTACAGCGGAAGTCCGTAAGGATACCCGGATGGCATGATAGAGCGGGGATCAGTTGTTACGGTAGGAGTCACATTTGCAGCTGTAGAAACTACAGGAACTGGTTGTTCCTGAGCAGCCAACAGAGCAGTCATAGCATCATGAGCTTTGGCCAATTCCTCCCTTAAAGATGCCAATTCAGTACGAAGCTGCGTGTTCTCTTCTTCCATAGCCCTTTTCTTTCTTCTGTATTCTCTGGTTCGATCAATTCTATCAGGTTCGTAAACTCTCTGAGCACGAGCCACTTTTCACACTGCGGCAGAGAAACCAGGAGCTAGTGAGCACTTGGAAGCCTTTGTGACCAATGCATGATGCATATGATGCATGATGTGCAAATGCAAATGCAAAAGACTTATTTTCTCATCGAAGGATTTTTAAACAAATTAGAAATCTTGCGAATAAACAAAACTACATAGTATTTTCAAAAGGAAGACTTTGAAATTTCAACAAGATAAACAAATGAAGCCCTCAAGCATAGGAAGTAGTCGGAAGATCATCGGACTCGGAATCTGAATCACAGTATCTGGCAAAGAAGTCTCGTCGTCCTCGAGCTCTCCTGGAGTCCCTCATAAGCAGCTCATCTTTCTCTTCCAATTCCCTCCGGGCTTTAGCTAGCTCTTTCTTCAACATTAGATTCTCATGAGTCTTCTGCTCATCTCTACCATCCAAAGTCATGATTAGATTCTCAGCTTGATTGTACCGAGCTTTCCACACTTGCTTCTCACGACTCTCCATAGCTAGATGCTCCTGATACATATCCTGAGTCGCGGGGAGTAGAGGTGGAGGCATAGATGGAGTAGACGAAGACACGTATCTCATAGCTGGATAAGGCATACCAATCTCCTCAGCCCGATCTATCACCCACTGAGTATAGGCCTCATGAGCAACACCGGATCTCACACCTAGATGCTTCACACTCTTCCTTCGAACCTTGGACCAAGCATCCATGAAAGCTTTCCTTTGTCCGGTAGGAGCATTCGCATAGAAGAAGAACTCTGGAGATGTAGCAAGATTGATGGGCTTCGACTTCATAGGAAAACCAAACTGTCTCATAGCAAGCTCGGGGTTGTAGTTAATTCCTCCACGAGTACCAAGAAGAGGTACATTGAGAAAGTCTCCACAACCCATAATGATTTCCTTCACCTGAGCGGCCGGAGTGAGCCAGACGACCTCATTAGGAGTGAGGGCCATAATCCGCTGCGAGTAGGACCAGTTCTCCGAGTTATCATGGAAGGAACTCGGAAGGTGCGAAATAAACCACCTATACAAAAGAGATGTGCAGCAAAGAATATACCCACGGCCCTTGAGAGTCCTGTCATGAATGGCGTGGTAGGTATCTGCTAGCAAAGTAGGAACCGGGTTCTTGGACTGGAAGATCTCGATAGCATTCATGTCCACGAAGTTGTCGAGGTTCGGAAAGAGAATGAGCCCGTAGATAAGCAAAGCAAGAATAGCCTCGAGTGTATCCTGACGAGTAGTACTGAGATTAGCCTGATCAAGAAGATACTTTGAAGTGAACCCCCGGATGTGAGACTTGGTAATAAGATGGTTGGAGACGTCGGAAGTCTTGAGGTAGAGATCCTTAGCAATAACCAGAGGAGTAAGAGAAGAAGTCCCGGGACCGGTGAAAGGCGTCTTCTCGGCTATAGGTAAACCCACTAGATTGGAGTAAGCCTCGAGAGTAGGAACCAACTGGAAGTCCGGGAAAGTGAAGCAACGGAAGCTTGGATCATAAAATTGCACCAGAGTGTGCACTAGCTTCTCGTCCACATCGGTTCGGAGCAAAGTAAGCAATCCCCCATACCGGAGTCGGAACCCTGTTTGACTCTTGACCTTGAGTGCCAACTCTCTCAAACTGACCAAATCCACTTCCTTGAACTTGTAGCACTTAGTCTTCTTCATACCTGTGATTATTTGCAAAAATTTCCATTTGTTTAAACCCTTCGATGAATGCATGAAAAATGTTTATGCATGAATGCATGTATGCATGATTGTGTTGTTAAAAAGTGGATTGAGTTTCAAAGTAACGGGGCCACGGATGGACACGGCGTCCGGTGAACTAAGGCTTTGGATAGTAGTAACCAAGGTTCTAACACAGTTCCCAAACTGCAACCTCTCTCACATATATCATGGTAGTACAGGACGACACCCGTTCCATGATTATTTGTGAGAAGGTCTAGTTTGAGTGTAGTATCGCGTGACGACTAAAGTTTGAGACAACACTCAATTTAGCCACCGCACTACGTCCTAAAAAGGCTAGGATGGGTTTGGTAACTACGGTTCATAGCTTCGTCGAACAATTGAAAGTGAAGTGCCTAAGCATGACAACACACGCCGACAATATCACCTTCAAAATGCCTCAGCTATGTGAGATTGATCGCATAATCCAATACACGAGGCAACCCCCGGATCGAATTGTCGATTATATCTCTACCTAAACATAAGTTCACTCAGCCCGGGTTAGGACTTTTGATATTCTCACCCCACACGTCAAATGAAGGTAAACAAGTATTCACATATGTAAGCAATAAAATAAAGCATAAATATAAACTAAGGAAAACTAGGCGCGACCCGCTAAAAAGATTCCCCAGTGAAGTCGCCATTTCTGTTATCATGGTTTTTGGGTGCCAAGTCATTAATTGGACTTGAACCTTTTGACCGTTGATATTCTCTATTTTTTCTTGGGAAGGGCAAAATTGAGAAAAACCCTTAGATTCTAAGTTCGGGGGTCGGTTTTACTACGGGAAGGTGTTAGGCACCCGGAGTAACTATAGTCCTCTATAGGAGCCGTTTTCCTAAGTCTATATTCACGCTTATTTTTACTTACTTTTGAAAATGGGAGGTTTATTTAGTTAAGAATGGGGGGAGAGAAGTTGTAAGACTTTGATTTTATTTCGGCTTGGATGAGTTTTGACTCATTGCCTACGTACCGTTTTACGGGATCAAAACCGGCGTAGTTCTTGCTAAAAAGACTTGTTTTTTGTTTTAATTGTTTGATTTTAAGTTTTTAAAAAAAAGTTTTGAAGAAGGAGATTGGGAGGCTTCATGAGCATTAGATTTAGCAAAAAAGTGAGGTTTGATTAGTGATTAGAAAGAAAGTCTAAATGATTAAGATGAATTGAATTTTTCTTAAGAAAGAAGAAAGGAAAAAGAAAATGAAGTGTTGACTTCATACTTATTATGAAAATTTTTGAAATGAAGTTCAATTGTTTTTTTTTTTGAAAAAAAGATGGATTTTCTCTAAGTGTTTAAAACCTAAGCGCTTATCTAACCATACAATCCTATGCATACATCTAAGGTGAATGTGTGCGTGTCGGTGCGCCATAGTGTCCATAGTCCATATTACAACGTTGCCTAAGTACATTCTATGGCCTCTTTGCCAAGCTACAAACCAATGGTAAAATATTGCATCACCGAATGAATTACAATTTGCAAAAAAAAAGAAAACTAAACTAACGGGGACAATAATGAAGATAATGAAGTGCTATGAAGTGATCAACATGAAAGGAAATGTTAGTAGAAAGTGGTAAAAGAAGAATATGGCATAAAGCGATGGAAGAAAGTATGGCATAAGACGGTAGAGTGACGATGAAAATAAGCCGGACACATGTGATGAATAATGCGTATGATGCAAGAATAAAACCCAACACATCAAAACAGTGACATATGCATAGCAAACAGTAGCAAAATTCATATGAAATAGTATGCAAATTAAACATGACGAATACGAACATTATGCGCACGAGGTAAAGGGTAAAAATGCGAGAAAAGTGACTTAAAATAGTAAAAACTCTTGACAAATCAACACCAAAATTTTACCAACTTTTCCAAGTAAAATACCACTGAAAATTATCAAGAAAAAATAGTAAAATGACATGGTAATTTTCTTGGAATTTATTGGTGAAAATTAGCATGAACAAAGGGTGCAAACAGCAGGCAATTATGGTGCAAGTAGCAAAGAGAAAGAGCAAAAAACGTAAAAAACTTCCAGCCCAAACCAAAATCCAATACAGACTGGGCCTGGATCATCCAAAGGCTTCAGAGGCGTTGGATTGATCCAGATTCAGATCTGACGGTTTAGAACACACAGCGCATGGCAACATAAATCAAGCGTATGGTAACAATGCATCACAACCGTTCAAAGGAGAAAACCCTAGATCCTACGGTTCAAAATGAAAACGAAATAAACCGGACCGGTTCACGCGTCTATATAAGGACATGGATACCGGTCCAGTCCATTTCTTTCATTTCCTTCTCTCTCTAAGTTTCCCTCTCCTCTCACTTCTCTCTAACCTCGCCGCCGGCGAGGATGAAGCTACGGCGGAGACCTTGAAGGTCCGCCGGAAACTTCATCTTCTCCGGCGAGTTCATGCAGTTTCCGGTGACCTAAATTTCCAGATTTCAAAGATTCTTACTTCTTTTGATTCGTCCTTTAACCCTAAACACGAATCCAGCAGCTGTTTTTTCAAATACGGTTTGAAACGTTGTAGATCTAAAAAGTTCCGTACGGTTTTTGAAACTGATTTTTGGTTTTTTGAAAAGAAATGTTTAGATCGTTTAAAGATCTACATCGTTTCGTTGTTTGATTACGCTTCTAGTACTCGTTCTTGCCTTCAAAACTTAGATCCTTATGGATCTAGGTTTCGTGTTTACGGTTACGGTTTTCTTTGAATTCTGGAAATTTTTTGATATGCTTTGCTTGCGTGATTGTTTTCTACAGGTTTAACAGTGATATTACTTTTGAGAAAAGATTCTGAGTTTTACCTAAGGTTTTGGTTGAAACCTTTAATGGAGGAAATCTTTGGGAAAACTTGAATGTTCTTGCTGGTTTTTGATTCCTTTGCTTGTTCTGGGACCGAAAATAAATCGGTGATTCTCCTTTTCTCACTGATTCCGTTTCTTCATCTTCTTCGCCGGTTTAGAACTTCGCTTCTTTCCCTCTTCTTTTCACGCTCTGTGATCAACGCTTGAGCTTGCTTTAATGCGAGCTCGCGTTTGGAATTGCAGAGAATGATCAATTCGATGATGAAGATTCAAAAGAATCTCTGAGAATTGATCCAAAAACTGTTGATTCTGATGAATTTGATTTCTGAAAAAACGGTTAGGGTTTCGTGTTCTTGGTGATTTCTCTGTGATTTTCTGTTTTGATCTAGTTACTTGAGAAAGAGAAAATTGGAAATGTGTTTATGAGTTGGCGTGTGGTTAATGGCTTTGAATCTGACTCACTGTTTATATAGTTGACATGTGTACACTTGAGCCAATGAAATTGTGACACGTACCCTGGACTTGCTCACTTGGGCGCTGCTTGCTATTTTAAGGACCAATCTGCAAATTGTGAAAATGACAAGGACTGGACTGCAAAATTAAAAAAAAACTTGAAATGAAATAAATAATAAAAAAAACAGTTTGGACAAAAATGCAATTTTGGGACCTCAATTGAGGGACCAAAATGCAATTAAAAATAAAATTTGAATAAAAAACAAAATTTGACCAAACGTAAAGTGAAACAAAAAATAAAGCTGACAAAACGGACTAAAACGAACCAATGGCTTAAATGAGGTACTTCAAAGTAACCTCCCCATGCCAAAATTTTATGTGAAATGACCAAAATGCCCCTAGGGCTAAAAATGACCTAAACAGAGCCAAATTGACTCGACACTGACTCAGATGCAAGTTTGAAATGAAATTAGCAAGGTTTACTGATGGAAAGTTAAAAATGAATTTGAAAAGACTCAGAGACAGTCACAAGGATGAAAATGGGTCCCACTGCAGGAAATGACCAAAATACCCTTCTGTATGACTTTTTGCAAATTTTGAAATAAACTGTAGAAAAAGCAATGTAATGATTCAGAGACACTTTTAAATGACTTACAAGACAAGTAAAGACATTTCGAAAGGTTTTATGCAAGAAAAACATAGGTAAAATTGTGATTGAAAATACTGCGAGGCAGAGACAGTTTGAACTGTGCAGTTGAAATTTGATAATTGACAAAGTTTGAAATGAAATTGGGCCCAGTATTTTTAGGTCCAAAAACAGGGTATAACACTTGTCATGTCTGTTTCGTCAAGTACACCTGTTATATATGGTCATACATTCATGCATTCATACAATCATACATACACAACATATACAATCATATCATTCATACATGATTGCATTTTCCAATGTCTAAATCAATTCACTTATCTTGCTTATCCCCGAGAATAAGGATGGGCGTGTCTTTCCGTCCAATTAAAATATCACCAAGAGTTTTGTTTGGTCGTATCTATTCAGTTCAATCCTGACCTAAACCGCAAGTGGCGATCTCTTTGTGTGAACAACTTGCAAATACATATTCATTTTTCTCAAAAGTGTCATCCCCAGTGTGTCTGGTCAAGAGATATTACTAAAAAACATATCTTCATTAAGCTATCATCTATGAGATAGTAGGTAATATTGGTCGTTTGTCTTCTTTAAGCTATCTTCCAGTTGGTAGTAGACAATATCTCAATCCTTTTACATTTTACCTTCATTAAGCTATCATTATACGATATTAGGTAATACCTATCACTTGTCTTCTTTGAGCTATCCTCTCGTTGGTAGTAGACAATATCTCAATCCTTTTACATTTTTTTACCTTCATTAAACTATCATTATACGATAATAGGTAATATCTATCACTTTTCTTCTTTAAGCTATCCTCCCGTTGTTAGTAGACAATATTTCAATCCTTCTACATTATACCTTCATTAAGCTATCATTATACGATAGTAGGTAATACCTATCACTTGTCTTCTTTAAGCTATCCTCCCGTTGGTAGTAGACAATATCTCGATCCTTTAACATTTTTACCTTCATTAAGCTATCATTATACGATTGTAGGTAATACCTGTCATTTGTCTTCTTTAAGCTATCCTCCCGTTGGTAGTAGAAAATATCTCAATCCTTTTACATTTTCACCTTCCTTAAGCTATCATTATACGATAGTAGGTAATACTTGTCATTTGTCTTCTTTAAGCTATTCCCTCGTTGGTAGTAGACAATACGTCATTCCTTTTAAATTTTGCTGTCATTACATGATAGTGGGTAACATTGGCCATTTGTCTTCTTTAAATTATCCTCTTGTTGGTAGTAGGCAATATCTTTTTCTTTTACCTTCATTAAGCTATCATCTATGCGATAATAGGTAATATCGGTCATTGATCTTTGTTAAGCTATCGTTTCTGAATTAATACGATAGTAGACGACCTTTTACCAATGAAACTGCATTATCCCCCAATGGAGTTGGATTCCCTTCCTTAACAGACTCGGGTATCCTTTTGTTGTGTATGTCCCCAATCAGGTCACCTTTTTCGTCTTGCATTCATACTTGCATCACTAGCACTCTTGGTATCTTAGGGTAAAAAATGGTGTACTATGTATTTAAGTCTCTTCTGTAACGCCCTATTTTAATATTTATTTATTTTATTGAGTTTAGAGTCTATTTTTATGACTTATGTGATTTATATGATTTTTGTGATGTGTTGTTGATTTATTAAGTGACTTATTTTATTATTTTAATAGAATAGGATTTGAAAATAAAATAAGATTAAGTTGTGGGGGTTGTTTTGGAAATTAGATGAGTGATATTTTGTTATGATATATGTTGGTATTTATTAGTATAATATATTTGTTATTTGGTGTAGAAATATACATGTTATCTGATGTAGAAATATATTATGTTATTTGGTGTGGAAATATTATGTAATTTGGTGTAGAAATATATATGTTATTTGGTGTAGAAATATATTTCTTATTTGGTGTAGAAATATATATGTTATAGAGATATATTTGTTATTTGTTATAGAAATATTGTATATTATATATATATATTGAGACTTGGAGGGCAGATTTGAAAATAAGAGAAAATAAGTAGGTTAAGGATTTATATAAAAGGGGAGAGTTAGAATTAGAAAATAAGGATTAGGTGAAACCTGTTTTTGGAGAAAAAGGGAGAAAACCAAGAGAAGAGAGAAGTCAGAGAAGAGAAGAATCTTGTGAGAAGAGAAGCAATCTTGTAGAGTCCGATCATCTAATTTAAGGTAAGGGTGGGACTAACCTTCTTTAATCATAAGTATGTAATCCTGAAAAAGGGTTTAACCTTGTAGTTGTTAATAGGTTTTGATGTTGTAGAATTAGGGTTCGAAACTAAAATTGATTGTAGAAAGAGTAGATAATCCGATGAATTAGGTTGATAATTGGTGAACTTCTAAAATAATATTTTGGGTCAAGTTTTATATGGTTTTGAGTGCCTTATCATGTATAGAAATGGTTAGACAAGTTTTGGAATCAAATTTGGGCATTGGGAAGTCAAAATTGGGATTTTGGGATGAAAAATGGGTTTTTCCCGAGAGCTGCACAGTGACAACATCTCCTGTTTCATGTTCTTGCGTCTTTTTAACACGTTTTCGTTTTGAACTGGGTTTTGGTGTAAACATGAAAGTTGTAGATAATTTTGTTAGATTTCTAGTGGCTTTGGTTTGACTCGAATATGATTTTTAGTTTTTGATTTATGATGAAAATACTCCAAGGAGGTCTTAGTGAAATCTTAGGAAAATTTAGTATAACCTTTTCTAAGTTAATCCAAAACTTATGGAATAATTCCAACCCTCAAAATTAGAAATACTATGAGTTCAATTAAGGTGTTTAAGAGTGTTTAACCTATGTTGTGAGTTGATCTTGGGATAGGAATGAAGTTGTTAATGATTATAATGAGGTTCAGAGAGGATGAATAAGATGATTAATATTAATGATTTACTTTGATGATTAAATGTGAAAATATTTATATATTGTGAAAGACGTTGATATGAAGTTGTAATTGTTATATATGATAATTATTATTGATGGTGACTTGCTGCATATGTTTAAATGATGTTGTCTTGCTGTTGTGATGAATTAATATCATTAAGATGTCTAAGTTGTTAAGTTGTAAGATGTTGATCCAAATTATTGGAGTCATATGAGATGTCTAAGTTGTTAAGTCGTAAGATGTTGAGTCCATTGCATACTCATTTAAGTTGAGGGCTTGATGCCCTGTAATGTATATTTATACATATTATGTTGAGGGCTTGATGCCCTGTAAGTTGAGGGCTTGATGCCCTGTAAGTTGAGGGTTTGATGCCCTGTGAGCCTATTTACGCTTATACGTTGAGGGCTTGATGCCCTTGGTTGGTATCACATGCATGATTAAGAAGTTGAAGTTGCATATGTTGAGTTCAAGTTGTAGAAGTCGCATTGTCGTTGTCGTTAAGTTGTCAATTGTCAATGAGTTGTTAATAAAGAAACTAAGTGAAGTATTAATATTTTATTAATCGTGGTTGTTTATGTTATTATGAGATGATGATTATGTTGTGTTGTTTATGTTATTATGAGATGATGATTATGTTGTGTTGTTTATGTTATAAGATGATGTTTATGATGTGATGATTTATGATGTTATATGATGATGGTTATGATTTGATTATTATGTGCTATGTGATGATGCATATAATGCGATGAATATAAAGTTAATGATGATTAGAAGTTGATTGAGTTATTAATGAAGTATTATAAGAAGATTTAATGTTATTAATTGATGAAGTTTAAGTTGTTAAATGCTTTTGATGAATTATATGCTTATTATTATTGAATGTGAAATCTCACCCCTTCTTCTTGGAAATGTTTCTCTTCGTATGAGTAACTTGAAGGTGATCGAGTATAAGTTGTTGTAGTTGCTGTCGGGAGTGGTTTCCTTCTCACGTGTGTCTTTTGGTGCTCTGATACGTAACGGGATGAGAATTTGTTGCATGCTTTTCTATTCCTTATGTATCTTTATCTTTATTATATACATTGGCGCTATTTTTTTTTAAAAGTGCACGTGGCAACTTTACAATGATAGGTGCATCTAATATTTTCTTTCATCTACACACCAACATGTTTTTTTTTAGGGAATATACAAACCAAAATGTCAACTGCTAAAATTCGGATGATTATTTATTGTATGAGTGCAACCAAAATTTTTGGAAAACAAAGGGGTAATGAGTTTCTTGATTGCAACCGAAAATTATGGAAAACAAAGGGTAATGGTTTTCTTATTTTTTTAATAAACATTGTGACTTAATTGTGACTATCAATTAAAAAATTTATTGACAATTATAATCAACTTTAAAAATTGTTGTTTTGTTTTTTGAAAATTTTAGTATTTGTAAAATTGTTGCTACATTGTTTAAATTTTTTAGTGTTCGAGTTTATAATTTGACGCCACGATATTTGATAGTCACAATAATTTTTTTTAAGGAATATTTATTTTCCTTAACTACTAAGGATGCATTGAAAAAGAAATCAAAAACTTTTTTAGAAATCATTTAATTGTTTTCTTTACCTTAACTTCAATGGAAATATATGCCTCAACTCGTGGAAGAAAAAAACTTAGCACAATTGTATGGATTAATCAGAAAGGACAAAAAGATTAGCATAATTCATTGTTTTTTTAAAGAAAAAAAGTTAGAATTCAATGCTTGATTCACGTATAATTAGCCTTAACCTATAAGCAAATCCTAAGCCTATAATGATATTACCGAAATGAATTGTGGTAAATAATTAAAAAATAATTAAAATTAATTCATGTCATTTGTATACATTCCTCCAATATTACATTGACATGTGTCAATGTCATTTTTTTAAGCCAATCGTATTGCAACGATTTGATGTTATTTTGTCATATTTTTTTAAGTCAATCGTATTACAATTAACCTATATATACCGGTGTTTTCTTCTGTTCAATCATCTGCCTATTTCTCTGACCACTCAACCTCGAAAATAGAAACAAAAAAAAAAACATTACAATGACACCAATATCAGATAACATCTCTGAGATTAGCCGGGTGAAGGAATCTTGAAGCATAGTTGTACGGATTGTCCGTGTTTGGTTTGTTCGTGACGTCAATCGCGACACACATCCGTTTTCTCTTGATATGGTTCTCATGATGCATCTGTGAGTATATTACATTTTTCACTGCTTTTTGTTGATTAAAGTTTTGTTGTTGTAAAATTGATTATTTTATTCTTTACCTTATAGGAAACAAGATTCACGCCACTATGAGAAGAACTTTGATTTACAAATTTGAGAAGGACCCGCACGAAGGAAAGGTCTACTCTATGAGTAACTTTGGTGTTGCTGTGAATCTTGGATCTTATCGGACCACAAAGCACGAATACAAACTCAATTTTCAGTTTAACACCAAAGTGAAATTATGTGACAAAAATGGTGTGCCTTCAGATATCTATCTGATAGCAAATCTTATTGATGTATTCAACTCTGAATATGACACAGATTACTTAGTCAGTATGAAAATTAAAATTTAATTGTTTGTGGTTTTTATCATTTATATTGCTTGTTCATTGATTCGATTTCATTTGCATGTAGATGTCATGAGTATGTTGACCGGTGTTGGTATGCAAAGGGAATATGAACGAAATGGAGCCAAAACTAAGATGGTGGCCATGGAGTTGGATTATGATGGGTTAGTGTTTTTCGTAATTTTTTGCAAATGTGCGATTGGTTTTATAGTTTATACTCCCAACGTCCCAAATTATACGACGTTTTGGGCATTTCACACATATTAAAAAATGTAATTAATATTGTGTGGGAAAAGATATTATGATTTGTTTTACAAAATTATCCTTAATAAATGTATGGGAAAGATAAATGAAAGAATTGAAAAACGAAAGAGTATAAATAGTTAAGGATATAATAGGAAAACTAACATTAATGTTTCATTGGTATTCTAAAGTGACATACAATTTGAGACAAATATTTTTTCTAAAGTGACATACAATTTGGGACGGAGAGAGTATTTAATTTTAGGTGTTAATTTGGTTTGATTTTTTTTTTGTTAGGTTTAAATTTAAGGTCACTCTTTTTGGACAATATACTGAGGAACTTGATGTTTTTGTTGCTGCCGGGGAGATCGAAAAAGTAGTTGTGGTTGTCTTGCTGGCCAAAGTTAAGATCTGGCAAGGTAACAATTTTGTGTTACACCTGAATTACGTTTTTTTTTTCTTTTCTTTTTCAAATAGATATGTGCAAACTTACAAATTATAAATTGCATTTTAAACTTAAAAAAAAAATGCTTTTTAAATGTAATTTTTTTTAATGGTAATCCGAAAAAACAGCTTGAATACTTTAGACAATCCGTGTTCATCATAATTTTTTATTTAATAAGTCATTAATGACATTGATTTTCCTTTTAATGTTGCGTAATTGGCTGATAATATAAATTTATTTAAATAGATATGGGCTAATTTTATTCAATAAGATTTTTTTATCAATTATTAATTGTATTTTAGATCGTAACCATGATATGTCTGTGTTCTTTAAAAAAAAGAATGATATGGCTGTGTTATTATACTTTTGAACAAGTAAATTGTAGTACATTATTTTAGATCGTAAACTGTTAGTATAGTTTTCAATATGATTTTTTTTTATCAATAATTAATTATTATCTAAACTATTATTTTAGGTCGTAAATTGCAGTTTTTTTTTGTACAAGAATAATTTTTTTTAATGGCTCTGTTAGTGTATTTTTGAAATTAATGGAAGTCACATAATACTTAATCTTAAATACCTTTATAGTTGATATCGATGCGTTCTGATTTTTTTTTTTAATTTAGGTTTGTTATTTCTTAATATTAATTGGTAACACATTGGTTATTTCTTAATTTTATTTCTTAATATTAATTGGTAAAACGTTGGTTATTTCACCTGAATATTTTTGAAATTATTTGTCAGGATCTGCTACCGTCTAGAATACAATTTACTCTATAAAGCTGATCTTTAATCCTAATTTGATAGCCGCTCATGATCTGAAGAAAAGGTGTTTATATGCAACTTTAATTTTGAAATTTACAACGATCCTCGATTTACTGATTTTTATATGTTCCGATAATATTAAGATGGTTGGAAAAAACGAAGTTCCCTCTTCTGGAATAACTATCCTTCAGGATCCGTCAAGGGTTACCGATGAGGAGGATTTTCTTCAAGTCACGCCAAGGTAAACTGTCGAGGGCTTGAAAGAGTGTACCATGGTTTTTATTTGTTCGGAGAATTGTACCTTCGATCAGAATAACGATGAGATCCTAGATGCATTTTTATGAAGATGTGCCTGTCTGTGTAGCAATTGATCACATAGAAAATAGAAGCCTCAACTCACTACTCCACTATTATTTTTCAATTTGAAGTCACATAATATAAGACAATCTCCAAGATATTCTTTTTAATGATAAATTAAATGTATATATTAAAAGAAGATAGAGTAAGGTGTCCAATCTCCGTTCTTTTGCCACTATGATAATTCTTACATACACAAGTGAAGGATTAATTCAGAGATCCGTACCAATTTTTTTTTTTCTTTTGGAATTTTAAGTAGAGCCAATTGTCAAATATGTAAAAGGGAATTCTCAATTATTTTTTAGCTATATATTAGTCAATTATCAAATATGTAAAAGAAAATTCCCAATTATTTTTTGATCATATATTAGAAGTAAGAATAAGAAGAATTGATTCGTTAAATTCTTTCGAATCATATTAATAGTATTTAATAAAATAAGAATGGTTGGATAGGAATTGATGATAAACCCAACCAACATCTCACAAAAAATAAAAAATAAAAAAATCCACCAAGATTTCAAATCAATTCAATTTTATAATTTATTTTTTGAAACTAAAAAATCCACCAAGAAAAAAAACTGTACAAAAAAGGTACATTTTAAGCTTTAAATTTTCTAATTTATTTGAAACTAAATAGTGCTTTTATTTTCTTAGCAACTTGGGTCTCAATTTTTATACAAAATTATATTTTCTCTTGACTCAAAATTCAATTATGTCATCATTCACTATGTTAACCTGTAAATGTGCGATATTATATTTCTAATCAAATATATAATATCAATTAACAGCTCATTATTGTATTTATAGCAATAGCAATGGAAATCAAATGGTTTCAACGCAAAGATGTATACGACAACATGTATTTCAAAGTAAATAAGGATGCGGACTTTATTGCCTTTTAAATTTTAAACCTTGACCTTTATTCATTCCCACATATTTCTTCTATTGCAGATCAAAATTTGTACTTTTTTTTTTGTTGCGTACGTATGTATCTTATTTACTAAAGACAAAAAGTGAAGGAATTTGAAACAATATAAGCGTGTAGTTTTCAGTCCATCGTAACACATTGACGTTTTTCCATTGTTTGATCCCACCAAAGACAGACGTGAAGGAATTTGAAATAAAATAAAAAATTGAAATAGTTTTTTTATTTAATATAAAATCCAAGCAAATGACATAAAAAAATCTAAGAATACAATTCATCATAATATTCAGAGTTCAGCGGAAGTATACAATAGGTTGGAGCATCACATTTGGCTAAGAGAAACCTCACAAATGAGATCGACGTCATATTTTGATCCAAAACCTTAAGACATTATGTATACGGGTCATCTCGCTAACACGTTGCTTAAAATCTACTCTTGCATCCAACCTACTCTCACATGACACATTAACATCTCTTTTTAAGTGTGAGACTCTTTATATTTGTGACTTGGTGTGATAGCCTAATAAGGTCAGAGGCACAACATGGTAAAAAGGTGGGTTGGTGGCAGTTTCAAAGAGGGATGTTTTTTTTCTTTCTTTCACGAGAAGAGAGAAAGTAAATTAGAAAAAGAAATAAGATGAAAAAGAAATTTGAACATAGAGAAGCAATAAGGGAAAATAATAAGTTGATGTTAATTTTATGGGTTTGTTGAAGAAGTTGGAGATATCTAGGTAATTATACTACCAAAATATTCGAGTTATTCAAAATATATCAATTTAAAATGTCTAATAAACATGTACTTTGTTAACTTAGTATAATACATCTATGTTTTTCTTTTGTGAGATCCACAAATGACCAAAGATGATTATTTTTTTAATTATTTTTTTAATAAAGGAATAAAATACAAGGGCATCAAGAGAAAGTTACGACTTCTCATCTATGTTGACACCTCATAACTAGCTTTCTCATTTGCCCAAACTCTTAAAAGGGTGAAGAAATTTGAAATAATAAAGGCTGAATAAAACAAATTGCATGAAAACGAATGACATTCAAAGTATCAAAGATAAAATAATAAACAAATGAACTAACAAAGAAAATCATTGTAATGTTTTGTCAAAAAAAAAAAATCATTATAATGTTTGTGCTTCCCATAGAGCTTGCATTGGGTTGTATCATCGTATTAGACTGTGAGAAATGACACACGTGAGATTAATATTATATCTTCATTCAAATTATCTTGGCACATATATGTGTGTCATCTCACTTATATGTTATTCAACATCTACTATTCCATCAATTGTAGAACTTTAACTCATATTTGACATATTAGCATTTCTCCCCCAATGGTGTGACTCCCGCGTCCGTAAATATATGACATAGTCAAATAGGGTCAAACAGAGGTTCCTTTCTTTCATGAGAAGTGAGAAAGAAAATTAGATATTTTTTTTTAGATTGAGATAAATGATACCTGTAAAAAAGTTGTGTTTTGTCCACGATATTATAAAGAATAAAGTGAGTCGAAGAAGATCAAGATTTTTGAGTAATTAATTTACCCAAAAATTAGACTTAATTAAAAAAACACAATAACATTTAAAAATTTCTAATAAGCACGCATTTTGTTAATTTAGCATAACACATTAGAGTTTTTCTATGGTTAAATCTCACCAAAGATAAAAGGTGAAGAAATTTAAAATAATAGGGATTGATAAAAAAAAATTACATGGAAGTGAACAACAACAAAAAATTTAAATTCAATATAAAAATTAAACATCTACTTATATTGGTCATCTCATTTATAAGTGTCTCAACATCTACTCTTGCATCTAATGTGAAAATTTAAATTACAATTGACACAATAACATATCTCTCTTAATTGTGAGACTATGCGTCTATGATCTGGTGACATAACCAAATAAGGTCGGTGGAGGTACTCACTCCGTCTCATAATAACTGAGTCATTTTCAAAAACAAAGTGTCCCAAAATATCTGAGCCATTTCACTTTTCAATGCAATATTAATTACTTTTTTTCTCTTTATAACGCTGATCAATACTACTTTCATCACTCCCAATTCAATATATTCCACTTTGCATTTCTAACAGTGGAGAATGCACCAATACTTAACAAGAGCACTTAAAACCTTCTCTCTCCTTCATTTATACGTTCTTCTTAATATGTATGAAATGAGCAAATGACTCAGTTAATCCGGGACGAAGGGAGTATAACATGATTAAAAAGGTGGATTCATGGTGATTTCATCGAGAGAGGTTTATGATTCTAAATTTCATGAAAAGAGAGAAAGGAAATTGTAAAAAGAAAGAATACGAAAAAGTAATTTGAAAATGAGATAAATGATTGGGAAGAAAAAAATAGTGTGTGTTTCGTAAGTGAAAGTATTGAAAATAAAGTGAGTTATTGGTAATTTTATGGTTTAGTTGAAGGAGTTAAAAATTTATGAGTAGTTATTTCACCAACAAAAAAAAAGACTCAATTGAAAAATGGCACTTAATTTTAAAATATCGTTTTGTCAACACGGCAAAACACATGCATTTTTTCATCGTTAGATCCCCAAAGAGCAAAAGTGAAAGAATTTTAAATAATAGAGGTTGAATAAAAACATTTGAATGAAAGTGAATGACATCCAAAAATGTATATTTAATATCAAAAAACTTATGCAAATGAAATCAAAAAACTATCAAAACAGTTCATCATGATGTTTGGAGTTCTTAGAGTGCCTACAATGAGTTTGATCATCACATTTGACTAAGAGAAATCCCACATGTGAAATTCACATCACATTTAAACCCTTAAGACATTGGATATATTAGTCATCTCACTTATATGTTTGCTTATTGTCTACTCTTTACATATAATGTAGAAGTTTAAATCATACATGACACATTAACGTCTACCCCTTAGGTGTGAGACTATATGTATTTGTGATATGATGTGATAATCAAATAAGCTCAAAGGCACAACATGGTAAAAAATGTGGTTGGTGATAGTTTCATAGAGGATGTCTTTGTTCCTTTCTTTCAAGAGAAAAGAGAAAGTAAATTAGAAAAAGAAAGAAGATGAAAAAGAAATGTGTACAAGAGAGAAATAATAAGGGAAAAACTAAGGAGTGTGTGCTTTATTCGTGAGAGTATAGGGAATAGAATGAGATGCTGATAATTTTATGAATTTGTTGAAGGTGTTGAAAATTACTGGGTAATCATGCTACCAAAATAATAGATTCATTCAAAAAATGTCACATCAATTTAAAATATCTAATAAGTGTATTTTGTCAACTTAGTAGAACACGTCTACATTTTTCCATTGTCAAAACAGACCAAAGACTAAAACTAAAGAAATTTAAAATAATAGAGGTTGAATAAAAAAATTGCATGGAAGCGAATGACATCTCAAAACTAAAATTTAAGATACAAAATTTAACAAATGACACCAAAAAATTAACAAAACAAATCATAATAATGTTGAGACTTTTGTGGGAACCTGTATTGGATTCTATCATAACATTAGACTAAAAGCAAACACAAAAGTGAGATTGACATCACAGTTACATTCAAAATCTTAAGAGATTATGAGTCATCTCACTGATATGTTATTCAATATCTATTATATGACATTCAATGTGTTATTTTAACCCACCCTTGACACATTACCATCTCTCAATTAAATACGATACTCTTCGTGTCCACGATCCACCACCACGAAGCACTTTCGCTCCCCATAATTGTTGAAGCGTATATGATATCACCATTGGAACTTACGGGGGAGACAACACTTGTGTGATTCGACACATTGCAGAAAAAACAACCACACAGGTGAGAATGATGTCGCATCTTCTTTCAAAATTTTAAGGCTTTAGTATGAGTTTTTTTTCCACTTATTTGTTCTTCGACCTCCAATATTTTATCCAATGAGATTTAAATTACACTATTTTTTTGTGGTGTCCAAGGTTTGAATCCCGGACCTTCCATATATTATGCATTGTCCATACCAGCTGAACTAAGTTTACGAGAATTTTAACTGACACTTGATACGTCACAATATTCTCTCCATTAGATATGCCGAAATTCTAGCCCGTGCTTGGCACGGGTGTCCAAACTAGTTGCTTATGAATTTATAAGATTAAATTGTAAATTGGATTTTTATGAGATGTTTTGATGAGGTCTTCGTGCCAAAACTATTTTAGATGTTGAATTTAATCCGCTGCGAAGTTTTGAATATTTATGTTGAATATATATTTTGAAGGATAATTAGTTAATAATTCCATTTATGATTTTTAAGAAGTGTAGCATTCCGTTTATGTGGAAAATCTGATTATTTAAATGAAATTTTTATGTTGGGAAAACGGGGTGTTACATCTTCTGCCCGTTGAATCGAAGATTTCATCTTCAGATCCCAGACGAAGAAACTTAAATAGGGGCATCTGTCATACTCCAATTTTTGACCTAAGATTCCATTTCACATGTCTTTTGGCCTGATTTTTTTTTTTTTACTTTTCAAGAAAAATTTCGGCGGAGGGGTATTTTAAAATACCTCATTTATGTTCGTTTAGTCCACTTTTTATTTTTTTTAGTTATTTTATTTTGAGTTAATAGTATTTTTCACCCTTGTAATATATGTCATTTTCGGTTTTCGCCCCTATAAAATTTTCGGTTTGAATTTCACCCTCGTAAAAATTTTATTTTTCGAAAAACACCCTTAATAGGCCATTCAAAAACCAAAATTTCTTGAAAAAAAATTCTGAAAATGGCCTATTAGGGGTGTTTTCCGGAAAATAAAATTTTTACGACGGTGCCTATCAAACCGAAAATTTTATAGGGGCGAAAACCGGAAATGACATATATTACAGGGGTGAAAAACATCATTAACCCTTTTATTTTAGTCCTTTTTCTAAAAAAAAAAACCTTTTACTTTTATGTTTTATTATTATTATTTATTTATCTTTTTATTTATTATTTTAAACCGGAAAAAAGTAAAAGAGGTCAATGGTTGACATATATAATTAATCATAAGACATTCTTGATGCAATTATATATAATTATGTGAATCGAATTGGTCAATGGTCATATGATTCAATATATTATTATTAGGTTTGAAAAAGGAATTTCAATTTTGATGGAGCAATTCTCATTTTTCTGAAATCTGCTTCAGTAAAACATCGATTTCTCAGTCGTTAACCGTCGGATCGGGCTAATTTTTGGACATCAGGTGCGCAGCACCTGGGTCTACGTTTTCACCGTTCGGATCGTCGAAACAAGGTCTGAGTTGAGAGAAAATTGTCTCGCACTGAAGCAGTATATTTGGGGTTCCGACAATCAACACCCAGTGCAATTGAGTTTCCGGCGTTTGGGTTTTTCACGGCATAGGGTTTTCACGACACAGTGCAGGTATTCTTGGTTTTCATATTTGCATTGTGTTCCCTTGTGTTGCGGTTTCTCTCTGCTGTGTTAGTGGTATTCTCAATTTCACGATTGTACAGCTATCGTCATACCGCTACTTGTTCCTCGTAATTCACTGACACTGATTCTTCAATTTGAGATCGCGCAGCCGCGCTAATGCTCTGTTGCATTACAAAGGCTGATCCACGCGTGTCCCATAATTAGAATTGGTTTGGTGCATTGCAGCCTGGCCATTGATGGCATACACGTGCTCCTGGTCGTGTGTGTCCGACACCGTAACTGTACCTACAGTCACTACAATTATGCAACAACCATCTTCTTCAGCAAATGT
Source organism: Medicago truncatula (assembly GCF_003473485.1). Taxonomy (NCBI): domain Eukaryota; kingdom Viridiplantae; phylum Streptophyta; class Magnoliopsida; order Fabales; family Fabaceae; genus Medicago; species Medicago truncatula. The sequence goes on from NC_053049.1 coordinate 21,572,514, forward strand.
GTAGCAGAATTCTTTACCAACTATGACATTTGCAGCAGCCCTAGCGGGACATAAAGTTGTTGACGACATTCCGTTCCCTACTCCATGTATCAATGGTGATGCTTTGAGCATCAAAATATGTCAGGAAGAGTATCATAGGGGACTAGAGGATTGCAAGAATGTGTTGAGGGCGCGTTTGACCCTTAACAAAGGAGACAAACCATATTTTGCACGTGATCTAAGCAACAAAATTGGAAAGGTATGGAAAACATCGGCAGGATGGAAAATGGTGCCTCTAGGCAAAGGCTATTATGACTTTCACTTTGACTCGGCGGATGACCTTAGAAAAATATGGGCAGCAGGCACGGTGAACCTCAAGCCAGGTTTGTTAAGGTTTTCACAATGGACCAAAGACTTCAAATATCTTGCTCAGAAACAGACTCATGTTTCACTTTGGATTCGATTGGTGGAGTTACCGCAAGAATATTGGCGGTTGAGAATTTTGAAGGAAATAGCAAGTGTGGTAGGTACACCGATTGACATTGATGGACCGACGCGAAATCGTACCTTTGGACATTATGCAAGAATTTTAGTGGACATTGATCTTTCAAAGAGAACTTTTGATGAAATTCTTGTTGAGAGAGATGGCTTTGCTTTCAAAGTTGAGGTCCAATATGAGCGGAGACCGTTGTTTTGTTATCACTGCTTCGCTATTGGGCACGATGTCTCTACTTGTCGTTGGTTACATTCGTAAGCACCTAAGGACAAGATTGATTGAGGGAAACAGATTGTTGTAGCCGAGGTAGCACCCCCTAAGCCTACTCGGTAGAACAACAACAACAAGGATGTGCGTGCTTCAACGTCGGCCATTGGTAGTACTTGGACACGGGTTCCGGTTCCGGTTGCTTCGACTGTTACTACAACTCAGAGGGTTCCGGTCTCTGATATTTCTACACCTACACCTACATCATTGGCACCAGCTGCTTCACTAGCCATTCCGGTTTCATTTCCTGCCCCTGCTTTAACCTTTAATTCGCAGATGGGGCCGGTTGTTACTTCTACAGTGACTAGTTCTCAGATGGACATGTCTTTGTCGTCCAATACTTTCAGCTTTCCATTACACAATGTGTTTGATAAAATTTCTCCTGGAGAGTTGCCACATATTATGCCAGTGTTAGAAGTTGTTTCCCCTGTTGCGCATGTTGATGTGCATTCTGAGACAGTAGAGAAGTTACATATGACATCTAGGGATGTGTTGGAGAACCCCACGATGGATGATGTCTCTCGTTTGCTTTCAGATGAGGTGGATCACAATCGTTCGAGCTCGAGGGAGCTGGAGGAGAGTCCCAAAGGTTCTCACGAGAGTGAGCGCAATCTTTCGAGCCTGAGGGAGCTGGAGGAGAGTCCCAAAGTTCCCATTGAGAGTGCACCACATTCATCACATGTTGTTGAGCACCAAGAGGTGCATAAAGGGTCTGTAGAATCGGTGCAGGTTCAGACGGATACTGTTGTTGAGCATGATGACGTGTATGTTGGATCACATGCCTTGAAATCACATGTGGTTGTCGAACCACCCATTGTTGTTAGTGGAAGTATGCCCACGGAAAAGGAACAAGATGTGGTTATTTTGCAAAAGCAAGAGGTTCATCCAAGCAAGAATATCCAGCATGGTTTAGATTTGTGGGCAAGAGTCCGAGAATATGATGAAAGATCAGCAGCTGAAGACTTCATGCCTGTTCTAACAAGAAAACAGAAACAGAAACTCAAGGTACAACAAGTCTTAGTAAAGCAGCCTAATAAATCTCGTGCCCGGGGTGACAATCATTTGAGTGATCAATGAATTTCCTCTATTGGAATGTTAGAGGTATCAGTAACTTTGATACTTGGATTGCTTTAAAAATTTATATATGTCACAAACTTACTGCACAAATTCCTGCTTGGTATTGGCCTTCTATAATAATAGAGGCCCCTTATTACCTAAGGGAAATGACTTACTTGCTACTGTTAGTGCGGTTTTGCTTGACACTCTACCAAGTGAATTGAGGCTTGATTTCTTTCGAGATAGATGTGGATTTCCTAATTGCAGATTTCCTTGATCTGTTCTTTGGACTGTTTTGTTGTTTCCACTGTTTCTTTTCTTTTCCGTTCATTTTGAGGGTTATGGTCTAGTCCCCCTCTCCTTTTGTAAATATTTTCCCCCCTTTTTTAATAAAATCTTTTGAGTTTGGCGGCATAGGATGAAGGTCTCTCGGGGTGCCAACCTAGTTGGAATGTCGATGATGCCTCTTGATGCCTGTCCTCTCTCCTTGCTTATCAAAAAAAAAAAAAAAATTGCTTTTTATAAGGATTGGCCATATGAAATTAAAATGTCATTTAGATGAGTCAACACTTTCTATTTGATAGTAGTGTGTATGACTTATAAATAGACCTTAAGTAATTTGATCAACACAACAACAACACAAATGCTCTAGTTTTCTTGTTCCAATACTCAAAGGTTGAGAGTAAGAATTGGTCTCGGTGTGTATAAGTCTTCATATCTTTGAAGAATTTTTTATGCTTCAAGAATTGATATAGAGGTACACTTTTAGTATCTAAATTTATAATTTTATTTTTTTTAATCCAAGGGAAAGGGAATCGCTTTGACCCGTGTCACTGCGTAACTCTCGCTCATTTATTTCGTTGTTATTTTAATTTAAGACCATAAAAAAAATCAAAAAACATTCAAACCTTTTAAAAGGAATTTTTTCTTTCTATAAAAACTTTTTATTTATTTTTCTTTAATAAATACTTTAATGCATTTAAGCATATTTAAACTTTTTTTTCTAAAACTAAAAAACACCAAACATTTTATTTTCTTTGCCATTTGGCTTTTATTTTTCAAACCTATTTTTTCAAAAAAAATAATTAAAAAATATCAAGCAAATCACTCGGTTCCTTGTACCCCGAACTACGTGATTTTGATCCCTTACAGGTACGTAGGTAAAAGTTTTTGTCTTTCCAAATCAAAAAATAATAAAAAAAAATTTCTCTTTTTTTTCCTCATCATACTAATCTTTTTGCAAGCAAATAATAATTAATTTTAGCCAAAAAATAAATAAAGACAAGAGGTTCATATAGACGTTTATGGTGCTAATACCTTCCATTTACGTAACTAACCTCCGAACCTAAAAGCAAAATTCCATCATTTAGACCCATTTTTTATTTTTTTATTTTTTTTCTTCATATTCTAAGAAAAATTCGGAAAAATTTGCATTAGTTTTATTTGTTTTTTAGAATTTTTTGGTGGTCTTTTTATAATTTTATTTGACATGTTTTTAACATTTTTTACTTAGTTTTTTTGTTGTTTTTAAAAGCAAAACTCAAAACTGCTGAAATGTGAGAGAGTTTGATTGCTGATTATACGTAAGAATTTTTCGGATTATAAAATCCGAAATAGTGAAACATGAATTCGGATTTTAAAATCCGAATTGCACAAGGGCATTTTTGAAAATTTTACAGCGTGCGCTATTCATGCATAGGGTGGAAAAAGTGATACTCTTCTTTTCTCCCTCTTAATTCGGGGGTTTTGATGGGGAGGGGAGCGAATATTTTAAATTTTTTGTGTTTGATTCAATATTTAGAAGGGGATGGGAGGGAGAGGAAGGGGAGCAAAATCCCTCGTAAGCTCATTTATTGCTCCCCCTCAAATTGGAGGTTTTTGAGGGGGGGGGGGGGGGGGGAAGATAAATGAGTTAATGCAATTTTAATTACATTGACATAATTATTCTCATATTTATTTTTAAATGACAAAATCAACCTTATTTAAAATTTAAGTGTTTTCAATATATGCTTATTACCTTTTTATCTAACGTGCCTATATCATCCTTTTCTTCTTTCTTTTTTTAAGTAGAACCACATATTCTTTTCTTCGAATTTTTTTTTTTTGGTACTAACGTTGTTCTCATTTTTTTATTTAATATTTTTTAATTGTATTATATATTAAAACATTATCAGCAAATTTTGTGCTAGATTTTTTATAAATCAGTTCTAACAATAATTTTTTTTATAAATATTTTTATATTTTCCTAGATTATTTTATAAATCAGTGCTCTAATATTTAAGAATACCCAACATATTGTCATATGTTTTGTGTATGATTGTTTATGGAGTTTTTGGTTATTGAGTTTTCATGTTTAATTTTTTATGAAGTGAATAATTTAAAAATCGTGATACTATTTTAATATTAGAGGGATAAAAAAGTAATTTAGTTTTAAAATCTTTCTCCTCCCCTTCTGAACCAAACATATATTTGATTAAAATCCCTCCCCTCCCTTTCCCTCCTCTCCATTAAAACCCCTCTCCTCCCCTCCCCTTCGTTGAATCAAACGGACCCTTAGGCTTTGTTTCTCATATTGAGCCCAGTGCTACTCTTTTGTATGTCTTGGCCCAATCCCTTTTCTCCACAATTTCTTGTACTTGTATGTAACACATTCTTATTCTATTTAACACGCAACACACTAATCTCATATTAAATTCCAAATTTTGGGTTTTGATTATAAGATGAAAGTCTTCTCGAAAACAATGTATTCCAATTTCGGTTTGATTTTCCTCAAAGAAAACAAACATTGACTAGTGTCTCCACCAAGTCTCAACCAAACTCATGATAGCCAATTTTCCTCACAAATCTTTAGTGATTTAAGGTACAAAATTGGATCAACCACCAACAAGTAACATTGCTTCCATTAAAACTTGGCACCACTTCTGCAACCATCTTCATGTCAAAATTCACGCACAACCACTAAATTTATGTGGATCATAATTGCTTTGATATCAATGCTAGGTCTTTGATAAGTGGGTAAGTAATTAATAAAGAATAAGAATGAAAATTGATTTTTTTTTTTTGGAAATGCTAACCGGTGCCCCCGGGCACTGGTTAAGGGTATGAAAAAGGAAATTATATAGGAGTTAATGCATTGAAATTGTGTAATTAATTTATAATAATGTCAAAAACAGTTTCCTTTTATGGTATTAATTCCCTTTTATGGTATGCTTAACCAGTGTCCCGGAGACACTGGTTAGCGGACTTTTTTTTAATGAAGAATGAACATTATTTTGCTTTTTGATGGAACATTGATATTATTATTATTATTGACATTGTTTGGGGAATAACTCGTTCAACAATAGCTATGAAAACTAGAAACTGTGCCAACAATAAAGAAACTTTCACAGATAACCAATCCTATAAGAATTCGAGAGCATAGTCTCTGTTAAAACTAAAAACAATCAAATATAACAATTATATGTAGAATCCTTATTCCATATAACACCGCACACTAATCAATAAATATATGGTCCCTAATAATCATTAGGGTCTTCATTTGACATATACACATTTTTTTTCCCAATGCATCTATCTAATTGTTATGCAAAGAGCTAGCTGTGACTTGTGCAATTCACAATTGGCCATCGCTCCATAGTGTTGTTCTCCAATTACAATAAAGACTTAACTCTTCATGATTCCACAACAAATACAAGAATCCTCAATTGGCACCTTCCACATCATGGTTTGATTCTTGACCAATTTTATGATCCACATCATAAGTTGCATGAATACCCACAAATAAATAATACAAAAGCATCACACCAGTACAAATCAAGAATCTAAAGAAAGCCTCGGAACCTAATGATCCCATAAGAAAAAGGTTCGTCGCAATCGACAATGATGGCACCCACGGAACCAACGGAACTCCCCAAACCTTTGGTTGCTTCTTCTTCGGAAGCAAACTCATCACCAAAGTCGCCAAAAGCCAAACACAAGCAGCCACTGTATACCCAATCCAACCAAACAAACCAGAATTCCATAGCGCAGTCCCAACAATACAAGAACCAACAACAACAAACAAACACGAAAGAACCTTCCATAAATCGCTCTTATCAGTTGATTCCCTCGCATAATATCTCCTCACAAGCAAAGCAATCGCCATAAGCATAAAAATGAACAGAGTACTTACAGAAAAAACACTAGACAGAACATCCAAACTAGTAAAAAGAGCAACAACACAACTTGACAAAGTTGTCAAAAGTGTAGCATTAATAGGTGTTCCAGTTTTAGGATGAATAAGTGCAAAAAAGGGTGGAATCATATGTGACCTTGCAATTTGAGTAGTGTACCTAGCTTGTCCCATTGACCCAACAAGCAAACTTGTTGTCATTCCTTTCAAAGCACAAATACTCACTAAATATTTACCCCATTTCATACCAATTTGAACAAAAGCAACTGAATAAGCAGCTCCAGCATCAATCTCACTATACTTAACCATATTCACAAGTGCCAATGCCATCAAACAATAAATAACCGTGATCATAGACATTGAACCAATTAAACCAATAGGTATATCTCTAGAAGGGTTTTTAGTTTCTTCAGCCATAGTTGCAACCATATCGAAACCGGTATAAGACCAATACACAACAGCTGCGGCGTTAAAAACACCTTTAACACCGTAAGGAAAAAACGGTGTTAAATTTGAAGACTTCCCGTGTATAAAACCGATCACAATAATAAAACCGATGATAAAAATTGTAACAATTGAACTTAACCATGTTAAGATAGATGTTTTTCGTGTTCCACTAGCCGCGATTCCGTTAGTAATTAACAAAACCACAACGGCTAATGGATCAAGCAAATTGAAACCGGTTTTAAAAGAATCGATTCTGATCCGAAAATAATCCGAATCGTTTTTTATCATTGTGGCAAAGTAAGATGACCATGAACGACCGAGACCGGCAGCACCGACGAGAGCTTCAAGGAGAATATTCCCAGCGGCAATGAAAGCGAGAAAATCACCAAGTTCAATTCTAAGGAATGAAAACGAGCCACCAGCAACAGGAACTTCAACGGCGAATTCAGCGTAGATTAAAGCTGAAAGAAGAGCAGAGAAACCTGACGCGGCGTAAGAGAGGATAATGGAAGGACCAGCATCGAAACGAGCTTCTTGACCGGTAACGACGAAGATACCAGAGCCAACGACAGCGCCGAAAGCGAGCCATGTTAAGTCCCACCAAGTGAGACAACGAGTCATTGTATTTTCACTGGCTTTGGGAAGGACGAGAAGTTCATGGGAGTCTGTTGATCGGTTTAGGAGACGGTCTTTTAGACGTGGGCAGGTGTTTGCTAAGGCGGTTCGATAGGTTTCTCCGGTTTGGAAAGATGGTTCTGGGAAGAAATCTTGCTTGCTCCATCGCCAGTAGCTTCGTGGTTTTGAAGGTGCGGTGGTGGTGGTGGTTGTGGAGGAGGAGGATGTCGGTGGTGTCATCGTAAAACAATCAGTGTGGTGGTTGGTGAATCGTGGTTTCTAATCATTGATGTGAATATTGTAAATAAAATATATATTTTTTTAGGAAATATGTAACTAACTTCCGAAAACGTTCTTTCAACAAAAACAAAAAAAAAACAAAAATTCCAAAAACGTAAAATAATGTATTGAGCCGTGCGATGTGTCTTGATACGGTTTTAATCTGGACAGGTTTCTCAATTAATCATCATAAGTCGGACATTGTGGTCAAACTGGAATTATGGTTTTACTTGTGATGTATGTTGGCTCATATGCATTGACTCAATGGTCAAATGATGTAAAAATAAAATAATAATGGTTTTACGAAAAATATGTCTATATTTAGTTAATTTTTTTAATCTCCTTTTTTTTTTTTTAAATGGTTTAATGGTTGTATCTCACATATGTTAATAATATATGAAAGTTGAATTACAACAAAATTTCATAATCGTCCTCTTTAAAACTCATAATCTCTTTAATTTTATTTGCATAATAGTCATTTTGTAAAATTTAATTTAATTGTTTTTAAAAATTAATAAAATTAATTATGGATAATGGTCATCACAACTGTAACAAATTTCTACAGATAACTATGAAATTAATTAATTTGTTAAAAAAATTACAGATGATTGTCATCACAACTCCAACAAATTTTCACGGATAATTATGTAATCAATTTATTTGTTTTTTAAAAAACGACTTAAAAACAAATATTATGGAACTATCCACGGACAACAATCTTTCCAATTGCACACACAAATTTAACTATCTAGCCTTTATGCATATTTCTTCTTTGTGATAACGTTGACTAGGATCATGTGGTGGTTTGTTATCCAATTGATAGTTGGTCATGTTTGAGGTAATGTTATTTTTCTTTAATTTAGTTATTTGTGTTTTAGCCATGAGTAGATAATTTTTCATTGATTAGGTCTTAGATTAACTTATCAAGCTATTTGAACCATATGAATGCATAAGCAATACTCAATACAATTAAAATTCTAGTTGTTATTCAAAATTACTTGTGTTTAATGCTTTTTGTATCTTGATCAAATATGAAATTAGCTTAAATCTCAATTAACAACTAAGCATAGTTGTTGAATTTGATCTAGTAATTATGTTCATTCAATGGGGTCACTTTAGAGATAGAGGATTGTTAGGCTTTGACTTAAAAATTAATGTTCCATAAAATCCTTTGACGATTAGAGACTCAACTAAGATATTAAGGGACTGTAATTTTAAAAGAGGACTCTGAGTGATGAGAGCTATTTTGTTAATTTGATGTAAAATTAGAAGAGTCGTTGTAGAGTATAAGTGCAATTTTAGGATTTGAAAGACCTAGTAATATTGTAAGAATACTTTACCACTTTTATGATTAATTTGCTTTTAGTATATGAAACTTAACAAAACCAACCTATGCAACCCCCCACCCTCTCGTTTTTCGTACATCCTAAATGATATTGACAAGTAAAAATTAAACAGTTCTTGTGGATATGAATTATTTTATTACTTCGGTATGTTTACATTTTTTTGTCTAATAGATTGAAAAATTTGATATACACACACACATTCCAGCTCTTATTTTAATCTTTTATTGTGTAGCGTTACTAAGATGTCTTTTGGTTGTTTATGCGAGGTAAAATCCCGAGGGATGAATTACTTCATGATCTTGAGATCAAAAGGACAGTAAGAGCTAACTAGAAGGCAATTTGTTTGGCTCAATTAGAAGAAGATACACTTAAGGAAGCACAAACCAATCCGAATCAAATTTTGATTGAAGTACCAGAGATTGGTGATAATCCTCTGGTACCACCTCCAAGGTCTGTCATGGACAATTGAGTTGGGATTTGGATAAGGATCACCAACCCGCTCCCTTGAAAAGAGGAGTCTGGTGACCAATATTCAGAAGATATTATGGGGTTTTTACGTCTTAGAAGGGTTTAGAAACATTTGAAATACAAGCATCGTGAGCACACAAAAGCCTTTCACATATTACTGAAGTTTACACCCTAACATAGCGTCATTGTTGATAGAGTATATACTATTGTACTCATTGTAAGTAAAATGATAGCTATCTATGATGAGTTTGCACATTTTTAAGATGAGTAAGACCGAAATAAAATGGGGGAAATGGTCACTTTTGTTTCTGAATGTGCAATGAGTTGTCACAATAGTCCCTTAATGTATCAAAATTTTAAAATAGTCATTGATTGTGCATTTCGTTAATAAAATTAGTCACTGATGTTAAAATATTTCATTAATATTGTCATATTTGTCCTTCAATATACTTACTTATTGTCATTTCAATCCATATATATAAAAAGAGTTATTGTGAGCATCGAGAGATTATTTTAGCTTCATAGACTATTTTGACTTACAGAATGCACAATCAAAGACTATTTTGAATTTTGATACATTGATGGACTATTATGACTAATCATTACACATTCAGAGACCAAATTGACTATTACCGAAAAAGAAAATATTATAAAGCCTTTGCACATAAAAACCATCGAACCTTTCATATATTATGCATCGTCCTTATCAACTGACTTAAGCTCACGTGAACACCAACTAGTAGAGTTTAATGGTGCATCAATGAATCTTATCCTAGGGGCTATGTATAAAATAAACTTTTTACTATGTTGCCAAAAATATATATTTTGTTTATATGTTACCATAGAAAAAATATTTTTTTTCAAATAAAAAGGATTTTTACTAAAAAAAAATATATTTTTTCTTTTCTTCAAAAAGAAAATTATAAATATTATCCAAAAGCTTCAAAATGTCACCAAACACAAGCAGAGACGTGTTTACAAAATGTGTGGATAAACACTGAATTTCATGATTTCATTGTAGCCATAGAAAAAACCCTTTTATCAATTTAACATTTTGTTCCTTAACATAACACATTCACAAACTCCAAGCATGCAATCCATGGCTGTAACAACCACAACATGGAAGCTTGCACTGTTCTTGACTCTTATCTCAGTTTCATTATCAGGTACTCTTTCATATGATATTGTACCATGCAAACGCATAGAGTGTCCTAACTATGATGTCATAGAAGCTGGAAATGGCTATGAAATCAGACTTTATAATTCGTCTGTTTGGATTTCCAATTCTCCTATTCAAGACATTTCTCTTGTCGAAGCTACTAGAACTGGTTTTTTGAGGTAATTGCTTTTCAACTACTTCGTTTCAATTTTAAATTATTTGGTAGAATTTCTATGAATAAATCTAATCATGATACAAAACTATGAGAATTTTGCCGTTGAATTCTTAGGCAAGAATAGTAAACTAGTTTTCCAGCGTTATTCGAAAAAACCTTAGAATACTTAACTTGCATGTTTAATGGAATAAACTAAATGAGTGTATGCTTCTGCAGTGAAAAAAAAAAAAAGATTTTGAATGAATTGGTAAAGTTTATTATAGTTAAAAATAAGTTGAATTTGAAATGGTTATGTTTTGATACATTCATGTAAAATTGAGAAAAGTGAGCTGAACTATTAAATGTTAGTTTAAAAATCACGTTTGAAGTCAAAGTTACAAATCATAGCTTGAAGCTGAAATCAATTGTAGAGACAAAGTCAATTTTAATTGACATCATCCAAACATGTTCAAAATCAAGGGGTAATGGTCATTTTGGTCCTGAATATGTAACAAATAGTCACAATAGTCCATCAATGTATCAAAATTCCAAAATAGTCTCTGATTGTGCACGTTGTTAGTCAAAGTAGTCCCTGACACTAAAATAATCCCTCAATATTCATAATAACTCTTTTCATATAGGGACTGAAATGACAATAAGTAAATACTTATAATAAGGACGGATATAACAATAAGTTAGTATATTGAAGGACTAATATGACAATATTAACGAATTATTTTAATGTCAGGGACTATTTTGATTAATGAAGTGCGCAATCGGGGACTATTTTGAAATTTCGATATATTGAGGGACCATTATGGCTACTTGTTGCACATTCAAGGACCAAAATGACTTTCACTAAAAAAAAAAATATGACCAAAATGACTATTACTGCTAAAATCAATGTGTGTCTGGACTCACTTTTGACTTTGTCCAATGTGAAACCAAACACATACTAAAACTATGAATATTGGTTATTAATTTCATCTACACTGCAAAAAGTGTTGATGAATTGTGCTTATAGTGCTGTATTCTCTAATCGAAAAAGTTAACTAAATTTGAAGACCTATTTTTATTTTTATTTTTTATCAGGCTATTTGATTATATTCAGGGTAAGAACAACTACCAGCAAAAAATTGAGATGACAGCACCTGTTCTCTCTGAAGTCTTACCAAGTGATGGACCATTTTGTGAGTCTTCATTTGTTGTCAGCTTCTATGTACCAAAAGTGAACCAAGCAAATCCACCTCCTGCAAAGGGTCTTCATGTTCAAAGATGGAAAACTGTGTATGCAGCCGTTAAACAGTTTGGTGGATTTGTCAAAGATACAAACATTGGTGAGGAAGCTGCAGCGTTGAAGGACAGTATTGCCGGTACTAAATGGTCTTCTGCTATTGAACAAAGCCGTAGAGCTGGTCATGCTTCGGTTTACTCTGTGGCTCAGTACAATGCCCCTTTTGAATACGATAATAGGGTGAATGAGATATGGTTCTTGTTTGATTTGGAAAATGGTTTGCATTCTATGTGAAATGTACCAGACAAGAAACCATTCACCAATTCCAAATAGTATGTATGTTTTCAATGTGAAAGCAATATGTCTAGTGCAGACTGATGTGTTACTTAAGACATCTTGTTGAATTGATAAATAAAGTGCAGGCTGAAGTGTTTGGCAATGCTTTCAGCTTGACTTTTTGGTTCATGTAATGTTAAAACTTTTTTAGTTGGTTACACTTGCAAAATAAAATCGTTAGGAATTGAGACGGCTGGTAAAATGAGTGTGAGATACTTTTATGTATTTTAAAAGAATTTGATAAATTTGGCCTAGTGGTTGGCTTGGGATCTTAGAGTTTGCTCCTCCAGAGGTCTCAGGTTCGATTCCCTATGGTGCCAATTTCGGTGGGCTAAGCCCATACAGAGCTTGCTCTGGCTTTAAACGGGGCCCCCGCAAGTGGGCGGTGGGATTGGTCCCCTCGGATTAGTCGATTCTTGGATCGGATACCGAGTTTTAAAAAAAAATAATAATAATAAAATGAAACACAGTTACCTACTTTCATATCTCATATACAGGTTCCTTCTTTGTGTGCATGATATTTGCAGAAATTTGTAATTATCGTCACAGTCGTGTACTTTTCCTAAACTTTGAAACAAATACTTCAGTAAAAGAGAACTTATAACTGATATGATGTAAAAATTAGGATTTGAATTGCAGGTTTGCATAGGTGAGATAGGATCTTAATGTAAGGTTGGGCTCCAATAGTGTTCAGAGCTTTGAGGAAGCTAAATCTAGTGTTCAGACCTAAGGTTACTGCTATTGAGGAAGCTAAAGATTTAAACACTTTAAGTGTTGAAGATCTTGTTAGCTCTCTCAAAGTCCATGAGATAAGTCTTAATGAACATGAGTCTGCTAAGAAGAGTAAATCTATTGCTCTACCATCTAAAGGGAAGTCATCAAAAGCTCTTAAAGTTGTTGAATCTGAAGAAGAATCACCTGATGGAGATTCTGATGAAGATTCTACTGAGAAGATGGCTATGCTTTCCAACAAACTTGAGTATCTAGCAAGGAAGAACATTAAATTTATTCTTACTTAAATAACTTCAAACTATTGGACAAAATAACATCAAAATAACATTCAAAATCTTTGTCTCAAATCTTTGTCTCAAACATTGTGAATATGCTTATGAAATATGCACAAGCTTGCTTTCAGAGGTTGGGTTTGTGCAAGTTAATGATGGAATCTCGCGGGACTTGGAATAGTTGGAGGAGCTTTCTTTTTTCATTTTAGCTTAATAGCTCTCCCTAGATGAAGAAGCAGTTGATAGAAGCAATGGACATGTAAAAAAATTGTGAGCTTAGATCTAAGATAACCTATCAACTATTATAATTTGGCTGAATGTTTTATTATTAGGCCAGAGAAATTTGCAGGAATATTGGAAGCTCGACATTTCTTACAGGAAATACCCTTATGTCATCATAATAACTCAAGAAAATTTAGATATTGTTCGTAATTTCTTTTTCTTTTTCTTTCTTTTAAGGAATCATCTGTTTTATCATTTATAAATAGAAGCACAGGAGCTAATTGAGTTATTGAATGCATTCTGTTATTATGATTAGAAATAAATAATAACAGATAATTTGGTCCTGAATAAATTTGTCATTTAAATGGACAATTATAACCCATTCCAAAGGTAGAAAAATGAAACAAAATCTATACAAATCTAAATGATGACTATTGTACAAAATTTTCTTGCTAATCTATGTCAGTCTCCTTTAGTGTAAGATTTATAGCCCATTGAAGTGAGAAGTAATATGCAAGAAAACGTCTTCTGTGCAAGGAATTGTGAGGCCGCCCATTGGATGGTCATATCCGAATTCTTCCTCGACTTGACTCAACAAGGTTTGAAATGAAGCTTGGTTCAAGTATGACGTGGGGATAACAAACCGCTTCATTTGCTCTCCTACATACACTGCAAGATAGCCCTTTGGCACATTCAATACGTTTGATGTTTGGCTACTGCTGAATGAAGCCCGTCTAATAGCTGCAGGTAAACGGAAACCCATTTCAAATGTTTTGAAGAACAAGATGAATTTCTCAGATATAAGATAAATGTATAAAAGATCGATTGCTTGAGTGATTTGTGATTGTTGTGAAGGAGGAGGACACTGTATTTATAGTTTCCAAGAGTTTTTTGAAATCCCTTTGCTAGGGAAATGATTGTTAAAAGAATAGGGCCTATGAGACAAGAGATCACATGGGATTGTCTTAGATGCCTCTATCAAGGATCAATAAGTTCAATAAGAGTGCAAACTGTAACCACTCAAAATCTAAAGAGATATACTTATCTTGTTATACTCAATGCTTGTACAATGCCAACTCATTTCTTCTTAGACATGCATCAGACATAGCACATGTTCTCTTTACATCAATAACACAACTTTATGTTGATGAATGACCTGACGAATTATGAGAAAAATATCAGTCATACGCAATCACATTATTTATCAACTGTGCATATTTGCTGTTCTTGATTTAGTTTTTGAAGGGCCAGGTTGGAGACAATAGACAAGCTATGGTTCACAAGAGATCACATGATACTCTCAAGAGGTCTTTCTCAAAGATTCAATGATTGCTTAAGACTTGAGACAATAATTAAATATATGTCCCACGTTAAGAAACTTGGTCGTTACAATTTACAAAGGCTAAAAATTTTTGATATCAAAACTTGGTCCTACCAAATACCTTATGAATTATGATTATTTTCTGTGCAAAACGCATAAAATTTATACTAAGGTATTCAAGATTGAAAGTCCGTTCACTTATCAGAATTAAATGCTACAAAGCTCAAGCTTTTTGGTAAGAACAAACCTCTGAAAGGACTTATCCCAATACAGAAACTGATACTACCTCATCAATTATGAAGAAGATTTAACAAATACCAAGTTAGTTGGAGCACTGCCTTTTCAATGCAGTAAAGTTTGCAAGAATACAAAGTATGACACATTTTAAATCCTGCTAGTTCCGTGGAAGAGTGAAAACACAAAACACGATGAAATTCAATCATTTTGCAGGAGTCTATCCATATGAAGACAAGACTTGCAACAACTTCCAAGTATATTTCATGGTTGATTGAATTTTATGCATCCTCTTGACTTAAGTGGGGTTAAAACGAAGACAAAGGCTAAGACGAAGTACCATTTTAGATGATTCATTTTTTAACTACATTTCAATGGTTCATGAAACATTACACTTTTTAACCATTTGACTAATTCAGACCTCGCAATGACATATATCATAGATCTTCCATATCTTATATATATTCCCACCTTTTACCTTCAACCCTAATCCACCCTAGGCAACTGTCACCCTTTGACCGACCCTATTCCAGCCATCAGCTTGTCTCCGTTATAGATCGTGGCTCTTGTGTCGTAAATATCACTAGAGCCACTGTCAGGTTGTCTCATACATGCATTTGATATGTCTTTGCTTAGCCGTGAAAGCGTGGCTTTCTATTTCATGCAGTCATGAAGGTTGCCTTGCTCTCCCACTCATAGGGAAGGTAATGGGCAGGTAATAAAGCACTCCTCGTCCCAACATCTGCAGCGGAAAAACATTTGTATTCAAATCCAACGTAGATTTTATAGTTGTCGTTGAAGCGGAATACAACCGAACAATGTTTTGAGTTTGGCAGAATGTTTTATTAGGCTGATAAATTTAAAATTGGCTGGATAATAATAAATTTACAATAATTTTTTTTCAAAGACTAAAATATGTTTCAAATTTTGCTCGCTCAGGTTATATATTCACAGCACAATCGCCTTCAACACAAGTATAGTAAGACAGATTAAAGAAATTTGAATTTTGATAATAAGATCCTATTCCACCGCGACAGTGTTTTGTAGTCAACCCTCTTATGTTAACTTTCTCTATCTATCCTAAAACTTTCATGATTTTTGGAAATGTTGGTTTTTCATTGGCTAGTTTGTCTTCAGCAATCAAATTACGAAGATGCATTTGCTATATATAGCATCGCAGTTTTAATAAACACATATATACTTTATTTTTATCCCAAGTAATCATTAGTTTTGTAACTTATAAATAGAAGCATATAAGAGCCCTTTGAGTTGTTGAATGTAGTGTGTCATTATGATTAGAATTAGAAATAAATAATAACAAACAATCTCTTCCTGAATTTGTCATTCAGATGGACAATGCTAACCCATTCCAAAGGTATGAAAAGGAAAAAAAATCTTTACAAATCTAAATCATGACTATAATATACAAAGTGTCCTAGCTAATCTATGTCAGTCTTCTTTAGTGTAAGATTTATAGCCCATTGAAGCGAGAAGTAATTTCCATGAAAATATCTTCTGTGCAAGGAACCGTGAGGCCACCCATTGGGTGATCATATCCAAATTCTTCCTCTGCTTGACTCAATAAGTTTTGAAAGGAAGCTCGGTTCAAGTATGACATGGGGATAACAAACCGCTTCATTTGCTCTCCAACATATACCGCAAGATATCCCTTTGGTACATTCACAACTTTTGATGATGCTTGGCTACTTGTAAATGAAGTTCGTCTAATAGCAGGTAAACGGAAACCCATTTCAAATGTTTTGAAGAAAAAACTGAATTTCTCTGATTTAAGAAAAATGTTTCTAAATTTGTTTGCTTGAATGATTTGTGAAGTTGTGAAGGAGGACAGTGTATTTATAGATTTCAAGTATCTTTTGAAATTCATTTGTTAGAAAATGATTGTTAAAATGATGGGGACCATGAGACAAGAGATCACATGGTATTGTCTCAAGAGGTCATACGCAATCACATTATTTATCAATTGTGCATGACCGCAACTTCAAAGTAGATTTCATGGTTTAATTATGCGTTTGATTTCAAGCAATAATAGCAACCAAGTTTTCAATTCTATAGAAACCAGGACAAAATACTTGATAAGTATGTTTAGATCTTGTCTGAAACATGCAAAGAAGGTCTCTTTCACAAGCCTAATCCTAAGTGAAAACCTCCAAGACAGTGTGCCATGTGATCATTAACGAGCCATGTCTCCAACTAAACCCATTGAACAGCTCCTTCACCATACAATCGGTTTGTAAAGTCTATATATACCCACCATTGGGTTTAGAAGCAAAACAAATCATTCTTACCTCGAAGCATCATAATTCAAGTTCACTTATTTTTTCTACTACTTCTTTGAGATCATTCTGTTGTGAAGAAACAAAAACAAGAATGGGTTTTCGCTTACCTGGTATTAGACGATCATCATTTAGTGCAAGTCAATCATCTATCAAACAAGTGGAAGTTCCAAAAGGCTATCTTGCAGTGTATGTTGGAGAGAAAATGAGAAGGTTCATGATTCCAATATCATTCTTGAATGAGCCTTTATTTCAAGAATTGCTTAGCCAAGCTGAAGAGGAATTCGGTTATTGTCATCCAATGGGAGGTCTTACAATTCCCTGCAAGGAAGACATGTTCTTACATACAGCTTCTGTCTTGAACAGGATATAACAAATTTGTATGATTGATAACATAGATAGGGATGATAACATAGGAGAGTAGGATTGACCAGTTGAGACATTTTTTGTACATCAGAAATTTCTTTGTCAATTTTGATGTTTCCTCTTAGGTGGAAATCATAAATGAGAACCTTATGAAACTATATTCTTGTGAATTTATGTGTTGTTTTTTGTGTCATCTCAAATAATTGCATTGCATGCACAAACACAAGCCATGTACCAAGACTGGTAATTGTTTCACATACAGTACGAGGCCATACAAACCTTTCTTTTAACTATAAGGATAACTGAAATGTAAATGAAGAAATGAACATACCAATAATTGATAACATAAACCAACGTTATAATTAAGCGAAACAATAAGTGCAAAAGGTAATTCTTAGAATTCGGGTTGGACCTAGCTTAACATTTCAAAACCGGCTTGTAAGTGAGGGGTGCTAGTATTTATAACCTCTTATTGCCATCCGACCTTATCTTTATTCAATGTGGGACTTGGGTTCTTTTCCTAGTGAATTTTGTTTTCCACCCTCCAAGCTTCTCGACCGTCCTATTTTTGGACTCTAAAATCCGAAAAATGGAAGATTTTTTAACATATTTTACGCTTTCGGAATATACAATCCGAAATGCCATCGGGCATGAGAGCGTCAAGTGGTGTGGGATAAGAAATTCCCTGTTTTCAAAAGTAGTATAAGAAATTCCCTTTATAATCATCACAAGCTTGCTTTCAAAGGTTGGGTTTGTGTAAGTTGATGATTGAATCCCACGGAACTTGGAATAGTTGGAAGAGCTTTCTTATTTATTTTAGCTTAGTTGTTTTGCCTAGATGAAGAATCAGTTGATAGAAGCACAGGACATGTAAAAGAAATTGAGCTTAGATCGAATATAACTTATCAACTATTACAGTTTGGTTGAATGTTTCACTAGGTAAGAGAAACTTGCAAGAATATTTGAGCTCTGATATTAGTTACTGCACATACCATTATGTCATCATTACAATAAACCAAGGAAATCTAAATTTTGTTTCATAAATATTGCTTTTTATTTTTTTTCCAAGGAATCACCTGTTTTATAATTTATAAATAGAAGCGTATAGGAACTCGTTGAATTGTTGAATGCCTTTTGTCATTATGATTAGAAATAAATAATAACAAATAATTTGTTCCTGAATGAATTTGCCATTCAGGTGGACAATTCTAAACCATTCCTAAGGTAGGAAAATGAAACAAAATCTTTACAAATCTAGCTAAATGATGACTATTGTACAAAATTTTCTTGCTAATCTATGTCAGTCTCCTTTAGTGTAAGATTTATAGCCCATTGAAGTGAGAAGTAATATGCAAGAAAATGTCTTCTGTGTTAGAAATTAAATCAAGAAATATCTAGAAGAGTATAGAAGCTTGAAGTTACTCTTTGTCATTAAGAGTTAAAAATATCTATATTATGTAGCACCACCTAGAATAATCTTGTAACCAAAAGAATAATCTAGTGCTGATTGTACACCACCTCTATAGGAATAATCTAGCACCATCCATAGCTAGAAAAATCTAGTAACCGACATTAAGTTTAAGAGCCTATAAAAGGCACATGCTTGTACCATATTGTATCATCAAGTCTTCGACAATAAAATTAGTGTGTGTTCAAAGAAATTCTCCATTGTTCTCTTAGTTATAACTTTGTGAGTTTGTGTCCCACTGATATCAAATTGGTATCAGAGCAGGTTAGGTCCTGCAAGTGTCAGTGTCAAAAATAGTCTAAGTGTGTGAGGAACAAAAGAGTTCTCATTGTGTCGAAATTATTGTAAGCATATTCTGATAAAGATATGTCAAACAATAATTTCAATATCGTTTGGTCCGGTCCTAAATTGAATTCTGAATTAGATTTCAATTATTGGGAATTTATGATGACAACACATCTTAAAGCTCACAACATCTGGAGCTATGTGGAGTCTGGTTTGCAACAAGGAGCTGATGAACTTGCTCGTAGAAGGGACCAGCTGGCACTATCACAAATTCTTCAAGGAATAGATTACTCAATTTTCGGCAAAATAGCAAATGCGAAGACTTCGAAAGAAGCGTGGGACATATTGAAGTTGTCACATAAAGGAGTAGAGAAAGCTCAGAAATCAAAGCTGCAGTCTCTGCGTAGAGAATACGAAAGGTATGAAATGTCCAGTTCTGAAACAGTGGATCAATATTTTACTCGTGTTATAAATCTTGTCAACAAAATGAGAGTGTATGGAGAAGATATTCAAGATAGCAAGGTGGTGGAGAAAATTCTACGCACCATGCCGATGAAATATGATCATGTGGTGACTACGATATTGGAGTCCCATGATATCGATACCTTGTCGGTAGCAGAGTTGCAGGGAAGCATTGAAAGCCATGTCAACCGAATATTGGAGAAGACTGAAAAAGTAAAGGAGGAAGCCTTGAAGAGCCAGGTGAACCTCAACAACGTTGCTGAATCCAGTCAGATGGGTGAAGCCAGAGCTCGTGACAATTTCAACAATGGAGGAAGAGGAAATTTCAGAGGAAGAGGTCGAGGAAGCTTTAGAGGAAGAGGACGTGGCAACTTCAACCAATGGAGAGACAACAATTACAACAATTTCAATCCATCCCATCAAGGAAAAGGTGGAAACAATTTTGGTTCCAATAACCATGGCAGAGGAAGAGGTTATTACAACCAAGAGAGAACAAATAATGGTTGTTTTAATTGTGGAAAGTATGGGCACAAAGCAGCTGACTGCAGATATAAACATCAAGCAAATATGGCAGAGAATTCATATCAACATTTTGGTGAGTCTTCTCAAAATCAACATAGTTTATTTTTAGCAAGCAATACACTTTCAGAAGAAGAAAATATTTGGTATTTGGACACCGGGTGTAGTAATCACATGTGTGGGAAAAAAGAATTATTTTCTTCTCTGGACGAAACGGTAAAATCTACCGTGAAGTTTGGAAATAATTCAAATATTCCAATTGAGGGGAAAGGCCAAATTGCTATCAGATTGAAAGATGGATCGCAAAATTTTATTGGTGATGTTTTCTATGCTCCCGGTCTTCATCACAATCTCTTAAGCATGGGACAGCTGTCTGAGAAAGATTACAACATGCAGATTCACAAAGGCTATTGCACGTTGATTGATGGAAATGGGAGATTCATCACAAAGGTAAAAATGTCTCCTAACCGCCTATTCCCTCTAAGAATTCAACATGATCAATTTCCTTGCTTGAGTTCAATAATTCCAAATGATGATTGGTTGTGGCACATGAGATTTGGTCACTTTCATTTTTCTGGATTGAATTATCTGTCACGAAAAGAATATGTTTCTGGTTTGCCTGTTGTGAAAATTCCAAGTGGTGTATGCGAGACATGTCAAATGGGAAAGAAGCATAGAGAATCATTTCCAACCGGAAAGTCTTGGAGAGCAAAGAAACTCTTGGAGATCGTTCATTCAGATTTGTGCTCGATTGAAATACCAACACCTGGTGGATGCAGGCATTTTATTACTTACATTGATGATTTTAGCAGAAAGGCATGGGTATATTTTCTAAAGCAGAAATCAGAAGCTGTTGATTCCTTCAAGACATTCAAAGCGTTCGTAGAAAAACAAAGTGGTTGTCCAATCAAAGCACTAAGAACAGACAGAGGCCAAGAATACCTCGTCGGCACAAATTTCTTTGAGCAACATGGAATCCAACATCAATTGACAACAAGATATACTCCTCAACAAAATGGAGTAGCTGAAAGGAAGAACAGAACAATCATGGATATGGTAAGATGTATGCTGAAAGCCAAACAAATGCCAAAGGAATTTTGGGCAGAAGCAGTTGCTACTGCAGTTTATATTTTGAACAGATGTCCAACAAAAAGTGTTCAAGAGAAGACTCCCGAAGAAGCATGGAGTGGAAGGAGGCCCTCAATCAGGCACCTCAGAGTTTTTGGATGTATTGCTTATGCTCATGTACCAGATCAAATAAGAAAGAAGTTAGATGATAAAGGCGAGAGATGTATTTTTATTGGCTACTGCTCAAATTCAAAGGCCTATAAGCTTTACAATCCAGAGACCAAGAAGGTGATCATCAGTAGAGATGTGACATTTGATGAAGGAGGAATGTGGAATTGGTCATCAAAGTCACAAAAGGAGCCGATTGTAACTCCAAATGATTATGAAGAGGAAGATGAGCATGTAGATACAACACCTGATGAGCCTGATGAGCCAGAAACATCGAACAGAGAAAAAAGGAATCGAAGATTACCAGCTCGACTACAAGATTGTGTTTTGGGTACCGACAATGACCCATCTGATGAAGAGATCATTAACTTTGCATTGTTTGCAGATTGTGAGCCAATTACTTTTGAAGAAGCCTCGCGTGATGAAAATTGGATAAAAGCTATGGATGAAGAAATCAATGCAATTGAGAAGAATAAAACATGGGAGCTGACTGAATTACCACCAGACAAGAAGCCAATAGGAGTGAAGTGGGTGTACAAGACAAAGTACAAACCCAGTGGTGAGATTGATCGCTATAAAGCGAGGCTGGTGGCTAAAGGCTACAAACAAAAACCAGGTATTGATTATTTTGAAGTATTTGCTCCTGTTGCGAGATTAGATACAATTCGCATGCTTATTTCACTCTCAGCTCAAAATAACTGGAAAATACATCAAATGGATGTTAAGTCTGCATTTCTTAATGGTACTTTGGAAGAAGAAGTGTATGTTGAGCAGCCTGCAGGATATGTGGTTAGAGGAAAGGAGGATAAAGTATATAGATTGAAGAAAGCATTGTATGGCTTGAAGCAGGCGCCAAGATCAGCATGGTACAAAAAGATTGATTCTTATTTTATTCAAAACGGCTTTCAGAGATGTCCATTCGAGCACACACTCTACATCAAATTCATTGATCCTGGAGATGTTCTTATTGTGTGCCTCTATGTCGATGATCTGATATTCACCGGTAACAATTCAAAGATGATCGCTGAATTCAGGGAGGCTATGATAAGTTATTTTGAAATGACAGATTTGGGCCTGATGTCCTATTTTCTCGGCATTGAGGTCATTCAACAGAAGGATGGAATCTTTATCTCTCAGAAGAAGTATGCAAGTGATATTTTGAAGAAATTCAAGATGGAGCATTCAAAGCCAATTTCCACGCCGGTTGAAGAAAAGTTGAAGCTGACAAGAGAAAGCGATGGTAAAAGGGTAGACTCAACTCATTACAAAAGTTTGATTGGAAGTTTGAGATATTTGACTGCAACAAGGCCAGATATAGTATATGGAGTTGGTTTACTTAGCAGATACATGGAGGATCCGTGTGTTAGTCACTTGCAAGGAGCCAAGAGGATTCTTCGTTATATTAAAGGTACTCTGACCGAAGGAATTTTTTATGGTAATAATAGTGATGTGAAGCTTGTTGGATATACAGATAGTGATTGGGCAGGAGATACAGAAACAAGAAAAAGCACGTCAGGGTACGCATTTCATCTAGGAACCGGTGCAATATCATGGTCTTCGAAGAAACAACCTGTGGTTGCTCTTTCAACAGCAGAAGCAGAATATATAGCAGCAACCAGTTGTGCTACTCAAACAGTGTGGCTGAGAAGAATTTTAGAAGTGATGCATCATGAGCAGAACACTCCTACAAAGATATATTGTGATAACAAGTCAGCAATTGCATTGAGCAAAAATCCAGTTTTTCATGGACGGTCCAAGCATATTGACATCCGGTTTCACAAGATACGAGAGTTAATTGCTGAGAAAGAAGTGGTGATCGAGTACTGTCCCACTGAAGAGCAAATTGCAGATATTTTTACAAAGCCATTGAAGATTGAGTCATTTTACAAATTGAAGAAAATGCTTGGAATGATGAAAGCTTGATTTAAGGGAGGCAATGTTAGAAATTAAATCAAGAAATATCTAGAAGAGTATAGAAGCTTGGAGTTACTCTTTGTCATTAAGAGTTAAAAATATCTATATTATGTAGCACCACCTAGAATAATCTTGTAACCAAAAGAATAATCTAGTGCTGATTGTACACCACCTCTATAGGAATAATCTAGCACCATCCATAGCTAGAAAAATCTAGTAACCGACATTAAGTTTAAGAGCCTATAAAAGGCACATGCTTGTACCATATTGTATCATCAAGTCTTCGACAATAAAATTAGTGTGTGTTCAAAGAAATTCTCCATTGTTCTCTTAGTTATAACTTTGTGAGTTTGTGTCCCACTGATATCATTCTGTGCAAGGAATTGTGAGGCCGCCCATTGGATGGTCATATCCAAATTCTTCCTCGGCTTGACTCAACAGGTTTTGAAATGAAGCTTGGTTCAAGTATGACGTGGGGATAACAAATTGCTTCATTTGCTCTCCAACGTACACTGCAAGATAGCCCTTTGGAACATTTAATACTTTTGACGTTTGGCTACTGCTGAATGAAGCCCGTCTAATAGCTGCAGATAAACGAAAACCCATTTCAAATGTTTTGATGAACAAGATGAATTTCTCAGATGTAAGATAAATGTATATAAGTTTGATTGTTTGAGTGATTTGTGATTGTTGTGAAGGAGGACACTATATTTATAGTTTACAAGAGTTTCTTGAAATCCTTTTGCTAGAGAAATAATTGTAAAAAGGACGGGGCCCATGAGATGAGAGATCACATGGTGTTGTCTTGGATGCCAGTATTAAGGATCAATAAGTTCAATAAGAGTGAAAACCCCACTTTTGGAATGAAAGGTTCCTGTTAAACTCAAAGCTTGTACAATGCCTAGTCATTTCAGAAATGCATCAGACATGGAACATGTTCTGTTCACATTGATAACACAACTTATGGTTCTTGATTTAGTTGGAGACAATAGACAACAGTGTTTGTGGAAAACTCTAAATCATTATTCAAGATTGACATTTGTTGTTTCATGATAATAAGGAGATACAAATGGGCCATACTGTTAGTTTGAGGTATGGTGTCAACCACTCATCTGTGGGCTGTGTGATGGAAACCTAATTGGTTCGATTCACATTTCCTACCAAATACCTTATGAATTATGATCGTTTTTTGTGCAAAACGTATAAAACTTTGTACTACGGAAATCTGGTTGTGAGTCCACTTATCAGAATTAAATACTACATGCTCACGCTTTTTGGTAACAACAAACCTCTGAAGCGACTTATCCCAATACAAAAACTGATACTACAATGTAAGGAACTTAAAATGAAAGTTCCTCATGAATTATGAATAAGATGTAACTAACTACCAAGCTAGTTGGGACACCCAGCTTTTCAACGCAGTGAAGTTTGCAAGAATACAAAGTATGACACATTTTAAATTCTGCTAGATCCGTGGAAGAGTGAAAACACGAAACACAGTGGATCTTTTGATTGTTAGATTGGAATTCAATCATGTTGCATGAGTCTATCCATATACAGACTTGCAACAGCTTCCAAGTATATTTCATGGTTGATTGAATTTAAAGCAATAATAGCAACCAGTTTTCCTATCCCAAGGACAAAATACTTGTTATGTTTAGAGATTGTCTGAAACATGTGAAACAAGTCTCTTTCACAAGCCTAATCCTAAGTGAAAACCTCCAAGACAGTGCCATGTGATCATTATTGGTTTGCACAGTCTATATATACTCATCATTGGGTTTACAAGCAACACAAATCATTCTTACCTCAAAGCATCATAACTCAAGTTATTTTTTCTACTACTTCGTTGAGATCATTCAGTCGTGAAGAAACAAAACAAGAATGGGTTTTCGCTTACCTGGTATTAGACGATCATCATTTACTGCAGGTCAGTCATCCAGCAAATAAATGGAAGTCCCAAAAGGCTATTTAGCGGTGTATGTTGGAGAGGAAATGAAGAGGTTCTTGATTCCAGTAGCATTCTTGAATGGACCTTTGTTTCAAGAATTGTTGAGCCAAGCTGAAGAGGAATTCGGTTACTGTCATCAAATGGGTGGTCTTACAATTCCGTGCAAGGAAGATGTGTTTTTACATAAAACTTCCCGCTTGAACGGCCTATAATTAAATTCTTACGGCAAAAAAGTCATATGATCGATAACATAGCACAGTAGGATTGACTAGTTGTAACAACTTTTGTACATATCACAAATTTCTTTTGTACAAGTAGAAATCTGAAATGAGAACCTTACAAAACTATATTCTTGTGAATTTATCTTTTGTTTTTTGTGTCACCTGAAATACTTGCATTGCACAAACACAATTCATGCACTGATTTTATGGATAATGTCTATTACATACTAGTAGATATGGTGATGCAAAATCGGTATATATTACGAAAACATGCAACAAAACTCAACAAATAAATCTTCAAAGAAAAACCTTTCTTTAACCTAAATATTTTCAACTTAATTGGTACATGATAGAATTTTGAAAACAAGTCAGTAGAAGTCCAATTAAAATGATGAAAAGAATATATCACATAACAAAACGTCTTAGTTCTTACCGATTATTATTAAGTTGGATTCTTCTTGTGATGTTTGAAAAAGGTGGAGAAGACCAGAATCGCATGGACTTCCAGTTCTATTCACATGGAGTTGTCCTAAAACGCGCAATTAACGGCAATCCATTAATTTGAATTCCTTGCAGCCTTAACTATTCATATAAGTGTATATTAGCGAAGTGTCAAACCTAAACATACAAAAACAGAACCACAGGTTAAATAATCATCTCAATTCTTTAAAGCAAGAAACTCATCCAAACTAGACCGTGATCTCTTGCCTCCTTACATCTGTTTATCAAATTTAAATGGAGAACTTGGACTTTGACACTTAAGAAGTAGTCATTAACTGAATGATAATTTGGCTCGAATCATACTTCGTTTCAAGACTTGCTGAGTCAAGCAGAGGAAGAATTTGGATATGATCATCGAATGGGCGGCTTCACAATTCCTTGCACCGAAGATGTTTTCTTGCGTGTTACTTCTCGATTCAATAACGGAATTGAAAACAAAATGCAGAAAAGAAATCATACCTGAACCGAGAAAACTTACGCGTGTGAAAAAAAAGTCAAAAAAAATTTGGACCATTTCTCGATTTGTGCGTGTCATCCTTGCGCAGGGGCCATGCTAATCTTCTCTGTATCGTTCCAATTTTATCGGATGTCCCCGAAGGGACAAGCCTAGGCATTCGCGTGTGTTATATAAACGCTTAAAAGCTAAAGATGTAGCCGATGTGGGACTAATAGCAAACGTAATATACAAATACAGTTCTCAACCAGCTTTCACCTAAGTCCAAAGCAAGCGACCATGATGCATGCATCTCCCGCTCTCTCACTTAATTGAGTTCAGTTTCAGATTTATTAAATAAACCAATAAACAAGTTAAGTGAACTTCTTCCTCTCCCTCACACTCAGACCAAGAAACAAGTACAATCGTACATATCCATATTCCATTCTCATAATTTTTTTAGATAAAAAGGTCTCTACATGCACAATTGTAAAGACTAATTTTCTCGAGTTAATTGAGATTTATTTAAGATATTATTACCACTTTAAACTAGTGTTTTTTCATGTCCACTGACAGAGATCAAACTCTAGACTAAATGTTTAAATATCTATTACTTGTGTCACACTATGTTGATACATGCTATATTCTACATAAAAGTTTGCGTCCTCTTATTTTGACTCAAACTTAGTTGAGGTGAAGTTCACCGTTTGTCACACTTCTCACACTTTGGGTGTTGTTAGACACATTTGAACTGCGTGTCTTGATCAAACGGTCTAAATTTTTTAGTTCGAATTTTAGTGAAATATAAATCTTTTTTAATTCGATTAATCTTATAGCTGGTGATTTATAAAAAAAAAATAAAAAAATTAGGCAAATCAAATATTTTTTTTCACAATCATAACATGCAAAATTTGGTTAATTCAATTCATTATATGTCTCTATGTATAGAGAGTTACCTGGTGATCAACTTTGTGTAAATTTACTTTGCTTAGTAACTCACGATAAACATTGCATTTTATCAATCCAAACATCTGAGAATTTTCATTGAATAGATCAATTCCACAAGCTTTCTTAATATTCGCAATTATAAAATATAATTGAGCGTCTATAAGTTGGCATAGCTACAAATACTTCGTATAAATTTTATGAAATTTTGTATGTTTGATCGTTAATATTAATAGTATGAAACTTATTTTATTTTTTAACAAAAACAATTTGAATTTAATTCCATATGAACTTGTGTGGAAGAGTAAGTCTCCACTACATAATTCCAATGACATTTCAGAATTTGGGTATTATTAATAGTGTTAAAAATCTTATTTCTTTAAATTTCAACTTTGTGGTAAAGTTCATTAGATTACAAACAAATATGATTGTTCATTTATCAGCAAGAGCGACCAATTCTTTAGACCCCATTGCGACCCCTACCCCCTCACACACACTCATCTTTGTTCGCTTCAGTATATAACAAAGAGGTTGAATATTTTGAGCTCAGTATATAACACTGAAATGAACATCAAGTAATATTTGAGAGGCAGCATCATTACAACTTAAATTTATTCTTACTTAAATAACTTCAAACTATTGGACAAAATAACTTCAAACTATAATTTTTTTACTCAATTTGTAAACTATAAGAATAATCGCTTATTTTTTATACACTTATAATGTTATTCTTTTTAAACATGCACTCGAACAAATCACTTAATAATATTCATAATATTACATCATAATGCCATTTTGTAAATAATTTGCATCCCCCCACCCAATAAGATTTCATAAAATTATAATATAATATATCAATTGATGTGATTAAATACTTTTTATTGAGTTTTGTTAGTTTTATGTGAGTACGTGCTCAAAATTGATATGTTGGGTATGTAGCCAACCAAGACTTTCTCTATATGTAGTCTTCTTTCAATGTACTCGCATGGAATGAATGAAATCTAAGTAAAAGTAACTCATAGTTTTTAGAATGAAACATAAGCAAATTTTAAAAAATTATCGGTAATTTAATATATGGTAGTGTCTCTAAAATATACCTCATTTAATTAACTTTTTATATTTGCAATGACTAAATTTATTAGTCATTAGAGGGTAATATAGGCAAAAGACTTAACTTTTATTGAATTTTTATAGATAAAATTTAATCAATTACTTTTCTTGATATACGTAATTTAATTAACTTTTACTTATAATTCATTCAAGATAAGTATATATATTACTACCGTAAAAAATGCGTAGGAAGGTTTTTTATTTTCTTATCTTCTTATTCCTAAACAAAGCTTTGTTGCCCTAATTTTAACTTAATATTTTAACCTAATATTTTAGCAACTTTTCCCTCCTTCAAAACCTAACCATATTCCCTAATTCCTCTCCTCCAAACCCTAACCATGATTTCCTAACTTCACTCCTCCTAAAACCTATCTAATTGATTTCCATAAACCATATCTCCTAACTCCCCTCCTCCAAACTCTCACCAATATATTTTAATCCTTTCTCCTAAACCAAAATCTCTTTCTAAAACCATACATTTCTCTTAAACCGAAATTTCTTAATCAACATGGCTTCCAGAAACATTCAGCCTTTGCTATCATACCACTGCCGCACTGATAACCATATCTTCATTCCACTCTGATTTATACTAAATATATAGACTTTTGCTCTTATTCCTCGCTGTTGTAAAGTATAAATCATTCTTTCAATCCCTTTTAATCTTTTGTAGGTCTGTTGGTGAAAAACCCACTTTCCGATCTTGACAAAGCAATCAACAAGCTGAGACTGAAATATAGATCATATATCGTTGAATATGACATTGATGTTGTATGTGTTTTTTGCGAAATATACCTATTCTTAATTATTTGCATTCTACTTTACACCGGCAAAATGTTCCGCAGATGCTTGATACACTCAAGACAACTGTGAATATTATCGACGATTGCGGTAACTTATGGGTGTGTGAGCTAAATTTTGCAAATTGGGTCACATGATACCATCTACCTTGATGTTATTTACAATTAGTCCATGTTTAGATAAATTGTGCAACAACTTTCCACTTTGAATTTT
Organism: Medicago truncatula; assembly: GCF_003473485.1. Classification (NCBI taxonomy): domain Eukaryota; kingdom Viridiplantae; phylum Streptophyta; class Magnoliopsida; order Fabales; family Fabaceae; genus Medicago; species Medicago truncatula. The sequence continues at coordinate 21,602,018 of NC_053049.1, forward strand.
AAGTTTTAGTTTCTTAGAGTTTTGGAAGCATCTATTTTTTTGTCTTTGAATTTAGCAAATGTCCCTTGAATTTCATAAATAATTTAGCCTTGCTTGCTTTGGTTTTTGATTTATATATTTGTGTTTGTGCTCCTCAAACTATATTTAGTAGCATTGCTGTGTTATTGAAGCAGTTTAGTAGCATAGCTTTTAGTAACATTATTAGTAACAATTACTACCTTTTGGTGACACTTTTAGTAACATTATTACTAACAATTACTAATCCTAATCTCTAAAATATGTTTTGGATGGAATCAAACTAAAATCTTAATCATAATTTCTCTCATTCAAGTAACTAAGAAATTTCATCCACATCTCTAAAGTAACTTTTTGGTGGAAACAAACTAAAATCCTTATTTCTCTCATTCAAATAATTACGGGATTTCATCTACATCTCTAAAATATGTTTTGGGTGGAAACAAACTAAAGATCCTAATTCCTCTCATTCAAGTAACTACTAAATATTTCATCCACATCTCTAAAATATTTTTTAGGTGGAAACAAACTAAAATCCTAATCTTAATTTCTCTCATTCAAGTAACCAAGAGATTTCATCCACATCTTTAAAGTAACTTTTTGGTGGAAACAAACTAAAATCCTTATTTCTCTCATTCAAATAAGTAGGGGATTTCATCCACATCTCTAAAATATGTTTTAGGTGGAAACAAACTAAATTTCTAATCCTAATTTCTCTCATTCAAGTAACTAAGAGATTTCATCTACATCTCTAAAGTAACTTTTTGGTGCAAACAAACTAAAATCCTTATTTCTTTCATTCAAATAATTAGGGGATTTCATCCACATCTCTAAAATATGTTTTGGGTGGAAATAAACTAAAACTCCTAATATTTCTCATTCAAGTAACTACTAAAGATTTCATCCACATCTCTAAAATATGTTTTGGGTGGAAACAAATTAAAATCTTAATCCTAATTTCTTTCATTCAAGTAACTAAGAGATTTAATCCACATCTCTAAAATATGTTTTGGCGAGTCAACTATGGTAATTCTTAAGTAAAAAAAAAATGCCCCATCAAAAATATTAATTTCATTTTATTCATATTAATCTTTATCCAAAAATGTTGAGCATAATTTTATTCCACTTCAACTACATCCCTTTGTTCTGCGCCCCTTCGCTATTTACATGCCAATTCTTAAGTAAAACAAAGTGCCCCATCAACAACATTAATTTCATTTTATTCATATTAATCTTTATCCTAAAATGTTGGCCACTTCCTAATTTTGTTCCACTTTTTTGTGCTTATCATGATAACTAATACTCTTTATTTCTCAACCGACATATCCTACTAACACGTATTGCACCTTTTTCCTATAAATATATCATAACCTATTAGCCAAACCATCTCAATCTAAATAAGCATCCTCTTTTTTGGAAAGGAAAAAACAAGTCAATGATGTCTGCCAAATACACTCCAATCTCAGCTCACATTTGGTTGATTCGAGGGAAGAAGGTCCCCACTAGCATCATTTTCATGAACATGTTACTGGACGATGAAAAGGTTTCTGCATGTTTGCACTCTTAGCTTTAAAATTAAACTAATGTCATCGTTGTTTTTTAGTTATGTAATTTAACCAGCTGTTTAATGTTGTTGTTTTCGTCAATAGGGTGGACGTATTCACGCCACAACTAGAAAAGATTTGGTGGCAAAGTTCAGGTCCATGGTTGAAGAAGGGGGTACACATCAGCTCGAAGGACGGGTAATATCTGGTTCTAATATCGGTGAGAAGGTGTTTATTCCAAGGTTATCGCTAACACCATCTGATAATAGAATTCCTTTCAAATTTAAACGAAGGCAGTTTCCGATATCTGTCTCATTTGCAATGACTATTAACAAGAGTCAGGGTCAGTCGCTAGAACATGTTGGTGTCTACCTACCGTCTCCTATTTTTTCACATGGACAATTGTACGTCGCAATATCACGGGTTATTTCGAGGGGTGGTTTAAAAATATTGATTAATGACGACGACGGCAATGATATCGATGTTGCATCAAATGTGGTATATAGAGAAGTTTTCCGTAATGTATAGGACTTTTTTGTGTACTGTTCTTTTTCTTACTTATTGAAACTATTTGCATGTCAACGAACTTCAATTTCCCTTTCAAAATTATATGTTATTTTAAAGTAACAGGAACTACGTACTAGAATTATGAAACAATAACAAAGTCTTTGGTATTGACATTTTGCTTTGATTCACGACAATTTTTAGATTCACGCGAACTACAGTGTCTTATTTTTCAGTGAATATTATCTTTTTTAAATGACACGTGCGTTAGCACGGGTCAATGGTCTAATTTATTTTATTTTCTTTGTCTAGGTTGCACCATACAAAAGGTTGCGGCGTGTGACTTTTTTAGAGAAGATTCCAAAGTTAGCCACCGGAAAGATCTTAAGAAAGGATCTTGTAAGTTTTGATCGACAAAATACATCAAAGTTATAGTATATTAATGCATTGGAAAGTTATAGTATATTCCATCGATTTAAATTTTAGTGAGTTGATGCAAAGAAACCGTTGGAACACATAGAGTGTATTATGTGAATTAAAAAAATATATTTATATGTCAACTTTCTTTTTATTGCTTATTTACGAGGAGATGTCAAATTATTAATTTTGTAACGGTCAAATGATCTTGGCCGTTGGATTTGAACTCATCTTTGACTCCTCACCTATAAATAGAGCACTCTTCCTCACTTTTACTCACCCCAAAAGTTCTCTTGAGTTGTCAAAGAACTTTTCTCTCTTCTCCCTCATTTAGCTTGTGTTGACGAGCTATTCTTTTTCTCTCCCTCTTTTTCTGTCCATTCAGATTTATAGAGTGTTGTTATGGCCATAGTCCCTTTGGTTTAAAATGTCCTTCGGAATAAGAACGGTCTTAATAACATAGTCTCAAGTTTCTTTGATGTGAGCCAATTGATAGTTTTCTCAAGCTTCTTATAAATTCATTAGGAATTGATATGACTGTTTATTTGGCAGGTTTTCTACATATTTTTAGGTTCAAGAATTCTCCTTGATTCTTAAATTTCTTCTCTGGTCACTAGATATCCTTCATACGGTTGCTCCAAAAGTTCAGTTTGTGCTTCCATCCTTTTTCTGGTCATGATCATTAGTTGTTGCACGGTTAGATATATGTCTAATACCAACGATAAATATTGGTCGGTATTCACTGCATAACTGTTGGAACACTAGTGTATATTGGCAAAAACTTGAAGTATACTAGTTGTTATGTGCAGACATTGGAATGTAAATACAAGGATGTAGATCTAGTGTAAAGTGTGAATTGAAAATTTTATGTCCCACATTGGGTAGATCACACACTCTAGTAGTGTTTATATATGTGGGATATCACTTCCAAGGGTGTGCCCTTGGGGTATCCACTTTTGTGAACGGAGTGAGCGCTAGCCAAAAATTATAAACGACACACGCGCGACGCCGCCGTCCATCCGACTGGGCTGGGCCTTAAAGAAATTTTGGCGCTCAGAAACTGCGTCGTGGTTACCGTTACTGGGTCGTGGGCTGTAACGCCCTAATTGTTATTTAATTATTTTTAGTTGATTTAAAGTCTTTTATATGATTTTAAATGATTTATGTTGATTTTGTGGTGTGGTGTATTTTATTAAATGGTTATTTTCATTATTTAATAGAATAAGTGGAAATTATTATTATTTTAGAAATTAGGGAGTTAATTAGGATTTAATAAAAATTAAGGGAGTTTAATGAAATAGGGAAGTTATAGTTTGGGAGTTAGAAAAAGAAAGAAAAACAGTCAGAATGTTTTAACGTAAGAAAACTAGCTTTTGGGAGAAAAGGGAGAAGAAGAGCAAGAGGGGATCGATTTTGCTGTAGCTTTCTTTGTGCAATTGAATTCAGGTAAGGGTGAGACTAACTCTCAATGATCATAATATATATTTTCTGAAAATTGATTTAACATGAGTTGTTCTTGAAAATAGAGATTGGGAATTAGGGTTCTTGGCCGATTTTGAAAGGAAAAGTGTAGGAAACATGTTTAATGTGCTTAGAATTCATATGCAGATTGATTATAATATTTAGAATGTTGCTGGAATCAGAATTTGAGGGAGATTAGAATTTGTGGGATAATTTGGAGAAGTTTTGTATGATTGCTAGAATGGTTTGAATTGTTGTTGTTGATGCATGTTTTATGTTTATTTAGATGTCTAATTGTATATTGAACCTATAAACAATCTTTGGAAACATGTTTGGGCATTGGGAGATCAAAATTGGGGATTTTGGGGTGAAAAATGGTTTAAACCCGTGAAAAATTATGCAGAAACGATGACTGTTCGCTTAAGCGAGCCGGAAGCGAGCTGTAAGCGAACAGCTACTGTAAGTAGTTCGCTTAAGCGAATACTCGTTCGCTTAAGCGAAGTTCCTTTTTACAGCATTTCTTATTTCGTGTTCTTGTGTCTTTTTCACACGTTTCTGTTTTGAATTGGCCTTTGGTGTAAACATGAAAGTTGTAGATAATTTTGTTAGCTTTCCAATGGATTTGGTTTGACTCTAAAATGATTTTTGGTTTAGGAGTTATGATGAAAATACTCCAAGTAGGTCTTAGGGAAATTTTATGAAAACTCAGCAAAACATTTTCCAAGTTAATCCAAAACTTGTGGGATAATTCCAAGGCTCAAAACTAGAAGTAATATGAGTGCAATTAAGATGTTTAAGAGTATTTAACCCATGTTGTGAGTTGACCCTTGGGGTAGGAATGGAGGTTGATTATAGTACCGTTGATGTTGAGTGAGTCAGTTATAATATAATTTGATGTTGTTAGTAATGAGATATATTTGTATATGCATTATGTGGATTATATAAGATGTTTAAGTTGATATTGATTATCATTTGATATTGTTATATCATGAGATGTTTATGTGCTGCCTATGTTGCCGTTGTTGAGTTTAGTGAATTTGGAGATGATTAATTGTGTATTTTCTGAAATCGTTGGATCAATTATGATGGATTATTGTTGACTGTGATGTATATTTATATTTAAATAAATTATACATGTTGCTGAATTCTTTTCAAAGGTTGAAGTATTATTAATTGAATTGTCGAGGTGAAGTCATATTTACATATATGCATTGATGAGTAGTGGTTGTCGTTGATGTTGTTGAGTTGTATGTAGATATACACAAGTGGAGTTAGTTGCATTAAGGGTGGTGAGTCATATAAGTACATATGCATTTGTCGTTGAGTTGTATGCAGATATACACAAGTGGAGTCAGTTGCATAAGCATAAAAACGATGAGGACTTCGGTCTTGGAACGCTCTGTCGTTCAAAACGATGGAACACTATGTTGTTCAAAACGATGTTAACGATGAGGACTCATGTCCTGATAAAAGAATGCTTTAACCATTCTATAACGATGAGGGCTTCGGCTCTGATATGGTACCACATGCATAGTTGCATTTGTTGAGGAGTCTTAGTGGAGTTGTCATGTCTTGCATGAGTCTTAGCGGTGGTGTCGAGTTGTTGCATGAGTCGTTGTTATTGGTTTTAATTACCATTTGTTGTTGATGTTGTTAATGATGATATACTTATATATTGATGAATTATTACTATGACATGGTGTTAGATTAAATTGAAGAGTTAGATATCTATTATTGATGATATTGTTGATTATGAAATATATACATATATTGGATAATTGTAGTTATCGTCGTTGTTGGTTGAATTAGTAAGTGTTACTAAAGATTAAGAAGTAAGAACATTATTGTTAAATATATGTAGTTGTTTATATTGTTATGATGTGATGATTATGTAGTGTCGTTTATATTATTATGAGAAGATGTTTATGATATTGATTACGATATTATGATGACTATTTATGGTGTTGAATATGAGGTTGTTATGATGTTACATGATGATGATTATGTATGTTGTGATGATGATTATGTGATGTTATTTATGAGTTGTTAAATGTACTTGATGATTGTTATGTTAAGTTGATAAGTTGTCTTTTATTCATGAATTGCTAATGGAATGTTTGATGAATAATTATTATTATGAAATGATGATGTTACGTATAGTTGCTAAGTTGTCATCTATTCATGAGTTGTTAATAAGGTGCTTGGTGGAGAATGTTAATACGAATTAATGATGTTGTTATGTGTATATGAACTGTGAATATGATGTTGTCACGTTGTTTATGTCATTGATTATGAAGTTGTCATGTTGTATTCAAATTATGAGTATGATGTTATATGATTATGATTAAGATGTTGATTATGAAGTTAAATGATGTTGTTATGATGATTGCTTGTGATATCGAGTTATGACTATTGATATGATGAGTACATGATATGGTTTAGGAGTCGTTAAAAGAATTATTATTACTAATTGATGGAGTTTAAGTTGTTAGATGCATTTGATGAATTATATATTATTATTATTGATTGTGAATCTCACCCCTTCTGCTTGAAAATGTTGCTCTTCGTATGAGTAACTTGCAGGTGATCGAGAGTAGGTTGCTGTGTTTTTGCTGTCGTGAGTGGCTATCCCTCACTGAGTCGTTTAGGTGCTCTGATACGTAACGGGATGGGAAACTAGTTGCATGCTTTTCTATTCCTTACGTATTGTTTATAAATTTACATGATTAAGTTGTTAATTAGATTTTTATGAGATGTTTTGATGAGGCCTTCGTGCCAAGACTTTTTATGTTAACGAATTTAATCCGCTGCAAAGTTTGAATTAATATGTTGAAGGATAAATTAGTTAATTAACTTATTTATGATATTATGAAGTGTAGCATTCCGTTTACATGTTGAATACTCTGATTAATTAAATGAAATTTTTAAGTCGGGAAAACGGGGTGTTACATGGGCTAAGTTTCGCAGGTCGCGAACCGGGTCGGCGGAGAAAACGAGGTAAATTCCTCTCTATAAATAGAGACCTCGGGAATGGGATTCTTCACTCCAAAATCGAGAATCGAATCCTCTTCTTTGGTTTTCTCCCCTTCTCATCTCCCTCGGTTTATGTTGACGAACCGTTCTTTTCTTCCTCCTTCTTTGGTTTCTCGAGTGGTCTGCGTACCATATTAGAGTGCCCTTGGGGTATCCACTTTTGTGAACGGAGTGAGCGCTAGCCAAAAATTATAAACGACACACGCGCGACGCCGCCGTCCATCCGACTGGGCTGGGCCTTAAAGAAATTTTGGCGCTCAGAAACTGCGTCGTGGTTACCGTTACTGGGTCGTGGGCTAAGTTTCGCGGGTCGCGAACCGGGTCGGCGGAGAAAACGAGGTAAATTCCTCTCTATAAATAGAGACCTCGGGAATGGGATTCTTCACTCCAAAACCGAGAATCGAATCCTCTTCTTTGGTTTTCTCCCCTTCTCATCTCCCTCGATTTGTGTTGACGAACCGTTCTTTTCTTCCTCCTTCTTTGGTTTCTCGAGTGGTCTGCGTACCATATTAGAGTGGCTTTTCGAAACCATATTGAGGTGTTATTCTCGAGCGATTTGCAGTGCAACCTTTAATCGTACAGTTAGAATCTGGGCTGTTTTATCCTGGAGGCGGAGCGCTAGCCAAAAATTATAAAAGACACATGCGCGACACCGCGGTCCATCCGACTGGGCTGGGCCTTAAAGAAATTTTGGCGCTCAGAAACTGCGTCGTGGTTACAGTTACTAGGTCGTGGGCTAAGTTTCGCAGGTCGCGAACCGGGTCGGCGGAGAAAACGAGGTAAATTCCTCTCTATAAATAGAGACCTCGGGAATGGGATTCTTCACTCCAAAACCGAGAATCGAATCCTCTTCTCTGGTTTTCTCCCCTTCCCATCTCCCTCGGTTTGTGTTGATGAACCGTTCTTTTTTTCCTCCTTCTTTGGTTTCTCGAGTGGTCTGCGTACCATATTATAGTGGCTTTTCGAAACCATATTGAGGTGTTATTCTCGAGCGATTTCTAGCAGTGCAGCCTTTAATCGTACAGTTAGAATCTGGGCTGTTTTACCCTGGAGGCGGCGCGGTTGCTAGTCTACCTTGCACAACTTAGGTAGTGCCGCGAAACGTCTTAAAGAAAGCGACCTGGTCGTGATTCACCCCGGTAATACTTTCAAAGCTCTGTCGTAATTTTCAAATTACAAAAATCAACATTTTTAAGATGTTTCGAATACGATACGATGAGTTCTGAAAAGATTACCGCGGTTTCAGCTGATGATTTTAACAAATCGTTTATGTTTACAGGAAGCCACTTCAAACGTTGGCAGCAAAAGATGCTGTTCTTCTTGACCACTAAAAAGGTTGCCTACGTTTTGAAGGACGCTATGCCTGTAGCACCTACGAGTTCGACTCCTACTGGAGCGAATAACAACGGTAAGGCAGCAGACCCTACTGCTGCCGAGAAAGCTGAACTTGAGAAAGCTGACCCAGCTAAACAGCTAGCCATAGATATTGCTCTATGGAAGGAAAATGACTACCTCTGTAAGAATTATATTCTTAATAGACTCACAGACCCTCTGTATGATTATTATAGACTCTGTGAAACTGCCAAACATTTATGGGAGGCACTTCAGAAGAAATATGATACGGAAGAGGCTGGTGTTAAGAAATACGCCGTAAGCCGCTACCTGAACTTTAAAATGAGTGATGATAAGTCCGTCGAGGCACAATCACATGAGCTGCAACAGACTGCTCACGAGATCATAGCTGAAGGGATGGTACTTCCCGAACAATTTCAAATAGCTGTGATTATTGATAAGCTGCCTCCTGCTTGGAAGGACTTCAAGAGTCTTCTTAGACACAAAACTAAGGAGTTCTCTCTTGAAAGTCTGATCACTCGCCTTCGTATTGAAGAAGAAGCGAGAAAGCAGGACCAAAATGAAGAGGTGTTTCTTGTTTCAAACAACAACACTAAAAAGAAATTTGTAGGTGCTGTTCTGAAGCCTGCTGACAAACAATTTAAGAATCAGAACCGCCCTATGAATAAGAATTCCAACAGGAATAAGACTGGGAACAATCCAAGACCCCAGATTCAACAGCCACCCAAGAATGATGCTGCTCCACCTTTCAACTGTTACAATTGTGGGCAGGCCGGTCATATGGCACGCAAGTGCAGAAACAGAACCAACCGACCAGCACAGGCTCACATGGCTACACGCAAATACCATTCTTAATATGATTGTAGGTTCTGATGGCTGGTGGGTGGACACCGGTGCTTCTCGCCATGTCTGCTATGATAGAGATATGTTCAAAACATATACTGCTTGTGATGATCAGAAGGTGTTGCTGGGAGACTCCCACTCCACTGATGTTGCTGGAATCGGAGATATAGAGCTGAAGTTCACCTCTGGAAAGACTCTGATACTGAAGGATGTGCTGCACACTCCTAAAATTAGGAAGAATTTAGTTTCAGGTTTTCTTTTGAATAAGGCAGGGTTTGTTCAAAGCATTGGGGCTGATTTGTACACCATCACTAAGAATGGTATTTTTGTTGGAAAAGGGTACGCCACTGATGGCATGTTTAAGTTGAACATTGATATTAATAAAATTTCTTCTTCTGCTTATATGTTGTGTGATTTTAATATTTGGCATTCTAGACTCTGTCACGTTAACAAAAGAATTATTTCAAATATGAGCGGTTTAGGATTAATTCCTAAAATATCTTTAAACGATTTTGAAAAATGTCAATTTTGTAGTCAAGCGAAAATAAATAAAGAATCACATAAATCAGTAACCAGAGTAACATAACCTTTTGATTTAATTCATTCTGATTTATGCGAATTAGATGAAAACTTGACTAGAAATGGAAAAAGATATTTCATCACTTTTATAGATGACTGCTCGGATTACACACATGTGTATTTAATGAGAAATAAAAATGAAGCGCTTGAAATGTTTAAACAGTATGTAAAAGAAATTGAAAATCAATTCAATATTAGAATCAAGCGTTTTAGAAGTGACAGAGGTACTGAATATGGATCACATACATTCAATGAGTATTATAAAGAACTCGGAATTATTCATGAAACAACTGCTCCTTATTCTCCTGAAATGAACGGTAAAGCGGAAAGAAAAAATAGAACGTTTACCGAATTAGTAGTTGCAACAATGCTTAATTCCGGAGCAGCACCTCATTGGTGGGAGAAATTTTATTGACTGTTTGCTATGTGCTAAACAGAGTACCCAAAACAAAGAACAAAATTTCTCCATATGAAATTTTGAAGAAAAGACAACCAAACTTGTCTTATTTTAGAACATGGGGCAGCCTAGCCTATGTAAGAAAACCAGACCCCAAAAGAGTCAAACTAGCAAGTAGAGCCTATGAATGTGTATTCATTGGGTATGCCTTAAATAGTAAAGCCTATAGGTTTTACGACTTGAAATCTAAAACGATCATAGAATCGAATGATGCTGACTTCTATGAAAATAAATTTCCCTTTAAGTCAGGAGACAGTGGGGGTAATAGTGGGGGTGCCGATAACTCAGTTCTTGATCAACCTTCTGAAATCAGAACAAGCAATGAAAACATCGAAAGAAATGTTATAGAACCTCGTAGAGGTAAGAGAGCAAGAATTGCTAAAGAATATGGCCTCGAATATGTGGCATATACACTAGAGGAGGATCCATCAAGCATCAAGGAAGCTCTGTCTTCAATTGACACTGATTTATGGCAAGAAGCTATAAATAATGAAATGGATTCTCTAATGTCCAACGAAACCTGGCACCTAACTGACTTGCCTCCTGGATGCAAGACTATAGGTTGTAAGTGGATTCTGAAAAAGAAACTAAAACCTGATGGGTCAATCGATAAATACAAGGCACGCCTTGTAGCCAAAGGTTTTAGACAAAGAGAAAATGTAGATTTCTTTGACACATATTCACCTGTAACTAGAATCACGTCCATTAGGGTACTAATCTCATTGGCGGCCATCCACAATTTGATAGTACACCAAATGGATGTAAAAATTGCTTTTTTAAACGGTGAATTAGAAGAAGAAATCTGCATGGACCAACCTGAAGGTTTCGTAATCCATGGACAAGAGAACAAAGTTTGTAAGTTAGACAAATCTTTGTATGGTCTAAAACAAGCACCGAAACAATGACATGAGAAATTCGACAATCTAATGATTGAGAATGAGTATAAGGTGAATGAAAGCGACAAGTGTATTTATTTCAAGTACGAAAATAACACTTGCACGATCATATGTCTATACGTAGACGACTTACTCATATTTGGTTCAAACCTCAATGTTATTAAAGATGTGAAATCATTGTTGTGCCACAACTTTGATATGAAAGACCTAGGAGAAGCAGATGTAATTCTAGGAATCAAGATTACTAGAACTGATAATGGAATTTCCTTGAATCAATCTCACTACGTTGAGAAGATCTTAGGGAAATATAATTACTTCGATTGTAAACCTGCGAGCACACCTTGTGACCCAAGTGTGAAGCTATTTAAGAACATTGGAGATAGTGTTAGACAAACTGAATATGCGAGCATCATTGGCAGTCTCAGATATGCCACTGATTGTACTAGACCCGACATCGGCTACGCCGTGGGACTACTATGCAAGTTTACGAGCAGGCCAAGCATGGAGCATTGGCAAGCTATCGAAAGAGTCATGATATATTTGAAGAAGACCATGACTCTAGGACTGCATTATCAGAGATATGTTGCAGTGCTTGAAGGATACAGTGACGCAGATTGGAACACCTTATCAGATGATTCCAAAGCGACCAGTGGGTATATATTTAGCATTGCTGGAGGAGCTGTTTCCTGGAAATCCAAGAAACAGACCATTTTGGCTCAGTCCACAATGAAATCTGAGATGATAGCACTAGCTGCTGCTAGTGAAGAAGCAAGTTGGCTAAGATGCTTGCTATCTGAAATCCCTTTATGGGAGAGACCGTTACCAGCTGTGTTAATTCATTGTGATAATACCACGGCTATCGCAAAGATTGAGAATCGTTATTACAATGGTAAGAGACGACAGATAAGACGAAAACACAGCACGACAAGAGAATATCTTTCGAACGGAACGGTAAAAGTAGATTTCGTACGAACAAATGAAAACTTAGCTGATCCTTTGACGAAAGGACTAAACAGAGAGAAAGTAGCAAATACATCCAGTAGGATGGGACTAATGCCTATTGATCATAAGTGATGGAAACCCGACCTAAATGACTGGAGATCCCAAGAACTAGGTTCAATGGGTAATAACAAATCACAAGTGATAGAACATGCTATGAGAACGCATGATCCTGCAGTGACCGAAGGTTGAGATAATAGAAACTCTTAATGAGATCTATACTCCCTATGGAGTGAAGTACACAGCTACAGGAGTACTTCTGATAGACTCACCTATACGTATGTAGAACTGAGGCCGGTTCTTATGGAATTCCGAGGCAGAATTCCTAGAGCATTCGTTAAAACTGGGATAGACGTGCAAGGCCATTAACGCACGGGCTTTTAGAAAACACCTAAGAAAAGGTTGTGTGTGGGTCCTATGTCTGAGATAGAGTTCAATGCTGTAAGCAACTCTTGTTAATCGGAATACTACTCACTATGCAAAGGTTCAAGTTGTTGGTGACACCTTTGTTTACTAGCAATCTTTAAGAAACGTCTAAGACGTAACTATCGAAACCAATTTTGAATTCAAGTGGGGGATTGTTGGAACACTAGTGTATATTGGCAAAACACTAATTTTTGAGTAGTGATATTTTAACAACCATTTGAGACAACTTTTGGTGACAACTTATTTTCTCTCTCTTTTCATTGGTTAAAAACATTGGAGAGAGAAAAAGGAAGAGAGAGAATAAGAGGATAATGTGAGTATGAGAGAGAAAGTTGTTAAAAAGTTGTCACAAATTGGTTGTACAAATATCATTTCCTTTTCAAATAACATTGCTCTATTGATAGTCAAACCCCCACAATGCCAAAACAAAAAGAGTAATGATATTTGAACAACTTTTTTGCTACAACTTTTGGGACAACCTTGTTGTGCTCTCTTTTTATTGGTCAAAAATAATGGAGAGAAAAAGGAAGAGAGAGAATAGGAAGATAATGTGAGTATGAAAGAGAAAGTTGTACAAAAGTTGTACAAAAATGGTTGTACAAATATCATTTCTCAAACAAAAAATGTCACACACACTTGACACCCGCTCCACCCTCTCTTTTAAATTATTCGCTCCGTGGCAAAATAATAATTGTTTAAGGTTTGTGTACAATTTTTAAGAAAATGTTTAATTATGTTGATTCCAATGATAAAACTAGTAGAATATCATGTACTAAAATAATTAATCATACTAAAATACATTTATTAATCATAGTTAGTTGAGTAGTTAAATTGAATGAAATTCAATAAATAATGATATAATTGTGGAAAGAAAAAAAATAAATGGTGCATTACTATTCTAAAGTAAATTATTTTGAGACTGAGAAAAAAAAAAAAGGTGGACAAAGTTCGACAAAACTATCTACCACTAGTAACATACCCGTGCATCCGCACGGGTACTCGTTGGTCGTGGACGATTTTGACGGTTGGAAATTTACAATTAATAATTTTTTTATTAAAATTAAAATTTATATTGTAATAGAGTTTAATATGAAATTAGAAATACATTAAATTCATGTATAATGTTCAGTTAAATAACTTATGATGAGTAATACATAAATATTGAGATCATATTATTAGAAAGACAATTGATGAATGGTTAACTAAAATAATAATATAGAGGTTCAATCAAAGACGTTGAATAATGTATACGAATCTTGTAGCTACAAAAATAATAATATTAGAAATAGTAATATCAGTGATAGATAGGAGACATATTATTTTTGAAGTTATTGGTACGTTTTTGGGAATCTTATATGCTATCGAACGTTTTTGGGAAGCTAAAATGACAAATTTTGTAAAACATATATTTATCTTTCAATCAAATTTAAAAGCATGAATTAGCATAGTATTTTTCTGAACATGTTTTTTTTTATATTAATATAATAGACATATAATTTAACTAAAAGGGGTGAGAATATTAATTAACCGAACCCATATTTTGTAGAAGAATTAGCTAGGCCTTTTTATACCGGGTCATGAGTAATATGAATCAAATATTTGACCCGATTTCAGGTTTTAAATAGTAACCTTCACAGCCAATTTTTTGTAATTAGTTTGCATTGCATAGTTATTTCTGTTGTGGCTTTTTAACATGTCTTCTCCCAGGAAGTTACATTTCGATTCATCTAGCAGTAGTGTTGAGGTGAAAAAAACTGAGCCACTGGAAGACGTTGAATCTGAAAAATCGAAAATGCAAATTCTTGACAATTATCGTGAGCCCGTTGAATTGCCTCCATTCTTGAATGTTAAGAGAAATTCATGGGAGATCATTGTCAATGAATCTCATATGCAACCCAATCACAAACTTGTAAGTGTTATTTTTATAAATTTCTTGGCTATTTTATATTGCATTAATACAAGCATATCATTTTGAATATGCAGCGTCTCCCTGCTCATCTTACATATGAAGGTATTTTGAGCTCTGAGAAGAACATTATGCTAACTCAAATTGATCGAGATCGAGATGCAGTGGATTCATTTAACTGCGAGGTTTTGACTGAAGAAGGAGATCCTTATAAGAGATACATATATAGTGGTTGGCATGCATTTGTTAAGGCAAGCCAAGTTGAAGTTGGTGATAGGTTGTTGTTCTCCATTGAGAGTTATGATAAGAACATATTCGTTTGCTTTGTCTACGAAAGTGACATTGACAGTGAATATGATAACTGGAGTAATTAAGGTGTTTGATTTAGTTTGTTTTTATTATTTGTATTTTGTAATAATGGTTTAACTTAATATCATGTTTTTTCAATTCTAAGTATGTATTATGAGCTTTGAAGTTGGTAGTTTTTACTTGTCATTATTTTATTTTAAGTAATTTGAATTTATTCTATTATATAGTTATTTATACATAATTCTTTTTAAAATATATATATATATATATATATATATTTCTATATACGTATATATAAAAAATTATTAGTAAAGTAATCTTTTTTTTGAGATTGTATTAATTTATATTAAGTTAATAATTGTTTAGTACGTTTATTTAAATCTATTGATAAACAAAGTTTTTGATGTAGAATTATTAGTAGAATATATTGATATTGAATTGATATTATAAATAGATAGAAGAAATGTATATTAATTGTAAGGTAAAGATGAGAATGGAGTCAATGGAATATGTAAATAGAGTTGTTGGTACATAATAAGTTAAAGTAGATGTCTTAGTATTTAATTTACAAACACTTTAAACCTATATTGATTCCATGTGTGACTAAATAATCTGCTGTGAAATATCCTTCCCAGTATGAGCTTTCTTAATTGGAATTAAACCAAGCACTTTAGGCTTATGGAATGCACACTATTTTTATGTTCAACGATAATTACTGAAGCCATATTAACCTTACTCCATAAAATGAATCAAAAAAAATTTGGGTAGAAAATTTATCTCAGTTAAGAAATATAATTATAATAAGCCGCTAGTGTTAAAAATATCACCACTAAAATATCACTTTACATGTATATAATATATAAATTAAATGAAAAATTAACTATCATACTAACTCCGTTTCTTTTTAATTGTCACATTTTGACATTTTACATAAACCAAGATAGCCAATGATCGTTACTACTTTTGATGCAATAACTTGTACTTTTACTATAATGACCTTATTCATTTAATATCTCATTTCATATATTTCTCTTTCCGCAATAAATAACTAAGGATAATATTGGTAAAACAACATTTAATGTTGCATTGAACTTTAAAAGTGGCGGTTAAATAGGAACAAAAAATTTCTTCAAAAAAGACACTTAAAAAGGAACGGAGAGAGTAATTCAAACTCAACCTAGAACCCTATCCTCCATTGTGGTATCCTCCTTTGTGAATCTATAATCCCAATACAACCTTCAAAGGCAACTTTGATCGGAAATTAAGGGACATTCTGCCGTAATGCAAATGAAAGTGTGCTTAATAACTTCTCATTATCCTGAAGAATTGACAATGATGGATAAAACAGTTAATATAAAGAAATGTTAACCATTTAATTTAATACCTCTGTCCCTATACATAAGACCCTTTTGCCAAAATTACGGGAATTAAGATAGTGAATATTTGTATTAAAGTTGTTTGTAATTTTTATTGTTTTTACCATTTTATCCTTTAAAAGAGAGGGTTAGTTTATGTTTTCAACATAATATTTATTGCTGATTGAAGAAAAAGATGTATAATAAATAAATAGAGGCATGTATGTAAAGAAATAATTAATGTGGTTGGGAATAACAAAAGGGTCTTAGGGACAAAAAAAAAAAAAAATCAAAAGGGTCTTATAAGGTAGTATATAATAAAGCTGCTATATATCCTACCTTCCCAAACGGGACAGCTCAGGTTCTGCCAGTAGCATATCTTGCAATGGTTTTGCATCTATTCTTTGATTATCAGAGCTATATGAACAAAAAATGTGAACAATATTATAGTTAATGAGAATTGAGAAACTGAATTGTGTCAGTCTGTGTTGTGTGTCAATACATAAATGAAGTACGTGTCGTCTTCTGAAAAACTAATTTACAAACTTAAATGTTTACATCTGGTTTACTGCATCACAAATAAATGATAATTGTGTCAATAAAAATTAAGTGCAAGTTTAAGTGTTAACAAGTAGAATTTTTTTTAGCTCCAAACATAACTTTTAGGTTTAAATTATTGTTCAGCTTACTTTTATGTGAAAGTACCTAATCATAAATTATTTTACATTCAGTACACTTTTAATCAAAATCAACTTGACAAATCAAATATTGGATAAACAACTTAATTTGCAACTTATAGCAAAAGCGTATTTCGATAAGCGCTTATGTATAGGCTATTTATGTAACAAAAGATAAAATAAAGTTAAATTGATTTCGTGTAGGCTACAAATTGCTTTCATTAGCTATCTTGGAGAGCTTATGAAAATAAGCTGAAAATAGCTTATGAACGTGTCATAAGTTGATTTCCAGGTTCTCAAACAGTCTCACAAGTGCTATGTAATAGATAAGCTCAAATAAATTGTTGGAAATTCCGCCTTAATTGCGGTCCGCCCCTAGTCGCCTAAATTGCGATTTTCGGTTAGCCTTAATTGCAGCCTCCAACACCTTCATTGTGTTGGCTTTGAGGGGGGTGGATTTAGTCCCACATCGGATAGATAGTGCTCTTGAGAAGAGTTTATATAGAGGAGGCACTTCTCACCTTACAAGCCGGTTTTGTAAGGATGAGTTAGGCTCCAAATTTCAACATGGTATCAGAGCCTATCCTAGATCTATCGTTGGGCTTCCCGCATCGTCCACGCTTCAGGACCATTGGGCCGGGCTGAAGCGTGAGGGGGTGTATTGGAAATTCCGCCTTAATTGCAGCCTCCAACACCTTCATTGGATGAGTTAGGCTCCAAATTTCAACATGGTATCAGAGCCTATCCTAGATCTATCATTGGGCTTCCTGCATCGTCCACGCTTCAGGACCATTGGGCCGGGCTGAAGCGTGAGGGGGTGTATTTGAAATTCCGCCTTAATTGCAGTCCCCCCTAGTCGCCTAAATTGCGATCTTCGGTTAGCCTTAATTGCAGCCTCCAACACCTTCATTGTGTTGGCTTTGAGGGGGGTGGATTTAGTCCCACATCGGATAGATAGTGCTCTTGAGAAAAGTTTATACAGAGGAGGCACTCCTCACCTTACAAGCCGGTTTTGTAAGGATGAGTTAGGCCCCAAATTACAACATAAATCAATCTAAACAGACTCTAAGTAGAGGAGAAGATTCTGACATTAAGAAATGAGAGTGAGAAGACCGGATAGAGTGGCCCGAGTAACAGAAAATAGATCAGGAAATTAGTTAATTAAGGGAACATTCGGTGAGGTAGAGAGAAGGAGCTGGTCCTTCATTTTGGTTATCTTCTTTTTCCATTTCTCTGTTAATTTCACCACTCCTGTAAGGAGCATTTCTCCAATCCATAGCCATTTACTTTCTTTCACAGCTTCGGATATATTAGTCATTAATGGATCTTTGCATTATATCAAAACATTTGCAACCAAGTGCTGAAGAATTCTATCCTTACAATCCCTCCCCTTCTTATCCATGTAACTACTCTACCCAGAATTCTATCCTTACAATCCCTCCCCTTCTTATCCATGTAACCACTCTACCCAGTGGAAAAGGACTTTGATTGTTATTATTGTTGTTGATCATCATCATTTTGATGTTCTAGATAACCAGAAAAGGAGAAAATCATAATTTTTCACCTAAAAACTTGGTTACCTAAATATTGTTCATCAATACAGACATAACTAAATTCCAAGCAAATGTCATCAACTCTTCATCATAAATGAAATGGATGACTTTGAGCATCTAACTAAATAAAAAATATGCAACAGATTCGACAAAAAAGATATAAACCTTACCCATATATATGATCCATCGAAAGTAGTTTGTGGCGAAGTTTGTAGTCATTCCCAACATATGTAACAATTAGGCAACCGGCATCTGGGTGGGGCCAGCTTCTTGAGGTGGGGAACCGAAGTATAAAAGTACCACGTTCTTGAAATCCTCCAGGACCTTGAAGTGAAGCTTCTGCCTCCTCCTTGGTGATGAATCCTTCAATCCATTTAGGTGACATGGAATTCCAGATAGCATTTACCCAGTCCCTGGATATTACACACGCTACAGGGTACAACCAGCACCATAACTTCTCAAAGTTCTCTAGTGATAGATACTCTTGACATCCCGCAATGCTTCTTAGAATCTCAATGTCCTGCAACCATTACTAAAACAATGAACTTTTTGCAGGCTATTTTTCTATGATTCTGATACACCCAAAGATCAATCTAATTTGTATTTTATTTCTTTCAGTTTACTCTTGATATAGTCTTCTGATTAGAGAAAACATTGATTTAATCATGAGAGTAGAACTTGGGAATGTTTTCTCAATATATCGGTTAATACCCGATCACATAAGCCTCAAACTACTTTTTGTTTATAGCATTTTACCATGTTAATAACCATACATGATGTGCTAGTATCTATGTAATTTAATGCCAATTACAAAACCCAAGTTATAAACAATTAAATGTGTACTAACTTATTTAAATTTATGATACGTCCTCTGTCTCATATTCTATGTCTCGTTTAGAATCTGAACACTTCTTAAGAAAATGATTCATTACTTATACAAATTTCCGATGCAAAATAATATGTTAGACACTAATATATCCTTGAACTTCATTTATTATTTGCCCACTATATACTTACAACAACTTTAATAAATAAGGATAGCATTGGTAATTGGTAAAAAAAGTAATGAATGTTGTATTGATATTATAAAATGACAAATAGTTTGAGACAAAAAAATATTCCAAATGAGACACATAGTATGAGACAGAGGGAGTAGTAGTTTTCCTTAAAGAAACAACAAAGAAATCGGACCTGCTGAGAGAGAGATCTTGACCCACAAGAAGCAATCTTCATGAACTGCTCTTCAACCTCATACACAGCGCTCTTCCAAGGAATGGGGTGGTTGTTTGGAGACATTGCCAACCAAAGATTAGTTCCATCTTCTATCAATCTCTTGGAAATTAATATTTGGTTTCTGATTTAAAAAAAGCCAGTAATTAAAGAGGAAACATGCTGGGTAATTCCAATAAACGCGGTTAATTATATGAATATAACTGGAAGAAATTAGTGTTTCTTGTTATACTGCAAAATAATGACAGAAGGATGTGAAAGGCGCTGAAGCATATTCATGCATAATACTCAAATAAGAATTTCCCTTCCCACCAAACCTCTCTCCGAGACAGTGACCCGATTGTTACACCTTTCGTGCGGGTCAGAACTTACCCGACAAGGAATTTAAGTTTATTTATGATATATGGTCTGAACTTTGAAAAAGTGTTCGCTAGTGGAAGGCATTCCTCACCTTACAAGCCGGGTTTATTGAGGTTCAGATTCAAAGATGGTATCAGTGCCTGCCTAAGATATGTCGTGTCACCCATTATAGGGAAGCTCAGGTGTCGCCCCAAATTTTCAGACCTAGACATGGGACATGGTGTTAAGAGTGCCACATTGGATGTGATATGACCTGAAAAAATGTTTACAGGAGGGAGACATCTACCACCATACGAAATTCTAATATGGCATCAGGGCTTACTCGAGATATGTTGTCACCTATCATCGGGTCACAATCCAAATGCTCAATGATGGACGTGAGGCACAGTGATAAGAGTGTCTCATTGGAAGTGACCCATGCACCTCGCAAGCAGGTTTTATGATGTTGATTTAAGCCAAACCCACATTGAGTGTTGGATTTTTCAATAGTAGCAGTTGTATTTGCTATTGTGGCCAGGATTGTGAAAAATCATGATCATTGCAGGGCTATTCTTCAAATGGCCAAAACCCAATATATACCCCCGTGTTGTGTTATTCGTGGAACCTATCTTTTGCAGCTTCTTCCGGACTTGGCTTCCTAAAAGTAACACGAGGTTTCTGTTGTTCTAGGATAGGCACAACCCATTCAACAGCTGGGATAGCTGTGAACCAGCCTGCAATGGGATGAGCTTGGACCAGTCTGCAGTTGGAATAGCCAAAGGGTTACAATGATTTTCTGAATACTTTTTTTTTTTGCATCTGTAGGGTATAATTAAGTATTGAACAAATACAGATAAAATTTAGGGGAAGAGGCAACCTAGGAGAAGTCAGAGCAATTTGGAGGGAGAAAAACCTCTACTTGGCAGCATTAAGCATCGGAATACGGATCGGTGAGTCAAGAGCAGCCAAGCAAGGATATAATTTAATCCAGGACATGCAAGCAATAGTTGTGCAACAAGTTCCTAAAGGAAAGAAGCCTCTACACACCACCATGCGAGTCTGTTGGTGCACAAGAGTGAAATACCACAAGGGAAGAAAAAAATGGTGTGAACATCCAGAATAGTGTATTAACTTTGATTGTCCTGAGATTTAGGGGACTGGTAGTTCAGAGGAAAGCTATTCTAATGGTGGTGGTCCACTAAACAAGTTTGCAAAAAAATAATTGGGTGGTGGCAACAGTGGCTGGAAAACGGTTCTAAACACACTGATAGAAAGAAACAGTTGAGGAGCTCGGAAACCGGAGAAGAGTGACAACATCAAAAGAAACAAATCATTGATAATGAAATTATTGTAGCAGAGTTTCAGAGTTCAGGGATATCATATTTAGGTTATATTGAAGAAAAGAGAAAAACATAAAGACTTCTAGTATGATTGTAAGAATACCATATTGGATGAGATATGACAGAAAAAGTGTGTATATAAGTGGCAGGCATCTCTCACCTTACAAGCTAGTTTTGTAGGGTTAAGTTATGCTTAGTCCGAATAAAGATGGCAGTATCAGAGCCTATCTACGAACCATTGGAACTCGCTATTGGACAACTCAAGATAGCAAGATTATCATAAGATATACTTGCATATCATCTAACAAAGATTTATAATTTAAAGAATCGTTGTTGATTAACATATGATTTTTTCAGAACAACCTTTCTAGTAACTAGCAATTTTGTCCGACTATCAGAATTTGGCACTAACGCAATCAAATATAACTGCATAAAGAAAAATCAGCTACCCATGGTGGGAACATCCTGAAAAGTGTGAAACACTATGAGCCAGCTCTGAAATTTCTCTGTCTGAAGCAGAGATGGCAATTTCTTTAAGCATCTGAGATCTCTCGGCCAAGCCTGCCAGACAGTATTTGAAAATGGTCATATCCGATATTTGATATCTTCTACTTTCCAGGCTATTTGAAGGTGAATATCTCTCCCCTGTACTCTCTGATGATTCAGATGGAGAGACATCTGCTTCTTCAAAGTTAAGAGATCTGCCATCCAAGCTTTTTGGAAACCCCTTCTCAACCTAATTTTATATAAGACAAATATCAGAAAGAATAGTTAAAGGAAACATCTGAAAAGGTTTATAAAGCATGCAAGAATGTCAGTCAGAAAATGGCTCCATTAAGTAAAACAAAGCCATAAGCTAAGCTGATAGAAAAGCTAGCTTACAGCTGAAAAGCTAGTAGGTTGAAGTTAAAGTCTTTGGTAAATTCAACTGTCGTAAATATAAAATGACATAAAAGTAAACAATTATTTAATTTGAAATGTATCAAATTTAAAAATAAATAAATAAATGATTTGAGTTTCGATCCAATCCCTTCCCTTTCTTCCTCACTTCTTGCTGGTAACGGTTCAAGTCATCAAGGACAAATTGTGCAGTACACGTTGAATTCACCCATTTTTAAAGATGTAATGGTTTTATATCTGAGATTTTTGTTTCGGACAAATTGTTGTATGTGTAATGAAAAAGTCACTCGTCTATTTCTCTAGCACCAATTGTAATTAAAAAACATATTGACATTAGAGGGCTACTATATAAAGATGTAATAGTCACTCGTCTATTTCTCTAGCACCAATTGTGCAGTACACGTTGAATTCACCCATTTTTAAAGATGTAATGGTTTTATATCTGAGATTTTTGTTTCGGACAAATTGTTGTATGTGTCATGAAAAAGTCACTCGTCTATTTCTCTAGCACCAATTGTAATTAAAAAACATATTGACATTAGAGGGCTACTATATATTATCGTTGGTGCTTCTAACTTTCTATGGTATCAATCAAACTACATATAATGTTTTTTTTTTTTGGAGTGGCAAATGATAGTACTTAGTTGTTAGATTAGTTTTTTTCTCCTTCGTCTTATCCCTTAGCTTAAAGCCTTAAATCAGTTGAGCTACCCAACCCCCCACTACATATATGATTATTGACTTAAAAATGAAACAAAGATGATTATTGATTGTGCAGAACCAAGATGGGGTGTCAGATTTCAATTCGATAATTTTGCTCAAATATGAACATTGGACTTGCTTGATTTGATGTTCTTGGCTTTTTTCTATTTAGGATATTTAAAAAAATAATAATTGGAAATAGATAATACGTGCACTTTTTAATTGAGTTATTGGGTAGCTATTTTTTTACAAAAGGTTAACGAAGTATTAAAATTAAAATAATAAAGATAAAAATGTGAGAAAATCTAAAAAAGAAAAAAAAACTATAAGCTATAAACTCTAACAATACTTGAAATAGCATCTCCAAAAAAGCTATAAGCTGGTGAGAGAAGCTTGTTTACCAAACGCATCTCATTTGATCATACAAGCTTATAATCTTTTCCAATAAGCTATAAACTAGCTTATTGACATTACCAAACAGAGCCGATGTTTAAGTTACACCACTCACATTAAAAATTTGTGCTATAGTTTAGAAATATGAGAATATATACTTCAAATATTTTCTTCACAATATCATATTGTTATTTTAAACATGTTTAGTGCACGATATAAAACAAAGCATCCCAAGACATCTTCCTAAACGCGTAAGCTTTCTAGTAGTTGGGCACTGAATACAATATCAAAGTGTGTCTGACCGAGGTTCGTTACTTTCTGTATAGTTAAATCTTTACACAAGGATTCAATTAGCATGTGATCCATAACTCGGCATGCATGAGGGGCAGGTCTTAAAGAAAAAACCATCCATATTTCTTCCCGTGGGTTTAAGCTTATAGAATGATTTGTGACCAGAAATTCGGAAAGTAAAGCAAGTATTTCGTAATTTATTGTATTTTAACTACTCTCCTAACTCTGTTCAGTGAGGTCCTCGATTTTCTGGAGAGCACTAGTTACAATTAGTATTCTAAAAATTCAAAACATGCTAATTAAAATTTCAGTACATTCAAGTTGAAAAAGCTTGTGAATAATCAAAGCCTATCAAACACAAAATGAATGAAAAAAGCTGGTAGAAAATAGAGACATTCAAGTTGTCTCTGTAGTGATGATCACACTACCCTGTAGTGAGTGGAGTACCGTGTAAAAAATAATATTCATAAAAGCAACAACCTACTGAGTAGGCCATCCGTGCACATGCCAGGTTTCAATTTATGTTTTTTTAAATATAATTACGTATGTTTCTTTATGCTTGAGATAAAATAAGAATGCAAACGAAACAGGAAAGTACCTGATTAGCAGTCCATACATGAGAATTACTACATTCTACACCAGATTGCTTTAAGGTGGGGTTGGCCTTAACTGATACAGATATCTTGTCAAGTCCAACTCTAAACCTCTTCATCAGTGGGTTGGTTTTTTCTTCGTGACCAGAATTCATACTTTCCAATGACACGTCATCAATTGCTGAAGATTGGGACAAATTGAGTCTTTCAAGAGCATAAGTTGACTTTTTCCACACCAGCGTGGATAATTTTGTGTTACGGCTCCTGGAGATGCATCGAATCGGACGGGTGTTTGTCTGAAGGAAAGGATAATCTCCTAATTTTGGAACACAAAATCTGATGAGGAACAACCTGCTATCACACTTGGATGAAAGCTGGCAAAAGGAACAATGGTTACTGATGGAGCAAGAGAATAATGGAAAGAAATTACATTTACCAAAAATTTAGACCAAAATTTGAAATAAAAATAAATTAAATAAACCAGGTCATTGTAATTTACAGTATTATTAGGCAAAATTACACTTTTAGTCCCTTAACTTAATTTCAGGTAACAGTTTGGTCCTTTATCTTTTTTTCTATTTCAATTTGGTCTTTTTTGTCCATTTTCATATACATTTTTAAGCTTCAAATTAAATATTCTTATGCAAACATAGACAAAGATCATAGATTTGAAGACTGAAAGACCATAAGAAAATAAAATCATGAATTTTAAGCTTAAAAATTCATATGTAAATGGATCAAAAGGACAAAATTGAAATGAAAAAAAGATAAAGGACTAAACCGTTACCTAAAATAAAGTTAAGGGACTAAATGTGTAATTTTGCCAGTATTATTATTATGAGTATTAGTATTATTATTAGGAACAGTTATGTTTTAGGCAGTTACTACAGAATAAGGTACTGGATAAATAAGGGATCTGAAGGACAATGTCAGTAGGCATTTTATTGGGGGACTGGTTATTGTTTGGGAGAGACCAAGCTCTCGAATTATTGGAGGGGAGAGAACCAAGACTCTCGAATTTCTTGGGAATATATTGTAATCTTACTATTAGTTTATATTTTGATATCAGTTCCTGTCAATCTATAAATAGGAGAACACAAAGGTTAGAGAGTATCTTTGAGTATTTGTAATTTTTAATGGAGTATTCTCTATTGTGAAGGGGAAACTCTTGGAGGAGGGATTAGTTCCTATTTCTTAATAAAAGTGACAAGGCTAATAGAGATGCTAGTGATACTGTAATAGGAGATCCAGTTTAGGGTATTGTGTACTTAATGGATGAAACCCATCTCGGTGAAGAGTAAAAAGAAATTTATTGTTGCTAGGTCAAGCTCAGAGGTTGATTATCATGCTTTGGGAAGCTAATATTATTGTAAACTTTTCAAGCTGATCATGTGCTTCACGAATTGAAGTTTTTTGAGATACAAGTCCTATGGAACTTGATTGTGATAATCAATCAGCATTTGACCTCTCTTCAAATCTAATTTTCATGTGCGGAATAAACACATAAGTAGATTGTCCTTTTATCCTAGAAACTAGAAAAGATCGCTCTCTGGCATCATCAGGACCAAGGTAGACAAACTCGCGATCCAACTCGTAGGTCGATTCTTGACCCGGTTGGTGTTTCGCTTTCCATAAATCCGGATTTCAGGGTCGGGTGAACCCGGATTCACCCCAAATGCATTTTTGCAATCAGAAAGGCAAAAAAACGTGTTTTACTCTTATTATTCTCTGAAACGGTTTCTGATTCCCTCATTAAACCCATTGATTATTGAAAATCTTCCCAATACACCCACTATCAATAATTAGGGAAATTTTCCAATACACCCATAAATCATGGAACCTTACCATTTTTTTATTTTTTATTTTTTTTATTTTTTATTTTTTATTTTTATGGTTGGTTATATGTGTTATTTGCTACCGTTTTGGAGTTTTAAAGATGTTTTTAGGTGTGATGTGCTACTGTTTTGAATTTTAGAGCTGTTTTAAGTTGTTTAATGTGCTACTGTTAATGAATATGAGTGTTATTTGAAGTTTTTTTTTTCTATTAAATTATGTTGCTTATGAATATGTATGAATTTATATGGAATATATATGAATTTTTAAATTTGGTAGGATCTTACGATCCGTACGATCCCTCGATTCATGATCTCGTGGGTCCTATCCGATCTTACTTAGGATCTCGAGTTTGTCTACCTTGATCAGGATATCTTTAATAAGTTCCAAAGATTCACCCAGCAAACATTGGCACTGAATGATCATGGGGTCCTAGGATAACTTGCATATGTAATAAGCCAAATACAAATCATACATATGCTACGGCTTGAGGGGAAGTGGACTGCAACCTTATTTCTACGATTCTTTCCTGATTTCCTTTTTTGATCTTTGATATTGAAGTTTACATTCTTTCCTATCCCTAAGTCTTTGGGATTCTTTGATTCGGTGCATTGTGTATATATAAATGTTAAGAAACCCACATTGGATGAGATAAGGCTTGAACATATGTTTATAAGTGGAGTGGGGGTGGTCCACACCTTATAAGCCGGTTTTACAAGGTCAAGTTAAGCCCAGCCCAAATTTTAAGATAATATCAGAGCCTATCCAAGATATGTTGGACCACCTGCTGTCGGGCCACTCGGGTCACACTCTAGATGTTGCGTCAGGGGTGTGTGTTAAGAGTCCCACGTTGGATGAGGTAAGACCTGGGCATATGTTTATAAGTCAGGGTAGTCCTCACTTTATAAGCCGGTTTTGTAAGGCTGAGTGAGGCCCACCCGATTTCTAAGAATAAGTGTACTGATATCCACTTTGTCAGTGAATAATATCAGATATTGTGGTATTATAAGTAGAACCAATGTTCATGCGGTATTTTTACCTGAGATATCCTGAGCTTAAATGATGCACGACCCAACAAAAATTTACTAGGCCTTTCACAAGAAGAAAATTCAATTCCATCATAGCTAGACAAAAGGGGTGCTTCGTCATCAGTTGTATTCTCAACTGGAGCCCCCGTGTCAGCATACACAAGTGAAGCAAAAACCTACAATAACCAGAAAACGGTAACGTGAATATTAAAAATTCCAATTTCCTTTCAAGTAGAGAGCCTTTAACTTGAGAAGTATTAAACCAAGGAGGACTATAAACCTCATTCTCCATATCAACAGGCTGTCCAAATGCATCTGATAAAACAACGTCTAAAGAGACATTCCTGCGACAAGATGCCTGTGCCAAATTATGCAAAGGCAACGTTTAAAATATAGCTGAAACGAGATGGGAAAGTTAACCGCACTTAAAACTCGACATAATTTTTGAAGTTCTGAGAAGTATAACCATAGTAAAGAACAGGGTGAAGGTTTATAGTTGCATTGCTAGAAGTGAAATCAGTATGTGACTACTAAGAACATTTCTAGAACTACAATCAGTGAGTAACGCAATAAAGTGGCTTAACTTTTTAATCCCTTATATATAGGGTTAGACTATAAGCACTTCAAAATTGGCAAACATAAAGTGTATCACATATTTCCAAAATTAAACTCTGCCAACAATGTAAAAAAGATGATTCCAAAAAATGAAAGGTTCCTTTTAGATCGTGGTTCATAACAATAAAAAAGAAGACCTAAAATAGACTAACAGGGTGTTGTGTACAGAACATCTTTCTTACTTTACCACCAACAATGCCCCAAACACCATCACTTTCTTCTTCAACCTCAGAGATGGATGATTCATCTATTGATAACTTCAGAGGAGGGTCCTGACAGAAGATCAAATATAGTGATCAACACAGGAATGAAGTATTGTGCTGATTCTAATAATCTAAGAGAACAAACAAACAAATGAGAAACTAACATAGAATTTCAAGAACCAAAATTACAATCAGATGCACAGAATCACCTTTAAATGATGATCTTTGATAGAAGAAAAAGTATGGAATCCTTCATAATTGTGCACATAACCCTGCACATCACTACTGTCTCCACAAAGATTGGCCAAATGTATTTCCTTCAAATTACTTGAATTGGATTCCTTATGTAATAAGGAAGACAGTGACTTTTCTCCTACAATCTCCCCATTAATGTGAAGCCGAATATAATTTGGACAAACCTGTAATAACAAAAGGAGATAGCCATCTCATATTCCCATCAAAAATTCGAAAAGAAAAAAGGAATGGACTAATATCAACCAACTAGCAGCAAGAAATGTGCTCCATGTATTTACCAAAATGCTTAAGGTCAAACTTAGGTGCATTGCAAGTCAATTGTCTTTCTCTTTTCATTTTATTTACTCTTACATATTTCAAATCTAGAAAGGAAATATGAAAAATCACACCACACAAAGAATAAAAATGTGTTTGGGTCTGTCTTATATTACACTACCCCCATCCCTATTTATAAGCACCTTTTAAAATTTTCAAATATATTAAGAAATGAAGGTAGTATACTTAATGTGTCTATTTTGTGTATCAATGTTCCTAAAATACCTTTTGTATAAGAATGTGTTTAACTTCAACTTTTCATCTTCCAAGACAGTAAGTGGTATTAATTATGGGTATTACAGTTAGGGACAAATTTTATTTTCAGATGAGGCTTATTATCAAAGACAGAGGTAGTAATAAACAATATATAGGAGTAGAGTGCAAATGACATTAGTGAAGTGAAAGCTATAAACAAAGAAACATATAAAAAATAGCACAAGCTAATCCTCAAGTGGGTCACATAAGATACCTCACATCCAACATGAACCCATTTTTCCAAAGGAAACTCAAAATCAACAGTAACATGTGGAACTTCTGTCCAAGGACCCATGCAAGTAACAGGAGCTTCTTCATGTAAGTAAAGAACAGGCAAAACATTGATTCTCTTATTATCGTTAATAACGAGAAAAGGAGCACTTTCGGAAATGTCAGAGTGAATCTGCAAACCCAATTAATTTATTTAGCTAGCTGCATTTTCAATAATCAACCAAAGAATAAAAACAGAATAATACCACAAAAGGGGACATAATGATAAAGTATTGCAGGTAAAAAATTGGATCAACAAATTTTCAACCATAAGTATCCAAGTAAACCACAATGCTAAATTGGTATACTCAGATATGCAAAGCCTTTTCTGGGCTTGCACTAGAGAAATGGCATCAAGTGGTGGACTCGAGTTATTTTAACAGCCTCGATCACATAATGTTAGCATCATAGATAAAAATGTAATAGCAAAGGTCCAATCTAAATTCTAAAACACGTATTATGTTTAAAGAAATGAAAAAATAAAAAATAACAATAGTATCTACGGAATACGCAAAAACATGCAAACAGAAAAAGGGGTGAAAAACAACACCACTATTGCGAACCCAAGAAAATCAGCTAAATTAATCCTATTAAATCGCTAAATATAAAAACTCTTAATAACTCGGAAGATTTGGGCACACAATAGTTTGATTACATACTAAAAGTAACAGATACTAAACTATGATTATGATAAGCATTCAGACACTTTAAGAACACTCCCTTAAAATCTAGTCTAGCTATAAAGGAGAAGAAGCAATCCACTTAAATACTCCACCGAACATCCCATAATGCTCAATGTGGGACTTGGACAGTTGGACACCCTATAATACCCAAGTCTTTATCATAGCACTATCCTGAGAGCCGACATCTCATCAGCTGCACTCCACGACACTTTACTCGGTCTTTCTGGTCAGTCTCTCTGTAGATAGCCTTTTCTGTGCTGCCAGCAACCATGTCTGATACTAAATGATAAGTATCGAAACACTTGAGGATTTCTCCGTTAAAAGCTAGCTAGGTATCAATGGAGAAGAATCAAGCCATTAAAATACTCCACCGAGCATCTCATACTACTCGATTCCAAAATCGGGAATCTCGTAATACCCTACTCTAAATCAGAATATGAAAACTTGAGGACTATGTATGAATGGAAACAACCGCTCGCACAATACATTTATCACACATACTTAATAAAATCACTTTTTCCCTAAAACAAAATAGTTGTTTGGTGGTGCCTCTAAAAGAGAATTTAAAAAACAATAACATAGAAATCTATGAAATATTAAGGCTAAACTGCACTTTTCGTCCCTTAAGTTTCGAAATGTTGTGATTTTAGCTCCCTATTAAAAAAAATGGCAATTTTGGCCCCCTTCGTCTCAAAATTGCTGAGAAGACGCCATGTGTCCCAAAAAAGGGGCCATAATTGCAACTTTATCTAAAGATAAGGGGTCAAAAAACATATTTCCCTTATGTTAGGGGGTCAAGAGAGCATATTTCCCTAAACATGGGGGGTCACTTTTGCCATTTTTTTAATAGGGGGCCAAAATCGCAACATTTTGAAACTAAGGGGGCAAAAAGTGCAGTTCAGCCAAATATTAAAAAATGAAGAAATTGATACTGATTTTCAACTTGATTATTTGCAAGTTTCTTCCGGCTATTTCAAAATGTACAGCTTCTGGATATAAATTTGAAAAAGCTACAATTATCATCAAATATTAAACCCTTTAACCAAGTGTCCAGGATGAATCGTTCGGGAGTACACGAATTCGATTCTGAATATAACATTTTTTGTCGGACATTACTTAATTAAAGGTCTCCATTCCCTTGAAACTGGAGGGTTAA
Organism: Medicago truncatula; assembly: GCF_003473485.1. Lineage (NCBI taxonomy): Eukaryota > Viridiplantae > Streptophyta > Magnoliopsida > Fabales > Fabaceae > Medicago > Medicago truncatula. The sequence goes on from NC_053049.1 coordinate 21,632,746, forward strand.
CAAAAAAAAAAAAAAAAAAAACTTAAACCCAGGGAAACCGTTAGTGAAATAATAAAAACAGAAAATGAAATTGTAAAAATCAATGAAAGAGAAAAATGAGTGATTGACCTGATGAAGAATGGTGGCAGGGAATGTAGTTGATTTGATGAGATAAATCCAAAAGCAGAAAGAGAAAGTTCCATCATATTCATCAAAATCCAAACACAAATCCTTCAGCTCACAGTACCCTTTGTTTCTTCTTCTTATTTCATCATTACCCATAATCTGTGTCAAGTTGAAACTAAAATCGGTGAATTGTGTGTGACTTTGTGTTGACGGTTTTGTTTTGTTTTGTACTGTTTGTTAAGAGTAACGGTTTGGTTCAGAGTGGCTCCCTCCCTCTTTGCGCTGAAACCGGAACACAATTGCTCAGTAGCCCAAATTGCAAATTAATCAATTTTTTATAAAAAATAAAAATGAAGGTGATTTTAGGGTGTCTTTTTTTTTTTTTAGGGGATTTTATAAGGTGTGTACTTAAAAAAAATTTGATAAACAAAATAGGATCAAACAATTTAAAAAATAAAATAAATTGTTATCAATAATAAAGTTAATGAATGTAAATCCTCCTCCATCTTCCACATTAATATAACCCCCTTTAGTAAATGATCGTTAGTGGTACTTAATTACATTTGATCATTAGCATTGCTAAATTGTACGAACTAAATGACGTAAGAATATAATCCATTTGAGGTTGGTCTAGTGGTTGGCTTGGAATCTTGGAGGTTGCTCCTCCAAAGATTTCAGGTTCGATTTCCTTTGGTGCTAATTTCGGTGGGCTAAGTCCATACAGAGCTTGCTCTGCCTTTAAACGGAGCATCCGCAAGTGGGCGGTGGAATTGGTCCCTCAGATTAGTCGATTCTTTCAACAAACAAAAAAAATGATGCAAGAATATAACTTGTGGTATTTTAAAATGAAATTGAAGACTAATAAGTCCTACTTTGATGGAAATCATGGCCGTGTGATAGTGAAACTCAACAACCCATATCATTTCGTGTGTTTCGCTTGTCAGGTCTTCGTAATAAGGATCATTATCCTTTAATTATTCACTTGTTTATTTGTGTCCTATAAATAGGACTCATAAATTACGAAGAAAAGAAGTTGGCGGAGGAGGCACTTAAGAGTAGACGGTCGAACAAAGCGAGTAACGACGGACGCCGTAGCGATAGCGAGAAAACTAAAAACTTTTGCCCTCACCCCAGAGACTAAACTCCGCTCAATGTAACACCCCGTTTTCCCAACTTAAAAATTTCAAACATATTATCAGAGTATTCAACACATAAAAAGAATGTTACACTTCTAAAAGTCATAAATGAGATAATTAACTAATTATTCGACATAATTCATCAACATATTAGCATCGGATTAAATTCTTCATCATAAATAGTCTTTGTAACACCCCGTTACCCAAAAGTAATTTAATAAATAATAATTCAACATCAGAGTAAATCCCAAATGGGCATGTCACACTACTAATTCAAAATTTCTTAAATAGAATATAAAATTTATTTAATAAACATCCTTCAAAATCATTATTAAATTTGCAGCGGAATATTTTTCAACTTAAATAATAACAACATCCAATATAATTATTTTCCAACAAATAATTTTGGCATAAAAGCCTAACAACAGAAATTCATCAACCATAGGGCTACATCAGCAATATTCAAAATTTGATACATAGGAAAGAAGTTAAGCAATAAAATCCCATCCCACGTATCAGAGTCCTAGACACTTTGAGCCACCACCTACTACTCAGGATCACCTGCAAGTTACCCATAGGAAAGACAACATTTTCAAGTAGAAGGGGTGAGATTCACAACAAAAATATAGATAAATAATTCATCAAGTTGAATCTAACACCCTATCATAATAATATTTCATCAACATATGTAATATCATCGTTATCCACATCAACAACATTCGGTAATTAAGACCAATAACTGCAACTCATGCAACACTCGACACCTCCACTAGACTCCTCTACAAATGCATGTGGTACCATAATCAGGGCCGAAGCCCTCCCGCTAATTGAATGGTTAAAGCATTCATTTTCAGGACATAAGTCCTCACCGCTAAACACCGCTTTGAACAACTAGTGTTCCACCGCTTTGAACGACAAGGCGTTCCAGAGCCGAAGCTCTCCCGCTTTTATGCTTATGTAACTGACTCACTTGTGTATATATACATACAACTCAACCATACATATATGTATATATGACTCACAACTCCACAATGCAACAACATATATGACTTAATTAAATAAAACATACATCTCAGTCAACAACAAATCATTATAATTAACCCAACAATTTATATAATTTATTTAAGTGTAATTATACATGAAACATCACTCAACAATTAATCATGCTCTTGGTAGATAATATAGTCATATATAATCATAGCACAACCAAAAGAATCAATCAAAACAGTGCGTACGACAAGGTACCCAAAACTCAAAAATGCCTTCAGTTCTGGGCACTTTCGCCAGGGCAAAAGACGAACAAAAGGCGAACAGCTACTGGGCACTTTCGCCAGGGCGAGCAAAATGCGAAGGAATGGCGAACTAAGTCAGTGTTCTCGGGAAACTTTCTGGACACTTTCGCCAGGGCGAACCAATGGCGAGGGAATGGCGAAATTTCGCCATGGCAAATCGTGTCAGTTTCAGAATCGTGAATTTGTAGTTTTTCACCAAAAACCCCCAATTTTTCCCAATTCATACCCCAAAACAGGTTATAGTAATGTTATGCAATCCTAAAATCGCCCGGAACATAATTCTAACACTAAAACAATGGTTCCTACACTCATTCTATCCAGAATTCGAAGAATCAAAACCTAGACCCCAAATTCCCAATTTCTACCAGAACTAGGTTAAACCTAAAATCAGAATTCAGAATCTATACTAATGAAGCAAACCTCACCCTTACCATAGAATTGCAGAAAGAAATGCACATCAATTGATGAACTTGGCTCTACTTGCTCTTCTCTCCCTTTTCTCCCAAAACTGACAGTCTTTCACGTAAAACGTTTCTGACTCTTTCTTTCTTTCATAACTCCCTTCTTAACTTCCCTTTATTTCATTTACTCCCCCTTAATTCTAATAATTTCTAATTAACTCCCCACACTCCGAAATAATATTAATTTCTCACATAATCTAATTATTATTAAAATAAACCTTATAATAAAATATAGGCTTAATACATCCGTTGGTCCCTTAACTTAATTCTTTTTCTCAGTATGGTCCCCTAACTAAAAAACGTCTCAAATTGGTCCCTTATGTCTTCTTCCGTTACCTCTTTTGGTCTTCTCCGTTAGTTTTTAACATCAAATATCTAAGGTGAACCATATTAAAAAGTGGTCCACCATATGCCTTATTAATTTTTTTAATTTTAACCATTTGGTTTTTTCTTTAAAAGAGGACCGTTGAATCATGTGGGGTCTATTATACTTTAGTGTGAATCATTCACACCTAATAAAATCAATTCATCTTGTTCTTCCCTCATCTCTTCATGATCTTCAACAACAACTTCATCAATAAAATCCAGAAATCCAGAAAATCCCAAAAAAATAAAATCCTAATCCTAATCTTTAATCACCACACAACCTAATCTCTAAAAATAAAATCCAAAAAATCCAAAAAAAAAATATTAATCCTAATCTTTAATCACCACAAAACCATCATTGTTTTTTTTTTTTGACAAGTTTTTCTTTCTTTCTTAACAACCAATATATTGATACAAGCAAGTCCATGAGAAAGTGGGAATGCTGTCGGCAGAAAAACATATTCACAGCGCATAAAAGCTAAGGAAAAAACAAAACAGAAGCAAAATACAACCTCCCTCTAAAACCCAGTTGCTACTAGCGTGAGCTCCCAGGAGGAAACAAAACTGCAACTTAAAACAAAAAGTTGAAGCATCATCCTCTAGAACCCACATCGGTAGCACAACTTTATTTAAATATTGTGTCTTTTACTTGGTTTTGCATTTTACTATGTTTATATGTTAATTTGAATTTCTGGGTTTTGTTTGTGTTTGTTGCTAAAGGTGTGGTTGGATGATAATACTTGCAGATGCAGTAACCCAGATTTTAAGAACCCAAATATTAATTAAACAACCTTTATTTCTATTTCCCCCATTGGTTTGTATGAAGATGATGATGAAACGAAGGATTCACTAGTTTGAGTGATGAACTATGGAATCACATACCCATCTTACAATCATTCACCCACACGATTATTATTATTTTTAATGGTTCTTAGAATTTAGGGATGAAGAATAATAAAGATCATGAAATAGATTTTAATGATTATTACTATTTTTTGTATTGTATTGTATGAATTTCCTATAAATATGAAGAAGTGATGGAAGAAAGAAGATGAAGAAAGGGAAAAAATTAGGTGTTGGTGGCTCATTGTTGTACACAATAGACATGCAATCAAATGGTTGAAATTATATCAAAAATATTATTCAATAAAAAACTAACGGAGAGGACCAAAAGAGATAACGACAAAAGACATAAGGTGTAACGCCCTCCTTGAATTATTTGATTATTTAATTATTTTTATTGAGTTAGGATATATTTATATAATTTATGTGATTTTAAATAATATTGGTTGATTATGTGGTGTGTATTATTTCATTATATAGTTTATTTTAATATAAATTAGAATAATGTGAGAATTAATATTATTTTGGAGGTTGGGGAGTTAATTAGGAATTAATAGAATTAAGGGGAGTTTAATGAAATAAAGGAGGAGTTATATTTTGGGAGTTAGGAAAAGAAAAGGTTAGAAGCAGTTTTACGTGAAACAAGTTTTGGGAGAGAAAAACCAAGGACAAGGGAGAGAAGAGCAAGTAGAGCCAAGGGAATCGGATTGTTGTGCTTTTGTTCATCTAAATTAAGGTAAGGGTGGGATTATCCTTCAATGATTATAATATATAATTTCTGAAAAATTAATCTAATTGAATAGTTTTTAAGAATAAAATTGAGAATTAGGGTATGAGACTGATTTTGAAAGAAAGGTGTAAGAATTATGTTTAACATGTGGTAATTGATGTTATGTATGATTTCTTAATCTGTACTGCTGCTATATTCTGAATTAGATTGAGATTAGGAATGATGAATGAATTGGGAGAAAATGTGTATGATTGTTGGAATGAGTTGAATTGACGTGTTAATGCATATTTTGTGTTCTTTTTGATGCCTAGTTGTGTATATGACCTGTAAACAATCACTGGAAAACGTTTTGGGTGATCGGGGGATTAAAATTGGGTTTTTGGAGTGGAGAGAAGTCTGAAATCGTAAGTTTTTACCCTGTACTGATGAATGGTCGCTTAAGCGAACATCCCATCGCTTAAGCGAGCTATCATAATCGTTGCCCAGAATTTTCCTTTAACCGTTCGCTTAAGCGAACCGTGAGCGAGCTGTAAGCGTAGAATGCCTTTAGATACGACATTGTGTTCGCTTGAGCGAACTTGTGAGCGAACCGTGAGCGAACCTGAACCTAGATTTTCCTGTAGCTGGTCGCTTAAGCGAGCTGCCCTTCGCTTAAGCGAACTGGGTCTTAGTTAACCTTTTTCTGAACTTTGCTTCGTGCACTAAGGGTTCCTTTTAGTACTTCTAAGTGTTTCCTTTAGCCTGTATAACTCTTGTATAGGTATTAAATCTTGATTATACTACAACGTTAAATTGATTGGTTAATTTTATGAACTTGGAGAGGTTGTAATTGCATTGAAGGAGTGGTGAGTCATATAAGTACATATGCATTGTTGAGTTGTATGTAGATATACACAAGTGGAGTCAGTCGCATAACATAAAAACGGTGAGGACCTCGGTCCTGGAACGCCTTGTCGTTCAAAGCGGTGGAACACTATGTTGTTCAAAGCGGTGTTAATGGGAGGACTCATGTCCTGATATAAAGAATGCTTTAACCATTCTATAACGGTGAGGGCTTCGGCCCTGATATGGTACCACATGCATAGTTGCATTCGTTGAGGAGTCTTAGAGGAGTCGTCATGTCATGCATGAGTCTTGTGGTGTTGTCGAGTAGTTGCATAAATCTTTAATTGCTGGTTTATTTACCAATGGATGTTGATGTTGCTAATGATATTGTACATATTTAATTGATGTATTATGATGATGATAGGGTGTTAGATTCATTGACGTTATTATATATTAATATTATTGTTTGGGAATCTCACCCCTTCTGCTTGAAAATGTTGCCCTTCCTATGGGTAACTTGCAGGTGATCCTGAGTAGTAGGTGGTGGCTCACTGTGTCTAGGGCTCTGATACGTGGGATGGGATTTATTTTCTTGATTTCTTCCTATGTATCAATTTTGAAATATTATTGTTGTAGCCTATGGATGATTCGTTTTTCTTTCGATGAGGCGGTTGTGCCAAGAATGATTGTTGGAGTTTATTTAAGTTGAAAAATATTCCGCTGCAAGGTTAACGTTGTTTAATGATGAATGATTAATCAAATAGATTTTTTATATATTCTATTTAAGAGATTTTGATGACGTAATGTGACATGCCCGTTGGGGTTTTACTCTGATTTTGTTGAAATATAATATTTTATATAATTTTGGGAAACGGGGTGTTACATAAGGGACCAATTTGAGACGTTTTTTAGTTAGGGGACCATATTGAAAAAAAGAATTAAGTTAAGGGACCAACGGATGTATTAAGCCTAAAATATAACACACCACATAAATCACCAATATTATTTAAAATCACATAAAAGACTCTAAATAAATCCAAAATAAATAAATTAACGACTAGGGCGTTACAACTCTCCCCAACTTAGAGAATTTCGTCCTCGAAATCTTACCTCAAGCAAACAACTCCGGATACGACTCCCACATCCTACTCTCCAGCTCCCAAGTCAAACTTTCACCAGTTACTCCACCCCAAACAACCTTCACTAGAGGTATATCCTTTCCTCTCAATTTCTTCACCTCACGGTCTTCAATCCTCAATGGTAAGGTCTCAACTGTAAGGTTGTCTCTAACCTGCACATCATCTCTTGGAATAACATGCGAAGGATCTGCTACATACTTCCGAAGTTGCGACACATGAAACACATCATGCAAATTCGAAAGATGTGGTGGAAAACCAACTCTATATGCCACTATTCCAACCCTTTCTGATATCTGGTACGGACCAATGAACTTTGGAGTCAACTTCTTCGACTTCAATGCACGTCCTACACCCGTCATAGGAGTAACCCTCAGAAACACATGATCACCCTCCTGAAACTCAAGGGCCTTTCTCCGCTTGTCATGATAACTCTTTTGTCGACTCTGCGACGCTTTCATCTTTTCCCTTATCATCTTGACTTTCTCAGTAGTCTGATGAACCAAATCCGGTCCCAACACAACACTCTCTCCTGACTCAAACCAGCATAAAGGAGTCCTGCACCTCCGACCATACAAAGCTTCGAACGGTGCCATACCAATACTCGAATGGTAACTGTTGTTGTATGTGAACTCTATCAACGGTAGGTGACTATCCCAAGCTCCACCTTGCTCAAGTACACACACTCTCAACAAATCCTCTAATGATTGGATCGTCCTCTCCGACTGACCATCTGTCTGCGGATGATAAGCCGAACTCAACCTCAACTTCGAACCCAAAGCATCTTGCAAACTCTTCCAAAATCTTGAAGTGAACCTCGGATCCCTATCCGACACAATACTCGATGGAACTCCATGCAACATCACAATATTATGAATATAAATCTCTGCCAACTGAGCTACCGGAAAACTAATATTGATCGGGATAAAATGTGCCGACTTCGTCAACCTATCCACCACGACCCAAATGGCATCATGCCCTCTTGGAGTGTTTGGCAAACTCGTCACAAAATCCATAGAAATATTGTCCCACTTCCACTCCGGTACATCCAACGGTGTCAACAACCCTGCAGGCTTCTGATGTTCAACCTTAGACTTCTGACAAGTCAAACACGCATACACAAACTGAGCAACATCACGCTTCAAACCGGACAACCAAAATAGCTTCTTCAAATCATGATACATCTTTGTAGCTCCCGGATGAATACTCAAGCTACTCTTGTGACTTTCTTCTAAAATCAACTTTTTCAACTCATCATTGTCAGGAATACAAATTCTTCCTCTGAATCTCAACACACCCTGATCATCCACCTTGAAGTCACTATCCTCAATGCCATTACTAGCAACTATCAAATCAACAAACTTCACATCCACTTGCTGAGCTTCTCGGATACTATTCAAAAAATCACTATTAATTTTCAGCATCCCCAATTGAACACTCTGAGGTGTCAATTCACAGACAAGACTCAAATCTCTGAACTGCTCTAGCAAATCGAATTCCTTCACCATCAAAGCAGACATATGCAATGTCTTCCTGCTCAACGCATCTGCAACCACATTGGCTTTACCAGGATGGTAATTCAAACCAAAATCGTAGTCCTTCAACAGCTCTAACCATCTCCTCTGCCTCATATTCAACTCCTTCTGATCAAATAAATATTTCAAGCTTTTATGATCACTAAATACTTCAAATCTGGAACCATACAAATAATGCCTCCAAATTTTCAAAACAAACACTACCGCAGCCAACTCCAGATCATGCGTAGGATAATTCTTTTCATGAATCCTCAACTGCCTAGAAGCATAAGCTACCACTTTGCCATCTTGCATCAAAACACCACCTAAGCCCAACTTAGATGCATCACAATACACAACAAACGGTTCTTTCGGCTTAGGTAAAATCAAAATAGGAGCAGTCGTCAATCTTCGCTTCAACTCATTGAAACTACTCTCACACTGAGCATCCCACGCAAACGGCTTACCCTTACGGGTCAACTGAGTCAACGGAAGTGCTAACTTCGAAAATCCCTCAATGAACCTGCGGTAATAACCAGCCAAACCCAAGAAACTTCTGATTTCTGTCACTGACTTCGGAGTCTCCAATTGTGATACCGCATCAACTTTCGATGGATCAACTGCAATACCACTACCAGAAATAATGTGGCCCAGAAAACTCACTTCACTTAACCAGAACTCACACTTCGACAACTTAGCATATAACTTTTTCTCTTTTAGAATTTGCAACACAATCTTCAGATGTTCTGCATGCTCTTCTTCAGTTCTAGAATAGATCAGAATGTCATCAATAAACACAACCACAAATTTATCCAGATAGGCATGGAAAATTCGATTCATATACTCCATGAACACACCAGGCGCATTAGTAACACCGAAAGGCATCACCTTGTATTCGTAATGTCCATATCGTGTCCTAAAGGCTGTCTTCTGCATATCCTCATCCTTCACCTTGATCTGATGGTAACCTGACCTCAAATCAATCTTACTAAAAACCTTTGCACCCACCAACTGATCCATTAAGTCATCAATCCTCGGAAGTGGATACCTGTTCTTTATTGTAACTTTATTCAACTGACGATAATCAATGCACAACCTCATGCTACCGTCCTTCTTCTTTACCAACAACACAAGCGCTCCTCACAGTGAGACACTTGGTCTTACAAACTTCTTATCAAGCAAGTCTTCCAACAGTTTCTTCAATTCAGCTAACTCAGAAGCTGACATGCGATAAGGTGCCATCGACACCGGCTTCGTTCCCGGAACAAGGTCAATTGAAAACTCAACCTCCCTTTCTGGTGGCACATTTGGAATCTCATCCGGAAAAACGTCAGGAAACTCATTCACCACCGGTAACCTGTCAATCACAGCTTGATTTTCTAACGACAAGGATGCCATCAAAGAAAGCATAAGAATTCCATCGCGCTCCAACTGCTTCAACTGTTTAGTAGTTAGGAATTCTGCTCCACTATCTTCTTCCGCAGAAGAAAAATGCACCGTCTTGCTAAAACAATTGATATGAACTCGGTTATACTCTAACTAGTTCATCCCAAAAATAACATCCATACCCGTCAACGGCAAACAAACTAAGTCGACTTCAAAGTCTCTACCAAACATAGACAACGGACACCTTAGACACACAAGAGAAGTAGTTACTGAACCCTTAGCTGGAGTTTCAACAACCATTTCTCCCTTCATATCAGATACAACCAGACCCAACTTATAAGCACATTCAATAGCAATGAAACAATGAGTAACACCAGTATCTATAATAGCAATTAAAGGAGTACTATTAAAGAAACAAGTACCTCTGATAAGTCGGTCCTCACTAGTGGTTTGCGTATCAGTCAGAGCAACCACCTTACCACCAGTCCTAACCTTCTTCGGCTGTGTGCACTGCGAACTGATATGGCCCTCTTCGTTGCAGTTATAACATACAACATCACCACGCTTGCAATCAGCTAGAGTGTGTCCTTTCTGACCACACCTGAAACACTTCTTCTCATCTTTAGTACAAACATTACTCTTGTGGCCTTTCTCGCCACACTTGTAACAAACGATCTCAGTAGGAGCATCTCTCCTCTTGGGCCTCCTCTCATCATTTAACCTCTGTTTACCCTTGTCAGCAGAAGCACTATATGGCTTCGGACGACTCTGTTGTCCCTTACCTCTCCTTTCACTCATTACCTTGTAATGAGCCTTCGTATCCTCTTCATAGATCCTACAGCTGCTTACCAACTCAGAAAAGTTTCTGATCTTCTGATAACCAATGGCTCTCTTGATGTCAGCTCTCAAGCCATTCTCAAACTTTATACATTTGGAGAATTCAGCTGTCTCTGCAATATAATGAGGGTAGAACTTTGCAAGTTCCACAAACTTAGCAGCATACTCTGTGACAGACATGTCACCCTGCTTCAGCTCCAGAAATTCAATCTCTTTCTTCCCTCGGACATCTTCCGAGAAGTACCTATTCAGGAATTCCCTCCTGAATACAGCCCAAGTCACTGCAGCTCCATCCTGTTCCAACACGGGTAACAAACTTACCCACCAGTCATCTGCCTCCTCAGCTAACATGTGTGTCCCGAACCGCACTTTCTGCACTTCACTGCATTGCATAACCCTGAAAATTATTTCCACTTCTTTAAGCCACTTTTGGGCACCATCGGGATCATACCTTCCCTTGAATGCTGGTGGATGATTCCTCAAAAAGGTCTCCAACATCTTCACTTCACCATTACCAGCAGCAGCGTTAGGTTGCTGTAGTACAGCTTGAGCTACAGCCTCAAGTGCAGCAGCAATAGCAGCATCATTACGACCAGCCATTTCAAAGTTCTACATAAGAAGCAACAATTCAGAACAACAACAAAACAACATTAAAGTTGACACTCTATCCTAGGTGGCTCAACACGACTCTACTACTTGGCCGGACAGACTTGCTCTGATACCAATTGTAACACCCCGTTACCCAAAAGTAATTTAATAAATAATAATTCAACATCAGAGTAAATCCCAAACGGGCATGTCACAATACTAATTCAAAATTTCTTAAATAGAATATAAAATATATTTAATAAACATCCTTCAAACTCATTATTAAATTTGCAGCGGAATATTTTTCAACTTAAATAATAACAACATCCAACATAATTATTTTCCAACAAATAATCTTGGCATAAAAGCCTAACAACAAAAATTCATCAACCATAGGGCTACATCAGCAATATTCAAAATTTGATACATAGGAAAGAAGTTAAGCAATAAAATCCCATCCCACATATCAGAGCCCTAGACACTTTGAGCCACCACCTACTACTCAGGATCACCTGCAAGTTACCCATAGGAAGGGCAACATTTTCAAGCAGAAGGGGTGAGATTCACAACAAAAATATAGATAAATAATTCATCAAGTTGAATCTAACACCCTATCATAATAATATTTCATCAACATATGTAATATCATCGTTATCCACATCAACAACATTCGGTAATTAAGACCAATAACTGCAACTCATGCAACACTCGACACCTCCACTAGACTCCTCTACAAATGCATGTGGTACCATAATCAGGGCGAAGCCCTCCCGCTAATTGAATGGTTAAAGCATTCATTTTCAGGACATAAGTCCTCACCGCTAAACACCGCTTTGAACAACTAGTGTTCCACCGCTTTTAACGACAAGGCGTTCCAGAGCCGAAGCTCTCCCGCTTTTATGCTTATGTAACTGACCCACTTGTGTATATCTACATACAACTCAACCATACATATATGTATATATGACTCACAACTCCACAATGCAACAACATGTATGACTTAATTAAATAAAGCATACATCTCAGTCAACAACAAATCATTATAATTAACCCAACAATTTATATAAATTATTTAAGTGTAATTATACATGAAACATCACTCAACAATTAATCATGCTCTTGGTAGATAATATAGTCATATATAATCATAGCACAGCCAAAAGAATCAATCAAAACAGTGCGTACGACAAGGTACACAAAACTCAAAAATGCCTTCAGTTCTGGGCACTTTCGCCAGGCGAACTACTAATCTCGCCAGGTGAAAATCAACAAAATTTGGCTTCTCGCTATGGCGAGCAAAAGGCGAACAAAAGGCGAACAGCTAGTGGGCACTTTCGCTAGGGCGAGCAAAATGCGAAGGAATGGCGAACTAAGTCAGTGTTCTCGGGAAACTTTCTGGAGAATTTCGCCAGGGCGAACCAATGGCGAAATTTCGCCAGGCGAATCGTGTCAGTTTCAGAATTGTGAATTTGTAGTTTTTCACCAAAAACCCCCAATTTTTCCCAATTCATACCCCAAAACAGGTTATAGTAATGTTATGCAATCCTAAAATCGCCCGGAACATAATTCTAACACTAAAACAATGGTTCCTACACTCATTCTATCCAGAATTTGAAGAATCAAAACCTAGACCCCAAATTCCCAATTTCTACCAGAACTAGGTTAAACCCAAAATCAGAATTCAGAATCTATACTAATGAAGCAAACCGCACCCTTACCTTAGAATTGCAGAAAGAAATGCACATCAATTGATGAACTTGGCTCTACTTGCTCTTCTCTCCCTTTTCTCCCAAAACTGACAGTTTTTCACGTAAAACGTTTCTGACTCTTTCTTTCTTTCTTAACTCCCTTCTTAACTTCCCTTTATTTCATTTACTCCCCCTTAATTCTAATAATTTCTAATTAACTCCCCACACTTCGAAATAATATTAATTTCTCACTTAATCTAATTATTATTAAAATAAACCTTATAATAAAATATAACACACCACATAAATCACCAATATTATTTAAAATCACATAAAAGACTCTAAATAAATCCAAAATAAATAAATTAACGACTAGGGCGTTACGGTCTTGGCACGCAGGCCTCATCAAAACATCTCATAAATCAGTTCAACAACTTAATCATTTAAAATTCATAAAACATATACGTAAAGGAATAAGAAATAGCCACAAAAGATCCCATCCCGTTACGTATCAGAGCAACCTAAGGACTCAGTGAGGGATAGCCACTGATAAAGGACAGAAATTATATAGGAATAAAAAGTAAAATAAAAAGATGGATTTGGGGAAAGAAATGGTGATAGAATGCGTCACATTCACTTCCAATCCAAGAAGGAATTCTAAGCCTTGAGGAATCGCCACAATGGTAAGGAGCCATTGATAAGATTCGATAAACTTGGTTCAATCCAGAACCAAAAAGAAGCAAAGCTTCACAACACACAAAGTGTATTTTTTTTTTTTTTTATCAAAATTCTACTTGTCCCCTTCATTATTTTCGCCCCCTTTATATAGGAAATAGGCTTGGATGCTGAAAAAGTTTACAATCACAGCATAATTAGTGTTATAACTCCTAGGTGGCTAGTTATTACAAAAGAGGTTACAATTTAATTGGATCTTTAAAGTTGGTGGCTGATCAATGAATGAGAAGGTTACATATTCATTTCCACATTGATTTGTGAAGGCTTATTATGGCTAGACGTTACAATTCCATAAACACCACCTTTAATTCTTCAGCTAACATACTTTAACCACATCTTCTTCTTACAGCTCATTCTGTACCATTAAATATTCCGAATTTGCTCTTAAATCAAACAGATGAAATGTAGAGAATTTCGTAAGCTTTCCAACGAGTTAAAGATCACCTCAAACGGACATCCAGAGCTCCAGATATAGCCAAAACAAGATAGACATATCATGACCTACGAAAATAAAATTTTGAACCCAAAATTAATTTGGTTCTTTTATTCCACAATGACTTTATTATTCTTGTCAAGAGAGAGAATTTTAGGATCGCATCAGCCACTCACGACAGCAACACCAGCTACTTAAACTTGATCACCTGCAAGTTACTGATACGAAGAGCAACATTTCCAAGCAGAAGGGGTGAGATTTCACAAAACAATAATATTAAACATATAATTCAACAATTATATTTAACAACATGAAAACATCATAATATTCATCATAGATAATAATATATCATTAATCACTTCATTAATAATTCATATAAAGAATCACAACTTCAACAACTTGGCAACTTATCATCTTTGACACGACAAATGCGACTATGCAACTTAGACCTCTTATATGTATGTGGTACCAATCCAGGGCATCAAGCCCTCAACGTAATAAGTATTAATATACTTCCAGGGCATCAAGCCCCCAACATAATTGAGCTAAAGCTCCAGGGCATCAAGCCCCCAACGTGGTGAGCAAAGGCTCCAGGGCATCAAGCCCCCAACAATGAATGCTAATGCATGGACACAACAACTTAACTTCTTATAAACAACAACCTCTTATAAGTCCAATAATTTGGAACATCATCATCATCAACTTAGACCGACTCATGCATCATAGTTAAATAAAAAACAGCAACATAGGCATTATGCAAATCATCATGATATAACAATATCGAATGCAAATCAACAACATCTCAAATATCAACATAATTCATTTAATGTATATACAATTATATACCATTAACAACAACATTAGATCATATTAATTCAAGATTACTGAAACAACAACAACAAGATAACAACTTAGTTTTTAACCTCTAAGATCAACTCACATCAACTTGTGCGACAAAGATCGCATTTATCCTAAACAAGGCATTCTGTAACTAGTCAATTTGCGAGGCGAGGGCCTCTACTCGCCATGGCGAGTTCAGGTGCAACTCACAAAAATTCATTCTAAAATCTTTCCAGGTTCAATCTCATTCTCCAATCTTTCCTAATTATTATTAGACATGTTCAGGCACTCAAAAACGTCCAAGGATCAGCTCAAAAGTCAAAATTACGAAATCTGGATAGCTCTCTGGTCATGCTCGCTATGGCGAGTTCATCTGTTCGCGATGGCGAGCTGCGAGATGCAACTCGCGAGGCGAGCGATGAACTTCATCACTCGCGAGGCGAGGATCATCTTTCGCGAGGGCAAGCGATGAATGTTGGCTCGGGCAGAAGTGCAGTTTTCACGAAAATTCACTATTTCACATGGTTTTAAGCCTAACATTGATTCCAGAATTCATCCTGCATATTATCTAAGGTCTAGGAACAGTTTCTACATCAATCTAACAAGTTTCCACCGTTTAATCAATAATTCTACAATCTTGACCTAGTTTTCAATTCCTCTAAAACTCATCCTACATCATGTTAAATCTAACCATTGAATCACAGACTTAATAGAATTGCAAAGTTAGTCTCACCCTTACCTTAATACTCAAAATCTCAGCACCCTAGGTCTCTTGCTCTTCTCTTAGCTTTTTCTCCCTTTTCTCCAAAAACTGATCGTACGTACGTTATGTTTTTTTCTAACTAGGTCTTTCCTATTTATATCTCCTCCATCTATCTTATCTTATTTCTTTTTCTCCCCCATAACTCTCTAAAATCTCAAAATAACCCCTAAACTCAATAATTATTTTATTTTCAAATCTTATTTTATTAAACAATAAAATAAGTGACAACTCCTCATAAAATCACATAATATCACCTCAATCATATAAACCTCTTAAATCACACATATATCATATAAATATAATATAAACCCATCTTAATAACTTCTAGACTCAAATAAATAATTAAATAATTCAGGGAGGGCATTACAACTCTCCCCAACTTATAAGATTTTCGTCCTCGAAAATTTACCTCATGCAAACAACTCTGGATATGATTCCAGCATCTTACTCTCTATCTCCCACGTTAAGCTTTCACCAGTCGCTCCTTCCCAAACAACTCTGATTAGGAATGGAAATTAGGTAGTAATGAAACCTATTTAAGATGTTAACTGAGACTTGTGAAGTTGTTAAGAACTGTTAAGTTGTTTGTAATGTGATTTAACGATTAAATGCATTACTTGAATTATTCTTGAATAAACTTGATGTTGTTGAAAATGAATTGTTGTTATGAAATTATAATGCTGTTGTGATCTGATTATGTTGCTGCTGTTATTTAACTAAGTTGCATGAGTCATTATAAGATGAATAGATGTTGTTGAGCTCCAAATTATTGGATGCATATTGAGATGTTGATTAAGATTGTTTTAGATTGATTAAGTCCATGCATTAGCATACTTGTTGGGGGCTCATGCCCTGGAGCTTTGTCCTCACCACGAATTGAACTTTGTCCTCACCACAATGCCTTAATAGTATATTAATACTATGATTGTTGGGGGCTCATGCCCTGATTGGTACCACATGCATAAAGAGGTTTAGATTTGCATTGTCGCATTTGTCGAGTCAAAAGATGTTATGTTATTGATGATGATTGAAATGATGTGATTACTTGATAATTGTTTATCAAAGATGCAATGATGCTTAAGATTGTTTATGTTGTTAATCATGATTTTGAATTATATTGATTAATATTTTTGTGTTATGAAATCTCACCCCTTCTGCTTGGAAATGTTGCTCTTCGTATGAGTAACTTGCAGGTGATCGAGCTTAGTGTGCAGATTGCTGTCGTGAGTGGCCTTGCCTCACTATGTCGTCTAGGTCGCTCTGATACGTAACAGGATGGGGTTTTATGATATGCATGCTTCATTCT
Organism: Medicago truncatula; assembly: GCF_003473485.1. Classification (NCBI taxonomy): domain Eukaryota; kingdom Viridiplantae; phylum Streptophyta; class Magnoliopsida; order Fabales; family Fabaceae; genus Medicago; species Medicago truncatula. Next base: position 21,649,730 of record NC_053049.1, read on the forward strand.
CTTACGTGAACAATTATGTTATTTTATGATATTGATTAACTCATTTGAGATATTTTGATGGGGCCTACGTGCCAAAATGATTTATGGATTTCGAATTAATTTCCGCTGCAATGCTTAAAATATTTTGTTGAAAGTTAAATTGTTATTTAATTGATTTTTGGATTATGTTTGAATGTGATATCCCGTTTATGATGTTTACTCTGATAATTGTTTAGAAATTTTCATATTGGGAAAACGGGGTGTTACAATTGGTATCAGAGCAGGTCGGTCCGTCCGGCCAATTAGAAGAGTCTTGTCGAGTCTTAGTAATATTTGTATTACTATCTTATGTTTTTGTTGCTATTGGTTGTAGAATATCAGAAAATGGCTGGAATGAACGATGCTGTGTTAGCTGCTGCTCTACAAGCTGTTGCCCAAGCTGTGGGACAACAACCTAACGCGAACGCTGGTGTGAATGCTGAAACTAGGATGTTGGAGACGTTCATGAGGAATCATCCTCCAACCTTCAAAGGAAGATATGACCCTGATGGAGCCTAGACGTGGCTTAAGGAGATTGAGAGGATTTTCCGTGTGATGCAGTGCACAGAGGTTCAGAAAGTGCGATTCGGTACGCATCAGCTAGCTGTGGAAGCTGATGATTGGTGGGTTAGCCTTCTGCCTAACCTAGAGCAAGACGGTGCTGCTGTGACTTGGGCTGTGTTCAGAAGAGAGTTCCTGATAAGATACTTTCCGAAAGATGTTCGCGGGAAGAAAGAGATCGAGTTCCTTGAGCTGAAGCAAGGAAACATGTCTGTGATCGAGTATGCTGCTAAGTTCGTGGAGTTGGAAAAGTTCTATCCGCATTATACTGCTGAGACTGCTGAGTTCTCGAAATGCATCAAGTTCAAGAATGGTTTGAGGCCTGACATTAAGAGGGCGATCGGATACCAACAAATCCGAGTTTTTCCTGATTTGGTGAACAGCTGTAGGATCTATGAGGAGGACACCAGAGCTCATTACAAGGTTGTTAATGAGCGGAAGAGTAAGGGCCAGTAAAGTCGCCCTAAGCCCTATAGTGCCCCTGCTGATAAGGGCAAACAGAGGATGGTCGAGGAGAGACGGCCTAAGAAAAAGGATGTTCCTGCTGAGATTACTTGTTTCAATTGTGGTGAGAAAGGCCACAAGAGTACTGCTTGTCCTGAGGAGGTGAAGAAGTGTTTCCGGTGTGGCAAGAAGGGTCACACATTAGCTGACTGCAAGCATGTTGATATCGTGTGTTTTAATTGCAAAGAGGAGGGTCATATTGGTTCCCAATGCAAGCAGCCTAAGAGGGCGCCTACTACGGGTCGAGTTTTTGCTCTGGCTGGTACACAGACAGAGAATGAGGATCGCTTGATCAGAGGTACTTGTTATATTAATAATACTCCTTTAGTTGCTATTATTGATACTGGTGCTACGCATTGTTTTATTGCTTTCGATTGTGTTTCTACTTTGGGTCTTGAGTTGTCTGATATGAATGGAGAGATGGTCGTCGAAACTCCAGCTAAGGGTTCGGTGACTACTTCTCTCGTATGTTTGAGATGTCCTTTGTCTATGTTTGGTCGTGATTTTGAAATGGATTTAGTTTGTCTACCTTTGAGCGGTATGGATGTGATTCTGGGTATGAATTGGTTAGAGTACAACCATGTTCATATCAATTGTTTTAGCAAGTCAGTGTATTTCTCTTCCGTCGAAGAGGAAAGTGGTGCAGAGTTCTTATCTACCAAGCAGCTGAAGCAACTGGAACGCGATGGTGTCTTGATGTTTTCCTTGATGGCTTCTTTATCTATTGAGAATCAAGCGGTGATTGATAAGCTACAAGTGGTATGCGACTTTCCTGAAGTTTTTCCAGATAAAATTCCTGATGTGCCTCCAGAGAGGGAAGTCGAGTTTTCTATTGATCTTGTTCCTGGAACGAAGCCGGTTGTGATGGCACCTTATCGTATGTCTGCTTCCGAGTTAGCTGAGTTGAAGAAACAGTTAGAAGATTTACTTGAGAAGAAATTTGTTAGACCAAGTGTTTCACCTTGGGGAGCGCCAGTTTTGCTAGTGAAGAAGAAAGATGGTAGCATGAGATTGTGTATTGACTATCGTTAGTTGAACAAATTTACTATCAAGAATAGGTATCCACTTCTGAGAATTGATGATTTAATGGATCAGTTAGTGGGTGCACGTGTTTTCAGCAAGATTGATTTGAGATCAGGTTATCACCAGATTAAAGTGAAAGATGAAGATATGCAGAAGACAGCTTTCAGAACGCGGTATGGTCACTATGAATATAAAGTTATGCCTTTCGGTGTGACCAATGCACCTGGAGTGTTTATGGAGCATATGAACCGCATCTTCCATGCATTTTTGGATCGGTTCGTAGTTGTTTTTTTTTTTATGACATTTTGATTTACTCTAAGACTGAAGAAGAACATGCTGAGCATCTGAAGATTGTCTTGCAAGTGTTGAAAGAGAAGAAACTTTATGCTAAATTATCTAAGTGTGAATTCTGGTCGAAAGAAGTAAGTTTTCTTGGCCATGTTATTTCTGGTGATGGTATTGCAGTGGATCCGTCTAAAGTTGAAGCGGTATCGCAATGGGAGACTCCTAAGTCCATTACTGAGATTAGAAGCTTCTTGGGTTTAGCTGGTTACTACCGAAGATTTATTGAAGCTTCTTGGCTCGCTGTAGCTTACGCATGATTTAGGTGACCATTTGCATGATGTCTTCCTACTCAAGGCATCTGCAACAACATTAGCTTTATCTGGATGATAATTCAAACCAAAGTCATAATCCTTCAACAATTCAAGCCACCTCCTCTGCCTCATATTCAATTCCTTCTGGTCGAACAAATACTTCAAACTCTTGTGATCACTAAAAACCTCAAATCTCGAACCATACAAGTAATGTCTCCATATCTTCAATACAAAGACCACGACCTCCAACTCTAGATCATGCCTCGGGTAATTCTTCTCATGAATTCTCAACTGTCTTGAAGCATAAGCCACCACTTTACCTTCTTGCATAAGTACACCTCCTAAACCCAACTTGGATGCATCACAATACACTACAAAAGGCTCATCAGACTTAGGCAAAATCAAAACTGGAGTAGTCGTCAAACGCTTCTTCAATTCACTGAAACTGTTCTCACAATGAACATCCCACACAAAAGCTTTACCTTTACAAGTCAACTGTGTTAGCGGAATAGCTAACTTGGAAAACCCTTCAATAAATATTCTGTAGTAACCAGCTAAACCCAAGAAGCTTCTAATCTCAGTAACGAACTTAGGAGTCTCCCATTGCGATACCGCTTCAACTTTAGACGGATCCACTGCAATACCATCACCAGAAATAACATGGCCAAGAAAACTCACTTCTTTCAACCAGAATTCACACTTAGACAATTTGGCATAAAGTTTCTTCTCTTTCAACACTTGCAAGAAAATCTTCAGATGCTCAGCATGTTCTTCTTCAGTCTTGGAGTAAATCAAAATATCATCGATGAACACAACTACGAACCGATCCAAAAATGCATGGAAGATGCGATTCATATACTCCATAAACACTCCAGGTGCATTGGTAACACCAAAAGGCATAACTTTATATTCATAGTGACCATAACGCGTTCTGAAAGCTGTCTTCTGCATATCTTCATCTTTTACTTTAATCTGGTGATAACCTGACCTCAAATCAATCTTGCTGAAAACACGTGCACCCACTAACTGATCCATCAAATCATCACTTCTCGGAAGTGGATACCTATTCTTGATAGTTACCTTGTTCAACTATCGATAATCAATACATAACCCCATACTACCATCTTTCTTCTTTACTAGCAAAATCGGCGCTCCCCAAGGTGAAACACTTGGTCTAACAAATTTCTTCTCAAGCAAATCTTCCAACTGTTTCTTCAACTTAGATAATTCGGAAGCAGACATACGATAAGGTGCCATTGACACCGGCTTCGTTCCAGGAACAAGATCAATAGAAAAGTCAACTTCCCTCTCTGAAGGCACATCAGGAATTTCATCTGGAAAAACTTCAGGAAAAGCGCATACCACTTGTAGCTTATCAATCACTGCTTGATTCTCAATAGATAAAGAAGCCATTAAAGAAAACATCAAAATACCATCACGTTCCATTTGCTTCAGCTGCTTAGTAGATAAGAACTTTGCACCACTTTCCTCTTCGGCGGAAGAGAAATACACTGACTTGCTAAAACAATTAATATGAACATGGTTGTACTCCAACCAATTCATACCCAGAATCACATCCATATCGCTCAAAGGCAGACAAACTAAATCCATTTCAAAATCACGACCAAACATAGACAAAGGACAACGCAAACATACGAGAGAAGTAGTCACCGAACCCTTAGCTGGAGTTTCGACAACCATCTCTCCATTCATATCAGACAAATCAAGACCCAACGCAGATACACAATCAAAAGCAATAAAGCAATGAGTAGCACTAATATCAATAATAGCAACTAAAGGAGTATTATTAATATATCCTCTAATCAAACGATCCTCATCCTCTGTCTGAGTACCAGTCAAAGCAAAAACCCTACCAGTAGTCGGCGCCCTCTTAGGCTGAGTGCACTGTGAACTAATATGTCCCTCTTCATTGCAGTTAAAACACACAATGTCCTTACGCTTGCAATCAGCTACAATATGACCCTTCTTGCCACACCGGACACACTTCTTGATCTCTTCAGGACAGACATTGCTTTTGTGGCCTTTCACACCACAATTGAAACACACAATCTCGGTAGCATCCTTCTTCTTAGGCCGCCTATCATCGACCATCCTATGTTTCCCTTTATCAGCAGGGGCACTGTACGGCTTAGGACGACTCTGCTGTCCCTTGCCCTTCCTCTCATTCACAATCTTATAGTGAGCCTTAGTATCCTCTTCATAGATCCTGCAGCTATTGACCAAATCTGGAAAACTCTAATCTGTTGGTATCCAATCGCCCTCTTAATGTCGGGGCTCAAACCGTTCTCGAACTTGATGCATTTCGAAAACTCAGCAGTCTCTGCAGCATAATGCGGATAAAACTTCGCCAACTCAACAAACTTGGCAGCATACTCAGTCACGGACATATTTGCTTGCTTCAACTCAAGGAACTCGATCTCTTTCTTCCCGCGAACATCTTCCGGAAAGTATCTTCTCAGGAACTCTCTCCTGAACACAACCCAAGTAACAACAGCTCCTTCATGCTCAAGGTTAGGTAACAGACTAACCCACCAATCATCAGCTTCCTCTACCAGCTGATGCGTACCAAACCGCACTTTCTGATCTTCAGTGCACTGCATAACACGGAAAATCCTTTCAATCTCTTTAAGCCATGTCTGGGCTCCATCAGGGTCATATCTTCCTTTGAAAGTTGGAGGGTTCTTCCTCATGAAAGTCTCCAACATCCTGGTCTCAGCATTGACACCAGCATTCGCGTTAGGTTGTTGTCCCACAGCTTGGGCAACAGCTTGTAGAGTAGCAGCTAGCGCAACATCGTTCCTTCCAGCCATTTCTGATATTCTACAAAAGTAGCAACAACAACATAAGATAGTAATATAAATATTACTAAGACTCGATACGACTCTTCTAATTGACCGGACGGACCGACCTGCTCTGATACCAATTGTAACACCCCGTTTTCCCAACATAAAAATTTCTAAACATTTATCAGAGTAAACATCATAAACAACGGGATATCACATTTAACATAATCCAAAACAGTTAAATACCAATTTAACCAAATAACTTAAACATTGCAGCGGAAATTATATTATAATCCATAAAACGTTTTGGCACGCAGGCCCCATCTATATAATCTCAAAAGAGTTAGTTCAATATCATAAATAGCATATTATTCACGTAATAGAACGAAGCATGCATAACATATAGCCCCATCCCGTTACGTATTAGAGCGACCTAGACGACACAGTGAAGGCAAGGCCACTCACGACGACAACTGCACACTAAGCACGATCACCTGCAAGTTACCCATACGAAGGGCAACATTTTCAAGCAGAAGGGGTGAGATTTCATAACAAAATAATATTAATCAAAGTAATTTGAATCATAATTAACATCATATCAATCTTAAACAACTTTGCATATTAGATAAACAATTATCACGTAATCACATATTCAATCATCATCAACAACATAGCATCTTAGACACGACAATGCGACAATGCTCTTAGACTCCTTATATGCATGTGGTACCAATCGTCATCATAAGTATTAATATACTTTAAACGTGCGGAGGACAAAGCTCCTAATAATCGTGCGGAGGACAAAGCTCCTATCATGGTGAGGACTAAGCTCAATGAATGCTAATGCATGGACTCTATCAACAAAACATCGTAATCATCATATCAATATGCACCCAATAATTTGGAGCTAAACGTCATCTTATTCATCATATATAGACATTATGCACTTAGTTAAATAACAGCAGCAGCATAGTCAAGTCACAATAACGGATGATATCAATATATCAATTGCAATTCAATAGCATCATAATTATTCATTCATATCTTACATAATGCATAATACATTAACTCATACTCAATTAATAACAACATATCTTAAACGGCCTTACAAATTACATTAAATGTCATCATTAGGTTTCATTACCAATCAGGGGTTCACTCTTGATCAAAACGTGCGACACAGATCGCACAAACACTCAATGCACTCCAATCTGGAAGTGCTCGCGAGGCGAGAGTATCTACTCGCCATGGCGAGTACAAGACAACTTCCCAACTAATGTTGTTCTAGGTTCAATCTTGTCCTACATACATTCCTAATCATTACTAGGTATGTTCAGGCACTCAATGGCACTCAAGGTCCAACTAAAAAGTCGAAATTGCAAAATCTTACATGCTCTCTGCCCTAGCTCGCTATGGCGAGTAAGGTTGCTCGCTGCGGCGAGCTGCATTGTGCAACTTGCGAGGCGAGGGAAAAGGGTTCGCGAGGCGAGCGATGAATGTTCATCACTTGCGAGGCGAGACTCATAGCTCGCTGTGGCGAGCGATGAATGTCGCTACGGCCAGACTTGCTATTTTCACAAAAATTCAACGATTCACATGGTTCTAAGCCTAACATTGATTCCAAAGTTCGTCCTAAACATTATCTAAGGTCTAAGAGCACTTTCTACATCAATTTAACCAATTCCTACCGTTTGATCATCAATTCTAGGGATTTGACCTAGTTTTCGTTTTCTCCAATTCAATCCTAAAGCTTGCTAACTAATCATCAGAATTACAATCAATTAACATTACTGAGTTATTAGTCTCACCCATACCTGGTTATGAAGAAATCGCAGCTCTCTCTTTGATCTTCTCCCTTCTAAGCTTTTTCTCCCTTTTCCAAAAGTTTTCACGTACAATAGTTTTTCTGACAATTAGGTCTTCCCTTATTTATATCTCTTCCTAATATCTTATCTTATCTCACTTTCTCTGTAACACCCCGTTTTCCCAATATTTAAAATTTCTTTAAAAACATAACATTTATCAGAGTAAACATCAAACAACGGGATATCACATATAACGTAATCCAACAGTTAAATAATAATTTAACCAATATCTTAAACATTGCAGCGGAAAATCATAATCATAATTCATAAAACGTTCTGGCACGCAGGCCCAACAAGTATCTCAAAAGAGTTAATCAAAACAGTAAATATTCATGGCAGTTCACGTAAGAGAATGAAGCATGTTATAGCATAAAACCCCATCCCGTTACGTATCAGAGCGACCTAGACGACACAGTGAAGGCAAGGCCACTCACGACGGCAACTGCACACTAAGCACGATCACCTGCAAGTTACCCATACGAAGGGCAACATTTTCAAGCAGAAGGGGTGAGATTTCATAATAAAATAACATTAATCAATGTAATTGCGAATCATAAATTAACATCGTAATCATTCCATTATTAACTTTGCATAAATGCTAAACAGTTATCACGTAATCATATATCCAATTCATTATGAACAACATAACGTAATCAATAAACACTTATCACGTAATCACATATTCATTCATTATCAACAAGGCATCTTAATCATGACAATGTGACAATGCTCCTAGACTCCTTATATGCATGTGGTACCAATCGTCATCATAAGTATTAATATACTTTAATCGTGCGGAGGATAAAGCTCCTATAAAACGTGCGGAGGACAAAGCTCCTAATATTCGTGGTGAGGACTAAGCTCAATGATATGCTATGCATGGACACATATGAACAAAACAACGTAATCGACTTATCAACATGCATCCAATAATTTGGAGCTAAGCTTCATCATATACTTATGCACTTAGTTAAATAACGGAAGCAGCATAAACAGGTCACATAACAAGATGATATCATTATATCAATAACACATAAATTGTATCATAAACAAATCTTCATAACCTTGCATAATTATACATTACATTAGCTCATGTTCAATTAATATTAATATAACTTAAACAACTCTACAGTCTGCATTAAACGACATCACTAGGTCTCATTACCAGTTAGGGGTTCACTCTTGATCAACAAGTGCGACACAGATCGCATAAACACATAAACAAGTTCATCCTGGTTGTACTCGCGAGGCGAGAGTACTTACTCGCCATGGCGAGTGCCACTCAACTCCCAAACTAAGGTTGTTCTGGGCTCTCTCTGATCCTACATTCATTCCTAATCAATACTAGGTATGTTCAGGTACTCAAAGGCATACAAGATTCAACTAAAAAGGTCGAAACACGAAATATGACATGCACTCTGCCTAAGCTCGCGAGGCGAGGAAGGGTTGCTCGCCATGGCGAGTTGTACCAAACAACTCGCGAGGCGAAGGGAAAAGGCTCGCGTGGCGAGCGATGAACTTCATCACTCGCGAGGCGAGGATCATCACTCGCCGTGGCGAGCGATGAACAGAAGCACGGGCAGACTAGGGTTTTTCTCAAAAATTCATCACACAACATGGTTCAAAGCGTGGTTTTGATTCCAGAATTCATCCTAAACATATTCTAAGGTTAAAGGACGGTTCTTTCATCAATCTAACAAGTTTTACCGTTTGATCATCAATTTTTAGGGTTTTGACCTAATTCCAAAACTTCTCTAAATCAATCCTAACTTTGTCAACTAATCATCAGAATTACAGTGAATAACATTATTGAATTATTAGTCTCACCCTTACCTTGTATGAAGAAAATCGCAGCACTCTACCTTGGTTCCTCTAGACTTGGCTTTTTCTCCCTTTTCCAAAAGTTTTCACGTACAAAGTGTTTTTTCTAAACCTAGGTCTATTCTTTTATATCTCCTCTTAAAATACTTATCTTATCTCACTTTCTCCCCCAAAACTATCTAAAATATCAAACTAGCCCTCAACTAAATATTTTATATTATTTTCAAATCTTTACTCTATTTAACAATAAAATAAATCTCATATCATAATCAAATCCTCCAAAACTCATAACTTATCACGTCATCAATCAAATCACTAAATTCATCGTGAATCACCAAAACATAACAAAATCATGCATATACTATATAATTATAATATAATTGCCTAAACTCAATTAAATAACGATTAAACGAAAGTGGGCGTTACATTCTCCCCCAAAACTCTCTAAAATCTCAAAACAACCCTTAACTAAATATTTTATATTATTTTCAAATCTTTATTTTATTTAACAATAAAATAAGTCTCATATCCTTATCAAAACCTTCAACTCATAACTTATCACATTATCAATCAAATCATCTAAATCATCGCAAATCATCAAAACATACCAAAAACATGCATATATTATATAAATATAATATAATCGCCTAAACTCAATTAATTAAACAATTAAACGAAAGTGGGTGTTACAGCTCATGCCCTAGAGCTTTGTCACCACGAATTGAGCTTTGTTCTCACCACGGTGCCTTAATAGTATATTAATACTATGATTGTTGGGGGCTCATGCCCTGATTGGTACCGCATGCATAAAGAGGTTTAGATTTGCATTGTCGCATTTGTCGAGTCAAAAGATGTTATGTTATTGATGATGATTGAAATGATGTGATTACTTGATAATTGTTTATCAAAGATGCAATGATGCTTAAGATTGTTTATGTTGTTAATCATGATTTTGAATTATATTGATTAATATTTTTGTGTTATGAAATCTCACCCCTTCTGCTTGGAAATGTTGCTCTTCGTATGAGTAACTTGCAGGTGATCGAGCTTAGTGTGCAGATTGCTGTCGTTAGTGGCCTTGCCTCACTGTGTCGTCTAGGTCGCTCTGATACGTAACGGGATGGGGTTTTATGATATGCATGTTTCATTCTCTTACGTGAACAATTATGTTATTTTATGATATTGATTAACTCATTTGAGATATTTTGATGGGGCCTACGTGCCAAAATGATTTATGGATTTCGAATTAATTTCCGTTGCAATGCTTAAAATATTTTATTGAAAGTTAAATTGTTATTTAACTGATTTTTGGATTATGTTTGAATGTGATATCCCGTTTATGATGTTTACTCTGATAATTGTTTAGAAATTTTCATATTGGAAAAACGGGGTGTTACAATTGGTATCAGAGCAGGTCGGTCCTCATTGCAATTAAAGCACACAATATCATCATCTTTGCACTCAGCTAGTGCATGACCCTTTTTACCACAGCGAAAACACCTCTTCACATCCCCAGGACAAGCATTACTCTTGTGGCCTTTCTCACCACAAGTATAGCAGACAATCTCAACAGGAGCATCTTTCTTTCTAGAGCGCCTATCATCTACCATTCTCTGTTTACCCTTATCAGCAGGAGCACTGTAAGGCTTAGGACGACTCTGCTGACCCTTGGCCTTTCGCTCATTCACAATCTTGTAATGAGTCTTGGCATCCTCCTCATAAATCCTGCAACTGCTCACCAGCTCAGAAAAGACTCGGATCTTCTGGTAACCAATTGCCCTCTTGATCTCAGCACGTAAACCGTTCTCGAATTTGATGCATTTCGAAAACTCAGCAGTCTCTGCAGTATAATGCGAATAAAACTTTGCCAACTCCACAAACTTGGCAGCATACTCTGTCACTGACATGTTCCCTTGTTTCAGCTCTAGGAACTCAATCTCTTTCTTCCTGCGAACATCTTCCGGAAAGTATCTGTTTAGGAACTCCCTCCTAAACAGAGCCCAAGTAACCGCAGCACCATCTTGCTCTAAGTTAGGCAGAAGGCTAATCCACCAGTCATCAGCTTCTTCGGTTGACATATGCGTTCCAAAACGCACCTTCTGACCTTCAGTACACTGCTTCACACGGAACACTCTCTCAATCTCTTTGAGCCACGTCTGAGCTCCATCAGGGTCATATCTTCCCTTGAAAATAGGAGGATGATTCCTCATAAAAGTCTCTAGCATCCTCACTTCATCATTCGCACCAGCATTTGCATTAGGCTGTTGTCCCACAGCTTGAGCCACAACTTGTAGTGCAGCAGCTAACGCATCGTCCTTTCTTCCAGCCATTCTTAATCTCTACACAACAAGCAACAACAACATAAGACAATATTACAACTGTTACTAAACTCGACACGACTCAACTACTTGGCCGGACGGACCGACCTTCTCTGATACCAATTGTAACACCCCGTTTTCCCAACTTAAAAATTTCAAACATATTATCAGAGTATTCAACACATAAACGGAATGCTACACTTCTAAAAGTCATAAATGCGATAATTAACTAATCATCCTTCCACATAATTCATCAACATATTAGCAGCGGATTAAATTCTTCATCATAAATAGCCTTGGCACGCAGGCCTCATCAAAACATCTCATAAATCAGTTCAACAACTTAATCATTTAAAATTCATAAAACATATACGTAAAGGAATAAGAAATAGCCACAAAAGATCTCATCCCGTTACGTATCAGAGCAACCTAAGGACTTAGTGAGGGATAGCCACTCACGACAGCAACACCAGCTACTTAAAGTTGATCACCTACAAATTACTCATACGAAGAGCAACATTTCCAAGCAGAAGGGGTGAGATTTCACAAAACAATAATATTAAACATATAATTCAACAATTATATTTAACAACATGAAAACATCATAATATTCATCATAGATAATAATATATCATTAATCACTTCATTAATAATTCATATAAAGAATCACAACTTCAACAACTTGGCAACTTATCATCTTTGACTCGACAAATGTGACTATGCAACTTAGACATCTTATATGCATGTGGTACCAATCCAGGGCATCAAGCCCTCAACGTAATAAGTATTAATATACTTCCAGGGCATCAAGCCCCAACATAATTGAGCTAAAGCTCTAGGGCATCAAGCCCACAACGTGGTGAGCAAAGGCTCCAGGGCATCAAGCCCCCAACAATGAATGCTAATGCATGGACACAACAACTTAACTTCTTATAAACAACAACCTCTTATAAGTCCAATAATTTGGAACATGATCATCATCAACTTAGACCGACTCATGCATCATAGTTAAATAACAAACAACAACATAGGCATTATGCAAATCATCATGATATAACAATATCGAATGCAAATCAACAACATCTCAAATATCAATATAATTTATTTAATGTATATACAATTATATACCATTAACAACAACATTAGATCATATTAATTCAAGCTTACTGAAACAACAACAACAAGATAACAACTTAGTTTTTAACCTCTAATATCAACTCACATTAACTTGTGCGACAAAGATCGCATTTATCCTAAACAAGGCATTCTGTAACAAGTCAATTCGCGAGGCGAGGGCCTCTACTCGCCATGGCGAGTTCAGGTGCAACTCACAAATATTCATTCTAAAATCTTTCCAGGTTCAATCTCATTCTCCAATCTTTCCTAATCATTATTAGACATGTTCAGGCACTCAAAAACGTCCAAGGATCAACTCAAAAGTCAAAATTACGAAATCTGGATAGCTCTCTGGTCATGCTCGCTATGGCGAGTTCATCTGTTCACGTTGGCGAGCTGCGAGATGCAACTCGCGAGGCGAGGATCATCGTTCGCGAGGGCGAGCGATGAATGTTGGCTCGGGCAGAAGTGCAGTTTTCACGAAAATTCACTATTTCACATGGTTTTAAGCCTAACATTGATGCCAGAATTCATCCTGCATATTATCTAAGGTCTAGGAACAGTTTCTACATCAATCTAACAAGTTTCCACAGTTTAATCAATAATTCTACAATCTTGACCTAGTTTTCAATTCCTCTAAAACTCATCATACATCATGTTAAATCTAACCATTGAATCACAGACTTAATAGAATTGCAAAGTTAGTCTCACCCTTACCTTAATACTCAAAGTCGCAGCACTCTAGATCTCTTGCTCTTCTCTTGGCTTTTTCTCCCTTTTCTCCAAAAACTGATCGTACGTACGTTATGTTTTTTTCTAACTAGGTCTTTCCTATTTATATCTCCTCCATCTATTTTATCTTATTTCTTTTTCTCCCCCAAAACTCTCTAAAATCTCAAAATAACCCCTAAACTCAATAATTATTTTATTTTCAAATCTTATTTTATTAAACAATAAAATAAGTCACAACTCCTCATAAAATCACATAAAATCACCTCAATCATATAAACCTCTTAAATCACACATATATCATATAAATATAATATAAACTCATCTTAATAACTTCTAGACTCAATTAAATAATTAAATAATTCAGAGAGGGCGTTACACTCAACGCATCGCGAGAAACCATCCTACGAGAATGCTACACCACATAATTCAAAGAGGCGGGCATCAAACAACCGCAACCGCTTAAGGAGTCCGCTAAAACAAATAAAACTAGGTTCTACCACTTCCATCGTTGCCACGGCCACGACACCAACGTATGCTACCAGCTCAGAGACGCCATTGAGGAGTTGATAAAAAGAGGGAAGCTGAGCCGCTTCATGAAAGACACCCGCCGAAGAGACGAGAAGCGGAAAAGGAACTCACCACAAATGAGCCCCCAAAGCAGCAAATCCCCTAGAAGGAGGCACTCCCGAGAGCAGAAGGAGTCCCCCTGAATAGAAGGCCCGAGTAGGTCTTGCGAAACCAAAGATGTAACACCCTGAACTTTTAAAGCGGTAAATCATACAAAGAATTTAGATGCTACTTCTTCTATAAGTTCCAAAACATGCATAAATAATTTTCTCAAAACTTCGCAGCGGAATAATAATATCATACAACTCATCATCAACTAATAAAATCTCAAAGTAGCCATGTTCATAATCATAATACATGACCAAGATAAAACTCCAATCTCAACATACTCAGTGATTAAAAATCTCAACAAGTCATAAAATGTAAATAGACAGACACCCTAATCAGAGTCGCACACTAAGACTCCGAAAGCAAAAGACGAGGTAGCTCCAAAGGTAGCCTCCAGCAACTCACCAAGCAAAGCAAAACTATTCATGCACATTGTCTACCAATTCAAAAGAATAAGGCAGGCGGTCAACCAAACGACCATTGGGGGTTAGTTCGCATTTCACAATTAAAGTATAATCAAATGAAAGTAAACGGCTTAATTAAATTCAAATGATTAAGCAACTAAACAACATTAATAATCATTAAGCACATAAGTATAATAATCATACAAGTACACATTGAACATCTTCACATATTCACCAAATTTCATCAAGTATATAATGCACCAAGTTTCACCAATGCGAGCATTCACCAAACACATAAGCAAGTATGACACATTTAACCAATTATCAAATGTATGTTATGAGCGTAGACACGACCATATATGCATGTGGTATCAAACACCGTCAAGGTCATCACCTCAAGATACAACTGTATCATAAACACCGTTGTTGAATACAAAGTATTCTAATCACCGTCGTTGGATACATAGTGTAACGCCCTATTTTATTATTTATTATTTTATCAAGTTTAGTGTCTTTTTGTATAATTTATATGAATAACGGGTAATGTGTTATATGTTGGCAATCAATAATAGTTATTATTGAACATTTTTAGTGAGGGAATATAATTAAAATAGATTAATGAGGCATAAGGGCAGAATTGGAATAAGAGAGATTAAGTGAGAAACAAACTCAGTTAGTGATTATAAGTAGATGAAACCATTAGAGAATTAGGGTTACAACAAAATAGAGAGTCAGAACAAGTGAAAATAGTTTTGGGAGAAAGTGAGAAGTCAGAGAAGAGAAGAGCTTTCTGAGAAGAAGGGAAATCTTGTAGAATTCAGAGTTTAGCCAATCTAAGGTAAGGGTGGGACTAGCTTCTCTAATAATGGGTTTATAATTATGAAATAGGGTTTAACTTTGTAGTTGTTGATAGTTTTGATATTATAGAAATTAGGTTTAAATTTCAATTGGAAGGTTGAAAGAGTAGGTAATCCAATGAATTAATATAAAAATTGATGTTCAGGTTGTAGAATAACAATAGACAATGTTTCCTACCAATTTTAGGATTTGGGAAGTTAATATTGGGATTTTTGGGTGAAAACTGGTTTTTGCCTGAAGAGCTATCTATCATCGCTCACCACGGTGAGTGAACCTTGCTCGCCTCACGAGTGACTTAATATGTTGAGTCCCAGAGAGCTGTCATCACTCGCCATAGCGAGTGAACCTTGCCCGCCTCGCAAGTGATTAATCATGTTGAGTTCCAGAGAGCTGTTCTAGCTCGCCACGGCGAGTGTTCGTGCTCGCCTCGCGAGTTGTTCAGTGGCAGTCTGCCATGTTCGCGTTCTTGCGTCCTTTTCACACGTTACTGTTCTTAGTTGGTCTTTGGGGTAAAAAGGAAAGTGTGGGATAATTGTATTATCTTCCCAGTGGTCTTAGTTGATGTGAATATCTTTGTTTGATGATTTAATATCTATACGAATGTATATGTTGATGAATATGATGTTATATGATGTTGTTCATGATTGATGAATTATAAAGTCAAAATTTGAAGTCGTCGTTGTTGTTGTTGTTGTTGCATTGGTAGTGTCAATACATAATCATTTTAAGCGAAGGGGGTTGTAGCCTGACATGTCGAATTATGACATTAGCGAAGGGAGCTGTAGCTCTGTTAATTTTAAGCGAAGGGGGCTGTAGCCTGTCAAGTCGAATTACGACATTAGCGAAGAGAGATTTATGCTCTGATGGTACCACATGCATATTGCATTTGTTGAGTCGTTGTTGTTGCATTGTCAAGTCATTGTTGTCGCGTTGTTGAGCGAAGTTTTGTTGATGAATTGTTGTTGAAGTTATGTGAAGTAATGTTGCTGATGTACTGTTGTTGATTTATGTTGTTAAATTCTTTTAATGAATTATATGCTTATTATTATTGAATGTGAAATCTCACCCCTTCTGTTTGAATGTTGCCTCTACGTGGGTAACATGCAGATAACCAAGAGTAATCGTTGATGTGAGTTGATTCCTTGTGTCGTCTTAGGAGTCGCTCTGATACGTAACGAGATAAGGATTAATCGTATTTTATTTTCCATTGTTACCTATTCTTTTTATGAATTTGTTGTTGAACCATTTTTAGATGGAATTAATTATGTTGATGACGTTGAGGCCTTTAGCGCCATGTTTTGTAAGATGAATAAATATTTCCGCTGCGAGTTGTTTTAATTATTTGAAAGAAGTTATTAAATAAATAGTGATTTAAACTCTATTTGTTTTAATTGGATATTTGAAGAACGAAATGTGACATCCTATTTGCGATGCACTCTGATTATTTTATATTATTTATATGTTGGGAAAACAGGTGTTACAATTGGTATCAAAGCAGATCGGTCCAGTCCGACCATGTGTGTTATTTGTCTGTCATGTTATCTATGTATACTTTGTTCATTATTTGAATTGTGTGCAACGGTTGAGATGTTTCTGTTATCGAGTCAGTTCTAGTCAGTTCTCTTATTTTCTTGAGTTGGTCAAGACTATCAAGAGTTCGACCTATATCTTTTAGATCAAAGAGTTATGGTTATGTTTTATTATATGATCATGTTTAACTGACTAACTTTAATGTGGTTTTTGTGTATTGTTTGAAGTTTCTATTTTGTTATATATAGTTTAAGATATTTAAGCAATAATTAAATTCATTTTCTCTTGTGCACTGAATTTCGAGGACGAAATTCTTTTAAGGGAGGTAGAGTTGTAACGCCCTATTTTATTATTTATTATTTTATCGAGTTTAGTGTCTTTTTGTATAATTTATTTGAATAACGGGTGATGTGTTATATGTTGGCAATTAATAGTAATTATTATTGAACATTTTTAGTGAGCGAATATAATTAAAATAGATTAATGAGGCATAAGGGTAGAATTGGAATAAGAGAGATTAAGTGAGAAACAAACTCAGTTAGTGATTATAAATAGATGAGACCATTAGAAAATTACGGTTACAACAAAATAGAGAGTCAGAACACGTGAAAACAGTTTTGGGAGAAAGTGAGAAGTCAGAGAAGATATGAGCTTCGTGAGAAGAAGGGAAAACTTGTAGAATTCAGAGTTTAACCAATCTAAGGTAAGGGTGGGACTAGCTTCTCTAATAATGGGTTTATAATTATGAAATAGGGTTTAACTTTGTAGTTGTTGATAGTTTTGATATTATAGCAATTAGGTTTGAATTGCAATTGGATGGTTGAAAGAGTAGGTAATTCAATGAATTAATATAAATATTGATGTTCAGTGTAACACCTTATTTCTATTAAAGCAATTAAACATGCGAATAATGCATTTATTCAAGAAATAGATGCTACGTCATCATTCAAAATTCAAACTCAACAGGCATGCATATAAATCTCA
Organism: Medicago truncatula; assembly: GCF_003473485.1. Classification (NCBI taxonomy): domain Eukaryota; kingdom Viridiplantae; phylum Streptophyta; class Magnoliopsida; order Fabales; family Fabaceae; genus Medicago; species Medicago truncatula. Next base: position 21,667,539 of record NC_053049.1, read on the forward strand.
ACAGTCACAGCGGAATATAAACCAGAGTACTCAAAACATACATGTCATGAATCAATTATTACATCAACATAGATGAATCTTAAAATCCCAACATAGGGTAAATCTCTAACATCAAAGAAAATCCAACAGATAAATCTAACAGACGCCTAGATCAGAGCCAGCCTAGACGCAACTAACACCGATACCGGAGAAAACTCCTGACATCCACCAAGCACAAAGGACTCACCAGAGCAACTAATCCTGCACAACGTCTACCCATCCATACAGACAGGTAGGCGGTCAAACCACTGGGGGTAAGTATTACATCATCATAATCCATATAATAATTTATCATGAATAGTTCAATTCAAATATCATGCATTGAATCCGATAATAATATCACATATATATTTATTCATACTATAATCCCCATATCTCACATCAATCAATTACCAGTCACATGTGTCATGAACATTCTTTAATCACATTTATTCACACACAATTAGCATTCATATTTCACCAATAAGACTCATGCATGATGTTCACCTAGCCCGACACATATATGCATGTGGTACCATTTCACTTCAAGGTCGTCACCTATCTCTAGACCGTCAAGGATCTCTGCAAGGCCGAAGCCCACAATCTAGATCACTAATGGATCTCTGCAAGACCGAAGTCCACAAAACTAGATCACCAATGATCTCTACTAGGCCGGAGCCCAATGATGCAACAAAAACATCATATAAAATCTCAACACGGCTATGATGCATGGACATGTAACAAAGACTCGATAATGCGACAACAATCCACAATTTTCACCACAATATAGAAGACAACTTCCAAATATATTGTTCATCTCCACCACATTTGCATTATCAAGAGAACATGTCCATACACAATGAAATCATAAGATTCATTATCACAACATCGACATGATCATCAATAATCAACAATGTCATTCAACATCAACTATCACATATAGTTTCACCATTTCAAGCATTTCTTACATTCTAAGTAAGATAGCATACACATCTCATGATAACATCATATCCAAAATACAATCATTCATTCATACAACTTCACTTAGTCATATAAGAATAGTCTCGATAATTCATAAGACAATCGGTTTAAGAAACATTTCCGACCAAACTATATCACTTTTTACATGATTACGATGTTTGACTAATCTTACAAGTCTTACCTAAGTCTATATGAGCTGTAGGTTCAACTTGAAAGTTCCATTGTTTGCAAAAGTTTGTTTTCGACAAAGGTCTACAATTTCCAAAAACTTCCAAGTTAAGACTCAATGGGAAAATTCAAGTTTAGACAAGCTAATCATGTTCCAGTAGGTTTAGGGGCCTAAACAGTAATTAAACATGTTAAAAGAATCATTTTACAAAGCTCGAATTGGCCCCCTAAGACCCGGAACAAAATTCAAAAGTGGCTGAAACTAGATCTGTTCGCTTAAGCGACCCCTGGTTCGCTTAAGCGAACGAGGGACAGTAGCCACCTGTAAGGTACGCTTACTGGTCGCTGACTGGTCGCTCATCAGTTCGCTTAAGCGACCACATGGTTCGCTTAAGCGAACGAGTTCCAGTAGCTACCAGTAAGGTTCGCTTACCAACTCGCTTAAGCGACCTAAACCCAGAAAATATTATGAATGTTCGCTTACCGGTCGCTTAAGCGAACGTTCACAGTTATGCAGAAAATGTTACAGGTTTCAACCCCTTTTCACCCAAAATCCCCAATTTTGATCCCTCAATGCCCAAATGTGTTTCCAGATGATGTTTATAGGTCAATATGACTAAAAAGACTCAACACACATGAAAACAATTGACATTAGGACCAATTCACCAATTTTTACCAAAATACCAACAACATCTTATTTCTCCACAACAAATCATGAATCATGCATACCCAAGCCATGAATTATCATCAACAACATCACATACCAGTAACAACATCAATTGATCATGAAACTAATCACAATTCAACAACAACAAAGCATAATTTAACCAATTGAGCATATTTTCAACATATACCCTTCTCTCATACTTTAAACATGAAATTCAACTAACAATAATTCAATTATCCATAAACTTATACATTCAAATATGTCATCATAATTAGATCACGAATTTTATCATTTATGAACAATTAATCAATTCAACAAATTAAGCACTTATTCATACAATAATTGAAAAATTGCAATAAATGATTATGATGAATTCTAACCCCCTTACCTTATTTAGATTAATCTCCCTAGCTTAGGCTTCAATTTTTCTCCTAGCTCTCTCCCAATCCTTGATTCTTCAAGGTCTCCCTTCTCTCTAACCCTTTTCTCCTTGCTCCCACTTTCTCTCTCCAACTCTCTAAAAAATATCTTATGAGATGAAAGTGTGAGGAAATTTCCTCTAAGACAAGGTTTTTATAGTAAGTCCCCTAAATGGGCCTAACTCTAAAGCTTCATGGACTTAACCATTCCAACTCAAATCTAAAATGTTTCTACACACACAACGGCAAACCACTAATAACGGTCAAATAACTATAAAATATCACCAACGGCTACTAAACGGTAAAATATAAATTTATACTCTAGTAATTTAGTAAAACGACGGTTCTCACCAAAACTTTATAATTTACCCGTTCTCACAAAATGACAAAAATACCCCTAAGTCCAAAATGACTAAATTACCCTTCTAACACGGAAACCCATGAAAATTACCCTTCCAAAATGACCAAAATTACTCCTTTATGCTGGTTTGAGTCAGGAGAGAGTGTTGTGTTGGGACCAGATTTGGTTCATCAGACTACGGAGAAAGTCAAGATGATAAGAGAAAAGATGAAAGCGTCGTAGAGTCGACAGAAGAGTTATCATGACAAGCGTAGGAAGGCCCTTGAGTTTCAAGAGGGAGATCATGTGTTTCTGAGAGTTACTCCTATGACGGGTGTAGGACGTGCATTGAAGTCTAAGAAGTTGACTCCAAAGTTCATTGGTCCGTATCAGATATCTGAGAGGGTTGGAACAGTGGCATATAGAGTGGGTTTGCCACCACATCTTTCGAATTTGAATGATGTGTTTCATGTGTCGCAACTTCGGAAGTATGTAGCGGATCCTTCGCATGTTATTCCGAGAGATGATGTGCAGGTTAGAGACAACCTTACAGTTGAGACCTTACCGTTGAGGATTGAAGACCGTGAGGTGAAGAAGTTGAGTGGCAAGGATATACCTCTAGTGAAGGTTGTTTGGGGTGGAGTAAACGGTGAGAGTTTGACTTGGGAGCTGGAGAGTAAGATGCGGGAGTCTTATCCATAGTTGTTTGCTTGAGGTAATATTTCGAGGACGAAATTCTCTAAGTTGGGGAGAGTTGTAACGCCATAGTCGTTGTTTTATTTATTTTTGATTTATCTAGAGTCTTTTATATAATTTTAAATAATATTGGTTGATTATGTGGTGTGTATTATTTTATTATAAAGTTTATTTTAATATTAATTAGAATAAGTGGGAATTATTATTATTTTGGAGGTTGCGGAGTTAATTAGGAATTAATAGAATTAAGGGGGAGTAAATGAAATAAAGGGGAGTTATATTTTGGGGAGTTAGGAAAAGAGAAGTCAGAAAGCAGTGTACGTGAAAAACAGAGCTTTTGGGAGAAAAAGGGAGAAGAGCCAAGTAGAGCCAAGTAGAGCCAAGGGAATCCTATTGTTGTGCATTTGTTCATCCAAATTAAGGTAAGGGTGAGGTTTGCTTCAGTAGTATAGTTATTGAATTTTGATTTTGGTTTAACAAGTTTTTGGTAGGAATTGGGGATTTTAGGTTTATGATGAATTATTGAGTTTTGAGTGTAGAGATTGATGTTTTGATGTTAGAAATAGGTTCTGGTTGTATACAGCACTTAGTTTCATATCTGTAACTAATTTGGGGAGTGAATTTGAGGAAATTGGGATTTTGGGGAAAAACCTGCATTCTGCCGGTGCTGACATTCATCGCTCGCCCCGACGAGTAGCTTGTCTCGCCTCGCGAGTGAGCAATCTTCATAGCCCGCCTCGCGAGCAGAACCACTCGCCATGGCGAGCAAGTGCCTGAGAGATCATGATTTTTGAATTGTTGTTATAAGCTGCATTTTGGTTAGTTTTGAGTGCCTAAATGATTTTAGAGAGGACTGGGACAATTTTTAGATTAAAAAGATGAATAGGGAGCTTAAAAATGAAGATTTAGTGAGAAAAATGTCAAAACTCCCGAGAGCACCCTTTTTCTCATTCGCCTTGAGTTCGCCACGGCGAGCAACCCAATCCTTGAGTTCGCCATAGCGAGTAGATGTACTCGCGAGGCGAGTTGCCCAATATTTGAGTTGTTTATTCCGTTTTGAATGTTGTTGAATGATCTTGATGTCTAAGCATGATTATGATTAATTGTGCATTTTTCTGGAATTGTTGGATTGATTATAATGACCTGTTGTTGACTGTGATGTATGTTTATATTTAAATAAATCATACATGTTGTTGAGTTATGGAGTTGTAAGTCATATACATATATATGCATTGTTGAGTTGTATGTAGATATACACAAGTGGAGTCAGTTGCATAAGCATATAAAGCGGCAGGGCTCTTGCCTTGGAACGCCTTGTCGTTCAAAGCGGGAGGACTCATGTCTTAGAACACCTTGTTGTTCAAAGCGATGAGGGCTTATGCCCTGATGAATGCTTTAATCATTCAATATCCGGTGAGGGCTTCTGCCCTGTAAATTGGCACCACATGCATGTGCATTGTCGAGGAGTCTTAGTGGTGTTGTCGAGTAGTTGCATGAGTCGTTGTTATTGGTTGTAATTACCATTATTGTTGATGTTGTTGTTTATGAAGTATATGTTCATATTGAATAATTATTATTATGTTAGGGTGTTAGATTCAATTATATGCTTATTATTATTGAATGTGAAATCTCACCCCTTCTGTTTGAATGTTGCCTCTACGTGGGTAATGTGCAGATAACCAGGAGTAACCGCTGATGTGAGTTGATTCCTCGTGTCGTCTTAGAAGTCGCTCTGATACGTAACGGGATGGGGATTAATCGTATTTTATTTTCCATTTTTACGTATTCTTTTTATGAATTTATTGTTGAACCATTTTTATATGGAATTAATTATGTTGATGACGTTGAGGCCTTTAGCGCCAAGTTTTGTAAGATAAAGAAATATTTCCGATGCGATGTTGTTTTAATTATTTGAAAGAAGTTATTAAATAAATAGTGATTTAAAATCTATTTGTTTTAATTGGATATTTGAAGAACGAAATGTGACATCCTGTTTGCGATGCACTCTGATTATTTTGTATTATTTATATATTGGGAAAACAGGGTGTTACACATAGTATCTTAATCACCATCCTTGATATAAATATCCTACTTATGAATGCATAAACATATTACTTACAATGCATACGCTCAAATAACAAATCACCAACATAAAAACCGACATTTTTCATACATGCAATCACCACCAATTTCATCACCAATTTGCATTTAAGAATTCACCAACAAAAATAAATCACCATCATTAAAATCATTATCATGTAGATCATCAATATCATGCACATCATCTATATCAATCACCTCAAAGAAACGACAAGGTTTCAAAATTACATTTCACATAAAGACAAACATTTAACCACATCATATTAAACACCCAATCAACATTGATTCATTCTTATTCCACAGATCATCATGGACATAAAGCCAATTGCAAATTATTCGGTCATGAAACTGTAACGCCCTAGTCATTATTTTATTTATTTGTGATTTATTTAGAATCTTTTATATGATTTTAAATGATTATTATTGATTATGTGGTGTGTTATATTTTATTATATGGTTTATTTTAATATTATTTAGAATAATGTGAGAATTATTATTATTTTGGAGGTTGGGGATTTAATTAGAAATTAATAGAATTAAGGGGGAGTTAAATGAAATAAAGGGGAGTTATGTAAAGGGGAGTTAAGAAAAGAAATAGTCAGAAAGCAGTTTACGTGAAAACAGTCAAGTTTGGGAGAAAAGGGAGAAGAGCCAAGTAGAGCCAAGGGAACCAGATTGTTGTGCATTTGTTCATCTGAATTAAGGTAAGGGTGAGGTTTACTTCAGTAGTATATATGTCTAATTCTGATTTTGGGTTTAACAGGTTTATGATAGAAATTGGGAATTTTGGGTTTATGTGAATTATTGGATTTTTGAGTGAATTGAGTGTAGAGATTACTGTTTTGATATTAGAAATAGGTTCTGGTTGCATACAACATTTAATTTCATATCTGTAAACTGATTTGGGGAGTGAAATTGAGAAAATTGGGATTTTGGGGAAAAACCTGCATTCTGCCCGTGCTGACATTCATCGCTCGCCCCCGCGAGTAGCTTGTCTCGCCTCGCGAGTGAGCAATCTTCATAGCCCGCCTCGCGAGCAGAACCACTCGCCATGGCGAGTTAGTGAGTGAGAACCTTGATTTTCAGATAGTTGTTATAAGGTGTAAGTTGGATAGTTTTGAGTGCCTAGATGATTTTAGAGAGGACTATGACAATTTTTAGATTAAAAAGATGAATAGGGAGCTTAAAAATGAATATTTAGTGAGAAAAATGTCAAAACTCCCGAGAGCACCCTTTTTCTTGTTCACCTCCTACTCGCCAAGCCGAGTAACCCATTCCTTGAGTTCGCCATAGCGAGTAGTTGTACTCGCGAGGCGAGTTGCCAAGTTCTGAATGCTGATTGTTATTTAATTGAATGATATTGAATGATCTTGATGTCCGAGCATAATTATGATTAATTATGTATTTTTCTGGGATTGTTGGATTACTTATGATGATTTGTTGATGACTGTGATGTATGTTGCCTTTAATTAAATCATACATGTTGTTGAATTGTGGAGTTGTAAGTCATATATATATATATATATATATATATATATATATATATATGCATTGTTAAGTTGTATGTAAATATACACAAGTGGAGTCCATTGCATAAGCATATAAAGCGGGAGGGCTCTTGCCCTGGAACGCCTTGTCGTTCAAAGCGGGAGGACTCATGTCCTGGAACACTTTAATTGTTCAAATTGGTGAGGACTTATGCCCTGATGAATGCTTTAACCATTCAAATTCGGTGAGGGCTTCTGCCCTATAAATTGGTACCACATGCATGTGCATTGTCGCATTGTCGGGGAGTCTTAGCGGTGTTGTCGAGTAGTTGCATGAGTCATTGTTGTTGGTTGTAAATACCATTGTTGTTGATGTGTTGATTATGAAATATATATTTATATTGAATAATTATTATTATGTTAGGGTGTTAGATTCAATTGATGAATTTTATATCTATATTTATTGTAGTGAATCTCACCCCTTCTGCTTGAAAATGTTGCCCTTCCTATGGGTAACTTGCAGGTGATCCTGAGTAGTAGGTGGTGGCTCAATGTCTAGGGTTCTGATACGTACGGGATGGGATTTACTTGTTTATTTTCATTCCTATGTATCAATTTTTGGAACATGCTGATGTAGCCCTTTATTTGGTTGTTGAATTGTTTGATGAGGCTTTTATGCCAAGATTATTTTATGGAGAATTAAACAGTTGATGTTTGTTGTTGTTTTTAATGAAAATATTCCGCTGCAAGATTTTGGTGAAACTATTAAAGTTTGTTGTTTATTAAATAGTTTTATATCCTATTTAAGAAATTTTGAAAAGTAGTGTGACATGGCCGTTTGGGATATACTCTGATGTATTATTTAATATTTAATTGCTTTGGGATAACGGGGTGTTACAGAAACCACATTTTAACAAAGTTCGTCTATTTTCACCACTTTCTATATTTTCTAAGTAATTCAACAAAACAAGGTAAACATGATCAAACACCTCAACAAGGCACATACACTACTCACATATGATCACAGTACCATATCTTATTGTACGTGATCAGAAAGTGGTTGTCGGCGCTGGGTTGAATGTGGTGGTTCATGGTGATAGTTTGTACTTCCGATGAGCGTTGGACCGAATGAGGGGTGTGTACCTGCAGGCAATTCGACGCTCAAATTAGTAGATTTCAGAATGGGGGTTTGAGAGTGTGAGAGATTCTACCTTGGAGGTTGCAAGGAGCCTCCTATTTGTATAGGTGGGTGAATGCAGAGCCGTTGTAAGGCACACGTGTGATCGGCGTTTACGAAATCAGCAGAAGTGTAACCGCCTGTGAGATATTCGCGGGAATGTGGATAAAGAGACGTTATTGTTCGTTTGAACAGGTGATAAGTGCTCAAAAGTGATATATTTCATGTGTTAGTTTAGGCATTTTAGTGACTTGTTTTGCAAGATTATCTATGGAAAAGCTCCAATTTTATGCAAATATGCCATTTATGCTTTATGGGCCCTTACTCTACCCTTTTTGTGCAGGAAAATACAAGCAAGGACCAAGAAATCAACGAAATTTGCAAGAGAATCTCGCTTAAGCGAGAAAACTACAGAGAGCCACTGCCAATCTCGCTTCTAGATCGCTTAAGCGAGATTCTGAAAATTCAGGATAAGGTGCTACGTGGCAGTCATCCACTGGCCAGCGTGGGACATATTCAATCTTGCTTAAGCGAGATAAATCTCGCTCAAGCGAGATTGACAGATTGAGCCATATAAATAGCTTTTCTCTCATTTTTCATAATTATTCTTCATTCTTTTTGATATTTTTCCAATTTTTAGAGAGAGAGGGCATTTCTAGAGAGAGAAACATGAAGCAAGAGTGTTAGAAGTGGATTCTTTCCAAGATTTGTTGAGACATCATGAATCTTGTCATGAATCTTCATCTTTTCTTCCATTTTTGCAAGGCTACTATGAAAGTAAGTAGCTAAATCTATCCTTTGGGGTTAGAGATACTTGATCAAGTTAATATGTACTCTTTTTGATACTTAAATATATGATTCTAGCAATATTTTACTTGAAGTTGATTTTAGGGTTAATGGTGCTTTACCCCCCCCTGTAATATAGGTCATTTTTGGTTTTCCCCCTGTAAAATATTTTTTTTGATTTACCCCCCTGTAAAAAAAAAAAAATTTGGAATACACCCTAATAGGTCATAAAAAAACGAAAAAATTATGCAAAAAAAAAAATAAAGTCGTTTTTTTATGACCTATTAGGGGGGTATTTCAAAAAAAAAAAAAATTTACAGGGGGAAAACCAAAAATGACCTATATTACAGGGGGTAAAGCACCATTAACCCTTAATTTTATTCTTGTGTTTAATGCTTTATTGAGATTCAAAATGATATTGACAAATGCTTTTGGATCCAAGAAATAGAATAACAATCTATTTTAAATTTTCATTCTAGACATAGATGTTAATATTTGATAATCACTTTTAATCTAGAATTTAATGCTTTTGGGTCGTTTAATAGGTTGGGAAATTTTTGATTAAACGATCCAATCGACTTTGTGATTGTTTAAATGTTTGGGAAATCGACATTTAAACGATCCCTTAGAAATAATGATATCATTTGGACACGAATGATATTGTCGAGTGATTATGATAATATCGAGTAAAGCTAGAATCCATTTAGGTAATCATAAGAGTGCATTATTTAATGCTTGGTCAACGACTCTAACCCCAGGCGTGAATTGCTCGACCTCGTCTCAATTTTATCGCTATATTCCAATTTAGATTAGTTTTTGATCAATCAATCATTTGAACTATAAGTTTATAACGATAACGATTGTTGAACGGCTTGAATGTCGCGCTAGTCCTTGTGGAGACGATACACAAAAATACTTACTTTTGATATTACATCAAAATGGCGCCGCTGCCGAGGATTGGCGGTTAGAAATTTTAAGCATCGCGACAATTTGTATTGTTTTGAGCTTCTGTTTATAATTTGTACATATTTTTCTTTGTTGTATAGTTGTTTGCACTAACCCCTCTTTGATATACAAAGAAAAGTTTCTTGTTAGTGCATTCGTTTCAGATTCTCCATATAAACCAAATCATGGCAGAGAAACAGGAACGATTACTTAGCAAGGAAGAATTATGCGAACAAAAGGGGATGAAGGTGAGCAAGGCAGAAATTGACCGTGTAATAGATGAAATATGTACCTTGTTCAGCAAACTAGAGCTAGGGAGGGTATGGACTCCACATCAGCTGTACTTCAAGTTCATGGAATTCCTCCCAAAGCGAAGGAATACAAAGGATGATGTGTTGTCCGTGTCATTTTGGTCACCCTAACAAAACAGTCGTCGAGCTAACGACGTTAAACAAGCGCTTGTTGGGAGGCAACCCAATTTTATAAGTTTTTATGTTTTATTTATGCATTTATTTAATGTGTTTTAAGTACCGTTGTTTAAAGACTTGATCAAAGCTTTTGAATATTTTGGAAGTTAAATTTTTTGTTTCACTCTTGCTTGTGTTTGAAAATGAAAAGTGCTCATGAACCTCAACTTGTGAAGTGCTCGAAAGAGCCAAAGAATGAGCAAAAATCTCAGGTGTGTGATTATGATATAAGTTGTGAGAAAGCGCAAAACCAAGGTATTGGTTCCTTGTTTTTCTAGGTATTACTAGAATTTGAACCAAGTACTTTGCACAAAACTTATTTCATATAGTTCTCTTCAAAGACATGCTTATTCATGAACCATTTAGTACTTAGCCTAAAAGTGAGGAAGCTCCAAACTGTTGTGCTATATGCAGGAGACTCACAATCATTGTTTAACTCGATTGTGTTATGTTAAACTAACACATGAAATATATAACTTTTGAGCACTTATCAACATGCCTCAATTGCTCCGAGCACCACCCTCGCGGAGAAAGGGTGTGTTGCGAGTAATTTGCCAAATGCAGCATTTGAGCTTGATTTGTTACTGGGCCTAAGTGATCAAGTCCATGTCTTTGACCGGTCGAGAACAATATCTATATACGAATCATGGTCCAATTCCGATTAATCCCAAAATTCACCTAAGTTCGTCTCATTTTATCATTTTTCAAAAGAATGCCATTTTCCAAGAAAAACCGGGTTAAAGCTCAAGGAAACCATCCAAAACCATTTCATAAATCATAGTTCCAGTAAACAACCCTAATCCTACCCTTTTCCCTTGAGAAAAACGTGTTTCGGAAAATTATGCGTTCTTGAAATTTTTTCAAAAAGTTTGATCCGATTCACAAAACCAAGTTCAATCCAATTCATTTGATGTTTTCAAAGGTTTAGAAAGCTTAGCAACAACAAAATACATAAAAAGAATCAGTTTGGATAGTTCTGATCGGCCCCGAAGAACCCGGAACCCCCAAAAACAGGGGGTTCTGCACTGTGTAACTCGTCACGACAAGCTAGAGCTCGCCATCGAGCTGCACCCGAACAACAACCTTGTTCTTGGGTTTTCTTCCCTCTTGGGAACCCATTCCTTTTCACCCCAAAATCCCATTTTTGATCCCCTTTGACCCAAATTCGTCCCGCAAACTTGTTTATTAGTTAATATACATCAATAGGCAATCAAAACAACAACAAACATGGAATCATAACATCAATTCTCATCAAAATCAACATTATGTTCATTCTTCACCAAAACCCACAATTTTTCTCATTTTTCATTCAACTTCACAACAACCACACCAATTCAAACCCCATCAACATACAATCAGGTATTAACATTTATGAAGTGAATTTAAACATGTTTCAACAATAATCACTCATCAATTGATGATTTACACTTAAATAAGTAAAAATCATCAAAAACAACTTATCAACAACATCAACTATGAAGTTTAAGCACATAATATGTCAAATTGATGAAGTTTAACATATCCATAATTATACATGAATTAAGAGCACGAAATTCATCATCAAAAATCACAAATGTCACAATTAATGTTAAAGCACTTAAACCCATAATTGAAAATAGGAGATTATAGCTTACTACAGTTTCTAAGTAATTCAACAAAAACTAACGTGTTGAAAAACCTCAACCAAGCATATACACTACTCACATATGTGATGACATGTCATCTTACGTTATTCTTAGCATGTTTTTCAGTCAATTTCAGTAGGTTTTGTAACACCCTATTTCTATTAAAGCATTAAAACATGCGAATAATACATTTATTTAAGAAATAGATGCTACATCATCATACAAAATTCAAATCCAACATGCATGCAGATAAATCTCAACAGTCGCGGCGGATATAAACCAGAGTACTTCAAGCATACATATCATGAATCAATAATACATCAACATAGACGAATCTCCAAATTCAAACAACGGGTAAATCTCCAACATAAATGAAAATCCAAACAGATAAATCTAGGAAATCTAACAGACGCCTAGATCAGAGCCACCCTAAACTCGACTAACACCGACACCGAAGATAGCTCGCGATATCCAACAAGCAAAAACAACTCACAAGAACAACTAATCCTGCACAGCGTCTACCCATTCATACAGACAGGTAGGCGGTCAAAACCACTAGGGGTAAGTATTACATCATCATAATCCACATAACAGTTAACATGAATAATTCAATTCAAATTTCATATACTTAATCAATGGTAATAATAATACATGATAACAATTTCAATTATCACAACTAATCACCCAAAATCACAAGTATGTCAATCATTTCACAATTAGGTCTCATGCAACAAATGATATGTCCCTAATCATGACACATAAATGCATGTGGTACCGGATCACCTCAAGGTCGTCACCTTCGATGCAACAAAAACATTGTATGTAAGATTTCACACCCGTTTTACATAATCTCCGAAGTAAAAGAGTTCAACCCTTTTACAACTACAAAACTCAACATGACTATGATGCATGGACACGTAACAAGACTCGATAATGCAACATCAATCCACAGTATTCACCACAATATAGAGGACAACTTCCAAATATATTGATCATCTCCACAACATTTGCATTATCAAGAAAATATGCCCATACACAAACAAATCATAAGATTCATTATCGCAACATCAACATGATCATCAATAATCAACAATGTCATTCAACATCAACTACCTTATATAGTTTCACCATTTCAAGCATTTCTTACATTCTAAGTAAGAGAACATACACATCTCATGATAAACATCATATCCAACATACAATCATTCATTCATACAACTTCACTTAGCCATGTAAGAATAGTCACGATGAACATAAGACAATTGACTTAAAGAACCATTTCCGACAATACCGTATCAAGTGGCAAACGGCCAACCTTGATAACTCTCAAGACAACTACATAGACCAATTGAAAACTCTCAAAAATTCTTAATCAATCATGTAGTCATGAGCTCAAGCCACTTACGGACTATTGGACACTAGTATAAAGGATAGCTTAAGTTCGTATGAAAAACCCAATTTCACAATATTTCACATTCCCACCTGAAATATCACTTTTGACATGATTAAGATGTTTGACCAATCTCACAAGCCTCACCTAAGTCTATATGAGCTGTAGGTTTAACTTGCAAGCTTCATTAATCAGCAAAAGTTTGTTTCGACAAAAGTCTAAAATTCTCAAAAACTTCCAAGTTAAGACTCAAACAGAACATTTCAAGTTTAGGCAAGCTAATCATGTTCCAGTAGATTTAGGGATTTAAAGAGTAGTTAAACATGTTGAAAGAATCATTTTACAAAGCTCGGATTTCCTGTAACGCCTGTTTTGATTTATTTAATTATTTAATTGAATTTAGAAATTATTAAGAAGAGTTTAGAATATATTATATGATTATATGATTTATTAGGTGACTTATTATATTATTTAATAGAATAAGATTTGAAAATAAAATAATATTGAGTTTAGGGGTTGTTATGAGATTTTAGAAAGTTTGGGGGGAGAAAGAGAAATAAGATAAGATAGATGGTGGAGTTATAAGTAGGAAAGACCTAGTTTAGAAAAACAGAACATACGACCAATTTTGGAGAAAAGGGAGAAAAACCAAGAGAAGGGAGAAACACCTAGAGAGCTGCCATTTCATTCTATAAGGTAAGGGTGAGACTAGCATTCAATTCTATTAATCTATATAATTCTGATGATTTTATTTAACAAGTGTAGGATTGGTTTTAGAGAATTTGAAAAAGGGTTTAACATTGTAGTTGTTAATAGGTTTTGATGTTAAAGAGATTAGGGTTATATTGAATTTAATTGTTGAAAGAGTAGGTAAACCATTGAATTAACGTAAGTGAAGAGTTTCATTCATCATAAGGGTTGTGTACGCGTGTGGGTAGTGATGGGTTGTTAATTTTTCGTTGTTTTAATTCTCACGATGAATTTTTGTTATATTGTATTCTCATGTGTGTTTGTTGTGATTATATGTTTATATTCATATTATATTTCGGTGGCTTCATTATATATTCATCGATTCCCAATTAGAAGTTAAGTGTAACATGTATAATCACTTTCTGTTCATATATGATAGTGTCATCGATGGCTTTATACTTATTACTAGTGATATATACAAATCCTTATTGATGCCTATATATGTTTTCATTCTTCTTATGCGTATTTATAAATCGCTGTAATGAATAAGCATAGTACTACAATGATTTTTAATTCAAAACTACTTGTTAATCTCCTAAATTGTGAAACAATATCCGATGCATGACTTGCTGTTCAATTTGTTATTTAAAATTCTATTGAGAATAGTTCAGTATAATTGTATTTCATTTGTTGCTCTTTTGTATCTACCGTGATATTAGCCACTAGTTTTAGATTAGAGGATTCAAGAGGGGAACATGATTTTTCTAAATAAAATCATTGATAGTGCTACTTTTGAAGAAATAAAATAGTAACGTTGATAATTTATTTTCTTTTGAACATGTTTGTTGAGCCAGCCATCTTAATTGAATAAGACGAGAATAACTAATTTAATTAGCTATTTTAATTGGCTTAAATAATTATGTTGTTATATTGTGATATAATTGTATATGCATTAATTGAATTATATGTGAATAATTGAGACGATGATTGACTTGCATTTGATATTATTATGTCATGCTGTTTTTGTATACTGATGTGTCGCTGTTGTTATTTAACCAAGTTGCATGAGTCAGTCTAAGTTGATTAAGATGAAGTTCCAAATTATTGGATTATACAAGAGTTTGTCAATTTAAGATGTTACAGAGGTCGAGTCCATGCATTAGCATTTTAAAGTTGAGGGCTTGATGCCCTGGGAGCCTATTTACGCTCAAATAAAGTTGAGGGCTTGATGCCCTAGGAGCCTATTTACGCTCAAATACGTTGGGGGCTTGATGCCCTGGATTGGTACCACATGCATATAAGAGGTTTAAGTTGCATAGTCAAGTTGTCGAGTTGTCAAGATTGTCAAGTTGTCGAGTTGATAAGTTGTAGAAGTTGCGTTGTCGTTGAGTTGTCATTTGTCAATGAGTTGTTAATAAAGAACTAAGTGAAGTATTAATATTTATTAATCATTGTTGTTTATGTTTGTTATATCAATATAAGATGATGAATATGTTGTTATGTTATTATGAAATGATGATTAGAAGTTGGTTGAACTATTAAGAATTATTACATGAAGAATTATTATTACTAATAGATTAAGTTATTTATGTTGTTAAATATAATTATTGAATTATATGTTTGATATTATTGTTTTGTGAAATCTCACCCCTTCTGCTTGGAAATGTTGCTCTTCGTATGAGTAACTTGCAGGTAACCAAGAATAGATGATGTCGTGTGAGCTTTCTCTCTCGTGTGTCTTAGGTGCTCTGATACGTAACGGGATGGGATCTTTTGTTATTGCTTTTCTATTCCTTATGTATTGTTTTTGAAGATTTATGACTATGTTTTTAGATTGGATTTTTATGATACATTTATGAAGAGGCCTTCGTGCCAAAGACTGTTTAGTTATTGAATAAATTCCGCTGCGAAGTATTAAAGATTTTGTTATTGAATTTTATAGGATAAATAGTTATTTATTCAGTTTATGAATTTAAGAAAAGAATGTGACATTCCGTTTATGTGAATACTCTGATTATTTTTATGAAATTTTTATGTTGGGAAAACGGGGTGTTACAATTGGTATCAGAGCAGGTCGGTCCGTCTGGCCAAGCAGTTGAGTCGAGTTGTGTCGAGTAACAGTTGTATTACTGTTTTTATGTATTCTTGACTGTTGTTGTTGTGTAGAGAACTAAGATGGCTGGAAGGAATGATGCTGCTATTGCTGATGCGTTGGATGCTGTAGCTCGAGCTGTAAGACAACAACAAAATGCTAATGTTGGTGCGAATGCTGAGGTTAGAATGTTAGAGACTTTTCTGAGGAACCATCCCCCTGTTTTCAAAGGAAGGTATGATCCAGACGGAGCACAAACGTGGCTCAAGGAGATTGAAAGAGTTTTCCGTGTTATGCAATGCACTGAAGTTCAGAAGGTGCGATTTGGTACACATCAGTTGGCTGAGGAAGCTGATGATTGGTGGATTAGTCTTCTACCTACTCTAGAGCAGGATGGCGCGGTTGTTACTTGGGCTGTGTTTAAGAGAGAGTTCCTAAACAGATACTTTCCGGAAGATGTTCGCGGGAAGAAAGAGATTGAATTCCTGGAGTTGAAGCAGGGTGACATGTCAGTGTCCGACTATGCTGCAAAGTTTATGGAGCTGGCTAAGTTTTATCCGCACTACACTGCTGAGAACGCCGAGTTTTCCAAGTGCATCAAATTTGAAAGTGGCTTGCGTGCTGAGATCAAGCGGGCAATTGGATATCAGAAGATCCGTAACTTTACTGAACTAGTGAGCAGTTGCAGAATCTATGAAGAGGATACCAAAGCACATTACAAAGCTGTACGTGAAAAGAGGAGTAAGAATCAACAGAGTCGTCCTAAGTCTTACAGTGATTCCGCTGATAAGGATGAGCAGAAAGTGAGTGATGAGAAGAGACCTAAGAGGAAAGAGGCTCCTACTGAGGTTGTCTGTTACCGATGCGGAGAGAAGGGTCACAAGAGTAATGCTTGTACTGGTGATGTGAAGCGGTGTACCCGTTGTGGCAGAAAAGGACATACGATTGCAGAGTGTAAGCATGAAGATGTTGTGTGTTTCAATTGCAATGAAGAGGGTCATATTGGGTCGCAATGCGAGAAACCTAAGAAGACTCAGGCTAGTGGAAGGGTATTTGCTTTAACTGGTACTCAAACAGCGAATGAGGATCGTCCGATCTGAGGTAAATTTTCGAGGACGAAAATTCTATAAGTTGGGGAGAGTTGTAACGCCTGTTTTGATTTATTTAATTATTTAATTGAGTTTAGAAATTATTAAGAAGAGTTTAGAATATATTATATGATTATATGATTTATTAGGTGACTTACTATATTATTTAATAGAATAAGATTTGAAAATAAAATAATATTGAGTTTAGGGATTGTTATGAGATTTTAGAAAGTTTGGGGGGAGAAAGAGAAATAAGATAAGATAGATGGTGGAGTTATAAGTAGGAAAGACCTAGTTTAGAAAAACAGAACGTACGACCAATTTTGGAGAAAAGGGAGAAAAACCAAGAGAAGGGAGAAACACCTAGAGAGCTGCGATTTCATTCTATAAGGTAAGGGTGAGACTAGCATTCAATTCTATTAATCTATATAATTCTGATGATTTTATTTAACAAGTGTAGGATTGGTTTTAGAGAATTTAAAAAAGGGTTTAACATTGTAGTTGTTAATAGGTTTTGATGTTAAAGAGATTAGGGTTATATTGAATTTAATTGTTGAAAGAGTAGGTAAACCATTGAATTAACGTAAGTGAAGAGTTTCATTCATCATAAGGGTTGTGTACGCGTGTGGGTAGTGATGGGTTGTTAATTTTTTGTTGTTTTAATTCTCACGATGAATTTTTGTTATATTGTATTCTCCTGTGTGTTTGTTGTGATTATATGTTTATATTCATATTATATTTCGGTGGCTTCATTATATATTCATCGATTCCCAATTAGAAGTTAAGTGTAACATGTATAATCACTTTCTGTTCATATATGATAGTGTCATCGATGGCTTTATACTTATTACTAGTGATATATACAAATCCTTATTGATGCCTATATATGTTTTCATTCTTCTTATGCGTATTTATAAATCGCTGTAATGAATAAGCACAGTACTACAATGATTTTTAATTCAAAACTACTTGTTAATCTCCTAAATTGTGAAACAATATCCGATGCATGACTTGCTGTTCAATTTGTTATTTAAAATTCTATTGAGAATAGTTCAGTATAATTGTATTTCATTTGTTGCTCTTTTGTATCTACCGTGATATTAGCCACTAGTTTTAGATTAGAGGATTCAAGAGGGGAACATGATTTTTCTAAATAAAATCATTGATAGTGCTACTTTTGAAGAAATAAAATAGTAACGTTGATAATTTATTTTCTTTTGAACATGTTTGTTGAGCCAGCCATCTTAATTGAATAAGACGAGAATAACTAATTTAATTAGCTATTTTAATTGGCTTAAATAATTATGTTGTTATATTGTGATATAATTGTATATGCATTAATTGAATTATATGTGAATAATTGAGACGATGATTGACTTGCATTTGATATTGGCTTAAATAATTATGTTGTTATATTGTGATATAATTGTATATGCATTAATTGAATTATATGTGAATAATTGAGACGATGATTGACTTGCATTTGATATTATTATATCATGCTGTTTTTGTATACTAATGTGTCGCTGTTGTTATTTAACCAAGTTGCATGAGTCAGTCTAAGTTGATTAAGATGAAGTTCCAAATTATTGGATTATACAAGAGTTTGTCAATTTAAGATGTTAAAGAGGTCGAGTCCATGCATTAGCATTTTAAAGTTGAGGGCTTGATGCCCTGGGAGCCTATTTACGCTCAAATAAAGTTGAGGGCTTGATGCCCTAGGAGCCTATTTACGCTCAAATACGTTGGGGGCTTGATGCCCTGGATTGGTACCACATGCATATAAGAGGTTTAAGTTGCATAGTCAAGTTGTCGAGTTGTCAAGATTGTCAAGTTGTCGAGTTGATAAGTTGTAGAAGTTGCGTTGTCGTTGTCGTTGAGTTGTCATTTGTCAATGAGTTGTTAATAAAGAACTAACTGAAGTATTAATATTTATTAATCATTGTTGTTTATGTTTGTTGTTATATCAATATAAGATGATGAATATGTTGTTATGTTATTATGAAATGATGATTAGAAGTTGGTTGAACTATTAAGAATTATTACATGAAGAATTATTATTACTAATAGATTAAGTTATTTATGTTGTTAAATATAATTATTGAATTATATGCTTGATATTATTGTTTTGTGAAATCTCACCCCTTCTGCTTGGAAATGTTGCTCTTCGTATGAGTAACTTGCAGGTAACCAAGAATAGATGATGTCGTGTGAGCTTTCTCTCTCGTGTGTCTTAGGTGCTCTGATACGTAACGGGATGGGATCTTTTGTTATTGCTTTTTTATTCCTTACGTATTGTTTTTGAAGATTTATGACTATGTTTTTAGATTGGATTTTTATGAGACATTTATGAAGAGGCCTTCGTGCCAAAGACTGTTTAGTTATTGAATTAATTCCGCTGCGAAGTATTAAAGATTTTGTTATTTAATTTTTTAGGATAAATAGTTATTTATTCAGTTTATGATTTTAAGAAAAGAATGTGACATTCCGTTTTTGTGAATACTCTGATTATTTTTATGAAATTTTTATGTTGGGAAAACAGGGTGTTACATTTCCCCCCTAAGACTTGGAACAAAAGATTAAAGTGGCTGAAACTGGACATGTACGCTTAAGCGACCGCCTGATTCGCTTAAGCGAACGAGTGACAGTAGCCACATGAAAGGTAAGCTTACTGGTCGCTGACTGGTTGCTCATCAGTTCGCTTAAGCGACCACATGGTTCGCTTAAGCGAACGAGTTCCAGTAGCTACCAGTAAGGCTCGCTTACCTGTTCGCTTGTGTAACACCCCGTTTTTCAACATAAAAATTTCATAAATTAATCAGAGTAAAACACCTTAAACGGAATGTTACACATCTTTTCTTAAAAATCACAAATGGAATAATCAAATAATTATCCTTCAAATTTCAACAACGTAATAATTAAAACTTTGCAGCGGAATTAATTCAACGACAATAAAAGCTTCAACAACATGTTCCAAAATTGATACATAAAGGAATGATAAACGTAGCAACAATTTCTCATCCCGTTACGTATCAGAGCCCTAAGACACTTGAGCCACCACTCCTACTAATCTTTATTACCTACAAGTTACCCATACGAAGGACAACATTTTCAAGCAGAAGGGGTGAGATTTCACAAACAATAATAATAAGCATTTAATTCATCAAATGCATCTAACAACTTAAACTCCATCAATTAGTAATAATAATTCTTTTAACGACTCCTAAACCATATCATGTACTCGTCATATCGACAGTCATAACTCGATATCATAAACAACATCATAACAGCATCATTTAACATCATAATCAACATCTTAATCATAATCATATAACATCATACTCATAATTCGTATACAACATAACAACTTCATAATCAATGACATAAACAACGTAACAACATCATCTTCATAGTTCATATACAACATAATAACATCATTAATTCATATTAACATTCTCCACCAAGCATCTCATTAACAACTCATGAATAGAAGACAACTTAGCAACTATACATAACATCATCAAGTACATTTAACAACTCATAGATAACATCATGTAATCATCATCACAACATTCATAATCATCATCATGTAACATCATAACAACCTCATATTCAGCACCATAAACAGTCATCATAACATTATAATCAATATCATAAACAACATCATAACAACATAATTCATCATCTTATAATAATGTAAACAACAACAAATCATCATATCATAATAACATAGACAACACAACATAATCATTACATCATAATAATATAAACAGCAACATATATTCAACAATAATGTTCTTACTTCTTTAACTTTGGTAACACTTACTAATTCAACCAACAACGACGACAACAACAAGATTCAACAACAACGACAACAACTCACTAAACAACAACGACAACAAGTCACTCAACAACGACGACAACAACTTAATCAACAACAACAACTTAATCAACAACAACAACAACGCAATCAACAACAACAACAACAACTTAATCAACAACAACAACGACAACAACTCTCTCAAGAACAACGACAACTACAATATGCATGTGGCACAATTTTCAACGTGTTGAATGACTAAGCATTCCGGGGCATAAGCCCCCAACAATTTGAATGATAAACATTTCAGGGCATAAGCCCTCAACAGTTGAATGACATAGCATTCCAGGGCATGAGCTGTAACAGCCCGATTTTTAGCTAGATTTATTTTAATTATTTTTATTATGTGTTTGTGTGTGATTATTTGTGCTTGTGTGTAATTAATTGTCATCGGGTGCATTTTCATGGGTTTTCGTATTAGAAGGGTATTTTGGTAATTTTGTGAGGATGGGTAAAATTATAATTTTTAGTGGGAATTGCTTTTAGTAATTAGTGAGAATGGTTATTTCATTAAGTTACTAGAGAAAGTCAAGATTTTACCGTTAGTGACATTTTACCGTTATTAATTAAAATATCGTTTGGAGTGTAGTAATATTTTTGGTTTGAATAGAAACGGGTTAAGCCCACTAGAAACTAAGTTAAGCCCATTAGTAGAGATAACACTAGGGTAGTGTTAGAAGAACCAATTCATTTCATTTCACAAACATTTCTAGAGAGAGAAAGTGGGAAGAGAAGATAAGGGTTTGGAGAGAAGAACTTGAAGAATCCAATTGGGAAAGCTTAGGAGCTAAATTGAAGCCTAGGTTTGGTCTAATCTTCATCTAAGGTAAGGGGGTTAGTCTTTATCATAATCATGTTCATTCTTTGCAATTTTTCATGATTTGTATGAAATGGGTTGAAATGAATGAATGGATAATTGTTGCTAAATTCGTGCTCCAACTTTGATGATATGTTTGTATGCATGAATTGATAATAATTGTATGATTGTTGGTTAAATTACATGTTTAAATATGTGAAAATGAGAAGTTATGAAAATTGTGCAAAATGGATGAATTTGACATGTTGTTGTTGAATTATGATGGAGTGTATGATTATATGTTATGATTGTGGATGATTGATGATGTTGATCTCATTTCATGACTTGGGTATGATTTATGTTGAGATGTTGTTGAGAATTGTGTTGAATTTGAAGAGATGAATTGTGGTTGTTTGAGAACTTATTGTTTTGAGAAAAATTATTTTAAACAATTTCATAACTTGTACAAATGCCCCGAAACGAGCGAGTTCGATGTGTTAGAGCCTCGGGTTATGCCTCGGATCACTTGATGTTGTTGAGAATTGTGTTGAATTTGAAGAGATGAATTGTGGTTGTTTGAGAACTTATTGTTTTGAGAAAAATTATTTTAAACAATTTCATAACTTGTACAAATGCCCCGAAACGAGCGAGTTCGATGTGTTAGAGCCTCGGGTTATGCCTCGGATCACTTTTGATGATTGAGGATTTTAAACATTCGATTTTTGATCAGAATTGGCGAAAACCCGCGGCCGAAACACGCGAAAACGCGCGTTTACGGAGCGCTGCGCTTGAGCAAGGGCGCTAGGCGCCCACAAGTCAGGAAGCCAGCGCTGGGCGCCCCACTGCTAGCGCCAGGCGCCCCAGACAGGGTAACATGCTTGTTGCTCCGAGTCCGGGTGCTTGGGGGTGGTCGTATGAGGGTCCTAGGCGATCGTTTTGAAGTGTTCTTTTGCTGTTTTCACCTACTTTTCTACTGGAACACATTTGGCTTGTCGGAACTTTAATTTTCTAAATGGTTTGAAACTTGAGTTTGTGTCGTTTCGGTTTTTCGGAAATTGTTGGAACTTGGTCTTTGTGAACAAAAGGAGTTGCAAGCTTAGTCTACAGTTCCTATGGGCTTAGGCAATGCTTGTAAGGTTGGTACAATGTCTTAATCATGTCAAACTTGATTTTCGGGTGGGAATGTGGAATGTATAAACTTGGGATTTTCTCATACGAACTTAGGCTAACCTTTGAACTAATGATCGATAGTTCGTAAGTGGCCTATGCTCATACTTATATGATTGATTAAGATTGAATTGTAGGATTTCAAACTTGAATAAGTTGCCTAGCTTTGAAAATTATCAATGTTGGCCGTTTACCACATGATTTGGATTTTTTGTCGGAAATGTTTCTTTAGCAAATTGTTTTGTGAGTTATTGAGATTATTCTTGTATGACTAAGTGAAGTTGTATGAAGGAGTGATTATATTTTGGATATGATGTTTATCATGAGATGTTATTTTTCCCTATTACTTGGAATATGAGAATGCTTGAAATGGTGAAACTATATGATATAGTTGATGTTGCATGACATTGTTGATTATTGATAATTATGTTGAAGTGTGATGGTGAATACTATGATTTAATTGTGTATGGGCATGTTTTCTTGATAATGCAATGTTGTGGAGATAATCAATATAATTGGGTGTTGTCCTATATATTGAGTTTGAAATTGTGATTGTTGTCGCATTATCGAGTCTTTACACATGTCCATGCATCATAGTCGTTGTTGTTGTAAAAGGGATGACTCTTTTACTTCGAGATTATTGTAAGGCAGAGGTGAGCCTTACATGCGATGTTGACTTGTCCATCGGAGGTGACGACCTTGTTGAGATTTGGTACCGCATGCATTTATGTGTCCATAAGTGCATATCATAGCATGAGTCATATGTGAATTATGTGATTGGTGATGAATTGAGATGAATGAATGTTGCTAATGATTGTCTATGACTGATGTTGTGAATGAATATTTATGATCGGATAATTATTCATGTGATTGATATATGTGGATATGAACTACCAAGTTGTGATATAAGTATTTATGCATGACTATTATTATTCAAGTACATGATATTATTGAATTTGATTATTATCTGGATTATGATAATGTAATGCTTACCCCCAGTGGTTTTAACCGCCTACTTGCCTGTATGGGTGAGTAGACGTTGTGCAGGAGTAGTCTCGGTGAGTCTTTGCTTGGGATATCGGGAGCTTCCTCTGATATCGGTGTCGTGTCGGCTCTGATCTAGGCTTGTTGTAACACCCCGTTTTCCCAATATACAAATTTCATAAACAATTATCAGAGTAAAAACCATAAACGGGATATCACATAGAAACGTAATCCATAAACAGTTAAATAATAATTTAACCTTCACAATATCTTTAACATAGCAGCGGAATATTTAATTCAAAAGTCATAAATCAGTTTGGCACGTAGGCCCCATCAAAAATAGTTCATAATCCATAACATAATGAAAATAACATATTATCCACGTAAGAGAATGAAGCATGTTATAGCATATAACCCCATCCCGTTACGTATCAGAGCGACCTAGACGACACAGTGAAGGCAAGGCCACTCACGACGGCAACTGCACACTAAGCACGATCACCTGCAAGTTACCCATACGAAGGGCAACATTTTCAAGCAGAAGGGGTGAGATTTCATAATACAATAACATTAATCAATGTAATTGAGAATCATAAATTAACAACATAATCATTCCATTATTAACTTTGCATAATTGCTAAACAGTTATCACGTAATCGTTTGTTCAATAATTAGGAATATCATAACATATCAAATAACACTTATCACGTAATCACATATTCAATCATTATCAACAAGGCATCTTAATCATGACAATGTGACAATGCTCTTAGACTCCTTATATGCATGTGGTACCAATCGTCATCATAAGTATTAATATACTTTAATCGTGCGGAGGACAAAGCTCCTATAAAACGTGCGGAGGACAAAGCTCAATGTTATGCTATGCATGGACACATATGAACAAAACAACGTAATCGACTTATCAACATGCATCCAATAATTTGGAGCTAAACTTCATCATATACTTATGCACTTAGTTAACCAACGGAAGCAGCATAAACAGATCACATAAACAAAATGATATCATTATATCAATAGCACATAAATTGCATCATTATCAAGTTTTCACATCTTGCATGAATATACAATACATTTGTTCATACTCAATTAATATCAATATAGTCTTAAACAACTCTACAGGCTGCAGTAAACATCAACACTAGGTCTCAATGCTAATTAGGGGTTCACTCTTGATCAACACATGCGACACAGATCGCACAAACACTCAAACAACTACCTTCTGGTTGTACTCGCGAGGCGAGAGTTCTTACTCGCCATGGCGAGTAACACTAATCTCCCAAACTGATGTTGTTCTGGGTTCAATCCTGTCCTAAAATCATTCCTAACCAATACTAGGTATGTCTAGGCACTTAAAGGCACTCAAGGTCCAACTAAAAAGTCAAAAATACAAAATATGACATGCACTCTGCCTAAGCTCGCGAGGCGAGGAAAGGTTGCTCGCCATGGCGAGTTGCACCAGACAACTCGCGAGGCGAAGGGGAAAGACTCGCGTGGCGAGCGATGAATCTTCATCACTCGCGAGGCGAGGATCGTAGCTCGCTGTGGCGAGCGATGAATGTCGCTACGGCCAGGCTTCCTAAAATCACAAAAATCCGACGTTTCACATGGTTCTAAGCTTGGTTTTGATTCCAGAATTCATCCTAAACATGTTCTAAGGTTACAGGACAATTCTTACATCAATCTAAACAAGTTTTACCGTTTATTCTCAATTTTTAGGGTTTTGACCTAATTCCAAAACTTCTCTAAATCAATCCTAACTTGGTCAACTAATCATCAGAATTACAGTAATTAACATTATTGAATTATTAGTCTCACCCTTACCTGGTTATGAAGAAATCGCAGCTCTCTCTATGCTCTTCTCCCTTCTAAGCTTTTTCTCCCTTTTCCAAAAGTTTTTACGTACAATCAGTTTCTAAAATATTAGGTCTTCTCCTATTTATACCTCTTTCTAATAACTTATCTTATCTCACTTTCTCCCCCAAAACTATCTAAAATATCAAAACAGCCCTCAACTAAATATTTTTCAAATCTTTATTTTATTTAACAATAAAATAAATCTCATATCATAATCAAATCCTTCAATACTCATAACTTAACACGTCATCGATCAAATCATCAAAATCACCACAATTTATCAAAACATATCAAAATCATACATATATTATATAAATATAATATAATCGCCTAAACTCGATTAAATAACGATTAAACGAAAGTGGGCGTTACAACTCTCCCCCACTTAAAGGATTTTCGTCCTCGAAAATTTACCTCAAGCAAACAACTCTGGATAAGACTCCAGCATCTTACTCTCAAGCTCCCACGTCAAGCTTTCACCAGTCGCTCCCGACCAAACGACTCTCACGAGAGGTATCTCCTTGCCTCTCAACGTCTTCACTTTACGATCATCAATCCTCAACGGCAAAGTCTCTACCGTAAGGTTGTCTCTAACTTGCACATCGTCACTTTGGATTACATGAGATGGATCCGGAACATACTTTCGAAGTTGCGACACATGGAAAACGTTGTGCAAATTCGCAAGATGCGGCGGTAAACCCACTCGGTAAGCCACCGTTCCAACTCTTTCCAATATCTGATACGGACCAATGAACTTCGGGGTCAACTTCTTTGACTTCAAAGCACGTCCTACACCAGTCATAGGAGTGACTCTCAAAAACACGTGGTCTCCTTCCTGAAATTTAAGATCTTTTCTACGCTTATCATGATAACTCTTTTGTCGACTCTGCGACGCCTTCATTTTCTCTTGGATCATCTGAACTTTCTCAGTAGTTTGCTGAACAATCTCTGGTCCTAAGACCACTCTTTCTCCTGATTCAAACCAACACAACGGAGTTCTGCATCTCCGACCATACAAAGCCTCGAACGGTGCCATTCCAATACTAGAATGATAACTATTATTATAAGTGAACTCGATCAACGGAAGATGACTATCCCAAGTTCCTCCTTGTTCAAGAACACAAATCCTCAACAAATCCTCTAGCGACTGAATTGTCCTTTCCGACTGACCATCTGTCTGTGGATGATACGCCGAACTCAATCTCAACTTCGAACCCAAAGCCTCTTGCAAACTTTTCCAAAATCTAGAAGTAAATCTTGGATCTCTATCTGACACAATGCTCGAAGGAACACCATGCAACTTCACAATCTCCTTGATATAAATCTCTGCCAACTGGGCAACAGGAAAACTAATATTAATAGGTAGAAAATGAGCTGACTTCGTCAACCTATCAACAATAACCCAAATTGCGTCGCTCCCCCTCGGAGTACTCGGCAAACTCGTCACAAAATCCATCGATATACTATCCCATTTCCATTCTGGCACGTCTAACGGTACCATCATCCCAGCAGGTTTCTGATGCTCAACTTTCGACTTCTGACAAACTAAACAGGAATACACAAACTGTGCCACATCTCGTTTCAAACCAGACCACCAGAAAATCTTCTTTAGATCATGATACATCTTCGTAGCTCCCGGATGAATACTCAAGCTACTTCTATGACTCTCTTCAAGAATCATCTTCTTAATCTCTTCATCGTCTGGGATACAAATTCTTCCTCGGAATCTCAACACACCTTGATCATCGATTTTAAAATCACTGTCTTCAGTCTGATCTCTAGCAACCAACAAGTCCACAAACTTTACATCAACTTTCTGTGCTTCCTTGATACTTTTCAGAAATTCACTATCAATCTTCAGCATACCTAGTTTCACACTCTGAGGTGACCATTCGCAAACCAAACTCATATCTCTAAACTGCTCAAGCAATTCGAACTCCCTGACCATCATGGCGGACATATGCAATGTCTTCCTACTCAAGGCATCTGCAACAACATTAGCTTTACCTGGATGATAATTCAAACCAAAGTCATAATCCTTCAACAATTCGAGCCATCTTCGCTGTCTCATATTCAACTCCTTCTGATCGAACAAATACTTCAAACTCTTGTGATCACTAAACACCTCAAATCTCGAACCATACAAGTAATGTCTCCATATCTTCAATACAAAGACTACGGCCGCCAACTCGAGATCATGCGTAGGATAATTCTTCTCATGAACTCTCAACTGTCTTGAAGCATAAGCTACCACTTTACCTTCTTGCATAAGTACACCTCCTAAACCCAACTTGGACGCATCACAATATACCACAAAAGGTTCATCCGAATTCGGCAAAATTAACACTGGGGCAGTCGTCAAACGCTTCTTCAATTCACCGAAACTTTTCTCACAATGGACGTCCCACACAAAAGTTTTACCTTTACAAGTCAACTGCGTTAGCGGAAGAGCTAACTTAGAAAATCCTTCAATAAACCTTCTATAGTAACCAGCTAAACCCAAGAAACTTCTAATCTCAGTAACTGACTCAGGAGTCTCCCACTGTGATACCGCTTCAACTTTAGATGGATCCACTGCAATTCCATCACCAGAAATAACATGGCCTAGAAAACTCACTTCTTTCAACCAGAATTCACACTTAGACAATTTAGCATAAAGTTTCTTCTCTTTCAACACTTGCAAAACAATCTTCAGATGCTCAGCATGTTCTTCTTCGGTCTTGGAGTAGATTAAAATATCGTCGATAAACACAACCACAAACCGATCCAAAAATGCATGGAAGATGCGATTCATATACTCCATAAACACTCCAGGTGCATTGGTCACACCGAAAGGCATAACTTTATATTCATAGTGACCATAACGCGTTCTGAAAGCCGTCTTCTGCATATCTTCATCCTTTACTTTAATCTGGTGATAACCTGATCTCAAATCAATCTTGCTGAAAACTCGCGCACCCACTAGCTGATCCATCAAATCATCAATTCTCGGAAGTGGATACCTATTCTTGATAGTTACCTTGTTCAACTGCCGATAATCAATACACAACCGCATACTACCATCTTTCTTCTTTACTAACAAAACCGGCGCTCCCCAAGGTGAAACACTCGGTCTAACAAACTTCTTCTCAAGCAAGTCTTCCAAGTGTTTCTTCAACTCAGATAACTCAGAAGCAGACATACGATAAGGTGCCATCGAGACCGGCTTCGTTCCAGGAACAAGATCAATAGAAAACTCAACTTCTCTCTCTGGAGGCACATCAGGAATCTCATCTGGAAAAACTTCAGGAAATTCACACACCACCGGTAACCTGTCAATCACTGCTTGATTCTCAATAGACAAAGTAGCCATCAACGAAAACATCAAGATACCGTCGCGTTCCAGTTGCTTCAGCTGCTTAGTAGATAAAAACTCTGCACCACTTTCCTCTTCGACGGAAGAGAAATGTACTGACTTGCTAAAACAATTAATAAGAACGTGGTTGTACTCTAACCAGTTCATACCCAAAATCACATCCATACCACTCAAAGGTAGACAAACTAAATCCATTTCAAAATCACGACCAAACATAGACAAAGGACATTTCAAACATACGAGAGAAGTAGTCACCGAACCCTTAGCTGGAGTTTCGACAACCATCTCTCCATTCATATCAGACAAATCAAGACCCAAAGCAGAAACACAATCGAAAGCAATAAAACAATGCGTAGCACCAGTATCAATAATAGCAACTAAAGGAGTATTATTAATATAGCAAGTACCTCTGATCAAACGATCCTCATTCTCTGTCTGAGTCCCAGTCAAAGCAAAGACCCTACCAGTAGTCGGCGCCCTCTTAGGCTGAGTACACTGTGAACTAATGTGACCCTCTCCGTTGCAATTAAAGCAAACAATGTCTGTACGGTTGCAATCAGCCACCACATGACCCTTCTTACCACACCGGACACACTTCTTGATTTCCTCAGAACAAGCGTTGCTCTTGTGGCCTTTCTCACCACAATTGAAGCACACAATCTCTGCAGCATCCTTCCTCTTAGGCCGCCTAACATCGACCATCTTCTGTTTCCCTTTGTCAGCGGGGGCACTGTACGGCTTAGGACGACTCTGCTGTCCCTTGCCCTTCCTCTCATTCACTACCTTGTAGTGAGCCTTCGTATCCTCTTCATAGATCCTGCAGCTATTAACCAAATCCTGAAAAACTCTCAGCTGTTGGTATCCAATCGCCCTCTTAATGTCGGGCCTCAAACCGTTCTCGAACTTGATGCATCTCGAGAACTCAGCATTCTCAGCAGTATAGTGCGGGTAGAACTTAGACAGCTCCACGAACTTGGCAGCATACTCTGTCACGGACATATTCCCTTGCTTCAGCTCAAGGAATTCGATCTCTTTCTTCCCGCGGACATCTTCCGGAAAGTATCTTCTCAGGAACTCTCTCCTGAAAACAGCCCAAGTCACCACAGCTCCTTCCTGCTCGAGGGTAGGCAGAATAGCAACCCACCAGTCATCAGCTTCCTCGGCCAGCTGATGAGTACCAAACCGCACCTTCTGATCTTCAGTGCACTGCATAACTCGGAAAATTCTCTCAATCTCCTTAAGCCACGTCTGGGCTCCATCAGGGTCATAACGTCCTTTGAAAGTCGGAGGGTTCTTCTTCATGAACGTCTCCAACATCCTAGCTTCAGCATTTGCACCAGCATTCACGTTAGGTTGTTGTCCCACAGCTTGGGCAACAGCTTGTAGAGCAGCAGCTAACGCAGCATCATTCCTTCCAGCCATTTCTGAGATTCTACAAAAGTAGCAACAACAACATAAGATAGTAATATAAATATTACTAAGACTCGACACGACTCTCTAATTGACCGGACGGATCGACCTGCTCTGATACCAATTGTAACACCCCGTTTTCCCAATATACAAATTTCATAAACAATTATCAGAGTAAAAACCATAAACGGGATATCACATAGAAACGTAATCCATAAACAGTTAAATAATAATTTAACCTTCACAATATCTTTAACATAGCAGCGGAATATTTAATTCAAAAGTCATAAATCAGTTTGGCACGTAGGCCCCATCAAAAATAGTTCATAATCCATAACATAATGAAAATAACATATTATCCACGTAAGAGAATGAAGCATGTTATAGCATATAACCCCATCCCGTTACGTATCAGAGCGACCTAGACGACACAGTGAAGGCAAGGCCACTCACGACGGCAACTGCACACTAAGCACGATCACCTGCAAGTTACCCATACGAAGGGCAACATTTTCAAGCAGAAGGGGTGAGATTTCATAATACAATAACATTAATCAATGTAATTGAGAATCATAAATTAACAACATAATCATTCCATTATTAACTTTGCATAATTGCTAAACAGTTATCACGTAATCGTTTGTTCAATAATTAGGAATATCATAACATATCAAATAACACTTATCACGTAATCACATATTCAATCATTATCAACAAGGCATCTTAATCATGACAATGTGACAATGCTCTTAGACTCCTTATATGCATGTGGTACCAATCGTCATCATAAGTATTAATATACTTTAATCGTGCGGAGGACAAAGCTCCTATAAAACGTGCGGAGGACAAAGCTCAATGTTATGCTATGCATGGACACATATGAACAAAACAACGTAATCGACTTATCAACATGCATCCAATAATTTGGAGCTAAACTTCATCATATACTTATGCACTTAGTTAACCAACGGAAGCAGCATAAACAGATCACATAAACAAAATGATATCATTATATCAATAGCACATAAATTGCATCATTATCAAGTTTTCACATCTTGCATGAATATACAATACATTTGTTCATACTCAATTAATATCAATATAGTCTTAAACAACTCTACAGGCTGCAGTAAACATCAACACTAGGTCTCAATGCTAATTAGGGGTTCACTCTTGATCAACACATGCGACACAGATCGCACAAACACTCAAACAACTACCTTCTGGTTGTACTCGCGAGGCGAGAGTTCTTACTCGCCATGGCGAGTAACACTAATCTCCCAAACTGATGTTGTTCTGGGTTCAATCCTGTCCTAAAATCATTCCTAACCAATACTAGGTATGTCTAGGCACTTAAAGGCACTCAAGGTCCAACTAAAAAGTCAAAAATACAAAATATGACATGCACTCTGCCTAAGCTCGCGAGGCGAGGAAAGGTTGCTCGCCATGGCGAGTTGCACCAGACAACTCGCGAGGCGAAGGGGAAAGACTCGCGTGGCGAGCGATGAATCTTCATCACTCGCGAGGCGAGGATCGTAGCTCGCCGTGGCGAGCGATGAATGTCGCTACGGCCAGGCTTCCTAAAATCACAAAAATCCGACGTTTCACATGGTTCTAAGCTTGGTTTTGATTCCAGAATTCATCCTAAACATGTTCTAAGGTTACAGGACAATTCTTACATCAATCTAAACAAGTTTTACCGTTTATTCTCAATTTTTAGGGTTTTGACCTAATTCCAAAACTTCTCTAAATCAATCCTAACTTGGTCAACTAATCATCAGAATTACAGTAATTAACATTATTGAATTATTAGTCTCACCCTTACCTGGTTATGAAGAAATCGCAGCTCTCTCTATGCTCTTCTCCCTTCTAAGCTTTTTCTCCCTTTTCCAAAAGTTTTTACGTACAATCAGTTTCTAAAATATTAGGTCTTCTCCTATTTATACCTCTTTCTAATAACTTATCTTATCTCACTTTCTCCCCCAAAACTATCTAAAATATCAAAACAGCCCTCAACTAAATATTTTTCAAATCTTTATTTTATTTAACAATAAAATAAATCTCATATCATAATCAAATCCTTCAATACTCATAACTTAACACGTCATCGATCAAATCATCAAAATCACCACAATTTATCAAAACATATCAAAATCATACATATATTATATAAATATAATATAATCGCCTAAACTCGATTAAATAACGATTAAACGAAAGTGGGCGTTACACTTGTCGTGTCGGTCTAGATTAGGTTGTTTATATTTTCGTTTGGATTATTATTTTGTTGATGACTACCCGTATGTTTGGGTTTTGAGATTTATCTTTGGGATATGATTTATTTGTTCATGGCATGTATATATTTGATCACTCTGATTTATATTCCGCTGTAACTGTTGAGGTTTACATACATGTCTATCGATTTTTGAATTTTGAATAAGACGTAATCTCTATTTCTTGAATAAATGTATTATTCGCATGTTTAATTGCTTTAATAGAAATAGGAGCGTTACATGAGCCCTCCCGGATTTGAATGGTTAAAGCATTCATCAGGGCATAAGCCCTCACCGCTTTGAACAACAAGGTGTTCCGGGACATGAGTCCTCCCGCTTTGAACGACAAGGCGTTCCAGGGCATGAGCCCTCACCGCATTGGACAACAAGGTGTTCCAGGACATGAGTCCTCCCGCTTTAAACGACAAGGTGTTCCATTCCAGGGCATGAGCCCTCACCGCTTTATGTTTATGCAATGAACTCCACATTTGTGTATATCAACATACAACTCAACGACAACAACAACTGCTACAAAGTAATGCATATATGAATATGACTTATCATCACCAAGGTCAACTATGACACAACAACCTTTGACAATGAATTCCAACCACTTGTATAATTTGTTTGAGTGAAATTATACATAAATCAACAATCATAATCAATCATGCTCTTGGTAAGGTAATATAATCATTAGTACAACCCAAAGAATCAATCTAACAACATGGGTTAATACTCTTAAACACCTTAATTGAACTCATAGTACTTCTAGTTTTGAGGGTTGGAATTATCCCATAAGTTTTGGATTAACTTAGAAACGGTTATGTTGAATTTTCATAAAATTTCACTAAGACCTACTTGGAGTATTTTCATCATATCTCAAAAACCAAATATCATTTTCAAGTCAAATCAAAGCCATTGAAAAGCTAACAAAATTATCTACAACTTTTATGTTTACACCAAAGGCCAATTCAAAACAGAAACGTGTGTAAAAGACGCAAGAACACGAAACAGGGCAGTCTGCCACTGAACATTTCGCCAGGTGGACTAATGGCGAGCTCAAGGCGAGTGGCTACTGTGATGTTTCGCCAGGCGAACTACTGGCGAGGAAATGGCGAAAATATCCGCCAGGAGAAATATCTCTCCGCCATGGCGAATCGCGACAGACCAGACTACGTGAATTCTGCAGTTTTTCACCAAAAGTCCTAATTTTCCCCAATTCAATCCCCAAAACTGATTACAGCATTTCTATATGATTATACTATTGATCTGTACGAAATCTCTCATCATTTTCATGGTTTCTACACTTTCAATTCAACAATCTATAATCAAAACCTAAACCCAAAATCCCAATTTAACCAACACCCTTATGTTAAATCAAAATCAGAAGTTATATAATTTATAATTATTGAGAGTTAGTCTCACCCTTACCTTTGATTGAAGAACAAAACTCTACAGAAAATCTGATTCTCCTCACTTGGCTCTTCTCCTAGCTTTCTCTTGGTTTTCTCCCAAAAACTGTTTGTACGTGAAACTGTAATGCCCTATTTTAATATTTAATTATTTTATTGAGTTTAGAGTCTATTTTTATGACTTATGTGATTTATATGATTTTTGTGAGGTGTTGTTAATTTATTAAGAGGCTTATTTTATTATTTAATAGAATAAGATTTGAAAATAAAATAAGATTAAGTTGTGGGGGCTGTTTTGGAAACTAGAAGAGTTTAGTGGAATAAGTAGAAATATATGTTATTTGGTGAAGAAATATTATGTTATTTGTTGTAGAAATATATGTTATTTGGTGTAGAAATATATATATATGTTATAGAAATATATTTGTTATAGATATATAATTGTTATTTGTTATAGAAATATTATATATATATATATATATATATATTAGAATAGAATATTGAGATTTTTGGGGGTAGATTTGGATATAAGAGAAAAATAAGTAGGTTAAGGATTTTTATAAAAGGGGAGAGCTAGAATGTTTTGCAACACAATCTGAAATATTTTGGTAGGCAATCTAATATATTTTAGTGCATGCTTAGAAATATATTTTGATACTCAATAATATATTTCTGTACTGAATAATATATTTTTGTATTTAATATAATATATTTTGGTACTCAATTGAGATATTTAAGTGCTAGATCTAATAGGTGCATTACTTGTTTCCAAAGTTTCTTACTTATTAGTTGTAAACTATCTCTATAAATAGAGAACTCACACAGTGCATTCTACAAACCGAAATTCACAGTTGATGCTTCCTGTGCTTTTCTTCTCTTCTCCCTCTTTTGACTTGTGTTGATGAGTCTTTCTTCTTTTTCTACTCCCTTTTGTCCCTTCGGAATTAAGAGTGTTCTTAAGACCATAATCCCTCTTCGGTTTAATATCCTTTTAGAGAAGAGAAAACGGTAGAGTCCTTCGTCGATCAATCCAAGGTAAGGGTGGGACTAATATTCAATAACCTTAAGTCATTGATTCTGAAAATTGGATTTAACATGTTGTAGGTTTTAGTTTTTGAGAATTTGGGAATTAGGGTTAAAAGTGATTATTTGATGATTTTCTAAAATAATGTTTCGGGTCAAGTTTTATATGGTTTTGAGTCTCTTTTGATGTATATAAATGTTTAGACAAACTTTGGGATCAAATTTGGGCATAGGGAAGTTAAAATTGGAATTTTGGGGTGAAAAATGGGTTTTTCCCGAGTTGCTATCTGACAGCATGTCCTGTTTCATGTTCTTGCGTATTTTTCACACGTTTTTGTTTTGAATTAGCCTTTGGTGTAAACATGAAAGTTGTAGATAATTGTGTTAGCTTTCCACTGGCGTCGGTTTGACTTGAAAATGATTTTTGGTTTAGGAGTTATGATGAAAATAATCCAAGGAGGTCTTAGTGAAATTTTATGAAAATTCAGCATAACCGTTTCTAAGTTAATCCAAAACTTAGGGAATAATTCCAAATCTCAAAACTAGAAGTACTAGGAGTTTAATTAAGGGGTTTAACAGTATTTAACATGTGTTGTGATGGATCTAATTTGGTTGGACGTGAATATCTTTGTTGAATAATTTGAGATACATATATTATGTGAATATTGTATGATATAGAAATAATGTTGTTCATGATTGATGATTTATTATATGAATGTATATGTTGATGAATATGATTTGATGTTGATGGTAATGTAATATATTTGTATATGCATTATGTGAATTATATAAGATATTTAAGTTGTTGTGAATTATATAAGATATTTAAGTTGTTGTTGATTATCATTGTTGTTATATATGAAAAGAGAAAAAGGCCAATACTATTAAAACTCTAGATTTTATTTAGCTCTGCCGACATGATTTTTTTTCTTTCATTATTGTAGATGCAGCAAATATTAAAAGTGTGTAACCTATAAGTGACAATAAAATTTTATAGTATGAAACCTATTTAAGAATGGAATATTAATTAATTCTGAGACAACTACTAGGCAGTTTAGGAAATCATTTGTAGGAAAGTAGCATGCGTGACTAAATAAATACTATCTTTTGTTGCATACATGTGAGAGTTATATGTCTCACATCAAATACAAAAGTAAAGGTTAAATATGTTGTAATTTTTGTATATTTTAAAAGTTTTATAATATTTAGTTAATAGAAAATTATTATTATTTTAATTGTGATTAATACTGATATTTGACTTGGTCTAATTCTTTTGGCTGCATCTTTTTAACTTGATTAAGTCTAAGCCTTTATACTCATTTGAAACGGTAATTTAGTCACATGACCTTTTATTTTGCAACGGAAACAAAGTTAAGAAGGAGTTAATGCCTAGTTTTTCTCTACCAACATTTTCTTCTATTTTTTCTTTGACGATGTGTTAATTACTTCCTCATTATAAGGAAACTAACAAGCCTGCACACAAGAAGAAAAAACTCACGGTCCTTTATTTTGTACACTAGGAAAAAGCATACTTGAAAAATATATAGATGAACCTGCACATAGTATACATTCGTATAATCTCTCACTTCATATTTTTCTGTATACAATTATTTTCTCTCATCCAAAGTATTGAGTTTGTGGGTTACATCTCCGGTTGTCTTTGAGATTATTTTCAGTTGTTCCGTCACCTTCATTTATGATTCATAACGTGAAAGAACAGTTGTATCTTGGGAGGATATGTGCTTATGAGGCGGATAAAATCAGTGACTATATCACGCCTCAGGTTACTTAACAGTTTGCAGTTTTGCAGGTTTCCTTTAATTTGATTTGTGAAGATTTTGATAGAGCTGTGTCGACAACCAAATTTGATAAATTTCTTGTGTTTGATTTTACTTTATTAATCATATTTATTTGTTACCATAATTATCTTTAATTTGTTTTTCCATGTCTAAATATACAACAATATTTTATAAGTGAGAGGCAGGGCCCCCGATCCTAACATTTTTGGTACCATGGGCCAAACAATAAAATTGTGGTCTTTTAATTATTTCGATTTTTTTTTTTGTATTTTTGATTGCACAAGATTCATTTATAATCAAATTTATTTAAAAATATATTTTCAATAGAATTAATCAAAGGAAATATATATATATATATATATATATATAGGGGCATATCACATGAGAATAGGTATCTTATGTGAGAATGGTGAGAATAAATTACAGCCGTCAGATTAAAAATAATGGGTGAGATTAAAGCATCACTTAAATGACTCATGTAGCATGTGACCAATTCTCTCCATCTTTTCAATCGTTCACGCACGCGCATTTCATATCCTCATACCGCTTGAACTTTCTTTTTCCTTCATCAGTACTGCTTCACGTTTTTTCTTTTTCCTTTCCTCAAACATTGATAACATGTAACAATTGTTTGTTTGTTTTTGACAAGGTTATTATTATTTATTCCTTCTTCAAAAGTTTTAAATTGTTAATTTCTTTCTGTCTTTCTTCCGGTCTTCAAATGGTGATAGGGTTATTATAATTGGTCATAGGGTTATTGTCTACTTGCAACAGAACCATCAAAATCAAAATCGAGATTGCGGCAGATTGATTGCAGATGAAATTGAAACACAGGACATATTGAAATTGAAATAGAAAAAAAATCCAATCCCTAAATTCTAAAAAGTAAAATTAGAAGAAATTAGATGGAAACTATCAAAAGGAGATGAAAGATGGTATACGAAGGATCGGTGGAAGATGGAACCACAAACCCAGAAGAGGGAGAAGAAAACCAGTGACACACATGAATGAAGCTTGAATGATGGAAAAGAGGGAGAGAACTGGTCACATGCTTGGCACATGAGTCATTCAGGTGATGCTTTAATCTCACCCATTATTTTTAATCTGACGGCTGTAATTTATTCTCACCATTCTCACATAAGATACCCATTCTCATGTGATATGCCCCCATATATATATATATATATATATATATATATATATATATATATATATAATACTAACTACTAAGTAAAAATAAGAATTTCTTTGTCAAAAAAAAAAAAAAGAAGTAAAAATAAGAATTTTAGTGCCCCTACAAAAATGGTGCCCTGGGCTGCCGCCCCTTCCACACACCCTCAAGGTCACCTATAGTGAGAGGACCCATAAACACATTGCCTTAAAGATTTTTGGGTGAGTCTGATATCTCTTGCCATTGCGTGGGCCTCGATGTGGACAGTCCTCCAAACTCCTTGTGACCCAACATCTTTGTCCTTAATTGTGAAACCATAGCTTTTTTTTTAGGAAGCTTTTTTCCATAATTGACATATCATTTCACTTATGAACTTGTCTAGGCAAATGAAATTGTGGAATCCCTCGTTAAAATAAAGTATGAAAGTTTTGACATTAGGCGCTATGAGATACAAATAACAATATGGAAAAAACCTTCGTTTCAGTGTCACATTAAAGAATCAAAATACA
Organism: Medicago truncatula; assembly: GCF_003473485.1. Taxonomy (NCBI): domain Eukaryota; kingdom Viridiplantae; phylum Streptophyta; class Magnoliopsida; order Fabales; family Fabaceae; genus Medicago; species Medicago truncatula. Next base: position 21,706,332 of record NC_053049.1, read on the forward strand.
AGATGTATAATTATTTAATTTCAAAATTTCAAAATTGAGATCTCGAATTTCAAAATTGCTTTGTACCTACTTCTTCATCTCCGTCGGAATCCGTCATGATTTTTGTTTTCTTTCCCAACAGTTTTTTGTAATTGTTGTTAGTTTTTTTTTCCGATCACAAATCGGCGGAGGGTGGTTTCCGCCCGCAAACAGGTACAAATAGGTGGAGACGGAGGGATTCCGATCACAAACCGGCGGAGGGTGGTGGTGGCGGCGACGGCGTGCTGCACGCTGGGAGTGTTCGGGTTGCCGGAATAGATCAGTGGGGAAGAAGAAACATCAGTTGTTGATGGAAGAAGAAGAACATTTAACAGAGAGAAGGTATTGGGTGAGATTGGTTGACGCATGTGGTTAAATGACGCTTTTTAATCTTAGCCAATCAATTTTAATCTAAGGGCTCATAATGTATTCTCACATTCTCACATAAAGAAATCATTCTCATTAGATATGTCCAGACGTACACTCCCGTGCCCGTCTGTCCGCTCTTTCTACTGCGCTAATGCACGTATTTAAATAAAAGTGATAGATTCAAAAAGAAAATGTTACTTTCAAATGGTAGCTATTAAATGAATAAAAATATACAAATAGATACTAAGAGAATAAGAAAGGATTAGAATGCAACTTGATTGCTATTTATAATACAAATAGTTTTGAACATAAGATAATAGACATTTCTCACTTAACACACTTCGTATCATCTAAAGACGCTCACAATAAAATAGAAATATAGGTGAAACATAAGAAATTTATAATATCAACCCGTTATATCTTAAACATTTCGCTGTGATTTCAAATACACCATTAATCTATTTAGCCCTTTGCCCTTGAAAAAATAATTTCTTTAAAACTTTGCATTTAAGAAGTCTAAAATAAAATTTGTTACATAGTCACTTCATCAAAATATATATTCCAGAACATGTATATTTACCTCAGCTTTCTCCCACTCCTTATGGTTCTTTGAGGTTGGAATTAGTTTAGCGGTTGAACTTGGGTAACACAAAGCAAATAGTTAATAAGTCCAAAAGTAGAAAGCACAAATCCAAATTGGGTCTTTACTTATTTATATTTGAAAATATAACCAAAACCAAATTATTTTCTTTGAAATCAAAATATAAGACATGTACATCATCTCTATTTACATCACACTCTCATTGTCAACAAAAGAAATGGAAAGAATATAATTAATTTTAGAAACAAAATAAGAAAATAAAACCTCTCTCTCTTCCTCTCTCCCTCCCTCCCTCCCTCCAAAAACCTTATGCCCCCTTCCTCTATCATTTTGTGCGAGTGCTATGAAGATTTGCATTTAGGCTATAGTCAAAGGGTGACCTCGATGGCACCCTATTTCCCTTACGTGTTAAAAATTGTTTCATATATACTTTGATCAAATGGAAGTTCAATACTAATCTAATTGAAGTTGTAGTCGAATATGAGAAGTCTTGATCTTGCTTATATTGTGTTCTCATTTTTGTCTAACTTCACACATTTTCCTCTCTGCTATCACTACTAAAAAAACAAAAATTAGTGAGGGAAATTTAGTGAGGAAAAACGTAAAATCCATCTCTAATTCCGTCACTAAATTTTGCGACCAAGGAATTTGTGAGGAATTTCATTTTTTCCGTCACTAATTTCCCTTGCTTATTTTGCTTTTTCTAGTAGTGTATACTCACATAATTGATTGTTACAATAAAGGAATAATATTTACCTTTTAAAAAAAAATCATAATACAAATATCTTCCTTAAAAAAAAGAAGTAATTTACACTTGCGATGGAATAAGGATCAGATGTTCTTTTGATGGTAAACTGATATGCATAGGAAAAAAATTCCATAAAGAACTTGAAGGCAATATGAAAAACAGGTTGGAACTAATCTCAAGATCACATAGAAAATAATAATATAATATATGTATGATTTAAAAAATAACAACTAACTTATTAACAAAGATTTTGTTACATGACAATCACGACTAAATTTATATTTGGCAGGAAATGGAGCGGCGTTCTTGCATAATGGTCGTGTTACATCTAGAAGCATATAAAATGCATATATCAGACATGAGTATATTTCTTTCTCATCCTCATGACAATGTTGTGCAACATACTGAAATTAGAGACACTTTAAATTATATTCTACGTAAAACGTTGTGATCGTGATCCATACTTGTCATTGGCACATAAGAATAAACAAATACAGATAATAAAAGTTAATAAAGTTATAAAAATAGAATTCATTACTGGAAAATGAATAGTGTAGAAAACTCCTCCTATGAATGTTATGCTTCCTCTCTGAATCAAGTTTCCACATTTGTCCTGTTAAGTAAATAAAGTACAAAGTTCGTGAAAACAGAGTTAGACACTACAATCAGGGGTGGTTGCTATAAGTATCATGCCGTGGAAAAGAACCTAAGAAATGAAAATTATTTATAAAGAAAAGGACATTTGAAAAATTATGTTACCAATTAGCAGTTGATAATTGGGATTTTGGGAAGCACTTTTTCTTGATTTAAACTTGAGAAATTATGTTACCAATTAGCAGTTGATAATTGAAATTATGTTACCAATTAGCATTGCATTTCAGACATTGATTTCCATGTCCTAACCAATAACAAAGCAAAGCATAGATTGTCATGAAGAGACTTTATAAAACCAAATAGATCTCTAGTAGCCTGTTGTTGGATCATAAATAAATGAATAAAAAAGAGAGAGATCCGTTAAAAATAAAACATGTATGAAAGAAAGAGAGAAGATTGATTCAAAGAGAAATCCTGCAGTTATGTTTTATTAGTGGGTAAGGCAGATTTTTTCTACATTGTGTGTGATTATTAGTGGTTAAGGTTGATTTTTTTTTGTTAATAACTACCATTAAGTAAGGGCATTTTGGAATTAAAAAAAAAAAGGCTACACCAAAAATTAGTATTGCCTTTATTATTAATAGGTATATATATATATCGGAGTGTTTTAGCAAGCTACACTTTAACTCTTTGACAACATGAAAAAACCAAAACCTCTGTCCCCATCCCTTGAATAGCTAGGAAGGGCAGAGGCCTTTGGTGTCCTCTTCAGTCAAGAATTAGGACCTGACATTGACTAGTTAATATGCTTTTATCTCATGCCTTTACTTCGTTCATGGTTCGATATTCTGGTGTCCTAGGCGTAGAGGAACCACACCAATCCATCCCGAACTTGGTGGTTAAACTCTACTGCGGTGACGATACTGTAGGGGAGGTCCTACGAGAAAATAGCTCGGCGCCGAGATCATAAAAAGCTTAACACTTTTCATTCTTATTCCCTTTTTCAATGTGTGTACTTAACTATTTTTTAATTATCATTTGTTAAAATACCCCTTCTAAAAAATAAGTGGGTGTATTATAGCATATGCTTACAGAAGTTGCTAACGTATACCCACTTTTTTTTATTTTTTGAAGGAACTCGCTTTTTTTTTTAGAATGTGTGTTATAACAACATACACCTTAATGTGTATTTATCGAATTTTTAGTTATAACTTGTTAAAACACTCATATACAAAAATTAGTGAGTGTGTTATAGAAAATCCATATATATATATATATATATATAAAACTTGTTAAAACATATATATAAAAATTTTAAAAATTCATTTGTCATGAAATAATCGAGTTTAAATAATTAAGATGAGATTAATTCAGCAAGCCAATCAACAAGTGCCACATGGCAGCTCTTATCCACCACCACATTCTCTCTCTGCGTCTGAAAAAAGATCAGTCGCGCCTGTCAGACGTGTGTAGTGCACTCTCCCTACAAACCACTTGTTTTGCGCAACATCATCTTCAGCTTGGTCCACCATTCTCCCATTCAACATATTGAATGCATTCAACATCTCTCTCCTCCACATCATCATTCAATACACTATTGGAGCACTTTCACCTCTTGAAGGTTGCTTTCAACATCATTGAACATGGTCTAAGCTCATATTACTTTGGCAACATATATAAGCTTACAGAATTTTTGTTTTCATCCACAAGTTGTATCACGGACTATAACTATGACGCACACGTGAATAAAAACGACATTATTGGTAACATGTAAAAAACAAAAAAAGAGATGATTTTATCTATAACACGAGCCGGTCGTCCTGCCAGAACTTTTGCCACCAATTTATACAAAATTCACTCAATTGTGCATGTGAATTTTCAAATTGCTGTCCATTAAAAAAAAAATAGAAAAATGTTAACGTGTGTCCTAAATTGTGTTAATATACTAAAAATGAAAAATTTATATCGAAAATTGCGTCAATTTATTTTCCAAAATGTTTAATACTTCATATAAATTAATTGTTCTCAATAAATATTTGCTATTTTATAAAATTTATACTCCTAGGACACATATAAGCAAGACCAAAAAATTATTCAATACAATCAAGTTGGATTAGAGAGATTGAATTCTTACTTGATATTACTATTAAAAAATTATAGAAAAGTGATGTGTAGACGTGATACTCATTTAAGAACTTAAAAATAGATCTCTTTATTATGGATGCTCTAAGAAATGAATTATTTTTTTTATTAACCAGGGAATGAATATTTATTTATCTTCACTTTTTTTTTTGAGAGATTTATTTATCTTCACTAAACACGTGATCTTTGCTTCTCAATATTAATATAATTATTTTTGCATCGTGGCAAGCATTATTGTCGTTACTACCATGATACCTCTACATACTGTTGCATCCAAGAATGAAGTAAAGTAACTCAGAGCTATTCTTTCGTAGCAATGGCTTATGTTAAGCTTGCATTGGCTGTCGTCTTTCTTGCCACAATCTGTGTGTATTTTACAATTTTTCTCACCTTACCATAAATTTATTTTTATATTTAAGCTTGCTTTTTATGTCATCTTTCTTGCCACAATCTCTGTGTAGTTTATTATTTGTCTCACCAATATATACCACGCATTTCTTTTTATGTTAGAAATTATGAGAAATCAATCAGCATCAACTCCCAATTATTGGAGTAAACTTTAGTGATAAATTATTAAGTACCTACTAATTAACCACTGTTTTAAATTTACTATTACTACTACTGTTAATAATGTCACTAACGTGTCTGTCTTTTCATTGTTATTAATAAATAACGATAGATTGGTAAAAAAATAATTAAATAAGTGGTGAAATTGTAATAATATACTGTTATATATTATTATTATTATTATTATGAAGCCATATCTCATGTGTTTATGCGACTGTATTTATTGGAATTTTAACTCGGTTGGTATGGACAATGTATGTTATATGCAAAGTCCTGGGTTCAAACTCCGGCAAAAAAAAAATTATTATTATGAAGCCATATCTGTCATGTGTTAATGTGGCTGTATTTGTTTTTCGATTTTCAGTAATGTTCCCGATGAAGAAGGCAGAAGCATTGCCAGAATGTGACAAAAAAGAGTGTAACAGATGGAAAGAACATTGTAGCAAAGAGTGTCTTTGTATCGAGCTATTTATGGGTATTGGTTATTGCTATCCCATACCAACTGCGATGAAGAAGTTGAAAGAACATCCTAACTTATGTCAATCTCACATGGACTGCATCAACAAGGGAAGTGGGAGCTTCTGCAGTTATTATCCTAATTCTGAAATCCAACATGGCTTGTGTTTTACATCTAAGGTTGAAGCAGAACGCCGCTACTTTGAGTTCGAGGTTCTCGCCAACGCAACGGCAAAGGATATGCCTATGGTGGTTGCCGCCGCTTAATCTTCTTGATATGTTCAAGAAACAAATTATAATCAACCATGCATGCATGCATGCATTATATATTACTAATTTTAATAAACGATATCTTTCTTTTCAACTAATCAGTTGGCTTTTAGATATGGGTGTTCCACTTGGGTTGGCTTCAATCTGAATTTCAATAAATGTAGCATGTATGTGCATGGGTGTATCACTTTTTTTTTTTTTTTTTAAGAAAAATTTTAAGGTGAGGGGTGCCCCAGTCCAAGGCAGGGAAGACCTTCGGGTTCAAAGAGCACTTACAAAGGTAATTACATTTACCTCCCTCCAAAGGCACGGGTGTATCACTTCAATATAAAGTAATGTTTTGATTCTCATTTCTCTTTTTATAATTCTTCTTGTGTATATTTAGTGGCCAATTAAAGTAATGTTTTAATTCTTCTTTCTCATATTGTGTGTGTTGTATTGTATGTAAGGTAGGAATCAATTAGAAGGAACCAATTAGAGTATGTGAACAATTAGTGTATATAGGGTACCATTCATTTGCAATTTACATAAGGTTCACACAACAGTAGATGATTGATGGGGCATTTATTTTCCTTGCTTAGTAGTGTAGCCTCTTTGTTATATTCGTTTATCACCTATTTATCATACCATTATATTATTTTATCATAAAAAAAATTATTAAAAATATGTTGCAAGAACCTCTCATAAAAAATATGTTGTAAGAAATTAAAAAAAAGTTTACTCTAATAAAAATTATCACTAAGCCGTGTAATTTACTGTTAATTCATTTGAGATCCACATATGTTCGATTTTTTTAATACGGAAATTATACAATGACATTGTTGGTCCCATTTTATCAAATTTTATCAGTTCTAATTTTATAGTTTTAAACAAGAATTAAAAGAAAACAATTCATGACAAATCATGAATTATACAAGAATGCGATTGATATTTGATTGATATTTGATAATGTACTTCCTTGTATTTTTGTTCTACTTCCGGATTAAGGATCAATACTTTAAAGTCCAAAGCTACGTGTTCCAGGATGATTCAAGGGAAAAGAAAGAGTGAGATACAAGATATTTCAACTATTAAATTTGTGACGGATTTAGGACATCACCTTGATTTTCTTCTTGTCAAGGGTCGCGTTTCTCGAAATGTATATAATAATGTCGTTGACAAAGTATCAAAAAGACTAACTTCTTGAAAAGAACATCACGAGTTTGCTCAGTGAAGTCTAATACTCTCTAACACATACTCCGTCCGGTCTCAAATGTAAGAAACAAAAAAATAAAATTGATGGTCTCAAATATAAGAAAAAGTATAGTAAAATAAATCTATTAAATGCCACAATTTCAAATTTACCCTCATTAAACTCACCTCAATAATGTCTTTACTACTCCAAGACAAGGGTAAATTTAGAAAAATTTCACATTTTATAATGACTTAAATATGGTCAATCCACTTTCTTAATATGTGTGCATTTTTTTTTCCTTACATTTGAGATCAAAAGGAATAACTATTTACTTTTCGTCCAAAACTTGGTTTGATTTTAAGAGATAATCCAATTAGCTTTGCATTACTTTGAAAATGTTTACACTGAACTTTACATCAAACATAAACCAATTCAATTAAAGGTAAGTTCCAAATTAATAAACTTTACAAATCCAAATCATTTTAAACCACGTTTGACAAATGTTCACCATGGCAGACACTGAAAGACCCTTTCAATATCCTTGGTTAGATTCATGTTATTTCTCCTCTTTTGGTTTTTAAGACTAGAAAACTAGAATATAACTAAAATGAGTATTATCAAAAACAACTTACAAACTTATATTAAACTGGAAGGTCAAATGCATCTAAAGGTCCAAAAACAACTTACAAACTTATATTAAACTGAAACGATTCAAAAACTGAAAGAACTTGTTTGAGACTTTTTAAACTTAAAGGACCACTTTGGGAAAAACGAAAAAACTTAAAAACCTTTAGATACATTTGACCAAACCGGAACCAATGGTAAGTTCGTAATGCTACGCAAATACTTAAAACTTCATTATATAGGGTATTGTACAGTAATCAACAAGTTTTCACATTTTATAAAAATTTGGATACACTATCAGGACGGGACAGTTTCTTTCTTCAAGTAAAGAAAAACAGAAAAAAGTATACGATATACTGATCCATTTACAAATTTTTCAGTTACCATTTGAATATTAAACCATCTACATTTGAGTGACAAGTATTTGATCATCTTACTTCCTTGGTTTGAGTTTAAGGGAAGCACTGCAGAAATTCCAAAACAAACATAAACTTCTAGACAAATGTGAGCTTATACAGGTGCTAAGGAAACCCAATTCAACGAGTGATTATTTACCTGTTGATACAGTAACGCTTTCCTGTGGGTGGAGGGCCATCATCAAAAATGTGTCCGAGATGAGCATCACAAACAGCACAGAGAACTTCTTGGCGAGGCATGAATATAATTGACAAATCTAGCTTTGATTTCACATTTTTACCAATTGGCTGGTAATAAGATGGCCAACCAGTTCCACTATTAAACTTGGTAGATGATCTGGAAAACACAAGAGAAGTTAATAAGTTCAAGATGATTCGGGCCATATATATTTGGTTAAATAACTACCACAATATATCAGGTACTTACTCAAACAAAGTACAAGCGAATAGGTGTATCATACATACATGCATACATAAAGTACTTACTCAAATAAGGGTGTGTCACAACATATGCAATGGTAAGTCCCTTCAGTTTTGGTATTCCAGTACTCCCTAAATTGAATTAAAAAAACAGTTAAATACAATAGATAGTAGCACAGAATTATTGAAATGCTATCACAAAATCTAACCAGCAATCATACCACAATATCACTATAATATATCACTTTAGAGTACCAACATGTTACAGAAGTAAACTTTAGTCACAAGATATGGTATTCTTCCTTACCTTGCCCTGAATCATATATGGACACCAAGTATTAAAGCCAAGTGCACACTAAACTGACTCAGCATTGTGTATCAAGTTTTTTATATCGGGTCTAACTCGTCCTTACAAAACCGACTTGAAAGGCGACAGGTCTCTCTTTATAAACTCTTTTCAAGACCTTTCCTTTTTTTTTTTAAGGGAAAAAAAAAACCTTTCCTCTTTTAAATATATAACATGGGTTTCTTTTCAATAATGTGAAACATTCAGAACATCACAAGACTTTTAGACAATACTTTATGCAACCGACATCCCTGTATCTTTCATTTCAGGTATTAACCACAATTGAAATACAATGAACAACTTTTGAATGTGACATCTTCAACTAATTATGTAATAATATGATATAAGCAATCTGTGTGATGTCCAATGGCCAATGGCCAATGGTGAGAACTAGAAAACTGTTATAAACCAGAAGTAGCTACTTTACTGAGTATGCTACATTTGTGAACAAAACTGCAATAAATGATGTGCATTCAAACTTCCATCTTTTAAATGTGGCATCAACTAAATGATATGTTTTCAACAAGCGAATAAAATTCTTTAACCAGCTATGCAGCACCATGTGCTTTAATGTAAAATAAATTTGGTGAACTGAATTAACACAATCGATAAATTTCAATTAAATAGGCATAAAAATTAAGGAAAGTTAGTAGCTGAAAGTAACAAGCAAGTTAAAAGGCCATGGTAACACGACTTTGGCACCAACACAGACAACGGACATAACACCAAGGTCTATAATAATTTGAGAAAATAAAAACGATTGAAAGTATGTGTCTGTGCCGTATGAGTGTCAGACAAAATGTGCTAGACACTCAAAGAAATGTTGCTGCTACATAGCATTGAATGAATCTTGAAAAAGAAATTGCAAATGACATGCACGACTAGTAAGCCTAATCTTAAACTCACCCGGTGAAAGCTCTCTCAGTTCCCTTTTTCCGAGTAACATAAAATTGTTCATCGGTTAGCTGCTTCTTCCATTCTGCATCACTTAAAGATTTATAATCAACAGGACTAGATCCTGCAAAGCACATAAAGAAGTTGTTGGATTGGAGGACCAATGCATATATATATATCTATCTCTTTATTACTTTTATTTCTACAATTTACGCACATTTCAATAATACACACAAAAAGTAAGTGATTGACAGTACACTAGACCAAGCACAAGAGATGCTAAGGACTACAAACATGTCATACACCTTGCTACTACCATCACTGAAAATAGCATAGACACGTCTAAAATAAAAACTAGCACCACCCCTCTAAACATTACATGTATGTCGGTTTCAATACTTCTACTCCCCATTCAATTTTCAACAGCAAGCATTACATGACACCCCACACCTATTAACTCCACTCCAGTCTTACGACGGGAACACACTTTTACATAAAATTTAGCTATATCTATCTTCACCAGCCTTATAACCAACATACAACTTTTCAGGTTCATGATGCTTAAGCTACATGCTCAACATCAAGCCTTTAAGAGGTGCACTAATCAGCACAGATCCAGGTGATGACTTAAGCTTAGAAACCCTCCAAAACCATCCGCCAAAACAATTTACCACTCCAATTAAGCCCCTTCACCATCTCATGCGAAGCCATAGTTTGGGATAGCTTCCCACACTTCTGCAGCAGATTTGGGATATCATTGTTTTCGAGAGAAACATCAACGCCATCTGCTGCAAAGTGTCGTCATCTTTCCTGCTGCCCACCCTGCGAATACACACTACACGGCAAAACCTTCTTACTCGAACTCTTCAGACACAACATTAAGGGCTGTTTGTTTACTTCCAATTTCTCCTATTTTCATTTTCACTTCAGCTATTAAGCTTAAGAGAATATAATTTCAACACTTCTCTCACCATTTCCTTGTACAATTTTGTTCAATTACTCTTCCTCCACTCCACAAAGCCAGCAAATTGAATAATCAATTTCTGAATTTGCAAGAGCAGTAGTCATACTCATACCCAAGCAAGCAACCCACTACATCAAAATATAGTTTATTCTATACTAAACTAAATTGATTGAAATAAAAAAAAAAAAAAAAAAAAAAAAAACTGAGGAAAACCCAAGAGAATAATATGAATACCTGATTGAATTTCTGTGGTGTTTGGGTTGTTGGAGTTAGAAGAAGCTGAAGAGCCCATTGCCCGAATTGAAGAAGAAAGTTTTGTTGTGGGTTTAGTATGCAAACGTGATGGCCACAACAAAAGTTTGGAATCAAATTTCTGAATTTGGGTATTGGGAAGAATTTGTGCAGCAGCTGATAGGCTCAAACTCAAACTATGAGATGCCATTCTCCAAATGAGGGGTTTCATCATAAAATAAAAATAAATAAAAACGTGTTGTTGGAATGTTCGCGGTTTTATTTGGTGCCACGTAACTAAATATGAAACATGATATTTTCTCCTTAATAACTCTATCTAAAGAAAGTTCATTTAACTCTCTCAATCCATTTTCTACCATCTCCATTTCTTCTATCTCAGATGTAGACTCAATAAAATTTGAAAAAAATAAAAAGTAATTAATAATGGTGGGGTCCACTTAATGGTATGATCTATTATCTATATTATGTGTTTATCTCTCTCCAAATTATGTATGTACTTCATTTATTTTATCAAATGGAGAGGATCCTAACCCCTTCTTCAAAGCCCTTTCTTTGGATATCATTTCCTTTATTTACTATTTTATATCGTTTCTTTTGGGTGGGTGTAAGGATCATAGAAAAATCTTTTGGGTTAATTGGGATTATGTTACATGAGAAAGGAGGAGGGAGGTTTGGGGGAGACGTGCTTGAGGAAGTTTAATGTTGCTATATTAGATAAATGGTGTTAAAGGATGTCAGTGGATCGTGGTGGGTTGTGGTATCGTGTGCTAGTAGCAAGGTATGGTGTGACTCATAAGGTGGGTAATGGGGCAACATATACTTTATTATGGGTGCACAAGTGGCTAAGAGATATTCCGCTGTGTAATAGATTTATACTCGTAAGGTGGGTGTCGTTTGTTGGCGTGGGAGAATGAGTTGGCTGAGGAGTGCTCAGTTTTTCTTTCTAATGTGCATTTGCAAGTTGAAAATGATGATAAGTGGATGTGGCAGTTGGACTGGAACGATGTTTACTCTGTCCGCAATGCTTACGTAAACACTAGCTCGCAAGTGCAACGTTCTTCCACAGTTTCATATTTGATTTGGCATAAAGACGTTCCTCAGAAGGTTTCAATTTTTGCTTGGTCAGACATGTTGATGTTACTAATGACAACCATCTTTATGTGAGTGTGTGTTGTGAGGTGGAAATGACAAACCATTTGTTCTTAAATTGTAATTTTTATTTGCTCTCTTTGGAATCTGGTTCGTGATTGGTTGGGTTTCTCATCAATTGACCATGTTCTATTACTGAACACTTTGTTCAGTATGCTAATTTGACAGGTAGCTCCAAAGTACGGCGCTCTTTTATGCACTTAATTTTGTTTACTTATGTTTGGGTCATTTAGAATGAAAGAAATGACAAGATGTTTACTCATATGGGAAAAACTATCTCAAACTGATAGATAATGTTTACCATATGTCTCTTTCGTGGGTGAAGACAATGGTTGCTAGCTTAGCTTTTAAGCTTTTAATGTTGATGACTGCGTCCTTTTGATTGTTTGAGTGCTCGTTAATTTTAACTTGTATTGTGTCCTTTTATATTGAACTTTAAAGCTTCTTTTTAGCAAACATTGTGATGAGATTAAGAGTTCACTAAGCATGTGGAAGGAAAACTATAAGAAATTCACATGACAAGAAGTTTTAGTGGGCCGATTAGTACTAAATAAAACAACCATTAAAAGTCCAATTTTCTCCATTTTATTAAGTAATTTTTGTTTTTGTTTTTGGGTGGATTTTTAGATGGTCTTTGGTTTTCTCCTAGCCTCTCCAAATGCTTCAAAGTAGTGCTCTAAGTTATTATAGTGGCTAATGGGATTTTAACCATGTTAGTGCCATTTTCTCGGTAATAAACATGCATTTATCAATGTATTTGGTAAATGCATGGTAGTGAGAATTTATTTCTAGTATTACAAGTCTAAGCTATAAATAAGAACCTCATGTACTTCTCAAATAACAATTTGAAGATTAATATATTTGAGCTTTCTTTATTGTGAGAACTTTTCCTTTGTTCTTGGATCAAGAAATTTTATAGTGTTGAATTCTACCGGCATGTCGCGGTTATGGTCACACTTTGTTTGATAACTTTGGTTCTACCGGCAGGTCGCGGTTAAGGTCAAGTTCCTTAGTTGATAATTGTGGTTCTACCGACAAGTCGCGGTTAGAGTCTAGTTCCTTACCTATTTTCAAGGCGGTCTAATCGGTCACATATCACCTTGTGCTAAGGGGAATGTTTATTGGTTTTAATTTAATTCCATTTTGCTTTGTTAAAAAACATGGGAGTTGAATTCTCTCAAAAGAGAAGAGGGTAATTATTTCTAATATGATTTTACTTAAGAGGGAGGTGAGTGTATATTTTAAGATAAGAGAGGAAGATTGTGTAATTGAAACATAGAAGGGTAATTTACTCTAATAAATTTAATAAATGTAATTTTGTAAATAAAACCATTATTGTAAATAAAACCATTAATGTATGTGAAGTTTGAAAACAAATATAGAAAGTGAGTTTATAATGAATGAAGGAAGAAGTGAGAGAATACTACAAACTCAACAACCACCATGAGCATGAAACGAAAATATCAAAATCTGTCGGTATTAAAACAACTAATATTATATTTTTCAGGTACAAAGAAAAAACCATAGCCACAGAAATAAACAACTTTTCAAATTATTAGAAAAACAAAACAAAACAAAACAATAATCCGACAAAATTCTCTGTCACCTTCTTCGGTTCACAAATCTCTTTCCATTTCATTTCATATCTCTCTATCGTCGCTTCTGGTTTCTCTCTCCTCTAGGGTTTCATCATCATCATCATCGGAGGAGAAGGACCAATCTCCAAGCTTCGAATTCGTTTCGATATTCGTCAATTCGAAGCTTAAATTTTGGTTCTTCTCCGTTTAATTTGGGTCTCTCTTCAATGTAAAAAGCTTTTATCTGCTTTTTGAAAAAAGAGGAGAACAATGACGCAGAAAATTCAGCAGCTCAAGGTCTTATTCTCTCTCTAATTTAAGAAATGTTACGTTATAATGAAAATTTGAACATGGGGTGGCACAAAATGATGAATTTTTTAATATTTAACCGTTGAAAATTAATGGTTTTGAAGTTTTTTGTTTTCTTCTGATTTAATTTTTTCATTAGATTTTATCAATCATTAGGGTCTGTTTTGTGAACGTGTGTAATAATTATCATTTGGCAGAATAATTATTTTAACTGTAAATAATAAAGATATTTATAGTTATATGCAGTAAAAAAAAACTTTGATTAATTATTTTTTTGTGCTAAGGATAATATTTGACTCATACATCAAACTTAATCATTTGAATGTTTACATGTTATTAAGGCTATTCATTTGTTTAGAATATTTATTTACTGGTTTTTATACTTTAGAATTCAAATAAACATTTTAAGAAACTATGATATCTTTCTACAAAGGTTTTGGTTAGTCCGTCAGGATGGTAATGCCGAAATTGTTAGGGACACCTTTATCCGGGTTTGAAACCGGAACTCGCAGTTGTGTGAGTTTTAGTGGTGTTTGCCACTTTGTTTACAAACAAAAAAAGAAAGGTTTTGGTTAGTAGATTTTGATTTGTTTTTGTCTTCTTGGAACATTGTTCTGAGCTGACTGAATTGTACAGTACATGAAATTTTAGAGTTAATAACTTGCAGAACTCAAAAGAGTTGGAGTTTTTCACTGAGTATGGGGAAGCTAACAGATACAAGATTATTGAGATTATTGGAAAGGGTAGCTATGGAGTTGTTTGTGCAGCAATTGACACACACACTGGCGAAAAGGTTGCAATTAAGAAGATTCAGGATGCCTTTGAACATATTTCTGATGCCGTTAGAATCCTCCGTGAAGTTAAGTTGCTGAGGCTTTTAAGACACCCTGATATTGTTGATATTAAGAGGATCATGTTGCCGCCGTCAAAGAGAGAGTTTAAAGATATTTATGTGGTCTTTGAGCTTATGGAGTCTGATCTCCATCAAGTCATTAAAGCCAATGATGACTTGACCCGCGAACACCATCAGTTTTTTCTTTATCAGATGCTACGTGCGTTGAAGTATATGCATTCAGGTATATGCCCGTCTTTCTTTTCATTGTTTGAACTTGATATGCATTCTTTGTGATTTTTATTATTGATGTAAAATTTGGCTTTAAACGACTTCTAAGTAACTTTATGTTTGATTGCAGCTAATGTGTACCACAGAGATCTTAAACCCAAGAATATATTGGCAAATGCAAATTGTAAACTCAAAGTTTGCGATTTTGGACTTGCAAGAGTTGCATTTAATGATGCCCCAACATCAATATTTTGGACGGTATGTAGTTTCATTTATAATTGCAATAGTATGACTGTTTTAATGGTTATGCAATCAGTTGCAAGAAGGTTTATCATCTCTTTCTTTTGGTGCTTCTTGCAGGATTATGTTGCTACAAGATGGTATAGAGCCCCAGAGCTTTGTGGATCATTCGCTTCTAAGGTATGAGCCTAGCTAGGAGATGTATATCTCTAATTCTTCAATGACATGATATGGATATTGTTTTTTCTTGACCTATTTGGTATGGGTCCATCAACACTATAACAGAGAAACAATCAGCTTCTTGATATTGTAATCAAGACATGAAATACTACAAATACCAGTTTAATCTGTGTAGCTACTTTGTCTTGGTAGGATTCTAATGATTTGAGTGTTCCTTTGACAATGTGCTTTATCCCTAGCATTCTTAAATTTTATGTTGCCCTGTCCACTGTACCTTTCGGAGAACTAGATAATGTCATTTCCATCTGGTTTCGAGACTCTGAAAGACTTACTATTGCTTAAAAGTACAAACTTCTAGGTTTGACTTATGTTTGATGGAATGGAACTGTGTTTTCTGTTTTATTCTACTTGGTTCTACCCTTCCAATAATACCAATATTTGATATACACTAGTTGATGGTTATAAACATATGATTTTTATTTAAAGGAGAGATTTTAAAATGGTATTGTGGTTTTAAGTTGGAGCTATGGAGTTGAGACTTGAGAGTGACATGCCCATGTTTGAGGCTGAGCCATGCAATATAAAAATATTGTATATTTTTTACTCAATCAAGTAGCATTTAGTAAAATGTTGATTAAAGTATGTTGAACGTATATCTGAACAAAAAATATCTGAACAAAAATCATAAACCAAATATATTCTATCTAAACAGGCAATCATAGTATGTTGAACGTTCAATGGTGGAAATATGTCTTGCTGTTGCATTTATTTCTTGTATGACATGTCTTCTGTGTGCTCTATTATAGTAAGACTATTGATTTCTCCTGGATATTGAATTATCTGTTCTACAGGTAAATGTACTGGTTTATTCGTCTGTTTCCCTTTGAATGGTATGGTTGGATGTGTGATTTTCTTTTAAATTTCTGATATTGTTGGCATGCTGTTTGCAGTACACACCAGCAATTGATTTATGGAGCATTGGATGCATTTTTGCTGAGGTGCTATTGGGAAAGCCACTGTTTCCTGGTAAAAGTGTCGTGCATCAGTTAGATTTGATTACCGACCTTCTTGGGACACCATCTTTTGAAACTATTGCAGGAGTATGAACTTCTCTTACCTTATTTATCTATTTCATTGGATTTAATTTGTAGGTAGTTCTTAATGTTTTCTTTCATGAAACTAAGTTTCTCTATAACTAGTATTTGACAATTCCTTTGTAAATTTTGCAGGTTAGAAATGATAATGCAAGGAAGTACTTGATGGGAATGCGGAAGAAACCTCCTGTGCCATTTGAACAGAAATTTCCAGATGCTGATCCATCGGCACTTCGCCTTTTGCAAAGGCTTCTAGCATTTGATCCAAAGAATCGGCCAACTGCAGAAGAGGTATATGTTCATCTATAGTGTAACGTGTTAGCTCTAGACCCATCTAGGAAATACTCCCTCCGGAATCATATATAAGAAAATACACGCCTATTAAGAATGCTAGAAAACATCATTTAATTTTTTTTAATGCAAAAGAAAATATAATTTTATTCTCTAAACCACCCTTTCTCTTCATTTACTTTTCTTTGGGAACTTGTTCCATGATAAAATTAAGTAAAGGATATTTTTAGAATAATAACATTAAATAAGGTACAATAAGTTGGTTTTTGCTAATATTTGATTGCACCAAATATGACCTGTTTTTTGCTTTTAATTAAATCCAAATGGAGTATCTATTTGAGTGTATTTCAAGAACCATCATGAAAAGTTGTCTTTTTGTTCATTATATACCTGATAGAATCCATTCTGCATGTTCTGTTGGCAGGCACTGGCTGATCCTTACTTCAAGGGCTTGGCAAAAGTTGAGAGAGAACCTTCATGCAAGCCAATCTCAAAATTGGAATTTGAGTTTGAGAGGAGACGGTTAACAAAGGATGATGTTAGAGAATTAGTATATCGGGAAATACTAGAATATCATCCTCAACTACTCAAAGATTACATGAATGGAACTGAAGGCGCCAATTTCCTCTATCCTAGGTCAATATACACTTCTATTGATTATACTCTATCCCCATTGCTCTTTTTGCTGATGTTGTTATTGATGCATGTGTAATGAATGTTTATGTGCAATGCATATTATTTATGCATTTATGCCCCTTGCAGTGCAATTGATCAATTGAGGAAGCAATTTGTTTATCTTGAGGAAAATGATGGAAAAAGTGGGCCAGTGCTTGCTCCTGAAAGAAAGCATGTCTCCCTTCCAAGGTAAGATCAATAAGAACCAAACATGGCAGCCTTTCCCCTTGATGTATTTAAGTTGCTGGTTATTGAAGTTTTGATTACATGTTGAGTTTGTCTGAGTTTTGTAGCTCAATATTTCTCGTGGTATGTTAATATAATCATTCCTCTTTTGCAGGTCCACTGTTCACTCTAGTGCAGTTCTTCCAAGTAACCAGTCAACTTTTGCTTTGTGTGAGAACAAGAAAATGGTAGAAGATACATCTAAGGGTTTGAGAGCAGCCGCAGAAAATTCTGGAAATCAAATAAGGGGTGTACAGCCTCCTCCACGGGTGCCAGGTATACGAGTTGAAACTATAATATGCACAATTATGTAAAAAAAGTACACTTAGGCTCTATTTGGTAAAAACTAGCTGATAGATGATAAGCTAATTTATAGAGGATGACTTATAATCTAGCTTATAGCTGATAATGGATAAGCTAACTGATTGATTTGTAGTGTTTGGTAAAATTAGCGATTGAAGTAGCATGAAATGACATAAAAAATGGTACATTTAATTAGTATTAATTTTTTCCAATTAAGATTGCAGGAGTAAAGTTGAGTTGAAAGATGATAAGTTATAAGCTACTTAATTAGCTTAACAAAAAACGCTATAAGCTCATGCGAAAGTGACATTACCAAACAGTTTTGTTTTTAATCATACGAGCTTATAAGACATCAGCTATAAGCTCAAAAAAAGTGTCTTGCCAAACAAACCCTTAGAAAGGTCCTGACATTCCTTTTACCTTCCAAAAACAAGTGGATGGTAAGATGTTCTTAATCTGATCTGAAGAGGATGAAGCTAATTACTAAGAAACACCACAAAGCAAATTCTAGATCTTCTAAGAAACCCCACAATGTAAAATAATTTGATTGAGCTATGAAACGTGTAGCATATTAGGAGAAAGAGCCATCCCAATATTACATTTTGCAGCATATCAACAAGAAGCCTTATCCCACTAATTGAGTTTGTTTTGAAGAAAACTACCTGCCTCACTATGCATTTTTCTGACATGTGTATATGCATGTTGTAGCCTTGGAGGATGGAGGATAACTTCCTTTTACTATTATTATCCATAGATATGATGTAGTGGTAATTTATCTTGGATTGATTGATATTCCAGTATATTCATGATTTGTTATTAATCCTCACTTAACATCAAACGTTTGTTCATCAACATATAAGTTACTAACTTAGAATCTGGAACGGTAAACCAGATTGCGCAGTGAATAATAGTACTTCTATTAATAATTCTGAATTCCAAGAGAACTACTGTTTCAACTGAGATAAGTTACAAGTAGAGAGGAAGTTGTAACTTCTGAATTATTCAGTTTAGAGTTAGACTAATCAATTAATGTAGTGGTTCTGCAACATGAAGTTCAATATGATACTACAATGTTATTTATATTGCTGTTATCTGTCTATATTTAACATTGCTGAACAGTTTTTCTTTTGTTGCCACAGCTAGGCCAGGGAGAGTAGTAGGCCCAGTTCTACACTATGAAGATGCAAGAATCACATACTCTTCTATCGACCCAAGGATGGTTTACCAAAATACTACTCAAGCAGTCTCGAGTCACTTTAGAACCCAGCAGTCCAACTTACAGGCCACACCGACCTCTGATTTGAACAATAACCCATACCGTCGGCGAGGCAGTAACAATAACCTAAATGATCATGTAACTATTGATACAAAACTGCTGCACGCACAGTCTCATATTGGTGTAGTCGGTGCTGCAGCAGTAGCTGTTGCCACTCACAGTCACAGGTATTCAAGGGGCATTCAGTACAGTTTGTCCTAGGCTTGAAGTTCATGAGATTGAAACCTACTATGCTAGCCCAGAATTGAAGGGAGTGACGGTTATTAACTTTAGATGGGTTTAGGTTTTCATTTTTAACTTTTTGATCACTATCCTTGTAATTATATGCACGACATTCAATTGTTAATAAAGAAAGTTGATTGTGTATATGTACAACATCAATATTCGGATTGTTTTTTAATCTCTATAAATTCGATTTATTGTTCTCAAAGGTTTGTTTGAGGTTTGTTCGGAGTCGCGACTTACTAATTGTGTCAATGCATGTAATTTAGATACCACTTTTTCACATTTAGAAAATCCCAGGCAAACTATTGCAGGTAAAAGTAAATGCAATTACATTCTCCTCAGTTATGTCCTTTTTTTCTGTATATTTGTCCATTTTACCTTTCTCTTTAATTTCAAGTTACAATGCATTGTTGAAATATGTGAATTGAGATGTTGAGATTTTAGATTGGTGGCATGCTTATCTCATATGACAAGGGGTTTTTACTTTTTGTTACATTGGCTATAATTCTGTTCAAGTCACACTTGAGTGGAGTCTAATAAATGTGGGAGCGATTCTAATCAGAATTAGAATCGTTCTCCGTAATATGAGAAATTAAACCCTTATGTTGGACTCAATCCTTGTTGGTATATCGTAAAAACTTCAGTAGAGGAGAAAACCTGCATTCGATATGGCAGGCATACTATAGTAGTGATGATCATTTGTTATAGAAAATTAAATGCTAGAGTTAAAGATGGATACATAAAAAACTTTTGAAGGCATAAAACTTATCAGAAGTTTAAAATAGTAATTTTGCATTGAAATTTATGCATTTTATTAATTGTTTTAACATGTGTAAAATTGCACATGTTAGAGAAACTTAACTTATACATAGAATGCATTATTAAATATAACATGAGAACCATTTTATTAAATTACACCTTGTACAAATTGCATCAATAAAAGATTGAATTTTTCTTTCATACTTTAATCATCTTTCCTTTAAAAATAGAATTTAAAACTTTTGAGAAATATGCCAATTATTTTATTAGCAATATGTTTATTTAAAAAGTAAAATAACATATTTTCTCAATAGTGCTTGCATTTTAGAATGATCGATGATTTACAACACACCAAACGTCTAAAAAGTAACATAAAAACATGTATAATTGAAAGCATTATTTCATGTTACATTACCTACAAGATCAATGATTCTTAATTTCCTTACAATCAATTTTTATGGTGATAAAACTGGTTGGGAAGGAACCATAAAAAAATTCCAAGAGTAGACAATTTGATATACCCCACCCTCTCTATTGATGTGTCATATACTCATATTAAGGAATGATTTTATTTTATCATATTATCAATTAATTTGATGTTTTTATTTATGGAAAAAAAATTACACTTTCACTTATACTCAGAATATATTTGATTGTTGTGTTGTTAAAGAGTCTCGGATCGAATAAGAGATGATCAAATAATGTGTTTATAAACGAGGGTAATCTTCACATCATAAACCGATTTTATTGGATTATGTTAAACTTAACCACAATTTTTAAGATGGTATCATAATCTCTCCACGATCTTTCCATACTATCAATGATTTGGTATAATTGCAAAATAATTGCTATCAAACCGTTGCCTCCGTCTCCTTCTTTTCTTCTCTTTTTTGAGGCTAAATACTATCCACTTCTTCAATCTAAAAATCAATTGATAAATTTTAATTAAAGAGGGGATAAAGATAGGATGATCCGTAATTTATTTTTTGTGACAACAACTTCTCTACAATCTTAAAGATAGCATACACAATTTTCATTGTAAAATACACATAACCATTCGAAGCTTTTTTCTATGATAAAATACATGTAATTAAAGTGAAGGATGGCTCCCATATTTATCGGTAAACAAGAAAAACAACAAGAAAACATAAACACACCATTAAAATTAAAGTTCATCATCCTTCAGATTATTCTTTCTGGAACACAATGGGAAGGGGAGTGCCATCAAGAGCCAACAAAATCTTACCATTCTCACGAACAATACCAACAGTCCCACATTCAAACTTACAATTGGGACACACTTCTGTAGGGCACCATTGAATGTTATAGATATTTCTAACTGCAGTTTCTACAATCTTAAAGAAGTTACCAAAGGATCCAACTGTACCACTATCTCTTCCAATGATAACGAATCTCCTTCCAGTTGTTGCGTCCCTCTCACCCAATTTCCATTCTGTTGATTGTCCACAAGCCGTGGAAGCTTGGAATATCACTTTTAAGTCTCTGTTAAGCCTCACCTCGTCGTCATCGTGATGGGGAGCAAAAGGAGAGAATACCAGAGCCAAACCAGGTGACAAGTCCGCGTTCTCAAGACCTACATGCAAAAGACACGCGTCATTTATAGGGACCAATGTGAAACGTCCTCCATTGCCAGTGATAGCAGGCCTGATGAAGTATTCCTCGTCGTCCTCAACTGGTTCGCCACTTGTGTCGATGACAAACTGAGCTATTGATGTCGTTGTCATCAAAAGACACACATTAGCAAGGATGAATATGGTGAGGGATTTAGTTGACATGGTTGTTATTTAATTATGGATTAATATGAAAACCTTGCTAGCTTAGAGGATTTAGGGGTTTGTGTTTTTGTTGTTGGTTGCTTGCCAAGCAAGGTATTTATAGGACTGATTATGATACAATGCAATATTGTATAGAATGATTGATTGATGAATGAACAAAAGTCCAATTAATAAATGACATGAAATTTCTAATTGCTAGTTAGCTTTGTAAATCATATTACGACAAATTAACTAATAAATCTTCCGCGGGAATGGATGAATAAAATCATTATATTACTTTGTTTAGATCGCGAGATTTTGATAGGCTGTAAATGGTGAACTTTTTCCTAGTTTGAACCGTCTAATCAACAAGATAAACATAGTTGTATATAGAGACCAAACTTCACAAGCTGGTTAAAACACTTTTGTCTCTTTAATTTAAAAAGAAATATATGAAAAGGGGGAATTTTTATTGATTACGGTACCACTGATGATAATATATATATTTTTTTTTACCAAAACAAAGTTAACTATTATCACTTTTAAGTCTCGACTTTCTGAACAACTTATGTCAAAAATAAAATCTGCCAAACTGCTCTCAGTTCCAACTCGCGTTTGCAGCACAGTCGAAAGTCCTGCCCAATACCAACTCTCACGCGCCACTGTACAACCTACAAAAGCATGCCAATCATCCTCAACAGTTGTATTACACCAGGGACAGATCACCTCACATTGTACATGTTGTGATTGTAGTCGGAGACACATTGGGACACCCCCCGACAAATCCTCCATAACAAATTACATGCTTTATGAGGGAAATTCACCTTCCAGATTCTATGCCACTCTCCTTCATCATGGAACCGATCAGTGTGTACCAACTTCATCATAGCCAGTTTATAACTAATCTTAACAGTATACCTTCCGTTACGTTGCATCATCCACGCAGGGAATTTGAACTTTGCATTACTATGAAGTTATAAGAGTAAACTCTTACAAATGAGCTAGCATCTCAAGTCTATTTTATTTTTATTTTTATTTTTATAAATTAATATATTTTTTATAAAGTAATAATTAAAAAATCAATAAGTTAAATTAAAAGATTAAAGTAAAAAAATGATGTGACTAATGTTTTGGATAAAAGTTATATTGTTGATTTAGACGTAGAATGATAAAACAAAACTATCGATAAATTAAGCGTGGAATGTCTTAGATATTAAGAAGTTGTTTTATCAAAGACCAAAATGTTATGGATATCAATTATATGGTTAATTTAGAGGCATAATGATAAAACAATATTAATGATTAATTAAGGACTTGAATGTTATGGATTCATATAAACATTAAGTAGTTATATTTAATTAGGACTAAAATATTATGGATAAGTTATTAATTGTAATTATGATAGTGATAGTGTGTGAGTAATGTTTTAAAAACAAATACTAATTTGTGCCCTCAAGGGAATATGTTAAGGAACTTATTATAGAAATATACGCATAAAAAGTCGTGTATTCAACTTTTTAAAAGTTAAAGTGTTATGTTTTCCAATGCAAATTTACTCTTTTCAGGTTTCTTAACATGTTCCCTAAGGGCGCAAGTTAACATGATCCATAATAAAAGGATAAAGGTAAGAAGATCACACAAGAAATTTATATTGGTTCACACAAAGCAGCTACTTCTAGTACCTCAGACTTCATGTGAGAATGTCCACTATAATATCTAACTATCAGAAGCTTATGAGTAGCACTATATTTTCTTAATCACATCAAATCAGTCTCTTACACTGTATATTATCAACCTTAGAAGGCTTTTACAATTCTTTGTTTCACACAAGAAATGTTGGTAAAATTTTTTCTCAATCTATTGTAACAAATAGACTTGAGAACTATATACAATCCGTATGATGAGATAATTTTAGATCACAGACGTTTCTCAATCATGTTTGAGATTCTAATGAACAAATTCAAATGATTATGATATAAAGATATATTGAGAGAGCTTAGAGTTTATTGTTTGTGAAGAGTTTATGTGTAGTGATGATTTCACTTATTTAAAAATATTTTGGCTTTTCAAACTCTCGCATTGATGCTTCATTTTCTCTTGTATATATAGATGTAGAGATGCTTCATGATCAAGTGTAAGTAAAGAGTTGTCGGGAGTGTTTTCCAGTTGCCGTAGGCTGCCCTTGAATTTTCTTTTCTTTTCTTCTCACGAAACAATTCTCACAAATCAAATTAGTAGATAACAATATGAGACAATTTTCCTCCATCATGATACCCCACGAAAGATCTTCTCAACCTCCTCAAGATGGACGTAGCTGGAACTTTTTTATCTAGAGAATAGTTTTCTTGTTTACCTTAAAAAATCTGACACATTGCTAATTTTCACTGATCTTTGTGAGGACTTAAGCCCATGTGAATAGTCCTACCCAAAAGGCTACTCCATTAGGTGGAAGAGCCGCATGGATTAAGTACCATGTTGAGCACTTTTATCTACTCGATGTAGAAATCCTAACACTGCCAAGCCCTTTAAAATCCAACATCTGTAACGCCCATTTCGAATTAATTAATTATTTAATTGAGTCTAGAGTTATTTTAGATGGGTTTATATTATATTTATATAATATATAAGTGATTTATGCGATTTTTATGATTGAGGTGGTATATATGACTTTTATGAGGAGTTGTGACTTATCTTATTGTTTAATAAAATAAGATTTGAAAATAAAATAAATATTGAGTTTAGGGGCTGTTTTGATATTTTAGAGAGTTTTGGGGGAGAAAGAGAGATAAGATAATAGGAGGAGTTATAAAAGGGAAACCTAGTTTTAGAAAAAAAAACAGTACGTACGATCAGTTTTTGAAGAAAAAGGGAGAAAAAGCCAAGAGAAGAGGGAGAAGACCTAGGGCTGCTATTTTCATCAAACAACGTAAGGGTGAGACTAACTTTACAATTCTATTAAGTCTATGAATCAATGGTTGTATTTAGTGTAGCACCCCGTTTTCCCAACATAAAAATTCCATTTATTAATCAAAGTTATTCACGTAAACGGAATGCTACACTTCTTTTCTTAAAATCATAAACTGAATAAATAACTATTTATCCTTTAAAATTAAATAACAAAATCTTTAATACTTCGCAACGGAATTTATTGAATAACTAAAACAGTCTTTGGCACGAAGGCCTCTTCATAAATTTCTCATATAATCCAATCTAAAACCATAGTCATAATTCTTCTTAAAACAATACGTAAGGAATAGAAAGACAACAATAAAATTCTCATCCCGTTACGTATCAGAGCACCTAAAGACACACATGAGAGCTAATCCAGACACAACAGCAATCTAACAGCAACTTAAACTCGATCACCTGCAAGTTACTCATACGAATAGCAACATTTCCAAGCAGAAGGGGTGAGATTTCACAAAACAATAATATCAAGCATATAATTCAATAATTATATTTAACAACACAAATAACTTCATCTATTAGTAATAATAATTCTTCATGTATAATTCTTAATAGTCCAACCAACTTCTAATTATCATTTACTTCATATTCATCACATTATAACATCATCATATAACACGTATTACCCAAACCATAGCAACATAGATCATCACATCTTACTCATAGTTCATATTCAACATAACAACATCTTAATCTTAATTCATATACGTCATAACACCATCTTAACTCGTAATAACATTTCTCCACCAAGCATCTCATGAATAGAAGACAACTTATCAACTTAACATAACCATCATCAAGTACATTTAACAACTCCTAGATAACATCATGTAATCATCATCACTAATAACTTAAACTACACAATATAATCATCACTTAATAATAATAATAATTATATACATCATAACATAAACATCATTTTATAATAATATAACAACAACAATATATTCATCATTTTATAATAATATAACAACAACATAACATAATATTCACTTAATAATAATTAATCATATATAGTACAACATATTCATCACTTAATAATAACAATTATATACATCACAACATAAGCATCATCTTACAACAACATAACATAACATTCACTTAATAATAATTAATCATATATAGTACAACATATTCATCACTTAATAATAACAATTATATACATCACAACATAAGCATCATCTTACAACAACATAACATAATATTCACTTAATAATAATTAATCATATATAGTACAACATATTCATCACTTAATAGTAACAATTATATACAACATCATAACAACATAACAATATCATAATCAATATCTTAAACAACATAGCAACATAACAATATCATAATCAATATCTTAAACAACATCATAACATTATAATCAGTATCATATAATTCACATCATAAACATCGTATAATCTTTATAGGTACTTCTTTAACAACACATGGGTAGAAGACAACTCGACAACTCATAGATGATAATTTATCAACAACTTAACAACTCATGGATGATAATTCATCAACAACGACTTTGACTCGACAAATGCGACAATGCAACTTAGACACTTATATGCATGTGGTACCAATCGTCATCATAAGTATTAATATACTTTCATCGTGCGGAGGACAAAGTTCCTAATCGTGCGGAGGACTGATGAGTCATTTATATGCTATTTTAATATGCTTTTTAGTTTAGTTTTATTTAGATTTTATATAATTTTATATTAGTATTATTTCCTTTTTAGGATAGTTTACTTTAAATTGCAATTTATTATATTTCAGGGAAGAATATTGGATGGATTGAGTCTTGGAGCAAAAGAAAGGGATTTGGAGCAGATTGGACACGAAAATACGAAGATTGGGAAACAAAATATATCTCCCACAAGTCAGAAGCCTGGCACGGCCGTGCCACCCTCCAGAGACCTTTTGCTGCTTTTGCTTGGACTCCAAGCTATTCTATTTTGGCGCACAATCTACCGAGGAATATTCTTAGAATATACTTGCTTAGATTTTAAGTCAATTGTGTACTATAAATAGAGTAGCTAGCCATCACAAATATTCATCTTTACTTGGAATACAATAAGTGACAATTGCTTTTCAATAAAGTTCTTTTCCTTTCCTTTATTTTCCTGTCTTTTACTTTCATGCTTTCTCTCTTCTCCCCCATGTCTACGATGAACATGAGTGAGTAGACTTCTTCTTGTCTTGGGATTGTTGGATAAGTCTAAATGACATAATCCTAATCAAACCAAGCCCTAAGCCTTAATCTTATGTAACCCTAGTTTCTTATCTGAATTCACCGTCTTAACATGGATTAACCATTATCAAACTGTGGAAACGAAAGTGGAGGGTTTGATAATTGTTCGTCCATTATTCCAAATATCAATTCATAAAACGAAAGTGGAGCTTTGATATTCGAACAAGTGAATTCAGACAAGGATTGCAAAGTCAGCGAAATAGGCTTTGCAATCTTTGAGACATATAGTTTCGATCTTCAAGGGAACTAATAACAATCAAGTCAGCGAAATAGGCTTGGTTGTTAGAGGAACCAAAATCCAATAGTAATCAAGTCAGCGAAATAGGCTTGGTTGCTAGAGGAACTTAAGAGAAACTGTCTTGAGAAATTAGGTCTAACATAACATTATAAGCTTATGGTTTCGGTTTGAGAAGGACTTGTTATTTAGATGAAACCAACGATCCCAAGGCTCTTTTATTATATTGCTTTCAACCGTTTAAAAACCCCCAATCTACAATCTCTTCTCTCTTCTAATCATCTCTAAAGGTTAATTAAATTGAACTACTCCCTGTCGGAACGATACTCTTTTATACTACTTCGGTAAGACCGTGCACTTGCGGTTTTATCTCATCAAGTTTTTGGCGCCGCTGCCGGGGAGTAAACTAATTTAATTAACTCTTTCTTTGTGATTAGAACTCTCTTCTCTTTTCTCTTCCTCTTCTCTTCTACTTTTCTTTCTTTTGTCTTTACCACTAACTTCTTGGGTTCTCGGTTTCTTATGCGAAGAAGTAAAAGTCTCGGAGAATTTATTCCTGAGATCGAAAGATTTTTGCATAAGAAAAAGAGAGAGGCACAAAATAATACCGCTATGGCTGAACGTACTCTCAAAGAGTATGCTACTCCTTCAACGGAAGAGCCACAAGCTATTATCGTGTACCCAACGGTTGCGGGTAATAACTTCGAAATCAAGCCTGCACTACTCAATTTAGTACAGCAAAACCAGTTTTCTGGATCACCCACTGAGGATCCAAATCTCCATATTTCTTCCTTCCTTAGACTCAGTGGCACCATAAAAGAGAACCAAGAAGCCGTAAGACTTCATCTCTTTCCCTTTTCCTTAAGGGATAGAGCTAGCGCTTGGTTCCATTCCCTAGAAGTCGGTTCCATTACTTCATGGGACGATATGAGGCGAGCATTCCTCGCCCGATTCTTTCCCCCATCTAAAACAGCTAAGCTTAGAGACCAAATTACGCGTTTCAATCATAAAGATGGGGAGTCTCTCTATGAGGCGTGGGAGCGTTTCAAGGAAATGCTTAGACTTTGTCCCCACCATGGCCTAGAGAAGTGGCTTATAGTCCACACGTTTTATAATGGCTTGTCATATACCACTAAGATGTCTGTTGATGCAGCTGCAGGTGGAGCTCTAATGAACAAAAACTACACGGAGGCTTATGCTTTGATTGAGGACATGGCTCAGAATCACTACCAATGGACCAACGAAAGAGCCGTCACCACTCCTACTCCCTCTAAGAAAGAGGCAGGTATACACGAAGTCTCTGAATATAACCACCTTGCTGCTAAGGTTGAGGCATTAACACAAAAAATTGAAAAACTTAATGTTAATGCTGTCCCACCTTCTTCCGCATCCCCTCCTTGTGAAATCTGTGGTATAACTGGTCATATAGGTGTTGATTGTCAGTTAGGTAGTGATGCCAACATTGAGCAACTGAATTACGCTCAATACAACCAAGGAATGAGGCCAAATCAAAATTTTTCACAAAAATCCTCAAGGTTCCTATGGACAAGCAGCACCACCTGGCTATACAAACAACCAGAGAGTGGCTCAGAAATCAAGTTTGGAGATTTTACTGGAAAATTGCATTGCAAATCAAAATAAAAATCTTCAAGAATTGAAAAACCAAATAGGATTTCTGAACGACTCTCTCTCCAAACTCAATACCAAAGTTGATTCCATCGCCAAGCACACCAAAATGCTTGAGACCCAAATCTCCCAAGTGGCCCAACAAGTGGCCACCTCTTCTCAAACACCAGGAGTCTTTCCTGGTCAGCCTGAAACAAACTCCAAAGCCCATGTCAACGCTATTTTTCTAGGGGGTAGTAAGATAGAAGAGACTGTTACTAAGGCCAAAAGTGTCAAGAAGGAGAGTGTCAGGTGTCTAGGTAAGAATGGTGTGATAAAAAGTGAGAAACCGCTTGATAAAAACAAAGCCCTAACACCTTTAAGGCTTACTAAGCTCAACTTGGAGGCTCAATTCACTAAACTCTTTAACATAATTCGAAAGATTTGCGTTAAAATCCCCTATGCTGAAGCTTTGTCTCGTATGCCTCTATACGCCAAGTTTTTAAAAGAAATTTTTGTTGAGGCAAAATCCCTAATTAATTTTAAAGATAATAAACAAATATGATTAAAGAATTAATGGACTTTGATTAATTCCTTGGTATTTAACTTGTGCTCTTGAGTGCTTTCACTAAGACAGGAACAAGGTTTGAATCATACCAAGATGCATAAAATCAAAGGACATTGAATCCATGAACTAATTCTAAAGTTCAGAAAGTTAGTTCAGAATGTTGATCAGAAAGTTGATCAGAACGTTCTGATGAGAGCTCAGAAGCAACCCTGTTCAGAAGCAACCTTGCTCAGAAGCAACCCTGTTCAGAAGCAACCTTGTTCAGAAGCAACTCTGTTCAGAAGCAACCCAGTTCAGAAGGTTGTTCAGAACCCAGTTCAGAAGGTTGTTCAGAAGCAACCAGTTCAGAAGCAACCCAGTTCAGAAGGTTGTTCAGAACCCAGTTCAGAAGGTTGTTCAGAAGCAACCAGTTCAGAAGCAACCTAGTTCAGAAGGTTGTTCAGAAGCAACCAGTTCAGAAGCAACCTAGTTCAGAAGGTGGTTCAGAAGCAACCTAGTTCAGAAGGTTGTTCTTATACAAGCCAAGAATCTCAAGAACTGTGATCAAGGTCATGCAAGGCACATGTACATGAATATATGTCCAGGAAAGTACATTTGCATGGATCAATCAAGCAATAAAGGCATATACAAGAGTTATGTCAAAGAAGGCATTCAATGTTCATTTAAGACTATGAACATTGATGTACTAGGAATATTTCACAAAGGAATATCATCCTAGATGTTATCATCACTGCTCTTCATTATTGTTTCACTATTAGGATTTGATTACATCAAATGATAGTCTTACAAATCATCCTAAGTGAAACAGATGGAACATTCTGATGATCAGAATGTTCAAGCTCAGCTCATGCTTACTTTATGAACAGTATAGTAGGTGAAAAGCAAAAAGCAAAAGCAAAGCAAATCTGTCATCTCCAATAAGAGATAGACACGTCTGAGAGTTGGTACTGATCAAGGACAACACAATCTCTCAAAGCATGGGCATGAAGATGCAGAATCCCACTAAATCCTCCTGCACCGGTTCCAAGACAAAATCTGGGAAAGGAACATTCTGATGTATGAAGAAAAGTCCATACATTGGTTATTGTCCAGAAATTCATATGAAAAGCATATGCATAACCCAGAACTTCATGTGTTCATTCATACATGATGAACCCAGATGAAGAACATGATGAACCCAGATGAAGATCATCATGAACACAACAACATTCTGATGTTCATCAGAGATCAGAATGTTTGCCCAGAATTTCAAGTTAAAGCTTGTGGGACCCAGGACACATGGCATAACACCATTGGACACCCTACAACGGCTATATGAGCCCAAAGACTCTATAAATAGAGGGCTTGGCCTTAGCAAAACACGCACCATTGCAAAGCATACAAGAAAACAACTCTGATTTTGTTTGAAGCTTTTGCAAACTGAAATTGATCAATCTCTAAGTCTTTCATCAACTTAGTGCAAATCAATACTCTTGTTATCTGTAGGATAACCTCTTCTTCTTCTTTCATTGTTTGTTTTACAAACACCCAACTTCCATACAAATTGTAACAAAGTCTCATCTAGCTTTTAGAGGTCCTAAAGTGTTAGGTTGAGCAAAGGTTGTAAAAGTCTAAGTGGTTAACTTAGCAAGAAGGTGCAAGCCTGCTGAGGCTTAGAGAATACAGGAGTGTAATTGTTCAGGTGAACAAGATTGTAAGGTGCAGGACTTGAGAGGTTATCTCAAGCATCTTAGTGGAAACTCTCACAGGATTGTGGGGAGTGGACTAGCCCACATTGGGTGAACCACTATAACTCTTTGTGTGTTCTTTCTTTCTTCTCTATACTTTTTTATTTACAGTATACACAACACACACTTACACTTATACTTTATTAAGCAATTTTGTTTATGAACTTCAGAACATTCTGAAGTCAGAAAGTTAACATAATTCCAAGTAAACAACTTGAGAATCACTTTTAAGTTTCAGGATAATTTTTAAAGGGTCACAATTCAAACCCCCCCTTCCTTGTGACTATTTTATCTACTTCAATTGGTATCAGAGCTAGGCTCTAAGGGTTTGAACACTTAAACAAGTGTTAGAGAAAAGATTCAGGAAGTATGTCTAAAGTCAAGTACATAGCTGAAGGAGGATCTTCAAATAGACCACCACTCTTTGATGGATCAAACTACTACTTCTGGAAAGGCAAGATGGAACTCTTTCTCAGATCTCAAGACAATGATATGTGGGCAGTCATCACAAATGGAGACTTTGTTCCAACAAACAAAGAAGGAGCTGTCAAAGCAAAAAGTGCATGGTCAACAGATGAAAAAGCTCAGGTATTACTAAACTCTAAAGCTAGACTCTTTCTATCATGTGCACTAACCATGGAAGAAAGTGAAAGAGTTGATGAATGTACAAATGCTAAAGGAGTATGGGATACTCTGAAAATACATCATGAGGGTACATCTCATGTCAAAGAAACTAGAATTGACATTGGAGTCAGAAAATTTGAAGTCTTTGAAATGAGTGAAAATGAAACCATTGATGAGATGTATGCAAGATTTACTACAATAGTAAATGAAATGAGATCTCTTGGAAAGGCATATTCCACTCATGATAGAATTAGAAAAATTCTGAGATGTCTTCCAAGTATGTGGAGACCTATGGTCACTGCAATCACTCAGGCCAAAGATTTAAAATCTATGAACCTGGAAGATCTCATTGGTTCACTAAGAGCTCATGAAGTTGTACTTCAAGGAGACAAACCAGTGAAGAAGGTAAGAACACTTGCCTTGAAAGCATCTCAGCAAACCTCATCAGTTGCTGATGAAGATGTGCAAGAACCACAAGAATTAGAAGAAGTTCATGAAGAAGAAGCTGAAGATGAACTTGCACTAATCTCTAAAAGAATTCAAAGGATGATGTTGAGAAGAAATCAGATCAGAAAGAAGTTTCCAAAGACCAACATCAGCATCAAAACTGAAGCTGACAAAAGTCAAGTC
Organism: Medicago truncatula; assembly: GCF_003473485.1. Classification (NCBI taxonomy): domain Eukaryota; kingdom Viridiplantae; phylum Streptophyta; class Magnoliopsida; order Fabales; family Fabaceae; genus Medicago; species Medicago truncatula. Next base: position 21,738,932 of record NC_053049.1, read on the forward strand.
ACTTGCTATGGATGCAACAAAACTGGACATTTCAAAAATGAATGTCCTGACATCAAAAAGGTTCAGAGAAAACCTCCCTTCAAGAAGAAAGCAATGATCACATGGGATGACATGGAAGAATCAGATTCTCAAGAAGATGCAGATACAGACATGGGACTGATGGCTCAGTCAGATGATGAGGAAGAGGTAATTATCTATAAAACTGATTCTTTATATAAAGATCTTGAAAACAAAATTGATAGTCTCTTATATGATTCAAACTTCTTAACTAATAGATGTCACTCTTTAATCAAAGAACTTTCTGAGATAAAAAAAAAGAAAAAGAAATACTTCAGAACAAGTATGATGAGTCCAGAAAGACCATAAAAATTCTGCAAGATTCTCATTTTGACATGTCAGAAAAACAAAGAGAGATAAACAGAAAACAAAAAGGCATTATGTCTGTACCTTCTGAAGTACAAAAGGAAAACATACTTTTGAAAAAGGAAGTTGAAACATTGAAAAAGGATCTGACAGGGTTTATAAAATCTACAGAAACTTTTCAAAACATAGTAGGATCTCAAAATAAAAGTACTAAGAAATCTGGCTTAGGCTTTAAGGATCCAAGCAAAATTATTGGAAGTTTTGTACCTAAAGCTAAAATAAGAGTTAAATGTTGTTTTTGTGATAAGTATGGACATAATGAATCAGTATGTCATGTTAAGAAAAAATTTATCAAACAAAATAATTTAAATCTTAGTTCAGAACGTTCTCATCTCAATAGATCAGAAAGTTCACAAAAGGCTGAAAAGGCTAAGAAGACATGTTTCTACTGTAACAAATCTGATCATAAAAGACAGAATGTTACTTTCAGAAAAGATCTCTTAGAAGAACTAACCCTCAAGGACCCAACATTACATGGGTACCTAAAATTTTTATCTTGTCAAATGTAGGTCTTGCCTCAGGGTGCAAGAACAAAACCATGGTACCTGGATAGTGGTTGTTCTAGGCACATGACAGGTGACAGGGATTGTTTTCTAACTTTTGAAAAGAAGGATGGAGGACTAGTGACATTTGGAAACAATGACAAAGGTAAAATCAGAGGTAAAGGTACTATAGGTAATCTTAACTCTGCTAGAATAGAAAATGTTCAGTATGTGGAAGGTTTAAAACATAATCTACTTAGCATAAGTCAATTGTGTGATAGTGGATTTGAAGTTATCTTTAAACCTAATATATGTGAAGTCAGACAAACCTCCTCTAACAAATTGTTTTTCTCTGGTTCAAGAAGAAAGAACTTATATGTTTTAGAACTAAATGATATGCCTGCTGAATCTTGTTTTATGTCTCTTGAAAAAGACAAATGGATCTGGCACAAAAGGGCTGGTCATATAAGCATGAAAACCATTGCTAAACTTTCTCAACTTGATCTAGTTAGAGGTTTGCCTAAGATTAGCTTTGAAAAGGACAGAATCTGTGAAGCATGTGTTAAAGGTAAACAAGTAAAAAGTAGTTTTAAAACTATTGAGTTTATCTCAACTCAGAAACCTTTAGAGCTTCTTCACATTGATCTGTTTGGTCATGTTCAAACTGCAAGTCTAACTGGCAAAAGATATGGATTTGTTATTGTTGATGATTTCTCCAGATTTACATGGGTGCTATTTTTAAAACATAAAGATGAATCTTTTGAAGCATTTCAAAACTTTTGCAAAAGAGTTCAAAATGAAAAAGGTTATAATATCATCACAGTTAGGAGTGATCATGGAGGAGAATTTGAAAATGCATCCTTCAAAACATTCTTTGATGAAAATGGTATTAAACATAATTTTTCTTGTGCAAGAACTCCACAACAAAATGGAGTTGTTGAAAGAAAAAATAGAACCTTGCAAGAAATGGCAAGAACAATGTTAAATGAATCAAATGTTGAAAATTACTTTTGGGCAGAAGCCATTAACACATCTTGTTACATTTTGAATAGAGTTTCTATAAGAAAGGTTCTTAACAAAACCCCATATGAACTCTGGAAAAATATTAAACCTAGCATATCTTACTTTCACATTTTCGGCTGCTATTGTTACATACTGAACAATAAAGAAAAATTGGGTAAGTTTGATCCTAAATCAGATAAAGCTATCTTTTTAGGATACTCTACAACTTCTAAAGGTTATAGAGTGTACAATCTAAAAACCCAGACAGTTGAAATTAGTATGCATATCATATTTGATGAATATGATGAACATTCTAAACCTAAAGAGAATGAAGACACTGAAGTACCAACACTTTAGAATGTTCCAGTTCAAAATACTGAGAACACAGTAGAGAAAGAAGATGATCAGAATGCTCAGGATCAATCTTTTCAAAGTCCACCTAGAAGCTGGAGAATGGTAGGGGATCATCCTACTGATCAAATCATTGGAAGCACAACTGATGGTGTAAGAACCAGATTGTCCTTTCAAGATAACAACATGGCAATGATTTCTCAAATGGAACCCAAGTCAATCAATGAAGCCATTATTGATGACTCTTGGATTAAGGCCATGAAGGAAGAACTTTCTCAGTTTGAAAGAAACAAAGTTTGGAACTTGGTTCCAAATAATCAAGATAAAACCATCATTGGAACAAGATGGGTTTTTAGAAACAAGCTTGATGAAGAAGGTAAAGTTGTCAGAAACAAAGCAAGGTTAGTTGCTCAAGGTTACAACCAACAAGAAGGTATTGACTATGATGAGACCTTTGCACCAGTTGCAAGATTAGAAGCCATCAGAATTCTTCTTGCTTATGCTGCACATAAAAGCATTAAACTTTTTCAAATGGATGTGAAAAGTGCATTTTTAAATGGTTTTCTAAATGAAGAAGTTTATGTAAGTCAACCACCTGGATTCATAAACAAAGAAAAACCAAATCATGTTTTCAAATTAACAAAAGCTCTTTATGGTCTTAAACAAGCTCCTAGAGCTTGGTATGACAGACTTAGTACATTTTTAATTGAAAATGGTTTTTCAAGAGGAAAAATTGATACCACACTTTTTAGAAAAACACATAATACTGACTTGCTTATTGTTCAAGTATATGTGGATGACATCATTTTTGGTGCTACTAAAATAAAAATGTGTGAAGAATTTTCCAACCTTATGCAAAGTGAATTTGAGATGAGCATGATGGGTGAACTTGGTTTTTTCCTTGGTTTACAAATCAAACAACATTCAAATGGAATTTTCATAAGTCAAGAAAAGTATGTCAAAGACATTCTTAAGAAATATAAAATGAATGAGGCAAAAATCATGAGCACCCCTATGCATCCATCTTCAAGTTTAGATAAGAATGAGAGTGGAAAATCTATTTCTGAAAAAGAATATAGAGGCATGATAGGTTCATTATTATATTTGACTGCTAGCAGACCTGATATAGTGTTTGCAGTAGGATTATGTGCTAGATTTCAAACATGTGCAAAAGAATCTCACTTAACTGCAGTTAAAAGAATCTTTAGATATCTAGTAGGTACTACTGATCTTGGCCTTTGGTATAGAAAAGGTTCTAGTTTTGATCTTGTAGCCTATTGTGATGCTGATTATGCTGGAGACAAAGTTGAGAGGAAGAGCACAAGTGGATCCTGTCAATTCTTAGGACAAGCATTGATTGGATGGTCTTGCAGAAAGCAAAACACTATTGCACTCTCCACAACTGAAGCTGAGTATGTATCTGCAGCTAGTTGCTGCTCTCAAATTTTATGGGTAAGAAATCAGCTGGAAGATTACTCTCTAAGGTACACAAGTGTTCCTATTTATTGTGACAATACAAGTGCAATTAATCTTTCTAAGAATCCTATTCAGCATTCTAGGTCTAAACATATTGAAATAAAACATCATTTCATTAGAGACCATGTTCAGAAAAAGAATATTGCATTAAGCTTTGTTGATACTGAAAATCAATTGGCTGACATTTTCACAAAACCCCTTGTTGAGGATAGATTCAATTTTCTTAAAGAAAAATTGTTAATCATGAAAAATCCTAATAAAGATTGATTACTGATCACTAAGGGCCTTAAACTAAACCCCTTGATGTCATCTGATACAAATCAAATAGATCCATCTTTATCTCACTCTCATCAGAATGTTCCTGAGTTCAGAACGTTCATCAGGTCAGAATGTTCAAATGATCAGAATGTTCATTGCAATATTCATACGATCAGAACAATCAAGTATGTTCATCTGAGTTTATCCATTCATGACGTTCTTGAAACTTATTTTTTGTTCTGAACCCAAATTCTGGGTCAAACAATCTCATGCGTGAGATCTTGTTTTGACTTGTTCAAAAAATCCATCCATAATCTTAAGCATTTAATGCTTGGTTATAAGAAGTCATGTTTAAGGTTTAACCACCATGTAATGGCTTAACCATCAAATCATCCAAAATCCATTCATCTTCCCAAACGGCTACTTTTTCCTTTCTCTCTCCTAGGCGTCGCTTTTTGACAGTTTTTCATCCTTCCCAATGCTAACTGTCATCATATCACTACTATTCTTTTTCTCTTGCACGTTTTGTCTATATAATCAGTTACCAACTCTGATTATTTCACTTCCATCTCATTTCCCAAAAATTCAAACTGCTCTGTTCTTCATTTTCTGAAAAAATGGCTAGAACCAAAACTACCCCAAGACTTTCCGAAGAACATTTTCAACCACCACCATCCAACACCGCTGCTGATCAAAACTCTGATCAACAACTTTTGAGTGAAACCCCTGTACGCACCATTCTTCAGGACGTAATCATTCCTGCTTCTGAAAATCCCAAATCTTCCAAAACCAGATCCTCTAAGAAACCCATCATCAAACCCAGACCAATACCTACCAGACGATCAACAAGGATGAAGAAACCTTTGAAGAAACCAAAGGTATCTCACGTGAATCTAGATTCTGACGAAGAAAAAGAAGATGATGAAGACTCTGAGGATGAAACAGAGGAAGATCCAGAAGAAGAGGATGAAGACTCTGAACAAACTCTTTCTGACGCAATGAAATCAGTAAAAGCTTCCTCAAAAAGGGATAAGGAACTTACAAAGATAATACTTCAAAGGAGGAAGGAGATTGCTGCTGAAGCTATGCCCTTATCTGAGGAAAAGACCTCTGAAGATGAAGAAGCAAGTGAAGAGGAAGAATCTGAAGAAAAGGCTGAAAAAGAAGAAGAGAAAGGCTCTTCTAAGAAGCATGGGAAAGGTAAAGATATTACCAAACTTGCTGCTACCTTAAAAGCTTCAAGGGCAGAAAAGATTGCTCTCAGACCAATGTGTAGAACCAAGTATTTCAACCTTGAAAGTCTGGAAACCAAGGCATGGAATATGAAGGAGTTCACTGAACCTCAAGGATGGACCAACTTCATAACTCTTCAAGAACACACCTATGAAGACTTGGTCAGAGAGTTCTACACCAACCTATCAGTTCAGGAAAAGAAGAATGGAAATGAGAAGTTTCTCATATCATCAGTCAAAGGTGTAAAGATCAAGATGACTCAGGAATTTGTCTCTGAAGCATTCAAAATTCCAAATGAAGGTAATCAGCTATACTCTAGCTTCTGGTTTGATGAGTCTAGAGTTAACCGTAACAAACTCATAGTTAAATACACCAAAGAAAATCACACCTTTAACTCCACAAACCTGGAAGATACTCCCAAAATTCTTCACAACATGATTAGGCATTGTCTTTTACCTAGATGTGGATCTTTTGAACTTGTCTCTGACATAGATCTTTGTTTCATCTACCATCTCATGAAAAAGATTAAGTTAAATCTGTGTTTTATCATTATTCAACACATGATTGATTCATGTCTAGCCATAAAACAAACATCTGCTGGACTACCCTATGGAATGCATCTCACTTCCATTTTTCAAAAGGCAAAAGTGCCCCTTGAAGGAGAGAAACGCAAGCTGGATTTTATGACCTTTTCTTCCAAGACCTTAGGTCAACTCCATATTACTTCATCCAACATGCCAGCCTCCAAAACTTCTGGACCCTCTGGATCTGGTAAAAGAAATTCTGATCAGAATGTTCAGAAAGCTGTGAAGAAAAGAAGGGTTGAAGAGATTACAGATACCAAAACTCCCTCTCCACCAGCAGAAAATTTGTTCTCTGAAGTCTCCAAGCTTGCAAAGGAGATTGTTGATGGAGAAACTCAGGAAGTGGCTGAGCTCTTAGCTTCAAATATGAACATTGAAGAAGAAGCTCAAGATGTGGAGTTCTCAACTGGATTTGATCTCAATATTGAAGATATCAACATTGACTTCAATAGTGAGTTGTTTCAAGATGGACAAGAAACAACTCAGCAAGCTCAAGAAGGTCAGAATGTTGATATTCCTGCTGTTCAGAATGTTCAGAAGGTTGAAACTTCTGCCGGTCAGAATGTTGCAGTGTCTAAAGCCCAGAATGATGAAGATATTCATGTCATGGCTGATCGAGACAATCAAGAGCTTGATGATCAGCATGCCTCAAATGAACTTCCTCCAGATGGCCAGCTGTCAGTTGATCCCATCCCTTTGGCATCAGGATCTCTGCCCTCTGAGGAGGTACAGCTCATGGCCCAAAATGGTCAGAATGTTAACCCATCATCCTCCACCATGGGTTCTGTTGCAGGTGCTACCAACTTCTTGGTCTCTGACCTTCCTACTCCACCTTTCATTCCTTCATCCACTCCACCACCACCACAAATGAAGACCACCACAAGAAGCAAACTTCCAAACATGGCTGCTTTATTTGACTCTCTCAACACCTTTGTGTCTGCAAACAGAGTGCAAGCTGTAGCCTCTGGTCCTGCTGAACCTGCTAAGCCTTCAAGAGCAGAGAAGATAGCCTCAAGGGCACTTAGAGTCTCCACCAAGACCCACAAAATTGCTTGTGTGCTGGCTGACTGGACTGTCAAAGTCCATGCTCCTGGTTTGGCCATTCCACCTCCAGTATTTGATGACCCCTCCATCTTTGAAGCAGAACCCTCGTCTGATTCTGGAGACTCCACTCCATGAATCTTTTCAGAAATCCTCCCTATCCTTTTTGCAGATGACAAAAGGGGGAGAAGCTTTAGGATTCAAAGTCTTTAAGTTTTTTTTAGTTATAGGCCCTAAGTAGGTCTAGGTGATCAATTGATATTGGAATTTATAAATTCCATCTTTTGCTTTTCTTGATCACATGCACTTTGATTTTCTTTTTTGTTTTTGAACCATCTTTTCATGTAATGTACTTCATGTTATATCAAATGAATGAATATTGAATTTGGTTCAGTCTTGCATATTTTTACTTTATGCAAAAGATTATGAAATTGAGGGGGAGCTTTTTAAAGTTCTTAAAAACTCTGCATAATGGATTATAAAAATGAGGGGGAGCATTAAAATAAATTTTTTAGCTCTGTTATATAATCAAAATCCTTAATCCTAAATCATAAGTTTATCATCTTCAAAAAGGGGGAGATTGTTGAGGCAAAATCCCTAATTAATTTTAAAGATAATAAACAAATATGATTAAAGAATTAATGGACTTTGATTAATTCCTTGGTATTTAACTTGTGCTCTTGAGTGCTTTCACTAAGACAGGAACAAGGTTTGAATCATACCAAGATGCATAAAATCAAAGGACATTGAATCCATGAACTAATTCTAAAGTTCAGAAAGTTAGTTCAGAATGTTGATTAGAAAGTTGATCAGAACGTTCTGATGAGAGCTCAGAAGCAACCCTGTTCAGAAGCAACCTTGCTCAGAAGCAACCCTGTTCAGAAGCAACCTTGCTCAGAAGCAACCTTGCTCAGAAGCAACCCTGTTCAGAAGCAACCTTGTTCAGAAGCAACCCTGTTCAGAAGCAACCCAGTTCAGAAGGTTGTTCAGAACCCAGTTCAGAAGGTTGTTCAGAAGCAACCAGTTCAGAAGCAACCCAGTTCAGAAGGTTGTTCAGAACCCAGTTCAGAAGGTTGTTCAGAAGCAACCAGTTCAGAAGCAACCTAGTTCAGAAGGTTGTTCAGAAGCAACCAGTTCAGAAGCAACCTAGTTCAGAAGGTGGTTCAGAAGCAACCTAGTTCAGAAGGTTGTTCTTATACAAGCCAAGAATCTCAAGAACTGTGATCAAGGTCATGCAAGGCACATGTGACATGAATATATGTCCAGGAAAGTACATTTGCATGGATCAATCAAGCAATAAAGGCATATACAAGAGTTATGTCAAAGAAGGCATTCAATGTTCATTTAAGACTATGAACATTGATGTACTAGGAATATTTCACAAAGGAATATCATCCTAGATGTTATCATCACTGCTCTTCATTATTGTTTCACTATTAGGATTTGATTACATCAAATGATAGTCTTACAAATCATCCTAAGTGAAACAGATGGAACATTCTGATGATCAGAATGTTCAAGCTCAGCTCATGCTTACTTTATGAACAGTATAGTAGGTGAAAAGCAAAAAGCAAAAGCAAAGCAAATCTGTCATCTCCAATAAGAGATAGACACGTCTGAGAGTTGGTACTGATCAAGGACAACACAATCTCTCAAAGCATGGGCATGAAGATGCAGAATCCCACTAAATCCTCCTGCACCGGTTCCAAGACAAAATCTGGGAAAGGAACATTCTGATGTATGAAGAAAAGTCCATACATTGGTTATTGTCCAGAAATTCATATGAAAAGCATATGCATAACCCAGAACTTCATGTGTTCATTCATACATGATGAACCCAGATGAAGAACATGATGAACCCAGATGAAGATCATCATGAACACAACAACATTCTGATGTTCATCAGAGATCAGAATGTTTGCCCAGAATTTCAAGTTAAAGCTTGTGGGACCCAGGACACATGGCATAACACCATTGGACACCCTACAACGGCTATATGAGCCCAAAGACTCTATAAATAGAGGGCTTGGCCTTAGCAAAACACGCACCATTGCAAAGCATACAAGAAAACAACTCTGATTTTGTTTGAAGCTTTTGCAAACTGAAATTGATCAATCTCTAAGTCTTTCATCAACTTAGTGCAAATCAATACTCTTGTTATCTGTAGGATAACCTCTTCTTCTTCTTTCATTGTTTGTTTTACAAACACCCAACTTCCATACAAATTGTAACAAAGTCTCATCTAGCTTTTAGAGGTCCTAAAGTGTTAGGTTGAGCAAAGGTTGTAAAAGTCTAAGTGGTTAACTTAGCAAGAAGGTGCAAGCCTGCTGAGGCTTAGAGAATACAGGAGTGTAATTGTTCAGGTGAACAAGATTGTAAGGTGCAGGACTTGAGAGGTTATCTCAAGCATCTTAGTGGAAACTCTCACAGGATTGTGGGGAGTGGACTAGCCCACATTGGGTGAACCACTATAACTCTTTGTGTGTTCTTTCTTTCTTCTCTATACTTTTTTATTTACAGTATACACAACACACACTTACACTTATACTTTATTAAGCAATTTTGTTTATGAACTTCAGAACATTCTGAAGTCAGAAAGTTAACATAATTCCAAGTAAACAACTTGAGAATCACTTTTAAGTTTCAGGATAATTTTTAAAGGGTCACAATTCAAACCCCCCCTTCCTTGTGACTATTTTATCTACTTCAATTTTTTCAAAAAAAAAGGCTATAGATCATAATGAAACAATAGCTTTGACAAAGGACAATAGTGCAATCATCAAGAAGCCACCTACAAAGCTTAGAGATCCAGGAAGTTTTGCCATCCCTTGTATGATAGGGAATGAAACCTTCAACCGAGCCTTGTGTGACTTAGGAGCTAGTTTTAGTCTGTTGCCCTTACCCCTCTTTACAAGGCTGAGGTTGGGCAAGCTAAAGCCTACCGAAACAACATTGAAGTTAGCCGATCATTCTGATATCCAACCTGTCGGATATGTCGAGGACATCCCCGTTAAGATAGAAGGGATAGACATCCCAACTGATTTCATGGTGCTTGACATAGATGAGGACAATGCGTGCCCTATAATCTTAGGACGACCCTTTCTCGCCACTGCGGGTGCTATAGTAGATGTTCAAAACGGTAGGATTGTTTTCCAAGTGAGTAATGAGTTGATAGGATTTGAGTTGGAGAATTATATGAAAGGTCCCGCCCTTTATTCTTGTAATATGATTAAAGGTCATAATGTGAAGGAACGCTTATTAGCGCCATCTACACAACATGACCTCTTTGATCCATTCTAAGGACACTTTCTTATAACGTCAAGCTAATGACTATAAAGAAGCGCTTCGTGGGAGGCAACCCACGTATTTAACTGCTTTCGTTTTTGTTTTTAAGTTCTTTTGTAGGTAATTGTCCGAAGGTGATTCAAGAAAACGAGAAAAATTTTGAGGCCCATGTCCAGAACCTTGGCACGGCCCGTGCTCACACTGGCACGGCCGTGCCAGACCTTGCCTATCCAAACCAGCATAAAATTCCAGAATGTTGGCACGACCCGTGCTAAGGTTGGCACGGCCGTACCCGACCACAGGTAAGGATAAACCCACCTTTTCAGCTTCTTCTTCCCTCATTCTCCACCACAAACTCTCTCTCCATTTACACTTCTCTCAAAAACCTCCATAACCATAGAATTTCAAAGCTTCCATATCTCCCCCAAAACCTAACCATTTCACATAATTTCTTCACCAAATCAATCACAAACCCATTTCAATCATAACCCATCAATCAAAAACAACTTTCCTCCATCCCTCCCAAATATCATCAAATTCGTAGCCCCCATTCACCTACCTAAAAACCCACAAATTCTTCATCCCTTCACCCAATCCAACTCCTACCACTTACTCAAACCCTCACCCAAAACACAAACGGTTGTTATCGCGATTTTCGGGTGTCAAGTCATTAATTAGGCTTGAACCTTTCAATCTTTGTTACCCTCTGTTTTTTCTTGGGAAGGGCAAAATGGAGAAAACCCTTAGAGTTTCTAAGTTCGGGGGTCGTTTTCGCTACGGGAAGGTGTTAGGCACCCGGAACGATTATGGTATTCCATAAGAACCGTTCTCCTAAGTTTATTTCTACGCTTTATTTTTATTGCCTACTTATTAAAAAAGAAGTTTTATTTGAGTGAAGAATGGGGGGAGAAAGTGTTTGAGGTTTTATTTTAGTGGACTTGGAGAGGTTTTGACCTCATGCCTACATACCCATTTAAGGGATCAAACTCCATGTAGTTCATTCTCAAAAAATGTTTTTATGTGTTTGGTTGATTTTAATTTTTGTTGGAAAATGGTTTTGGAGAAGAGAAAGAGGCCTTAAAGGCATAAGAGAAGAACATGGTGAATGGTTGGTTCAATTGTTATTAAAAAAAAGTCTAAGTAGGAATTAGGATTCATTTGGATTTGTTTAAGAAAATAAAGGGAAAAAGTTTCAATGGAGTTTTGACTCCAAGGTTTGTTTGGAAAAAAAAAAATTTGAGTGATGGAATTGGTTTATTATTCTTTTTTGAAAATTGGCATTTGTCTAAAAATCGCGTTTCCTAAGCATACATCTAAACGGTAATCATGCAACGTGTGTGCGTGTCGGTGCTTGTGTCGGTGTACATCACTTATAGTGTCCATAGTCCTTTACATTGAGTCCTAGATACATGCTATGGTCTTGCAAAGAATTCAAAAAGGAACTAATCTATCTAAAATTATTACAAACCCAATTGATATAGAAATGAATAGAAAAATGATGCCAAAACTATGGGATGAATGAAATGTGAGATGAAATGGTTAGTATCATAAAGCATAAAAAATAGTAGAAAGGTAAACAAAATTGAATAGAATAGCAAGCGAAGAAAAAAAGGTAATGAAATGAAATAAAGTGGCAAAATATACCTAAAATTGGCTATGAAACTTAGACATGCGTATGACCTATAATCCCCTCATTATAGCAATGTTAAAGGGGTTTGATTTTGAGCTATAATGTGGGAACAAATAGGACATATTCAAGCCAAGAATCATGACACATTTTCAAAGATATTTTGCACTTTATTTCTTGATAAAAACACACATTGCTTGCAAAACAAGAAAGACATGAAGATCTACATCCACAAGCAGCAAGATATGATCAGCAACATATTCATCATGAAATTACACACCAATCATCCACATCACATGCCAACATTTTATGAGAAAAATATACCACAAAAATACACAAACTTAGATCAAACACAAAATTAATCAAGAAGAAATAACACACACATTTTTATCATTTTTTAAACCACTGGAAAATATCACCAAAGTGTTAAAATGTATTAAGAAATATATAACAATTTTTTTGGAATTTTTAGAGAAAAAATTAAGCACACAGAGGTTCAATCAGCAAGAAAACAGGGTGTGAATAGCAAGAAAAAAACAAAAACGTAGGAAACTGCAGAGAAAAAGGCCCAAGCCCAAAACCTAAAAGCCTGGAAGCACAGGGAGCGTTGGATTGATCCAGGGAGGGAAACCCTAGATCCAACGCTCAGGATTGGAGGGATTGGACCGGTCTTGAACCGGTCCGGTTCAGTTGTCTATAAAAACACGTTAGCGCCGGTTCAAACATTTCTCTAAGCTCTTTCTCTCTCTTCTCTCAACCTAGTGAGAGAAGCTCTCACCTCTCTCTAGAATTTTCTGGAAAATCAGAAGATGATCTTCATCTTCTCCGGCGAGCTTCACCGCTCCGGTGTGGTGGTTTGCCGGCCCAACAGGGCGGCGCCGCCGCACCGGAGATGAGAAACCTCTCCGTTTTCAAAAACTTTTACAGATTAAGATATCCTTTTTCATTTTAAACACGAATCTGAACCTATTTTTTACAGACAAAGCTTGAAACAACGTAGATCTAAGATTTTTCATACGATTTTGAAAAGTTATTCTTTAGGTTTTCTGAACGTTTGAATCCTAGGGATTTACATTGTTTCGTCTTTGTTGATACTTTGAAAGGAAAATGATGAAGTTTGAGTGTTTTTACCTCTGGTTTGATTGGAGATTCAAGCGAAAATCTTCGGAAAACCTTGGTTTGATTCTGTTTCGTTGCTGTTGTTCTTGAATCCGAAAATAAATCGGTGATGCTCTTCTTCTTCTTTACCGGTTCGAATCTGCTTCTTTCTCTGTGATTATGTGCTTGAGCTTGCTTCTTGCTTCTTAGATCTACGCGAGAGATTCCCTGTGATCGGTGCTTGAGCTTGCTTCGATGTGAGCTCGCACTTAGAATTGTAGGGAAATCTTCAATTCAGTGATGAAGATTCATACGAATCTCTGAGAATTGATACGAAATTCGTTGATTTCTGATGAACTTCTATGATTTCTGAAGAAAATTAGGGTTTGGTGTTCTTCATGTTCTTGAGAATTTTTGATTTTTGATCTTAACAGAAAGGAGAGAGAAAATTTGATTGTGTTTGTTGAGTTGGCGTGTGATTAATGGATCCTTTTGAATTTCTGACACTGTGTGTTATTTATAGCCTGCCACTTGTGTTCTTGGACCAATGAGGACGGAACACCTGTAATTGGACTTATGGACATTGCTGCAAAAAGGAAAAATTAAAAGGACTAATCTGCAATTATGAAAAAAAGACTTAAAAATGCAATTTGGAAAAGTATTGGACTAAAAATGCAATTAAAATAAAATTGAATTAAAATTGGTAAATTGAACAAAACGTAAAGTGAAACCAAAAATAAAATCAACAAAAGAACTAAAATGAACCAGTTACAAAAATGAGGTATTTTAAAATACCTCTCTGCCGAAATTTTGACAGGAAAAGACCAAAATGCCCCTAGGGACTAAACTGACTCAAACGCAATTTTTGAAATGATTTTTTTTTTAAACAAAGACTCAACAATGATTTGTACAGACAAATTGAAAAGACTCAGAGGCAAACACAGGGACTAAAATGGGTTCCACTGCAGGAAATGACCAAAATACCCTTTTGTATGATTTTTGAAATAAAATGCAAGAAAATGTAATACGATGTTTCAGAGAGTTCTTCGAATGAATTTGTTATGCAAGAAAAAAAACAGGCAGAGGCAGTAAGATACGTTTAAAAGGAGAGTAAAGATTCAGAGTAAAATAACAGAGAATTGACAAGTATCAGTGTTAGAAAAGAAGTTTGAACGAGTATTTTTAGGTCCAAAATCAGGGTATAACAGCTGCCCCTATTTAAGTTTCTTTGTCTGGAGGGTCAAGAGACGGAGTCTTTGGCTTGACGGGACGAAGATACTTAAATATTAACATTTGCACTGTGTTTGGACGTAAAAATACGCTTGTACATTTTCGAATATCATGAATGCCATGCAACATTTGGATTATGAGTGCAAGACAAACGAAACTGGAATTAACAAAAGATGTCGTATCCATTGCGGGATTGGTAGACATTGACAAGATAACAGATAACAGGGTAGATAGGAGACTAGGAACAAATTGACGGGTACAAGCTGCTCTTGGATTGAGCTGGGCACTTGACCGGGAATAAAAGCAGACAAACAGGTACGAGTTGTTCTTGGATTCGAACTGGTCACTCGACCGGGGACATGGAAAAGGTAGACAGGTACGAGTTGTTCTTGATTCGAACTGGTCACTCGACTGAAAGCAAGGCAAATAGACAGGTGCGAGCTTGTTCTTGGATTCGAACTGGTAACTCCACCGGAGACAAAGACAAAATAGACAGGCGCAAGCTGCTCTTGGATCGAGCTAGCCACTTGAGCAAACAGAAACAGATAGACGGGTACAAGCTGTTCTTGGACTTGAACTAGCCACTTGACCAAAATCATAGACACATAGACAGGTACGAGCTGCTCTTGGATTCGAACTGGTAACTCGACCGATAACATTGAAAAGTAAACGGGTACAAGCTGTTCTTGGATGTGAACTGGTAACTTGACCAAACAGAAACATATTGACAGGTACAAGCTGCTCTTGGATTGAGCTGGGCACTCGACCGATAACATAAGCAAATTGATAGGTACAAGCTGTTCTTTGGACTTGAACTAGCCACTTGACCAAAATCATAGACACATAGACAGGTACGAGCTGTTCTTGGATTCGAACTGGTAACTCGACCGATAACATAAGCAAATTGATAGATACAAGCTGTTCTTGGACTTGAACTAGCCACTTGACCAAACAGAAACATATTGATAGGTACAAGCTGCTCTTGGATTGAGCTGGGCACTCGACCGATAACATAAGCAAATTGATAGGTACAAGCTGCTCTTGGATTGAGCTGGGCACTTGACCAAAATCATAGACACATAGACAGGTACGAGCTGTTCTTGGATTCGAACTGGTAACTCGACCGATAACATAAGCAAATTGATAGGTACAAGCTGTTCTTGGACTTGAACTAGCCACTTGACCAAACAGAAACATATTGATAGGTACAAGCTGCTCTTGGATTGAGCTGGGCACTCGACCGATAATATAAGCAAATAGGTAGGTTCAAGCTGCTCTTGGATTGCGCTAGCCACTTGACCGAACAGAAACAAATTCACAGGGGATTAGTTTTTTGACAAAATATAGGTTGAAATTGACTTGACGTCGATTTGATTTGAAAGGTAGAAATTGACCGATATTATTGGCTCACAAGGTTTTGACAGAGAACCTGACATGAGTACTGAATTGAGACTGATGTTGACATTGGAAATGCAATATGCATGGATGATATAACAGTTTTATTAAATGCATGGGCACGTAATATGCATGATTATGCATGTATGAATGCTTGTAATGCATGACTGTTGGCAGTTTGTAGACACAGTTTCGCAGAGACAGACAAGACATTGGAGTATTGGGCACGTAGTGGCTCGTGCTATATTACACATTCCTGGAAATCCTCTTTGGAGATGACGTCGTTGGGAGACGTGTCGGAACCATGGCTGAGGGCAGGTAGCTATGCAACTTGCTTGAGGATAGAATCTCGGAAGACTCTACTGGGAATAATGCTGGATGTACCGTGGATGTCGCATCTGTGGTCAATGCTTTTTGCATGCTATTATTTTTTCAATCTTCATTCATTCATTTTTGCATCCCATTTTTGCCTGGATCGCCCTTTCGGGTTTTCGATCCATCGGGGAAATAAATTCTTTTCAATGCCCCATTTTTGCCTGAACTGCCCTTTCGGGTTGTCAATCCAGCGGGGTGCTCATTTTTGCCTAAGCCGCCCTTTCGGGTTTTCAACTCAGCGAGCCTATTCATTCTCATGCATTTTCATTCTGTTTTTTCATTCTTGCCATTGACCACAGACTATTCTGGAGGAGAACCTGCTTGTAACACATATTGAAATAGACATCAACATACTCTCGCTCATGCATGTTTCATTTGAATGTACCCTGTTGCTCAGGTTTGCTTTTCAAAATAGACAAAAAGTTTTCAATTTTCAAAAATGCTTGTTTCAAGCATTGTCATTATCAAAATAGAAGGAAAATGTTTTGTATATAGCTTTGAAAGTAAAAAGAAAGCAGAGTTTCAAACAGAAGCACAGGCTCAAATCGATGTATAAGAGTGGTGGTCAGCCGAAGGCGTGACTCCACGGATTTACAAAGCTTGGAAAATGGTAATTTTTATTGGTTGGTGGTACATTGAACACAGTAATCATTACATTTCCTAGAAACTTTGAATTTGCAAGCATAGGAGCTTTTGATGAAGATAGTCATTAACAGCTGCAGATGCCCCAAGGGGGACGGTGGTTAGCCAGATATAGTCACTTGCCTTTTGTTTCAATCTCATTTTTGCATGAACCGCCCTTCCGGGTTTTCGATTCATCGAGACGCTCATTCTTGCCTGAGTTGCGTGCAATCTCAGCGAGCTTTTTCATATATATTTTTTTGTCCCTTATTTTTGCCTGGACCGCCCTTTCGGGTTTTCGATCCACCGGGAAGCGCATTTTTGCCTAGGCCGCCCTTTCGGGTTTTCGACCTACCACGCTGTTCTTTTCACATTTCTAGGCAAAGTATTTCTTGACTATATCGGCATTCACTGGATTTGGAAGTTCTACACCATCCATGTGTGTAAGGATTAAAGCACCACCGGAGAAGGCCTTCTTGACAACATAAGGACCTTCATAGTTAGGCGTCCACTTGCCCCTTGGGTCGGGTTGCTGGCTTACCCTCCTTTTCAATACAAGTTCCCCTACCTTGAATTCTCGAGGATGGACTTTCTTGTCAAAAGCAGTCTTCATTCTTGCTTGATATGACTATCCACGAGCCATGGCATCCATACATTTTTCCTCAATCAAATTCAACTGATCATACCGGCTTTGGCACCATTCAGCCTCAAATAACTTTGCTTCCATGATCACACGGAGAGATGGGATCTCCACTTCCAAAGGAAGAACTGCTTCCATACCATATACAAGAGAGAAAGGGGTTGCCCCGGTTGAACTGCGCATGGTAGTACGGTAGCCATGCAGAGCATAGGGTAACATCTCATGCCAGTCCTTGTAAGTGGTTACCATCTTCTGGACAATTCTCTTGATATTCTTGTTGGCGGCCTCAACTGCACCATTCATCTGAGGTCTATAAGGAGAAGAGTTATGATGTTCAATTTTGAATTCTTCACAAAGAGCTTGCACCACATTGTTGTTCAGGTTGGTACCATTGTCGGTAATAATCTTGCTGGGAACACCATATCGACATATGATGTTGTTCTTGATGAACTTAGCTACCACTTGCTTGGTCACATTGGTATAAGATGCTGCTTCAACCCACTTGGTGAAGTAGTCAATTGCCACTAAGATGAAACGATGACCATTTGAAGCCTTCGGTTCAATTCTCCCAATCATGTCGATGCCCCACATTGAGAACGGCCATGGGGATGAAATAACATTGAGAGCGTGCGGAGGCACATGAATCTTATCAGCATAGATTTGACATTTGTGGCACTTTCTGGCGTGCCGGTAGCAATCATGCTCCATGGCCATCCAGTAGTAACCTGCTCGTAACAACTTCCTTGACATAGTATGCCCTGTAGCATGGGTCCCGAAGGTACCGTCATGTACATCATGCATTAACTGCTCCGCCTCATGTTCATCAACACATCTTAAAAATACCATGTCATAGTTTCTCTTGTACAGAATATCTCCATCTAACAGGAATCTACTGGCCAATCTTCTCAAGGTCTTCTTGTCTTGTTTGGAAGCACCCGGCGGATACTCACGGCTCAGCAAGAACTGTTTGATGTCGTAATACCAGGGTTTATAGTCAACCACATTTTCACCAGCCTGATCGATCACATTCTCAATAGCAAGCACATGTGAAGGTCTTTCAAGGCGTTGCACTTTGATTATTGGCACATCATTCCAATGGTTTACTCGAAACATGGAGGATAGAGTAGCAAGAGCATCAGCCATTTGGTTCTCATCACGAGGAATATGGTGCAGCTCAACCTTTGTAAAATATGTCAGCAAACGTCTCGCATAATCACGATAAGGAATCAACTTGGCATGGTGGGTCTCCCATTCACCCTTTATCTGATTGATCACGAGCGCAGAATCTCCATAGATGTCGAGGTGTTTGATTCTCATGTCAATTGCTTCCTCGATCCCGAAGATACATGCTTCATACTCAGCCATATTGTTTGTACATTCGAACAGAATTCGGGCGGTAAAAGGAATGTGATACCCCTGCGGGGATACAATGACTGCCCCAATTCCTTTACCATAAGCATTGACAGCACCATCAAAGACTTAACCCCACTTGCTATTGGGATCTGGACCTTCATCAATCAACGGTTCTTCGCAGTCTTTTGATTTTAAATACATGATCTCTTCATCGGGGAAATCGAATTCAATTGGTTGGTAATCATCAAGAGGTTGGTAAGCAAGGTGATCGGCAAGAATGCTACCTTTGATTGCCTTTTGAGTTTTGAACACAATATCATATTCAGACAAAAGCATCTGTCAGCGTGCAATCTTCCCAGTAACAACAGCTTTCTCAAAGATATACTTTATCTGATCCATTCTGGATATCAACCAAGTTGTATGATTCACCAAATAATGACGCAGGCGTTTAGCGGCCTAGGCCAAAGCACAACAAGTCTTCTCAAGCATTGTATACCGAGTTTCACAGTCGGTGAACTTCTTGCTCAGATAGTAGATAGCATGTTCTTTCTTTCCAGTCTCATCTTGTTGACCAAGCACGCATCCCATGGATTCATCAAACACTGACAAATACAAAATCAAAGGCCTTCCTTCCACGGGTGGGACAAGGATAGGTGGTTCCAGCAGGTAATTCTTGATGCTATCAAAAGCTTCTTGACATTCATCATTCCATACAATAGGCTAATTCTTGCTCAAGCAGTCGAGTGATCTCATACAGTATATCATCATCCTCTTCATCTTCGGCTTCATACACAGGGAATTCAAAATTTGGAGGAACCGTAGGATTACTGTGTTCAACGGGTTTATTATGGTTCAAACTGCATAGAATGGTTGGATGATTTTAAAAAGAGGGTTTTTTTCTTTTATGCAGATCTTTGAAATTGATAAGGAAAATAAAGATGTTTTGGTTTTTTCTGGCATTACCATTATTTCCAAGAAAAAAGAAAAAAAAAAATCACTAAAAAAATAAAAGTCGTGAAAGAAACGACGATTTTTATTGATAACGGCGATGCCGAAACAAACACGCCTTTCCAGAAATATCACTTTCGCTTCGGGCAGAGCGAGAGGATGGTTATTTTGAAAAAGAAAACACTTAAGCAACAAGACACATTATTCGGAAACATGCATGATTGAATGAATGTTGATGGCATCCCAATTTCTCGCAATGCCTCCTGGTATAACAAACATAGGCCTAGGACCAAATCCAGTCGCCTCTTCAGTAGTTGCATTGACAAACCCAGCACTGTAGAAAGTTCCTGTGGAGACTCCTGAAGTTGGGGAATATACGAGACCCTCTTTGTGCTTATTCTCAAGGAAGGGAGTTCCCTGATAGCTCAATTGATCAAGAGTAGCCGTTGTCTGAGGCAAGGTGGTATTGACAGAGACAGGGTTCGTCCCAGGAATCTGGCCATTATTGACAGTACCAGAAACGCCAGCTGCAATATTAGGAGTGAAAAACGGTGGAAGTCCATAAGGAAACCCAGTTGGCATAGCAAATTGAGCATCAGTGGATGCAGTTGGAATCACACTTGTAGCTATAGGGATAGCTGTGGCTGATTGTTCCTGGGCGGCTAGCAGAGCAGTCATGACATCATTAGCTTTAGCCAATTCTTCCCTTAGAGTGGCTAACTCGGTACGGAGCTGAGCGTTCTCTTCTTCCATGGCTGCCGAATTCTTCTTTCTGTAGAGTCTTGTCCGGTGTATTCTGTCTGGTTCGTAAACTTTCCGAGCACGAGCCACCTTTCAATCTCTGTGGCAGAAGAACCAGGAGGCAATGAGCACTTGGAAACCTTTTGTGACCGATGAATGATGCATATGATGCATGATATGTACAAATGCAGATGCAAAAATGGCTCGTTTTTGTCATCGAAGGGTTTTAGACAAATTAGAAATTTTGTAAACATTATTTAACAAGGTCTCAATAGCGTTCATATCCACAAAGTTGTCGAGATTCGGAAAGAGAATGAGCCCGTAGATAAGCAGTGCAAGAATAGCCTCGAGCGTGTCCTGACAAGTAGTTTTGAGATTGGCTTGCTCAAGTAGGTACTTTGAAGTGAACCCCCGGATGTGAGACTTGGTGACAAGATTCTTAGAGACATCGGAAGTCTTGAGATAGAGGTCCTTAGCAATGATCAGAGGAGTAAGAGAAGTCCCGGGACCAATGAAAGGTGTCTTCTCAGCCATAGGCAAATCTAGCAAGTGGGAGTAAGCTTCAAGAGTAGGGACCAACTGGAAGTCCGGGAAAGTGAAGCAACGGAAGCTCGGGTCATAGAATTGCACTAGAGTGTGCACGAGTTTCTCTTCAACATTAGTCCGGAGAATAGTAAGCAAACCACCATACCGGAGTCGGAAACCTGTTTGATTCTTCACCTTGAGTGCCAACTCTCTCAAACTAACGAAATCAACCTCCTTGAACTTGTAGGATTTAGTCTTCTTCATACCTGTAATGTTTACAAAGTTTTTAATTTGTCCAATCCTTTGATGAATGCATGAGAAGAATTTATGCATGAATGCATGTATGCATGATTGTTTTTCAATTACAGAGAAAACATGGAGGGTTGAGATTAAAGTCGAGGAGCCACGGGCGGACACGGTGCCCGGTAAACTAAGGCTTAGGATAATAGTAACCAAGGTTCTAATCAAGTTCCCAAACTGCAACCTCTCTTACGTATATCATGGTAGCACGGGACAACGTCCGTTCCATGTTTATTCGCAAGAAGGTCTAGTTTGAGTGTAGTATCGCGTGACGACTAAAACTCGAGGCAACACTCGGTTTAGCCACCGCACTACGTCCTAAAAAGGCCAGGGATGGGTTTGGTAACTACGGTCCATAGCATCGTCGAACAATTGAAAGAAAAGTGCCTAAGCATGACAACACACGCCGACAATATTACTTCCAAAATGCCTCAGCTATGTGAGATTGATCGCATAACCCAATACACGAGGCAACCCTCGGATCGAATTGTCGATTATATCTCTACCTATTCATAAGTTCACTCAGCCCGGGTATAGGACTTTTGATATTCTCACCCCACACGTCAAATGAAAATAAACAAGTATTCACATATGTAAGCAATAAAACAAAGCGTAAATATAAACTAAGGAAAACTAGGCGCGACCCGCTAAAAAAAGTCCCCAGTGAAGTCGCCATTTCTGTTATCGCGATTTTCGGGTGTCAAGTCATTAATTAGGCTTGAACCTTTCAATCTTTGATATCCTCTGTTTTTTCTTGGGAAGGGCAAAATGGAGAAAACCCTTAGAGTTTCTAAGTTCGGGGGTCGTTTTCGCTACGGGAAGGTGTTAGGCACCCGGAACGATTATGGTATTCCATAAGAACCGTTCTCCTAAGTTTATTTCTACGCTTTATTTTTATTGCCTACTTATTGAAAAAGAAGTTTTATTTGAGTGAAGAATGGGGGAGAAAGTGTTTGAGGTTTTATTTTAGTGGACTTGGAGAGGTTTTGACCTCATGCCTACATACCCATTTAAGGGATCAAACTCCATGTAGTTCATTCTCAAAAAATGTTTTTATGTGTTTGGTTGATTTTAATTTTTGTTGGAAAATGGTTTTGGAGAAGAGAAAGAGGCCTTAAAGGCATAAGAGAAGAACATGGTGAATGGTTGGTTCAATTGTTATTAAAAAAAAGTCTAAGTAGGAATTAGGATTCATTTGGATTTGTTTAAGAAAATAAAGGGAAAAAGTTTCAATGGAGTTTTGACTCCAAGGTTTGTTTGGAAAAATAAAAATTTGAGTGATGGAATTGGTTTATTATTCTTTTTTGAAAATTGGCATTTGTCTAAAAATCGCGTTTCCTAAGCATACATCTAAACGGTAATCATGCAACGTGTGTGCGTGTCGGTGCTTGTGTCGGTGTACATCACTTATAGTGTCCATAGTCCTTTACATTGAGTCCTAGATACATGCTATGGTCTTGCAAAGAATTCAAAAAGGAACTAATCTATCTAAAATTATTACAAACCCAATTGATATAGAAATGAATAGAAAAATGATGCCAAAACTATGGGATGAATGAAATGTGAGATGAAATGGTTAGTATCATAAAGCATAAAAAATAGTAGAAAGGTAAACAAAATTGAATAGAATAGCAAGCGAAGAAAAAAAGGTAATGAAATGAAATAAAGTGGCAAAATATACCTAAAATTGGCTATGAAACTTAGACATGCCTATGACCTATAATCCCCTCATTATAGCAATGTTAAAGGGGTTTGATTTTGAGCTATAATGTGGGAACAAATAGGACATATTCAAGCCAAGAATCATGACACATTTTCAAAGATATTTTGCACTTTATTTCTTGATAAAAACACACATTGCTTGCAAAACAAGAAAGACATGAAGATCTACATCCACAATCAGCAAGATATGATCAGCAACATATTCATCATGAAATTACACACCAATCATCCACATCACATGCCAACATTTTATGAGAAAAATATACCACAAAAATACACAAACTTAGATCAAACACAAAATTAATCAAGAAGAAATAACACACACATTTTTATCATTTTTTAAACCACTGGAAAATATCACCAAAGTGTTAAAATGTATTAAGAAATATATAACAATCTTTTTGGAATTTTTAGAGAAAAAATTAAGCACACAGAGGTTCAATCAGCAAGAAAACAGGGTGTGAATAGCAAGAAAAAAACAAAAACGTAGGAAACTGCAGAGAAAAAGGCCCAAGCCCAAAACCTAAAAGCCTGGAAGCACAGGGAGCGTTGGATTGATCCAGGGAGGGAAACCCTAGATCCAACGCTCAGGATTAGAGGGATTGGACCGGTCTTGAACCGGTCCGGTTCAGTTGTCTATAAAAACACGTTAGCGCCGGTTCAAACATTTCTCTAAGCTCTTTCTCTCTCTTCTCTCAACCTAGTGAGAGAAGCTCTCACCTCTCTCTAGAATTTTCTGGAAAATCAGAAGATGATCTTCATCTTCTCCGGCGAGCTTCACCGCTCCGGTGTGGTGGTTTGCCGGCCCAACAGGGCGGCGCCGCCGCACCGGAGATGAGAAACCTCTCCGTTTTCAAAAACTTTTACAGATTAAGATATCCTTTTTCATTTTAAACACGAATCTGAACCTATTTTTTACAGACAAAGCTTGAAACAACGTAGATCTAAGATTTTTCATACGATTTTGAAAAGTTATTCTTTAGGTTTTCTGAACGTTTGAATCCTAGGGATTTACATTGTTTCGTCTTTGTTGATACTTTGAAAGGAAAATGATGAAGTTTGAGTGTTTTTACCTCTGGTTTGATTGGAGATTCAAGCGAAAATCTTCGGAAAACCTTGGTTTGATTCTGTTTCGTTGCTGTTGTTCTTGAATCCGAAAATAAATCGGTGATGCTCTTCTTCTTCTTTACCGGTTCGAATCTGCTTCTTTCTCTGTGATTATGTGCTTGAGCTTGCTTCTTGCTTCTTAGATCTACGCGAGAGATTCCCTGTGATCGGTGCTTGAGCTTGCTTCGATGTGAGCTCGCACTTAGAATTGTAGGGAAATCTTCAATTCAGTGATGAAGATTCATACGAATCTCTGAGAATTGATACGAAATTCGTTGATTTCTGATGAACTTCTATGATTTCTGAAGAAAATTAGGGTTTGGTGTTCTTCATGTTCTTGAGAATTTTTGATTTTTGATCTTAACAGAAAGGAGAGAGAAAATTTGATTGTGTTTGTTGAGTTGGCGTGTGATTAATGGATCCTTTTGAATTTCTGACACTGTGTGTTATTTATAGCCTGCCACTTGTGTTCTTGGACCAATGAGGACGGAACACCTGTAATTGGACTTATGGACATTGCTGCAAAAAGGAAAAATTAAAAGGACTAATCTGCAATTATGAAAAAAAGACTTAAAAATGCAATTTGGAAAAGTATTGGACTAAAAATGCAATTAAAATAAAATTGAATTAAAATTGGTAAATCGAACAAAACGTAAAGTGAAACCAAAAATAAAATCAACAAAAGAACTAAAATGAACCAGTTACAAAAATGAGGTATTTTAAAATACCTCTCTGCCGAAATTTTGACAGGAAAAGACCAAAATGCCCCTAGGGACTAAACTGACTCAAACTGACTCAGATGCAATTTTTGAAATGATTTTTTTTTTAAACAAAGACTCAACAATGATTTGTACAGACAAATTGAAAAGACTCAGAGGCAAACACAGGGACTAAAATGGGTTCCACTGCAGGAAATGACCAAAATACCCTTTTGTATGATTTTTGAAATAAAATGCAAGAAAATGTAATACGATGTTTCAGAGAGTTCTTCGAATGAATTTGTTATGCAAGAAAAAAAACAGGCAGAGGCAGTAAGATACGTTTAAAAGGAGAGTAAAGATTCAGAGTAAAATAACAGAGAATTGACAAGTATCAGTGTTAGAAAAGAAGTTTGAACGAGTATTTTTAGGTCCAAAATCAGGGTATAACAACGGTCAACCAAGGTTCCGGATAAATGGCATCTAGGAAAGGTGGAGCAAGCTCTTCCGGTGGACAACAACAAAAGAAGAAGACTCAAGCCAAGAATCATGGCATAATCTTCAAGGACACCAAGCAAAGGGACAGGTATAAAATTCTTATCTCTAAACCTTTGCATCCTTGTCGATATCCAGATCCTTATACTTTGAGTGTGCTAGGACTAAGGGATAATGTGTTCAGCTTACTAGGAAATTTAGGATGGGTTGATATGCTTAGACCTATGAAGGGCTTCGAAAATTTCACTTATGAATTCTTAAGTTCTATTGAATTTACGAAGGATAAGGTGAATTTTGACAACCCCGATCATAGAGTCTCTTTCCGACTTTTGAATATGGATTACGAGATGTCTCTTGAAAATTTCTGCTTAGAGATGGACTTTGCAAATGCGGGGTTCATCCATGACTCTTGGAATCCAAATTTAAAGTCGGAAAACTATGACCCCGCTCTCTTTTGGAAACGCATTACCGGGTTAAGGCATTATAATCCTCGCAACAATAAGGCTAGTAACATTCACAACCCAGTACTTAGATACCTCCAGAGAGTCATGGCTTGTACCATTTGGGGTAGAAAAGAGGTAGGAACAACTAGGACGGATGAACTTTTTATGCTTTGGGCAATGCTTAGTAACAATCCCGTTAATACTTGTTTCTACCTACTTGATTACCTTTCCTCCATAGGAGCTAGACTTGATAATAGAGCTGAGATAGTAGTCGGTAGTATCATTACCTTCATCGCTAGGAAGTTTGGAGTGGGTGAGGAAGATGGGATAAATCCAATTGAGGGCAACAATAGGCTTAATATTGAAACCCTTGTTGCTATGAACTTCATTAAGATTCACCCACCCATGACTTATGCACTTCAACTTCGCATACCTCTTTTATTTCTACTTCCTAACCCTTCTCGGACTAACCCCGAGGTGGAGGAAAATTTGTTGTATGTTGGTGATGGATTACAGGTACATGAAGAGCATAATCAAGGTGACGAAGAAGGTGCACACATGCACCATGAAGAGGAGCCCCATAACCATAACGACAACAATGAAAGATGGGCATGGATGCAAACCGAGGTACAAAGGATAAGCACCGAGCAACAAAGGCAAGGTGTCGAATTATCTGGGCTAAGAAATGATGTCCTACGAGGCAACCGCATATCCGAAGAAAATAACCAAATGCTTCGGAACATGATGCAACACTTCAACCTCCAAGGCCCTCCCTATGGACCTCAATAAAAATGTGAGCTTTCCTCTTCCTCTTTTTCACCTTATCTCTTCAATCTCTATCTCACTCTTCTTCCTCTCCTCCTCTTCTATTTTTCTTTTATCTTGAATCATTGAGGACAATGCTTCTCCTAAGTGTGGGGGGAGCCTAATAAAGTGTCTTTAGTCGTAGTGTTTCCAAACTCCCTTGAACTTTATTCTTTTGTTTTGTTTTATTGTAAAAGGCATGGTTAAGTAGCTAATTTTTATTGAAAATATCATGACACAAAAATTTTCATTGTCTCCTCTTATTTTGTTGATTCTTGTACATGAAAGCAAACTCTTGTGTTTTAAGTCTTCTTGATATACCCACATCTTGTTTTAAAGTGAATAAAATTCTCCAATGAGAAAAACACAAAGTTGCTTCCCTTGAGTAAATGTATGAATAGGTATTTTAAGGAAACGCGTTTTAATCTTAGTGGTGCATTAACCTTTAAAGATTCTCAAAGTGCCAGTAGTATAAGTTAGTATAAGGGAGCTCATAAAAAGCCAAAAAGCCAAATAAATTCCAAGATCTCATCATTGAATCTAGATTGGGGAAGGAGGTAGGCCCTCCGACTTCCTACGTGAAGATGATTGTTATCTTAAGGAAAAACTTTAAAAAAGCATCATTGAATCTAGATTGGGGAAGGGGGTAGGCCCTCCGACTTCCTACGTGAAGATGATGTTTTAAGGGATACCATTGAATCTAGATTGGGGAAGGGGGTAGGCCCTCCGACCTCCTACGTGAAGATGTTGTTCCTTAAATAAAGAACTTAAAATGTGCAAATGGCAAAGAACAAAGATCCTCAAATACTCCCATCTCTCTTATATGAATTATAGAAGGAATCTTTCTTGGTTGGTTTAGTGCTAGGATTAGACCATGTTTCCTCATAATGCCTATCTTATACAGGAGCAAGAAAAGGGTTGGACTTCACACACACACTCACTTGAAACTTGATCGTTGGGTTGAATAAAAATTACAAGAAATGCTTGAGTTTGTGATTAGTGTACATTTGGGATTTAAGCCCTTGAGGAGACATGTGCTTTAATTGAAATTGTCATTTGATATAACTGTTAGTGCTACTATGTTTATGCCTTTTGCTTGAGGACAAGCAAAGATTCAAGTATGGGGGAGTTTGATGAGTCATTTATATGCTATTTTAATATGCTTTTTAGTTTAGTTTTATTTAGATTTTATATAATTTTATATTAGTATTATTTCCTTTTTAGGATAGTTTACTTTAAATTGCAATTTATTATATTTCAGGGAAGAATATTGGATGGATTGAGTCTTGGAGCAAAAGAAAGGGATTTGGAGCAGATTGGACACGAAAATACGAAGATTGGGAAACAAAATATATCTCCCACAAGTCAGAAGCCTGGCACGGCCCGTGCTAGCCTTGGCACGGCCGTGCCACCCTCCAGAGACCTTTTGCTGCTTTTGCTTGGACTCCAAGCTATTCTATTTTGGCGCACAATCTACCGAGGAATATTCTTAGAATATACTTGCTTAGATTTTAAGTCAATTGTGTACTATAAATAGAGTAGCTAGCCATCACAAATATTCATCTTTACTTGGAATACAATAAGTGACAATTGCTTTTCAATAAAGTTCTTTTCCTTTCCTTTATTTTCCTGTCTTTTACTTTCATGCTTTCTCTCTTCTCCCCCATGTCTACGATGAACATGAGTGAGTAGACTTCTTCTTGTCTTGGGATTGTTGGATAAGTCTAAATGACATAATCCTAATCAAACCAAGCCCTAAGCCTTAATCTTATGTAACCCTAGTTTCTTATCTGAATTCACCGTCTTAACATGGATTAACCATTATCAAACTGTGGAAACGAAAGTGGAGGGTTTGATAATTGTTCGTCCATTATTCCAAATATCAATTCATAAAACGAAAGTGGAGCTTTGATATTCGAACAAGTGAATTCAGACAAGGATTGCAAAGTCAGCGAAATAGGCTTTGCAATCTTTGAGACATATAGTTTCGATCTTCAAGGGAACTAATAACAATCAAGTCAGCAAAATAGGCTTGGTTGTTAGAGAAACCAAAATCCAATAGTAATCAAGTCAGCGAAATAGGCTTGGTTGCTAGAGGAACTTAAGAGAAACTGTCTTGAGAAATTAGGTCTAACATAACATTATAAGCTTATGGTTTCGGTTTGAGAAGGACTTGTTATTTAGATGAAACCAACGATCCCAAGGCTCTTTTATTATATTGCTTTCAACCGTTTAAAAACCCCCAATCTACAATCTCTTCTCTCTTCTAATCATCTCTAAAGGTTAATTAAATTGAACTACTCCCTGTCGGAACGATACTCTTTTATACTACTTCGGTAAGACCGTGCACTTGCGGTTTTATCTCATCAAGGACAAAACTCCTAATCGTGGTGAGGACAAAGCTCAATGAATGCTAATGCATGAACTCTATCAACAAGACACCTTAATCAACTTATCACTTATACATCCAATAATTTGGAGTTCATCATCAACTTATTCATACTCATGCAACTTAGTTAAATAACAATTGCAACATAATCAAATCACATCAAGCTTAATAACAATTCATTTCAACAACATCTTAATCATTCAATACTATTTCGAGCAATGCATTTAATCATTAAATCATAGTATATAATATTCTCTCATTAATCATATCATCAAAGTAAATCATATTCATCACAACAACAAATTAGCATCAATCAATAATGATAATCATCATATATAACAATTACAAATGCACGTCATCAACATCTCAAATATCAAACATAATTCATGCAATATATATCTAATTATATAACATTATAAATATCATCAAATCATCTTAATCATTATCTAAGGTATAAGGACAGTTTCTACATCTTTTTAACAAGTTTCCACCGTTTATTCATTAATTCTACAATTTTAACCTACTTTTCAATTCCTCAAAAACTCATCCTACATCATGTTAAACCTAACCATTGATTCACATACTTAATAGAATTGCAAAGTTAGTCTCACCATTACCTTTGGATTGATCGATGAAGGACTCTACCGCTTTCTCTTCTCTAAAAGGATATTAAACCGAAGAGGGATTATGGTCTTAAGAACACTTTTAATTCCGACGGGACAGAAAGGAGTAGAAAAAGAAGAAAGACTCGTCAACACAAGTCAAAAGAGGGAGAAGAGAAGAAAAGCACAGGAAGCATCAACTGTGAATTTCGGTGTGTATAATGCACTGTGTGAGTTCTCTATTTATAGAGATAGTTTACAACTAATAAGTGAGAAACTTTGGAAACAAGTAATGCACCTATTAGATCTAGTAATTAAATATATCAATTGAGTACCAAAATATATTATATTAGGTACAAAAATATATTATTCAGTACAAAATATATTAGATTGCCTACCAAAATCTCAATATTCTATTCTAATATATATATATATATATATATATATATATATATATATAATATTTATACAACAAATAACAATTATATCTCTATAACAAATATATTTCTATAACATATATATATTTCTACACCAAATAAGAAATATATTTCTACACCAGATAACATATATTTCTACACAAAATAACATATATATCTACACAAATCACATTTATTTCTGCAACAAATCATATGTATTTCTATAACAAATAACATTTATATTTCTAAACCAAATAACATATATATATATATATATATTTCTAAATCAAATAACATTTATATTTCTAATTCAAATAACATATATATTTCTAAATCAAATAACATATATATATTTCTAAATCAAATAACATTTATATTTCTAAATCAAATAACATATATATATTTCTAAATCAAATAGCATATATATTAGACTAATAAATACCAACATATATCATAACAAAATATCACTCATCAAAATAAATCATATAAATCATACAAATCATATAAGTATATTCTAAACTCATTAAAAATAATCAAATAATTAGAGAGAGCGTTACAACTCTCCCCCCCTTTAAAGAATTTTGTCCTCGAAATTCAAAGCACAAAAGTAATGAATTCAATTATTGTTTAAATATCTTAAACTATATTTAGCCAAATAGAAACTTCAACAAAACATGTAAACCACATCAAAGTTAGTCAATCGAACATGATCACATACTAAACATAACTATTAATCAGAAACACAACAACAATCAATCAAACAACATAAAGACAGTAATACAACTGTTACTAAACTCGACACGACTCAACTACTTGGACGGACCGACCTGCTCTGATACCAATTGTAACACCCCGTTTTCCCAACATAAAAATTCCATTTAATAATCAAAGTTATTCACGTAAACGGAATGCTACACTTCTTTTCTTAAAATCATAAACTGAATAAATAACTATTTATCCTTTAAAATTAAATAACAAAATCTTTAATACTTCGCAGCGGAATTTATTCAATAACTAAAACAGTCTTTGGTACGAAGGCCTCTTCATAAATTTCTCATATAATCAAATCTAAAACCATAGTCAAAATTCTTCTTAAAACAATACGTAAGGAATAGAAAGACAACAATAAAATTTTCATCCTGTTACGTATCAGAGCACCTAAAGACACACATGAGAGCTAATCCACACACAACAGCAATCTAACAACAACTTAAACTCGATCACCTGCAAGTTACTCATATGAAGAGCAACATTTTCAAGCAGAAGGGGTGAGATTTCACAAAACAATAATATCCTATAATTCAATAATTATATTTAACAACACAAATAACTTCATCTATTAGTAATAATAATTCTTCATGTATAATTCTTAATAGTCCAACCAACTTCTAATTATCATT
This sequence comes from Medicago truncatula, assembly GCF_003473485.1. Classification (NCBI taxonomy): domain Eukaryota; kingdom Viridiplantae; phylum Streptophyta; class Magnoliopsida; order Fabales; family Fabaceae; genus Medicago; species Medicago truncatula. Next base: position 21,769,996 of record NC_053049.1, read on the forward strand.
TACTTCATATTCATCACATTATAACATCATCATATAACACGTATTACCCAAACCATAACAACATAGATCATCACATCTTACTCATAGTTCATATTCAACATAACAACATCTTAATCTTAATTCATATACGACATAACAACATCTTAACTCGTAATAACATTTCTCCACCAAGCATCTCATGAATAGAAGACAACTTATCAACTTAACATAACCATCATCAAGTACATTTAACAACTCCTAGATAACATCATGTAATCATCATCACTAATAACTTAAACTACACAATATAATCATCACTTAATAATAATAATAATTATATACATCATAACATAAACATCATTTTATAATAATATAACAACAACAACATATTCATCACTTAATAATAACAATTATATACATCACAACATAAGCATCATCTTACAACAACATAACATAACATTCACTTAATAATAATTAATCATATATAGTACAACATATTCATCACTTAATAATAACAATTATATACATCACAACATAAGCATCATCTTACAACAACATAACATAATATTCACTTAATAATAATTAATCATATATAGTACAACATATTCATCACTTAATAGTAACAATTATATACAACATCATAACAACATAGCAATATCATAATCAATATCTTAAACAACATAGCAACATAACAATATCATAATCAATATCTTAAACAACATCATAACATTATAATCAGTATCATATAATTCACATCATAAACATCGTATAATCTTTATAAGTACTTCTTTAACAACACATGGGTAGAAGACAACTCGACAACTCAAAGATGATAATTTATCAACAACTTAACAACTCATGGATGATAATTCATCAACAACGACTTTGACTCGACAAATGCGACAATGCAACTTAGACACTTATATGCATGTGGTACCAATCGTCATCATAAGTATTAATATACTTTCATTGTGCGGAGGACAAAGTTCCTAAACGTGCGGATGGCAAAGCTCCTAATCGTGGTGAGGACAAAGCTCAATGAATGCTAATGCATGGACTCTATCAACAAGACACCTTAATCAACTTATCACTTATACATCCAATAATTTGAAGTTCATCATCAACTTATTCATACTCATGCAACTTAGTTAAATAACAATTGCAGCATAATCAAATCACATCAAGCTTAATAACAATTCATTTCAACAACATCTTGATCATTCGATACTATTTCGAACAATGCATTTAATCATTAAATCACAGTATATAATATTCTCTCATTAATCATATCATCAAAGTAAATCATATTCATCACAGCAACAAATTAGCATCAATCAATAATGATAATCATCATATATAACAATTACAAATGCACGTCATCAACATCTCAATCATCAAACATAATTCATGCAATATATATCTAATTATATAACATTATAAATATCATCAAATCATCTTAATCATTATCTAAGGTATAAGGACAGTTTCTACATCTTTTTAACAAGTTTCCACCGTTTATTCATCAATTCTACAATTTTAACCTACTTTTCAATTCCTCAAAAACTCATCCTACATCATGTTAAACCTAACCATTGATTCACATACTTAATAGAATTGCAAAGTTAGTCTCACCCTTACCTTTGGATTGATCGACGAAGGAATCTACCGCTTTCTCTTCTCTAAAAGGATATTAAACCGAAGAGGGATTATGGTCTTAAGAACACTTTTAATTCCGAAGGGACAGAAAGGAGTAGAAAAAGAAGAAAGACTCGTCAACACAAGTCAAAAGAGGGAGAAGAGAAGAAAAGCACAGGAAGCATCAACTGTGAATTTCGGTGTGTATAATGCACTGTGTGAGTTCTCTATTTATAGAGATAGTTTACAACTAATAAGTGAGAAACTTTGGAAACAAGTAATGCACCTATTAGATCTAGTAATTAAATATATCAATTGAGTACCAAAATATATTATATTAGGTACAAAAATATATTATTCAGTACAAAATATATTAGATTGCCTACCAAAATCTCAATATTCTATTCTAATATATATATATATATATATATATATATATATATATATATATATAATATTTATACAACAAATAACAATTATATCTCTATAACAAATATATTTCTATAACATATATATATTTCTACACCAAATAAGAAATATATTTCTACACCAGATAACATATATTTCTACACAAAATAACATATATATCTACACAAATTAACATATATTTCTACAACAAATCATGTGTATTTCTACAACAAATTATATATACTTCTACAACAAATAACATTTATTTCTATAACAAATCACATTTATTACTGCAACAAATCATATGTATTTCTATAACAAATAACATTTATATTTCTAAACCAAATAACATATATATATATATTTCTAAATCAAATAACATATATATTTCTAAATCAAATAACATTCATATTTCTAAACCAAATAACATATATATTTCTAAATCAAATAACATATATATATATATATATATATATATATATATATATATATATATATTTCTAAATCAAATAACATTTATATTTCTAAATCGAATAATATATATATATTTCTAAATCAAATAGCATATATATTATACTAATAAATAGCAACATATATGATAACAAAATATCACTCATCAAAATAAATCATATAAATCATACAAATCATATAAGTATATTCTAAACTCATTAAAAATAATCAAATAATTAGAGAGGGCGTTACATTTAGCATGAATTAGGATGAATTTAAGAGGAATCGAAAATTAGGTCAAATTGAGTGAATTCATGATTAAACGGTGAAAAGTTGTTAAATTGATGTAGAAATTGTTCTTAGACCTTAGATAATGTGTAGGATGAATTCTGGAATCAATGCTAGGCTATAAACCATGAGAAAAGATGAATTTTCGTAAAAACTACACTTCTGCCCGAGCCTATATTCATCGCTCGCCATCGCGAACAATGATCCTCGCCTCGCGAGTGATGAAGTTCATCGCTCGCCAAGCGAACCAATTTCCCTCGCCTCGCGAGTTGCACGTCGCAGCTCGCCACAGCGAACAACTGAACTCGCCATAGCGAGCATGACCAGAGAGCATGCAAGATTTCGTATTTTTGACTTTTGAGTTGAACCTTAGATGCTTTTGAGTGCCTGAAGATGCTTAATAAAGATTATATGATAACTTAGAATGAGATTGAACCTGGTTTAACTTAGAACAACCATTGTTGGGAATCTGGCTTGTACTCGCCAAGGTGAGCAGATGCTCTCGCTTCGCGAGCACTTCCAGAACTGAGTGCAAGTGAGGAAAATGCGATCTGTGTCGCATGATTTGATTAGAGATGGACCCTTGGGTAGTAATGAGACCAATATATGAAGTTAATTGTAATATGTGAAGCTGAATAAGATATGTTGTTGTTGATTATGAAGTGTTATAATGTTTATGCATTACTTGAAGAATGTTTGTATACATAAGATGTTGATGAATTGAATTTGATATAATTATGTCATGCTGTTGTATACTACCTATGTTGTTGTTTGTTATTTAACTAAGCTGCATGAGTCGGTCTAAGATGTTGAAGATGATGATGTTCCAAATTATTGGACTATATTAAGAGGTTGTCGAATTAAGTTGTTTAAGAGGTCGAGTCCATGCATTAGCATTCATAGTTGGGGGCTTGATGCCCTGGAGCTTTGTACTCACCACGTTGGAGCATTAGCTCAAATTTAGCGATGGCGGCTTGATGCCCTAGAAGTATATTAATACTCAAATAGCGATGGGGGCTTGATGCCCTGTATTGGTACCACATGCATATAAGAGGTCTAAGTTGCATAGTCGCATTTGTCGAGGCGATGATGATTAAATGATTAAGTTGAAATTATTTTGAAGTGAATTATGATATAGTATTATCAATGTTGATTAATAAGATGTTTTATGTTGTTAAATATAATTGTTGAATTATATGCTTAATATTATTGTTTTGTGAAATCTCACCCCTTCTGCTTGGAAATGTTGCTCTTCGTATGAGTAACTTGCAGGTAATCAAGAGTAGGTTGCTGTTTGTGATGTCGTGAGTGGCCTTGCCTCACTCAGTCTTAGGTTGCTCTGATACGTAACAGGAGGGGATCTTTAGTGGCTATTTCTCTTTCCTTTACGTATATGATATGTTTTGATGTTACTTAACTGAATTTATGATGCGATTTGATGAGGCCTGCGTGCCAAGACAATATATGATTTTTGAATTAAATTCCGCTGCTTTTACGTTTAAGTTTACTTTGAAAGATAAATTATGATTTATCTATGTTTTTAAGAATTTTAAGAAGTGTGATATCCCGTTTATGTGATGTTTTACTCTGATTATATGTTTGAAATTTTTAAGTTGGGAAAACGGGGTGTTACAATTGGTATCAGAGCAGGTCGGTCCGTCTGGCCAATTAGAAGAGTCGTGTCGAGTTTTAGTAATAGTTAAGTTACTATCTTATGTTATTGTTGCTTAATGTGTAGAAACTAAGAGATGGATGGGAGAAACGATGATGCGTTAGCTGCTGCACTACAAGCCGTAGCTCAAGCTGTGGGACAACAGCCTAATGCAAATGATGGTGCGAATGCTGAGTCGAGGATGCTTGAGACCTTCCTGAGGAATCACCCTCTTACTTTCAAGGGAAGATACGACCCCGATGGAGCCCAGACGTGGCTTAAAGAGATTGAGAGAGTTTTCCACGTTTTGGTACACAACAGTTGGCCGAGGAAGCTGATGATTGGTGGGTTAGTCTTCTACCTACCCTAGAGCAAGACGGTGCTGTTGTGACATGGGCTGTGTTTAGGAGGGATTTCCTAAACAGATACTTTCCGGAAGATGTTCGCGGGAAGAAAGAGATCGAATTCCTTGAGCTGAAGCAAGGAAACATGTCGGTGACTGAGTATGCTGCCATATTTGTGGAATTGGCAAAGTTCTATCCGCACTACACTCCAGAGACTTTTGAGTTTTCAAAGTGTATCAAGTTTGAGAACGGGTTACGTGCTGAGATTAAGAGATCAATTGGTTACCAGAAGATTCGAGTTTTCGCTGAGCTGTTGAGCAGTTGCAGGATTTACGAGGAGGATACTAAGGCTCATTACAAGATCGTGAATGAGAGGAAGACTAAGGGCCAGCAGAGTCGCCCTAAGCCTTATAGTGCCCTTGTTGATAAGGGCAAATAGAGAATGGTCGAAGATAGACGGCCGAGGAAGAAGGATGCTCCTGCTGAGATTGTTTGTTTTTCTTGTGGTGAGAAAGGCCACAAGAGTAATGCTTGTCCTGGGGACGTCAAGAGATGTTTTCGCTGTGGAAAGAAGGGTCATGCACTAGCTGAGTGCAAACATGATGATATAGTATGCTTCAATTGTAATGAAGAGGGTCACATTGGTTCATAGTGCAAGAAGCCTAAGAAGGCGCCGACTACTGGTAGGGTCTTTGCTTTGACTGGTACACAGACAGAGAACGAGGATCGTTTGATCAGAGGTACTTGCTATATTGATAATACACCTTTAGTTGCTATTATTGATACTGGTGCTACGCATTGTTTTATTTCTTATGATTGTGCTACTAAGTTGGGTCTTGTCATGTCTGATATGAATGGAGAAATGGTTGTTGAAACTCCAGCTAAGGGTTCGGTGACCACTTCTCTTGTGTGTTTAAGATGTCCTTTGTCTATGTTTGATCGTGATTTTGAGATGGATTTAGTTTTTCTACCTTTGAGTGGTATGGATGTGATTCTGGGTATGAACTGGTTGGAATACAACCATGTTCACATTAATTATTATAGTAAGTCGGTGTATTACTCTTCTGCTGAGGAGGAAAGTGGTGCAGAGTTTTTGTCTACTAAGCAGCTGAAGCAGTTAGAACGTGATGGTATCTTGATGTTTTCTTTGATGGCTTCCTTATCTATTGAGAATCAAGCAGTGATTGATAAGCTACAAGTGGTGTGCGATTTTCCAGAAGTTTTTCCTGATGAAATTCCTGATGTGCCTCCAGAGAGGGAAGTTGAGTTTTTGATTGATCTTGTTCCTGGAATGAAGCCTGTGTCTATGACACCTTATCGTATGTCAACTTATAAGTTGGCCGAGTTGAAGAAACAATTAGAGGACTTGCTTGAGAAAAAGTTTGTTAGACCCAGTGTTTCACCTTGGGGAGTGCCGGTTTTGCTAGTGAAGAAGAAAGAAGGTAGCATGAGATTGTGTATTGACTATCGACAGTTGAACAAGGTGACAATAAAGAATAGGTATCCACTTCCGAGGATTGATGATTTGATGGATCAGTTAGTGGGTGCAAAAGTTTTCAGCAAGATAGATTTGAGATCAGGTTATCACCAGATTAAAGTAAAAGATGAAGATATGCAGAAGACAACTTTCAGAGCGCGGTATGGTCACTATGAGTACAAAGTTATGCCTTTCGGTGTTACGAATGCACCTGGAGTATTTATGGATTACATGAATCGCATCTTTCATGCATTTTTGGATTGGTTCGTGGTTGTTTTTATCGATGATATATTGATTTACTCCAAGTCTGAAGAAGAACATGTTGAGCATTTGAAGCTGGTTTTGCAAGTGTTGAAAGAGAAGAAGCTTTATGCAAAATTGTCTAAGTGCGAATTCTGGTTGAAAGAAGTGAGCTTTCTTGGACATGTTATTTCTGGTAGCTAGTGGTATTGCAGTGGATCCGTCAAAAGTTGAAGCGGTATCGCAATGGGAGACTCCTAAGTCAGTTACTGAGATAAGAAGCTTTTTGGGATTGGCTGGTTACTATAGAAGATTTATAGAAGGATTTTCCAAGTTAGCACTTCCGCTAACGCAGTTGACTTGTAAAGGTAAAGCCTTTGTGTGGGATGTTCAATGCGAGAACAGTTTCAGTGAATTGAAGAAGCGGTTGACGACAGCTCCGGTTTTGATTTTGCCAAAGTTAGATGAACCTTTTGTGGTATATTGTGATGCGTCCAAGCTGGGTTTAGGTGGTGTGCTTATGCAAGATGGTAAAGTAGTAGCTTATGCTTCGAGACAGTTGAGAATTTATGAGAAGAATTATCCCACACACGATTTAGAGTTGGCGGCTGTGGTCTTTGTATTAAAGATATGGAGACATTACTTGTATGGTTCGAGATTTGAGGTGTTTAGTGATCATAAGAGTTTGAAGTATCTGTTCGATCAGAAGGAATTGAATATGAGGCAGCGTAGATGGCTAGAATTGCTGAAAGATTCTGATTTTGAGTTGAGCTATCATCCGGGTAAAGCTAATGTTGTTGCAGATGCTTTGAGTATGAAGACCTTGCATATGTCTGCTATGATGGTAAAGGAGTTCGAGTTGCTTGAACAGTTCAGAGATTTGAGCTTAGTGTGTGAAATGTCATCTGAAAGTGTGAAGCTAGGAATGCTGAAGATTGATAATGAGTTTCTGAAAAGTATTAAAGAGGCACAGAAAGCTGATGTAAAGTTTGTGGACTTGTTGGTTGCTAGAGATCAGACTGAAGACAATGATTTTAAAATCGATGATCAAGGTGTGCTGAGGTTTCGAGGTCGGATTTGTATTCCTGACGATGATGAGATGAAGGAAATGATTCTTGAAGAGAGCCATAGAAGTAACTTGAGTATTCATCCAGGAGCTACGAAGATGTGTCATGATCTAAAGAAGTTATTTTGGTGGTCCGGATTGAAACGCGACGTTGCACAGTTTGTGTATGCTTGTTTGATTTGCCAGAAGTCGAAGGTTGAGCATCAGAAACCTGCTGGTATGATGGTATGGTTAGATGTGCCATAGTGGAAATGGGATAGTATATCCATGGATTTTGTGACGAGTTTGCCTAATACTCCTAAAGGGAATGACGCGATTTGGGTGATTGTTGATAGATTGACGAAGTCGGCTCATTTTCTTCCGATTAATATTAATTTTCCTGTTTCTCAACTGGCAGAGATTTATATTCGAAATATTGTGAAGTTGCATGGTGTTCCTTCGAGCATTGTGTCAGATAGAGATCCAAGATTTACTTCCAGATTTTGGAAAAGTTTGCAAGAGGCTTTAGGTTTTAAGTTGAGGTTGAGTTCGGCGTATCATCCGCAAACAGATGGTCAGTCGGAGAGGACGATTCAATCATTAGAAGATTTGTTGAGGGTTTGTGTTCTTGAGCAAGGAGGAACTTGGGATAGTCATCTCCCATTGATAGAGTTCACGTATAATAATAGTTATCATTCTAGTATTGGAATGGCACCTTATGAGGCTTGTATGGTCGGAGATGCAGAACTCCGTTGTGTTGGTTTAAATCAGGTGAAAGAGTGGTCTTAGGACCAGAGATTGTTTAGCAAACTACCGAGAAGGTTAAGATGATTCAAGAGAAGATGAAAGCGTTGCAGAGTCGACAAAAGAGTTATCATGATAAGCGCATGAAAGATCTTGAGTTCCAAGAAGGAGACCACGTGTTTTTGAGAGTCACTCCTGTGACTGGTGTTGGACGTTCTTTGAAGTCAAAGAAGTTGACTCCGAGATTTATTGGTCCGTATCAGATATCGGAAAGAGTCGTAACGGTGGCGTACCGAGTGGGATTACCACCGCATCTTTTGAATTTGCACGATGTGTTTCCTGTGTCGCAACTTCAGAAGTATGTACCGGATCCATCCCATGTGATCCAAAGTGATGATGTGCAAGTTAGAGATAACCTTACGATTGAGACTTTACCGGTAAGGATTGATGATCGCAAAGTGAAGACGTTGAGAGGCAAAGAGATACCTCTTCTGAGAGTCGTTTGGGACGGAGCGACTGGTGAAAGCTTGACGTGGGAGCTAGAGAGTAAGATGCTGGAGTCTTATCCAGAGTTGTTTGCTTTAGGTAAATTTTCGAGGACAAAAATCTTATAAGTTGGGGAGAGTTGTAACGCCCGTTTCGAATTAATTAATTATTTAATTATTTAATTGAGTCTGGAGTTATTTTAGATGGGTTTATATTATATTTATATAATATATATGTGATTTATGCGATTTTTATGATTGAGGTGGTTTATATGATTTTTATGAGGAGTTGTGACTTATTTTATTGTTTAATAAAATAAAATTTGAAAATAAAATAAATATTGAGTTTAGGGGTTGTTTTGATATTTTAGAGAGTTTTGGGGGAGAAAGAGAGATAAGATAAGATAATAAGAGGAGTTATAAAAGGGAAACCTAGTTTTAGAAAAAACTGTACGTACGATCAGTTTTAGGAGAAAAAGGGAGAAAAAGCCAAGAGAAGAGGGAGAAGACCTAGGGCTGCGATTTTCATCAAACAAGGTAAGGGTGAGACTAACTTTACAATTCTATTAAGTCTATGAATCAATGGTTGTATTTAGCATGAATTAGGATGAATTTAAGAGGAATCGAAAATTAGGTCAAATTGAGTGAATTCATGATTAAACGGTGAAAAGTTGTTAAATTGATGTAAAAACTGCACTTCTGCCCGAGCCTATATTCATCGCTCGCCCTCGCGAACAATGATCCTCGCCTCGCGAGGGATGAAGTTCATCGCTCGCCAAGCGAACCAATTTCCCTCGCCTCGCGAGTTGCACGTCGCAGCTCACCACAGCGAACAACTGAACTCGCCATAGCGAGCATGACCAGAGAGCATGCCAGATTTCGTACTTTTGACTTTTACTTTTGAGTTGAACCTTAGATGCTTTTGAGTGCCTGAAGATGCTTAATAAAGATTATATGATAACTTAGAATGAGATTGAACCTGGGTTAACTTAGAACAACCATTGTTGGGAATCTGGCTTGTACTCGCCAAGGCAAGCAGATGCTCTCGCCTCGCGAGCACGTCCAGAACTGAGTGCAAGTGAGGAAAATGCGATCTGTGTCGCATGATTTGATTAGAGATGGACCCTTGGGTAGTAATGAGACCTATATAAGAAGTTAATTGTAATCTGTGAAGCTGAATAAGATATGTTGTTATTGATTATGAAGTGTTATAATGTTTATGCATTACTTGAAGAATGTTTGTATACATAAGATGTTGATGAATTGAATTTGATATAATTATCTCATGCTGTTGTATACTGCCTATGTTGTTGTTTGTTATTTAACTAAGCTGCATGAGTCGGTCTAAGATGTTGAAGATGATGATGTTCCACATTATTGGACTATATTAAGAGGTTGTCGAATTAAGTTGTTTAAGAGGTCGAGTCCATGCATTAGCATTCATAGTTGGGGGCTTTATGCCCTGGAGCTTTGTACTCACCACGTTGGAGCATTAGCTCAAAATTAGCGATGGCGGCTTGATGCCCTAGAAGTATATTAATACTCAAATAGCGATGGGGGCTTAATGCCCTGTATTGGCACCACATGCATATAAGAGGTCTAAGTTGCATAGCCACATTTGTCGAGTCGATGATGATTAAATGATTAAGTTGAAATTATTATGAAGTGAATTGTGATATATTATTATCAATGTTGATTAATAAGATGTTTTATGTTGTTAAATATAATTGTTGAATTATATGCTTAATATTATTGTTTTGTGAAATCTCACCCCTTTTGCTTGGAAATGTTGCTCTTCGTATGAGTAACTTGCAGGTAATCAAGAGTAGGTTGCTGTCGTGAGTGGCCTTGCCTCACTGAGTCTTAGGTTGCTCTGATACGTAACGGGAGGGGATCTTTAGTGACCATTTCTCTTTCCTTTAAGTATATGATATGTTTTGTTGTTACTTACCTGAATTTATGATGCGATTTGATGAGGCCTGCGTGCCAAGACAATATATGATTTTTGAATTAAATTCCGCTGCTTTTACGTTGAAGTTTACTTTGAAAGATAAATTATTATTTATCTATGTTTTTAAGATTTTTAAGAAGTGTGATATCCCGTTTATGTGATGTTTTACTCTGATTATATGTTTGAAATTTTTAAGTTGGGAAAACGGGGTGTTACAACATCCACAACAACTTTCACTCTATTAACACTGACCCAATAATAGCCAATTCCTTTTTGGCGCCTTCACTCACCTATAAGTATTCGGTGGAACATCTTAATCCAGACAATACGTAGCCCTTTCCGTGATCAAACTCTCAATGAAAGCACCAATTTTTAGGACTTAAGCCCATGAGAACTAACAATTGTTACTTTCATTCAGAGTTAGACTGCATAAAAGTGTTCCACCAAATACTGATAGGTGAGTGCAGCCGTCAAAGAGGAAAGGGCTACCATCGGGTCAGTGCCGATAGAGTGAAAGTCGTCGTGGATGTTGGCTTTTATAGGGTGTGGCAATGTTAGGAGTCCCACGTCGAGTAGATAAAAGTGATTGATGTGGTATTTAAACCACGGGGCTCTCCCACCTAATGGACTAGTCTTTTCAATTGGGCTCTGCTAATGGGCTTAAATCCTAACAATTGGAAAATTGCTCTTCTCCCAAACAATTTTGCTCATTCCCACCCTGGATTTTAGAAATAACTCAAGCGTGAGTTAACTTACGCTTGGTAGAACCAACACGAATTAACTCATGCAGAACCAGCGTGAAATGTTTTATTTTGAAAAACGTTTTTTAGACTTTTTATTCCATACTATTTATATTGAAAAGAAATATGAACTTTTTTTAATTTCAAATATGTTTTTCTATTTTAAGAAAAAAATCTAAACTTTTTATTTTGAAAATTAATTTTTTCGATTTTTTAAAATTTTCGAAAATAAATTATCAGATTTTTAAATTAATTTTTATTTTTTGTGTTTTTTTCTTTATTTTTTAATTAAATATGATGTGTTAAATGAGTTATACATGTGGCCAATGAAAAAAAATGAAAAATAAAAAGAAATATCCACTTCAGTGCCACGTAAGAGATTCTGCTGAGTCATAGGGGTTAGGGTGCAACCTTGAAGAATCTTTATTTTACAAGGACGAAATCTAAAAAAAAATATTTTGTTTAAGAGATTCTGAAGAAAAGGATGCACACCAACACAAAAATGTCTCAACCTATCTGACTAGCTAGTGATGGGGAATCAGCTTCATCTTCTATGACTTCAGATTCTCCTTTTGGTTTTTCTGGGATGGGAGTGTTGCAATAAATTGGATTGAGATGATTTGTTGGTTTTATTCGGCAATTTCAGCTCTGTAGACATGAAGTCTTTGAACAAAGCTAGTCTATCCAAAAATGCAAACTCCCATTTCTCAACCTCGCCATCCTTGATATATTGAAAACGCTCCTCCGAACCAAATATTGAAAAATAGTTAATCTTATTAGTTTTCAACTCATTAATAAGTGCTTTACGAACCAGTACATGATTTTTGTAACACCCCGTTTTTCCAACTTGAATTTTTTTTGCATAAATCAGAGTAAAACAACTAAATAGGATGCTACACTTCTTTCAAATATGAATATAGTAAAATTACTATTTATTTCAATCATCATATGTCATCAAATTAAATCTCATTGCAGCGAAAAAGAACAAAGTTCAACATCATGTTGGCACAACGACCTCAACTTAAACAACTTAATTAAAATCCAGTTTAAACAAAACTTCAACATAAAATCATGATAAATACGTAACACATGGAAAACAAGCAAATCCCCATCCCGTTACGTATCAGAGCGACCCTAAGACGACGACACGTGAGAGAGTCATCTTACTTCACAGCTAAACTTGATTACCTGCAAGTTACCCATACGAAGAGCAACAATTCCAAGCAGAAGGGGTGAGATTTCACATTCAATAATAATAATAAGCATATAATTCATCAAAAGCATTCAACAACTTAAACTTCATCAATTAATAACATTAACTCTTCTTATAATACTTCATTAATAACTCAACCAACTTCTAATCATCATTAACTTCATATTCATCACATTATATACAACATCTTATAACACATAATAATCATATCATAAGCATCATCATATAACGACATAGACAACACATCATAAACATCATCTTACAACAACATAGACAACACATCATAAACATCATCTTAAAACAACATAAACAACACATCATAAACATCATCTTATAACAACATCATAATCAACATCATATAATATCATAACTACTTCATAATCAACATCATAAACATCATCATAATCAACATCATAAACAACATCATAATAACATCGTAATCAACATCATAAACAACATAACAACATCATAATCAATATCATAATCAACATCATAACAACATCATAATCAACATCATATAACATCATAACAACTTCATAGTACACAAGCTTTGAAGTTTGGATACAATCCATAAGTTTTGGGTTGACCTAGAAATAGTTATGCAGAATTTTCATAAAATTTTACTAAGACCTCCTTGGAGTATTTTCATCATATCTCAAGAACCAAAAATCATTTTCACGTCAAACCGAATCCATTGGAAAACTAACTCAATTATCTACAACTTTCATGTTTACACCAAAGGACAATTCAAAACAGAAACGTGTGAAAAAGACGCAAGAACATGAAACAGGGCATGCTGTCAGAGAGCTACTCGCCCCGGCGAGTACATTCACTCGCTATGGCGAGTTATAACAGATAGCTCTCGGAAAAATTCCATTTTTCACCCCAAAATCCCAATTTTAACTTCCCTATGCCCAAATTTGATTCAAAAGTTTGTCTAAACATTTATATACATCAAAAGAGACTCAAAACCATGTAAACCTTGAACCAAAACTTATTTTAGAAAATCATCAATTTTGCAATTTAACCCTAATTTCTATAACATCAAAACTAACAAAACAACAACATGTTAAACCCCTTTTTAGAATCATACAACCCATTATTAGAGAAAGCTAGTCCCACCCTTACCTTAGATTGATCAAATGAAAGGTTCTCTTCTCTAGTTCTCCTCTTCTCTTGGTTTTCTCCCTTTTTCTCCAAAAACAGGTTTCACGTAATCCTTATGTTCTAATTCTAACTCTCCCCTTTTAAATAAATCCTTAACCTACTTATTTTCTCTTATTTCCAAATCTGTCCTGCAAGTCTCAATATTCTATTCTAATATATATATAATATAAAATATTTCTATAACAAATAACAAATATATCTCTATAAAAAATTTATTTTTATAACATATATATTTCCACATCAAATAAGAAATATATTTCTACACCAGATAGCATATATATTTCTACACCAAATAACAAATATATTTCTACACCAGATAACATATGTATTTCTACACCAGATAACATATATATTTCTACAACAAATAACATATATATTTCTACACCAAATAACAAATATATTTCTATACCAGATAACATATATATTATACTAATAAATACCAACATATAACATAACAAAATATCACTCATCAAAATAAATCGAATAAATTTTAAAAAGACATCTAAACTTAATAAAATAAATAAATAATAAAATAGGGCGTTACAATTTTCCTCATCCATGCCCATGTGTTTAGCTATAACCCTGTACCCACAATTAACATCCCTTTAACATTCACAATACTTTCAATTTAAGGTCTCATGATCTTTAGCATTTGTGAAATGTATGGTAAATCCGGATCCAGGTGTATAGTAGGCGTTGAAACCGGTGAGCGCGATGAATTGTCAATAAGTGCACTTTTCCTCTTTGGAAATGATAACTTAGTATGTGACTGTTGCCTATCGAGAAATTGAGAATCAACACGCTCCCACATAGATGGGATTCCCAAAGTCTCCCTTCATTACCACCTTCTAGGAGGTGGAGACAACATTATGTCTTATAGAAATGACAGTTGATGCATCACCTCTTTTATGTGAAGTTTCATTTTGTAAGGGACCTTTTTTAGACGTTCCTGAATACCCACTATCTCTTCCATCAGAGAAAAATCATCTTCAACTTATTCTTCACATACATTTAACCTTTGACAACGAGGATCTACCTCATCCAATCAAATAGGAAATTTTTTTGGAGCTTTATTGCAAGGGTACACGCACAAGGCAACCCATATGATGTCTTAATCACACATCCGCAATTTATCTTAACAATTCCAATTATTTTGGAGTGTTTTGCTTCCTCAAAGATAAAACTCAATGCGGATCTAGAAACACAATCCTCCAACTCAGAGTACAAAAATTTGCCTTTGTATTTGTTTCCTAAGATGGTACGGCTCCTCCCAAAACTTGCTTGTATCTCAGACAGCTGGTTAGTCAACACTTTGTCTATTACATCCCAACATGTTGCTGAATCTCCCACACTATGCCTCAAATATTTTTTTCAACTTTCCATGTGCCGATTCAACAACGTTGGTGGTTCTACAGCCTAGATGCAAAACATCGTCTGTCCACACACTCACAAATTTTTTCTTAATTGTGTTCAATATTTTAGTTTCAACATGGTCAAGGAACCTTGGGAATATTTTGCATACATCTCAGAATCGCATTACCGCACTTGCATATGAATCCTTTGTAGGAGATTCAACCACATTATCACAAGCTCTCATGATGTTGTTCACTACGTCACTTTCCTTCACCTCCTTCACTTCCTTCACTTCTTTCCCATCAACTTTTACATCCTTCAACTTCGGTTTGACTTTGGAGTCCGTGATGCATTTAGCTTTTACACTCTTCCCAATATGAAAATAACAAAGTAAAGCGGCAGTTTCAGGTAGAACATTGGCAATAACATTCATCAGAGTATTGTCCTTGTCAATGACAACTACCTTAGGCATATTTTCTTTTGACGATAAAAGACCAACCATTATCTCCAGAACCCTAGTATAGTTACACTTTTTTTCGTAGACAAGAAAGGAAAAAGCAACATAATATGTCATGTTGGTAGAGGAAACACCAACAATCTCAAATAATGGCATTCTGTTCATATTGGTTTTGTAAGTGGAATCGATGACTGAAACGTTCGGAAAAGTGTTAAGCATATTAATAGACTCCAGATGAGCAAAAAGTATATCTTTAAAAGTGTTTTTCCTCACAATTTATTCTTATGAAATAGATATATTTATGCTCTTCCAACTTCTCAACCAAGTATTGCATCTCCGTCTTGTCACCTCTTATAGAGCTCGCCATCTTGCACGTGCATTGTACACTTGTTTTATATTTCTCATACTTTCTTTGTTTTTTTCCTTCAAATCCATGAGAAAATTCCTAGGCAATGCCAAACTCTTTGTCATGTCAATACCTCCTTTCTTTTCCTCCTCTCTTACTCTACTAGGCAAGAAGGTGACCGTCTAACCTTGGCTTCAACTCATGGTTGTGAACTCCATTAAGAATGACCAACCACCAAAGTAACCAAAAATCTTAAATGAACAATGCATCGTCAACATTGGACTTTTTATACTAGATTTATCTATAGATATAGTAAATCCCGTCCTTGCCATTTGGCGACGAACCCAACCAAGCAAATCATCTCGATCTTACCATCTATCATTTGTGAAAAAAAAGAGACGGTGTTTACTTCATTATCATCAAGCCTTAAAACACCAATAGGTTTTTCTTCAACGGAAGCTTGAGTGGAAATTTTGACATCAATCGAAGCTTCAATGGTATGTTTGACATCAATGGAAGATTCAATGATGGCTGGTTTTGGCTCAACACCATCATCCACCATACTTTCAAACATCACTATATCTATCGAATAAAAAAGAACAAGGAAAAAAATATGTAACAAGCCTAAGGAAAAAAAACAAAATTGGCGCCAAAATTCAAATTCTGACCCCCCACGCAAGTTAAGTTACTTTGGCCTTTAGCGTGAGTTAACTCGCGTTGGGCACTCAACGTGAGTTAACTCACGCTAAGTTTAGGGCTCGAAAATGACGAACATAGCAAAACACCAACAAAATGTAAATAGCTTGGATGATGCATGACCTAATTTTTGACGTTTAATAAGCGTATAAACTTGTTTCCTGACAATTTCCAATGATTTGAGCTCGAGCTTTTTCACCACAAATTCGCACTTTAGGGTGTTTTGGAGGTGAAGAGGGAATTAAGTGTGTGTTTGAAGTGTGTAGCTGTTGGTGTTGACCTAAAAACAGGAAAGGATCACAATGCGTGAGTTAACTCACGCTGGGTATCAACATGAGTTAAGTCATGTTGGGTACCGAGCGTGAGTTAACTCACATCTGAGGTTATTTTTGGAAGTTTGGGGGTGGGAATGAGCAAAATTGTGTGGGAGAATAGCAATTCTCTAGCAATTGTTGCTTTCATTGAGAGTTGGACCATGGAAAGAGCTACCTATAGGCTGGATTAAGGTGTTCCACCAAATACTGATTGGTGGGTGTAACCGCCAAAAAGGAGAGGGCTACCATCGGCTCAGTGCCAATAGAGTGAAAGTTGCCGTAGATGTCGGCTCTTAAAGGGCGTGACAATGTTAGGAGTCCTACATCGAATAGATAAAAGTGTTTGATGTATTTATACAATGAAACTCTCCCACCTATTGGACTAACCTTTTGGGTTGAGCTCTCCTCGTGAGCTTAACTAACAATCTACCTCATTTAAGTACTTGTATGTAGCAAAATCAATAAATTAAATAAGTGACAAAAATAAGTGACAGCAAATTCTCCTTAGTAAAGAAAGAATACACGGCCATTTTGTCAACAATACACATAACCATCTTTGAAGCTTTCTTCTATGATAGAATACATGTAATTGAAATGAACGATGACTCCATATTTATTGAGTAAACAAGAAAACAACAAGAGTGCATAATCGTACACCACTAAAAGTAAACTTCACCATCCTTCAGATTATTCTTTTTGGAACGCAACGGGAAGGGCACTGCCATCAAGAGCTAACAGAATCTTACCATTCTCACGAACAATACCAACAGTCCCACATTCAAACTTACAACTTGGACACACCTCTGTAGGACACCATTGGATGTTAAAGATACCTCTACTTGGAGTTTGCACAATCCTAAAGAAGTTACCATATGATCCAACTGTACTATCATCTCTTCCGGTGATAATGAACCTTCTTCCAGTCGTTGCGTCCCTCTCACCCAACCTCCATTCTGTTGACTGTCCACAGCTCGTGCCTGCTTGGAATATCACTCTTAAGTCTCTGCCAAGCCTCACCTCGTCCTCCTCACGGTTGGAAACAAAAGGAGATAATAACACAGCAAAACCTTGTGGCGCGTCGGGATCAAGACCAACATTGAAAGGGCACGAGTTTCTGGTGACTAAAGTGAGACTTCCTCCGTTGCCGGTGATAGCAGGTCTGATGAAGTAATCCTCATCATTCTCAACAGGTTCACCGCTTGTGTCGATGACAAACTGAGCTATTGATGTTGTTACCACCAAAAGCCACACATTAGCAAGGATGAATATGGTGAAGGATATAGTTGACATGGTTGTTTTCTTGCTCAAATTAAAGCCAAATGCAGGTAGGGCACGTCTTTATAGGACTGGTCATGTTACCATGCAACGTATAAATATAATGATTCATGAATGAAGTAAAGTCCAATTACTAATAAATTTACAGGAATTTTCAAATTATTAACTTGCTTTGTAGGTAACACCTGAACTAAGAGAAATTATGTAGTACTTAGTTTCGATCGCGCGAATTTGATAGGGTGGAAATGGTGAATTTTTTCCTTGTTTGAATCGTCTAATTAATTAATGAAATATACGTAGTTAGCTAAATTAGTAAGTGAGAAACACTTTTGTCTTTTTCATTTTTTTCCTTCTGTCGGGTAAGTTAATAAATAATAGGATTTTAATTTGATCCAAAGAAAAAACTAATAACTAATTACAAGAAAATTTAGCATTGTTGTCATGGATATTATATTTTTGGGACAAATTCTAGCCTAGGTATTGTATCTTAAAAGTATGATAATGTCATACAAGCTTTAAATTTGAAGGGTTTGTCTTATATGAAGCTCTAAAAAAAAAAATCTTATGGATGGACTCTCTTACCATATTTAGTATGGAGTAATTTTTTTTATGAGAAAAAGTTTGGGTGAAGGGATGATGATTTAGTTTAAGGTAAAGACCTTCGGCGTCAAATACAAATTAAGGATTTGCATTTATGTCCCTTTAAAGACATTAGAGGTAATCAAACTTGTAGATATCCTTTTTCATACACACATTTATACCACCCCATGTGGCAGTCCATGTGGCACTTTATTAAAAAAAAAATTGAACCAGCCCTTCTCTCTGCACCGCACCTTCTGTATGTATTTTGTATTTTCAGAAAGAAGAAGAAAAAAAAACCCAGCAATCTCATCTCTTAAAACACTTGCATATCACAACCACCACCATGTTTTATATGCTTCTGATTATGAGAAACAAAACAACAGAAAAAAATCAAAGCAAAATATCTGAAACACAGATCTGAATTTTTCAACCGCCACAGTGGCCGCGCCGGAAATGGGATCCCACACTTCGTCCTCACCGTTCATCGGGTTCACTTCAATCTCCGTCACGGTCCCTTCAAAAAAGCAGATCTTGAAAAGCATAAAATTGCAGATCTAAATGGATAGGTAAAAGTTGCGGCAGCCGGCGGCAACAGAGAGGCGATGAAGGTTGGTCGCCGTCGCTGAAGAAGGCAGTGTCGTTGTTGATGATGGGTCGTGGGTGGTGGTCGTAGGATGTTATAGATTTGAGAATGACGGCGGTAGTGGTGAGATTGGAAGACGGCGGCGGAGGTGTGGCTAATGGTGGTGGGACTGGTTATGGTAGTCAGGGCCGTCTTAACAAATTCATAGGCCCGGTTTTAATTTTATAAGGGATGCAAAAAAAATAAATTCAGAGCCCCAAAAAATTAAATAAGTTATTTTAAAAAAAGAATATTAGAAATCACACTTTGGTGGGTCTTGAACACATGACCTCACACTTAACAAAAAGTGGCCATGCCACTAAAGCAAGCTGTACAAATTGAAAAAATTTGCTTTTAATAGATATATAACCATTATTTTCATGTCTTACATATAAAAAAAAAATATTTTGGGCCCCAAAAAATTGGAGGCCCGGTGTTGTCGCCCAGCCTCGACGGGCTATGGGCCGGCCCTGATGGTAGTGAAAGAAGAAGAAACACAATAAAGCATATCACCAAAATAACTAAACAGAAAACAAAATCGTGAAGGAAGAAGAAAAGAGAGGGTGAGAAGTGTCAAAGACAAAATTGCCCCTATTATAAATATTAAAAAATCCACATGGGAGTGGTACAAGAGTGGTATGTCCACCTAAGTGTGTTTATCATGTATCACACTACTCTTAAGATATATGTCTTTTTATCACTGTATCAATTCTTATAGTTAAAGTAAATTTTATCTATACCTATATATAAAGAGAATTGCTGAATACACATTTGATAAGACTGAGAAACACTAGTAAAATACCAAAATATCCCCTCTGCAGTTAACTGCCGAGGAATTCATAAACCGGCTGCAGTTAACTACCGAGGAAAACTTCGGTAGTTAACTGCCGAGGAAACTTCAAACCTTAATTTTTTTTATTTTTATTTTTTACAAAAACCTTATATTGTCATTATTAATATTTATTGATTCTAATACTATTTAATTCATTGTGATTTTATGAGGAAACATAATCAACACTCTTTTAATGTTTTGGATTACATTAAAGAATTAAACAAGAAAGTTATGATTTTCTTTTTCTTTTTTAAAAAGAAGCAACAATAAAAGCACTTTAATTGTGTAATGAAATCAAAATTTCACTCAAAGAAATAATACTCGATTTTATCAATCAAGGCTGTATATTTTTGCTGATTTAAATCATTAATTAAAAAACAATTAAATCACATACAAATAAAAACATGAACCATATTTGACCATATTAAAAATTTATTTTAATATTATTTATTAGGAAAATGCTCTTTACCATGAACAGTGCTACAACCAAAAACAAGAAAAACACTAGCCTTGCCATTTTCCGCCAAAAACGTCTTTGATTTTTTTAATATTAAAATGATGTTTATTGTAGTTATATGTGAATGTTTCGTGAATTCCTTTTCGATCAATGATGTTTATTGTACTTACTAAAGTCATAATTGATTTTTTTTTTGTTGCAATAATCAGAATTAATTCAGCAATTGAATGGCATCAATCAGAATCAATTCTCTTGATTCCATCCATGTCAACGTGCATATATAGAGGAAATAAATGGATTATTAAGAGAAGTTAAAGCCAAGTTATTCTACAAGGATTTTTACGAAAAAGAATGGAAGAAATTTGATAAATCTTGAAGGATCATACGGATAAGCTGGAAAATAATAACTCATGAAATAATTTGTCAAAAAAAAAAAAATCTCATAAAATAAATTGTTAGCTAAATAATAAGTCAAGAAAATATTAGTGGCTTGCTCAAAAATAAAGAAAATATTGTTGTTGTTGTTGTTGTTGTTATTATTATTATTATTTTTTTTTTTTTTTTTTTGATAAGGCCAAGGGAAAAAAAATTTACAAAGAGGGGGGACTAGGCCAATACCCTCGAAAGAAAATAAATATATACAGAAAAAAAAAAACAACAGCAAAAACTAAGGAAATCTATAATTTGGCAACCCATGTCAGTCCCTAGTAAAATCCGGCCCCAAAGATGGAGGTAGCAAGGTGAACCACGTGGTCCCGAGGACATCATGTCCCAAAGTGGCGAGGCCATCCGCGCAAACATTCCCTTCTCTGAAGATGTGGGAGCAAATAATAAAGAGACCATTGTGAGTACAATTATGCCAACGGTTGCGAAGACCAACCGGAATAAGAGATTGTTTATGGAAAGCTTGTACCGCACTAGAAGAATCACTTTCAAGCCATAAACGAGTCCAGCTGTTTGAACTTGCATATTCCATAGCCAAAATGAGGCCCAAGATTTCTGCTTGGAGGACAGAAACTATGCCAAGATTGCTTGCGAATCCACCCAGAAAAGTTCCGCGAGAGTCGCGGAAGACACCACCACAAGCAGCCATTAAATTTTGAACCGACCCATCTGTGTTGGCCTTGACCCAAGGGCTGGTAGGGGGCTGCCACACAACCGGAATGGGTCGGACAGTAAACAATATCCTATTATTATTATTATTATTATTATTATTATTATTATTATTATCATCATCATCATCATCTTCTTTTAAACGACGAGAATTTCTACCACTTGGACCGTCATAATATTCCGAAGAGCTTAGAGACCCTCGAAAGGATCTTAAACGCCCTTCGTAAGGACCTAAAAAGGTTATCCAAAACGTCCGTGGGTTTTAGGCGCGCTCTCCTAAATGACGTTGCCCTTCTGGACCCCCAAAACTTGCCTAAATCTGTTCTTCAGCTTTAAAGCACCACGCCTTGTACCAAGGCTTGTGCTTGGGGGCTGTGGACCGTCATAATATTCCTAAGGACCTAAAAGACCTCCAAAAGGGCTTCTTAGACCCCTCAAAAAGGCCTTAGCACCCTTAAAGAGAGCTTAAAGGCCCAAGGCGCGTATTTCCCAGAGAGCCGCCTTACTAAACCTCTAGAAACCGCCCTAAATACCTAAATACCCCTATTACTTGGAGACTAAGCAACCGAAACCCAAGCCCATAGAAGGCTATAAATACCACCCTTGAGAACACTCTCAAGTATCCAATATTCAGTCAAAACCCTAATAGACGATTCTTAACCCTAGAATCCTTATTGTACTTTTTCTGCAAGTACAGTTGGCGCCGTCTGTGGGAAGAGGTAAAACTAACCTTGACCACGATTCTTTGTATCGAGATTCCGATCCAAAGAAAGAATTAGTCGTAGTCTTCTCTATGATTTTAGTATCCTAACCCTTACTCAAACCTAAATCGCACCTCACATCCGATTTAGAGAAAAACCGCTATGGCAACACCAGAAGAAGCACAAACGATGAAGAGTCAGATCGCCCAGTTGTTGGAACAGAACGAAGCCCTACTCGCTTCGGTGGAAACTATCCAGCAGCTGCAGCAACAAGAGAAGGCGAACTCTCATCACGGCGAGCTGGATGAACCCGAACCTCAGCCGTTCTCAACCGAAATATAGAACGCTCCGGTTCCGGATAACTTCAAGCCGCCGCACTTACCAAACTTTCAACGAAAGGGGTGATCCTTCTGAGCATGTAACCGTCTTCAACACCAGGATGTCCGTATATGGAGTTGCTGACTCCCTTAAGTGCAAGTTATTGGCGGGTACCTTTGCTGATGCAGCTTTACGCTGGTACATGAGCCTTCCTCGCTTTTCCATTGTGGGTAGAGCTGTCAAAACGGGCCGGCCCGTATGTGTAACACCCCGTTTTCCCAAAATAAAAATTTCATAAAAATAATCAGAGTTTTCCACGTAAACGGAATGTCACATTCTTTTCTTAACATCATAAATTGAATAAATAATTATTTATCTTTAAAATTCAATAACAAAATCTTTAATACTGCGCAGCGGAATTTATTCGATAACTAAAACTGTCTTTGGCACGAAGGCCTCATCATTAATATCTCATACAAATCTGATCAACATCTTATTCATGAAAATTCTTTAAGCAATACGTAAGGAATAGAAAGACAACATTAAAATTTCCATCCCGTTACATATCAGAGCACCAAAAGACACACATGAGAGCTAATCCACTCACAACAGCAACTTAAACTCGATCACCTGCAAGTTACTCATACGAAGAGCAACATTTCCAAGCAGAGGGGGTGAGATTTCACAAAACAATAATATCAAGCATATAATTCAATAATTATATTTAACAACACAAATAACTTCATCTATTAGTAATAATAATTCTTCACGTATAATTCTTAATAGTCCAACCAACTTGTAATTATCATTTACTTCATATTCACCACATTATAACATCATCATATAACACGTATTAACCAAATCATAACAACATAGATCATCACATAATACTCATAGTTCATATTCAACATAACATCTTAATCATAATTCATATACAACATAAAGAAATCTTAATCCTAATTCATATAAGACATAACAACATCATTAATTCATAATAATAATTATTCATCAAACATCTCATTATCAATTCATTAATAAAAGACAACTTATCAACTTTAACATAACCATCATCAAGTACACTTAACAACTCATAGATATCATCATGTAATCATCATCACTAATAACTTTAAAACAACACAATGTAATCAACATCTCACTACAATAATAATCATATACGACAAAACATAAATCATCATCTTATAATGATATAAACAACACATAACATAATATTCACTTAATAATAATTAATCATATATAGTACAACATATTCATCACTTAATAATAACACTTATATACATCACAACATATAGCATCATAATAACATCATATAATCAACATCGTAAACAACATCATAACAACATCATAACAACATAACAATATCATAATCAATATCTTAAACAACATAGCAACATCTTAGTCAACATCATATAATTCACATCATAAACATCATATAATCGTCATAGGTACTTCTTTAACAACACATGGGTAGAAGACAACTCGACAACTCATAGATGATAAATCATCGACAACTTAACAACTCATGGATGATAATTCATCAACAACGACCTTGACTCGACAAATGCGACAATGCAACTTAGACACTTATATGCATGTGGTACCAATCGTCATCATAAGTATTAATATACTTTAATCGTGCGGAGGACAAAGCTCCTAAACGTGCGGAGGACAAAGCTCCTAATCGTGGTGAGGACAAAGCTCAATGAATGCTAATGCATGGACTCTATCAGCAAGACACCTTAATCAACTTATCACTTATACATCCAATAATTTGGAGTTCATCATCAACTTATTCATACTAATAATCGTGCGGAGGACAAAGCTCCTAATATAATTCAATAATATTTCGAGTAATGCATTTAATCATTAAATCACATTACAAACAACTTAGCAGTTCATAACAGCAACAGAAACAGCACAAGCAATTCACAACATAACAATATTAATATGAAGTATCAACAACTTAAACATCATACATCTTCCACATAAGTTATATAAATATTTCACATAACCAACAACAGCAACATAGGCGACACGTAAACATCTCAAGATATAACAATATCAAATGATAATCAACAACAACTCATGCAACTTAGTTTAACAACAATTGCAGCATAATCAATTCATATCAAGCTTAATAACAATTCATTTCAACATCTTGATCATTCAATAATATTTCAAATAATGCATTTAATCATTAATTCACAGTATGTAATATTCTCCTATTAATCATATCATCAAAGTAAATCATATTCATCACAACAACAAAATAGCATCAATCAATAATGATAATCATCATATATAACAATTACAAATGCACGTCATCAACATCTCAATCATCAAACATAATTCATGCAATATATATCTAATTATATAACATTATAAATATCATCAAATCATCTTAATCATTATCTAAGGTCTAAGGACAGTTTCTACATCTTTTTAACAAGTTTCCACCGTTTATTCATTAATTCTACAATTTTAACCTACTTTTCAATTCCTTAAAAACTCATCCTACATCATGTTAAACCTAACCATTGATTCACATACTTAATAGAATTGCAAAGTTAGTCTCACCCTTACCTTTGGATTGATCGACGAAGAACTCTACCGCTTTCTCTTCTCTAAAAGGATATTTATGGTCTTAAGAACACTTTTTAATTCCGAAGGGACAGAAAGAAGTAGAAAAAGAAGAAAGACTCGTCAACACAAGTCAAAAGAGGGAAAAGAGAAGAAAAGCACATGAAGCATCAACTGTGAATTTCGGTGTGTAGAATGCACTATGCGAGTTCTCTATTTATAGAGATAGTTTACAACTAATAAGTGAGAAACTTTGGAAACAAGTAATGCACCTATTAGATCTAGTAATTAAATATATCAATTGAGTACCAAAATATATTATATTAAGTACAAAAATATATTATTCAGTACAAAAATATATTAGATTGCCTACCAAAATCTCAATATTCTATTCTAATATATATATATATATATAATATTTATACAACAAATAACAATTATATCTCTATAACAAATATATTTCTATAACATATATATTTTTCTACATCAAATAAGAAATATATTTCTACACCAGATAACATATATTTCTACACAAAATAACATATATCTCTACATAAATTAACATATATTTCTACAACAAATCATGTGTATTTCTACAACAAATAACATTTATTTCTATAACAAATCACATTTATTTCTGCAACAAATCATATGTAGTTCTATAACAAATAACATTTATATTTCTAAACCAAATAACATATATATATTTCTAAATCAAATAACATATATATATTTCTAAATCAAATAACATTTATATTTCTAAACCAAATAACATATATATATTTCTAAATCAAATAACATATATATTTCTAAATCAAATAACATATATATATTATACTAATAAATACCAACATATATCATAACAAAATATCACTCATCAAAATAAATTATATAAATCATACAAATCATATAAGTGTATTCTAAACTCATTAAAAATAATCAAATAATTAGAGAGGGCGTTACAGTATGGGCCGGCCTGTTTAGCCCGAATAAATATAGGGCTTGGGCCTAAAATATTGAGCCCGAATTTTAATAGGGCTTTTTAGCCCGGCCATCAAAAGCCCGGTACCCGTTAGGGCTAACTCGAATGGGCCGCGGGTAGCCCGTTAGCCCGCATAACAAAAAAATATTCTATAAATTATATATATTTTTAAAATAATTATTTACTTAGTTGATTATCAAAGTAAAAAACAAAAGTGAAAATTCAATGAATTAACACAAATATAAATGTAATATAAAATTATATTTATTCATTTCGTTATTTATAGTTTTAAAGATCGAATATATAAATATCTATAACCATAACATATCTAATTTATTTAAAATCATTTTACTCGTCGTTTTAGTTTACGACGTTTGTACGAAAATGTTTACAATTTACTTTTGTGCTAGACATTATTTAAACATATTAAAAATATTACTTATCAAAAAAATTATAGAGGGGTTTTTTTAGTACTTTTTTAAAATAAAAAAATATATAATTTTTAATACGGGTCGGCCCGTTTAACCCGCGGCCCGTGTAGGGCGGGCTCGGGTAGTATATTTCAAGTCCGTTTTGTCAACCGGGTTTT
Source organism: Medicago truncatula (assembly GCF_003473485.1). Taxonomy (NCBI): domain Eukaryota; kingdom Viridiplantae; phylum Streptophyta; class Magnoliopsida; order Fabales; family Fabaceae; genus Medicago; species Medicago truncatula. Next base: position 21,797,048 of record NC_053049.1, read on the forward strand.
TGGCCCGGCCCGCTAAAGCCCGAAGCCCGCTAGGGCCGGCCCGTTTTGACAGCTCTAATTGTGGGTTATCAGGACATGATAAAGAAGTTTACCCAACAGTTCTCTGGAAGCCGCCACCGTAAAGTATTATCAACTAGCTTGTTCAACGTTCGACAAGGCCCAAACGAATCACTAAGGGAGTATCTCGCTCGCTTAAATGATTCCACAATTAAAGTTTCCAACCCCAATCAAGAAGTTTTTGTTGGCGCTTTTCAGAATGGTTTGCGTGCTGGACAATTTAATGAATCACCCGCCCAGAAACCCGCTGAGTGTTATGTGAAAGGAGAGGAAAGCAGTGCGGAGAAAAAAGCTAGAGATGCAAAGGAAAAAGGAAATTCCGGGGGGGGGGGGGGAACGCAGGAATCGCTATGTGCCTCCTAATAGAGATAGAGGAACATTCAAGAAGCAGTATGAAAGAAACCAGCATCACTATGCACCCGAGCACTTTACCCCTTTGAATACGCGCCCCGAAAGAATCCTCAAGGAAGTTCTCGAATCGAAAATCATTCCGCCAGCACCATTAAGTCGAAGCAAAATCATGGGTCCTAACAAGGATGCTTGGTGTAAGTATCACCTGGGACAGGGCCATAACACAGATGAATGTGTTCATCTTAAGAGAGAAATTGAGAAACTCATACAAAGCGGGAAGTTAAGAGGATACGCTAAGGAGAGGGGCAGCAATGATAGACAACAAGATAAGCCCAACCCCGAGCCTAAACATACTTTGCACACAATCTCTGGAGGTTTTGCTGGGGGCGGGGAATCAAGTAATTCAAGAAAGAAGTATGCTCGCCAGGTAATGCTCCTGGGAGACGATTCTTCACCATCTGAAAGATGCCCGAATGTCATTTTTTCATCAAAAGATTTCGAACAGGTAATTCCTCATGACGATGATCCGCTGGTCGTTTCTGTTTAGTTGCTTAACTGGGAAATTAAAAGAGTACTCGTGGACACTGGAAGTTCAGCCGATGTTTTGTATTACGAAGCTTTTTCCAAAATGGGTTTAAGTGAAGAACAACTTCAGCCGTTCAAAGGAACCCTCTCCGGTTTCACTGGCGAAAGAGTGCACGTGCGAGGATATATCACCTTGAAAACCACCTTCGGGTCAGGAGACCAGCAAAAATCGATTAAAATAAGGTACCTGGTAATAAACTCGCCTAACTCGTATAATGTGATCATTGGTCGCCCTTCTATCAACCTTTTAGATGCCTTTGTGTCCACCAAACATTTACTGATGAAGTACCTGCTTGATAATGGGCGAGTGGGCACGGTGTGTGGCAATCAAAAAGTAGCACGTGAATGTTATCATGCCAGCCTCAGGTTAAAGGTCAAAAAGAGTGAAGAGTTTGAGGTTAAGGTTATTGATCTCGATCCCCGTGAAGATCTTCAGCAAGAACGGATAGAACCTATCGAAGACGTGAAAGACATCATCATTGGGCCGCTGTTACATCAAATCACTAAGATAGGAACCTCTCTCGATGAATTCGAAGAGGAGAACCTAGTGCAACTCCTAAGGTAAAATGTTGATTTATTCGCCTAGGCGCCTTCAGACATGCCCGGAATTGATATTGATGTAGCTTGTCATCATCTGGCGGTTAAGCCGTCTGTCAAACCGGTAGTTCAAAAGAAGCGCAAGATGGGAGAAGAGAAAAGGAAGGCAGTGGATGAAGAAGGAAAAAAACTACAGGAGGCGCACTTCATCAGTGAAATCAAATATCCCACTTGGTTGGCGAATACTGTTCTTGTAAAGAAAGCGTCAGGAAAGTGGAGGATGTGTGTTGACTATACGGACCTTAATATGGCATGTCCAAAAGATCCATATCTCCTCCCGAACATAGATCACTTAATAGATAACGCGTCCGGCTATCGAATCCTCAGTTTCATGGATGCATATTCTGGATACAATCAGATCAAAATGGACCCCTTGGATGCTCCCAAAACCGCCTTCATGACTAATCAAAAGAACTATCATTACCAGGTCATGTCGTTCGGCTTACGAAATGCAGGGGCGACATTTCAATGATCTATGGACACCATATTCAGCAAGCAGATTGGGAAGAACCTTGAAGTATACATTGATGATCTTGTGGTCAAAACATCTGAAGGGGAATCCCACTCGACAGACTTGAAGGAAATATTTCAGCAGATTCGGAGGTTCAACATGCGTCTTAATCCGGCGAAGTGCACGTTTGGAGTACAAGCAGGAAAATTCCTAGGTTTTCTCTTAACTAGGAAAGGTATTGAAGCTAACCCAGATAAATGTCAAGCGATCATTAACATGAGAAACCCATGCAACATCAAGGAAGTACAACAATTAACGGGTAGATTGGCAGCTCTATCAAGGTTCCTCTCTTGCGCAGGAGATAAAGCCTTCGCTTTTTTCGCTACGATCAAAAAGAAGGAAGAGTTTAAATGGACTCAAGAGTGTGACGAGGCTTTTCAAAAAATTAAAAATTTCCTGACCACGCCACCCGTGCTACATCGCCCAACACAGAGGGCGGTTTTGTCCCTGTACCTTTTGGTTTCAGAAAACGCCATGAGTTCTGTACTCGTGGAAGATTCGGAAGAAAGGGAAAAGCCGGTATATTTCGTCAGCCGAGTCCTGAAGGGGGCGGAATTACGCTACCAGAAGATTGAAAAGTTAGCTCTGGCTGTCATAATAACCGCCAGGAAGTTACGCCCATACTTTCAAAGTCATAAAGTCGTCATCAGAAAAAACTACCCGGTAAAACAGATCCTTGGTAAACTGGATTTAGCAGGAAGAATGGTATCTTGGTCCGTTGAACTTTCAGAATATGACATCCAATTTTGCCCCCTGAAATAACATTAAATCACAAGTTCTAGCGAATTTTGTGGTAGAGTTCACTTCTCCTGTCCAAGAGGACGCCCCTCATGTGTGGTTACTATCAGTTGATGGCTCGTCTAACATAAAAGGAAGTGGGGCTGGTATTATTTTAGAAGGTCCGGGCGACTTACTCATAGAGCAATCTTTGAAGTTTGATTTCAAAGCGAGTAACAATCAAGAAAAATATGAAGCCCTGATAGCTGGAATGGTATTGGCACAAGAAATGGGGGCGAAGAATCTCAGAGCACGAAGCGATTCCCAACTAATGACCAATCAGATTTCAGGAGAATACCAAACCAAGGATCAACAACTCTCCAAGTACTTGGTAAGAGTACAAAATCTAGCTAAAAATTTTGATTTTTTTGAGGCTATATACATCCATAGGGAGTTGAATTCTCGGGCTGATTTACTGACGAAGCTGGCTAGCACGAAAAAACCTGGATATAATCAAACAGTAATTTAAGAGGTAATCTCTGCGCCCAGCTCCGAGGAAAAGGCAATATTTAGTTTAAACCAAGAACCTGAAGGATGGATGACTCCACTTTTGAAATTTTTGACGGGGTCTTTCGTCGCCAAGAGTGAGGAAGAAGCTCAGATAGTCAGAAAGAGAGCAACCAAGTTTGTTATAATCGCAGGAAAGCTCTATAGGCGAGGAAGAGCTGCACCATTGCTTAGATGTTTAGGCGAGGATGAGACGGAGTTAGTACTGTTAGAAGTGCATGAAGGAGTATGTGGGAGTCATATTGGCGGGCGATCTTTGGCTGCAAAACTGTTGCGAGCAGGGTACTACTGGCCTAAAATGGCTCATGATTGTTTGAGTTTGTGAAGAAGTGTGACAAATGGCAACGTTTTTCTAATAGGAAGAACGCCCCAGCAAACGAGCTCACATCTGTGTTTTCTCCATGGCCCTTCCACAAGTGGGGAGTTGACATCGTCGGACCTTTTCCTCAAGCACCAGGGCATTTGAAATTTCTCATTGTAGGCGTGGATTATTTTACAAAATGGGTCGAAGCAGAAGCAGTGTCAAAAATAACGGCGGACCGAGTGGTAAAGTTCTATTGGAAGAAGATTATCTGCCGTTTTGGTCTCCCGAAACATATCATAACAGATAATGGAACACAGTTTGCAAGCTCTAAGGTCGTGAATTTTTGCAAGCAGCTGGGGATAGAAACAAAGTTCGTCTCAGTAATTCACCCTCAAGCCAATGGACAAGCAGAATCCGCCAACAAAATAATTGTTAACGGCATCAAAAAGAAGCTTGAGGAAGCTAAAGCACTTTGGGCAGAGCAGTTACATGAGGTAATTCTTTTTAATCAAGTTTGATTTATAATACGTTATTGCTAATATGCTAACGACTAAAAATGAAACAAAATATTGTCAATAAACTGTTGAGTACAGGTATTATGGTCATACCATACAACCCCACATTCTACTACTGGGGAAACGCCGTTCACTATGGTCTACGGCGCTGATGCTATGCTTCTAGTGGAAATTGACACCCCAACTTGGCGAAGGGATAATTTTTCAGAGGAAGCAAATGAAGTAGGTATTCAATGTACTATGGACATGATTGATGAGGTAAGGGAAGCAACACACATCCGGGAGTTCGCAGCTAAGCAGAGAGCCGCTCGGCGATATAATTCAAAAGTCATACCTCAAAGCATGAAGGAGGGCGATTTGATCCTAAAACAAGTGGTCGCCCCTACTAGAATAGGAAACTTGTTGCCAAGCTGGGAAGGTCCTTATAGAGTTAAAGAAAGGTTGCAGCATGGAGCTTCTAAATTGGAAGAACTTGACGGAACTCCAATTCCCAGAACTTGGAATGATGTTAATCTGTGTCATTATTATAGTTAGAATATTATGATTATCTTTTTTATTTTTCTTTATCATTCACAGTTCTGACTATTGACAAGTTTATTATTATGAATAAAAGTTCTAGGGGAGCACTCTTTTTCCCCTGCAAGGGCAGGGTTTTTAATGAGGCACCCTAGATTCTTACATAACTGTGTTTCTGTTTTTACCTTTGCAAAAGTATCGAGTGACCGCCCAAACTGGGTCAACCTTTTCAAAGGCTCTGAACTCGGCGGCCCGATAAGAAAGAAGTATCGAGCGACCGCCCAAACTGGGTCAACCTTTTTAAAGGCTCTGAACTCGGCGGCCCGATAAAGAAGAAGTATCGAGTGACCGCCCAAACTAGGTCAACCTTTTTAAAGGCTCTGAACTCGGCGGCCCGATAAAGAAGAAGTATCGAGTGACCGCCCAAACTGGGTCAACCTTTTTAAAAGGCTCTGAACTCGGCGGCCCGATAAAGAAGAAATATCGAGTGATCGCCCAAACTAAATTGGGTCAACCTTTTTAAAGGCTCTGAACTCGGTGTCCTGATAAAAAAGAAGTATCGAGTGACCGCCCAAACTGGGTCAACCTTTTTAAAAGGCTCTGAACTCGGCGGCCCGATAAAGAAGAAATATCGAGGGACAGCCCAAACTGGGTCAACCTTTTTAAAGGCTCTGAACTCGGCGGCCCGATAAAAAAGAAGTATCGAGCGACCGCCCAAACTGGGTCAACCTTTTTAAAAGGCTCTGAACTCGGCGGCCCGATAAAGAAGAAATATCGAGTGACCGCCCAAACTGGGTCAACCTTTTATAAGGCTCTGAACTCGGCGGCCCAATAAAGAAGAAATATCGAGTGACCGCCCAAACTGGGTCAACCTTTTATAAGGCTCTGAACTCGGCGGCCTGATAGGAAACTTATAGTCATAAAGACATTTACGATCTAAAAACGTCTATAAATTTCGTTCCGAAATAGAATGTAAACGACAAAAGACCTTCGTTGAAATTATGCTTTGTGTTGAAAAATTCAAACATTCGGTTCAAAGTACCTTTTTCCAGGAAAAGGTGATAGAATAAAACAAGAAATTTCCAAGAAGTTATGATAAATTAAAAGCATAAGTTGTTCATCAAAATAAATAAAGTATTTGCCCAAAGAGACAGGCGTTACAAATCAAAAGCGCCTACAAATGGCAATAAAACGCAAAGGACAAAATATATAGGCGACTAAAAATTATCAACATCGCCAAATACATTCAAGGCTCTTCAACTAGCTCACTATCTTGAACGAACTTCAGAGAATCAAGACTTGACAAATCCAGGTCTGGATAGAAATAGGCCACTTGCGACTTCGCTCTTTGAAAACCATCTTCAAAGAAACCGCCTAGCGCCATCTTACCATCCTCGACTTCATCTTGAGATTTTTTCAAATCATCTCTCAGTTTGGCGTTCTGAGTCTCAAGCTCGCCCTTCTCCACCTGCCAGTCAGACTTCTCTTTCTCTGCATCAGCGATTGTCTTTTCAAGCACAGCTTTCTCCTTCAGAAGCCCCTCCACCCTCTCTTCGTAGGCTGTAGCCTTATGCTTGAATTTCTCCACGTCTTTTACAGAGTCTTGATATTCTTTCTCTAAAGCTTTGATGAGTCATTTATTGCTTAATTTTATATGCTTTTTAGTTTAGTTTTAATTAGATTTTATTTTATTTTATATTAGCATTATTTCCTTTTTAGGATAGTTTACTTTAAATTGCATTTTATTTTATTTCAGGAATGAATATTGGATGGGTTGAGTCTTGGAGCAAAAGAAAGGGACTTTGAGCCGATTGGATGCAAAAATATGAAGATTGAGAGACAAAAATATGTCTCCCCACAGTCAGAAGCTTCGCACGGCCCGTGCTAGCCTTGGCACGGCCGTGCCATCATCCAGAGTGCCTTTTGCTGCTTTTGCTTAGATTTTAAGCTACTCTATTTTTAGCCCGAATGTAATAGCTTAGATTTTAAGTCGAGTGAATGCTATAAATAGAGTAGCCATCCATCACAAATATTCATCTTTTACTTGGAATTCAATAAGTGACAATTGCTTTTCTAATTAAAGTTCTTTTCTTTTCCTTTATTTTCATGTCATTTACCTTTATGTTTTCTCTCTTCTCCCCCATGTCTACGATGAACATGAGTGAGTAGACTTCTCCTTGTCTTGGGATTGTTGGATAAGTCTAAATGACATAATCCTAATCAAACCAAGCTCTAAGCCTTAATCTTATGTAACCCTAATTTCTTATCTAAATTCACCGTTTTAACATGGATCAACCATTATCAAACTGTGGAAACGAAAGTGGAGGGTTTGATAATTGTTTATCCATTATTCCAAATATCAATTCATAAAACGAAAGTGGAGTTTTGATATTCGAACAAGTGAATTTAGACAAGGATTGCAAAGTCAGCGAAATAGGCTTTGCAATCTTTGATACATATAGTTTCGATCTTCAAGGGAACTAATAACAATCAAGTCAGCGAAATAGGCTTGGTTGTTAGAGGAACCAAAATCTAATAGTAATCAAGTCAGCGAAATAGGCATGGTTGCTAGAAGAACATAAGAGAAACTGTCTTGAGAAATTAGGTCTAACATAACATTATAAGCTTATAGTTTTGGTTTGAGAAGGACTTGTTATTTAGATGAAACCAACGATCCCAAGGCTCTTTTTATTATATTAATTTTCAACCGTTTGAAAACCCCAAACTTACAATTCTTTTCTCCTCTAATAATTTCCAAAGGTTAATTAAATTAAACTACTCCCTGTCGGAACGATACTCTTTTCATACTACTTCGGTAAGACCGTGCACTTGCGGTTTTATCTCATCAAGTTTTTGGCGCCGCTGCCGGGGAGTAAACTAATTTGATTAACTCTTTCTTTGTGATTAGAACTCTCTTCTCTTCCTCTTTTCTTCTACTTCTTTCTTTTGTATTACCACTAACTTCTTGGGTTCTCGGTTTCTTATGCGAAGAAGTAAAAGTCTCGGAGAATTTATTCCTGAGATCGAAAGATTTTTGCATAAGAAAAAGAGAGAGGCACAAAATAATACTGCTATGGCTGAACGCACTCTCAAAGAGTATGCTACTCCTTCAACGGAAGAGCCACAAGCTATTATCGTGTACCCAACGGTTGAGGGTAATAACTTCGAGATCAAACCTGCACTACTCAATTTGGTGCAGCAAAATCAGTTTTCTGGATCACCCACTGAGGATCCAAATCTCCATATTTCTTCCTTCCTTAGACTCAGTGGCACCATAAAAGAGAACCAAGAAGCCGTAAGACTTCATCTCTTTCCCTTTTCCTTAAGGGATAGAGCTAGCGCTTGGTTCCATTCCCGAGAAGTCGGTTCCATTACTTCATGGGACGATATGAGGCGAGCATTCCTTGCCCGATTTTTCCCCCCATCTAAAACCGCTAAACTTAGAGAGCAAATCACGCGGTTCAATCAAAAGGATGGGGAGTCTCTCTATGAAGCGTGGGAACGTTTCAAGGAAATGCTCAGACTTTGTCCCCACCATGGCTTAGAAAAGTGGTTTATAGTCCACACGTTTTATAATGGCTTGTCATATACCACTAAGATGTCTGTTGATGCAGCTGCAGGTGGAGCTCTAATGAACAAAAACTATACGGAGGCTTATGCCTTGATTGAAGACATGGCTCAGAATCATTACCAATGGACCAACGAGAGAGCCGTCACCGCTCCTACTCCCTCTAAGAAAGAGGCAGGTATACACGAAGTCTCTGAATATAATCACCTTGCTGCTAAGGTTGAGGCATTAACCCAAAAATTTGAAAAACTTAATGTTAATGCTGTCACAACTTCTTCTGCATCCCCTCCTTGTGAAATCTGTGGTATATCCGGTCATATCGGTGTTGATTGTCAGTTAGGTAGTGCTGCCAATATTGAGCAACTGAATTACGCTCAATATAACCAAGGAATGAGGCCAAATCAAAATTTTTACAAAAATCCTCAAGGTTCCTATGGACAAGCAGCACCACCTGGCTATACAAACAACCAGAGAGTGGCTCAGAAATCAAGTTTGGAGATTTTGTTGCAAAATTGCATAGCTAATCAAAATAAAAATCTTCAAGAACTGAAAAACCAAACGGGATTTCTGAACGACTCTCTCTCCAAGCTCACTACCAAGGTTGATTCTATCGCCACACACACCAAAATGCTTGAGACCCAAATCTCCCAAGTAGCCCAACAAGTGGCCACCTCTTCTCAAACACCAGGAGTCTTTCCTGGTCAACCTGAAACAAACCGCAAAGCCCATGTCAATGCTATTTCTCTTGGGGGCAGTAAGTTAGAAGAGACCGTTACTAAAGCCAAAAGTGTCAAGGGAGAGAATGTTAAGCTTCTAGGTGAGAGGGATACGATAAAGAAACCGCTTGATAAGAACAAAAGCCTTAACCCATTAAGGCTTACTAAGCTCAACTTGGAGGCTCAATTCGCTAAATTCTTAAACATACTTAAAAAGATTTGCATTAAGATTCCCTTTGCTGAAGCTTTGTTTCGTATGCCTCTATACGCCAAGTTTTTAAAAGAAATTTTTTCAAAGAAAAGGGTTGTAGATCACAAAGAGACAATAGCTTTAACTAGGGAAAGTAGTGCAATCGTCAAGAAGCAACCCCAAAAGCTTAGAGATCCAAGTAGTTTTGCCATCCCTTGTGTGATAGGGAAAGAGACCGTTGACAAAGCCTTGTGTGACTTAGGAGCCAGTGTTAGTTTGTTGCCTCTATCCCTCTTTAAAAAGATGGGAATAGGAGAGTTGAAACCTACCGAGATGATATTAAAATTGGCTGACCGTTCGGTCATCCCGATAGCCGGATATGTTGAAGACATCCCCGTTAAGATAGAAGGGATATACATCCCAACTGACTTTGTGGTTGTTGACATCGAGGAAGACCACGATTTCCCTATGATACTAGGAAGACCCTTCCTCGCCACTGCGGGTGCTATAGTTGATGTTAAGAGTGGTAGGATAGTTTTTCAAGTGAGTGAAGACATGGTAGGATTTGAGTTTGAAAATGTTAAGGAAGGTCCCGCCCTTTATTATTGCAATATGGTCAAAGAACATGATGTGAAAGAACGCTTTTTAGCGTCATCTACACAATACAACATCTTTGACCCTTTTTGATGGACACTTTCTTTAACGTCAAGCTAATGACTATAAAGAAGCGCTTCGTGGAAGGCAACCCACGCATTTAACTGCTTTTGTTTTGTTTTTTTTTTAGTATTTTGTAGGTGATTGTCCGAGTAGGATTCAAGAAAACAGAAAATTTTGAAGCCTCGTCCTCCAGAACCTTGGCACGGCCCGTGCTCACACTGGCACGGCCCGTGCTCACACTGGCACGGCGGTGCCAGACCTTTACTACCCAAAACAGACCATTGTTCCAGAAAGTTGGCACGACCGTGCCCGACCATCAGGTAGGTATAACCACACCTTTTGGCCTTCTTCTTCCCTCATTCTCCACCACAAACATCTCTCTACATCCAAACTTCTCTCTAAAACCTCCATAGCCACAAAACCCTAAACCTCCATTTCTATCCCAAAAACTCACCAATTCACAAAATTTCTCCACCCAACCAACCCAAAACACCATTCCAATCATAAACCCCCAATTAAAAACAACTTTCATACATCCAAACCAACATCACCCAAATTCGTAACCCCTCATACCCTAACCCAAAAACCAGAAATTCTTCACTAACTTCCATAACCCAACCCCTAAAAATCACTTAAACATTCACCACAACACTACACCAACCTTTTGCACCAAAACAACCCAACCACAAACCATCACCGCCATCTACAGCAAGGTCAAGGTAATGGCTTCATAGAGAAGTGGAAAAGAAGTTGGAAGCTCATAAGGGGGACCCCCCCCCCCCCAAAGAAGAAAGCGCAAGCCACGAATCATGGCATCACCTTCAGAGACAACAAGCAAAGGGATAAGTACAAAATTCTAATCTCTAAACCTTTACATCCTTGCAGGTACCCTGATAACCATGACTTGAATAAGCTAGGAATTAAAGATAATGTGTTTAATCTGCTAGAAAGGTTAGGATGGGTTGATATGTTGAGACCTATGAGAGGGTATGAGAATTTCACCTATGAATTTTTAAGTTCTATTGTTTTTACGAAAGATAGGTTGAATTTTGATAACCCTAACCATAGAGTTTCTTTCCGGCTTATGAATATTGATTATGAGATGTCTCTTCAACACTTCTGTGATGAGATGGGCTTCGCAAATACGGGGTTCATCCACGACTCTTGGGATCAAAATTTAAAACCGGTTGACTATCAACCCGCCGCCTTTTGGGAGCGAATTACAGGTCTTGACCAGTTTAACACACGTGCCAACAAAGCTAGCAACATTCACAACCCCATACTTAGGTACCTTCAAAGGGTTATGGCTTGCACTATTTGGGGAAGGAGTGAATTAGGGAACACTAGGAGTGATGAACTCTTCATGCTTTGGGCTATGCTGCACAACCACCCCGTTAACACTTGTTTTTACTTGCTTGACTACCTTTCCCTTATAGGAAATAGGTCCGATAGTAGGGGAGAAATCGTAGTTGGTGGTATCATAACATACATAGCTAGGCGGTTCGGCGTGAGTGAAGATCAAGGGATAAACAAGATTGAGGGTAACAATAGACTAAACATAGAAACCCTTATCTCTATGAATTTCATAAAAACCCGAATCCCCTTTGTTTATACACTCAAGCTCAATGTGCCCACTTTGATTTTATTGCCTAACCCATCTCGGACTAACACCGAGGTGGAAGAAAATTTGTTGTATGTTAATGATGACCCACAGGTGCACATAGAACAGCATAATGAAGAAGAGGAAGGTGCACAAATGCACCATGATGAGGAGCACCATGACCATGATGAAGGTGAAACAAATGAAAATGCACGATGGGCATGGATGAATACCGAGGTCGAAAGGATAACCACCGAGCAACAAAGGCAAGGTGTTGAATTAATGGGAATAAGGAACGATGTCCAAAGGGGCAACCACATATCCGAAGAAAACAACCAAATGCTTCGGAACATGATGCACCACTTTCACCTCCAAGGTCCTCCATATGGACCCCAATGATAAAAATGTGAGCTTTCCTCTTCCTCTTTTCCTTTCCTTCTACTTCTCCTTCTTCTTCTTCTTCTTCTTCTTCTTCTTCTTCTTCTTCTTCTTCTTCTTCTTCTTCTTCTTCTTCCTCTCCTTCTCTTTTATTTTTTCTATCTTGAATCATTGAGGACAATGCTTCTCCTAAGTGTGGGGGGTGTAACGCCCTCTTTAATTATTTGATTATTTTTAATGAGTTTAGAATACACTTATATGATTTGTATGATTTATATGATTTATTTTGATTTAGAAATATATATATATATATATATATATATATATATATATATGTTATTTGATTTAGAAATATATATATGTTATTTGGTTTAGAAATATAAATGTTATTTGATTTAGAAATATATATATGTTATTTGATTTAGAAATATATATATGTTATTTGGTTTAAAAATATAAATGTTATTTGTTATAGAAATACATATGATTTGTTGCAGAAATAAATGTGATTTGTTATAGAAATAAATGTTATTTGTTGTAGAAATACACATGATTTGTTATAGAAATAAATGTTATTTGGTGTAGAAATACATATGATTTGTTGTAGAAATATATGTTAATTTGTGTAGAGATATATGTTATTTTGTGTAGAAATATATGTTATCTGGTGTAGAAATATATTTCATATTTGGTGTAGAAATATATATATGTTATAGAAATATATTTGTTATAGAGATATAATTGTTATTTGTTGTATAAATATTATATATATATATAAATATATATTAGAATAGAATATTGAGATTTTGGTAGGCAATCTAATATATTTTTGTACTTAATATAATATATTTTGGTACTCAATTGATATATTTAATTACTAGATCTAATAGGTGCATTACTTGTTTCTCACTTATTAGTTGTAAATGATCTCTATAAATAGAGAACTCACACAGTGCATTCTACACACCGAAATTCACAGTTGATACTTCCTGTGCTTTTCTTCTCTTCTCCCTCTTTTGACTTGTGTTGACGAGTCTTTCTTCTTTTTCTACTCCTTTCTGTCCTTTCGGAATTAAAAGTGTTCTTAAAACTATAATCCCTCTTCGGTTTAATATCCTTTTAGATAAGAGAAAGCAGTAGAGTCCTTCGTCGATCAATCCAAAGGTAAGGGTGAGACTAACTTTGCAATTCTATTAAGTATATGAATCAATGGTTAGGTTTAACATGATGTAGGATGAGTTTTTGAGGAATTGAAAAGTAGGTTAAAATTGTAGAATTAATGAATAAACGGTGGAAACTTGTTAAAAAGATGTAGAAACTGTCCTTAGACCTTAGATAGTGATTAAGATGATTTGATGATATTTATAATGTTATATAATTAGATATATATTGCATGAATTATGTTTGATGATTGAGATGTTGATGACGTGCATTTGTAATTGTTATATATGATGATTATCATTATTGATTGATGCTATTTTGTTGTTGTGATGAATATGATTTACTTTGATGATATGATTAATGAGAGAATATTATATACTGTGAATTAATGATTAAATGCATTACTTGAAATATTATTGAATGATCAAGATGTTGAAATGAATTGTTATTAAGCTTGATATGAATTGATTATGCTGCAATTGTTGTTAAACTAAGTTGCATGAGTTGTTGTTGATTATCATTTGATATTGTTATATCTTGAGATGTTTACGTGTCGCCTATGTTGCTGTTGTTGGTTATGTGAAATATTTATATGACTTATGTGGAAGATGTATGATGTTTAAGTTGTTGATACTTTATATTAATATTGTTATGTTGTGAATTGCTTGTGCTGTTTCTGTTGCTGTTATGAACTGCTAAGTTGTTTATAATGTGATTTAATGATTAAATGCATTACTCGAAATATTATTGAATTATATTAGGAGCTTTGTCCTCCGCACGATTATTAGTATGAATAAGTTGATGATGAACTCCAAATTATTGGATGTATAAGTGATAAGTTGATTAAGGTGTCTTGTCGATAGAGTCCATGCATTAGCATTCATTGAGCTTTGTCCTCACCACGATTAGGAGCTTTGTCCTCCGCACGATTAGGAGCTTTGTCCTCCGCACGATTAAAGTATATTAATACTTATGATGACGATTGGTACCACATGCATATAAGTGTCTAAGTTGCATTGTCGCATTTGTCGAGTCAAAGTCGTTGTTGATGAATTATCATCCATGAGTTGTTAAGTTGTCGATGAATTATCATCTATGAGTTGTCGAGTTGTCTTCTACCCATGTGTTGTTAAAGAAGTACCTATGAAGATTATACGATGTTTATGATGTGAATTATATGATGTTGACTAAGATGTTGCTATGTTGTTTAAGATATTGATTATGATATTGTTATATTGTTATGTTGTTATGATGTTGTATATAATACTGATTATAATGTTATGATGTTGTTTACGATGTTGATTATATGATGTTATTATGATGCTATATGTTGTGATGTATATAAGTGTTATTATTAAGTGATGAATATGTTGTTCTATATATGATTAATATTATTAAGTGAATATTATGTTATGTTATTGATGATGATCGAATGTTGTGATTACTTGGTAATTGTTTATCAAAGATGCTATGATGTTTAAGATGATATTGTTTAAGATGATTATGTTTAAGATGTTTATGTTGAAGATTTATGATGTTGATTTTGGTGTTAGTATGTGTTGATTATATTTTTATAAGATGATGAATATGTTGTTATTATAAGAAGATGAATATGTTGTTGTTATATTATTATATTATGAAGAGATGATGTATATATAATTATTATTATTATTAAGTGAATATCATGCTATGTTGTTGTTATATTATTATATTATGACGAGATGATGTATATATAATTATTATTATTATTAAGTTAATATCATGTTACGTTGTGGTTATATTATTATAAGAAGATGTTTATGTTATGATGTAGATAATTATTACTATTAATAAGAGATGATTATATTGTGTTGTTTTAAAGTTATTAGTGATGATGATATCTATGAGTTGTTAAGTGTACTTGATGATGTTTATGTTAAATTGATAAGTTGTCTTTTATTAATGAATTGATAATGAGATGTTTGATGAATAATTATTATTATGAATTAATGATGTTGTTATGTTGTATATGAATTAGGATTAAGATGTTGTCATGCTATATATGAACTATGACTATGATGTGATGATCTATGTTTGTTACGATTTGGTTAATATGTGTTAAATGATAATTAGAAGTTGGTTGAACTATTAAGAATTATTACATGAAGAATTATTATTACTAATAGATGAAGTTATTTATGTTGTTAAATATAATTATTGAATTATATGCTTGATATTATTGTTTTGTGAAATCTCACCCCTTCTGCTTGAAAATGTTGCTCTTCGTATGAGTAACTTGCAGGTATTAATGATTAGTAGGAGTGGTGGCTCAAGTGTCCTTAGGTGCTCTGATACGTAACGGGATGGGAACTTTGTTATTGCTTTCTATTCCTTACGTATTGTTTTTGAAGAATTATGATTATCTTTTTAGAATGGATTTTTATGACATAATTGTAAAGAGGCCTTCGTGCCAAAGACTGTTTAGTTATTGAATAAATCCCGCTGCGAAGTATTAAAGACTTTTTAGTTATTGAATTTTAAAGGATAAATAGTTATTTATACAGTTTATGATTTTAAGAAAAGAATGTGACATTCCGTTTAGGTGAATTACTCTGATTAAATAAATGAAATTTTACGTTGGGAAAACGGGGTGTTACAGGGGGAGCCTAATAAAGTGTCTTTAGTCATAGTGTTTCCAAACTCCCTTGAACTTTATTCTTTTGTTTTGTTTTATTGTAAAAGGCACGAATAAGCGGCTTGTTTTTATTGTTTTATTATGACATAAATTTTTTGTTGTCTCTTCAATGGTCGTTTCTTGTACATGAAAGTGATTTCTTGTGTTGTAAGTGTTCTTGCTATACCCACATCAAGTTTTATTGTGAAATTAATTCTCCAATGAGAAAAGCACCTAGTTGCAATCCTTGAGTAAGTGTATGAGTAGGTATTTTAAGGAACGCGTTCTAGCTTTAATGGTAACCTGGACCCTTAAAAATCTTCAGAGTAAAAGTAGTATAAGTTTATGTGGGAATAATTCTAATGTGATGAAATGTGTAAACCAAAATGGGGCGGAAGGATATCACCACACGTGGAGGAAAGGATACCCTCTCACTAACTTCCTAAATGTGGTGATGACTTCTCAAACAAATTGTGCTTGAATTAAACCCTCTAAAAAGAGGAACTTCCTAAGTGAAGTAAACAAGTTGTAGCACTACTTAGGGTGATCATAGAAACTTGGAGGAAAGGATACCCCCTCACGGACTTCCAATGTGAAATGATAGCCCCTAGGCATCTACAAGCCCCCAAATGTATAAATTCATCAAGTCTATCTTAACTCTCCCACTTCTCTTATATGAAATGAAGAAAAGATTTTTCTCGGTCATTTTAGTGTTAAGGTTAGAACCTGTTCCTCATAATATCTATCTTATATAGGAGCAAGAAAAGGGTTGGACTACACACACATACACTCACTTAAGATTTGTTGTTGGGTTGAATAAGTTTACAAAGAATACTTGAAGTTGTGATTAGTGTACGTTGAAATGAAACCTCGAGGGAGACATAAGCTTTTATTTAAAGTGTCATATATTAATCCTTTTGTTGCTGCCGTGTCTATGTCTTTTGCTTGAGGACAAGCAAAGATTCAAGTGTGGGGGAGTTTGATGAGTCATTTATTGCTTACTTTTATATGCTTTTTAGTTTAGTTTTAATTAGATTTTATTTTATTTTATATTAGCATTATTTCCTTTTTAGGATAGTTTACTTTAAATTGCATTTTATTTTATTTCAGGAATGAATATTGGATGGATTGAGTCTTGGAGCAAAAGAAAGGGACTTGGAGCCGATTGGATGCAAAAATATGAAGATTGAGAGACAAAAATATATCTCCCCACAGTCAGAAGCTTGGCACGGCCCGTGCTAGCCTTGGCACGGCCGTGCCATCATCCAGAGTACCTTTTGCTGCTTTTGCTTAGATTTTAAGCTACTCTATTTTTAGCCCGAATGTAATAGCTTGGATTTTAAGTCGAGTGAATGCTATAAATAGAGTAGCCATCCATCATAAATATTCATCTTTTACTTGGAATTCAATAAGTGACAATTGCTTTTCTAATTAAAGTTCTTTTCTTTTCCTTTATTTTCATGTCATTTACCTTTATGCTTTCTCTCTTCTCCCCCATGTCTACGATGAACATGAGTGAGTAGACTTCTCCTTGTCTTGGGATTTTTGGATAAGTCTAAATGACATAATCCTAATCAAACCAAGCTCTAAGCCTTAATCTTACGTAACCCTAATTTCTTATCTAAATTCACCGTTTTAACATGGATCAACCATTATCAAACTGTGGAAACGAAAGTGGAGGGTTTGATAATTGTTTATCCATTATTCCAAATATCAATTCATAAAACGAAAGTGGAGTTTTGATATTCGAACAAGTGAATTTTGACAAGGATTGCAAAGTCAGCGAAATAGGCTTTGCAATCTTTGAGACATATAGTTTCGATCTTCAAGGGAACTAATAACAATCAAGTCAGCGAAATAAGCTTGGTTGTTAGAGGAACCAAAATCTAATAGTAATCAAGTCAGAGAAATAGGCTTGGTTGCTAGAAGAACAAAAGAGAAACTGTCTTGAGAAATTAGGTCTAACATAACATTATAAGCTTATAGTTTTGGTTTGAGAAGGACTTGTTATATAGATGAAACCAACGATCCCAAGGCTCTTTTTATTATATTAATTTTTAACCGTTTGAAAACCCCAAACTTACAATTCTTTTCTCCTCTAATCATTTCCAAAGGTTAATTAAATTAAACTACTCCCTGTCGGAACGATACTCTTTTCATACTACTTCGGTAAGACCGTGCACTTGCGGTTTTATCTCATCAAGCTTCATGTTTTTTCTCCATCGACTGTATGTACAACAGAGTCCGAAGAGTGCTGGTCCCGGCATCTTGCACCAGCTCATCAAATTTACCGTGAAAAGCGGCGTCTTTATCCACTGCCGAAAAAGGGACATTTTCTTCCATGTAACGGCGATAGTTAAAGTCGTGGTGCCAAAATGAAGCTTCAAAAGCTGCATCCGCCTCCACCGATAAAGCTCTTTCGCCTCCTTTCCTTGCTGTTTTCATTTTCTTCTTTTGTGGAGAGACGGTCAGGTCGTTCACCTCGTTCACCGTGACCTCGCCCTCAACTATTTTCTCGGGCACAGTATCCACCTCGCCGGCGCCAGGTTCAGAGCTGGCGACGTTCTCTCTTTTCTTCGTTCCTTTACGAAGAATCACCCCAGCTGGGTCACTTGAGATGTGCTCTCCGGTAGCATGTTTTTCTTTGAGAGCCTCAAGGTATTTCCTCCTCTCTTTTCCAGATAAGGGCAACATCGGCACTGTACAAAAGAAAGAATAAACATATCAATCAAAAGAACAAAGAAAGTAGAATAGAAAGAAAGGAAATCACAAACGAAAAACATAAATCATCGAAACTCACGAAGGTATAACTCAAGATCCTCCGAATCCCCTTCTTTGTTTAAAAGTTTTCGGATATCTGTGTGAAGCATCCGATCTAAAAAACCAACTACTTCCTGTTCATAAGGAGTCATTTTTTGATAATCGTAACCAGAGACAGCCAAAGGAGTAGCAGTCCATCCTATGGGAAACCTCACCTCGCCCTCAACACTTGCAACATTCACTAACGAGTCTTTTGATGATTGAACCCTTAGGAAACTCTTTTTCCAATCCCTTTTAAAATTGGAAGCAAAGGCTGGAAAGAGTTGTTTTCCAGGGTGAGCACTAATAGGGACCCAGGAACCTTTATCCACTCCTTTCGTTCCTAAAAATGAAAGAAGACTCCGGCGGAAGGAATCATATCCAAGGCGTCACACAGGATCTCAAAACCACGGATAAACGCCCAGCTGTTAGGGTGAATCTGGGTAGGGGCGACGTTGAGTAAGCGAAGAACGTCCATTTCAAAAAGGGTAAAAGGGATTTTCACCCAAAACTCCTCCAAGACAGCGTCGTACATATGGAAAATCTCCTTTACTCCCTTTGGACGCATGGTGCATACTTTCTCGCCGGCAGGGCAGGGCGCCAGGACGATGTCTTCCTCTCTTTTGGTTGACGAAACTGAAAGCTTACTTCTAAAAAAATTCACTTTTGCCTGATCGTTATACGCAGAATCATACCGTTGCACGTCATCTGAGAAACACTCAGTATCGGATTCATGACATGCAAGTCGGATGCCCTTTCCACGAACCATTTTCGAAGGGGAGTTAGCGACGATTTCTTTTCCCAAACTATTTCCTGAGGTTGAATATAATAAAACACAGTCACTATCATCAGATTCGCTACAGTCACTCTCGCTAGATATGTCGGAGAAATTCATATGACTAAAGTAAGTAGAATCGTACACCTCCCAATCGATTAAACCATTTTTTCGAGTGGCATGTTTCAAACATTGTAATCTCAACTTTTGCCTGTCTAAGGGATTCGAAGGTACTAGTTCTATCCCTTTCTCATCACACTCCCTAACTACTACCATGGATAAATGAAAAGAGAGAAAAGGAACGAGAGAATTACCTGAAGGATGCAACGAACAGTCAGAGGCGGAGAGGGTTTTTTGCTTTGTGCGAAGCGGAAGCGATGAAATGAAACAAGAGAAAGGTTTCATTTTTAAAGAAAGAAAACTCGGATTTCTCGGAAAGCGTGCAGATTCAGCGGATCTTAGACACGTGTAACAGATCGAATGAAAAGGTAACACGCCATTAGAAATGCAAAGGTCGGGAGATGTGGACCGTTGGATGAAAAGGGCATCGCAAATAGAACCATCTCGCCCGAAACATTAAAACGCTCATAAGATCACTTTAGAATTAAAACACCACGCCTTGTACCAAGACTTGTGCTTGGGGGCTGTGGACCGTCATAATATTCCGAAGAGCTTAGAGACCCTCGGAAGGATCTTAAACGCCCTTCGTAAGGACCTAAAAAGGTTATCCAAAAGGTATGTGGGTTTTAGGCGCGCTCTCCTAAAAGACGTTGCCCTTCTGGACCCCTAAAACTTGCCTAAATCTGTTTTTCAGCTTTAAAGCACCACGCCTTGTACCAAGACTTGTGCTTGGGGGCTGTGGACCGTCATAATATTCCTAAGGACCTAAAAGACCTCCAAAAGGGCTTCTTAGACCCCTCAAAAAGGCCTTAGCACCCTTAAAGAGAGCCCAAAGGCCCAAGGCGCGTATTTCCCAGAGAGCCGCCTTACTAAACCTCTAGAACCTTCTAGAAACCGCCCTAAATACCTAAATACCCCTATTACTTGGAGACTAAGCAACCGAAACCCAAGCCCATAGAAGGCTATAAATACCACCCTTGAGAACACTCTCAAGTATCCAATATTCAGTCAAAACCCTAATAGACGATTCTTAACCCTAGAATCCTTATTGTACTTTTTCTGCAAGTACACCACTATTTTCAAAAATAATATTCAAATGCTTAATTTCTACCACTATATTCAAATGCTTAATTTTTACACTCATTGAAATGACAATAATCACAATGAATTATATAGTATTAGAATCAATAAATATTAGTAATGACAAAATAAAATAAAATTAAGGTTTGTAGTTTCCTCGGCAGTTAAATACCGAAGTTTTCCTCGGTAGTTAACTGCAGCCGGTTTATGAATTCCTCGACATTTAACTGCAGAGGGGGTATTTTGGTATTTTACTAGTGTTTCTCAGCCTTATCAAATGTGTATTCAGCAATTCTCATATATAAAAGGGAATACACATGGTTTTTTCCTTTGGTCAAAAGTAACTTGCCCTCAATTTTGAAAAATTAAATTGAATTAAACTATTATTATATATGTACTTTTAAAATTAGGCAAATTCTATGTTACACCCAATAAATTTGGCTGTATCGGTACACCAAGTCGTAAAATTAATAATAAATGAGTTATTTTTTTGAAGAAAAATAATTATTTTCTATCATTGGCAACTAAGATAATTAAATTTTATACACCAAAAGCTTTGACGAAATAAAATTTTATTTTTAAGAATTTTATTACTCATAACAATGAATATTGATTATTTTTTATGACAAAATGTAAATTTAGTAATATGATCCTTATAAACAATGAAATGATGGTTTTTATTATGAAATGATGTTTTCTAAAATATAAATATTGACAAATACCTTTTTATTTCATTAAAGTGGTCTTTAATTTATATAATTTGTGAAACAAGAGTACTGGTACACTCAAAAATTGTGAGTGTACCATAGAAGTTCCCTTAAAATAATGGTTTTGAGTTAATTTGTTATAAAAGTTTTTAAGTTAGAAACTATTTTGTCGATGTCATTGAAAAAATATATGAAGTTGTATTATATTTGCTATATAGTTGGTGTTGTTGAAAAAGATAAGTATGATTTGTTAAAAAAAATTAAAAGATATACATGTTAGTGTTTTTCTAATCGTTGATAAATAATAATTAAAAAGTTAGTTAAATTACATTAAAATATGAACAATTAGCAACAAAAGAAGGACAATAAAAAACAATAAAAACAATATTAGACATTAATTTTTTTTTAACCTTATAAAATAAAATATTGTGTTTTGATGCCTATCTTTACATT
Source organism: Medicago truncatula (assembly GCF_003473485.1). Taxonomy (NCBI): domain Eukaryota; kingdom Viridiplantae; phylum Streptophyta; class Magnoliopsida; order Fabales; family Fabaceae; genus Medicago; species Medicago truncatula. The sequence continues at coordinate 21,818,625 of NC_053049.1, forward strand.
AGACTAATAATGTTTTTATAAGCATATTATATTTAACAGAGTGCAACCCATGCCAACAATCTCAAACTGGGTACATGTAAGTGTTAATCCACCAATTTAGAGAAAATAGAGTTTTTAGTTAAACATTCTCTATGGATAAATAATGATCGAGATAAATGCTTGATACGATTTACCAACTCCATAATATTGGCCCAATTTTCGTTAAACAAAATGTTATTTCGTTCTCTCAAAAAACAAATCATTGTTATAGTCTATATGACGAGGTTTGTTGTGTTTTTTACTGTTGTGTTGGCTTCATTTTGTTAAAATAACATGTTTTGGCAAGATGTGCTATCAAGTGTCCTAAACATGTAGTACGACATCTTTATATAAGGTGTTGTGCTATATTTTACATTCTTTGGAGTGATGTGTTTCTCGCGTATATTCTAGAAGCTTTTGTCATAATATTTGTGTTCCAAGAAGCGTGTGGTTCTAGAAGCTTGCTTGTGTCGATTTATGTTGTCGTATTTTTGAAGTTAATTTCCAACATAGATTTGAGAAAATTATATTATGCTTATAGAAAGATTGTAGTTAAAAATATATTTATGGTCAACTGTTTTTGTTTAGCCTGTGTGAAGAAAATCCCATGCAGAACAATGACTATATAAGGAGACTCAGACCTACTTTCTACTCACAAAATCAAGCATTGAAGAATTGAGTCATTAGAGTTTCGTTGTGTTTAAGTCCTTGTTCTTTGTATACCAATCTATGTGCCGCGATTGATGCATAAAGTTGGTTTGTTTAGTTGAGTTGTAAGTTGTCTTTGTGTACCACTCTAGTGATTCTAGCAAGAGTTGGTTAGTGTTTCGAGTTGTTCTCATATCTTATTGTAATTGTGATTGAGAGAAAGTGAGAGGGGTTCTCATATTTAGGGGGAGTCCTAGATAGATACACATGTAGTATTAGGTTTGCTCCTTTCTTGACCACGTCCATCATTTTGCAAGTTTTATTAATGGGGTTTTCCAGAGTTTCCAGAAAATCATGTGCATGTGAAATTTTCAAATTCATTAGACAGTTGTCCCTCTGCACTTCCAGGTTCTTAATAGCAGCCTCATTCCTCTCCTGAGTTTCTTCCTGAGCTTTGGCCATTCCTTCGAGTTGACCCTGTTGTTGTTGTTCCTTGAGCGGGGGTGGACATTTTTTTCTGGAGAACATTGTTGCTTTGGTAGGAGAAACTTGGATGTTTTTGCCCAATCTGGATTGTAAGTGTTGGAATACAAATTTCTTTGTTTCCTGGTGAAAGTATCCATATACTTGATCTTCTCTTCTGATAACCCGAAACTTGCAGGTAAACATGCCCCACTTTCATGAGCTTGCCAACATAAGTCACATGTAACTATTGCATATAGCTGGCCAACTTCACGAGCATCCAATCTTTTTGATAGAGTATGTAATTGAATGTTGAAAACTTTGTTACTAGCAAGTAAAGCATCCTGAGTGTTAAGATCAATCATACCATTCTTCTTTGGGGCAGCCTCCTCCTCCTCGGTGTCTGCATGATATTCATTCAGAGATATGTTGTCAATCAGCTCCCTTACTTCATCGGCTGTCTTGATTTTCATGGTTCCTCCTGCAGAGGTGTCTAGTAACATTCAAGTGCCTGACTTTAATCCCGTGGTGAAGGCCTGCATGATGTCCATTTCTGAAAACATGTGACCGGGACACCTCTTCAACAATAGCTTGAACCTTTCCTAACCGTCATAAAATACTTTTCCTTCTTGTTGCTTGAAGTTGGAGATCTCCTTCTTCCGCGCCAAGTATTTTGCAGTTGGAGAATATATGTCCTAGAACTCTCGTTTGAGTTGATCCCAGGTTATGATTATACCTCTTGGTAATGTGTTAAGCCAATCATTCGCTCGTTAAGTGACAGAGCACAAACTGTGCTCTGATACCAACTGAAGGAGAGAGAAACACAAGAAGGGTGTTGATTTGTGTTGCCTTTTTCTAGTTTCCTTTTCTGAGTGATAAAACATCGTCATAATCTAATGTGTACAGATTCTGACACAGAGTTTGAATGCAGCGAATAAAATACAGAACACGCGCGCGCACACACACACAGAGTAGACATAAATCAATTTTACAATGGTTCCTCCCACAAGACAGGAGTAGTCTAGTCCCTTTCCACTTCCAAGAGATTTCACCAGAATCACTCTGGATTACAAATTTCTCAAGGGCTCTTCTCAGAGACTTCTCAGTGCTCAAGCACAACTGCAAGAGACTTCAAGCCTTAAGCACAACTGATCAAGACTTCCTACTCTATTACACTACCTAAATAGTTCTTGCTCCAAGAGAATTCCCTTTGCATAAGCACAACTGCTTAAGACTTTCCCTTGCTTAATCACAACTGACTCAGACTCCTATGTGCTCAAGGTTTCACCAAGAGACTTATCTGCTCAAGCACACATGCAAGAGACTTTCTAAAATGTTTACACAACTGTAAACAAGTTAATTTGTTCTTACACTAGATTTAACAATGGTAGTGTAAACTGAACAAATGAACATACTAGTGGATTAATGGTGCTACAGGCATCCAAAAAGTGTGTCAAGTGAACATTGCGATCTTCCAACTCCTTACCTGAAAATTGGTTAGATTTCAAATTAATTATTGAAGGTGAGAAAAACACAAGGGGGGAGGGGTGTTGAATTGTGTAACACCCCGTTATCCCAAACAATTAAATAATAAATATAAATAAGAGTTTATCACCAAAACGGGCATGCTACACTGCTATTTCAAAATTCTTAAATAGAATATAATACTATTTAATAAACATCAACTTTATTAGTTTCACCGAAATCTTGCAGCGGAATATTTTTTCATTAGATAACATCAACATCAATGTTTAATTCTCCAATAAATAATTCTGGCATAAAAGCCTCATCAAAATAATTCAAACAACAAATAAGGGCTCCACAACATGTTCCAAAATATGATACATAAGGAATGAAAACTATAACAACTAAGTCCCATCCCGTTATCAGAGCCCTAGACACTTAAGCCACCATCTACTACTCAGGATCACCTGCAAGTTACCCATAGCAAGGGCAACATTTCCAAGCAGAAGGGGTGAGATTCACAAACAATAATAATAATATATAATTCATCAATTGAATCTAACATCCTAAAATAACAATAATTATTCAATATACATATATATTTTATAATCAACATCATCATCAACAATATGGCAATTTCAACCAACACCAACGACTCATGCAATGACATGACAACACCACTAAGACTCCTCACAGGGCATATGCATGTGGTACCATTTTACAGGGCAGAAGCCCTCGCCGAATTTGAATGGTTAAAGCATTCACAGGGCATAAGCCCTCACCAAATTGAACAACAAGGTGTTCCAGGGCATGAGCCCTCCCGCTTTGAACGACGAGGCGTTCCAGGGCATGAGCCCTCACCGCTTTATGTTTATGCAATGGATTCAAACTGTGTATATCTACATACAACTCAACAACAACAACGACAACAACAAATGTGCATAATTAATTATGACATGCTCCACAACTTAGTCAACTATTTTAGAATGCTCATATGGATTCCCTAGTGGAGGAAACAAAATCAAAAAGTGGCTGACCAAAGGCCTTCTTCGCTTAAGTGAAGGCTGGTTCGCTTAAGCGACCGACTTACAGAGAGTTGGTGTTCTGCTCGCTAAGGGGTTCGCTCAAGCGAACTTCCGGCAGAGAGTCATTAATTTTTTCGCTCACGGTTTGCTTAAGCGAACTGACTCCAGAAGCTCTGGGTTGCTTGCTTGAATGCTCGCTCAAGCGACGGATCGTTCGCTTAAGTGACCATTCATCTGGGCAGTGCAAAAACTCTCGGGTTTCAAACCCTTTCTCATTCCAAAACCCAATTTTAATCCCCTGATCACCTAAAACGTATTCCAAAAGATGTTTACAGGTTCAATATACAGCAAGGCATCTAAAGGAACACAAAACATGCATCAACAACAACAATTCAGCTCATTCCAACGATCTTGCAAAATCTCTCAAATTTCTCCAACAATCCCAACCTTCCCCAATTCTGATTACAGCAACGTTATAAAATCCTAAAATTGATCTGAACATGATCTAAGTATAATTAACATGACTCCTATCCTTTTCCTTTCAAAATTGGTAATAGAACCCTAATTCTCACCTCACGGTCTTCGATTCTCAACTGTAAGGTTGTCTCTAACTTGCACATCATCTCTCGGAATAACATGCGAAGGATCCGCTACATACTTCCGAAGTTGCGACACGTGGAATACATCATGCAAATTTGAAAGATGTGGTGGCAAACTCACTCTGTATGCCACTGTTCCAACCCTCTCAGATATCTGATATGGACCAATAAACTTCGGAGTCAACTTCTTAGACTTCAGTGCACCTCCTACACCTGTTATAGGAGTAACTCTTAGAAACACATGATCTCCCTCTTGAAACTCAAGTGCCTTCCTTCGCTTGTCATGGTAACTATTCTGTCGACTCTGCGACGCTTTTATCTTTTCTCTTATCATCTTGACCTTCTCCGTAGTCTGATGAACTAAATCTGGTCCCAACACCACACTTTCTCCCGACTCAAACCAACACAAAGGGGTCCTGCACCTCCGACCATACAAAGCTTCGAACGGTGCCATACCAATACTCGAATGGTAACTGTTGTTGTACGTGAATTCTATCAACGATAGATGACTATCCCAAGCTCCACCTTGCTCAAGTACACACACTCTCAGCAAATCCTCTAATGATTGAATCGTTCTCTCCGACTGACCATTTGTTTGCAGATGATGAGCCGAACTCAACCTCAACTTAGAACCCAAGGCATCTTTTAAACTCTTCCAAAATCTTGAAGTGAACCTCGGATCTCTATCTGACACAATACTCGATGGAACTCCATGCAACTTCACAATATTATGAATATAAATCTCCGCTAACTGAGCTACTGGAAAACTAATATTGATCGGAATAAAGTGTGCCGACTTCGTCAACCTATCGACCACCACCCAAATGGCATCATGCCCTCTCGGAGTATTCGGCAAACTCGTCACAAAATCCATGGAAATGTTGTCCCACTTCCACTCTGGCACATCTAACGGTGTCAACAACCCTGCAGGCTTCTAATGCTCAACCTTAGACTTCTAACAAGTCAAACATGCATAAACAAACATAGCAACATCACGTTTCAACCCAGACCACCAAAACAATTTCTTCAAGTCATGATACATCTTTGTAGCTCCTGGATGAATACTTAAGCTACTTCTGTGACTTTCTTCTAAAATCAACTTTTTCAAATCATCATTATCAGGAATGCAAATCCTTCCTCTGAACCTCAACACACCCTGATCATCAACCTTGAAATCACCCTCTTCAGTTTAATTACTAGCAACCATTAAATCCACAAACTTGACATCAACTTGTTGTGCTTCTCTGATACTGTTCAAGAAATCACTATTAATCTTCAGCATACCCAACTGTACACTCTGAGGTGACAACTCACAAACAAGACTTAAGTCTCTAAACTGCTCTAGCAACTCAAACTCCTTTACCATCATAGCAGACATGTTTAACGTCTTCCTGCTCAAAGCATCTGCAACCACATTAGCTTTACCCGGATGGTAATTCAAACAGAAATCATAATCCTTCAACATCTCAAGCCATCTTCTTTGCCTCATATTCAATTCTTTTTGATCAAATAAATATTTCAACCTTTTATGATCACTAAACACCTCAAATCTGGAACCGTACAAATAATGTCTCCAAATTTTCAAAACAAAAACCACCGCAGCCAACTCCAAATCATGTGTAGGATAATTCTTTTCATGAATCCTCAACCGCCTAGAAGCATAAGCTACCACTTTACCATCTTGCATCAATACACCACCTAAGCCATCTGGCTTCGGTAAAATTAAAATTTGAGCAGTAGTCAACCTTCACTTCAATTCATTGAAACTATTCTCACACTGAGCATCCCACACAAAAGATTTACCCTTACAGGTCAACTAAGTCAATGGAAGTGCTAACTCCGAAAATCCTTCTATGAACCTGCGGTAATAACCAGCCAAACCCAAGAAACTTCTGTAACGCCCTGATGGGATAAAACCGCAAGTGCACGGTTCTATCGAAGTAGTAAAAATAGAGTATCGTTCCGACAGGGAGTTAGGAATTCAATTAACTTTAGATAATGATTAGACTAGAGGTTTATAAGGTAGAAAAGTTTGGGTTTTTAATTAAAAGCAAATAATAAAAGAAAAGATAAAAGCCTTGGGATTATTGGTTCATCTAAATGACAAGTCCTTCACAAACCAAACTATAAGCTTATAACTTTATGTTAGACCTAATTTCTCAAGACAGTTTCTCTTTTGTTCCTCTAGCAACCAAACCTATTTCGCTGACTTGATTACTATTAGAATTTGGATCCTCTAACAACCAAGCCTATTTCGCTGACTTGATCATTATTAGTTCCCTTGAAGATCGAAACTATATGTCTCAAAGATTTCAAAGACTATTTCGCTGCCTTTGAAATCCTTGTCTAAATTCACTTGTTCGAATATCAAAGCTCCACTTTCGTTTTATGAATTGATATTTGAGATGATGGATAAACAATTATCAAACCCTCCACTTTCGTTTCCACAATTTGATAATGGTTGATCCATGTTAAAGCGGTGAATTTAGATAAGAAATTAGGGTTACATAAGATTAAGGCTTAGAGCTTGGTTTGATTAGGATTATGTCATTTAGACTTATCCAACAATCCCAAGACAAGTAGAAGTCTACTCACTAATGTTCATCGTAGACAAGGGGAAGAAGAGAGAAAGCATAAAAGTAAATAACAAGAAAGTAAAAGAACTTTTATTAGAAAGACAATTGTCACATATTGTATTCCAAGAAAAGATGAATATTTGTGATGGCTAGCTACTCTATTTATAGTTTACATTCGACTTAAAATCTAAGCAATCACTAGAATGTTCCACAAGTAAACTAAAACAGAGTAGCTTAAAATCTAAGCAAAAGCAGCAAAAGTAGTTCTGGAGTGTGGCACGGCCGTGCCAAGCCTAGCAAGGGCCGTGCCAAGTTTCTAACTTGAGGGAGATATATTTTTGTCTCCGAATCTTCGTATATTCGTTCCAAATCAGCTCCAAAACCCCTTTCTTTTGCTCCAAGACTCAATCCATCAAATATTCGTTCCTGAAATATAACAAAATGCAATTGTAGTAAAATAGTTCAAAAAGGAAATAATATTAACATAAAACAAACTTAAATCTAATTAAAATGAAACTAAATAATATATTAAAATAGATAATAAAAGACTCATCAAACTCCCCCACACTTGAATCTTTGCTTGTCCTCAAGCAAAAGGCATAAACATGGTAGCACAAGACAATATTATCATATGACAATTTAATTAAAACACATGTCTCCTCAAGGGCTTAAATTTCAAGCGTACAGTAATCACAAACTCAAGCATTTCTTGTAAACCTTATTCAACCCAACAATCAAGTTTCAAGTGAGTGTGTGTGTGTAGTCCAACCCTTTTCTTGCTCCTGTAGAAGATAGATATTATGAGGAAACATGTTCTAATCCTAGTACTAAACCAACCAAGAAAAACTCTTTCTTCATTTCATATAAGAGAGATGGGAGTATTTGCAATCTTTTTGATCTTTGTCATTTGCACATTTTTGGAATTTAAACATACTTTATTTAAGAAACAACACCTTCACGTAGGAAGTCGGAGGGCCTACTATAACAACCCGATTTTTTAGTCAGTTTTATTTTAATTACTTTTATTATGTGATTATTTGTGATTGTGTGTATTTTATTGTCATCGGGTGCATTTAAAGGGATTACCGTATTAGAAGGGTATTTTGGTCATTTGGCGGGTAAGGGTAAAATGGTAATTTGGTGAGAATTATTTTAATAATTAGTGAGAACCCTTATTATACTAAGTTACTAGTGTAATGATTAGTTTTACCGTTAGTGACCGTTGGTTATATTTTACCGTTGTTAGTAATTACCGTGGAGTGTACAGAAACTTTTGAATTGTGTTAGGATGGGTTAGGCCCATTAGAATTTTGAGTTAAGCCCATTAAGGGGGATAACACTAGGGTTGTCTTAGAATTGTATTCATTCACTACAAAACATTTTCCTAGAGAGAAGGAGATGTAGAGAGAGAAAGAGTGAAGAGAAGAACAAGAGTGTTGGAGGGGGAAGCTTGAGGAATCAAGTGGGTGACCTAGAAGCTGAAGTGGAGCTAGGATTAAGGATAATCAACTTCAACGGTAAGGGGGTTAGTTATTATCACAATCATGTAATTTTTGCATTTGCTCATGTTGTATGAAATTGGGTTGATGAACAATTCATGTCAAATTCGTGCTCTTGCTGTGATGTTATGTTTGTATGCATGAATTGATGATGATTGTATGATTGTTGGTGAAATTACATGTTTAAATATGTAAAAATGATAAGTTATGAATATTGTGCTCAATTGGTGAATTTCTCCTAAGTTGTTGTTAATTTGAGATGTGATTTTTGTTCAAATGATGTTATGAATGTTATTTGATATTATGATTGATGAATAATTGCTTGGGTTTGCATATTCATTGATTGTTGATGAGAATTTGAATTGTGTTGGTGTTTTGGTGAAAATGAAGAGTTAGCTCAAGTGTCAAGTGTTTTCAAGTTTGATTGTGTCTTTATAAGTCTTTTTAATCATATTGACCTATAGACATGTTCTGGAAACATATTTTGGGATTGGGGAATCAAATTGGAGGATTTTGAGTGAAAGGGGTTCCAAACCCGTAACTTTTCTGCAAACGTGTGAAGGTTCGCTTAAGCTACCTGGTAAGCGAACATTCATAGTATTCTCTGGGTTCAGTTCGCTTAAGCGAACTGTGAGCGAGCGAGTGAGCGAAGTTTTCTAGTTGCTACTGGAACTCGTTTGCTTAAGCGAACATGTCGTCGCTTAAGCGAACTGGTGAGCGACCAGCCAGCGACCAGAAAGCGAACAAAGCGAGTTGCTACTGTAACTTGTTCGCTTAAGCGAACCAGAGGGTCGCTTAAGTGAACAGCTCCAGTTTCAGCCACTTTGATCTTTTGTTTCGGGTCCTTGGGGGCCAATCCGAGTTTTCTTAAATGATGTTTTAAACATGTTTAACCATTGTTAATCCCCCAAAGCCTACTGGAACAATGATTGCTTGCATAAACTTGGAATTTTTAAAATGAGTATTAACTTGTGAAATTTTGAGAATTCCAAACTTTGTCGGAATTTTTTTTTTATAATCTAAAGAGATTTACAAGGGAACCTACAGCTCATATAGACTTAGGTGATGCTTGCAAGGGTGGTCAATACCTTAATCAAAGTAAAATGATATTTTGAGTGGGAAATGAAAGGTTGTGAAAACGGGATTCTTTTATGAACTAAGTTGTGCTCGGGCTAGTGTGATGGTTCGAAGGCGACTTAACTTTATGTAAACATTATTGGGTAAGATTGGTTAATATTGTTCAAACTTGTTCTAGTTGTTTCGTTCCGAGATAGCGTGGTGAAATAATCATATGATTAATGAGATTGTGTGAATGATGTTATTGATTGTTGATAATCAATTTGTTGTGTGATGATGGATACTATGATTTAATTGTGTGTGGGCATGTTTTCTTGGTAATGCAATGTTGTGTTGATAATCAATATAATTGGGTGTTGTCCTATATATTGAGTTGAGATTGAGAATTGTTGTCGCATTATCGAGTCATTACACATGTCCATGCATCATAGTCGTTGTTGCTGTAAAAGGGATGATTCTTTTACTTCGAGATTATTGTAAGGCAGGTGTGAGCCCTTACATTCGATGTGCAAGTGGCATCGAAAGGTGACGACCTTGTTGAGATTTGGTACCACATGCATTTATGAGTCAATAAGTGCATATCATAGCATGAGTCCTATGTGAAATATGTGATTGGTGATGAATTGAGATGAATGAAAGTTGATGATCGTTGTCTATGATTGATGTTGTGAATGAATATTTATGATTGGATAATTATTCATGTGATTGATGTATGTGGATATGAACTATCAAGTTGTGATATAAGTATTTATGCATGACTATTATTATTCAAGTACATGATATTATTTGATTTGATTATTATCTGGATTATGATAATGTAATGCTTACCCCCAGTGGTTTTCACCGCCTACTTGCCTGTATGGGTGAGTAGACGTTGTGCAGGAGTAGTGCTCGGTGAGTCTTTGCGTGGGATATCGGAAGCTTTCTCCGATATCGGGTCGTGTCGGCTCTGATCTAGGCTTGTCGTGTCGGTCTAGATTAGGTTGTTTATATTTTCCGTTGGATTATGATTTTGTTGAGGACTACCCGTATGTTTGGGTTTTGAGATTTATCTTTGGGATATGATTTAGTTGCTCATGGCATGTATATATTTGATCACTCTGATTTATTTTCCGCTGCAACTGTTGAGGTTTATATACATGTCTATCGATTTTGAATTTTGAATAAGACGTAATCTCTATTTGTTGAATAAATGTATTATTCGCATGTTTAATTGCTTAAATAGAAATAGGAGCGTTGCAAGTTGGTATCAGAGCCATGGTCAGTCGTGTTTAGATTAACCTTTGTTGTTTTTCCCTGTTGTGTGCGAATGGTAGTTTAGTACCTTCGACATTTGTTTTGTTGTGTGGTTTTCTTATCGGTTAGATGGTTGTGTAGTGCTGAGATGGCTGGAGGTCGTGATGATGCGGCGATTGCACAAGCTTTAGCGACTATGGCACAAGTTTTGACTCAAGCGAATGAGAATACGGCGGCTAACCGTAGGAATGAAGGTGAGGCCGAAGAGAGGAGGCTTGATAGGTTCTTAAGGAACAATCCACCGACTTTCAAGGGGAGGTTCGATCCAGAGGGAGCACAGACTTGGGTGCAGGGAATGGAGCGGATTTTCCAAGCTATGGTTACTGGTGATGACCAGAAGGTCAGATTGGCGACTCATATGCTAGCTGAGGAAGCAGAGTACTGGTGGACCAATGCCAAGGGCAGACTTGAGTTGGAAGGTGGTGTTGTGACCTGGGCCAAGTTCAAGGTTGAATTCTTGAGGAAGTATTTCCCGGAAGACTTGAGGACCAAGAAGGAGGTTGAGTTTCTGAATCTGAAACAAGGGATCATGTCGGTAGCCGAGTATGCGGTGAAGTTTGAGGAGCTTTCGAGGTTTTGTCCCTACATCAATGCTGAGGATGCTATGGTTTCGAAGTGTGTGAAGTTTGAGAGTGGGCTTAGGCCGGACATCTATCAGTACATGTGTGTTCAGGAGATTCGAGACTTTGATACTTTGGTGCATAAGTGTCGTATGTTTGATGATGCTGGGAAGGCTAAGTCTAATTACTACAAGGCTCAGAATGAGAAGAAAGGAAAGGGCTATGGAGTTGGGAAACCTTACAGCAAGGATAAAGGAAAGAAGAGAGAATCTGGTGGGGGCTCTAAGCCAAGTTTGGCGGATGTCAAGTGCTTTAAGTTTAGAGCTATGGGTCATTATGCTAGTGATTGCAAGAATGATTTTACTTGTCACAAGTGTGGAAAAGCGGGTCACAAGGCGGCCGATTGCAGAGGTGTTGCAAGACAGATTACTTGTTACAATTGTGGAGAGAAGGGTCATATTAGTACCAAGTGTACCATGCCGAAGAAGGCGGCGGGAAAGGTGTTTGCTTTGAACGCGGAGGAGGTGGAGCAGCCGGATAATCTTATCCGAGGTATGTGTTTTATCAATAGTACTCTTTTGATTGCAATTATTGATACTGGTGCTACTCATTCTTTTATCTCGGCTAGTTGTGTTGAACGTTTGGATTTGGTTGTAACTCCTTTGTTGCGTGGAATGGTTATTGACACCCCGGCTAGTGGTTCGGTGACTACTTCGTTTATGTGTGCTAAGTGTCCTGTTAATTTTGTTGATGTTGATTTTGAGTTGGATCTTGTTTGTCTTCCGTTGAAGCATATGGATGTTATTTTTGGTATGGATTGGTTGTTAGCTTTTGGGGTTAGCATTAATTGTTTGACTAGGAGTGTGACTTTTTCTAAACCGGTAGAAAAGTTAGATAGGAAGTTTTTGAACGCGGGGCAAGTGAAGAAGTCTTTAGAAGGTGAGGCTTGTGTGTTTATGATGTTTGCATCCTTGAAGGTTAGTGGTAAGAAAGGAGTTAGCGATTTGCCGGTAGTGCAAGAGTTTCCTGAGGTTTTTCCAGAGGATATTACCGAGTTACCGCCGGAGAGGGAGGTTGAGTTTGCAATTGATTTGGTACCAGGCACGAGTCTTATTTCAATTGCGCCGTATCGGATGTCTGCATCAGAGTTGGGTGAATTGAAGAATCAGTTGGAAGAGTTGCTTGAGAAGCAGTTTATCAGACCAAGTGTTTCGCCGTGGGGTGCTCTAGTGTTGTTGGTTAAGAAGAAAGATGGAAGCATGAGGTTATGTGTGGATTATCGGCAGTTGAACAAGGTGACGATTAAGAATCGGTATCCATTTCCAAGGATTGATGATTTGATGGATCAGCTAGTTGGTGCAGAGGTGTTTAGTAAGATTGATTTGAGATCAGGATATCATCAGATTAGAGTAAAGGCGAAAGATATATCCAAAACTGCGTTCCGAACAAGGTATGGACACTATGAGTATTCTGTGATGCCATTTGGAGTATCTAATGCGCCAGGTGTCTTTATGGAATACATGAATAGAATATTTCATCCTTATCTGGACCGTTTTGTGGTGGTGTTCATAGATGATATTTTGGTGTATTCAAAGTCTGAGGAAGAGCATGCTGAGCATTTGAGGATTGTGTTGCAAGTCTTGAAAGAGAACCAGTTGTGTGCCAAGTTGTCTAAGTGGGAGTTTTGGTTGAAGGAAGTGAGTTTTCTTGGTCATGTGATTTCTAAGGGTGGTATTTCTGTGGATCCTTCCAAGGTGGATGCAGTGTTGTAGTGGGAGTCTCCTAAGTCTGTTTTTGAGATTAGAAGCTTTCTTGGTTTGGCCGGTTATTATCGGAGGTTCATTGAGGGATTCTCTAAGTTGGCGTTGCCATTGACGCAGTTGACTCGGAAAGGACAAACTTATGTTTGGGATGCCAAGTGCGAGAAGAGTTTCCAAGAGTTGAAGAAGAGGTTGACTTCAGCTCCGGTGTTGATTTTGCCGAATCCGAAAGAATCGTTTGTGGTGTATTGTGATGCTTCTAAGATGGGTCTTGGTGGTGTGCTTATGCAGAATCGTCAGGTTGTAGCTTATGCTTCGAGGCAGTTGAAAGTGCATGAGAAGAATTATCCGACTCATGATTTGGAATTGGCGGCTGTTGTGTATACATTAAAGATTTGGAGGCATTATCTTTATGGTTCTTAGTTTGAAGTGTTCAGTGACCACAAGAGTTTGAAGTATTTGTTTGATCAGAAAGAATTGAATATGAGGCAGAGGAGATGGTTGGAGTATCTTAAGGACTTCGATTTTCAGTTGAGTTATCATCCCGGAAAGGCTAATGTTGTTGCGGATGCTTTGAGTAGGACGACTTTGCATATGTCTGATTTGATGGTTAAAGAGTTGGAATTGATTGAGCAATTTCGAGACTTGAGTTTGGTTAGTGAGTTGACACCGGATGGTGTGCGGTTGGGTATGTTGAAGTTGACAAGCAACAATTTGGAAGAGATCAAGAAGGGTCAGAAGGAAGATTTGGAACTCGTGGACCGAGTGACGTTGGTTAATCAAGGTAAAGGTAGAGACTTTAGATTGGATGAGAATGGTGTTTTGATGTTTCGTGATCGAGTTTGTGTGTCTGATGTGTTTGAGCTTAAGAGGCAAATTTTGGACGAAGGTCATAGAAGTAGTTTGAGTATTCATCCAGGAGCAACTAAGATGTATCAAGATTTGAAAAGGTTGTTTCGGTGGCCTGGAATGAAGAAGGAGATTGCTGAGTTTGTTTATGCTTGTTTGGTTTGTCAGAAATCGAAGATTGAACATCAGAGACCGTCGGGTTTGATGCAACCGTTGTTTGTGCCAGAGTGGAAATGGGATAGCATTTCTATGGATTTTGTTGGAGCATTGCCTAAGACTAGTAAGGGTTTTGATTCGATTTGGGTGATTGTTGATCGGTTGACGAAGTCAGCGCATTTTGTTCCTATCAAGACTGGTATGTCTGTAGCGAAGTTGGCGGAGATCTACATTGAGCAGATTGTTAGATTGCATGGTATTCCTTCTAGTATTGTGTCGGATCGGGATCCGAGGTTTACTTCTAAGTTTTGGGAGAGTTTGCAAGCTGCTTTGGGAACTAAGTTGAGATTGAGTTCTGCTTACCATCCTCAGACCGATGGGCAGACGGAGAGGACTATTCAGAGTTTGGAGGATTTGTTGAGAGCTTGTGTTTTGGAGCAAGGTGTCAGTTGGGACGAATGTTTACCGTTGATTGAGTTTACTTACAACAACAGTTTTCATGCTAGTATCGGAATGGTACCGTTTGAGGCTTTGTATGGTCGGAGGTGTAGGACACCGTTGTGTTGGTTTGAGTCCGGAGAGAGTGCTTTGTTAGGGCCGGAAGTTGTGCAAGAAACTACGGAAAAGGTTAAGATGATTCAGGAAAAGATGAAGGCGTCTCAGAGTAGACAGAAGAGCTATCATGATAAGAGGATGAAGGATATTGAGTTTCAAGTTGGTGATCATGTGTTTTTGAGGGTGAATCCTGTGACCGGTGTTGGTCGTGATTTGAAGTGTAGGAAGTTGACTCCTCGTTTTGTTGGGCCGTTTGATGTCATTGAGAAGGTTGGGGTTGTAGCGTATCAGATTGCGTTACCACCGTCTTTGTCGAATCTTCATAATGTGTTTCATGTGTCTCAGTTGAGGAAGTATGTGCATGATGCGTCTCATGTGATCCAAGTGGATGAGTTGGAAGTAAGAGATAATTTGACGGTTGAGACTTGGCCGGTTAGGATTAAAGATCGTGAGTTGAAGCGGTTGCGTGGCAAGGAGATTGTTTTGGTCAAAGTGATTTGGGTTGGACCAACTGGTGAGAGTGCCACTTGGGAACCAGAGAGTTAGATGAGGGTTTCGTATCCGGAGTTGTTTCCTTCAGGTAAATTTTCGAGGGCGAAAATTCTTTTAGGGGGGAAGAGTTGTAACAGCCCAATTTTTTAGTCAGTTTTATTTTAATTACTTTTATTATGTGATTATTTGTGATTGTGTGTATTTTATTGTCATCGGGTGCATTTAAAGGGATTACCGTATTAGAAGGGTATTTTGGTCATTTGGCGGGTAAGGGTAAAATGGTAATTTGGTGAGAATTATTTTAATAATTAGTGAGAACCCTTATTATACTAAGTTACTAGTGTAATGATTAGTTTTACCGTTAGTGACCGTTGGTTATATTTTACCGTTGTTAGTAATTACCGTGGAGTGTACAGAAACTTTTGAATTGTGTTAGGATGGGTTAGGCCCATTAGAATTTTGAGTTAAGCCCATTAAGGGGGATAACACTAGGGTTGTCTTAGAATTGTATTCATTCACTACAAAACATTTTCCTAGAGAGAAGGAGATGTAGAGAGAGAAAGAGTGAAGAGAAGAACAAGAGTGTTGGAGGGGGAAGCTTGAGGAATCAAGTGGGTGACCTAGAAGCTGAAGTGGAGCTAGGATTAAGGATAATCAACTTCAAAGGTAAGGGGGTTAGTTATTATCACAATCATGTAATTTTTGCATTTGCTCATGTTGTATGAAATTGGGTTGATGAACAATTCATGTCAAATTCGTGCTCTTGCTGTGATGTTATGTTTGTATGCATGAATTGATGATGATTGTATGATTGTTGGTGAAATTAAATGTTTAAATATGTAAAAATGATAAGTTATGAATATTGTGCTCAATTGGTGAATTTCTCCTAAGTTGTTGTTAATTTGAGATGTGATTCTTGTTCAAATGATGTTATGAATGTTATTTGATATTATGATTGATGAATAATTGCTTGGGTTTGCATATTCATTGATTGTTGATGAGAATTTGAATTGTGTTGGTGTTTTGGTGAAAATGAAGAGTTAGCTCAAGTGTCAAGTGTTTTTAAGTTTGATTGTGTCTTTATAAGTCTTTTTAATCATATTGACCTATAGACATGTTCTGGAAACATATTTTGGGATTGGGGAATCAAATTGGAGGATTTTGAGTGAAAGGGGTTCCAAACCCGTAACTTTTCTGCAAACCTGTGAAGGTTCGCTTAGAGGTTCGCTTAAGCGACCTGGTAAGCGAACATTCATAGTATTCTCTGGTTTCAGTTCGCTTAAGCGAACTGTGAGCGAGCGAGTGAGCGAAGTTTTCTAGTTGCTACTGGAACTCGTTCGCTTAAGCGAACATGTCGTCGCTTAAGCGAACTGGTGAGCGACCAGCCAGCGACCAGAAAGTGAACAAAGCGAGTTGCTACTGTAACTTGTTCGCTTAAGCGAACCAGAGGGTCGCGTAAGCGAACAGCTCCAGTTTCAGCCACTTTGATCTTTTGTTTCGGGTCCTTGGGGGCCAATCCGAGTTTTCTTAAATGATGTTTTAAACATGTTTAACCACTGTTAATCCCCCAAAGCCTACTGGAACAATGATTGCTTGCATAAACTTGGAATTTTTAAAATGAGTATTAACTTGTGAAATTTTGAGAATTCCAAACTTTGTCGGAAAAAAAATTTTATAATCTAAAGAGACTTACAAGGGAACCTACAGCTCATATAGACTTAGGTGATGCTTGCAAGGGTGGTCAATACCTTAATCAAAGTAAAATGATATTTTGAGTGGGAAATGAAAGGTTGTGAAAACGGGATTCTTTTATGAACTAAGTTGTGCTCGGGCTAGTGTGATGGTTCGAAGGCGACTTAACTTTATGTAAACATTATTGGGTAAGATTGGTTAATATTGTTCAAACTTGTTCTAGTTGTTTCGTTCCGAGATAGCGTGGTGAAATAATCATATGATTAATGAGATTGTGTGAATGATGTTATTGATTGTTGATAATCAATTTGTTGTGTGATGATGGATACTATGATTTAATTGTGTGTGGGCATGTTTTCTTGGTAATGCAATGTTGTGGAGATAATCAATATAATTGGGTGTTGTCCTATATATTGAGTTGAGATTGAGAATTGCTGTCGCATTATCGAGTCATTACACATGTCCATGCATCATAGTCGTTGTTGCTGTAAAAGGGATGACTCTTTTACTTCGAGATTATTGTAAGGCAGGTGTGAGCCCTTACATTCGATGTGCAAGTGGCATCGAAAGGTGACGACCTTGTTGAGATTTGGTACCACATGCATTTATGAGTCAATAAGTGCATATCATAGCATGAGTCCTATGTGAAATATGTGATTGGTGATGAATTGAGATGAATGAAAGTTGATGATGGTTGTCTATGATTGATCTTGTGAATGAATATTTATGATTGGATAATTATTCATGTGATTGATGTATGTGGATATGAACTATCAAGTTGTGATATAAGTATTTATGCATGACTATTATTATTCAAGTACATGATATTATTTGATTTGATTATTATCTGGATTATGATAATGTAATGCTTACCCCCAGTGGTTTTCACCGCCTACTTGCCTGTATGGGTGAGTAGACGTTGTGCAGGAGTAGTGCTCGGTGAGTCTTTGCGTGGGATATCGGAAGCTTTCTCCGATATCGGGTCGTGTCGGCTCTGATCTAGGCTTGTCGTGTCGGTCTAGATTAGGTTGTTTATATTTTCCGTTGGATTATGATTTTGTTGAGGACTACCCGTATGTTTGGGTTTTGAGATTTATCTTTGGGATATGATTTAGTTGCTCATGGCATATATATATTTGATCACTCTGATTTATTTTCCGCTGCAACTGTTGAGGTTTATATACATGTCTAACGGTTTTGAATTTTGAATAAGACGTAATCTCTATTTCTTGAATAAATGTATTATTCGCATGTTTAATTGCTTAAATAGAAATAGGAGCGTTACACCTACCCCCTTCGCCAATCTAGATTCAGTGGTGCCCCTTAAAACATCATCTTCACGTAGGAAGTCGGAGGGCCTACCCCCTTCCCCAATCTAGATTCAATGATGCTTTTTAAAAGTTTTTCAAGATAACATTACCTTCACGTAGGAAGTCGGAGGGCCTACCTCCTTCCCCAATCTAGATTCAATAATGCAACCTTGAAATTATTTTGGCTATTTGGCTTTTTATAAACTCCTTTATACTAACTTATACTACTTTTACTTTGAGAGTTTTTAAAGGTCAACGTACCACTAAAATTAAAACATATTTCCTTAAAATACCTATTCATATACTTAATCAAGGGAAGCAACTTGTGTTTTTCTCATTGGAGAATTGTATTCACTTTGAAGCATGATGTGGGTATATCAAGAAAACTTAAAATACAAGAGTTCACTTTCATGTACAAGAAATAACCAATTAAGAGTAGACAATAAAAAATTTATGTCATGATATTTTTCAATAAAAACAAGCTACTTAACCATGCCTTTCACAATAAAACAGAACAAAAGAATAAAGTTCAAGGGAGTTTGGAAACACTACGACTAAAGACACTTTATTAGGCTCCCCCCACACTTAGGAGAAGCATTGTCCTCAATGATTTAAAAGAAGAAGAAGAGAAAGAAGAAGATGATGAAGAAAGAGAAGTAGAGAAGAGTAGAGGAAGAGGAGAGCTCACAATTTTATTGAAGTCCATAAGGTAGACCTTGGAGGTGAAGGTGTTGCATCATGTATCGAAACATTTGATTGTTTTATTCGTTTATTTGAGTGCCCCTTAGGACATCGTTTCTTAGCCCGATCATTTCAACATCTTGTCTTTATTGCTCGGTGCATGTTCTTTGAACTTTGGTTTGCATCCATGCCCACCGTTCATCATTATAGTTTCCACCGGCTTCTTGTTAATGGTACAAGTTTGCACCTACCTCCTCTTCATCACCACCATCATCACCATCATTGTGTACCTGTAGGTTAGTGCCAACATAAAAGTTTTCTACCACCTTCGGATTAGTAATATCTGAATTAGGTAGAATAATCAAGAAATTAGCATTATTGACTCTCCACTCATATTGGTAATTGTGAGAAGGGTTATGGGTTCTAATAAAAACATGGTAGTGAGGGTATCTAAGTCTAGGTAGTAGTTTCCCTCAATCATATTTATCCCTTTGTTCACATTAACCTTAATTTTTCTAACAATGAAAGTGATGATTCCACCTACCATTATATCACCTTTATATCCGGTTTCTTTTTAGCAATTGAAACAAGATAATAAATCAAATAATAGCAAATGTTAACATGGTGGTTATAAAGCATAGCCTACAACATAAACAGCTCAACAATCCTCATCATTCCTACCTCTTTTCTACCCCATATGGTGCAAGCAATAACCGTGTGAAGGTACCTAAGCACAGAGTTGTGAATTTATTCAACAGCCTAATCACATGTTCAACTATTTCTAGTCTATCCATAGCATTAACATCAAGGTACCTGCAAGGAGAGATAGATCTAGAGATTAGAGATTTATACCTATTTCTTTGCTCGGAATCCTTGAATTGGATCCCATGATTGCAGGCTGTTGATTGCTTCTTGCTTGCACCTCTTCCGGAGGCTTCAATATCCTCACCTTTCCTTTTTGATGTCATTGACCTTAGCTTGGTTTGGGTGTGGGTGGATGATTGTTGGTGAAGTTTGGAGAGAATTATGGAAGAAGGATTATAGATGTTATTGATATGGATACTGGAAAAAATAAAAAAAATAAAATTTTTTTTTGCTGATGGGTTGGCACGGCCGTGCCACCACAGGCACGGGCCGTGCCAACTTTCAGGAAAAAGAGGGAAGATTTTTTTTTTTTGGGTGGGTTTCTGGTCAATGGCTTCAAATTTTTTTCACTTTTTCGCATCATATTTGGACAAATACCTACAAAACAAATTAAAACAACACAAAACAAACAAAATAAAAGCAATAAAACTCATGGGTTGACTCCCACGAAGCGCTCTTTTAGAGTCATTAGCTTGACGATTAGAAGGTTTCTCTACCCAATACCCAATCTTTCCCAAAGGGATAGTGGCATCAACCTGAGATTCTCTCCCAAATCACACATAGCTTTTTCAATGGTTTCACTCTCAATCACACAAGGGGTGGAAAAACTCTCAATCACTATGAAGTTAGGCTTAGCAAGCCTTTGTGGGACATGGATTTTGAGTTTATAAGGTGGTGAAACGATTGGCTTATCACTCTCTCCTATGACTTTCTCACCTTGTTGCTTTTCACTCTCTATCTCACCCTCAATTGTCTTAGTTTTCATAATGGTGTCCTCTAACTGCTTACCGTCCCTAAGTTGAATGGCATTTATAAGGCCTCTGGGGTTGGCTTCAGTTTGACTTGGAAAGACTTCGGGGGTTTGAGAGGAAGTAGCTACTTTTTGGGCTACTTGAGAGATTTGAGTTTCTAGCATTCTAGTGTGAGTAGCAATGGAGTCCACTTTAGATGTAAGCTTGACAAGAGAGTCATTCAAAAATCCAGTTTGATTTTTAAGTTCTTGAAATTGCTTGGATTTCTCCATAGCATGTTTTTCTAGTAAAATTTCCAAGCTGGATTTCTGAGGGACTCTTTGGTTGTTTGCATAAACGGGTGGTGTTGTTTGTTGTCCAAAGGTATAAGAATTTTGCTCGGGACTTTTAGCAACACTACCTAGTTGGCATTCAACACCAGTATGGTCAAGTATTCCACAAAATTCACAAGGTGGTGAAACAAGAGCAGGTGTGACGACACTTACAGTTAATTTATCAAATTTTTGAAGAAGTGTGTCCGCATATAGATGATCAAGGGTAGAAACCTGGTACATACCTGCCTCCTTTTTAGAGGGTGGAGGAGTACCTTCAGTGATAACTCTCTCACTTGTCCACTGATAGTGGTTTTGTGCCATGTTTTCGATCAAATCATATGCTCCTGTGTAAGTTTTATTCATCAAAGTTCCACCTGCAGCTGCATCAACAAAAAAAATTATGGTACACAAGAGACCATTATAAAAAGTGTGGATAATAAGCCAATTCTCAAAACCATGATGGGGGCAAAGCCTAAGCATTTCTTTGAAACGCTCCCACGCATCGTAAAGAGATTCACCATCTTTTTGAGTGAATTGTGTGATTTGACTCCTCAATTGAGCAGTTTTACTATGGCGAAAGAAATGCCTTCCTCATTTGGTTCCATGAAGTGATAGAACCAATTTGCAATGAATGAAACCAAGCACTAGCTCTATCCCTCAAAGAGAAAGGAAAGAGGTGCAGCCTTACGGCCTCTTGGTTTGCCTTCAAAGTTCCACTGAGTCTTAAAAAAATTGAAACATGAAAATTCGGATCCTCAGTGGGTGATCCAAAAAATTGATTTTGCTGCACCAGGTAAATAAGTGCAGGCTTTATTTCAAATTTAATATCCTTAACCGTTGGGTACACAATAGCATCGTACGGCTCATCTGAAGATGTGATTGCATATTCTTTGAGAGCACGTTTCTCAGCCATATCGTTATTATTGTGTGTTTCTTTGAGCTATCCCTAAAATCAAAGCGGTTAAAGATAGAAAATAAAAAATAATAAAAATAAAATAAAATAAGGAGAAAGGTAGGGGGAGAGAGAGAGAGATTTTATATATAAATATATAATTTTTTTATATATAGAGAGAGAGAGAGATATTTTATATATAAATATATATATATATATATATATTTTTATTTATAGAGAGAGAGAGAGATAAATATATAAAAAAAATAAAAATAAAAAGATAAGAAAAAGAAATAAAATATTTTATATATATATATATATATTTAGACTAACCACTATTGAAAAGTTAATCAAATTACAATAACTCCCCGGCAGCGGCGCCAAAAACTTGATGGGATAAAACCGCAAGTGCACGGTTCTATCGAAGTAGTAAAAATAGAGTATCGTTCCGACAGGGAGTTACGAATTCAATTAACTTTAGATAATGATTAGACTAGAGGTTTATAAGGTAGAAAAGTTTGGGTTTTTAATTAAAGTAAATAATAAAAGAAAAGATAAAAGCATTGTGATTATTGGTTCATCTAAATGACAAGTCCTTCACAAACCAAACTATAACCTTATAACTTTATGTTAGACCTAATTTCTCAAGACAGATTCTCTTTTGTTCCTCTAGCAACCAAGCCTATTTCGCTGACTTGATTACTATTAGAATTTGGTTCTTCTAACAACCAAGTCTATTTCGCTGACTTGATCATTATTAGTTCCCTTGAAGATCGAAACTATATGTCTCAAAGATTTCAAAGACTATTTCGCTGCCTTTGAAATCCTTGTCTAAATTCACTTGTTCGAATATCAAAGCTCCACTTTCGTTTTAGGAATTGATATTTGAGATGATGGATAAACAGTTATCAAACCCTCCACTTTCGTTTCCACAGTTTGATAATGGTTGATCCATGTTAAAGCGGTGAATTTAGATAAGAAATTAGGGTTACATAAGATTAAGGCTTAGAGCTTGGTTTGATTAGGATTATGTCATTTAGACTTATCCAACAATCCCAAGACAAGAAGAAGTCTACTCACTAATGTTCATCGTAGACAAGGGGAAGAAGAGAGAAAGCATAAAAGTAAATAACAAGAAAGTAAAAGAACTTTTATTAGAAAGACAATTGTCACATATTGTATTCCAAGAAAAGATGAATATTTGTGATGGCTAGCTACTCTATTTATAGTTTACATTCGACTTAAAATCTAAGCAATCACTAGAATGTTCCACAAGTAAACTAAAACAGAGTAGCTTAAAATCTAAGCAAAAGCAGCAAAAGTAGTTATGGAGTGTGGCACGGCCGTGTCAAGCCTAGCACGGGCCGTGCCAAGTTTCTGACTTGAGGGAGATATATTTTTGTCTCCGAATCTTCGTATTTTCGTACCAAATCAGCTCCAAAACCCCTTTCTTTTGCTCCAAGACTCAATCCATCAAATATTCGTTCCTGAAATATAACAATATGCAATTGTAGTAAAATAGTTTAAAAAGGAAATAATATTAATATAAAATAAACTTAAATCTAATTAAAACGAAACTAAATAATATATTAAAATAGATAATAAAAGACTCATCACGCCCGTTTAGAATTATTTAATTGAGTCTAGAAGTTATTAAGATGAGTTTATATTATATTTATATAATATATGTGTGATTTATATGATTTATAAGATTGAGGTGATGTTATGTGATTTTATGAGGAGTTGTGACTTATTTTATTGTTTAATAAAATAAGATTTGAAAATAAAATAAATATTGAGTTTAGGGGTTGTTTTGAGATTTTAGAGAGTTTTGGGGGAGAAAGAGAAATAAGATAAGATAGTTGGAGGAGATATAAATAGGGAAAATCTAGTTTAGAGAAAAACATAACGTACGTACGATCAGTTTTGGAAAAACGGAGAAAAATCCAAGAGAAGGGAGAAGACCTAAAGGGGCTGCGATTTCATTCTATAAGGTAAGGGTGAGACTAACTTTGCAATTCTATTAAGTTTGTGAATCAACGGTTACATTTAACATGATTTAGGATGAGTTTAAGAGGAATCGGAAATTAGGTCAAATTGGTAGAATTGATGATTAAAGGGTGAAAAGTTGTTAGAATGATGTAGAAATTGTCCCTAGACCTTAGATAATGTATAAAATGAATTCTGGAATCGAAATTAGGCTTAAAAACCATGAGAATTTGTGAAATTTATGAAAACTGCACTTCTGCCCGTAGCGACATTCATCGCTCGCCTCCCGAGCCATGATCCTCGCCACGACGAGGGATGAACTTCATCGCTCGCCACGCGAGCAACCTTTCCCGCCTCGCGAGTTGCTCGTCGCAGCTCACCATAGCGAGCAGACGTACTCGCCTAGCGAGCTTGACCAGAGAGTGTAACGCCCTATTTTAATATTTATTTATTCTATTGAGTTTAGAGTCTATTTATATGATTATGTGGTGTGTTGTTATTTTATTAAGTGGTGTTATTTTATTATTTAATAGAATAAGATTTGAAATAAAATAAGATTAAGTTGTGGGGGCTGTTTTGAGAATTTAGAGAGTTTAATAGAATAAGTGAGAATTAGGATTTAATTGGAGCTTTGGGGTTAAATGAGAATTAAGTGGGAGTTAATTAAATATTGGAAGATTATATTTACTGAGAAAAAGGAGAAAATAGGGTTAGAAGCAGTTTCACGTACAAACAGTTTTTGGGAGAAAAACCAAGAGAAAGCTAGGAGAAGAGCCAAGTGAGGAGAATCAGATTTTCTGTAGAGTTTTGTTCTTCAATCAAAGGTAAGGGTGAGACTAACTCTCAATGATTATAGATTATATAACTTCTGATTTTGATTTAACATAAGGGTTTTGGTTAAATTGGGATTTTGGGTTTAGGTTTTGATTATAGATTGTTGAATTTAAAGTGTAGAAACCTTGAAAATGATGAGAGATTGCGTACAGATCAATGGTATAATCATATAGCAATGTTGTAATCAGTTTTGGGGATTGAATTGGGGAAAATTTGGACTTTTGGTGAAAAACTGCAGAATTCACGTAGTCTGGTCTGTCGTGATTCGCCATGAGCAAGAGATATTTTGCCTAGTGGATATTTTCTCCATTTCCTCGCCAGTAATTCGCCTGGCGAAACATCACAGTAGCCACTCGCCTTGATCTCGCCATTAGTTCGCCTAGCGAAATGTTCAGTGGCAGACTGCCCTATTTCGTTTTCTTGCATCTTTTACACACGTTTCTGTTTTGAATTGGCCTTTGGTGTAAACATGAAAGTTGTAGATAATTTGGTTAGCTTTCTAAAGGCTTTTGTTTGACTTGAAAATGATATTTGGTTTTTGAGATATGCTGAAAATACTCCAAGGAGGTCTTAGTGAAATTTTATGAAAATTCAGCATAACCGTTTCTAAGTTTATCCAAAACTTATGGGATAATTCCAACCCTCAAAACTAGAAGTACTATGAGTTCAATTAAGGTGTTTAAGAGTATTTAACCCATGTTGTTAGATTGAATCTTTGGGTTGTACTAATGATTATATATGATTATATTACCTTACCAAGAGCATGATTGATTATGATTGTTGATTTATGTATAATTTCACTCAAACAAATTATACAAGTTGTTGGAATTCATTGTCGAAGGTTGTTGTGTCATAGTTGACCATGGTGATGATAGGTCATATTCATATATGCATTACTTTGTAGCAGTTGTTGTTGTCGTTGAGTTGTGTATGTTGATATACACAAATGTTGAGTCCATTGCATAAACATAAAGCGGTGAGGGCTCATGCCCTGGAACGCCTTGTCGTTCAAAGCGGTGAGGGCTCATGCCCTGGAACGCCTTGTCGTTCAATTGGTGAGGGCTTACGCCCTTTGAATGCTTTAACCATTCAAATCCGGGAGGGCTCATGCCCTAGAATGCTTTGTCATTCAACTACTGAGGGCTTATGCCCTGGAATGTTTATCATTCAAATTGTTGGGGGCTTATGCCCTGGAATGCTTAGTCATTCAACACGTTGAAAATGGTGCCACATGCATATTGTAGTTGTCGTTTTTCTTGAGAGAGTTTTTGTCGTTGTTGTTGATTAAGTTTTTGTTGTTGTTTTGGATTGAGTTGTTGTTGTTGATTAAGTTGTTGTCGTTGTTGTTGAGTGAGTTATTGTCGTTGTTGTTGATTAAGCTGTTGTTATTGTTGTTGTTGATTCAGTTGTTGTTGTTGTTGATTAAGTTGTTGTCGTCGTTGTTGAGTGAGTTGTTGTCGTTGTTGTTGAGTGAGTTGTTGCCGTTGTTGTTGAATCTTGTTGTTGTCGTCGTTGTTGGTTGAATTAGTAAGTGTTACTAAAGGGAAAGAAGTAAGAACATTATTGTTGAATATATTTTGCTGTTTATATTATTATGAGTGTTGGTGTAAGCCCTAGAGGCCAATAGTTTATGTTAAACCTATCTTATGTATCATGACTTTTATTATTGAATAATATATGGCACCCTTTAGTATATAATGTTAATAAAGTCCTTAGAATAGATAGTTCGTGTAATAATATATTAAGTGTGACTTAATCATGAGATTACATTATCTTATAGAATGCTATTCTTAAATGTATCTGTAGTCAAAGCTTTAATATGAATAAAGGATAATAATAAAGCGTCGAGACTATTATGTATGTAGACTGATGACCGCATCTCATGGGTCATAGATATGAGATATCAAGTCTATGCATAGATATAAATATTAGGAGTAATATTTATATTGGATTGACCCACTGTGAGAATACTACATAGTAAGTTATGAAATTGTCATAAGATATTCTCACAATGATAATAATGTATATCGCTCTTAGACCTGAAACCACTATGATCTCTAGATGTGGACTCAAGTGCTTTGTTGCCATTCTAACGTTGTCTGTAAAAGGATAACAATAACGTTGGTTGATGAGCACTTGATGAATCATGCTGAGGGCCATGAGTGTCCTAGATGGGATTTGTCCCTCCTCATAAACAGGAGATATATCTTTAGGCCTCTTGATGAAATATGACTATAAATATGCATGGCCATGCTGAACTAAGTCAATATAAGATATTGGACTTATTCGTTAAATAGTATATTTCGGAATCAAGATAAATGAACATTGATCTATACAAGGGTGACACTATCTATGCCTTGAGATCAATGAAGATATTGAGACAAAGGAGTAATTATACACATATGTATTATCATGAAAGGTTTCGTCAGATCACTTGACATTCTTGTCACTTGGGTAGCAATGATGTGTTGCTAGACACCGCTCATTGTTTATGATATTAAATAATGGATTTAATATCATTGCCAACGTGACTAGAACCTAAAGGGTCACACACAAAGAGCAGTCAAAAGAGATATGTATAAGTACGACTTATATAAAGGGTGCGCTTAGTAAATAATGCTAATGATTTAGCAATATTACTAAACTCGTATTGGGCTTAGTGAAGTCAAAAACGAGTTTGACTTGCAAAGCACATAAGGAGTTCTATAAATAGAACCCTAGTGCAATAGTTTGCGGTTACGTTCTTTTGCAGAAACCTAAGTTCTCTGACTTCCGTCTTCTTGGCTAGCACCGAGGTTTTGGAGGAGCACTGTTCGTGTGGACTTGATAGAGGCTCTGCTGTTTGCTTGGCTGTGATCGTGATTCCGGTTCGCAGATTCCACCGTTCGTTTTCAGACCAACCGTTCTAAGGTAACAATCGAATCACTGGTTCAAGTTCCAATTCGTAATGATCCAAGGAAAGTAAATCGAAATTTTATTCCGCTGCTTATTCTGTTTTATGTCGATTTACCTTCAGTGGTATCAGAGCCAATTACGAAACCTTGAATCGGATTGTATTGTTACTGCTTTATGTTTTAATTTGATTAAACATATTGAACGAACATAAATAATAAAGAAAGATTAAAATTGGCATCGCATCATATTATGCTTTCTGTGCATGTGTTTTCGATTTGATTCAATGTTTCAGAAACCGTTTCTGGTGAAACATCGACGTTTCGATCATACATATCGACAGAAACATGGTTGATCGATCATAAAACGCAGTTAATGTTAATATCAATCACGTGAATGTGCATGGCTTTTCGAACCGTTTTGATGTTTCAGAAACCGTTTCTGGTGAAACATCAAACCTTTCGATCATACATATTGACAGAAGCATGATTGGTAAATTCTGTATAACAACGGTATATATGATATACTGGATTTGATCATAGTTTAAATAAGTCAGATGATATTTTCATGTTGATTGATCTAATGTATGGAGCTTCGTAACCGATTCTGTGAACTCTGGTGAAGCATCCTAGACTCGGTCATGATACGTGAATAAAATCAGAGTACTTGTTTAATAAAGATCAGATTGTTGTAACAGAATTAGGGTTTGCCGAAACGATTAGGGTAATCAGAAACGTGTCAAGTGTTGATGCGAAATACGGTGCTAATTCAAAGTGAATCGTTCATAATGAATTATAAGGAACCACCGTCTGCTGACCGGGCAGCGGAACCCCCGGCTAATCTGCGTAGGATGATCACATGTCGAATTTTAATTTAATTTATTTAATTATAAGGAATAATTAATAATAATAAAAGTGTGTTTGTTATTATTATTGTCATGTGAATGATTATGGCCTTAGTCCTTTTATTTTATTTCTTTTGGATATTAAAATACGGCCTGCGTGCCGTGCCTTTCTCTTATATCTCTATTGTACATTCTCTTCTCATCCACTCCCTCGTATGTAAAACGAGTTTTCTTCATATGTAATGTAAATAGAATACAAAGGAGGTAATAGGGCTCAAGACGTAGGAATAGTCCTGGAAGTCAAGCTTGGAGAAGCAAGGTCGTTTCTAGGATTAGTTTAGATTCTCTCATTGGCTTGAGAGAGTCATAGCGTTAGGATGGCCATAATCATGTCACTTTTATTTTGTATAAATGTTATGCATGTCTTGATTGGAGTGCGAATATATGTGATATATAAGCCGTGGTGAGGTGAGACCAAATTTTATAAAAATCCTTCAATTTAAATATTAAGTTTAAAGCTTTCCAAAAGTTTAACACCCTTCAAGACTAATATCGAATATGTGGGTTTTGCCTCCGTAAAGCGCATATTCTATACTAGTAAGTTGTGGTGCGGTAATCCAATTTATCCAAGTGTTATTCTTTTGGGTCAAACTTAACTAAATTAATTTTAATAAGATTAGAATAAATTTAGAAGCTATAATTGGACGACTTCTATATGATAGAATTGAATAAAGAGTTATTCCGCCAATTGATTTGAAAGTTGTATAAGATACAATTGGAAATGTTCCTACCTAAATAGCTAAGTTTTAAGTACAGCCCCCGTTGACTTAAAACAAGGTGAAATAAGGATTTCAATCCACTAGAAAATCTTCCAACGGGATTTTTCGAGTCAAATGTTTGAAGGTCATTTGATTTGAGTAAAATAGTGGGAGCGTATTTAATTAAAGACCAAATTAAATATTTTTCATGATACTTATTTTGCACATTTTAAATTGTAGATGGCCAATAACGCTTCCACAAACATTTTGCGATCCCTCATCGAAAAGGAAAAATTGACTGAAACAAATTTTATAGACTGGTCCCGTAACATGAGGATTGTCCTCACCCACGAAAAAAAGCTGTATGTGCTGGATGGACCCATTCCTGAGACACCTCCTGCTGGAGCTTCTGCGGCTCTAAGAAATTCTCATGCCAAGCATCTCAATGATTCCATAGAAGTTTCATGCATCATGCTGGCTTCAATGACTCCCGAGCTGCAAAAACAGCATGAAGGGATGACAGCGTTCGATATGATCGAACATCTTAAGACTCTTTATGAAGAGCAAGCCAGGCATGAGAGGTTTGATGTCTCTAAAGCCCTGTTTTCCACCAAGCTGTCAGAGGGAGGTCCCGTAGGACCTCATGTGCTCAAAATGATTGGGTACTCTGAAAACCTAGCTCGTTTGGGATTTGTCCTTGAACAAGAGCTAGTCGTTGATCTTGTGCTGCAATCGTTGCCTGAAAGCTTCAACGGTTTTGTCCAGAACTTTCTAATGAATGATATGGACAAGACACTTCCACAGCTTGCAGCAATGTTGAGAACTGCTGAGAAAAACATGAAGGGAAAAGGAAAGGCTGCTGCCATTTTAATGGTTAATAATGGCAAGTTCAAAAAGCACCATAAGAAGCCTAATAAGTCTAAGGGAAATGGCAAAGGCAAAGCTGTTGCCAAGCCATCAACCAAAGCTTTGAAGCCTACTTGAGGCGTGGCTAAGGATGGTAAGTGCTTCTATTGCAACAACGCTGGGCATTGGAAGCGAAACTGTCCAAAGTATCTGGAAGATAAGAAGAATGGAAATGTTCCTACTACTTCTGCAGGTATTTTTGTTATAGAAATTATTATGTCTACTTCTACATCATGGGTATTAGATACTGGATGTGGTTCTAATATTTGTACTGATGTGCAGGGTCTGAGAAAGAGTAGAGCATTGGCAAAAGGCGAGGTCGATCTTAGAGTTGGCAATGGAGCAAAGGTTGCTGCTTTAGCTGTTGGAACTTATGTATTGACCTTACCTAGTGGTCTTTTACTTAATTTAGAAAACTGCTATTATGTACCTGCCATTAGCAGGAATATCATTTCAATTTCTTGTTTGGACAAGGCTGGTTTTTATTTTACAATAAAGAACAAATGTTGTTCCGTTTATTTGGATGATATTCTTTATGCTAACGCAAATTTGAGTAATGGACTTTATGTCCTAGATCTCGATATGCCTATCTATAACATTAATACTAAAAGGTTGAAACCTAATTAGTTGAATCCAACTTACCTTTGGCATTGTCGTTTAGGACATATAAATGAGAATCGCATTTCCAAACTCCATAAAGATGGATTTTTGGATTCTTTTGATTTCGAATCATATGAAACATGTCGATCTTGTTTATTAGGAAAAATGACAAAAGCTCCATTTACCGGTCAAGGTGAAAGGGCTAGTGATCTTTTAGGTCTCATACATACTGATGTGTGTGGACCCCTAAACATAACTGCTAGAGGAGGCTTTCACTACTTCATTACATTCACTGATGACTTTAGTTGATTTGGATATGTGTATCTAATGAAACATAAATCTGAATCATTTACTTTCTTCAAAGAATTTCAAAATGAAGTAGAAAACCAACTAGGCAAGAAAATCAAAATGCTTCGATCTGATCGAGGTGGAGAATATTTGAGCTTAGAGTTTGACAATCATCTTAAAGAATGTGGGATACTGTCCCAACTCACACCTCTTGGAACACCGCAATGGAACGGTGTATCTGAAAGGAGAAATCGAACCTTGTTAGACATGGTCCGATCTATGATGAGTCATGCTGAACTTCCAAACTTCTTATGGGGGTACGCCTTATTAACTGCAACTTACACACTTAACCGAGTTCCATCTAAAGCGGTAGAAAAGACACCATATGAGATATGGAATGGTCGAAAACCCAATGTGGGACATTTTAAGATTTGGGGTTGTGAAGCTTATATAAAACGACTTATGTCTACTAAGCTTGAACAAAAATCTGAAAAATGTTTCTTTGTGGGATATCCTAAAGAAACTAGGGGATACTACTTTTACAAACCACCTGAAGGCACAATTGTTGTTGCCAGAACTGGAGTCTTCCTTGAGAAGGATTTTGTCTCCAGGAGAATCAGTGGGAGCAAAGTAGATCTTGAAGAAATTCAAGACCCACAGAGTACTGAAATACCGGTAGAGGAACAAGGACAGGATACCCAAACTGTTATGACAGAAAATTCTATCCCAGTAACACAAGAACCACGTAGGTCTAGCAGGATACGTCAAGAACCCGAAAGATATGGGTATCTCATATCTCAAGAGGGTGATGTATTGCTCATGGACCAAGATGAGCCTGTGACTTACACGGAGGCCATAACTGGCCCCGAATCTAAGAAGTGGCTTGAAGCCATGAAATCTGAAATGGATTCCATGTACACAAATCAAGTTTGGAACTTGATTGATGCACCTGAAGGAATTAATCCTATAGGATGCAAGTGGGTTTTCAAAAAGAAAATTGACATGGATGGAAAGGTTAGTACCTACAAAGCGCGACTGGTTGCTAAAGGCTTCAAACAAATTCATGGTGTAGACTATGATGAAACCTTTTCACCAGTTGCAATGATTAAATCCATTCGGATCTTACTTGCCATCGCTGCATATCACGATTATGAAATCTGGCAAATGGATGTCAAAACTGCTTTCCTTAATGGAAATCTTCTTGAGGATGTGTACATGACACAACCTGAAGGTTTTGGCGATCCTAAAGCAACCAAAAAGGTATGCAAGTTGCAGCGATCAATCTATGGATTGAAGCAAGCTTCTAGAAGTTGGAATCTTCGCTTTGATGAAACTGTACAACAGTATGGATTCATTAAAAATGAAGATGAGCCTTGTGTTTACAAGAAGGTTAGTGGGAGCATAGTTTCATTTCTGATTTTATATGTAGATGACATATTATTAATCGGAAATGACATCCCTACACTACAAGAAATCAAAACTTGGTTAGGGAAATGTTTTTCTATGAAAGACTTAGGTGAAGCCTCCTATATATTAGGAATCAGGATCTATAGAGATAGATCACAAAGATTGCTTGGCTTAAGTCAGGGTACATATATAGACAAAGTCCTGAGACGGTTCAATATGCATGATTCCAAGAAAGGATTCATTCTTATGTTGTCAGGATTAAATCTATCAAAGAATCAATCCCCTTCGACTAATGACGAAAGGGATCGAATGCGTGATATCCCATATGCTTCAGCAATTGGTTCTATCATGTATGCTATGATATGTACTCGACCAGATGTCTCGTATGCTTTAAGTGCTACGAGCAGATACCAGTCTAATCCTGGCAACGATCATTGGATTGCTGTCAAGAATATCCTTAAGTACTTGAGAAGAACTAAGGATACCTTCTTGGTCTATGGAGGTCAAGAAGAGCTCTCTGTAATTGGTTACACTGATGCTAGTTTTCAGACCGATCATGATGACTTTATATCGCAATCTGGATATGTGTTTTGCTTAAATGGCGGTGCTGTGAGCTGGAAAAGTTCAAAGCAAGAAACAATCGCTGATTCTACAACTGAAGCCGAGTATATTGCTGCATCCAATGCCGCAAAAGAAGCTGTTTGGATTAAAAAATTCATTTCTGATCTTGGAATAGTTCCGAGTATTGTGGATCCCATTGAATTACTATGTGATAACAATGGTGCAATCGCACAAGCCAAAGAACCTAGATCTCACCAGAAATCCAAACACATACAAAGGCGTTATCATCTTATTCGAGAGATTATCGAAAGAGGAGATGTTAAAATATGCAAAGTACCAACATTGGACAATGTCGCTGATCCACTTACTAAAGCTCTTGCCCAACAGAAGCATGATGGTCATACTAGATCTATGGGTATTAGGTTTATGCCTAATTGGCTCTAGTGCTAGTGGGAGATTGTTGGTGTAAGCCCTAGAGGCCAATAGTTTATGTTAAACCTATCTTATGTATCATGACTTTTATTATTGAATAATATATGGCACCTGTAACGCCCACTTTCGTTTAATCGTTATTTAATCGAGTTTAGGCAATTATATTATAATTATATAATATATACATGATTTTGATATGTTTTGATGATTTGTGGTGATTTGATGATTTAATTGATGACGTGATAAGTTATGAGTTTTGGAGGATTTGATAAGATTAGAGAATTTATTTTATTGTTAAATAAAATAAAGATTTGAAAATAATATAAAATATTTAGTTGAGGGCTGTTTTGATATTTTAGATAGTTTTGGGGGTGAAAGTGAGATAAGATAAGTAATTTGGAAGAGATATAAATAGGAGAGGACCTAATATTTTAGAAACTCATTGTACGTGAAAACTTTTGGAAAAGGGAGAAAAGCTTAGAAGGGAGAAGAGCAT
The DNA here is from genome assembly GCF_003473485.1 of Medicago truncatula. NCBI lineage: Eukaryota > Viridiplantae > Streptophyta > Magnoliopsida > Fabales > Fabaceae > Medicago > Medicago truncatula. The sequence goes on from NC_053049.1 coordinate 21,852,173, forward strand.
AGAGAGGGCTGCGATTTCTTCATAACCAGGTAAGGGTGAGACTAATAATTCAATAATGTTAATTACTGTAATTCTGATGATTAGTTGACAAAGTTAGGATTGATTTAGAGAAGTTTTGGAATTAGGTCAAAACCCTAAAAATTGATGATCAAACGGTAAAACTTGTTAGATTAATGAAAGAACCGTCCTTTAACCTTAGAATATGTTTAGGATGAATTCTGCAATCAAAATTAGGCTTTGGACCATGTTGTGTGATGGATTTTTGAGAAAAACCCTAGTCTGCCCGTGCTTCTGTTCATCGCTCGCCACGGCGAGTGATGAACTTCATCGCTCGCCACACGAGCCCCTTTCCTTCGCCTCGCGAGTTGTTTGGTGCAACTCGCCATGGCGAGCAACCTTTCCTCGCCTCGCGAGCTTAGGTAGAGTGCATGTCATATTTCGTGTTTCGACCTTTTTAGTTGAATCTTGTATGCCTTTGAGTACCTGAACATACCTAGTATTGATTAGGAATGAATGTAGGATCAGAGGGAACCCAGAACAACCTTAGTTTGGGAGTTGAGTGGTGCTCGCCATGGCGAGTAAGTACTCTCGCCTCGCGAGTACAACCAGGATGAACTTGTTTATGTGTTTATGCGATCTGTGTCGCACTTGTTGATCAAGAGTGAACCCCCAACTGATAATGAGACCTAGTGATGTCGTTTAATGCAGACTGTAGAGTTGTTTAAGTTATATTAATATTAATTGAATATGAACTATTGTATTGTATATTCATGCAAGATAAGAAGATGTGATAATGATACAAATTATGTGCTTTGATATAATGATATCATCTTGTTATGTGACCTGTTTATGCTGCTTCCGTTATTTAACTAAGTGCATAATTATATGATGAAGTTTAGCTCCAAATTATTGGATGCATGTTGATAAGTGATTACGATGTTTTGTTCATATGTGTCCATGCATAGCATACCATTGAGCTTAGTCCTCACCATGAATATTAGGAGCTTTGTCCTCCGCACGTTTTATAGGAGCTTTGTCCTCCGCACGATTAAAGTATATTAATACTTATGATGACGATTGGTACCACATGCATATAAGGAGTCTAGGAGCATTGTCACATTGTCATGATTAAGATGCCTTGTTGATGATGAATGAATATGTGATTACGTGATAAGTGTTCATTGATTATGTTATGTTGTTTATAATGATTGGATATATGATTACGTGATAACTGTTTAGAATTTATGCAAAGTTAATAATGGAATGATTATGATGTTAATTTATGATTCGCAATTACATTGATTAATGTTATTTTATTATGAAATCTCACCCCTTCTGCTTGAAAACGTTGCCCTTCGTATGGGTAACTTGCAGGTGATCGTGCTTAGTGTGCAGTTGCTTCTGTGAGTGGCCTTGCCTCACTGTGTCGTCTAGGTCGCTCTGATACGTAACGGGATGGGGTTAATGCTATAACATGCTTCATTCTTTTACGTGAACTGCCATGATAATTTATGCTTTGATAAACTCTTTTGAGATACTTGTTGCGCCTGCGTGCCAAAACGTTTATGATTTATGTTTATGATTTTCCGCTGCAAATGTTTAAGATATTGGTTAAATTATTATTTAACTGTTGGATTACGTTATATGTGATATCCCGTTGCTTGATGCTTACTCTGATAAATGTTATGCTTTTAAAGAAATTTTAAATATTGGGAAAACGGGGTGTTACAGCACCCTTTAGTATATAATGTTAATAAAGTCCTTAGAATAGATAATTCGTGTAATAATATATTAAGTGTGACTTAATCATGAGATTACATTATCTTATAGAACGCTATTCTTAAATGTATCCGTAGTCAAAGCTTTAATATGAATAAAGGATAATAATAAAGCGTCGAGACTATTATGTATGTAGACTGATGACCGCATCTCATGGGTCATAGATATGAGATATCAAGTCTATGCATAGATATAAATATTAGGAGTAATATTTATATTGGATTGACCCACTGTGAGAATACTACATTGTAAGTTATGAAATTGTCATAAGATATTCTCACAATGATAATAATGTATATCGCTCTTAGACCTGAAACCACTATGATCTCTAGATGTGGACTCAAGTGCTTTGTTGCCATTCTAACGTTGTCTGTAAAAGGATAACAATAACTTTGGTTGATGGGCACTTGATGAATCATGCTGAGGGCCATGAGTGTCCTAGATGGGATTTGTCTCTCCTCATAAACAGGAGATATATCTTTAGGCCTCTTGATGAAATATGACTATAAATATGCATGGCCATGCTGAACTAAGTCAATATAAGATATTGGACTTATTCGTTAAATAGTATATTTCGGAATCAAGATAAATGAACATTGATCTATACAAGGGTGACACTATCTATGCCTTGAGATCAATGAAGATATTGAGACAAAGGAGTAATTATACACATATGTATTATCATGAAAGGTTTCGTCAGATCACTTGACATTCTTGTCACTTGGGTAGCAATGATGTGTTGCTAGACACCGCTCATTGTTTATGATATTAAATAATGGATTTAATATCATTGCCAACGTGACTAGAACCTAAAGGGTCACACACAAAGAGCAGTCAAAAGAGATATGTATAAGTACGACTTATATAAAGGGTGCGCTTAGTAAATAATGCTAATGATTTAGCAATATTACTAAACTCGTATTGGGCTTAGTGAAGTCAAAAACGAGTTTGACTTGCAAAGCACATAAGGAGTTCTATAAATAGAACCCTAGTGCAATAGTTTGCGGTTACGTTCTTTTGCAGAAACCTAAGTTCTCTGACTTCCGTCTTCTTGGCTAGCACCGAGGTTTTGGAGGAGCACTGTTCGTGTGGACTTGATAGAGGCTCTGCTATTTGCTTGGCTTTGATCGTGATTCCGGTTCGCAGATTCCACCGTTCGTTTTCAGACCAACCGTTCTAAGGTAACAATCGAATCACTGGTTCAAGTTCCAATTCGTAATGATCCAAGGAAAGTAAATCGAAATTTTATTCCGCTGCTTATTCTGTTTTATGTCGATTTACCTTCAATGAGATGATGATATGTTGTTGTTTATATTATTATAAGATGATGATTATGTTGTTGTTTATATTATTATGAGATGATGATTTGTTGTTGTTTACATTATTATAAGATGATGAATATGTTGTTGTTTATATGATGATGGGATGATGATTATGATGTGTTGTCTATGTTATTATGATGTGATCATTATGTTGTACGATAAGATGTTTATGAGAAGATGTTTTGAAGAGAAATAAGACAAGATAATTGGAGGAGATATAAATAGGGAAACCTAGTTTAGAAAAAAAACAGTACATACGATCAAATTTTGGACAAAAGGGAGAAAAAGCCAAGAGAAGGGAGAAGACTAGGAAAGCTGTGATTTTCACATTCTAAGGTAAGGGTGAGACTAACTTTGCAATTCTATTAAGTCTATGAATCAACGGTTACATTTAACATGAATTAGGATGAGTTTAAGAAGAATCGGAAATTAGGTCAAATTGATATAATTGATGATTAATCGGTGAAAACTTGTTAGATTGATGTAGAAATTGTCTCTAGACCTTAGATAATGATTATGATGAATTCTGGAATCGAGATTAGGCTTAAAACCATGAGAGTTGATGATTTTTAGGTGAAGCTGCACTTCTGCCCGTGGCGACATTCATCGCTCGCCTCCGAGCTATGATCCTCGCCACGGCGAGTGATGAACTTCATCGTTCGCCTCGCGAACAATTTTCCCTCGCCTCGCGAGTTGCACGTCGCAGCTCGCCATAGCGAACACTTGAACTCGCCTAGCGAGATTGACCAGACAGCATGCAAGATTTCGTAATTTTGACTTTTGAGTTGAACCTTAGATGCTTTGGAGTGCCTGAACATGTCTAATAATGATTAGAAAAGAATGTAGGAAGAGATTGAACCTGGAAATGAAACTTGTGGGATTCTGACCTGAACTCGCCATGGCGAGCAGAGGCTCTCGCCTCGCGAGTGACCTAGAAACAGAGTGACTTGTTAGATTTTGCGACCTTTGTTGCATGAGTTGTCGAGAGTTGAACCCTTGGGTAAGATTAAGACTTAACGATGAGGTTAATTACGATCTGTGAAGCTGTTTAAGATGTGTTGCTGCTGATTATGATGTGATATAATGTTTATGCATTACTTGAAGAATTATTTGAATATTTAAGATGTTGTTGAATTGCAATTGATATTATTATGTCATGCTGTTTTTGTATACTGCCTATGTTGCTGTTGTTATTTAACTAAGCTGCATGAGTCGGTCTAAGTTGTTGAAGATGATGATGTTCCAAATTATTGGATTAATATAAGAGGTTGTCGAATTAAGATGTTTAAGAGGTCGAGTCCATGCATTAGCATTCATTGTTGCGGGCTTGATGCCCTGGAGCTTTGTACTCACCACGTTGGAGCTTTAGCTCAAATAGCGATGGGGGTTTGATGCCCTGTATTGGTACCACATGCATATAAGAGGTCTAAGTTGCATAGTTGCATTTGTTGAGTCGATGATGATAAAATGATTAAGTTGTGATTATTATGAATGAAGTGAATTATGATATATTATTATCAATGTTGTATAATAAGATGTTTTATATTGTTAAATATAATTGTTGAATTATATGCTTAATATTATTGTTTTGTGAAATCTCACCCCTTTTGCTTGGAAATGTTGATCTTCGTATGAGTAACTTGCAGGTGATCAAGAATAGGTTGCTGTGTTTGCTGTCGTGAGTGGCCTTTCCTCACCGATTCTTTGGCTGCTCTGATACGTAACGGGAGGGGATCTTTAGTGGCTATTTCTCTTTCCTTTGCGTATATTCTATGATTATGCTGTGTAACTGAACTTATGAGATGTTTTATGAGGCCTGCGTGCCAAGACTATTTATGAAGTTGAATTTAATCCGCTGCTATTACGTTGATGATTTATGTTGAAGGATAAATTATTATTTATCTATTTATGAATTTTTAAGAAGTGTGATATCCCGTTTATGTGATGTTTTACTCTGATAATATGTTTGAAATTTTTAAGTTGGGAAAACGGGGTGTTACAATTGGTATCAGAGCAGGTCGGTCCGTCCGGCCAATTAAGAGAGTCGTGTCGAGTTTTAGTAATAGTTGTATTACTATCTTATGTTGATGTTGTTTGTTGTGTAGAGAACTGGTTGGAATAGAACCATGTTCACATTAATTGTTTTAGTAAGTCGGTGTATTTCTTTTCTGCTGAAGAGGAAAGTGGCGCAGAGTTTTTGTCTACTAAGCAGCTGAAGCAGTTAGAACGTGACGGTATTTTGATGTTTTCTTTGATGGCTTCCTTATCTATTGAGAATCAAGCAGTGATTGATAAGGTGATGTCTCAGCAAGATAGATTTGAGATCGGGTTATCACCAGATTAAAGTGAAAGATGAAGATATGCAGAAGACAGCTTTTAGAACGCGTTATGGACATTATGAGTATAAGGTGATGTCGTTCGGTGTTACAAATGCACATGGAGTATTTATGGAGTACATGAATTGTATCTTTCAAGCATTTTTGGATCGGTTCGTGGTTGTTTTTATTGATGATATTTTGATTTACTTCAAGACTGAAGAAGAATATGCTGAGCATTTGAAGTTAGTTTTGCAAGTGTTGAAAGAGAAGAAACTTTATGCGAAATTGTCTAAGTGTGAGTTCTGGTTGAAAGAAGTGAGCTTTCTTGGACATGTTATTTCTGGTAGTGGTATTGCAGTAGATCCGTCTAAAGTTGAAGCGGTATCGCAATGGGAGACTCGTAAGTCGGTTACAAAGAATAGAAGTTTTTTGAGATTGGCTGGTTATTACAGAAGATTTATAGAAGGATTTTCCAAGTTAACACTTCCGTTAACACAATTGACTTGTAAAGGTAAAGCCTTTGTGTGGGATGTTCAATGTGAGAACAATTTTAGTGAATTGAAGAAAGCTCCGGTTTTGATTTTGCCAAAGTCAGATGAACCTTTTGTGGTATATTATGATGCATCCAAGCTGGGTTTAGGTGGTGTGCTTATGCAAGATGGTAAAGTAGTAGCTTATGCTTCGAGACAGTTGAGAATTCATGAGAAGAATTACCCTACGCACGATTTAGAGTTGGCTGTTGTGGTCTTTGTATTGAAGATATGGAGACATTACTTGTACGGTTCGAGATTTGAGGTGTTTAGTGATCATAAGATTTTGAAGTATCTGCTCGATCAGAAGGAATTGAACATGAGACAGCGAAGGTGGCTTGAATTGCTAAAATATTATGATTTTGAGTTGAACTATCATCCGGGTAAAGCTAATGTTGTTGCAGATGCTTTGAGTAGGAAGACTTTTCACATGTCTGCCATGATGGTAAAGGAGTTCAAGTTGCTTGAATAGTTCAGAGATTTGACTTTAGTTTGTGAAATGTCATCTGAAAGTGTGAAGCTAGTTATGCTGAAGATTGATAACGAATTTCTAAAGAGTATTAAAGAGGCACAGAAAGTTGATGTTAAGTTTGTAGACTTGTTGGTTGCTAGTAATCAGACTGAAGACAACGATTTTAAAATCGATGATCAAGGTGTGCTGAGGTTTCGAGGTAGGATTTGTATTCAAGACGATGATGAGATAAAGAAAATGATTCTTGAAGAGAGTCATAGGAGTAACTTGAGTATTCATCCGGGAGCTACGAAGATGTACCACGATCTAAAGAAGTTGTTTTGGTGGTCTGGATTGAAACGTGATGTTGCACAGTTTGTGTATTCTTGTTTGATTTGTCAGAAATCAAAGGTTGAGCATCAGAAACCTGCTGGTATGATGGTATCTTTAGATGTGCCAGAGTGGAAATGGGATAATATATCCATGGATTTTGTGACGAGTTTGCCGAAACTCCTAAACGGAATGACGCGATTTGGGTGATTGTTGATAGATTGTCGAAGTCGGCTCATTTTCTTCCGATTAATATCAGTTTTCCTGTTTCTCAATTGGAAGAGATTTATATTCATAATATTGTGAAGTTGCATGGTGTTCCTTCGAGCATTGTATCAGATAGAGATCCAAGATTTACTTCTAGATTTTGGAAAAGTTTGCAAGAGGCTTTAGGTTCTAAGTTGAGGTTGAGTTCGGCGTATCATCCGCAGACAGATGGTCAGTCGTAGAGGACGATTCAATAGCTAGAGGATTTGTTGAGAGTTTGTGTACTTGAGCAAGGAGGAACTTGGGATAGTCATCTTCCATTGATAGAGTTCACGTATAATAATAGTTATCATTCTACTATTGGAATGGCACCTTATGAGGCTTTCTATGGTCGGAGATGCAGAACTCCGTTGTGTTGGTTTGAGTCAGGTGGAAGAGTGGTCTTAGGACCAGAGATTGTTCAGCAAACTACTGAAAAGGTTAAGATGATTCAAGAAAAGATGAAAGTGTCGCAGAGTCCACAAAAGAGTTATCATGATAAGCGTAGAAAAGATCTTGAGTTTCAAGAAGGAGACCACGTATTTTTGAGAGTCACTCATGTGACTGGTGTTGGACAAGCTTTGAAGTCGAAGAAGTTGACTCCGAGATATATTGGTCCGTATCAGATATCGGAAAGAGTTGGAACGGTGGCGTACCGAGTGGGTTTACCACCGCATATTTCGAATTTGCACGACGTGTTTCATGTGTCGCAACTTCGGAAGTATGTACTGGATCCATCCCATGTGATCCAAAGCGATGATGTGCAAGTTAGAGACAACCTTACGGTTGAGACTTTACCGGTAAGGATTGATGATCGAAAAGTGAAGACGTTGAGAGGCAAGGAGATACCTCTTGTGAGAGTCGTTTGGGACGGAGCGACTGGTGAAAGCTTAACGTGGGAGCTAAAGAGTAAGATGCTGGAATCTTATCCAGAGTTGTTTGCATGAGGTAAATTTTCGAGGACAAAAATCTTATAAGTTGGGGAGAGTTGTAACGCCCGTTTCGAATTATTTAATTATTTAATTGAGTCTAGAAGTTATTAAGATGATTTTATATTATATTTATATAATATATGTATGATTTATATGATTTATAAGATTGAGGTGATGTTATGTGATTTTATGAGGAGTTGTGACTTATTTTATTGTTTAATAAAATAAGATTTGAAAATAAAATAAATATTGAGTTTAGGGGTTGTTTTGAGATTTTAGAGAGTTTTGGGGGAGAAAGAGAAATAAGATAAGATAGTTGGAGGAGATGTAAATAGGGAAAACCTAGTTTAGAGAAAAACATAACGTACATATGATCAGTTTTGGAAAAAGGGAGAAAAAACCAAGAGAAGGGAGAAGACCTAGAGGGGCTGCGATTTCATTCTATAAGGTAAGGGTGAGACTAACTTTGAAATTCTATTAAGTTTGTGAATCAACGGTTAAATTTAACCTGATTTAGGATGAGTTTAAGAGGAATCAGAAATTAGGTCAAATTGGTAGAATTGATGATTAAACGGTGAAAAGTTGTTAGAATGATGTAGAAATTGTCCCTAGACCTTAGATAATGTATAGGGTGAATTCTGGAATCGAAATTAGGCTTAAAAACCATGAGAATTAGTGAAATTTATGAAAACTGCACTTCTGCCCGTAGCGACATTCATCGCTCGCCTCCCGAGCCATGATCCTCGCAACGGTGAGTGATGAACTTCATCGCTCGCCACGCGAGCAACCTTTCCCGCCTCGCGAGTTGCACGTCGCAGCTCGCCATAGCGAGCAGACGTACTCGCCTAGCGAGCTTGACCAGAGAGCATGTGAGATTTTGTGATTTTGACTTTTGAGTTGATCCTTAGATGCTTTTGAGTGTCTGAACATGTCTAATAATGATTAGGACAGAATGTAGGATGAGATTGAACCTGAAAAGATTTAGAATGAAACTTTTTGGATTCTGACCCTGAACTCGCCACGGTGAGCAGAGGCTCTCGCCTCGCGAGTGACCCAGAAACAGAGTGCCTTGTTAGGTTTTGCGACCTTTGTTGCCCGAGTAGTTGAGAGTTGAACCTTGAGGTAGTATTAAGACTTAATGATGATGTTAATTATAATCTGTGAAGCTGTTTAAGATGTGTTGTTGTTGATTATGATGCAAAATAAGGTTATGTGCATTACTTGAAGTATAATTGAATATTTAAGATGTTGTTGACTTGCAATTGATATTATCATGTCATGTTGTTTTTGTAGACTGCCTATGTTGCTGTTGTTATTTAACTAAGCTGCATGAGTCGGTCTAAGTTGATGAAGATGATGATGTTCCAAATTATTGGATTATGTAAGAGGTTGTCGAATTAAGATGTTTAAGAGGTCAAGTCCATGCATTAGCATTTCATTGTTGGGGCTTAATGCCCTGGAGCTTTGTACGCAACAAGTTGGAGCTTTAGCTCAATTAGCGATGGGGGCTTGATGCCCTGAAAGTATATTAATACTTGTTATACCCTGTTTTTGGACCTAAAAATACTGGGCCCAATTTCATTTCAAACTTTGTCAATTATCAAATTTCAACTGCACAGTTCAAATTGTCTCTGCCTCGCAGTATTTTCAATCACAATTTTACCTATGTTTTTCTTGCATAAAACCTTTCGAAATGTCTTTACTTGTCTTGTAAGTCATTCAAAAGTATCTCTGAATCATTACATTGCTTTTTCTACAGTTTATTTCAAAATTTGCAAAAAGTCATACAGAAGGGTATTTTGGTCATTTCCTGCAGTGGGACCCATTTTCATCCTTGTGACTGTCCCTGAGTCTTTTCAGATTGTTTTTTAACATTTCATCAGTAAACCTTATTAAATTCATTTCAAACTTGCATCTGAGTCAGTATCAAGACAATTTGAATATGTTTAGGTCATTTTTAGCCCTAGGGGCATTTTGGTCATTTCACACAAAATTTTGGCATAGAGAGGTTACTTTGAAGTACCTCATTTAGGCCATTGGTTCGTTTTAGTCCGTTTTGTCAATTTTATTTTTGTTTCGCTTTACGTTTTATCAAATTTGTTTTTTAGTCCAATTTTATTTTTAAAATTACATTTTTAGTCCAAAAACATTTTAAAATTGCATTTTTTGTTTTTAAAAGAATTGCTGTTCAGTCCTTATTTTTTATTACTTTGCAAAAACGCCCCAAAGGGCATTTTGGTCCAAATTTTCGTATCAGTCCAGTCCCCAGTCCAGGTGTCTTTTTTTCATTGGTTCAGGTACACATGGCAGCTTATAAAAGGGGAACAGTGCCACATAATCCAGATACCATTCACACAGTGCCACATCACAAACAGATCCAAACTTTCTCTCTCCATTCTGTTAGATCAAAGAAAACAGATTCACCAAGAACACCAGAACCAAAACCGAAAATTCATCAGAAATTCTCAGAGATTCGTGTACGAATCTTCATCATCGAATCGATTCCACCGCAATACAAGGTGCGAATTCCTCACCGGAAGTGAAGAACTCAAGCACCGATCACGGTGGGAGAAGAAGAAAGGGAAAATCGAATCTGTACAGAAGCAACAAGAACGTGAAGCAACCGCGAAGAACGCGAAGCCACAGAAGCTGAAGCAACCGCGAAGAACGTGAAGCAACAGAAGCTGAAACAACCGCGAAGAACGCGAAGCAACAAGAACGTGAAGAACGCGAAGAACACGAAGCAACAACGCCAAGCCAAGAGTCACCGCAATCGTGAGGTAACCGCCGTCGTTCTCCCTCTTTTCCTTTCCGTTTTCTTAAGTTTTTTCATCAAGGTTCAAGTTTAGATCTACTCCGATTCAAAGCTCTTTTGAAAAATCTAAGCTCGGATTCGAGTAGTATATAAAAAAGGATGTTTAAAAATGTAAAAAAATTTTGAATCGGAGCAAGGAAAATTTTCCGGCGGCGGCGCCGCCACCTTGAGGTGGCCGGCCACCGCGCCGGAGAAGCTAAGCATGGCCGGAGAAGACAACCGGATTCTAGAGAGAGGACAGACTCTCTCTCTCTAGAATCCAAAGAAGAGAGAGGTTTTTTTGAGGATTTTGTGTTTTTTTGTTGAAGCTCCTTTTATATACTCCCCTGTTCCCACGCGCGCGCGTGCATGCTCTTGCTATGCTCCTTCATATTGTGAACCATCAGATCTGGATTGTTCCAAGATCTGATGGCTGCTGTGTATTTGATTTTTGTTTCCTGTGTGTGATCTTTTGTGTGGAGTATGTTGCATATTCTGTTTGAACCGTTAGATCTTTGATCTAACGGTCATTGTGCTTCCTGCAATTTTACACTATCTTTTGTGCTTTTTTTTTGGACCCTTGGATCTTTGATCCAGTGGCTGTGATGTGATCTTGGGAGCTAGATCTGGACCTCTGGATTCATCCAACGGTCCAGATTAAATCCTGCTGAGCCTCTTTTTAATTGTTTTTTAATTGTTTTTTTAATACCTTTTTTACACTTTCTTGGTGTTTTATGCTTCCAAAATTTTTCTAAAAAATGTTTCCCTATCATTTTGATTTTTCCTCTAAGTTTTAGAATTTATTTGCTTATTTTTGCATTTATTTTCTTTACTTTGTTCTTTTAATTCTTGCTCATTAAATTTTGTTGCATATTCATTTGGTGCATTTTCTTATCATTCCCATTACATTTTTCCTTGTTTCACTAACATTTTGTTCCTTATGTGACTTCACTCATAGCATTTCACCATCTCCTCCACTTTCTTTAGCTTAGCATTTATTTTTGCAAGTTTTAATTCATTTGGTGATGTAATTTGTTATCATTGGTTTGTAGCTTGGCAAAGGGGCCATAGAATGTATTTAGGCAATTTTTGTAATATGGACTACGGACACTATGACGCACCGGCACGCACACACTCACCCTAGATGTATGCTTAGGATTGTATGCATAGATGTATGGCTAGGATTGCATGATTAGATGAACGTTTAGTTTCGAACACTTAGAGAAAATCCAACTTTTTCCAAAACATGCAAATAACCTCACTTGAAAACCTTTTTGAAAATAAGATAGGAGTCAAAACTCCTCATTTCCCTTTATTTTTCTTAAGTAAAATTTCTAATGAATCTTAACTATACTTGGACTTCATTTTGAAAAAGCTAACTCCACCTCACCTTTTCCAAAATCTCATGCCCTTGAGGCCTCTCATCTCTATTCTTCAAAATCTCTTTTCAAACTTAAAATCAACCAACAAAAAAACAAAAAGCCATTTTTTGAGAATGAACTACGATCGGTTTTGATCCCTTAAAAGGGTACGTAGGCAATGAGTCAAAACTCCTCCAAGCCGAAATAAAATCAAATTCTACTTCTTCTCACCCCCATTCTTCACTAATCATACCTTCTTTTTTTACAAATAGGCAATGAAACTAAAGTGTAGAAATAAACTTAGGAGAGCGGTTCTTATGGAATACCATAATCGCTCCGGGTGCCTAACACCTTCCCGAAGCGAAAACGACCCCCGAATTCGGAAAATCAAGGGTTTTTTTTCCTTTTACCCTTCCCAAGAAAAAAGAGAGATATCAACGGTCGAAAGGTTCAAGTCCGATTAATGGCTTGGCACCCCAAAACCATGATAACAGAAATGGCGACTTCACTGGGGATACTGCATCCATTGTGATACTGCATCAAATTTTGATGGATCAACTGCAATACCACTACCAGAAATAATATGGCCAAGAAATCTTACTTCACTTAACCAGAATTCACATTTTGACAACTTGGCATACAACTTCTTTTCTTTCAACACTTGCAATACAATCTTCAGATGCTCTGCAATGCTCTTCTTCAGTCTTAGAATAAATTAAGATGTCATCAATAAACACAACCACAAATTTATCCAGATAAGCATGGAAAATTCTGTTCATATACTCCATAAACACACCAGGCGCATTAGTAACACTGAAAGGCATCACCTTATATTCATAGTGACCATAACGTGTCCTAAAGGTCGTCTTCTGCATATGCTCATCCTTCACCTTAATCTGATGGTAACCTGACCTCAAATCAATTTTACTGAACACACGAGCACCCACTAACTGATCCATTAAGTCGTCAATTCTCGGAAGTGGATACCTATTCTTTATCATCACTTTATTCAGCTGACGGTAATCTATACATAACCTCATGCTACCATCCTTCTTCTTAACCAACAATACCGGTGCTCCACAAGGTGAAACACTCGGTCTTACAAATTTCTTATCAAGTAAGTCCTCCAACTGTTTCTTCAATTTAGCTAACTCGGACGCCGACATACGATAAGGTGCCATCGACACCGGCTTCGTTCTGGGAACAAGATCAATTGAAAATTTAACCTCCCTCTCTGGTGGCACATCAGGAATCTCATTAGGAAAAACTTCTGGAAATTCATTCACAACCGGAAATCTATCAATCACAGCTTGATTCTCCAATGACAAGTATGCCATCAAAGAAAACATTAAAATCCCATCACGTTCTAACTGCTTCAACTGTTTAGTAGTCAAGAACTCAGCTTCACTCTCTTCCTCAGCAGTAGCAAAATGTACCGTCTTACTAAAGCAATTAATATGAACACGGTTATACTCTATCCAGTTCATCCCAAAAATTATATCCATACCCGTCAACGGCAAACATACTAGATCGACTTCAAAGTCTCTACCAAACATAGACAACGCACAGCTCAAACAAACAAGAGAAGTAGTTACTGAACCCTTAGCTGGAGTTTCAACAACCATTTCGCCATTCATATCAGATATAACCAGACCCAACTTATATGCACAATCAACAGCAATGAAACAATGAGTAGCACCAGTATCTATAATAGCAATTAAAGGAGTACTATTAAAGAAACAAGTACCTCTGATAAGTCGGTCTTCATTCACAGTTTGCTTACTAGTCAAAGCAAACACCTTGCCACCTGTCCGAACCTTCTTGGGCTTCTTGCATTGTGAGCTAATATGCCCCTCTTCATCACAATTATAGCAAACGACATCACCACGCTTGCAATCACCCAAAGTGTGTCCTTTCTGTCCACATCTGAAACACTTCTTCTCATCTCGGTCACTTACATTACTCTCGTGGCCCTTTTCGCCACACTTGAAACAAAGAATCTCAGTAGGAGCATCTCTCCTCCTAGGCCTCCTCTCATCATTCAGCCTCTGTTTTCCTTTGTCAGCAGGAGCACTATACGGTTTAGGACGACTCTGTTGTCCCTTACCTCTACGCTCACTCATCACCTTGTAATGAGCTTTGGTATCCTCTTCATAGATTCTACAGCTGCTTACCAATTCAGAAAAATTTCTTATCTTCTGATAACCAATAGCCCTCTTGATATCAGCTCTCAAACCATTTTCAAACTTGATACATTTGGAGAACTCAGCAGTCTCCGCAGTATAGTGAGGATAGAACTTTGCAAGCTCCACAAACTTTGCTGCATACTCAGTCACAGACAAATCTCCCTATTTCAACTCCAGGAATTCAATCTCCTTTTTACCTCGGACATCCTTCGGAAAATACCTGTTCAGAAACTCTCTCCTGAATAAAGCCCAGGTCACAACAACACCATCCTGCTCAAGCACGGGTAAAAGACTTACCCACCAATCATCAGCTTCTTCAGCTAACATATGCGTACCAAACCGCACCTTCTGCACCTCACTGCATTGCATGACTCTGAAAATCCTCTCAACTTCCTTGAGCCACTTCTGAGCTCCATCAGGATCATACCTCCCTTTGAATGTTGGTGGATGGTTCCTCAGAAAGGTCTCCAACATCCTTACTCCATCATTACCAGCAGCAACATTCGGTTGATGTCCTACAGCTTGAGCAACTGCCTCAAGTGCAACAGCAATAGCATCATCATTTCTACCAGCCATCTCAAAATTCTACATAAGAAACAACAATTAGAACAACAAAAGACATCTTAAAGTTGACACTCTATCCTATGTGGCTCAACACGACTCTACTACTTGGCCGGACGGACCAACCTGCTCTGATACCAATTGCAACACCTCGTTATCCCAAACAATTAAATAATAAATATAAATAAGAGTTTATCACCAAAACGGGCATGCTACACTGCTATTTCAAAATTCTTAAATAGAATATAATACTATTTAGGCTAAAGTGCATTTTTCGCCCCCTATGTTTCAAAACGTTGCGATTTTGGCTCCCTATTAAAAAAAATTGCAATTTTGGCCCCCTTCATCCCAAAATTGCTGAGAAGACGCCACGTGTCCCAAAAAGCATATTTCCCTTATGTTAGGAGGTCAAAAGAGCATATTTCCCTAAACATAGGGGTCACTTTTGCCATTTTTTTAATAGGGGGTCAAAATCGCAACATTTTGAAACTTAGAGGGCGAAAAGTGAAGTTTAGCCTACTATTTAATAAACATCAACTTTATTAGTTTCACCAAAACCTTGCAACGGAATATTTTTTCATTAGATAACATCAACATCAATGTTTAATTCTCCAATAAATAATCGTGGCATAAAAGCCTCATCAAAATAATTCAAACAACAAATAAGGGCTCCACAACATGTTCCAAAATATGATACATAAGGAATGAAAACTATAACAACTAAGTCCCATCCCGTTACGTATCAGAGCCCTAGACACTTGAGCCACCATCTACTACTCAGGATCACCTGCAAGTTACCCATAGCAAGGGCAACATTTCCAAGCAGAAGGGGTGAGATTCACAAACAATAATAATAATATATAATTCATCAATTGAATCTAACAACCTAAAATAACAATAATTATTCAATATACATATATATTTTATAATCAACATCATCATCAACAATATGGCAATTTCAACCAACAACAACGACTCATGCAATGACATGACAACACCACTAAGACTCCTCAACAAATGCGACTATGCACATGCATGTGGTACCATTTTACAGGGCAGAAGCCCTCGCCGAATTTGAATGGTTAAAGCATTCACCGGGTATAAGCCCTCACCAAATTGAACAACAAGGTGTTCCAGGGCATGAGCCCTCCCGCTTTGAACGACGAGGCGTTCCAGGGCATGAGCCCTCACCGCTTTATGTTTATGCAATGGATTCAAACTGTGTATATCTACATACAACTCAACAACAACAAATGTGCATAATTAATTATGACATGCTCCACAACTTAGTCAACTATGACACAACGAATCTTAACAACAAGATTCATCAACATAGCATATATTCACATGGTTTCATACTTAATCATATCCCAATTCACAAGATCCAATCCAATTCGATTACCAAGGAGTTTCAATAGGATTTAGTGCATATACAAAGGTTATACAAGTTGAAAGAAACATTTTAGAATGCTCAGATGGATTCCCTAGTGGAGGAAGCAAAATCAAAAAGTGGCTGACCAAAGGCCTTCTTCGCTTAAGCGAAGGCTGGTTCACTTAAGCGACCGACTTACAGAGAGTTGGTGTTCTGCTCGCTAAGGGGTTCGCTCAAGCAAACTTCTGGAAGAGAGTCATTAATTTTTTCGCTCACGGTTTGCTTAAGCGAACTGACTCCAGAAGCTCTGGGTTGCTTGCTTGAATGCTCGCTCAAGCGACGGATCGTTCGCTTCAGAGACCATTCATCTGGGCAGTGCAAAAACTCTCGGGTTTCAAACCCTTTCTCATTCCAAAACCCAATTTTAATCCCCTGATCACCCAAAACGTATTCCAAAAGATGTTTACAGGTTCAATATACAGCAAGGCATCTAAAGGAACACAAAACATGCATCAACAACAACAATTCAGCTCATTCCAACGATCTTGCAAAATCTCTCAAATTTCTCCAACAATCCCAACCTTCCCCAATTCTGATTACAGCAACGTTATAAAATCCTAAAATCGATCTGAACACGATCTAAGTATAATTAACATGACTCCTACACTTTTCCTTTCAAAATCGATAATAGAACCCTAATTCTTAATTCCTATTTCAAGATCAATTCATGTTAAATCAATTTTCAGAAGTTATATATTATAATCATTGAGAGTTAGCCTCACCCTTACCTTAATTCAGATGAAAAAACCCTACAAAAATCTGGTTCTCTTGACTCTTCTCCCTTGTTCTTGATTTTTCTCCCAAAACTTGTTTTACGTGAAACTGCTTTTGACTTTCTCTTTTCCTAACTCCCAATACTTAACTCCCTTTATTTCACTTAACTCCCTCTTAATTCTATTAATTCTAATTAAATCCCCAAACTCCAAAATAATAATAATTCCCACTTATTCCAATTAATATCAAAATAAATCATATAATAAAATATAACACACCACAAAATCAACAATAATTATTTAAAATCATATAAAAGACTCTAAATAAATCATAAATAAATAAATAACGACTAGGGCGTTACAAATTGTGTTAGCTTTTTCTTCTTTTTCTCCTAAGCTGAAAAACACTGATCAGAAGCAGATAGAGATCCACTTCTGAAGTAATGTTCAGAACTAGATGCAGTGGATAAAACAGAGAGAGAGAGAGACAGAGAGAAGAAAGACACAAAGCAATTATAGAGGTTACTTTCACAAACCGGAAGTCAGTCCTGTCCCCCTTGCACTTTCAAGGAGAGTTCACTATGTAATATCTGATTACAATTGCTCACTGCTAAAACTAGCAACATACTTCAAATTGCTCAAGCACAACTGCAAAAGACTTCCTATGCTCCTGAACACAATCAAGAGACTTCTAATGCTCAAGCACAACTGCAAGAGACTTCTTAATTGAAACAGAATTACAAGAAAAATGTTTGAGGTTGAACACTTGATATACAATCAGTGGTGTTCACAATACAAATCAGATACAGACTCTTAAGACTTTAGGATTTATAAGATATGAACTTTGATAAGAAATTCTAAGTGAATTTTTGAATGCAGAACAATTTCAGAAGAGTTTTGGCACTTTTAATTCTTGGTATTGTTCTGTACAAAACTCTAAGTCCACACTCCTTTATATAGAGTTATGAAAGAGACGTTGTGAATTGCCAGCACATCAAAATAGAGTCGTTTGAAACTTTGATCAATCACCAATGATCTTTTGCCTGATATGGTTATTGTCCTATGAAGGATCAATTTCAAATCCATTCCCATTGTGAAGGAACATCGTTGCAGGCAGAGCTGTTTTTCTTGTCTTGTAGCAGAGACAAACACTGAGTAGTGGAGGTAGTGGTTGTACACTTCGTACAATTTTACTTTGTCAACGCTCTTTGAAAAACAAGCATACAATGCCTTTAAATCCTTTCAAAATAGCCGTTGTTTCACTCTTTCAGTCTTATGCAATGCTTAGACGAGATTAAATCCATTGAACAACCTTTGAAGCTTTAAGTCTTGCATCTCCTGATGAAATAGAGCTTCTGGTGATTTTCAGCTTCTGATGAACTTGCTTCTGATAAACTTCCTTCTGATGACGTCACCACTTCAGGAGCACTTTGTCTTCAAGAGCACTTTGACTTCAGGAGCAGTTCTCTTCAGACGCTTTAAGCTTCCTTTTTGTTGATTCCTTTGCTCTCTATTGTTCTTCCAGAACCTTTTTAAGATGTCAAATTTTTGTCTATGGTCCTGCACACTTACAAATATTTGCATATCCAATTGACAATTTTTAATACCTTGTTATCATAAAAACTCTCAAAGGGTAATGTTAAACGCATTTTGTTCCAACAATTATGACACTGTTCTTAATGTCGAACACCACAGATTATGTGAGGATTTTCGTCTCCCATTTCTGACTCGTATGATGAATAGTCTTGAATATATTCGCTCACATCTAAATTTTTTTCTTATATTTTAAATTCAAATATATTCGCTCTTGCAGGGTATTGTTATGCAGCCTAGTATGTTTGGTCAGGATTTTGGTGATCCAATTGATCGTTATGCAACTTTGTTGGATCCAAATAACAACGAGTTTGAGGTCTTGGTTAAAAGGAACAATGGAAGCATTTAATTGACAAAAGGATGTCATGTTCTTAGCAACTTTTAGAACATTTCTCTTGGTGCTTAAGTCACAACAGTGTTATCAAAGATGAGTTTGGCAAATTAATACGTTATCTTATGTGTAGCCCTCCTATGAAATTTATCATTGAAAAAAAATGACCTTCCTCTTCAATTGTTCAATGCTGTTCCAACACCATTTGTGCATGATTAGATGAATTTCAGTTTGTTGTATGAGAAGAAATTGACTTCAAGTGATGTTGATTCCAGATTTTCGGTAAGATTTTTCATTTTGTAAATTATTTGGTAACTCGTTGATTACCGTATACTAAAAATACGTTTTGTTCTTGTAGATCCTTGCTTACCCTGGGTTTTGTCAACTGACATTGGATATAGAAGAACTACTATTTTGTACAAGAACCGTTATGAGTTCAATCATATGAAAACATCCACCAGAGGAACTAAAAATATAACACAGTGATGATGAATTCTTCAAATATTTAATATAAAAATTCTACACAAACTTTTAGAGCTTTATTATATGAATCAAGAACAAAGTACATGTAATATCTCTTCCAATTTTATTAACTGAAATGAACAATATATAGCTCCATTGTAAATAAAAACAAGGGTACCTATAAATTAAAAATTATTCTTTCTGGAAAACAAGAGGGAGGGGACCACCATCTAGGGCCAACAAAATCTTACCATTCTCATTCAACATATCAACAGTTCCACATTCAAATTTACAACTTGGACATACCTCTGTAGGACACCATTGTATATTATACATACCTTCAAGTGGGGTCTCTACAATCCTAAAGAAGTTACCATATGATCCATTGGTAGCACTATCTGTCCCAGTGATAATCAACCTTCTTCCACTCTTGGTGTCTTTCTCACCTAATCTCCATTCTGTTGATTGTACACAACTTGATGAAGCTTGGAATGTTATTCTCAAGTCTCTGTTAACCCTAACATCGTCGAAGTCATGATGGGGAGCAAATGGTGTGAATTTGACAACCAGCCCGCGTCCTAAGCCAGTGAGCTCAAGACCAACATGTAAAGGGCATGATTCATTTCTGCTGACCATAGTGGAACGTCCTCCTTTGTTTGTGATAACTGGACGGATGAAGTATTCTTCGTCGCCTTCAACGGGTTCTCCGACTGTGTCCAAGACAAACTGAGCTATTGTTGTTGTCGTTATAAAGAGACACACATGAGCAAGAATAATGAGGGTTCTAATAGATAATCTCATTGACATGGTTTATTATTTGTTAGATGTAACTTGTAATGTAATAACTAGGCTTACACTCAATGGCTTTATGGGTTTTGTTACTAGGCTAAGTATTTATAGAACTGTGATACATGCACTTAAAAGTTTGTAATTTTTATATAGACCGAAAAGTGTAATTATAATATAAATCAATGATTGTTCTAAAATAATTATTGTAAAATTTTAACAAAATTGTATTGTAGTTGTTAAATACTTAAATTTATGATAATAATCATAAGAATTTTATATTATCTTTTTTAAGATATAGAAACAATATTGATTTGAGATATAATTTGAATAAAGTAACTAATGTTATATTCAAAATATAAAACTACACAAATTTTGAGAAATGTTTTTTACTCCCATTGTCTATATAATGTTGTTTACTCATTTGAAAGTGACACTCTTTTGAGATAATTTATTTTTATAAATGTGATATTTATCATGAGACATATTGAATATAAAACAAAACATGTTTTGAAACCAAGAGAGTACCTTTTAGGGTCAAACAATGCCATCGATATTAACTAAGTCAAGAATAAGCATCTTGTTAATTACTTTGTTTGGATTACGGATTTTTGATGGAAATATGGACAAGAGACAATGCCGAATTTTCCCTAGTATGAATCGTCCAATGAAACAGACAAACACTTTTGTCTTCTTCATTTCCCTCCCTTCTATCGAAAAAATTAGATTGACAAAAATGGTGTTTCTTGCATAGAAATAGTGCCCTAAAATATGTAGAATTAATCCGTTCTGTAGAACCATATTCGAATATTCTTATCAGAGTATAAGCTGAATTGAATAAAAGAAAAGACATTGTTTGTGTTCTATATTTTTTTTAACACATGTTCTTCACATGTTGTCACACTCTTTTTACATAAAAAAAATTTTAAAAAAGTTTGTCGCTCTCTTACTACACTTTTTTCTCTATTTAAATGACAAATGTTAGTATGTTAGTATTTTTCTCATTGTCAGTATTTAAATTCTGAACTTTAAACTCTTCAGCTCTTTTAGTCTTGGACTGTCATAATATTCCTAAGGACCTGAAAGACCTCCAAAAGGGCTTTTAGACCCCTCAAGAAGGCCTTAATACCTTTAAAAGAAGCCCAAGGGCCCCGGGCACGCATTATCCATGGCGCCGCCTCAATAATCTCTAGAATCTTCTAGAAACCGCCCCTAAATACATAAATACCCCTATTACTTGGAGACTAAGCAACCGAAACCCAAGTCCATAGAAGGCTATAAATACCTTTGTTGTGGAAGCTGCGATCGAGATATGTTTTCAATTAGGCGAACAGATACCCCTCTTGGTTCGTTAGGAAATAGCTATGTAAAATAGACCAATATAGGCTGTACCACGAAGAAAGGTTAGAATAAAGAAAGCATGGGTATAGGATGCTATTGATAAACAAGTTAAAGGGCGAAAAAGTTTGGAGGAGGAATCAAGATGACAAGCCAGGGCGACTGATAGCATCGATATGCTGATTTTAAGGCGTTGACGTATCAACTCATTTTGGCTGCTACAGAAACTAAAAGAGCATGGTATGATCGACTTCACCGTAAGTTTTAAACTTTCATACATTTGAAATCATCCATAAGGAATCAGGTACATATTTTAAAACTGCACAAAAGTCATGAACTTTTAAGATTGCGTTGAGTTTGCCTAGAAACATAGTATGGTGTAATTGAAAGTA
Organism: Medicago truncatula; assembly: GCF_003473485.1. Lineage (NCBI taxonomy): Eukaryota > Viridiplantae > Streptophyta > Magnoliopsida > Fabales > Fabaceae > Medicago > Medicago truncatula. The sequence goes on from NC_053049.1 coordinate 21,874,030, forward strand.
TAATCTTGTCCTTTTTTGTGAGTATACTATGATTATCTTTAAATGATGTACTAAGAGAAATTATAGGAAGGCAGATCATGATCAGTAAATCCAAATTGCTAGAAAGTCCATGTCAGATTCATTCAACACATGCTAATGTACCAAGTTCTAGTATCGATAAAGCTTGATCTCTACTTTTATAAATATCTTGTTAGTTAGGAAATATGTTTGTTTTACCATCCTACTAACTAATAGTCAAGTATATAAGGTAGAATTAGCCTACTGAAACTTGTCTTCTCGACAAGCATATAGTAATTCCCTTTATTAGTTAAGAATTTATTTAGCTACCAACAAGAGTATCCTGATGTGTTATTTCTTCCCATAGGAGCATATGCTAGTATCATAGCTAGCTATCCATATTATTAATCAAACTTCCTGTCTTGCGATTCGAGTGGTATCATATAAATATAATATGTGGACAATCAGTTTTGCATAAAAAATAGACAATTAAATATGATTAAAATTTTCAATTTCTTTTATTTATTTATTTTAAAAGTTCGGAGGTATTGTTATATTTCAGATAAATCAAGGTTGGGATACTAACAAGCCCGCTAAGGGGTAGATAAATGAAAGGAGAGAACTCGCTAATCAACACGCCATAATTAAACGAGCATGGAAGCAACAGTCCCGCCATGGAAAACATAAAGATGAAACGCGGAATTATATTCTAAAAATAACTTTTTCGACCTTTGAGATTTGTTTTGCAGGTTTTTAATAAGAAGATTATCGAGAGACCGCCCAAACTGGGTCAACCTTTTATAGGCTCTGAACTCGACGGCCCGATAAAAAGAAGATTATCGAGAGACCGCCCAAACTGAGTCAACCTTTTATAGGCTCTGAACTCGGCGGCCCGATAGATAAAAAGAAGACTACCGAGAGAGCGCCATCAACCTTATTAAAGGCTCTGCACTTGGTGACCCGGTAAAAAAATCCGAGAGAGCGCCATCAACCTTATTAAAGGCTCTGCACTTGGTGACCCGGTAAAAAAAATCTGAGAGAGCGCCATCAACCTTATTAAAGGCTCTTCACTTGGTGACCCGGTAAAAAATCCGAGAGAGCACCATCAACCTCATTAAAGGCTCTGCACTTGGTGACCCGGTAAAAAATCCGAGAGAGCGCCATCAACCTTATTAAAGGCTCTGTACTTGGTGACCCGGTAAAAAATCCGAGAAAGCGCCATCAACCTTATTAAAGGCTCTGCACTTGGTGACCCGGTAAAAAATCCGAGAGAGCACCATCAACCTTATTAAAGGCTCTACACTTGATGACCCAGTAAAAAAAATTCGAGAGAGCGCCATCAACCTTATTAAAGGTTCTGCACTTGGTAACCCGGTAAAAAATCCGAGAGAGCGCCACCAACCTCATTAAAGGCTCTGCACTTGGTGACCCGGTAAAAAGAGGATTATCGAGAGGACGCCTAAACTGGGTCAACCTTTTAAAGGCTCTGAACTCGGCGACCCGATAAAAGCTCACAAGTCATGAAGACAGTAATGTTATGAAGACGTCTGCATTTCTTTTAAAATCAAACGCCAAATATCTCATAAGATTTAAAACACCACGCCTTGTACCAAGACTTGTGCTTGGGGGCTGTGGACCGTCATAATATTCTTCAAAGCTTAGAAACCCTCGGAAAGGTCTTAAATTCCCTTCGTAAGGACATAAAAGGTTTTCCAAAAGGGTTATTGGGTTTAGGCGCCCCCTCCTGAACCTTCAGAACTTGCCTAAAAGTATTCTAAAGAATTCTTAAGCTTTAAAAGCACCACGCCTTGTACCAAGACTTGTGCTTAGGGGCTGTGGACCGTCATAATGTTCCTAAGGACCTGAAAGACCTCCAAAAGGGCTTTTAGACCCCTCAAGAAGGCCTTAATACCTTTAAAAGAATCCCAAGGGCCCCGGGCGCGCATTATCCATGGCACCGCCTCAATAATCTCTAGAATCTTCTAGAAACCGCCCCTAAATACATAAATACCCCCATTACTTGGAGACTAAGCAACCGAAATCCAAGCCCATAGAAGGCTATAAATACCACCCTTGAGAACACTCTCAGGTATCTAATAATCAGTCTAAAACCCTATGATGGGATAAAACCGCAAGTGCACGGTCTTACCGAAGTAGTATGAAAAGAGTATCGTTCCGACAGGGAGTTATGAATTCAATTAACTTTAGAGATAATGATTAGACTGAAGATTTCTAAGGTAGAAAGTTTTGGGTTTTTAATTTCAAATAATATAATAAAAGAAAAGATAAAAGCTTTGGAATTATTGGTTCATCCTAATGACAAGTCCTTCACAAACCAAACTATTAAACTTATAACCTTATGTTAGACCTAATTTCTCAAGACAGTTTCTCTTTTGTTCCTCTAGCAACCAAGCCTATTTCGCTGACTTGATTACTATTAGATTTTGGTTCCTCTAACAACCAAGCCTATTTCACTGACTTGATCATTATTAGTTCCCTTGAAGATCGAAACTATATGTCTCAAAGATTGTAAAGACTATTTCGCTGCCTTTACAATCTTTGTCTAAATTCACTTGTTCGAATATCAAAGCTCCACTTTCGTTTTATGAATTGATATTTGAGATGATGGATAAACAATTATCAAACTCTCCACTTTCGTTTCCACAGTTTGATAATGGTTTATCCATGTTAAAGCGGTGAATTTAGATAAGGAATTAGGGTTACATAAGATTAAGGTTTAAAGCCTGGTTTGATTAGGATTATGTCATTAGACTTATCCAACAATCCCAAGACAAGAGAAGTCTACTCACTAATGTTCATCGTAGACAAGGAGAAGAAGAGAGAAAGCATAAAAGTAAATAACAAGAAAGTAAATGAACTTTTATTAGAAAGATAATTGTCACATATTGCATTCCAAGAAAAGATGAATATTTGTGATGGCTAGCTACTCTATTTATAGCATACATTCGATTTAAAATCTAAGCAATTACATTACTAGAATGTTCCACAAGAGACTGCGGGCTAAAATAGAGTAGCTTAAAATCTAAGCAAAAGGAACTCTGGAGGGTGGCACGGCCGTGCCAATGCTAGCACGGCCGTGCCAATGCTAGCACGGGCCGTGCCAAGCTTCTGACTTTAGGGGAGACATATTTTGTCTTCCAATCTTTGTATTTTTGTGCCAAATCAGCTCCAAGTCCCTTTCTTTTGCTCCAAGACTCAATCCATCCAATATTCATTCCTGAAATATAATAAAATGCAATTTGTAGTAAACTATCTTAAAAAGGAAATAATATTATATAAAATAAACTAAAATCTAATTAAAACTAAACTAAATAATATCTAGAAATAGGTAATAAATGACTCATCAAACTCCCCCACACTTGAATCTTTGCTTGTTCTCAAGCAAAAGGCATAAACATGGTAGCATAAAATAACATTATCATATGACAATTAAATTAAAGCACATGTCTCCTCAAAGGCTTTCATTTCAAAGAGTACACTAATCACAAACTCAAGCATTTCTTGTAATCCTTTTTCAACCCAACAATCAAGTCTGAAGTGAGTGTGTGTGTGTGTAGTTCAACCCTTTTCTTGCTCCTGTATAAGATAGATATAATGAGGAACATGTTCTAATCCTAATACTAAATCAACCAAGAAAAATTCTTCTTTCATTTCATATAAGAGAGATGGGAGTTTTTGTGACCTTTTGATCTTTTGCCAATTACATATTTTGGGTACTTTATTTAAGGAACAACACCTTCACGTAGGAGGTTGGAGGGCCTACCCCCTTCCCCAATCTAGATTCAATGGTGCCCCTTAAAACATCATCTTCACGTAGGAAGTCGGAGGGCCTACCCCCTTCTCCAATCTAGATTCAATGATGCCTTTTAAAGTTTTTCAAGATAACATTACCTTCACGTAGGAAGTCGGAGGGCCTACTGTTGGAATAAGCCCTAATAGCCAATCTATATTGATTGGTTTTGGCTTTGTATCATGATATTGATATAAATATATATTGTGAATATATAATAACAATGCATTTCTTTATTGATTTTGTTTTGTTTCAAAATAATAAAGTTCCTAGAATAGTTAGTCCGTTTAATGGAACATTAAGTATAACTTAATTGTGAGACCCCATTAAACATAAGGAAACTATTCTCAAAGTATCCGTAGTCAAGCTTTATTGAGAAGTGGGATATCATTAAAGCATAGAGACTATTATGTAGGTAGACTGATGATCACATCTCACAGATCATGGATAAAGAGTTATCAAGTCTTCACATAGATATAAATATTAGGAGTAATATTTATATTGGATTGATCCGCCATGAGAATACTACATAGTAAAAGTTATGAAAAGTGTCATAAGATATTCTCATAGTGATAGTGGTGTATTCCACCCTTCGACCTGAAACCACTATGTACCCTAGATGTTGGAGTCGAGTGCTTTGTCACCATTCAAACGTTGTCCGTAACAGGATGACTATAAAGTTGGTTGATGGGTACTCCATGAATCATATTGAGGGACATGAGTGACCTAGATGGAATTTTCCCCTCCTACATAACATGAGAAATGTCTACGGGCCCAATATTGAACTAGACAAGGATGACACGGTCTATGCCTTGTGTTCAATATAGACATGAGGGCAAAAGGGTAATTATACACATGATCATTATCACAGAAAGGTTTCGACAGATCACATGACATTCTCGTCACTTGGGTAGCAGTGATGTGTTGCTAGATACCGCTCACTGTTTATAATATTAAATATGTGATTTAATATTATTGTCAATGTTACGGGAACCTATAGGGTCACACACAAAGGACAGATAGATGAGAGAAATAAATAAGTAAGACTTATTTATAAAATAATAAGTGAGACTTATTATTAATTAAATAATTAAATATGATTTTATTATTTAATTTACGAAAAATAGAGAAACGCGGTTCACCGTAAGGTACGATGTATTTAAGTGTTGTCTTGTTGTCCACACAAGTGATTCTATAAATAGAACCCTTGTGTTGAAGCATTACTAACCCTTTTTGTGAGTGCTTAACCTAATTCACAAAAGTTGTGAAACCCTAGCCGCCGCTCTCTAAACCTTGTTCTCTCTGAATCTTCGTTGGAATTAGCTAGCACTGGTCATCGGAGAAGTTCTGTTCGTGTGGACTGAGTAGAGGCATCGCTGCTTTGCTTTGCTCGTGATCAGAAAGATTTCTGCTACAAAGGTTCTGCTCTTCAAGAGGTAAACACATGAATCTTAAAGTGTTTAAGTTTCTATTTGATTTGTGATTAATGATTTAATCAAGATCCGTTTCAATGAGATTTTTTCCGCATAGAGGATTAAAATTTTGAAAAACCCCTCTTAAAATCCCTTTACCTACCTCCTTCCCCAATCTAGATTCAATAATGCAACCTTGCAATAAATTTTAACTTGGCTTTTTATAAACTCCTTTATACTAACTTATACCATTTTTACTTTGAGAATTTTTAAAGGTTAACGTACCACTAAAATTAGAACGCATTTCCTTAGAATACCTATTCATACATTTACTCAAGGGAAGCAACTTGTGCATATCTCATTGGAGGTTTTATTCGCTTTAAAACAAGATGTGGGTATATTAGGAGAACTTAAAACACAAGAGTTTACTTTCATGTACAAGAATTAACCTATTAAGAGGAGACAATAAAAAATTTATGTCATAATTTTTCAATAAAAACAAGCTACTTAATCATGCCTTTCGCAATTAAACAAAACAAAAGAATAAAGTTCAAGGGAGTTTGGAACACTACGACTAAAGACACTTTATTAGGCTCCCCCCACACTTAGGAGAAGCATTGTCCTCAATGATTCAAAAGAAGAAAAATAAAAGAAAAGAGAAGAAGGAGAAGAAGAAAAAGAAGAAGAAGAAAGAGGAGAATGAGAGAAGAGATGAGGGAAGAGAGGAAGAGGAAAGCTCACATTTTTCATTGAGGTCCATAGAGGGGACCTTGGAGGTGGAAGTGTTGCATCATGTTCCGAAGCATTTGGTTATTCTATTTAGATATGCGGTTGCCCCTTAGGACATCATTTCGGAGCCCTCATAATTCAACACCTTGCCTTTGTTACTCGGTGCTTATCCTTTCAACCTCGGTTTGCATCCATGTCCATCTTTCATTATCATTGTTTCCTCCGGTTTCATGGTCATGGTGCTCCTCCTCTTGGTGCAAGTGTGCACCTTCCTCTTCTCCAATAATGTGCTCTTCATGTACCTGCGAACCATCACCAACATACAACAAATTTTCCTCCACCTCGGTGTTAGTCCGAGATGGGTTAGGAAGTATAATCAAAACAGGCACATTGAGTTTAAGTGTATAGGCCATGGGTGGTCGAGGTTTTATGAAGTTCATAGAGATAAGGGCCTCTATGTTAAGCCTATTGTTTCCCTCAATCTTGTTAATCCATTGGTCTTCACCCACTCCCAATTGCCTAACTATGTATGTGATGATACCACCTACCACTATCTCTCCCCTACCATTAGACCTATTACCGAGATGGGGAAGGTAATCAAGCAAGGAAAAGAAAGTGTTAACGGGGTGGTTGTTAAACATAGCCCACAACATGAAGAGTTCATCAGTTCTAGTGTTCCCCAATTCAATCCTACCCCAAATTGTGCAAGCCATAACCCTTTGAAGGTACCTAAGCACAGGGTTGTAAATGCTGCAAGCTTCCTAGAAAGTTAAACACATTATCCTGAATGCCTACTACATTCAAGCTAAAAGAATCAAGATATCTACAAGCATGTATAGGTTTAGAGATGAGAATTTTATACCTATCCCTTTGCTTGTTATCCTTGAATTGTATTCCAAGATTCTTTGTTGTAACTTGCTTCTTTGGGGGAGGTCCTCTTGACGAGCTTGCAACTTCTTTACCATCTCTTTTGGAAGCCATAGCCTTGACCTTGGTTGGATTTAGTGTGGTTGGGTTTAGGGAATGTTTTGGTGGAAAGGGTTGGTTTAGTGATGGGGTGAATGTTTAAGTGAGAGTTATGAGTTGGGTGGTGGAAATTTTTGTGAATTGGTGGGGTTCTGATGGAGATATGAAGGTGTGAAGGTTGGTGGTTATGTAGGTTTTAGAGAGAAGTTTGAAGGAGGAGAGATGTTGGTGTTAGAGAATGAGGGAAGATGAAGTGGAAGAAGAAAATGTGGTTATACTCACCTGGGATTGGGCACGGCCGTGCCAGCTGTTGGAACGGACCGTGCCAAGTTCCTGGAGTTTGGCTTGGTTTGGTTTGGCAAGGTCTGGCACGGCCGTGCCAGTGTGAGCATGGGCCGTGCCAAGGTTCTAGAGACCAGGACTTCAAAAATTTTCATTTTCTTGAATCATTCTTGGACAATTACCTACAAAATAACTTAAAACAACAAGAAACAAATAAAACAAAAGCAATTAAATGCGTGGGTTTCCTCCCACGAAGCGCTCGTTTAAAGTCATTAGCTTGATGGTCAAAGGGTTTCTCTATCCTATACCCAATCTTTCACAAAGGGATAATGGCATCAAATTGACATTTTCCCCCAAATCACACATGGCTCATTTTATAATTTCGGATCCTATGACATATGGTTTGGAGAAACTCTCTGGATCCTTAAGTTTAGATGGCAATTTTTTTTGAATGTTTGCAATAAGTTTTCTAAACTGCTCATCTAGCTTGGATTCATCATACTCTTGTGGGAAAGGAATTTTTGGCTCATAAGGTGGTGATATCTTAGGCTTTTCACTCTTTATCACAACTTTCTCACTTTGTGTCTTTTCACTCTCTACCTCAACTTCATTAGTCTTGGTTTCCACAACGGGGTCCTCTAATTGTTTACCATCCCTAAGTATAACATCATTCGGTTGAACCTTTGGGTTAGCCTTAGGTTGGCTCGGAAGGATTCCGGAGGTTAATGAGTGAGAGGCTACTTGATGGCCTACATATATTTTTTTTTATTTTTTTTTATTTTTTTTAGACTAACCACTATTAAAAAGTTAATCAAATTACAATAACTCCCCGGCAACGGCGCCAAAAACTTGATGGGATAAAACCGCAAGTGCACGGTCTTACCGAAGTAGTATGAAAAGAGTATCGTTCCGACAGGGAGTTATGAATTCAATTAACTTTAGAGATAATGATTAGACTGAAGATTTATAAGGTAGAAAGTTTTGGGTTATTAATTACAAATAATATAATAAAAGAAAAGATAAAAGCCTTGGAATTATTGGTTCATCCTAATGACAAGTCATTCACAAACCAAACTATTAAACTTATAACCTTATGTTAGACCTAATTTCTCAAGACAATTTCTCTTTTGTTCCTCTAGCAACCAAGCCTATTTTGCTGACTTGATTACTATTAAATTTTGGTTCCTCTAACAACCAAGCCTATTTCGCTGACTTGATCATTATTAGTTCCCTTGAAGATCGAAACTATATGTCTCAAAGATTGTAAAGACTATTTCGCTGCCTTTACAATCTTTGTCTAAATTCACTTGTTCGAATATCAAAGCTCCACTTTCGTTTTATCAATTGATATTTGAGATGATGGATAAACAATTATCAAACCCTCCACTTTCGTTTCCACAGTTTGATAATGGTTGATCCATGTTAAAGCGGTGAATTTAGATAAGGAATTAGGGTTACATAAGATTAAGGTTGAAAGCCTAGTTTGATTAGGATTATGTCATTAGACTTATCAAACAATCCCAAGACAAGAGAAGTCTACTCACTAATGTTCATCGTAGACAAGGAGAAGAAGAGAGAAAGCATAAAAGTAAATAACAAGAAAGTAAATGAACTTTTATTAGAAAGACAATTGTCACATATTGCATTCCCAGAAAAGATGAATATTTGTGATGGCTAGCTACTCTATTTATAGCATACATTCGACTTAAAATCTAAGCAATTACATTACTAGAATGTTCCACAAGAGACTGCATACTAAAATAGAGTAGCTTAAAATCTAAGCAAAAGTAGCAAAAGCAACTCTGGAGGGTGGCACGGCCGTGCCAATGCTAGTACGGGCCGTGCCAAGCTTCTGACTTTAGGGGAGACATATTTTGTCTTCCAATATTTGTATTTTTGTACCGAATCAGCTCCAAGTCCCTTTCTTTTGCTCCAAGACTCAATCCATCCAATATTCATTCCTGAAATATAATAAAATGCAATTTGTAGTAAACTATCTTAAAAAGGAAATAATATTAATATAAAATAAACTAAAATCTAATTAAAACTAAACTAAATAATATCTAGAAATAGGTAATAAATGACTCATCACCCTAGTATACGATTCTTAACCCTAGAATCCTTATTGTACTTTTCTGCAAGTACAAGTCTCTTAGCTCAAATCAGCTAATGTCTTAGAATACATTGATTTCAATCATTTACAGAGAACACAAAGTCAGCCCATTTAATTTTAATTTTAATTTTAATTAACTACACCGTTAGTGTAAAGAGTTTTACACTGCTAAACCAGTGGCGCAGGCACCACCCAGCTAGGTTGGGCTGTAGCCCAGGCTCTGCTGCTGCTTGCTTTGTAAAAGTCAGCCAAATGCCATTTTTCCTACTTAAAAAAAAAGAAAAAAAAGAGACAGAATTTAGTGTTTTGTTTCTATTTTTCAGCGCCTATGCTCTTCTCCTTTGCTAAAGGATCAGTAATACTTTCATTTTGTATAATGCTTTGAGATTGAATTTCATTGGTGCTAATTAATTTTAATTTATATGATATATCATTCTCAAATGACGATTTGTTTAATACAATTCAATTTGTGAAACTTCATCGGTATGTTAATGAGGGTTATGACTTATGAAACTTCATCACAATTTGTGCTTTGTGCTTTTGTTATCAAACTTCATCACAAAAATGAAAAACTTTTGTAGTGTACTGTGTATCAACTCTTAAATTATGATTTTAATTATGTAGAATTTGTAGGAAAAAAAACAAGACTAAATGTGATAATGCTTGAAATTAAATTTTCAAACTCTTATATGTGATATGTTTATATGTTATCTTTTGTATAAACTTTTAGAGATGAGGAGGTTTTTGGTTGATAGAACATCGATTTAGTGAAAAGATGGATTATCGATTTAGTGAAGGGAGGCTTGCTCACATAAAATATCCCAGCTGGCAAGGGAAAGATCAGCCCCATAGCGTATTCAGGTATATCCGCAATCGCATATTCTGGGCCATCTGCAGCCTAGATATTTTTATTTCCTGCAATGTCCAGGCCATTTCCTTTCGATGGCAGATCCCGTGGAAGTTAACTTTGTTTTGCTGTCGGACCAGGAGAGTGAATCGAATAGGTTACATAGGCAGGACAGGCGAGTTCTCATACATTTCCTGGCGCTGTTAGCCTGCCCTAATCTACTTCCTTCTCCTTTCTCCTTTTTAGAAGTGACTGTTTACTCATCTTTTCCGAAGTGAGCGTAAAGCCAGCCTCAAGGCACAAAGTTGACGGCGAAAAGCCTTTTTGAATAAAGAAAGAGGGACTTCGATGAACTCATCTACTACACTGGGTATATGGGAACTAGGACTGAAATGATATATGATATGGATGGCTTTCGAGCCTGGAAAAGACCTGTCTTTTTCACAAGATTGGTGAAACGCGGTGAAACCCTCCCCGTTGTAGAGGAAAAGAAATTTGATGAGTCCCTAAAAGGTTTTCTGAAAGTGGATTTATCCCGTACTAAACTACTTTCGTTCCTTAGCACAAGTACTAAATGATATAAACCTTCTTGAAAACTCTATTGCTTCAAAGAAAAAGATTGGACAAGCATATAGAAAGGAAAGAACCAAGGCCGAAGAATGGTGCATTAGATCCGGTAGCTACCGAGCGTAGAGTTAGGGCAGCTCATGAACCGGCCGAAGGAGGGGTTGACTCTGCAGCAGGGCTTTGAGGAATGGGAGCGGCTTTGGAATCAGCTTAAGTAGAAGTGGGTCACCCCATATAAGTAATATGGGCAAGTACGCGAGATGTAACCAATATCTTTCTATTTTTCAACTCCATCTTTCAGCTAAATTGAAGCCCCTTAGTGCAATCGATTTCAGTATGCCGGTTTAATTTTAAGATAAAGAGGGAGGCCCAATGAGCACTACAGTAGTGCCCTATTTATATGGGGTCGTAGAGCCGGTCAACGGGAGCTAAGATCCTAATAAATGGCCCTAACATTGCGTTCTAAGCGCCAATCTCGATTCTCCTCGCAGTTCTCCCTTGAACCTCTAATCAAAAGTCTACCTGTCTGCCTTTTTGTCGTACGCGGGGCTATATTCTTACCATAAATCCATCCTTCTACCAATCGAGAAAAAACATTAATCCAAAAGATTTCTTAATTACTACTAAATAAAACACTACATTACATAAAAAACCACATATTACTTTCCTAGAGAACTAGAGCTTTAAAAGCATTATGTTATGCTAACTACATTAATTAATTTCGAAACAGAAATAAGTCAAAGGATAGGCCTTAACAAGTAGAAAGAAGATAAAGGAACTACTTCTTTTTTCTAGTCTTCCCTGCCTGTCACCGAGTGTGACAGCCGGGACACAGCCTCCGAAATGAGTTCGAGCTGCTCCTTCCGCAGCACTTCCAGCCTTAGCTCCAAATTCCTTATGTTTGCTGTGGAAGTGCGAATGCGTTCGTCTGCCGCAGCTGAATCTACCGCTCGAATATTCCTTAAAAATAAATTGAGAGTTCTCCGGCGGTTTTGAATCGCCTGTTGTATTTGACGCATTTCCGCATCAATTGCGGAAAGCCTTTTGGAAGTTGCCCATAGATATGCTATTACGAAATTTCTTTGATTTGAATGAATTTGATGAAGAAGACACTTATTGAGCCTCCATTTATAGAGTGGTAGAGGAATCCCGCCATGCGTCACCTAATTTGATGGCAGGCACAATTCTGGCTAGTTCTCCGCACTACTTTTCTGCAGTTGAAGACTATCATGCCTGTTTAATGAAAAACTGGCTGGCTCTGGCTAACTTGCGGAGCAAACAAAATCTCCCCCAATCACACTGCCTATATGAACAAACAAACTTTGTACAACCAGCTTACGTGGAAATGATTCGATATTCTATGCCAATAGGCTCGTGACATCCATGTACTGAGTCGTCAAATGAGCCACGTTAAGAAAGCCCAAGCTTATACGCATTGGCTGGCCCATGTCATGACCGGTTAGGCTTGGTGGATTTTGTCAGAAAAGAAAGTAGGTTTCGAGGGTGGGTTCATTGATTAGTACACCTCCGGTGCTGATAAGGTCGGGACCGTGGTCGTCCGTCTCAGGTTTTCCGGCCGATAAGATCTCTGAGATTGACCAGCCAGCTGGGTTGGTTTGGCTATTCCTTTCTATTGAAAAGAAGGAGTCAGCTGTCTGCGCGAGTCACCTTCTTCTAGGCTCCGCTGGACGACACGCGTTTGTAACTAATCGTGTGGGGGATTCTGGTTTATTATTAGGAATTTTAGGTTTTTATTGGATAACGGGTAGTTTGGAATTTCAGGATTTATTTCAAATATTCAATAACTTAATTTATAAGAATGAGGTGAATCTTTTTTTTGTTACTTTGTGCGCCCTCTTGTTATTTTGCGGATCAGTTGCGAAATCTGCCCAATTCCCTCTTCATGTATGGTTACCAGATGCTATGGAAGGTCCTACTCCTATTTCCGCTCTTATCCATGCTGCTACTATGGTAGCAAGAATTTTTCTTGTAGCTCGACTTCTTCAAGATCTTTAATTTGAATAATGTCCGAAAAAAATTATTAAGATTAAGTTTGAAAATAAAAATGATAACATTTTTAAAGATCAGATAAGTTTTACGGCGTAAATCCTTGATTCCAAATAATAAAATTTTTGGATAGACAATAAAAATCTGGACCATCTCATCATTTCTGTTTTTTCCATTAAAAAATGAAAATTCTATTATTCGATTGGAGTCCACCACCAATACCTAGATCTTGAATTGTGGATATGAAAAAAAATTTGGTAATATAAAGACTCAATTCTTACTACAAAAAAATTTCCTAAGTTTTGTAATGCTTACTCTAAAACTATTTGTTTACACGATAGTGGTATTCTATCTGACAGGTGATGAGTCATTTATTGACTATTTTAATATGCTTTTTAGTTTAGTTTTATTTAGATTTTATTTGATTTTATATTAGTATTATTTCCTTTTTAGGATAGTTTACTTTAAATTGCATTTTATTATATTTCAGGAATGAATATTGGATGGATTGAGTCTTGGAGCAAAAGAAAGGGACTTGGAGCCGATTGGATGCAAAATATGAAGATTGAGAGACAAAAATATGTCTCCCCCAAGTCAGAAGCTTGGCACGGCCGTGCCACCCTCCAGAGTCACTTTTGCTGCTTTTGCTTAGATTTTAAGCTACTCTATTTTTAGCCCGAATGTAATAGCTTAGATTTTAAGTCGAACAAATGCTATAAATAGAGTAGCCATCCATCACAAATATTCATCTTTACTTGGAATACAATAAGTGACAATTGCTTTTCTAATTAAAGTTCTTTTCTTTTCCCTTTATTTTCATGTCATTTACCTTTATGCTTTCTCTCTTCTCCCCCATGTCTATGATGAACATGAGTGAGTAGACTTCTCCTTGTCTTGGGATTGTTGGATAAGTCTAAATGACATAATCCTAATCAAACCAAGCTCTAAGCCTTAATCTTATGTAACCCAAATTTCTTATCTGAATTCACCGCTTTAACATGGATCAACCATTATCAAACTGTGGAAACGAAAGTGAAGGGTTTGATAATTGTTTATCCATTATTCCAAATATCAATTCATAAAAGGAAAGTGGAGCTTTGATATTCGAACAAGTGAATTCAGACAAGGATTGCAAAGTCAGCGAAATAGGCTTTGCAATCTTTGAGACATATAGTTTCGATCTTCAAGGGAACTAATAACAATCAAGTCAGCGAAATAGGCTTGGTTGTTAGAGGAACCAAAATCTAATAGTAATCAAGTCAGCGAAATAGGCTTGGTTGCTAGAGGAACATAAGAGAAACTGTCTTGAGAAATTAGGTCTAACATAACATTATAAGCTTATAGTTTTGGTTTGAGAAGGACTTGCTATTTAGATGAAACCAACGATCCCAAGGCTCTTTTTATACTATTAACTTTCAACGCTTGAAAACCCCCAACTTATAATTCTTTTCTCTTCTAATCATCTCTAAAGGTTAATTGAATTGAACTACTCCATGTCGGAACGATACTCTTTTTACTACTTCGATAGAACCGTGCACTTGCGGTTTTATCTCATCAAGTTTTTGGCGCCGCTTCCGGGGAGTAAACTAATTTGATTAACTCTTTCTTTGTGATTAGAACTCTTTTCTTTTCCTCTTCTCTTCTATTTTTCTTTCTTTTTATTACCAATTAACTTCTTGGGTTCTCAATTTCTTATGCGAAGAAGTAAAAGTCTCGGAGAATTTATTCCGGAGATCGAAAGAGTATGCTACTCCTTCAATGGAAGAGCCACAAGCTATTATCGTGTACCCAACGGTTGAGGGTAATAACTTCGAGATCAAGCCTGCACTACTCCATTTAGTGCAGCAAAATCAGTTTTCTGGATCACCCACTGAGGATCCAAATCTCCATATTTCTTCCTTCCTTAGACTCAGCGGCACCATAAAAGAGAACCAAGAAGCCTTAAGACTCCATCTCTTTCCCTTCTCCTTAAGGGATAGAGCTAGCGCTTGGTTCCATTCCCTAGAAGTCGGTTCCATCACTTCATGGGACGATATGAGGCGAGCACTCCTTGCCCGATTTTTCCCCCCATCTAAAACCGCTAAACTTAGAGATCAAATCATGCGGTTCAATCAAAAAGATGGGGAGTCTCTCTATGAGGCGTGGGAGCGTTTCAAGGAAATGCTTAGACTTTGTCCCCACCATGGCCTAGAGAAAGTGGCTTATAGTCCACACGTTTTATAATGGCTTGTCATATACCACTAAGATGTCTGTTGATGCAGCTGCATGAGGAGCTCTAATGAACAAGAACTATACAGAGGCTTATGCCCTGATTGAAGACATGGCTCAAAATCATTACCAATGGACCAACGAGAGAGCCGTCACCGCTCCTACTCCCTCTAAGAAAGAGGCAGGTATATACGAAGTCTCTGAATATAACCACCTTGCTGCTAAGGTTGAGGCATTAACCCAAAAATTTGAAAAACTTAATGTTAATGTTGTCGCACCTTCTTCTGCATCCCCTCCTTGTGAAATCTGTGGTATATCCGGTCATATCGGTGTTGATTGTCAAATAGGTAGTGCTGCCAATACTGAGCAACTGAATTACGCTCAATATAACCAAGGAATGAGGCCAAATCAAAATTTTTACAAAAATCCTCAAGGTTCCTATGGACAAGCAGCACCACCTGGCTATACAAACAACCAGAGAGTGGCTCAGAAATCAAGTTTGGAGATTTTATTGGAAAACTGCATAGCTAATCAAAATAAAAATCTTCAAGAACTGAAAAACCAAACGGGATTTCTGAACGACTCTCTCTCCAAACTCACTACCAAGGTTGATTCTATCGCCACACACACCAAAATGCTTGAGACCCAAATCTCCCAAGTGGCCCAACAAGTGGCCACCTCTTCTCAAAAAACAGGAGTCTTTCCTGGTCAACCTGAAACAAACCCCAAAGCTCATGTCAACGCTATTTTTCTTGGGGGTGGTAAGCTAGAAGAGACCGTTGCTAAAGCCAAAAGTGTCAAGGGAGAGAGTGTTAAGTGTCTAGGTAAGAAAGGTGCGATAGAAGGTGAGAAACCGCTTGATAAGAACAAAGCCCTTACACCATTAAGGCTTACTAAGCTCGACTTGGAGGCTCAATTCACTAAATTCTTAAACATACTTCAAAAAATTTGCATTAAGATTCCCTTCGCTGAAGCTTTGTCTCGTATGCCTCTATACGCCAAGTTTTTAAAAGAAATTTTTTCAAAGAAAAAGGCTATAGATCGTAATGAAACAATAGCTTTGACAAGGGAAAATAGTGCGATCATCAAGAAGCCACCTACAAAGCTTAGAGATCCAGGAAGTTTTGCGATCCCTTGTATGATAGGGAGTGAAACCTTAAACCGAGCCTTATGCGATTTAGGAGCAAGTGTTAGTCTGTTGCCCTTACCCCTCTTTAAAAGGCTGGGGTTGGGAGAGTTATAGCCTACCGAAACAACATTGAAGTTAGCCGATCGTTCTGATATCCAACCTGTCGGATATGTCGAACATCCCTGTTAAAATAGAAGGGATAGACATCCCAACTGATTTCATGGTGCTCGACATAGATGAGGACAATGAGTGCCCTATAATCTTAGGACGACCCTTTCTCGCCACTGCGGGTGCTATAGTAGATGTTCAGAATGGTAGGATTGTTTTTCAAGTGAGTGATGAGTTGATTGGGTTTGAGTTGGAGAATTATATGAAAGGTCCCGCTCTCTATTCTTGTAACATGGTTAAAGGTCATGATGTGAAAGAACGCTCATTAGCACCATCTACACAATATGACCTCTTTGATCCCTTCTAAGGACACTTTCTTATAACGTCAAGCTAATGACTATAAAGAAGCGCTTCGTGGGAGGCAACCCACGCATTTAACAGCTTTTGTTTTGTTTTGTTGTTTTGTTTTTAATTGTTTTGTAGGTAATTATCCGAATATGATTCAAGAAAAGGGAAAATTTTGAAACCCCGATATCCAGAACCTTGGCACGGCCCGTGCTCACACTGGCACGGCCGTGCCAGACCTCACCTTCCAAACACCTTCCAAAACTCCAGAAAGTAGGCACGGCCCGGGTAAGGTTGGCACGGCCGTGCCCGACTCCAGGTAAAGATAAACCTCACCTTTCATCTTCTTCTTCCTTCATTCTTCACCACAAACATCTCTCTACATTCAAACTTTTCTCAAAAACCTCCATAACCATAACAATCTCAAACCTCCATATCTGCCTCAACACATCACCAATTCACAAAATTTCTTCACCCAATCAACCACAATCCACATCTCAATCATAACCCTTCAATCAAAAACAACTTTCCTCCATCCCTACCAAAAATCATCAAATTCGTAGCCCCCACTCACCTACCCAAAAACCCACACATTCTTCACCATTTCACCCAACCCAACTCCTAACAATCACTCAAACACCAACCCCATCACCCCACCAACCTTTTCCACCAAAAACATTTCACAAAACCCAACCTTCACCCAAAACACCAAAGGTCAACCAAGGTTAAGGATAATGGCATCTAGGAAAGGTGGAGCAAGCTCTTCCAGAGGACCACAATCAAAGAAAAAAACGCAAGCCAAGAATCATGGCATCCTCTTCAAGGACACCAAGCAAAGGGACAGGTATAAAATTCTTATCTCTAAACCTTTGCATCCTTGTCGATATCCTGATCCTTATACTTTAAGTGTGCTAGGACTAAGGGATAGTGTGTTTAGCTTACTAGGAAATTTAGGATAGGTTGATATGCTTAGACCTATGAAA
Organism: Medicago truncatula; assembly: GCF_003473485.1. Taxonomy (NCBI): domain Eukaryota; kingdom Viridiplantae; phylum Streptophyta; class Magnoliopsida; order Fabales; family Fabaceae; genus Medicago; species Medicago truncatula. Next base: position 21,891,534 of record NC_053049.1, read on the forward strand.
GGTTTTGAAAATTTCACTTTTGAATTCCTAAGTTCTATTGAATTTACGAAGGATAAAATGAACTTTGATAACCCCACCATAGAGTCTCCTTCTGACTTTTAAATATGGATTACGAGATGTCCTTTGAAAATTTTTGTTTAGAAATGGACTTCGCAAATGCGGGGTTCATCCATGCCTCTTGGAATCCAAATCTAAAGTCGGAAGACTATGACCCCGCTCTCTTTTGGAAACGCATTACCGGGCTAAGGCAATATAACCCTCGCAACATTAATAAGGCTAGTAACATTCACAACCCAGTGCTTAGATACCTCCAGAGAGTCATGGCTTGTACTATTTGGGCTAGAAAAGAGGTAGGAACAACTAGGACGGATGAACTTTTTATGCTTTGGGCAATGCTTAGTAACAATCCCGTTAATACTTGTTTCTACCTACTTTATTACCTTTCCTCCATAGGAGCTAGACCTGACAATAGAGCTGAGATAGTAGTCGGTGGTATCATTACCTTCATCGCTAGGAAGTTTGGAGTGGGTGAGGAAGATAGGATAAATCCAATTGAGGGCAACAATAGGCTTAATATTGAAACTCTTTTTGCTATGAACTTCATTAAGATTCACCCACCCATTACTTATGCACTTCAACTTCGCATACCTCTTTTGTTTCTACTTCCTAACCCATCTCGGACTAACCCCGAGGTGGAGGAAAATTTGTTGTATGTTGGTGATGGATTACAGGTACATGAAGAGCATAATCAAGGTGACGAAGAAGGTGCACACATACACCACGAAGAGGAACCCCATGACCCTAACGACGTCAATGAAAGATGGGCATGGATCCAAACCGAGGTACAAAGGATAAGCACCGAGCAACAAAGACAAGGTGTTGAATTATCCGGGCTAAGAAATGATGTCCTAAGGGGCAACCGCATATCCGAAGAAAATAACCAAATGCTTAGGAACATGATGCAACACTTCAACCTCCAAGGCCCTCCCTATGGACCTCAATAAAAATGTGAGCTTTCCTCTTCCTCTTTTTCACCTTATCTCTTCAATCTCTATCTCATTCTTCTCCCTCTCCTTCTTTTTTTCTCTTTTATCTTGAATCATTGAGGACAATGCTTCTCCTAAGTGTGGGGGGAGCCTAATAAAGTGTCTTTAGTCGTAGTGTTTCCAAACTCCCTTGAACTTTATTCTTTTGTTTTGTTTCATTGTAAAAGGCATGGTTAAGTAGCTAATTTTTATTGAAAATATCATGACACAAAATTTTCATTGTCTCCTCTTATTTGGTTGATTCTTGTACATGAAAGCAAACTCTTGTGTTTTAAGTCTTCTTGATATACCCACATCTTGTTTTAAAGTGAATAAAATTCTCCAATGAGAAAAACACAAAGTTGCTTCCCTTGAGTAAATGTATGAATAGGTATTTTAAGGAAACGCGTTTTAATCTTAGTGGTGCATTAACCTTTTAAGATTCTCAAAGTGCCAGTAGTATAAGTTAGTATAAGGGAGTTCATAAAAAGCCAAATTAATTCCAAGATCTCATCATTGAATCTAGATTGGGGAAGGAGGTAGGCCCTCCGACTTCCTACGTGAAGATGATTGTTATCTTGAGAAAAAAACTTTAAAAAGCATCATTGAATCTAGATTGGGGAAGGGGGTAGGCCCTCCAGAGTAACTTTTGCTGCTTTTGCTTAGATTTTAAGCTACTCTATTTTTAGCCCGAATGTAATAGCTTAGATTTTAAGTCGAACAAATGCTATAAATAGAGTAGCCATCCATCACAAATATTCATCTTTACTTAGAATACAATAAGTGACAATTGCTTTTCTAATTAAAGTTCTTTTCTTTTCCCTTTATTTTCTTGTCATTTACCTTTATGCTTTCTCTCTTCTCCCCATGAACATGAGTGAGTAGACTTCTCCTTGTCTTGGGATTGTTGGATAAGTCTAAATGACATAATCCTAATCAAACCAAGCTCTAAGCCTTAATCTTATGTAACCCTAATTTCTTATCTGAATTCACCGCTTTAACATGGATCAACCATTATCAAACTGTGGAAACGAAAGTGGAGGGTTTGATAATTGTTTATCCATTATTCCAAATATCAATTCATAAAAGGAAAGTGGAGCTTTGATATTCGAACAAGTGAATTCAGACAAGGATTGCAAAGTCATCGAAATAGGCTTTGCAATCTTTGAGACATATAGTTTCGATCTTCAAGGGAACTAATAACAATCAAGTCAGCGAAATAGGTTTGGTTGTTAGAGGAACCAAAATCTAATAGTAATCAAGTCAGCGAAATAGGCTTGGTTGCTAGAGGAACATAAGAGAAACTGTCTTGAGAAATTAGGTCTAACATAACATTATAAGCTTATAGTTTTGGTTTGAGAAGGACTTGCTATTTAGATGAAACCAACGATCCCAAGGCTCTTTTTATATTATTAACTTTCAACGCTTGAAAACCTCCAACTTATAATTCTTTTCTCTTCTAATCATCTCTAAAGGTTAATTGAATTGAACTACTCCCTGTCGGAACGATACTCTTTTTACTACTTCGATAGAACCGTGCACTTGCGGTTTTATCTCATCAACAGGACAAAGAAATAGGAAGGGATGGTTCTTTCATTGCATTGATAGAAGTCTAACTAGAAAAAGATCTCTCTATAACTTTGAGAAGAGAATCGTTGGTTTGACCGACGAACTACGTGGGAAAATGGACCTTCTTTCCTTTCTTTGATTTTCAGCAAGCATTTTTTGAAAGTAACAATTCTATTTATGAAGTTTGGTTTAGGAAAACTTGCTAGTCGCGGATTAGTGCGTTCTGCGCCGCCGGCGGCGCAAGTTTGGTACCATTTCGATGTGTTTCGATTCTTCCGAACAAGAGAGGTTTGATGCTTTTGAATTCATTGTATGAATTCCACTTCCTACTCGCAGTATGCTCTTTATGATCTCGGCTCATGATTCAATTGCCATGTATTTAGCTATTGAGCCTCAAAGTTTATGTTTTTATGTGATGGCAGCATCAAAAAGAAAGTCTGAATTTTCCACGGAAGCCGGCTCGAAATATTTAATCTTAGGTGCATTTTCCTCTGGAATCTTACTGTTTGGGTACGACCGGACAACTACCGCTATCTAAAAATATCCTTTCTTAGCTTAGAATGTTGTTGTTAAATATATATCGTAAACTATCGGATTGGGATTTTTCCTAGATCTATATAGAGCCCATTGGCTTTTCATCGAGATTCTAGCAAGCGCGTTGTTTTGAATGCATTCGGAATTGGATTGCGGTTCTACGATATATCGATCCGAAGAAATTTCAGTTGTAGGAAGTGTGATGCAAAGGATACGGGATCGCATCCGAGCTCTTGAAGACCGGAAAGAGGCCCTCCTTCAAGAACAGCAATCTCTCCTTGTGGAGGGGGCCATAAGCAACCGCAGGGGAAATGGAAACAACGGGGGGAACTAGAATAGAAGAGTCCGTCGACTCTTTCTAGAAGATTAAAATAAGTAGTCCGTCGACGCAAAGTAGTGTGTTTTAATGCATGGCTTTATTTGTTATGTTTCATGTTGTTATATTTCTTTTGGCACAAAAATTGAAATAGGTAGTCCGTTTTGGTACCATATCTATTCCCATGTTCCGATCTTTCAAAATAGTAAACCCATTTTCCGGGTAAAGAATACAAACAATATCTTAATAAGAATTGGCTATCCATATAAAGATAACGAATGCTTTCTCCTCGTTCATATTCACAGTAAAAGTGATCCGCTTTGCTTTCTTTTAGCAAAGACTTGTTGTAATGTAACGAACGAATGTATGTGGTTGTTTACCAGAAAGATATTGGACTCTTTTTTCTTTGTCGGCTGTAAACCAAGTTGCAAGACCGGGAATGAGCTTTACAACCTGGTTCCCAGTTCTTGAAGGGAGGGGAAGATCCCGCTACAGATCTAATTGCCTTGCCTACAACAGACAGATCTGGGGGCTATGGCTTTGAACGGCTCTAGCGAAAGTTATCTTACCGGGAAGTAACATTGTACTTGATTGCTTCTCATGTCTTGATTCCAAAAACTCTTCCTCCAAGTTCGATGTTGATAAGCTTGCTCGTCTTGCTGATATTTATCATGCAGACTTTTCTGATGATGACTGTTGAACAATAAGGGAGCAACTTGACACTTTTGTACTTCAAGTGAAAATGCATGCTTCCTTTTCTTCTTGTGAAGATGTTCAAAGTTTGGCTATGAAGATGGTTCAAACTAAGAAACATTTGGTATTTCCATTGGTCTACAAAATCATTGAGTTGGCTTTGATATTGCCAGTGTCGACAACTTCCGTTGAAAGAGCTTTTTCACCAATGAAGATTATCAAGACTAAATTACGCAACAAGATCAACAATATGTGGTTGAATGACTTGATGATATGTTACACCGAGCAGGAGATATTCGAGTCACTTGATGATGTTGATATTATTCGAACATTAACTCAAAAGAGGTCGCGGAAAGGGAATTTACCTCCTAATTTTATTTAGCACGCTATTGGCAGGTTATATTTCATCTTTCTTATTTAAAATTGTACTTTTGTTGAAAAAATGAAGAACCTCTTTTATTTCGATTTATGACTATTTATATATATTATGTCACATATGAATTTGCGATAAACTTTTTGCCCAAGCTCTATAAAATTCCTAGCTCCGCCACTGTACTAAACGTAGGACTTTTATCATGATCACTTCTAAATTTACAATCATGATTGATGTGCTGCAAGGCTAGAAAGTGAATATTGGTCGCTGGTTGGTGGTTTCCTAATTGGTAACATAGGTGGTGGTGTTGTCGTTGTTTTGTTGCAGACAGTATTAGCAGTAGCTTGCTTGTTGTAGGTTTTGTTTTTCTTATATTGCTTGTTCTGATGAGGCCTAATTGGTGTGGTCTAATTTGGCTTGGCAGTGTCATAAACTAATAATGGATGAAAATGGAACCCTTTAATTTGTTAAACCACAAATGTAGTAACTCCTTAATTTCTTAGATTATATGTAAATTGTCAAAAACTGTAAAACTACATCTTTTTGCATTTAGACAACCAGACAACATTGTTAATTGATAGTTTGTTACATCAGCATGTTTACAGCTAGGGGGTCTAGCACATTGTCGTTCGATTGATTCACACATAACTGTATGGAATAGTGTTGGATGATAAATTGATAATTTGACCATTGCACTACTTGACTTGAATGCAAAGTGTGGCAGCATTGACAATGAATATGAGCTATTTCATGGCCTAATGAAGAAGAATTTGGTAGTGTATTTTGCAGTGATCTTTCAATGTGTAATACATGGAAAAACACCTACTAATGTGTGATCCATTTGATGTGAGACTTCCACTTTTTTCAATTCACACTACATTAATTCTACCCATTGTGGGAATTTGTGTTTAGTCAATTACTCAATTTCAACATATGTTCCAACAATCCTCCAATTGAATTTAAAATATGATTTCAGTAATAACGTCAAAGACGTTTCCATAAGGTTGCTAATAAACAAAGGTGTTGTAGACAAGTTGAACCTTTGCATAGCGGATAATACTCTGACTTGTCAAGAGTTGCCTACAACATTGAACTCTATCTCAGACATAGAACCCGCACACAAACCTTTTCCTTAAAGTGTATTCTATAAGCCCGTGCGTTTATGGCCCTACACGTCTATCCCAGTTTTAACGAACGCTCTAGGAATTCTGCCTCGAAATTCCATAGGACCGGCCTCAGTTCCACATTCGTATAGGTGAGTCTATCAAGGATACTCCTGTAACTAGGTACCCCACTCAATATAGAGTATAGATCTCATTACGAGTTTCTATTACCTCATCCTTCTTTCATTGCAGGATCATGCATTCTTAATCCTTATCATAGCATGTTCTATCACTTCATGACTTGTTATTACCCATTGAACCTAAGTCTTGGGATCTCCAGTCATGTAGGTCGGGTTTCCATCACTTAGTAATCTATAAGCATTAGTCTCATCCTATTCGATGTGTTTTAGGACTTTCTTTCTAGTAATTCCTTTCGTCAAAGGATTGACTAATTCTTTATCAGTACGTACATGATATACTTTAACCGTTCCTTTTGAGAGTAGCTAGCTCTACATACTTTATGTGTTCGTTCCTTATGATCTTTCAATAGCATGACAATGCTTCTCATCCGTCTAATAGTAAACTTGAACAAAAGTCTCACGACGTGGCCAACGTTGAGTCTAATACATACAATGACATACCTAGAGGCTACCATTGATGCTCGCATATTCTATTTGTCTAACACCATCTCAAGTGTTCTTGAAAAGTTTTACACTTAGATCATAAAGTGTGCTAGCAAGTTTATAGTCAAATAATTACATTTCCTTAAGCTATTCTAAACCTTGTGAGATTCATCGAAAAAGTTCTCTTTTTTGATCTAGTAATCTTGAAACCAAGAATTACTTAAACTTTTTCAAGGTCTTTCGTATAAATGTTGTTGATAAACAATGATTTCACATAATTCATAACATGAATCTCTAATCCAAATATGAGCAAGTCGTCTTCATAGAGACATATGATCGTGCAAATATTATTTCCATGTTTATATCGAGTTTTCATCCTGGAAGATGAAAAGTCACACTTTGACCAAAACCATAGGTAGCTTGGTTTGTAAGCTAAGTCTTACTAAATTTAATTTGATTAGTATGATAGTCAAAGTATGATGATTATCGATCAAATGAACAAATTAATTGACTGAAACAATGTTTATATCGAGTTTTCATTCTTGAAGATGAAAAGTCACACTTTGACCAAAACCATAGGTAGCTTGGTTTCTAAGCTAAGTCTTACTAAATTTAATTTGATTAGTATGATAGTCAAAGTATGATGATTATCGATCAAATGAACAACTTAATTGACTGAAAAAATGTTTATATCGAGTTTTCATTCTGGAAGATGAAAAGTCACACTTTGACCAAAACCATAGGTAGCTTGGTTTCTAAGCTAAGTCTTACTAAATTTAATTTGATTAGTATTATAGTCAAAGTATGATGATTATATATCAAATGAACAAGTAAATTGACTGAAATAATGCTTATATTGAGTTTTCATCCTTGAAGATGAAAAGTCAAACTTTGACCAAAACCATAGGTAACTTGGTTTGTAAGCCAAGTCTTACTAAATTAAATTTGATTAGTATGATAGTCAAAGTATGATGATTATAGATCAAATGAACAAGTAAATTAACTGAAATAATGTTTGTAAGCTAAGTCTTACTAAATTTAATTTGATTAGTATGATAGTCAAACTGTGATGATTATAGATCAAATGAACAAGTAAATTGACTCAAATAATGTTTATATCGAGTTTTCATCCTTGAAAATGAAAATTCACACTTTGACCAAAACCATAGGTAGCTTGGTTTGTAAGCTAAGTCTTACTAAATTTAATTTGATTAGTATGATAATCAAAGTATGATGATTATAGATCAAATGAACAAATAAATTGACTCAAATAATGTTTATATCGAGTTTTCATCCTTGAAGATGAAAAGTCACACTTTGACCAAAACCATAGATAGCTTGGTTTGTAAGCTAAGTCTTACTAAATTTAATTTGATTAGTCTGATAGTCAAAGTATGATGATTATAGATCAAATGAACAAGTAAATTGACTAAAATAATGTGGCTTAATACATCATTTGGTCCCTTAATTTATTTTTGACTTTCATTTTAATCTCCTAATTAAAAAACGTCTCAAATTGATCCCTTATGTCTTCTTCCGTTATCTCTTTTGGTCCTCTCCGTTAGTTTTTAACATCAAATGTCTTAGGTGAACCATGTTTAAAGGTGGTCCACCATATGCCTTACTAAATTTTTTAATTTTAACCATTTGATTTTTTCTTTAAAACAAGACCATTGAATCAAGTTGAGTCTATTGTACTTTACTGTGAACCACTAACATCTGATAAAATCCATTCATCTTCTTCCTCATCTCTTCGTGTTCTTCATAAAATTAAACAAAATTAGAAGAAAAAGAAAGAAAGAAAAACTCACATCCATTGATCTTAAATTATCAATAAATCTCTAAATAATTTCTTCCTCCATTACAATGATCTTCCATCCCTAATTCTCTAGTTAAAAAACTCAGATCCATTTCTCGCTTCAAACCCAAAGGCTCTCTAACTCCCAATCTATCATTGTCCTCTTTTCCGTGCTATTATTATGCAAATCCAAAAACAACACACGACCCAAGCCGACACTTACCTAGATCCACAAAAATGATTATCTTGTTGATGTTACTCTTGAATATTTCTCAAATGATGACAAAATAGATAGGGACATCATATCTCCATTAAAAAAACGAAGAAGATGAAGTAATATGCTGAGTGTTGATAATGTTAAGATATTGACCAAAATCATAGGTAGCTTGGTTTGTAAGCTAAGTCTTACTAAACCATAGGTAGCTTGGTGTAGTCTTTCTGGAGCTGAAGCAAGGAGATATGTCCCCAGTCGAGTAACTAGTTCGCATCCAAGAACGACTCGCACCTGTCTGTCTGCCTTTATTCCTGATCGAGTGCCCAGCTCAATCCAAGAGCAGCTTGTACCTGTCAGTTTGTTTTTTGTGACCTGTCTACCCTGTCATCTGCTATCCTGCCAATGTCTACCAATCCCGCAATGGATACGACATACTTTAAATCCAACTCTCGTTTGTCTTGCATTCATAATCCAAATGTTGCATGGCATTCATGATATTCGAAAGTGTACGAGCGTATTTTTACGTCCAAACACAGTGCAAATGTTAGTATTTAAGTATCTTCGTCCCGTCAAGCCAAGGACTCCGTCTCTTGACCCTCGGGACAAAGAAACTTAAATAGGGGCAGCTGTTATACCCTGATTTTGGACCTAAAAATACTCGTTCAAATTTCTTTTCTACCACTGATAATTGTCAATTTACTGTTGTTTTACTTTGAATCTTCACTTTATTTTCATCTGCATATTTTACTGTCTCTGTCTCAAGGTATTTTCAAATCATGGTTTTGCTTGTGTTTTTCTTGCATAGGATCATCCCAAAGTGTCTTTCTTACATTACAAGTCATTTGAAAACTCTCTGAATCATTGCATTGCTTTTCCTGCATGTTATTTCAAAAATCATACAAAAGGGGTATTTTGGTCATTTCCTGCAGTGGAACCCATTTTAGTCCCTGTGTTTGTCTCTGAGTCTTTTCGGCTTGTTTTACGAATCATCGTTGAGTCTTTGTTTAAAAACCATTTCAAAATTGTGTCTGAGTCAGTTTGAGTCAGCTTAGTCCCTAGGGGCATTTTAGTCTTTTCCCATCCAAAATTCGACAGAGAGGTATTTTAAAATACCTCATTGTTGTAATTGGTTCGTTTTAGTCCTTTGTTGGTTTTATTTTAGGTTTCACTTTACTTTTTTTTTTCTTTCAATTTACCAATTTTAATTCAATTTTATTTTTAATTGCATTATGATCCCTCAAGCAAGTTTCCAGAATTGCACTTTAGTCCAAAGCTTTTTAAATTTGCATTTTAGTCCATTATTATTAATTGCAGTTTAGTCCTCAATTTTACATTTTTTGCAGAAAGGTCCTTAGGTCACAACAAGTCCAAGGCCGAGCCATTTTTCATACATGTCCAGGTGTCACCATTTCATTGGATCTCAAGTACAAGTGGCAGCTTATAAATAGTGCACAGTGTCAGAGAAATCCACACAGTGACCCATTCAACCAGTGCCACATCACAAACACGTGAAAAACTTCTCTCTCTTGGCAGTTAGGATCAAAACAGAAAATCCACCAAGAACAATTCACAAACCCTAACTTTCAGAACCAAATTTCATCAACAAATTCACCGAAATCGCATCAGTTCTCAGAGATTCATGGATGAATCTTCATCACTGAACTGAAGTCTCTGCAATTCCAGGCGCGAATTCCTCACCGGAGGTGAGAAACTCAAGCACCGATCACAGGGAGAAGAAGAAGAAAAGGAAAAGAGTTTCAAACCGGCGAAGAAGATGAAGAAAGTGAACCGGTGAAGACACCGATTTATTTTCGGTTTCCAAGCAAAATCAACAAAACAGAGCCAAGAATCAAGTTTTTCCGAAGAATCTCGTGAAATCTCCGATTAAAAACTCAGGTAAAACTCAAACTTCATCTTCCTTTCTCAAGAACAGTAACAAAGACGAAGCTATGTAGATTTGTAGGAGTTTGAACGGTTACATTCAAAAAGTTGAAAAAACCTAAAAATGATTTTCAAAACTGTATGAAAATTCTAGATCTACGTTGTTTCAAGCCTTGTTTGTGAAAATCAGTGTTAGATTCGTGTTTAGGGTTTAGAGGCGAGTAGAAGGACGTAAGAATTTTGAAGTTCTGGTGAGGTTAGAGGTTGCCGGAAACTGGAGATCTCACCGGAGAAGATGAAGATTCCGGCGGACCTATGAAGGTTCCGGCCAGATCTTCATCTTCCCCGGCCGTTCGTTCATGAGTCCGGCGGAGGAAGTCAAAGAGAGATGAGAGAAGTGAGAAGTTAGAGAGAGAAAGGACAATAGCAAATGAAATAAACCGCTGCTCCCCTCCTTGTATAGGCCAGTGAACCGGACCGGTCCAAGACCGGTCCATTTCCCTTCAATCCTGGCCGTTTGATCTAGGGTTTGATCCCTTGGATCAATCCTGTGGTTCCTGTGCGTCCGGACCCTTTAGGTTTGGGCTTGGGCCTGTTCCCTTTGGTTTAGCTGCGTTTTTGCTGTTTTCTTGCTATTCACACCTTGTTTTCTTGCTGTTTGAACCACTGTTCGTTCTGATTTTCTCGTAAAAATTCCTAAAAAAATTTCTATGTGTTTCTTGATACATTTTTGACTTTTTTGTGATGTTTTACATGTTATAAAATTGATAAAAAATACATGTGTTGCTTTCTTGATTACTTTTTCTCTTTAGTTGAATTTCATGCAATTTCTCGTTTTTCCGTTCGTGATATCTTGATCTATGGTATGAATGTCCGATGTGCAATTTCATGATGAGAATGTCGCTGTTTGTGTGTGTGTTTCGCTGTTTTCGACATGATTTGTTAATTTCTTGCCTCGCAACTATTGCATTTCTCTTTGTATTGTGGTTATCGTCGTTATTTTACCGTTTATCCTATATTCCTTTGTTTGCTCTCCTTGCCATATTTTCATGCCTCATTTTACTAACCATTTTTGTTCTATGTCTCATCCATTTTATAGCATTTCATCATTTCATTCCTATTCATTCTTATGTTAAGTGGACATGTAATAGTTCTAGGTAGTTTAGTTTCCTTTTAATTTCTTGCAAGACCATATCATGTAAACTAGGGCAAAGTGTAAAGGACAATGGACTCTCTATAATGATGTACACCGACACAAGCACCGACACGCACACACGTTATATGTTTACCGCTTAGATGTATGTTTAGGAAACGCAATACTTAGAAAAAATATCATTTTCCCGGAAATAACTCCATAACTCAAACTTTTTTTTCTCTAATAAACCTTGGAGTCAACACTCCATTGTATTTTCCTTTATTTTCTTAATCAAAACTTCAATGAATCTTAATTTCTACTTAGACACTCTTTCTTTAATAATTGAACCAACCATTCACTATTGTCTCGTCTCATGCCTTTACGGCCTCCTTCTCTTCTTCAAAACCATTTGCAAAACTTAAAATCAATCAAACACACAAAAACAATTTTTTGAGAGAGAACTACATGGAATTTTGATCCCTTAAAAGGGTATGTAGGCAAGAGGTCAAAACCTCTCCAAGTCCAATAAAATAAAATCTCAAACATTTTCCTCCCTCCATTCTTAAACTAAATAAACTTTCTTTTCAATAAATAAGCATAAAAATAAAGCGTAGTCATAAACTTAGGAAAACGGTTCCTATAGAATACTATAGTCGTTCCGGATGCTTAACACCTTCCCGTAACGAAAACGACCCCCGAACTTAGAGTTTCAAAGGGTTTTCTCAAATTTCCCCTTCCCAAGAAAAAATAGAGAATATCAAAGATTGAAAGGTTCAAGCCTAATTAATGACTTGACACCCCAAAATCCAGATAACAAGGCCCAAGAGGGAAGAGACTCCTGTTGAAATAGTTTGTTACAGATGTGGTGAGAAATACGCAGACGATGCACGAGGATCGCTTGATTAGAGGTATATTTTCAAGGACGAAAATTCTTAAGTTGGGGAGAGTTGTAACGCCCCAATTTTATTTAATTATTATTGGTCGTTTTAAAGTCTTTTTATATATGATTTTATATTATTATGTGGTCTGTTATATTTTATTAAATGAGTTATGTTACTATTTAATAGAATAAGTGGGAATTTAGAATATTTGGAGTTCAAGGGGCTGATTTAGAAATAAGGAGAATTGAGGGGGATTAAGTGGGAATAGAAAAAGTTGGATTAGGTTTAGAAAGGAAACTAGAAAGGGAGAATTAGTCAGAAAAACATTTTCACGTGGAAGCAGCTTTTGGTAGAAAAACCAAGAGGGCGCCAAGAGTATCCAAGAGAAGATCGTGTAGAGCTTTGTTCATCAATGTAAGGTAAGGGTGGGACTATCATTCAGTGATCTTAAGTCTATAATTCTGAAATTGGATTTAACATGTAAGTTGTTCTTGATTTGAGAATTAGGGTTAAAAGTGATGATTTGGTGATTAGATGATGAAAACGTGTTGAATTAATGTAAAAATTGTGTACAGACCTTAGATAATGCATAGGATGATGATTTGAATCAAATTTAAGGATATAACCATGGGATTCGGTGATTTTTATGAAAATCTGCGTTTCTGCCGGAGCTGAGATTCATCGCTCGCCCTCGCATGCAGCAAGCCTCGCCTTGCGAGGGATTATCTTCATCGCTCGCTTCGCGAGCCGTTTTCTCTCGCCTCGCGAGTGAACCCAGATGTTGCTCGCCACCGCGAGCAAGACACTCGCCATAGCGAGTTGACCAGTGAGGTCATCATGATTTTGTGAATTAACGTTGTTGGTCAAGTCCTAGATGGTTTTGAGTGCCGGAATGTGTATAAGAATGATTAGGCAGTTTTTAGAATGAAATTCATTATGGAGAAGTTAAAAATGGGATTTTTGTGTGAAAAAGTTGAAGTTCCCGAGAGCACCCTGATTTTATTCGCCAAGGCGAGTAGCTGGTTCGCCAAAGCGAACAGCCACCTTTTGTGAACTCGCCATAGCGAGTAGAGGCGCTCGCCTCGCGAGCCTTTGAGTGTCAGACAGCCTTGTTTAGGGTTTTTGCGATCTTTGCCGCACGAGATGCTATGAGATGATCCTTGGGTTAAGATAAAGATTTATTAAAATATTGTTGATGTTCAGTGAGTCTGATATAAGATGGTTGATGATGTTAATATTATGGTAAATTCGTCAATGCATTATGTGGATTATGTATGATGTTTAAGTAGTGTTGATTATCATTTGGTATTGTCATATTTTGGGATGTCTATGTGCTACTAGTGTTGCTGTTGGATCTTAATTAAGATGTAAATGTTGGTCTAAATTGTAAGCATTGTTGGGTTGTACGTTGCCGAATAAGTCATATGTAAGTTATGGAAATTGTCGATGTTCTTATCATCGCTGGTGTTGTTGTTGAAGTCGTAGTTGTATACTCTTACTTTATCGTTTTTATAAGAGGTGGTGTACTCTTACTTGTCGTTTTTATAAGAGGAGGTGTACTCTTACTTTATCGTTTTTATAAGAGGTGGTGTACTCTTACTTTGTTGTTGTTTATAAGAGGTGGTGTAATCTTACATTGTTTATGTTGATGAGTATGACGAGGTTATGATGATCTTTTATAGGGTTGAATGTGAGGTTGTTATGATATTACATGATGTTACCTATGAGTTGTTAAATGTACTTGATGAGGGTTATGTTAAGTTGATAAGTTGTCTTCTATTCATGAGCACTAAGGGGATGTTAAGAAGAATTATTATTGAGTGTATATGATGATGTCTATGTTGTTAACTGTAATTGATGAATTATATGCTTATTATTATTGTTTGAGAAATCTCACCCCTTCTGCTTGGAAATGTTGCCCTTCGTATGGGTAACTTGCAGGTAATTGAAGATTAGTAAGAGTCGTGGCTCAAGTGTCTAAGGCACTTATACGTACGGGATTGGATTTCTTATTGTTTTTCATTCCTTATGTATCACATTTTTGGATTATGCTGATGTAGCCCTTATTTGGTTGTTGAATTAATTGATTGGGCTTTTATGTCAAGACTTTTATTGAAGAATTAATATGTTGGATGTTGTGGTTATTTAATGTTGAGAAAATATTTCCGCTGCAAAATTGTTGTCGTTTTATGAAGGATGTTTTATTAAATAGTTTTATATTCTATTTAAGAAAATTTTGAAAGTAGTGTGACATGCCCGTTTGGGATTTACTTTGATGATTATTTAATATTTAATTGCCTTTGGGTAACGGGGTGTGATAATTGGTATCAGAGCAGGTTGGTCCGTCCGGCCAAGTAGTAGAGTCGTGTTGAGAGTGTCAACTCTAAACTGTCTTTTGTTATTCTAATTGTTGTTTGTGGTGTAGTGTTTGGAGATGGCTAGGAGAAATGATGCTGCTATTGCTGCTGCACTTGAGGCTATAGCTCGAGCTGTAGAACAACATCCACAAGTTGGTGCTGGTAACGATGGAGTAAGAATGTTGGAGAATTTCTTGAGGAATCATCCACCAACATTCAAGGGAAGGTACGACCCTGATGGAGCTCAGAAGTGGCTCAAAGAGACTGAGAGGATCTTCAGAGTGATGCAGTGTAGTGAGGTGCAGAAGGTGCGGTTCGGCACGCACATGCTAGTTGAGGAAGCTGATGACTGGTGGGTTAGTCTTCTACCTGTCCTAGAGCAAGATGGTGCTCCTGTTACTTGGGCTGTATTTAGGAAAGAATTTTTTAGCAGATACTGTTGGTGTAAGCCCTAGAGGCCAATAGTTTATGTTAAACCTATCTTATGTATCATGACTTTTATTATTGAATAATATATGGCACTCTTTATTATATTTAGATAATGTTAATAAAGTCCTTAGAATAGATAGTTCGTGTAATAATATATTAAGTGTGACTTAATCATGAGATTACATTATCTTATAGAACGCTATTCTTAAATGTATCCGTAGTCAAAGCTTTAATATGAATAAAGGATAATAATAAAGCGTCGAGACTATTATGTATGTAGACTGATGACCGCATCTCATGGATCATAGATATGAGATATCAAGTCTATACATAGATATAAATATTAGGAGTAATATTTATATTGGATTGACCCACCGTGAGAATACTACATAGTAAGTTATGAAATTGTCATAAGATATTCTCACAATGATAATAATGTATATCGCTCTTAGACCTGAAACCACTATGATCTCTAGATGTGGACTCAAGTGCTTTGTTGCCATTCTAACGTTGTCTGTAAAAGGATAATCATAACGTTGGTTGATGGGTACTTGATGAATCATGCTAATGGACATGAGTGTCCTAGATGGGATTTATCCCTCCTCATTAACAAGAGATATATCTTTAGGCCTCTTGATGAAATATGATTGTAAAACTGCATGGCCATGCCGAACTAAGTCAATATGAGATATTGGACTTATTCGTTATCCAGTATATTTCCGAATCAAGAAATATAATTATTGATCTATACAAGGGTGACAATACCTATGTCTTGGGATCAATAAAAGGTATCGAGACAAAGGAGTAATTGTACACGTGAATATTATCATGAAAGGTTTCGTCAGATCACTTGATATTCTTGTCACTTGGATAGCAATGGTGTGTTGCTAGATACCGCTCAATGTTTATAATATTAAATATCAGATTTAATATTATTGCCAACGTGACTAGAACCTAAAGGGTCACACACAAAGAACAGTCAAAAGAGAAATATATAAGTACGACTTATATAAGGGGTGCGTTTAGTAAATAACGCTAATCAGTTAGCAAAACTACTAAACTCGTTATTGGGCTTAGTGAAGTCCAATAGTGGCTTCTGACTTGCATAGCACACAAGGAGTTCTATAAATAGAACCCTAGTGCTAAAGTTCAAGGTTACGCGCTCTGAAGAAACCCTAGTTCTCTGACTTCCAATTCCTTGGCAAGCACCGAGTTTTGGAGGAGCACTGTTCGTGTGGACTTGATAGAGGCTTTGCTGCTTGCTGCTTGCTTTGCTGTGATCGTGATCCAGATTCCAGCTTCAATCTCAGTTTCACACTTCGAGGTAACAATCGAATCACTGATTCATGTGTAGTTCGTAATGATCCAAGGAAAGAAAATCGAAATTTTTCCGCTGCTTATTTTGTAATCGATTCATGTGTAGAAATCGATTTTCCTTCAGATACTTTTTGGAGGATGTCCGAGGTAAGAAAGAAATAGAATTTCTGGAGCTGCAGCAAGGAGATATGTCAGTAACGGAGTATGCTGCAAGGTTTGTGGAGCTTGCTAAGTTTTATCCACATTACACCGCGGAGAGACCTGAGTTCTCCAAGTGTATCAAATTCGAGAATCGTTTGAGAGCTGACATCAAGAGAGCCATTGGTTATCAGAAGATTAGAAACTTTTCTGAGTTGGTGAGTAGCTGTAGGATTTATGAGGATGATACCAAAGCCCATTATAAGGCTAGGGGTGAGCGGAGGAATAAGGATAAGAATCGTTCTAAGCCGTACAGTACCCCAGGTGAACTTCGGTTGAATGACGAGATGAGGCCCAAGAGGGAAGAGACTCCTGTTGAAATAGTTTGTTACAGATGTGGTGAGAAAGGTCACAAGAGTAACACTTGTGCTGGTAAAGTGAAACGGTGTTTTCGTTGCGGTGAAAAGGCTCATACTGAGGTAGATTGCAATCATGATGTTGTAGTTTGCTATAACTGCAAGGAAGAAGGCCATATTAGTTCGCAATGACAGAAGCCTAAGAAGGCCCAGACTGGTGTGAAGGTTTTTGCTTGGTGTAACGCCCTCTCTAATTATTTGATTATTTTAAATGAGTTTAGAATATACTTATATGATTTGTGTGATTTATATGATTTATTTTGATGAGTGATATTTTGTTATGATATATGTTATATATTTATTAAAATATTATATATGTTATTTGATTTAGAAATATATATATATATATATATATATATATATATATATATGCTATTTGATTTAAAAATATAATATATGTTATTTGATTTAGGAATGTATATATGTCATTTGTTATAGAAATATATACACGATTTGTTGTAGAAATAAATGTGATTTGTTATAGAAATAAATGTTATTTATTGTAGAAATATGTATGCTTTGTTGTAGAAATATATATAATCTGTTATAGAAATATGTATGATTTGTTATGGAAATATATATATATATATATATATATATATATATATATATGTTATAGAGATATAATTGTTATTTATTATTGTTATAGAAACATTTTATATATATATATATATATATATATATATATATTGGGATAGAATATTAATATTTGGATTTAAGAGAAAAATAAGTAGGTTAAAGATTTATATAAATAGGAGAGAACTAGTTTAGAAAAACATAAGCTTTTGGAGAAAAGGGAGAAAAGCCAAGAGAAGAGGGAGAGACCTAGAGGGGCTGCGATTTCCTGATTATAAGGTAAGGGTGAGACTAACTTTGCAATTCTATTAAGTATGTGAATCAATGGTTAAGTTTAACATGAATTAGGATGAGTTTAAGAAGAATCGGAAATTAGGTCAAATTGATAGAATTGATGATTAAACGGTGGAAACTTGTTAAAAAGATGTAGAAACTGCCCTTAGACCTTAAATAATGATTTAGATGAATTCTGGAATTGAAATTAGGCTTAGAACCTTGTTAGATGATGATTTTCGTGTAGAAAGTGCATCATGTTCGAGCCTAGATTCATCGCTCGCCACGGCGAGCTATGATCCTCGCCTCGCGAGTGATGATCTTCATCGCTCGCCACGCGAGCCTTCCCCTTCGCCTCGCGAGTGTTTTGGTATTGCTCGCCATTGCGAGCAACCTTACTCGCCATAGCGAGCTAAGGCAGAGAGCATGTTAGATTTTGTGTTTCGACCTTTTGAGTTGAACCTTAGATGCCTTTGAGTACCTTTAGGTGCCTACTATTGATTAGAGAATGATTTAGAACGAGATTGAACCTAGAACAACCTTAGTTGAAAAGTTGGCCTGTACTCGCCACGGCGAGCAGATGCTCTCGCCCCGCGAGCACTTCCAGAATTGAGTGTTTTTAGTGCATTGTGAGACTTGAGTTGCTTGGATTGGTTAGAAATGAACTTTAGGTACATAGTGTGACCTATTAAAGATAATGATTGTGAATTGTGAAGCTATATTGAAATGCTAAGTGTTTATAATGTGATTTATTGATTGATTGCATTACTTGAATTATTATTGAATGATCAGGAAGTTGTTGAAAATGAATTGGTATTAAGCTGTTGATATAATCTGATTATGCTGCTATTGTTATTTAACTAAGTTACATGAGTTGTTGTTGATTATCATTTGATATTGTTATATCCTGAGATGTTTATGTGTCGCCTATGTTGCTGTTGTTGGTTATGTGAAATATTTATATGCCTTATGTGGAAGATGTTTGATGTTTAATTAATGCTTCACATAAATATTGTTATGTTGTGAATTGCAATTGATATATTGATATCTCTCTATTGTTGTGTGATTTGACTGTGCTACTGCTGTTATTTAACTAAGTGCATGATGTCTATATATATATTATGAAATGATGATGTTTAGCTCCAAATTATTGGATGCATGATGATATGTTGATTGCGATGATTACGGTGTTTTGTTGTTAAGAGTCCATGCATAGCATTTCATTGAGCTTTGTCCTCACCACGATTAGGAGCTTTGTCCTCCGCACGTTTTAGGAGCTTTGTCCTCCGCACGATAAAAGTTTATTAATACTTATGATGACGATTGGTACCACATGCATATAAGTGTCTAAGTTGCATTATCGCATATGTCGAGTCAAGGTCGTTGTTGATGAATTATCATCCATGAGTTGTTAAGTTGTCGATGAATTATCATCCATGAGTTTGTCGAGTTGTGTTCTACCCATGTGTTGTTGAAGAAGTACCTATGAAGATTATACGATGTGAATTATATGATGTTGACCAAAATATTGCTATGTTGTTTAACATGTTGTTTATGATATTGTTATGTTGCTACGTTGTTTAAGATATTGATTATGATATTGTTATGTTGCTATGTTGTTTAACATGTTGATTATGATACTGTTATGTTGCTACATTGTTTAAGATAATGATTATGATATTGTTAAGTTGTTATGATGTTGTGTATAATTGTTACTATTAAGTGATAAATATGTTGTTCTATATATGATTAATATTATTAAGTGAATATTATGTTATGTTATTGATAATGATCGAATGTTGTGATTACTTGGTAATTGTTTATCAAAGATGCTATGATGTTTAAGATGATATTGTTTAAGATGTTTATGTTGAAGATTTATGATGTTGATTTTGGTGTTAGTATGTGTTGATTATATTTTCATAAGATGATGAATACCTTGTTGTTATATTAATACAAGAAGATGAATATGTTGTTGTTATATTATTATATTATGAAGAGATGATGTATATATAATTATTATTATTATTAAGTGAATATCATGCTATGTTGTTGTTATATTATTATATTATGAAGAGATGATGTATATATAATTATTATTATTATTAAGTGAATATCATTCTATGTTGTTGTTATATTATTATATTATGAAGAGATGATGTATATATAATTATTATTATTATTAAGTGAATATCATGCTATGTTGTTGTTATATTATTATATTATGACGAGATGATGTATATATAATTATTATTATTATTAAGTGAATATCATGTTACGTTGTTGTTATATTATTATAAGAAGATGTTTATGTTATGATGTAGATAATTATTACTATTAATAAGAGATGATTATATTGTGTTGTTTTAAAGTTATTAGTGATGATGATTACATGATGATATCTATGAGTTGTTAAGTGTACTTGATGATGTTTATGTTAAATTGATAAGTTGTCTTTTATTAATGAATTGATAATGAGATGTTTGATGAATAATTATTATTATGAATTAATGATGTTGTTATGCTATATATGAACTATGACTATGATGTGATGATCTATGTTTGTTACGATTTGGTTAATATGTGTTAAATGATAATTAGAAGTTGGTTGAGTTATTAAGAATTATTACATGAAGAATTATTATTACTAATAGATGAAGTTATTTGTGTTGTTAAATATAATTATTGAATTATATGCTTGATATTATTGTTTTGTGAAATCTCACCCCTTCAGTTTGAAAATGTTGCTCTTCGTATGAGTAACTTGCAGGTATTAATGATTAGTAGGAGTGATGGCTCAAGTGTCTTTAGGTGCTCTGATACGTAACGGGATGGGAATTTGTTATTGCTTTCTATTCCTTACGTATTGTTTCTGAAGAGTTATGACTATATTTTTAGAATGTATTTTTATGACATAATTGTAAAGAGTCTTTAGTGCCAAAGACTGTTTTGATTATTGAATAATTTCCGCTGCGAAGTATTAAAGATTTTTTAGTTATTGAATTTTAAAGGATAAATAGTTATTTATACAGTTTATGATTTTAAGAAAAGAATGTGACATTCCGTTTAGGTGAATTACTCTGATTAAATAAATGAAATTTTCGCGTTGGAAAAACGGGGTGTTACAATTGGTATCAGAGCTGGTCGGTCTGTCCGGCCAATTAGAAGAGTCGTGTCGAGTTTTAGTAATAGTTATATTACTATCTTTATGCTATTTGATTAGTTGTTGTTGTGTTTCTAATTAATAGTTATGTTTATTATGTGATCATGTTTGATTGACTAACTTTGATGTGGTTTGCATGTTTTGTTGATGTTTCTATTTAACTATATATGGTTTAGTATGGTTATACAATAATTGAGTTTATTTCTTGTGTGTTTGAATTTCGAGGACGAAATTCTTTTAAGGGGTGGAGAGTTGTAACGCCCTCTCTAATTATTTGATTATTTTAAATGAGTTTAGAATATACTTATATGATTTGTGTGATTTATATGATTTATTTTGATGAGTGATATTTTGTTATGATATATGTTATATATTTATTAATATAATATATATGTTAATTGATTTAGAAATATATATATATATATATATATATATGCTATTTGATTTAAAAATATAATATAAGTTATTTGATTTAGGAATGTATATATGTCATTTGTTATAGAAATATATACACGATTTGTTGCAGAAATAAATGTGATTTGTTATAGAAATAAATGTTATTTATTGTAGAAATATGTATGCTTTGTTGTAGAAATATATATAATCTGTTATAGAAATATGTATGATTTGTTATGGAAATATATATATATATATATATATATATGTTATAGAGATATAATTGTTATTTATTATTGTTATAGAAACATTATATATATATATATATATATATATATATATATATTGGGATAGAATATTAATATTTGGATTTAAGAGAAAAATAAGTAGGTTAAAGATTTATATAAATAGGAGAGACCTAGTTTAGAAAAACATAACGTACGTACGACTGCTTTTGGAGAAAAGGGAGAAAAGCCAAGAGAAGAGGGAGAGACCTAGAGGGGCTGCGATTTCCTGATTATAAGGTAAGGGTGAGACTAACTTTGCAATTCTATTAAGTATGTGAATCAATGGTTAAGTTTAACATGAATTAGGATGAGTTTAAGAAGAATCGAAAATTAGGTCAAATTGATAGAATTGATGATTAAACGGTGGAAACTTGTTAAAAAGATGTAGAAACTGCCCTTAGACCTTAAATAATGATTTAGATGAATTCTGGAATTGAAATTAGGCTTAGAACCTTGTTAGATGATGATTTTCGTGTAGAAAGTGCATCATGTCCGAGCCTAGACACATCGCTCGCCACGGCGAGCTATGATCCTCGCCTCGCGAGTGATGATCTTCATCGCTCGCCACGCGAGCCTTCCCCTTCGCCTCGCGAGTGTTTTGGTATTGCTCGCCATTGCGAGCAACCTTACTCGCCATAGCGAGCTAAGGCAGAGAGCATGTTAGATTTTGTGTTTCGACCTTTTGAGTTGAACCTTAGATGCCTTTAAGTACCTTTAGGTGCCTACTATTGATTAGAGAATGATTTAGAACGAGATTGAACCTAGAACAACCTTAGTTGAAAAGTTGGCCTGTACTCGCCACGGCGAGCAGATGCTCTCGCCCCGCGAGCACTTCCAGAATTGAGTGTTTTTAGTGCATTGTGAGACTTGAGTTGCTTGGATTGGTTAGAAATGAACTTTAGGTACATAGTGTGACCTATTAAAGATAATGATTGTGAATTGTGAAGCTATATTGAAATGCTAAGTGTTTATAATGTGATTTATTGATTGATTGCATTACTTGAATTATTATTGAATGATCAGGAAGTTGTTGAAAATGAATTGGTATTAAGCTGTTGATATAATCTGATTATGCTGCTATTGTTATTTAACTAAGTTACATGAGTTGTTGTTGATTATCATTTGATATTGTTATATCCTGAGATGTTTATGTGTCGCCTATGTTGCTGTTGTTGGTTATGTGAAATATTTATATGCCTTATGTGGAAGATGTTTGATGTTTAAGTTGTTGATGCTTCACATTAATATTGTTATGTTGTGAATTGCAATTGATATATTGATATCTCTCTATTGCTGTGTGATTTGACTGTGCTACTGCTGTTATTTAACTAAGTGCATGATGTCTATATATATATATTATGAAATGATGACGTTTAGCTCCAAATTATTGGATGCATGATGATATGTTGATTGCGATGATTACGGTGTTTTGTTGTTAAGAGTCCATGCATAGCATTTCATTGAGTTTTGTCCTCACCACGATTAGGAGCTTTGTCCTCCGCACGTTTTAGGAGCTTTGTCCTCCGCACGATAAAAGTATATTAATACTTATGATGACGATTGGTACCACATGCATATAAGTGTCTAAGTTGCATTATCGCATATGTCGAGTCAAGGTCGTTGTTGATGAATTATCATCCATGAGTTGTTAAGTTGTCGATGAATTATCATCCATGAGTTTGTCGAGTTGTGTTCTACCCATGTGTTGTTGAAGAAGTACCTATGAAGATTATACGATGTGAATTATATGATGTTGACCAAAATATTGCTATGTTGTTTAACATGTTGATTATGATATTGTTATGTTGCTACGTTGTTTAAGATATTGATTATGATATTGTTATGTTGCTATGTTGTTTAACATGTTGATTATGATACTGTTATGTTGCTACATTGTTTAAGATAATGATTATGATATTGTTAAGTTGTTATGATGTTGTGTATAATTGTTACTATTAAGTGATGAATATGTTGTTCTATATATGATTAATATTATTAAGTGAATATTATGTTATGTTATTGATGATGATCGAATGTTGTGATTACTTGGTAATTGTTTATCAAAGATGCTATGATGTTTAAGATGATATTGTTTAAGATGTTTATGTTGAAGATTTATGATGTTGATTTTGGTGTTAGTATGTGTTGATTATATTTTCATAAGATGATGAATACGTTGTTGTTATATTAATACGTTGTTGTTATATTAATACAAGAAGATGAATATGTTGTTGTTATATTATTATATTATGAAGAGATGATGTATATATAATTATTATTATTATTAAGTGAATATCATGCTATGTTGTTGTTATATTATTATATTATGAAGAGATGATGTATATATAATTATTATTATTATTAAGTGAATATCATGCTATGTTGTTGTTATATTATTATATTATGAAGAGATGATGTATATATAATTATTATTATTATTAAGTGAATATCATGCTATGTTGTTGTTATATTATTATATTATGACGAGATGATGTATATATAATTATTATTATTATTAAGTGAATATCATGTTACGTTGTTGTTATATTATTATAAGAAGATGTTTATGTTATGATGTAGATAATTATTACTATTAATAAGAGATGATTATATTGTGTTGTTTTAAAGTTATTAGTGATGATGATTACATGATGATATCTATGAGTTGTTAAGTGTACTTGATGATGTTTATGTTATATTGATAAGTTGTCTTTTATTAATGAATTGATAATGAGATGTTTGATGAATAATTATTATTATGAATTAATGATGTTGTTATGCTATATATGAACTATGACTATGATGTGATGATCTATGTTTGTTACGATTTGGTTAATATGTGTTAAATGATAATTAGAAGTTGGTTGAGTTATTAAGAATTATTACATGAAGAATTATTATTACTAATAGATGAAGTTATTTGTGTTGTTAAATATAATTATTGAATTATATGCTTGATATTATTGTTTTGTGAAATCTCACCCCTTCAGCTTGAAAATGTTGCTCTTCGTATGAGTAACTTGCAGGTATTAATGATTAGTAGGAGTGATGGCTCAAGTGTCTTTAGGTGCTCTGATACGTAACGGGATGGGAATTTGTTATTGCTTTCTATTCCTTACGTATTGTTTCTGAAGAGTTATGACTATGTTTTTAGAATGTATTTTTATGACATAACTGTAAAGAGGCTTTAGTGCCAAAGACTGTTTTGATTATTGAATAATTTCCGCTGCGAAGTATTAAAGATTTTTTAGTTATTGAATTTTAAAGGATAAATAGTTATTTATACAGTTTATGATTTTAAGAAAAGAATGTGACATTCCGTTTAGGTGAATTACTCTGATTAAATAAATGAAATTTTCGCGTTGGAAAAACGGGGTGTTACACTTGGACTGGTACGCAGACGATGCACGAAGGATCGCTTGATTAGAGGTATATTTTTGAGGACGAAAATTCTTAAGTTGGGGAGAGTTGTATCGCCCGAATTTTATTTAATTATTATTGGTCGATTGAAAGTCTTTTTATATATGATTTTATATTATTATGTGGTGTGTTATATTTTATTAAATGAGTTATGTTACTATTTAATAGAATAAGTGGGAATTTAGAATATTTGGAGTTCAAGGGGCTGATTTAGAAATAAGGAGAATTGAGGGGGATTAAGTGGGAATAGAAAAAGTTGGATTAGGTTTAGAAAGGAAACTAGAAAGGGAGAATTAGTCAGAAAAACATTTTCACGTGGAAGCAGCTTTTGGGAGAAAAACCAAGAGGGAGCCAAGAGTATCCAAGAGAAGATCGTGTAGAGCTTTGTTCATCAATCTAAGGTAAAGGTGGGACTATCATTCAGTGATCTTAAGTCTATAATTCTGAAATTGGATTTATCATGTAAGTTGTTCTTGATTTGAGAATTTGAGAATTAGGGTTAAAAGTGATAATTTGGTGATTAGATGTTGAAAACGTGTTGAATTAATGTAGAAACTGTGTACATACCTTAGATAATGCATAGGATGATGATTTGAATCAGTTTTAAGGATAGAACTATGGGATTGGGTGATTTTTATGAAAATCTGCGTTTCTGCCCGAGCTGAGATTCATCGCTCGCCCTCGCGAGCAACAAGCCTCGCCTCGCGAGTGAACCCAGATGTTGCTCGCCACTGCGAGCAAGACACTCGCCATAGCGAGTTGACCAGTGAGGTCATCATGATTTTGTGAATTAACGTTGTTGGTCAAGTCTTAGATGGTTTTGAGTGCCGGAATGTGTATAAGAATGATTAGGCAGTTTTTAGAATGAAATTCATTATGGAGAAGTTAAAAATGAGATTTTTTGTGTGAAAAAGGTGAAGTTCCCGAGAGCACCCTGATTTTATTCGCCAAGGCGAGTAGCTGGTTCGCCAAAGCGAACAGCCAACTTTTGTGAACTCGCCATAGCGAGTAGAGGCGCTCGCCTCGCGAGCCTTTGAGTGTCAGACAACATTGTTTAGGGTTTTTGCGATCTTTGTCGCACGAGATACTATGAGATGATCCTTGGGTTAAGATAAAGAATTATTAAAATATTGTTGATGTTCAGTGAGTCTGATATAAGATGGTTGAGGGTGTTAATATTATGGTAAATTTGCCAATGCATTATGTGGATTATGTATGATGTTTAAGTAGTGTTGATTATCATTTGGTATTGTCATCTTTTGGGATGTCTATGTGCTACTAGTGTTGTTGTTGGATCTTAATTAAGATGTAAATGTTGGTCTAAATTGTAAGCGTTGTTGGGTTGTAAGTTGCCGAATAAGTCATAAGTAAGTTATGCAAATTGTCGATGTTGTCATCATCGTTGGTGTTGTTGTTGAAGTCGTAGTTGTATCCGTTGTTGGTGATTGTTTATGTTAGATGTTTTTATAAGAGGTGGTGTACTCTTACTTTGTCGGCTTTATAAGAGGTGGTGTACTCTTACTTGTCGTTTTTATAAGAGGTGGTGTACTCTTACTTTATCGTTTTTATAAGAGGTGGTGTACTCTTACTTGTCGTTTTTATAAGAGGAGGTGTACTCTTACTTTATCGTTTTTATAAGAGGTGGTGTACTCTTACTTTGTTGTTGTTTATAAGAGGTGGTGTACTCTTACATTGTTTATGTTGATGAGTATGACGAGGTTATGATGATTTTTTATAGGGTTGAATGTGAGGTTGTTATGATATTACATGATGTTACCTATGAGTTGTTAAATGTACTTGATGAGGGTTATGTTAAGTTGATAAGTTGTCTTCTATTCATGAGCACTAAGGGGATGTTAAGAAGAATTATTATTGAGTGTATATGATGATGTCTATGTTGTTAACTGTAATTGATGAATTATATGCTTATTATTATTGTTTGAGAAATCTCACCCCTTCTGCTTGGAAATGTTGCCCTTCGTATGGATAACTTGCAGGTAATTGAAGATTAGTAGGAGTGGGGGCTCAAGTGTCTAGGGCTCTGATACGTACGGGATGAGATTTCTTATTGTTTTTCATTCCTTATGTATCACATTTTTGGATTATGCTGATGTAGCCCTTATTTGGTTGTTGAATTAATTGATGGGGCATTTATGTCAAGACTTTTATTGAAGAATTAATATGTTGGATGTTGTGGTTATTTAATTTTGAGAAAATATTTCCGCTGCAAAATTGTTGTCGTTTTATGAAGGATATTTTATTAAATAGTTTTATATTCTATTTAAGAAAATTTTGAAAGTAGTGTGACATGCCCGTTTGAGATTTACTCTAATGATTATTTAATATTTAATTGCTTTTGGGTAACGGGGTGTTACAATTGGTATCAGAGCAGGTTGGTCCGTCCGGCCAAGTAGTAGAGTCGTGTTGAGAGTGTCAACTCTAAACTGTCTTTTGTTATTCTGATTGTTGTTTGTGGTTTAGTGTTTTGAGATGGCTGGGAGAAATGATGCTGCTATTGCTGCTGCACTTGAGGCTGTAGCTCGAGCTGTAGAACAACATCCACAAGTTGGTGCTGGTAACGACGGAGTAAGAATGTTGGAGACTTTCTTGAGGAATCATCCACCAACATTCAAGGGAAGGTACGACCCTGATGGAGCTCAGAAGTGGCTCAAAGAAACTGAGAGGATCTTCAGAGTGATGCAGTGTAGTGAGGTGCAGAAGGTGCGGTTCGGCACGCACATGGTAGCTGAGGAAGCTGATGACTGGTGGGTTAGTCTTCTACCTGTCCTAGAGCAAGATGGTGTTGTTATTACTTGGGCTGTATTTAGGAGAGAATTTTTGAGTAGATACTTTCTGGACGATGTCCGAGGTAAGAAAGAAATAGAATTTCTAGAGCTGAAGCAAGGAGATATGTCAGTAACGGAGTATACTGCAAGGTTTGTGGAGCTTGCTAAGTTTTATCCACATTACACCGCGGAGACAGCTGAGTTCTCCAAGTGTATCAAATTCGAGAATGGCTTGAGAGCTAACATCAAGAAAGCCATTGGTTATCAGAAGATTATAAACTTTTTTAATTTGGTGAGTAGCTGAAGGATTTATGAGGATGATACCAAAGCCCATTATAAGGCTAGGGGTGAGCGGATGAATAAGGATAAGAATCGTTCTAAGCCGTACAGTACCCCGGGTTAACTTAGGTTGAATGACGAGAGGAGGCCCAAGAGGGAAGAGACTCTTGTTGAAATAGTTTGTTACAGATGTGGTGAGAAAGGTCACAAGAGTAACACTTGTGCTGGTAAAGTGAAACGGTGTTTCCGTTGCGGTGAAAAGGGTCATACTGAGGTAGATTGCAATCATGATGATGTAGTTTGCTATAACTGCAAGGAAGAAGGTCATATTAGTTCGCAGTGCAAGAAGCCTAAGAAGGCCCAGACTGGTGTGAAGGTTTTTGCTTTGACTGGTACGCAGACAATGCACGAAGGATCGCTTGATTAGAGGTATATTTTCAAGGACGAAAATTCTTAAGTTGGGGAGAGTTGTAACGCCCCAATTTTATTTAATTATTATTGGTCGATTTAACGTCTTTTTATATATGATTTTATATTATTATGTGGTGTGTTATATTTTATTAAATGAGTTATGTTACTATTTAATAGAATAAGTGGGAATTTAGAATATTTGGAGTTCAAGGGGCTGATTTAGAAATAAAGAGAATTGAGGGGGATTAAGTGGGAATAGAAAAAGTTGGATTAGGTTTAGAAAGGAAACTGGAAAGGGAGAATTAGTCAGAAAAACATTTTCACGTGGAAGCAGCTTTTGGGAGAAAAACCAAGAGGGAGCCAAGAGTATCCAAGAGAAGATCGTGTAGAGCTTTGTTCACCAATCTAAGCTAAGGGTGGGACTATCATTCAGTGATCTTAAGTCTATAATTCTGAAATTGGATTTAACAAGTAAGTTGTTCTTGATTTGAGAATTTGAGAATTAGGGTTAAAAGTGATAATTTGGTGATTAGATGGTGAAAACGTGTTGAATTAATGTAGAAACTGTGTACATGAAGTTGAAGTAAATGTCACTAGAAGGGGGGGTTGAATAGTGACCCTTTAAAAATTTCTTTGTACTCTTAGAGAGTTTGAACTCTCAAGACTTTGCTTGGAGTAGGTTGATTAGTAAAACAATAAATAAATATGTAATACTAAAATAAACAAAGCAGAAAGTAAAGAGTAGAGTTTAAGAGAGATCACACAGAGAAGTTATCCTGGTTCCCCCAATATGGGTTAGTCCAGTCCCCACAGCTTTTGTGAGATTATCCACTAATTCTTGGGAGTTTCTTCCTCCTCTTTGCAATGTGCAAAATAATATGTATTCTCTAAGCCTCACCAGGCTTACACTGACTCTCGAGCTCTCTCTGAGCTTGAGGCTAAAACAACTATGTATTCTCTAAGCCTCACCAGGCTTACACCACTGATATTATTAGCTTCAGCAGGCTTACAGTATCACTCAAGATTTTACAGGCTTGATGATATACAATCAAAATGTGATTTGATGTTTGGATCTAATTACAACTTTCAAACTTAAGAGAATGAGAGATTGTAGTTTGTAATACTCTTAGAAAGATGATCCGAAAATCTGATTTGGTTCTGTAAGAGTATTTCTGATATTGAGATTGATTGATGAATTTATTGCTTGTAAGTAGGCTTGTGATTGTATTGGAAATTCATGCTTTCTTTGTTGAGAGAAAGCTTCTATTTATAGCCATCCTTCATCCTTCAATATCTGCAACTGTTCATTCTTGTGTAGACGCCCTTGCTGTTGATAGGAATTGCAAAACTGCCATTGTCCCATCTTTTGTACGTTGAGTTTTGAGCTTGCCAGCCTCGGCCTCAACTTTTAATACTAAGAGCTTGAGCTCGAGCTTGAGCTTGAAATGGACCAGGAGCGTGTGTGAACAGTGAAAAGTACATGAACAGTGAAAATATATTTTCTTTTTACTACTGTTTGTATCTTGTTCTCCAAGATGCATCATTGTCATTGTCCTTGCAAAGCTTTGTCTCCAAGATACCATTTATAAATTATATTTCCATACTTGGTCACCAAGTCATTGTACTTTATGTCTTTTTGCTTGCTTGCTCATCAAGATACATAATAGGGCTTATGTCATCATGCTTATGTCATCATGCCTTTCTTTTCCAAATGATTAGCACATGATTGAAAGGCAATTTTCCCTTGCATTTGCGCATGGTTCTCTTTGTGAAGCTTTCTTGGATTAAATCATTTAATTACCCTTTAATAGTGAACACATATTCTTCTTGAGAGCTTGACCTTGAAACTCCAATGATACATGGCTTTAACAATGTGTGAGAATTGGACTTTCTTATCCTTAACAAAATTCACTCAAGAGCACACATTAAATAACAAAATAACATTATAATCTTAATTTTAATACAAGAGTTTGTTTATCATTTAAAAACAAGTTCAAAGGGATTTTTGCTTCAACAGTACAGACCTTAGATAATGCATAAGATGATGATTTGAATCAGTTTTAAGGATAGAACCATGGGATTGGGTGATTTTTATGAAAATCTGCGTTTCTGCCCGAGCTGAGATTCATCGCTCGCCCTCGCGAGCAACAAGCCTCGCCTCGCGAGGGATGATCTTCATCGCTCGCTTCGCGAGCCGTTTTCTCTCGCCTCGCGAGTGAACCCAGATGTTGCTGGCCACTGCGAGCAAGACACTCGCCATAGCGAGTTGACCAGTGAGGTCATCATGATTTTGTGAATTAACGTTGTTGGTCAAGTCTTAGATGGTTATGAGTGCCGGAATGTGTATAAGAATGATTAGGCAGTTTTTAGAATGAAATTCATTATGGAGAAGTTAAAAATGAGATTTTTTGTGTGAAAAAGGTGAAGTTCCCGAGAGCACCCTGATTTTATTCGCCAAGGCGAGTAGCTGGTTCGCCAAAGCGAACAGCCAACTTTTGTGAACTCGCCATAGCGAGTAGAGGCGCTCGCCTCGCGAGCCTTTGAATGTCAGACAACCTTGTTTAGGGTTTTTGCGATCTTTGTCGCACGAGATACTATGAGATGATCCTTGGGTTAAGATAAAGAATTATTAAAATATTGTTGATGTTCAGTGAGTCTGATATAAGATGGTTGAGGGTGTTAATATTATGGTAAATTTGCCAATGCATTATGTGGATTATGTATGATGTTTAAGTAGTGTTGATTATCATTTGGTATTGTCATCTTTTGGGATGTCTATGTGCTACTAGAGTTGCTATTGGATCTTAATTAAGATGTAAATGTTGGTCTAAATTGTAAGCGTTGTTGGGTTGTAAGTTGCCGAATAAGTCATAAGTAAGTTATGCAAATTGTCGATGTTGTCATCATCGTTGGTGTTGTTGTTGAAGTCGTAGTTGTATCCGTTGTTGGTGATTGTTTATGTTAGATGTTTTTATAAGAGGTGGTGTACTCTTACTTTGTCGGCTTTATAAGAGGAGGTGTACTCTTACTTGTCATTTTTATAAGAGGTGGTGTACTCTTACTTTATCGTTTTTATAAGAGGTGGTGTACTCTTACTTGTCGTTTTTATAAGAGGAGGTGTACTCTTACTTTATCGTTTTTATAAGAGGTGGTGTACTCTTACTTTGTTGTTGTTTATAAGAGGTGGTGTACTCTTACATTGTTTATGTTGATGAGTATGACGAGGTTATGATGATATTTTATAGGGTTGAATGTGAGGTTGTTATGATATTACATGATGTTACCTATGAGTTGTTAAATGTACTTGATGAGGGTTATGTTAAGTTGATAAGTTGTCTTCTATTCATGAGCACTAAGGGGATGTTAAGAAGAATTATTATTGAGTGTATATGATGATGTCTATGTTGTTAACTGTAATTGATGAATTATATGCTTATTATTATTGTTTGAGAAATCTCACCCCTTCTGCTTGGAAATGTTGCCCTTCGTATGGATAACTTGCAGGTAATTGAAGATTAGTAGGAGTGGGGGCTCAAGTGTCTAGGGCTCTGATACGTACGGGGTGGGATTTCTTATTGTTTTTCATTCCTTCTGTATCACATTTTTGGATTATGCTGATGTAGCCCTTATTTGGTTGTGGTTATTTAATTTTGAGAAAATATTTCCGCTGTAAAATTGTTGTCGTTTTATGAAGGATATTTTATTAAATAGTTTTATATTCTATTTAAGAAAATTTTGAAAGTAGTGTGACATGCCCGTTTGAGATTTACTCTGATGATTATTTAATATTTAATTGCTTTTGGGTAACGGGGTGTTACAATTGGTATCAGAGCAGGTTGGTCCGTCCGGCCAACTAGTAGAGTCGTGTTGAGAGTGTCAACTCTAAACTGTCTTTTGTTATTCTGATTGTTGTTTGTGGTGTAGTGTTTTGAGATGGCTGGGAGAAATGATGCTGCTATTGCTGCTGCACTTGAGGCTGTAGCTCGAGCTGTAGAACAACATCCACAAGTTGGTGCTGGTAACGACGGAGTAAGAATGTTGGAGACTTTCTTGAGGAATCATCCACCAACATTCAAGGGAAGGTACGACCCTGATGGAGCTCAGAAGTGGCTCAAAGAAACTGAGAGGATCTTCAGAGTGATGCAGTGTAGTGAGTGAAGTAGATAAAATAGTCACAAGGAAGGGGGGGTTTGAATTGTGACCCTTTAAAAATTAACCTGAAACTTAAAAGTGATTCTCAAGTAGTTTACTTGGAATAGTTAAGTTAATATTCTGACTTCAGAACGTTCTGAAGTTCATACACATAAACAGTTTAATAAAGTAAATGTGTAAGTGTGTGTTGTGTATACTGTAATTAAAGAGTATAGGGAAGAGAGAAAGAACACACAGAAATTTATAGTGGTTCACCCAATGTGGGTTAGTCCACTCCTCACAATCTTGTGAGAGTTTCCACTATGATGCTTGAGATAACCTCTCAAATCCTGCACCTTACAATCTTGTTCACCTGAACAATTACAATCCTGTATTCTCTAAGCCTCAGCAGGCTTGCACCTTCTTGCTAAGTTAACCACTTAGACTTTTACAACCTTTGCTCAACCTAACACTTTAGGACCTCTAAAAGTTAGATGAGACTTTGTTACAATTTGTATGGAGCTTGAATGAATGAAATCAGACAAGAGAAGAAAGGAAGGAAGTGTTATCTTTAAAGAGATAACAGAAAGAATTGATTTACACTACAAGAAGATATTAAAGAATCTTCAGTGATGATCAATTCAGATGCTAAAGCTTCAAAACAACCTCAAGTTGTTTTTCTTGTATGCTTTTCAATTTGTGTGGAGTTTGAATGTTTGAGAATCAAACAGAGGAGGAGGAGGAAGAAAGTTATCTTTGCATGAGATAACAAAGAGTATTGATGTGCACTAAGGAAACAAGAGCCTTAGAGATTGATCAATTTCAATTGCAAGAGCTTCAAACAAAATCAAGTTGTTTTCTTGTGTGCTTTGCAATGGTGCAAGTTTTGCTAAGGCCAAGCCCTCTATTTATAGAGTCCTTGGGCTCATATAGCCGTTGTAGGGTGTCCAATGGTGTTATGCCATGTGTCCTGGGTCCCACAAGCTTTAACTTGAAATTCTGGGCAAACATTCTGATCTCTGATGAACATCAGAATGTTGTTGTGTTCATGATGATCTTCATCTGGGTTCATCACGTTCTTCATCTGGGTTCATCATGTATGAATGAACACATGAAGTTCTGGGCTATGCATATGCTTTTCATATGAATTTCTGGACAATAACCAATGTATGGACTTTTCTTCATACATCAGAATGTTCCTTTCCCAGATTTTGTCTTGGAACCGGTGCAGGAGGATTTAGTGGGATTCTGCATCTTCATGCCCATGCTTTGAGAGATTGTGTTGTCCTTGTTCAGTACCAACTCTCAGACGTGTCTATCTCTTGTTGAAGATGATAGATTTGCTTTGCTTTTGCTTTTTGCTTTTCACCTACTATACTGTTCATAAAGTAAGCATGAGCTGAGCTTGAACATTCTGATCATCAGAATGTTCCATCTGTTTCACATAGGATGATTTGTAAGACTATCATTTGATGTAATCAAATCCTAATAGTGAAACAGTAATGAAGAGCAGTGATAATAACATCTAGGATGATATTCCTTTGTGAAATATTCCTAGTACATCAATGTTCATAGTCTTAAATGAACATTGAATGCCTTCTTTGACATAACTCTTGTATATGCCTTTATTGCTTGATTGATCCATGCAAATGTACTTTCCTGGACATATATTCATGTCACATGTGCCTTGCATGATCTTGATCACAGTTCTTGAGATTCTTGGCTTGTATAAGAACAACCTTCTGAACTGGATTGCTTCTGAACAACCTTCTGAACTAGGTTGCTTCTGAACTGGTTGCTTCTGAACTTGGTTGCTTCTGAACTTGGTTGCTTCTGAACATTCTGATCTTCGAGCAACATTCTGATCTAACTTTCTGACCTCAGTGTTAGATCATGAATTCAAATGTCCTTTGATTTCTTGATTCTTGGTATGATTCAAACCTTGTTCCTGTCTTAGTAAAACACTCAAGAGCACAAGTTAAATACCAAGAAATTAATCAAAGTCCATTAATTCTTTATTCATATTTGTTTATTATCTTTAAAATTAATTAGGGATTTTGCCTCAACAATCTCCCCCTTTTTGAAGATGATAAACTTATGATTTAGGATTAAGGATTTTGATTATATAACAGAGCTAAAAAATTTATTTTAATGTTCCCCCTCATTTTTATAATCCATTATGCAGAGTTTTTAAGAACTTTAAAAAGCTCCCCCTCAATTTCATAATCTTTTGCATAAAGTAAAAATATGCAAGACTGAACCAAATTCAATATTTGATATAACATGAAGTACATTACATGAAAAGATGGTTCAAAAACAAAAAAGAAAATCAAAGTGCATGTGATCAAGAAAAGCAAAAGATGGAATTTATAAATTCCAATATCAATTGATCACCTAGACCTACTTAGGGCCTATAACTAAAAAAAACTTAAAGACTTTGAATCCTAAAGCTTCTCCCCCTTTTGTCATCTGCAAAATGGATAGGGATGATTTCTGAAAAGATTCATGGAGTGGAGTCTCCAGAATCAGAAGAGGGTTCTGCTTCAAAGATGGAGGGGTCATCAAATACTGGAGGTGGAATGGCCAAACCAGGAGCATGGACTTTGACAGTCCAGTCAGCCAGCACACAAGCAATTTTGTGGGTCTTGGTGGAGACTCTAAGTGCCCTTGAGGCTATCTTCTCTGCTCTTGAAGGCTTAGCAGGTTCAGCAGGACCAGAGGCTTCAGCTTGCTCTCTGTTTGCAGACACAAAGGTGTTGAGAGAGTCAAATAAAGCAGCCATGTTTGGAAGTTTGCTTCTTGTGGTGGTCTTCATTTGTGGTGGTGGTGGAGTGGATGAAGGAATGAAAGGTGGAGTAGGAAGGTCAGAGACCAAGAAGTTGGTAGCACCTGCAACAGAATCCATGGTGGAGGATGATGGGTTAACATTCTGACCATTTTGGGCCATGAGCTGTACCTCCTCAGAGGGCAGAGATCCTGATGCCAAAGGCATGGGATCAACTGACAGCTGGCCATCTGGAGGAAGTTCATTTGAGGCATGCTGATCATCAAGCTCTTGATTGTCTTGATCAGCCATGACATGAATATCTTCATCATTCTGGGCTTCAGTTACTGCAACATTCTGACGGGCAGAAGTTTCAACCTTCTGAACATTCTGAACAGCAGGAATTTCAACATTCTGACCTTCTTGAGCTTGCTGAGTTGTTTCTTGTCCATCTTGAAACACTTCACTATTGAAGTCAGTGTTGATATCTTCAATATTGAGATCAAATCCAGTTGAGAACTCCACATCTTGAGCTTCTTCTTCAATGTTCATATTTGAAGCTAAGAGCTCAGCCACTTCCTGAGTTTCTCCATCAACATTCTGAGTACCAAACTCAGTATTTTCTTCAACTCTTTGATCATCAGGATTGGAAGCAGCATCTTGAGGGATTTCTTCACTTTCCTCAGCTTGATTGACTTTCTCAGCTTCTTTTTGAAGAGATGCATCATCAACCTTCTGAGCATCATCTTCTCCAATCAAGGTTTTGAACTGCGAGCTTCCTTCTTCAACAATCTCCTTTGCAAGCTTGGAGACTTCAGAGAACAAATTTTCTGCTGGTGGAGAGGGAGTTTTGGTATCTGTAATCTCTTCAACCCTTCTTTTCTTCACAGCTTTCTGAACATTCTGATCAGAATTTCTTTTACCAGATCCAGAGGGTCCAGAAGTTTTGGAGGCTGGCATGTTGGATGAAGTAATATGGAGTTGACCTAAGGTCTTGGAAGAAAAGGTCATAAAATCCAGCTTGCGTTTCTCTCCTTCAAGGGGCACTTTTGCCTTTTGAAAAATGGAAGTGAGATGCATTCCATAGGGTAGTCCAGCAGATGTTTGTTTTATGGCTAGGCATGAATCAATCATGTGTTGAATAATGATAAAACACAGATTTAACTTAATCTTTTTCATGAGATGGTAGATGAAACAAAGATCTATGTCAGAGACAAGTTCAAAAGATCCACATCTAGGTAAAAGACAATGCCTAATCATGTTGTGAAGAATTTTGGGAGTATCTTCCAGGTTTGTGGAGTTAAAGGTGTGATTTTCTTTGGTGTATTTAACTATGAGTTTGTTACGGTTAACTCTAGACTCATCAAACCAGAAGCTAGAGTATAGCTGATTACCTTCATTTGGAATTTTGAATGCTTCAGAGACAAATTCCTGAGTCATCTTGATCTTTACACCTTTGACTGATGATATGAGAAACTTCTCATTTCCATTCTTCTTTTCCTGAACTGATAGGTTGGTGTAGAACTCTCTGACCAAGTCTTCATAGGTGTGTTCTTGAAGAGTTATGAAGTTGGTCCATCCTTGAGGTTCAGTGAACTCCTTCATATTCCATGCCTTGGTTTCCAGACTTTCAAGGTTGAAATACTTGGTTCTGCTCATAGGTCTGAGAGCAATTTTCTCAGCCCTAGATGCTTTTAAGGTAGCAGCAAGTTTGGTAATATCTTTACCTTTCCCATGCTTCTTAGAAGAGCCTTGCTCTTCTTCTTTTTCAGCCTTTTCTTCAGATTCTTCCTCTTCACTTTCTTCTTCATCTTCAGAGGTCTTTTCCTCAGATAAGGGCATAGCTTCAGCAGCAATCTCCTTCCTCCTTTGAAGTATTTTCTTTGTAAGTTCCTTATCCCTTTTTGAGGAAGCTTTTACTGATTTCATTGCGTCAGAAAGAGTTTGTTCAGAGTCTTCATCCTCTTCTTCTGGATCTTCCTCTGTTTCATCCTCAGAGTCTTCATCATCACTTGAATCTTCTTTTTCTTCGTCAGAATCTAGATTCACGTGAGATACCTTTGGTTTCTTCAAAGGTTTCTTCATCCTTGTTGATCGTCTGGTAGGTATTGGTCTGGGTTTGATGATGGGTTTCTTAGAGGATCTGGTTTTGGAAGATTTGGGATTTTCAGAAGCAGGAATGATTACGTCCTGAAGAATGGTGCGTACAGGGGTTTCACTCAAAAGTTGTTGATCAGAGGTTTGATCAGCAGCAGTGTTGGATGGTGGTGGTTGACAATGTTCTTCAGAAAGTCTTGGGGTAGTTTTGGTTCTAGCCATTTTTTCAGAAAATGAAGAACAGAGCAGTTTGAATTTTTTTGCGAGGAGAGAGATGAGAGGTTAGGAAATGAGATGGAAGTGAAATAATCAGAGTTGGTAACTGATTATATAGACAAAACGTGCAAGAGAAAAAGAATAGTAGTGATATGATGACAGTTAGCATTGGGAAGGATGAAAAACTGTCAAAAAGCAACGCCTTGGAGAGAGAAAGGAAAAAGTAGCCGTTTGGGAAGATGAATGGATTTGGGATGATTTGATGGTTAAGCCATTTCATGGTGGTTAAACCTTAAACATGACTTCTTATAACCAAGCATTAAATGCTTAAGATTATGGAGGGATTTTTTGAATAAGTCAAAACAAGATCTCACGCATGAGATTGTTTGACCCAGAATTTGGGTTCTAAAAAAAAGTTTCAAGAACATCATGAATGGATAAACTCAGATGAACAAACTTGTGAATGTTCTGATCGTATGAATATTGCAATGAACATTCTGATCATTTGAACATTCTGACCTGATGAACATTCTGAGCTCAGGAACATTCTGAACTCAGGAACATTCTGATGAGTGTGGGATTGAGATGGATCTATCTGATTTGTATCAGATGACATCAAAGGGTTTAGTTTAAGGCCCTTAGTGATCAGTAATCAATCTTTATTGGGATTTTTCATGATTAACAATTTTTCTTTAAGAAAATTGAATCTATCCTCAACAAGGGGTTTTGTGAAAATGTCAGCCAATTGATTTTCAGTATCAACAAAGCTTAATGCAATATTCTTTTTCTGAACATGGTCTCTAATGAAATGATGTTTTATTTCAATATGTTTAGACCTAGAATGCTGAATAGGATTCTTAGAAAGATTAATTGCACTTGTATTATCACAATAAATAGGAACACTTGTGTACCTTAGAGAGTAATCTTCCAGCTGATTTCTTACCCATAAAATTTGAGAGCAGCAACTAGCTGCAGATACATACTCAGCTTCAGTTGTGGAGAGTGCAATGGTGTTTTGCTTTCTGCAAGACCATCCAATCAATGCTTGTCCCAAGAATTGACAGGATCCACTTGTGCTCTTCCTTTCAACTTTGTCTCCAGCATAATCAGCATCCAATAAGCTACAAGATCAAAGCTAGAACCTTTTCTATACCAAAGGCCAAGATCAGTAGTACCTACTAGATATCTAAAAATCCTTTTAACTGCAGTTAAATATGATTCTTTTGCACATGTTTGAAATCTAGCACATATTGACATGCCATTGATGTTTACAACTCTATCTTTGTCTTCAATTTTTGTAATTAAAGTAAGATAATTATTCAACAATGCTTAAAACAACCTTTTATGCTCAAAGCAGGGCCAATATAAGTGTAAGAACAAAATATGCAGACCTTAGAGCAATTTTTGAAGATTATAACAAGATCACATACAACATCATAATGAAGATCAAGTATATAAAAAAGCTTCTAATGATAAATTCAAACATAAGATTCATTTAAAATCATGTTTGATGAATGATATTTTCTTAAACCATATCAAAGTTAAGTGAAATCTTCACGTTTCAGATTATTCTGAAGTTTAACAAATTAAGACATTTTTATGTTTCATATCAATGAACAATCATGATTTAACATTTATGATCAAACATAAATCTTCCTATGAATTATTTAACAACAATGATGAATTAGTTTCCATCTCATGTCAATAACTCGGATAGAAATGCTTAAGAGTAATTTATTTCAAATGTGAAGAGATAAGTATTACAAAATGATGTAACACATTTAACATGATAGTTAAGAAAGAATTTTGGGGCAAATAATGAGAGAATATTATGCATGAATTTATACATAATAGAAACAACCCATTGTTCAATTATAAGAACATTAATTCATTTTCAATGCACCCTTAATATATCTTGTTAAAGCATAAGACATCATACAATGATTTCAATCATCAATTATGACGTGTGCAGTTGTAAATGAGTATAATACCATCATGAAAGGAGTATGAACAAAGTATGAAACACTTATTTGCATTTAAGTTCAAACATTTGATATATGCACATATTAGATATGACAGAATTTGATGCATTCAATCATCATATTTATTATAGTGCAAATAAATGTGTACCTTATGCGATGATATCCCTCACTTTGAGATTCAATGAAGAGAGCATGTTTCTCTTTCTTTGAAATACTTTCTCGTCTGGATGGAGAAGTCCAAGCATCAATAAGAAAAACCTTCTGAAGCAATTTAATCATCAGTAGCTTTCTCTTCTTCTTAGTCTTTTCAGCTTTCTGATATAAGTGTCTTTTAACATATTCAGAAGTTCTAGGATTTGCAG
The DNA here is from genome assembly GCF_003473485.1 of Medicago truncatula. Taxonomy (NCBI): domain Eukaryota; kingdom Viridiplantae; phylum Streptophyta; class Magnoliopsida; order Fabales; family Fabaceae; genus Medicago; species Medicago truncatula. The sequence continues at coordinate 21,931,479 of NC_053049.1, forward strand.
ACATATGATCAACATATGGAATGCTTTGTTCATGAAGAATGTTTACTTGAACATTCTGAACTTGATTTGAAGGAATTGTTCCATCATTTTCATCTGAGAATCCTCAAAGACACTTGCATTGAAGTCTGGGCTGAATTCCTCCGCATTCAGTTCAAAACCATCTTGATTTCAAGCTAGCTCAGCTTCATCAGATTCCTTTGTGGTAGTGTTTCCACTAAGCATGTGTGTGGCTAGAACTTTAGCAACATCATACATATCATGATCTTTTAATGACAGAGGGTCATTTCCCATATCAGATTCTAGAACAATTTCTTGTTCATCAAACTGAAGTTTACTCATGATGTTTGTAACATCACTTCAGATTTTGAAATTGTTTCAGCAGTAGAAGATTTAAAGGATCCTTCTCCAATAAAAGCTTTCAGCTTTGTTAGCTTTTTGAGTTACTTTTTCAAAAGCTTTTTCAATTTCATTAACCTTCTGAAGTTGTTATATAGGAACTTCATCAACTTTTTGAGTTCTATCTTTTAGTAGCTGCATCAACTTTTCTGAATTCATGTTTCAGTAGTTGCATCAGCTTCCTGAACCTTATTGGCTGCAATCTCAATATTTGAGGTATTGCTTCAACTTGCTGACTTTCATTCTCAACAACATTAACTTCCTTTTGAAGTTCTTCAACATTCTGAACTTCATCAGCTTTCTGAACAACTTTGTTAGCAACGTCAGAAGCTTTTTGGAAGGTTTCTCCAGGGATGTCTTGATCCATTGTTGGAGGATATTGTTGTCAAATTCTTTTTGTCAAAGATTAGATAATCATTCTCATACACTTCACTTTTTCAAAGACATCTTAAAATGCTTGAATGTGAGTGTGAAAGTCAAATCATATAGAATATGAGAAGTCTTCTTTGTTCTTCAATCATATGTTGCAGGATCATGTAGTTGAGATTGAAAGACAATTTTGTTGAAAACATGATATATGATACATGATCAACATTAATGACATTTTCAAACACTTCCAAAGTTATTTCTGCCTTGCTTGAACACAGAGGAATGAACTTTGAAGCTTTCAACTTTTAGGATTGAATAGCTTCAGCATCAGGAGCATTTTCCTGAACATTCTGATACTAGTTGCAAATTCCATTTGAACATCTTCTAGTGATTGAACATTTTCTCCACATATCATCTTGGAAGCAAATATTTCTGCATCACAGATTGGCAAAGCTTTTGGTACCCATATTACTTTGGGTCCTTGAAGGTTAGTGTTTCTCTTCTTGAGAGTTTATTTCTTATGACCACATTCTGATTTAAGATAATCAGCTTTGTTGTAATAAGAACATTATGTTTTACCAATCTCAACCTTTTGAGACCAATCTAATTTAGGATAAAATGTCTTTTTGAAATGAGGATTTTTCTCAAGTTTCTTTTCATAAAACAATATACAGGTTCAGAATGTTGAATCCTTTTTCAAAATGATCATTTTTATTTACCTTCTCACTTTTGTTTAGTATAACATATTTTCATGATAATTTTGTTTGTGATAGGTTATGAATCCTAAACCAGCCTTTTTGAAAGGTCTTAACAGACTTCATAAAGTTGGTTATGTCCTTTTTTTTTTAAATATTACTTCTCTTTTCAAAATAACATTTTATTTCAAAAGTTCAGACTTTGCTAAATCTTACAATTTTTGCTCATTGAGAATCTTATGTTTCTCAAATATTTTAAAATGAGAGTTCTACAACTTTTGAATGGTTTCAAGATATATCATTCAAGATTAGCAGTTTCACATTTTCTTTCTTTATACAAGAAAAGTTATTATTTTAAAAGTTCATACTTTTAAGATAAAATGCATGAGTCATATGAGATAATAGTAAACACTTTAGAAAAGATAAGGATCAGATTTCTTACCTCTTTACTTTATGTATTGTCTTTTACTCATGTGTTGACTTCTTCTTCTTCAAAATCATCTCTGATTGCCATCTTTGCATTTTCTTCTTCAGAGGGATTTTACTTTTCAAATATCCCACATTGTTGCATATGTGATATGCACTTTGGCTTGCAGGTTTTGACATTACTTCTTTCTGGATCTTTTCCTCATACACTGTTAAGTGCTCAACCCATAGAGGCAGGCTCTGATACCAATTGAAGTAGATAAAATAGTCACAAGGAAGGGGGGTTTGAATTGTGACCCTTTAAAAATTAACCTGAAACTTAAAAGTGATTCTCAAGTAGTTTACTTGGAATAGTTAAGTTAATATTCTGACTTCAGAACGTTCTGAAGTTCATACACATAAACAGTTTAATAAAGTAAATGTGTAAGTGTGTGTTGTGTATACTGTAATTAAAGAGTATAGGGAAGAGAGAAAGAACACACAGAAATTTATAGTGGTTCACCCAATGTGGGTTAGTCCACTCCTCACAATCTTGTGAGAGTTTCCACTATGATGCTTGAGATAACCTCTCAAATCCTGCACCTTACAATCTTGTTCACCTGAACAATTACAATCCTGTATTCTCTAAGCCTCAGCAGGCTTGCACCTTCTTGCTAAGTTAACCACTTAGACTTTTACAACCTTTGCTCAACCTAACACTTTAGGACCTCTAAAAGTTAGATGAGACTTTGTTACAATTTGTATGGAGCTTGAATGAATGAAATCAGACAAGAGAAGAAAGGAAGGAAGTGTTATCTTTAAAGAGATAACAGAAAGAATTGATTTACACTACAAGAAGATATTAAAGAATCTTCAGTGATGATCAATTCAGATGCTAAAGCTTCAAAACAACCTCAAGTTGTTTTTCTTGTATGCTTTGCAATTTGTGTGGAGTTTGAATGTTTGAGAATCAAACAGAGGAGGAGGAGGAAGAAAGTTATCTTTGCATGAGATAACAAAGAGTATTGATGTGCACTAAGGAAACAAGAGCCTTAGAGATTGATCAATTTCAATTGCAAGAGCTTCAAACAAAATCAAGTTGTTTTCTTGTGTGCTTTGCAATGGTGCAAGTTTTGCTAAGGCCAAGCCCTTTATTTATAGAGTCCTTGGGCTCATATAGCCGTTGTAGGGTGTCCAATGGTGTTATGCCATGTGTCCTGGGTCCCACAAGCTTTAACTTGAAATTCTGGGCAAACATTCTGATCTCTGATGAACATCAGAATGTTGTTGTGTTCATGATGATCTTCATCTGGGTTCATCACGTTCTTCATCTGGGTTCATCATGTATGAATGAACACATGAAGTTCTGGGCTATGCATATGCTTTTCATATGAATTTCTGGACAATAACCAATGTATGGACTTTTCTTCATACATCAGAATGTTCCTTTCCCAGATTTTGTCTTGGAACCGGTGCAGGAGGATTTAGTGGGATTCTGCATCTTCATGCCCATGCTTTGAGAGATTGTGTTGTCCTTGTTCAGTACCAACTCTCAGACGTGTCTATCTCTTGTTGAAGATGACAGATTTGCTTTGCTTTTGCTTTTTGCTTTTCACCTACTATACTGTTCATAAAGTAAGCATGAGCTGAGCTTGAACATTCTGATCATCAGAATGTTCCATCTGTTTCACTTAGGATGATTTGTAAGACTATCATTTGATGTAATCAAATCCTAATAGTGAAACAGTAATGAAGAGCAGTGATAATAACATCTAGGATGATATTCCTTTGTGAAATATTCCTAGTACATCAATGTTCATAGTCTTAAATGAACATTGAATGCCTTCTTTGACATAACTCTTGTATATGCCTTTATTGCTTGATTGATCCATGCAAATGTACTTTCCTGGACATATATTCATGTCACATGTGCCTTGCATGATCTTGATCACAGTTCTTGAGATTCTTGGCTTGTATAAGAACAACCTTCTGAACTGGATTGCTTCTGAACAACCTTCTGAACTAGGTTGCTTCTGAACTGGTTGCTTCTGAACTTGGTTGCTTCTGAACATTCTGATCTTCGAGCAACATTCTGATCTAACTTTCTGACCTCAGTGTTAGATCATGAATTCAAATGTCCTTTGATTTCTTGATTCTTGGTATGATTCAAACCTTGTTCCTGTCTTAGTAAAACACTCAAGAGCACAAGTTAAATACCAAGAAATTAATCAAAGTCCATTAATTCTTTATTCATATTTGTTTATTATCTTTAAAATTAATTAGGGATTTTACCTCAACAGTGAGGTGCAGAAGGTGCGGTTCGGCACGCACATGGTAGTTGAGGAAGCTGATGACTGGTGGGTTAGTCTTCTATCTGTCCTAGAGCAAGATGGTGTTGTTATTACTTGGGCTGTATTTAGGAGAGAATTTTTGAGCAGATACTTTCTGGACGATGTGCGAGGTAAGAAAGAAATAGAATTTCTAGAGCTGAAGCAAGGAGATATGTCAGTAACGGAGTATGCTGCAAGGTTTGTGGAGCTTGCTAAGTTTTATCCACATTACACCGCGGAGACAGCTGAGTTCTCCAAGTGTATCAAATTCGAGAATGGCTTGAGAGCTAACATCAAGAAAGCCATTGGTTATCAGAAGATTATAAACTTTTTTGAGTTGGTGAGTAGCTGAAGAATTTATGAGGATGATACCAAAGCCCATTATAAGGCTAGGGGTGAGCGGATGAATAATGATACGAATCGTTCTAAGCCGTACAGTACCCCGGGTGAACTTAGGTTGAATGACGAAAGGAGGCCCAAGAGGGAAGAGACTCTTGTTGAAATAGTTTGTTACAGATGTGGTGAGAGAGGTCACAAGAGTAACACTTGTGCTGGTAAAGTGAAACGGTGTTTCCGTTGCGGTGAAAAGGGTCATACTGAGGTAGATTGCAATCATGATGATGTAGTTTGCTATAACTGCAAGGAAGAAGGTCATATTAGTTCGCAGTGCAAGAAGCCTAAGAAGGCCCAGACTGGTGTGAAGGTTTTTGCTTTGACTGGTACGCAGACGATGCACGAAGGATCGCTTGATTAGAGGTATATTTTCAAGGACGAAAATTCTTAAGTTGGGGAGAGTTGTAACGCCCCAATTTTATTTAATTATTATTGGTCGATTTAACGTCTTTTTATATATGATTTTATATTATTATGTGGTGTGTTATATTTTATTAAATGAGTTATGTTACTATTTAATAGAATAAGTGGGAATTTAGAATATTTGGAGTTCAAGGGGCTGATTTAGAAATAAAGAGAATTGAGGGGGATTAAGTGGGAATAGAAAAAGTTGGATTAGGTTTAGAAAGGAAACTGGAAAGGGAGAATTAGTCAGAAAAACATTTTCACGTGGAAGCAGCTTTTGGGAGAAAAACCAAGAGGGAGCCAAGAGTATCCAAGAGAAGATCGTGTAGAGCTTTGTTCACCAATCTAAGGTAAGGGTGGGACTATCATTCAGTGATCTTAAGTCTATAATTCTGAAATTGGATTTAACATGTAAGTTGTTCTTGATTTGAGAATTTGAGAATTAGGGTTAAAAGTGATAATTTGGTGATTAGATGGTGAAAACGTGTTGAATTAATGTAGAAACTGTGTACAGACCTTAGATAATGCATAGGATGATGATTTGAATCAGTTTTAAGGATAGAACCATGGGATTGGGTGATTTCTATGAAAATATGCGTTTCTACCCGAGCTGAGATTCATCGCTCGCCCTCGCGAGCAGCAAGCCTCACCTCGCGAGGGATGATCTTCATCGCTCGCTTCGCGAGCCGTTTTCTCTCGCCTCGCGAGTGAACCCAGATGTTGCTCGCCACCGCGAGCAAGACACTCGCCATAGCGAGTTGACCAGTGAGGTCGTCATGATTTTGTGAATTAACGCTGTTGGTCAAGTCTTAGATGGTTTTGAGTGCCGGAATGTGTATAAGAATGATTAGGCAGTTTTTAGAATGAAATTCATTTGGAGAAGTTAAAAATGAGATTTTTTGTGTGAAAAAGGTGAAGTTCCAGAGAGCACCCTGATTTTATTCGCCAAGGCGAGTAGCTGGTTCGCCAAAGCGAATAGCCAACTTTTGTGAACTCGCCATAGCGAGTAGAGGCGCTCGCCTCACGAGCCTTTGAGTGTCAGACAGTCTTGTTAGGGTTTTTGCGATCTTTTTCGCACAAGATGCTATGAGATGATCCTTGGGTTAAGATAAAGATTTATTAAAATATTTTTAATGTTCGGTGAGTCTGATATAAGATGGTTGAGGGTGTTAATATTATGGTAAATTTGCCAATGCATTATGTGGATTATGTATGATGTTTAAGTAGTGTTGATTATCATTTGGTATTGTCATCTTTTGGGATGTCTATGTGCTACTAGTGTTGCTGTTGGATCTTAATTAAGATGTAAATGTTGGTCTAAATTGTAAGCGTTGTTGGGTTGTACGTTGCCGAATAAGTCATAAGTAAGTTATGCAAATTGTCGATGTTGTCATCATCGTTGGTGTTGTTGTTGAAGTCGTAGTTTATCCGTTGTTGGTGATTGTTTATGTTAGATGTTTTTATAAGAGGTGGTGTACTCTTACTTTGTCGTCTTTATAAGAGGTGGTGTACTCTTACTTGTCGTTTTTATAAGAGGAGGTGTACTCTTACTTTATCGTTTTTATAAGAGGTGGTGTACTCTTACTTTGTTGTTGTTTATAAGAGGTGGTGTACTCTTACATTGTTTATGTTGATGAGTATGACTAGGTTATGATGATCTTTTATAGGATGTGAGGTTGTTATGATATTACATGATGTTACCTATGAGTTGTTAAATGTACTTGATGAGGGTTATGTTAAGTTGATAAGTTGTCTTCTATTCATGAGCACTAAGGGGATGTTTGTAACACCCCGTTTTCCCAACATAAAAATTTCGCATAAATAATCAGAGTTTTTCAACATAAACGGAATGTCACATTCTTTCCTTAAAATCCTAAACTGAATAAATAACTATTTATCATTTAAAAATTCAAATACAAGATCTTTAATACTTCGCAGCGGAATTTATTCAATAACTAAAACAGTCTTTGGCACGAAGGCCTCTTCGTAAATGTCTCATAAAAATCCAATCTAAAAACATAGTGATAATACGTAAGGAATAGAAAAGCAATACCAAAAGATCCCATCCCGTTACGTATCAGAGCACCTAAGACACACGAGAAGGAAAGCTCACACGACATCAATTAATCTTGGTTACCTGTTAGTTACCCATGGTGGGCAAATAGAAGGGGTGAGATTTCACAAACAATAATATTAAGCATATAATTCATCAATTACATTTAACAACATAAGCATCATCAATCATATTTAACAACTCATAGACAACATCATGTAATCATCATAATATTCATCATAGATAATAATATATCATAATTCACTTCTTTAATAATTCATATCACAGCTTTAAACAATTTCATGATTTAACAACTTAACAACTCGACAACTTGATAACTTGACAACTTGACAACTTAACCTCTTGACTATGCAACTTAATCTTCTAATCATGCATGTGGTACCAATCTTTGAGCGTAAATAGGCTCCCAGGGCATCAAGCCCTCAACTTTATTTGAGCGTAAAAAGGCTCCCAGGGCATCAAGCCCTCAACTTAATTGAGCAAAGGCTCCAGGGCATCAAGCCCCAACAATGAAATGCTAATGCATGGACTCGACCTCTTAACATGTTAAATCGACAACCTCTTATATAATCCAATAATTTGGAACTTCATCATCTTAATCAACTTAGACCGACTCATGCAGCTTAGTTAAATAACAACAGCAACACAACAGTATACAAAAACAGCATGACATAATAATATCAAATGCAAGTCAACAACGTCTCAATTATTCACATATAATTCAAGTAATGCATATACAATTATATCACAGTATAACAACATCAAATAATAATCAACATCTTAAAACATCATATATACATATAACACTTCATCAATCATGGACAATATCGTATTCACAACATATACATTCATATACTAATTCATCAATCATATTCAATTATTCAATGTTACCTACGTGCAGTAATTTGACTATAACTCAAGTTCTATAAATTCTTTTGAAGTCAAACCAACGACATTAGAAAGCTAACATTTATACCTACAACTTTCATGTTTACACCTAAGACCAATTCTGTACCAATCAATATCAGTTTTCATTTCAAATTCGGACAAAGTTGTGCTGAAATTCATACAAATTCACTAAGACCTCCTTGGGGTATTTTCATCATAACTCCTAAACCAAAACTTATTTTTACGTCAAACCAAAGCCATTGGAAAGCTAACCAAATTATCTACAACTTTCATTTTTACACAAAAACCCAGTTCAAAACAGAAATGTGTGAAAAAGAAGCAAGAACATGGAACAGAAGATGCTGTCACTGTGCAGCTCTCGGGAAAAACCAATTTTTCACCCAAAAATTCCAATTTTGACTTCCCAATGCCCAAATTTGATTCCAAAATTTGTCTAAACATTTATATAGATCAAAAGAGACTCAAAATCATATAAAACTTGACCAAAAACATTATTTTAGAAAATCATCAATTAACCACTTTTAACCCTAATTCTCAAATTCTCAAAAACGAAAACCTACAACATGTTAAATCCAATTTTCAGAATCAATGACTTAAGATTATTGAATGTTAGTCTCACCCTTACCTTATAGATGAAAATCGCAGCACTCCTAGGTCTTCCCCCTCCTCTCGGCTTTTTCTCCCTTTTCTCTAAAATTGATCGTACGTTATGTTTTTTCTAAACTAGGTTTCTCCTATTTATAACCCTTTTTTCTATTTTATCTTATTTCTCTTTCTCCCCCAAAACTCTCTAAAATCTCATAACAAACTCTCAACTCAATCTTATTTCTATTTTCAAATCTTAATCTATTAAATAAAAACATAAGCCACTTAATAAATCACATAATCAAATAAATATATTTTAAACTCTTCTTAATAAATTTTAGACTCAATTAAATAATTAAATAAATCTAATAATTCAAAGAGGGCGTTACAATGTTAAGAAGAATTATTATTGAGTGTATATGATGATGTCTATGTTGTTAACTGTAATTGATGAATTATATGCTTATTATTATTGTTTGAGAAATCTCACCCCTTCTGCTTGGAAATGTTGCCCTTCGTATGGGTAACTTGCAGGTAATTGAAGATTAGTAGGAATGGGGGCTCAAGTGTCTAGGGATCTGATACGTACGGGATGGGATTTCTTATTGTTTTTCATTCCTTATGTATCACATTTTTGGATTATGCTGATGTAGCCCTTATTTGGTTGTTGAATTAATTGATGGGGCTTTTATGTCAAGACTTTTATTGAAGAATTAATATGTTGGATGTTGTGGTTATTTAATGTTGAGAAAATATTTCCGCTGCAAAATTGTTGTCGTTTTATGAAGGATGTTTTATTAAATAGTTTTATATTCTATTTAAGAAAATTATGAAAGTAATGTGACATTCCCGTTTGAGATTTACTCTGATGATTATTTAATATTTAATTGCTTTTGGGTAACGGGGTGTTACAATTGGTATCAGAGCAGGTTGGTCCGTCCAGCCAAGTAGTAGAGTCGTGTTGAGAGTGTCAACTCTAAACTGTCTTTTGTTATTCTGATTGTTGTTTGTGGTGTAGTGTTTTGAGATGGCTGGGAGAAATGATGCTGCTATTGCTGCTGCACTTGAGGCTGTAGCTCGAGCTGTAGAATAACATCCACAAGTTGGTGCTGGTAACGATGGAGTAAGAATGTTGGAGACTTTCTTGAGGAATCATCCACCAACATTCAAGGGAAGGTACGACCCTGATGGAGCTCAGAAGTGGCTCAAAGAAACTGAGAGGATCTTCAGAGTGATGCAGTGTAGTGAGGTGCAGAAGGTGCGGTTCGGCACGCACATGGTAGCTGAGGAAGCTGATGACTGGTGGGTTAGTCTTCTACCTGTCCTAGAGCAAGATGGTGCTGTTATTACTTGGGCTGTATTTAGGAGAGAATTTTTGAGCAGATACTTTCTGGACGATGTCCGAGGTAAGAAAGAAATAGAATTTCTGGAGCTGAAGCAAGGAGATATGTCAGTAACGGAGTATTCTGCAAGGTTTGTGGAGCTTGCTAAGTTTTATCCACATTACACCGCGGAGACAGCTGAGTTCTCCAAGTGTATCAAATTCGAGAATGGCTTGAGAGCTAACATCAAGAGAGCCATTGGTTATCAGAAGATTATAAACTTTTCTAAGTTGGTGAGTAGCTGTAGGATTTATGAAGATGATACCAAAGCTCATTATAAGGCTAGGGGTGAGCGGAGGAATAAGGATAAGAATCGTTCTAAGCCGTACAGTACCCCAGGTGAACTTAGGTTGAATGACGAGAGGAGGCCCAAGAGGGAAGAGACTCTTGTTCAAATAGTTTGTTACAGATGTGGTGAGAAAGGTCACAAGAGTAACACTTGTGCTGGTAAAGTGAAACGGTGTTTCCGTTGCGGTGAAAAGGGTCATACTGAGGTAGATTGCAATCATGATGATATAGTTTGCTATAACTGCAAGCAAGAAGGTCATATTAGTTCGCAGTGCAAGAAGCCTAAGTAGGCCAGACTAGTGGGAAGGTTTTTGCTTTGATTGGTACGCAGACGATGCACGAAGGATCGCTTGATTAGAGGTATATTTTCGAGGACGAAAATTCTTAAGTTGGGGAGAGTTGTAACGCCCCAATTTTATTTAATTATTATTGGTCGTTTTAAAGTCTTTTTATATATGATTTTATATTATTATGTGGTGTGTTATATTTTATTAAATGAGTTATGTTACTATTTAATATAATAAGTGGGAATTTAGAATATTTGGAGTTCAATGGGCTGATTTAGAAATAAGGAGAATTGAGGGGGATTAAGTGGGGATAGAAAAGTTGGATTAGGTTTAGAAAGGAAACTGGAAAGGGAGAATTAGTCAGAAACACATTTTCACGTGAAAGCAGCTTTTGGGAGAAAAACCAAGAGGGAGCCAAGAGTATCCAAGAGAAGATCGTGTAGAGCTTTGTTCATCAATCTAAGGTAAGGGTGGGACTATCATTCAGTGATCTTCAGTCTATAATTCTGAAATTGGATTTAACATGTAAGTTGTTCTTGATTTGAGAATTTGAGAATTAAGATAAAGATTTATTAAAATATTGTTGATGTTCAGTGAGTCTGATATAAGATGGTTGAGGGTGTTAATATTATGGTAAATTTGCCAATGCATTATGTGGATTATGTATGATGTTTAAGTAGTGTTGATTATCATTTGGTATTGTCATCTTTTGGGATATCTATGTGCTACTAGTGTTGCTGTTGGATCTTAATTAAGATGTAAATGTTGGTCTAAATTGTAAGCGTTGTTGGGTTGTACGTTGCCGAATAAGTCATAAGTAAGTTATGCAAATTGTCGATGTTGTCATCATCATTGGTGTTGTTGTTGAAGTCGTAGTTGTATCCGTTGTTGGTGATTGTTTATGTTAGATGTTTTTATAAGAGGTGGTGTACTCTTACTTTGTCGTCTTTATAAGAGGTGGTGTACTCTTACTTGTCGTTTTTATAAGAGGTGGTGTACTCTTTGTAACAGCCCGATTTTTTGCTAGATTTATTTTAATTACTTTTATTATGTGTTTGTGTGTGATTAATTTTGTTTGTGTGTATTTAATTGTCATTGGGTGCATTTACATGGATTATCGTATTAGAAGAGTATTTTATTTTGGTCATTTGACAAGTAAGGGTAAAATGGTAATTTTGGTGAGAATTATTTTAATATTTAGTGAGAACCCTTATTTTACTAAGTTACTAGTACAGTGATTAGTTTTTACCGTTTAGTGACCGTTGGTTATGTTTTACCATTGTTAGTAATTACCGTTGAGTGTATAGAAACTTTTTAGAATTATGTTAGAATGGGTTAGGCCCATTAGAATTTAGAATTGAGCCCATTAAGGGAGATAACATTAGGGTTGTCATAGAAAATATCTTTCATTCACTTCACAAAATATTTTCCTAGAGAGAGAGGTAGAGAGAGAAAGAGGTGAAGAGAAGAACAAAGGTTTTGAAGAGAATAGCTTGAGGAATCAATTGGGGTAAGCTTAGGAGCTGAATTGAAGCAAGAGTTTGAGTTAATCTTCTTCAAAGGTAAGGGGGTTAGTTATTATCATAATCATGTACAATTTTTGCATTTTCTCATGTTGTATGAAAATGGGTTGATGAACAATTGTTGCTAAATTCGTGCTCTTGCTGTGATGCTATTTTCTTGTGCATGAATTGATGATTATGGTATGTTTGTGGGTGAAATTACATGTTTCAAAGTATGTATAAATGTTAAGTTATGAAATTATGCTTAATTGATGAAATTTGATATGTTTTGATTGAAATGAGATGTGATTCATATTCCATTGATGTGGTTATTGTTAACTGATGTTATTGTGAGTGAATCATGATTTGGGTATACTTAATTGTGGACTGATGATGAGAAATAAATTGTTGTTGGTGGTTTTGTGAAATTGGTGAAGTTGAGTTAAGTGTTCATGTGAAGGACCAAAGTGAACTTTGATATATATATATATGGTTGTTGACTGAAAATTTGTTATTGTTGGATGAATTGAACCTATGAGAATTTCTGTTTTCATGTTGTGGTTATGTTAGTTGAGTCGTTTGGGAGAAAACGGGTTTTTCGTGTGAAATGTCGATGTTTAAGCGTTTTCGTCAATAAGTGATTATGTGAGGTTTTGGAAAATGACTTTTGGGATGGTTGAAACATGAAATTTTTGTAGATTATGTTAGAGTCAAGTGTCAAGAGCGTGTAGGCGAAAACGGCATCAAAATCCGATTAACAGTTTAAATTTTACGCGCGAAATGGTGAAAAACGCACTTTTTGAAGAACTGATTTCTGGACCTGATGCTGGCAAAACGTGTCACGATTTGGCAAGCGTGTCACGATTTTGTTGGCCGAAAATTCAGTGTTTCTGGACGTAAAATCGTGACACGATTTCTGCAAACCAGATCCTGCATATTTCACTATTTTTCACCCCTTTCTGCTTTGAATTGGATTTTGGTGTAAACATGAAAGTTATAGATAATTTTGTTAGCTTTCTAATGGCGTTGGTTTGAGGTCCAAATGATTTTTAGAACTTGAGTTATGATCAAATTACTACACATGGGTCATGTGGATTTTTGTGAAAACTTATCGTAACTTTTTCTATGAGCCGTGGAACTTTTCCAAACTTGATATTGGGTTTAACGAAGTACTTAGAGGGGATAATTGAGTATGCATTTATGTATTTTGGGAATGTGAATGTGTTGATGGTTCAAGAAATATTTTGGGCGGAGTTGAATCGGTGAAAACGGGTTTTGAGCTAAAATGTCGTTTTGTCTTGGATTTTCTCATACGAACTTAAGCTATCCTTTGAACTAATTTCTAATAGTTTGTAAGTGGCTCAAGTCCTTGACTACATGATTGATTAAGATTGAATTGTAGGATTTCAAACTTAAATAAGTTGCCTAGCTTTAAAAATTATCAATGTTGGTCGTTTGCCACATGATTTGGATTTTTGTCGGAAATGTTTCTTTAGCAAATTGTCTTGTGAGTTATTGAGATTATTCTTGTATGACTAAGTGAAGTTGTATGAATGAATGATTGTATTGAATATGATGTTTAACATGAGATGTGTATGCTATCTTACTTGGAATATGAGAATGCTTGAATAGGTGAACTATATGTGATAGTTGATGTTGAATAACATTGTTGATGATCATGTTGATGTGATGATGATGAATTCTATGATTTAATTGTGTATGGGAATGTTTTCTTGATAATGCAATGTTGTGAAGATAATCAATATAATTGGGTGTTGTCCTATATATTGAGGTTGAAATTGTGGATTGTTGTCGCATTATCGAGTCCTTATACATGTCCATGCATCATAGTCGTGTTGAGATACGATGTTTTATTCGTCATAGGGCTTCGGCCTGACAGAGATCTTTTGAGATCTAGTTTTGGACTTCGGTCTAGCAGAGATCTTTTGAGATCTGGATACGATGTTTTATTCGTTATAGGGCTTCGGCCTGGCAGAGATCTTTTGAGATCTGGATTTGGGTGACGACCTTTTGGAGATTTGGTACCACATGCATTTATGTGTCAATAAGTGCATATCATGACATGAGTCTTATTTGATATATGTGATTGGTGATTGTTCATGAAATGTGATTAATGACTATTCATGAATATTTGTGATTGGTGATTGTGAATTGATATTTGTTCCTGATACATGTAATTGGTGATTGTTCATGAAATATGATTAATGATTGTTCATGATGTATATAATTGATGATTGTGTATGAATAACTATGAAATGATATTTGTTCATGACACATGTGATTGGTGATTATTGATGTGAGATATTGGGGTTTGATGTAAGTATTGATGTGGGAATATTATTATTGATCAAGTGCATGATGTTTAAATTGAAATATTTATGTTAACTGTTATTTGGATTATGATAATGTAATATTACCCCCAGTGGATCTGTTATGGACCGCCTGCCTATCTGTATGGATGGGTAGATGTTGCGCAGGTTTAGTTGCTTGGTGAGTTCTTGTGCTTGGTGGATATCAGGAGCTTTCTCCGATATCGGTATTTAGAATTAGTCGGCTCTGATCTAGGCTTCGTTGTGTCGGTCTAGATTAGGTTATCTTTGGATTTTGTTATGTTTGGAGATTACCCGTTTGTTGGGATTTTTGAGATGCATCTATGTTGAGGTAATTTATTTATTCATAACATGTATATTTGAATTTACTCTGGTTTATATTCCGCTGCGACTATTGAGGTTTATATACACGTTTATTGGTTTTTGAATTTTGAATGTGGCGTAGCCTCTATTTCTTGAATAAATGTATTATTCGCATGTTTAATTGCTTTAATAGAAATAGGAGCGTTACACTCTTACTTTATCGTTTTTATAAGAGGTGGTGTACTCTTACTTGTCGTTTTTATAAGAGGAGGTGTACTCTTACTTTATCGTTTTTATAAGAGGTGGTGTACTCTTACTTTGTTGTTATCTATAAGAGGTGGTGTACTCTTACGTTGTTTATGTTGATGAGTATGACGAGGTTATGATGATCTTTTATAGGGTTGAATGTGAGGTTGTTATGATATTACATGATGTTACCTATGAGTTGTTAAATGTACTTGATGAGGGTTATGTTAAGTTGATAAGTTGTGTTCTATTCATGAGCACTAAGGGGATGTTAAGAAGAATTATTATTAAGTGTATATGATGATGTCTATGTTGTTAACTATAATTGATGAATTATATGCTTATTATTATTGTTTGAGAAATCTCACCCTTCTGCTTGGAAATGTTGCCCTTCGTATGGGTAACTTGCAGGTAATTGAAGATTAGTAGGAGTGGTGGCTCAAGTGTCTAGGGCTCTGATACGTGTAACGCCCACTTTTATTTAATTAATTATTTAATCAAGTTTAGACGAGTTATATTATATTTATATAATATATGTGTGAATTTTGATGATTTATGACGATTTAGATGATTTGGATGATTTTTAGATGAGCTATGAGTTTTGATGATTTTATGAGATATGAGACTTATTTTATTGTTTAATAAAATAAGATTTGAAAATAAAATAAAATATTTAGTTAAGGGCTGTTTTGAGATTTTAGAGAATTTTGGGGGAGAAAGTGAGATAAGATAAGATTTTAGGAGGAGATATAAAGAGGAAAACCTAGTCTTAGGAAAATTAGTACGTACAACTGTTTTTGGAAGAAGGAGGAAAAAGTCAAGAGAATGGAGAATCACCATAGAGGCTGCGATTTCTTCACTTTAAGGTAAGGGTGAGACTAACTCTACAATTTTATTAATCATGTAATCCATCTGGTTGTAATTAGCAAGAATTAGGATTGCATTGGAGAAATCGAAAATTAGGTCAAATCCCTAGAATTGATGATTAAACAGTGAAAATTGATTAGATTGATGTAGAAACTGTCCTTTGACCTTAGATTATGTTTAGAATGAATTCTGGAATTGAAATTAGGCTTAGAACCATGAGATTAGATGAATTTTCGTAGAAAACTACATTCTGCCCGAGCCTATATTCATCGCTCGCCCTGGCGAACGATGATCCTCGCCTCGCGAGTGATGAAGTTCATCGCTCGCCACGCGTGCCATTACCCCTCGCCTCGCGAGTTACAAGTCGTAGCTCGCCACAACGAGCAACCTTACTCGCCATAGTGAGCATGACCAGAGAGCATGTTGAATTCTGTATTTTTGACTTTTTAGTTGAACCTTAGATGCTTTTGAGTGCCTTAAGATGTTTAATAAAGATTAGATGATGATTTAGAACGAGATTGAACCTGGTTTAGCTTAGAACAACTTGAGTTGGAAATCTGGCTTGTACTCGCCATGGCGAGCAGATGCTCTCGCCTCGCGAGCACTTCCAGAACTGAGTGCAATTGAGAATGTTGTGACCTGAGTTGCTTGAATTGATTAGGAATGGAACTTTAGGTAGTAGTAAGACATATTTAAGATGTTAACTGAAATCTGTGAGGTTGTTTGAACTGCTAAGTTGTTTGTAATGTGATTTAATGATTAAATGCATTACTTGAAATATTCTTGAATGATCTAGATGTTGAAATGAATTGTTGTTATGAAGTTATAAAGTTGTTGTGATCTGATTATGCTGCTTTTGTTATTTAACCAAGTTGCATGAGTCTATACAAGATGATGTTGAACTCCAAATTATTGGATGTATATGAGATGATGATTAAGATGTTTTAGATGATTGAGTCCATGCATTAGCATACATTTGTTAGGGGCTCATGCCCTGGAGCTTTGTACTCACCATGATGGAGCATTTGCTCAAAATAAACTGTTGGGGGCTTATGCCCTGAAAGTATATTAATACTATAATGCTGGGGGCTCATGCCCTGAATTGGTACCACATGCATATAAGAGGTTTAGGTTGCATTGTCGCATTGTTGAGTCAAAAGATGTTAAGTTATTGATGATGATTGAATGAAATGACTACTTGATATTTTATTATCAATGATGATATGATGTTTAAGATGTTTATGTTGTTAATTATGATTGTTGAATTATATTGATTAATATTATTGTTTTGTGAAATCTCACCCCTTCTGCTTGGAAATGTTGCTCTTCGTATGAGTAACTTGCAGGTGATCGAGCTTAGTGTACAGTTTGCTGTTGTGAGTGGCCTTGCCTCACTGAGTCGTCTAGGTCGCTCTGATATGTAACGGGATGGGGTTTATGTTATGCATGCTTCATTCTTTTACGTGTTCATTTATTGAAGATTAATTGAAATTTTATGAGATGTTTTAATGAGGCCTGCGTGCCAAGACTTTATGATGATTTGAATTTAATTCCGCTGCTCTTTGGTTGAAGAAGGATAAATTATTATTTATCTATGTTTCTGAGATTTTTAAGAATGTGATATCCCGTTAATTGATGATTACTCTGATTCTATGTTTGAAATTTTTATATTAGGAAAACGGGGTGTTACAATACGTACGGGATGGAATTTCTTATTGTTTTTCATTTCTTATGTATCACATTTTTGGATTATGCTGATGTAGCCCTTATTTGGTTGTTGAATTAATTGATGGGGCTTTTATGTCAAGACTTTTATTGAAGAATTAATATGTTGGATTTTGTGGTTATTTAATGTTGAGAAAATATTTCCGCTGCAAAATTGTTGTCGTTTTATGAAGGATGTTTTATTAAATAGTTTTATATTCTATTTAAGAAAATTTTGAAAGTAGTGTGACATGCCCGTTTGGGATTTACTCTGATGATTATTTAATATTTCATTGCTTTTGGGTAATGGGGTGTTACATTTTTCATCCTGGAAAATGAAAAGTCACACTTTGACCAAAACCATAAGTAGCTTGGTTTGTAAGCTAAGTCTTGCTAAATTTAATTTGATTAGTATGATAGTCAAAGTATGATGATTACAGATCAAATGAACAAGTAAATTGACTAAAATAATGTTTATATCGAGTTTTCATCCTGGAAGATGAAAAGTTACACTTTGACGAAAACCATTGGTAGCTTGGTTTGTAAGCTAAGTCTTACTAAATTTAAGGCTTAATTGAACTGTCGGTCCCTTAACTTATTTCTTTATTTCAGTTTGGTCTCATAACTCTTAACTTTTGCAAACTGGTCCCTCAACTCACTTACGTTAATCAATATGGTCCCCTCAAAAAGGAGATCGTTGGATAAGTGAGGTCTACCAGATTTTATAGTGTATCACCAACACCTGATTTATTTACTTTCTTCTTCTTCTTCTTCTTCCCTCATCTTTATCTTCATTCAACCTTCATCAATCTTCATCATTCATCAATCTTCATTAAATAAAAATAAAACTCAATTTCTTTTTCTTTCAAAAATAAAAGGCAGATATCAATCCAATTCAATAAAAAAAAAATATTATTTGGGTCATTAACAACTCCATTACCATGAACACCATTCACGGTCAAAAAATGAACACCATTTCCAGGAGAAAGAATATTCCTTGAAACTGATTTTGAACAAGTTAGGAGAGATTGATGTTGGCGGTGAACGCCATATAAGCGATCCGGTGAAGAGGGTGGAATGGGTCGGAAAGTTGTGCTCTGATTTGCATAGTTTGGTGGCTTCTTTAGAACAAGAAACAAGGAAATCTAAAAGAGCATCAGAGCTCTTGTTGGCACAGTTGAATGAGGTTCAAGAAAGGAATGATAGTTTTCAGGAGGAGCTTCCTAAGGTGACTGATGAACTTGTGGATCTCAGAAGAAAAAGGGATTGGGCGGAGGCTGCCAAACTGGAAGCTCTTTCACATCCTGATTTTTGTTGTTATTGTTGATTTTTGTTTTTATTGTATGTACTATATTTCTGGGTTTTTTGTTGTTTCTGGTTTGTTGATGACGAAGATGATTCAGTTTATGTATTAAGATTGATAAAAATGATATGGAGAAAATGAGGAGCACAAAAATTTGTTTAATGATTTATTTTTGAAAGAATTTTTTTTTGGATTTTTATTTTATTTTATGAAGATGATGAAGGTTGAATGAATATGAAGATGAAGATGAGGGAAGAAGAAGAAGAAGAAGATGAAAGTAAATAAATCAGGTGTTGGTGATACACTATAAAATCTGGTAGACCTCACTTATCCAACGATCTCCTTTTTGAGGGGACCATATTGATTAACGTAAGTGAGTTGAGGGACCAGTTTGCAAAAGTTAAGAGTTATGGGACCAAACTGAAATAAAGAAATAAGTTAAGGGACCAGCAGTTCAATTAAGCCTAGATTTAATTTGATTAGTATGATAGTCAAAGTATGATGATTATAGATCAAATGAACAAGTAAATAGACTAAAATAATGTTTATCACTGCAAGAATTCCCCAAAGGCTTAAATGCTCTTTTGGTCCCTTAACTATTTAATTGGTATCGCTTTGGTCCCTTAACTAAAAAAAAGATTGTTTGAGGATTTTAAGTTTTTTTTTAGTCTCGTTTTGGTCCCTTCTGTTAGGTTTCCGTTAGGGTTTTAAAAAAAAAATTAACTCCTGGACACGTGTCACCTTGTCATTGACTCTGAGTTTTTTTTTTTTTTTTTTTTTTTAAAAAAAAAAATTCTTCTTTTTTTAAAATTATATATATATTTTTAAAAAAAAATCCCAAAGCCAATGACAAAGTGACACGTGTCACCTTGTCATTGGTTCTGGGAATTTTTTACAAAAAAATAAAATATATATATTTAAAAAAAAATCTGAGAGCCAATGACAAGGTGACACGTGTCCACACTTAACATTTTTTATTAAAATTAACGGAAACCTAACAGAAGGGACCAAAACGAGACTAAAAAGAAACTTAAAATCCTCAAACAATCTTTTTTTTAGTTAAGGGACCAAAGCGATACCAATTAAATAGTTAAGGAACCAAAAGAGCATTTAAGCCATTCCCCAAATTACTAACCAATTCAAAATTGAATTACTGAGGGATTTAGGCCCTCAGTAATGCACAAAAAACCCTCAATAACATTAGTGACGGAATAAACCCTCAATATTTCAGACATTTCCGTTACGACCGATAAATTGGCTAGTAATATTAATGACGAATCTGTCTTGAGAATTGCTGTTCCCACATGTTGTTTGGCTGTGCCACACGAGTAAAATACGAAAATGCCCTTCGGCAGTTTGCTACCGAAGTTTTTAGGAAACCGGCGGCAGTTAACTGCCGAGGAAAACCTCGGTAGTTAACTACCGAGGAAATATGAACTTAAACAATTTCGGCAGTTAACTACCAAAGAAAACTGCCGAAGAAAACCTCGGTAGTTAACTGCCGAGGAAATCTTCATCATTCTAAAAGCTACCTGTGGTTCTGCGTTCTGGTTATGTTGAGTTTTCCTCGGCAGTTAACTGCCGCCGGTTTCCTAAAAACTTCGGCAGTTTACTACCGAAGGGCATTTCCGTAATTTACTCGTGTGGCACAGCCATACCATACGTGCGAAGAGCAATTCTCATCTGTCTTTGATTACCGACTGACTTTTTCCGTCAATATTGACAATAATACCCTTCATTAATTTGCAGAATTCCCATTCAGTTTCATTTCTTCTTTCCCTTTCTCTTTCATCTGAGAACGCATTCTCTATTCTTCTCCCAACCAAAGCAAGCGACCGAACAGTACATCCACCACCACACCACCGCTGGTGAGCCGCGACCACTCTCCTCCTTCTCCATCCATCACCGCTGCATACTCCTCCATCTTCTGTTTCGATTATTCAGTTTAGAGACATCTCTCTCCACAACAAACCCTAATTGTTGTAACTTGTAAGTTAATGTGAAATTGAATGTAATTTCCTTCAATTATGATTATTGTTTGATGATTACATATTCTTTAGTTGATTTCCATGAGTTCTTTAGTTGATTGTTAACTCTAATTGTTAAACCTGTTGACTGTTGTTCTTTGCCCCTTTGGTCGTAACCATATTTACTGTCCTTTGTTAATTGATAAATTCATAATTGCATAACCTTTACTCTCTTTACTAAGATTTATTTTTTAATCATAGTTTTAATCATAGCCTAGTGATAGTTTCACTTTCTAATGAAATTACTTGTTTAAGTCTTTGTGGTAAAATCTTGGAGGAATCTACTGATTAATTTATGTGAAACATAGTATTATTGATGTAGGACTAAACTTTTTACATCTTAAACTGCTCCAAATTGAAAGCCAATGGAGTGGAATGGATGATGACTCAAGTTTGTGAATATTTTTTTAGTATTTATAAGAGTGTCTCTGCATCTTTGCTCTGCTTTATATAATTGCTTTAAAGATACAAATGATATGCAGTTAAAATGCAGTATATTTGATGGTTTTTTGAAATTGTGAATATTTTTATGTAATGTTAGATATATTGGAGCAAGAAGATAGCTATGCGGTTGTAGCTTAATGTTGGAGAAGAGAAGAAGAGTTATTCATGATAAAATGAAACCTTAGAAAAGAACTTTGAGTTTCACAACTAGCTAGAGCAAGAGCCATAGGAGAGATCATAGTTTAGTATTCGGAGCTGTCTGTGCCTTACTGCCAGTTTATTTTCTGCTGTTTTCAGTTTTTTACTGGTTTTTTGGTGCTGCTGGTGTAGCAGATCAGCGCTGCTTGCAGCTGTTTTTCTGTCTTTGGTGGATGCTTTTCAATGATGCTTGGCTAGTTCAGGAGTGAGGCAGGGGTATGCTTGCTCTATGCTAGTATATACTTCGGCCTCATTGTTTGATGCCATTGTTGGTTTTGGGTTTTCTCGGTGAATTGGTGTTACGTATTTAGGTAGCACCTCTTTGTATTTTTTCCCATTTTTTCCGCAAGTTTTTTTAATAGCAGCCACCCCAAACTTTTTTGTCTGGCTCCGCTACTGTTTCAATCGAAATTCAAAACCCTAATTCCCCAAACAATGGAAGCTCTCTACAAAAAACTCTACTCCAAATACACCACTCTCAAGGTTCTCTCTCTCTCTCTCTCTCTCTCTTCGTTTTTAACTTTTTTGTTACTCACTGACCTATTTATTGTTGCAGACTAACAAACTCTCCGAATTGGAAGATGTTCACAAGGAACAAGAACTCAAATTCCTCAAATTCGTCTCTGGTACTATTCTTCATTTTACACGCTTGTGCTGTGCTTTGTGTGATTATTTAAGTTAATTTAATTACTAATAGTTATTTAGGAAGTGTAATTCTTTGTGATTGTGTGAATTAATTTGCGTTACAGCTGCGGAAGATGTGATAGATCACTTGAGGACTGAAAATGATAAGCTTCTTGGACAAATCAATGATTTGGGTAATGAATTGACTTCAGTTAGGTATGGAATATTCTACTCATACCCTCTTTCTTTATTTTGTAGATTTTTATGGATATTAATTGAAAAAAGGGTTTTTGAAAAATTTATACGAACAATAGCGATTTGGTGTATTATGATTCAATTTTGGCCCGGTGGTGTATGAATTGGGACTTATGAGTGCGCTCCTCTCTAAGATCGTAAGTTCAATGTGCTAACAATTCTTGGATTGGTCCCCCAAATTAGGTGGTCTTTGGGCCGGATACTATTTCCAATATATATATATATATATATATATATATATCAATTTTAAATAGATTTGGTGTATCTGAATGTTTTGGGGTGTTACTAGAAAAATATATGTATTTTTTATTTATTTGTGGTGGTGGATGTTGCGTGTGTGTGTGTTGGACTATGGAAGACTTAAATTTGTTTTTCTCATCCAGGGTTGCCAAAGACAATGAACTGGTTGAACATAAAAGGCTTTTATTGGAGGAAAAGAAGAAGAGTGAGACTCAATCTTTTTTGTGGTTGTTGAAAATATCTGCTAAATAATATCATAGTACAGAGGTTGATCAAAGATTTTCTGTTAGACTTGGAAATAGTACTTACAAGATCTTAGTTTATTGGCATGGTGATCACGGGATGTTATCTGATATCTTTCATAATAATTGAAGTTTATTATCATTATGATCACAAGTTTTTTTATTTTTATGTTTGAATGATTTCGGATGAGTTAGGCCTAAAGCCCAACTTCTGATGGTATCAAAGCTCATTTTATATATTTAGGTCACCTGTTATCAAGGCATCTGTGGATGAGCAATTTAAATTCTATGCTCTAAATGTCTAATCTTGGGCGTGAAGGAGTGTGATGAAAATCCCACATTGACTAGTTATGTGGCCCAAATAGTAATTATGAATTGGCGGGCAACCCTTATCCCAAAGCTGGATTTTGGGGTTGAGTTAGTTCAAAAGACCAAATTCAAACGTCATAAGTTATCAACTTAAAAAACGTGCTTATATCAGTAATATCTACCAACTCAGTAAAGAACACCTGATTTTTCTTTTCAACGGGATATTCATGGTTCTTCAGAATTACTAAGTGATTTACTTATCCATCCCAAAAAGCAAATAATGAAAGTTATTATCTTTCAGGCGTTTCTTGACTTGCATGAGAATCTAACCTAAGTATAGTTTTTTAGTTTGTTGCTTTGAGTCTGAAATTGTTTTAGTTACTTCTCTTATTTTTGGTTAAGTTCTTAATAGAGTAGTAAGGCAAGGTGCTCTCCATTATGATGACTACCTAGTTGATCTTTATCATAGGAACTTCTGCAGGAATCTTTATTCTAGGTCAGAATTTGATCATGTTCAATTGTGTTATGATTTGTGAATGTAGGTTCAGTGTTCTTCTCTGTGTTCTTCCTTGTCCTTAAATTTATTCCATTTATATCATTTTTTACTGAGGATTTGGTTGTCAACATTTGGCAGATGAAGCTCTTTTTGAAGAAGTTGAGAAGTTGCAAAAGCTTCTGAAGGAAGGAACTTCCGGTGATTTAAGTAACAGAAAAGTCGTGAACAATACCTCCAATAACTCATCTATAAGAATGACAAGAAAACGTATGAGGCAGGAACAGGATGCATTGGACATAGAAGCAAGGTGTATACCATCTGAAAATGAAGGTAATTCTGTGGATAGAGAGTCAACACGAAGCTTTCTCAAGGAGAATGCTTCCAATAAGGTGAGGAATTAGAACCCTTAAATTGGAATATATTTGCATGTGTTCATTTATATATGAATATGAATACAAATTATAATTTTGTAAGCACATTTCATTTTATTATTTTGATGGATACATTAAGCACCTTAATATGATCGCATTTTGTTTTGAAAAGCGGCAGGAGTGCTCTTCTTCTAAGGCCAATGATCAATCAGGTTGGTGTTAGTAATTAGTATTCATACATCTTTACATGTGAACTGTTTCAATGGGGTTTTAGCAATATTTTTTATTTATCCTTCATTGGGTTTTACAGGCGTTGATACACAAGAAAGTGATCATCAAAACTGGCTTGTTCACGCTCTTTTTGAGTATACATTGGATATGAAATTATCCACTGACTGTCAAACTGGACGATTATGTCTCTCTGCAATGCATCAATCAAGTGGTAATTCATACTTTTCTTATATGATTCAGTACAGAAATGCATATAAATGTAATTATACGAATTTAGACACTCTAGTAAGGTTAAATTAATGGGCAATGAGATGTTTAAAATTTAAAGAATTTAGAAATCAGGGTATATGTTGTTTGAAGAAGACTCAATGCTTTAATGAGCTTGAGTGCTAGCTTAAGAGCGATTACTATCAAATATCAAACTGTTACATTTGTTTAATGATATTTATTCCCTAATTTTAAAATTCTTCAAATATGATTCAATCTAATCTCAGAATTGTAAAACTTGCTCTTTAAATAAGGGTTTGAGGGATACTGTTGGTGATATATTGATGCGAGAGAAGTGGGAAGTGGAAATGGCTAGCAATAACCAGGTTATGATTGAATTCATTTGAAAGCATTTAAAATTGACAGGACCATAACTTGGCAGTTGAAAATGGAAAGACCAATACCATGAAATATCAGTTGTAATAGTATGCTCAAGCATGACTGGTGTGAGAACACAAGGTGGTGCCACAAAATATTTTCTTACTACTATAGGCCTGCTCTAGAATCAACCGAGTCCATCTCTTTAACTCTATCTTCATATCGATTAGCCACTGTCATGATGTATACTATTTGTAGATAATATGGTTTTTTTCTACTAGAGATTCAAGAGGATAAATTGATAAGCTAAAGATTTGAAGACAAGTTGGAAAGCTTGTGATTTTTCTTTTAACTGGAGTAAAAAGGAGTATATGTATCGTAAGTTTTAGTAGGAACTAGGAAGTATACTAATTCTTGTGTAGAGGTGACTTGGAGACCATTCCATAGATCTTGCGGTTTATATATTGGACCCATCATACAAATTAATTGGGAAATATAAACTATTGGATTCAAGTGGGATGGATGAAATCAACTGGTGCTTTGAATGAGAAAAGCACCAGTCATATTTAAGGGAAAATTTTATTGGGGGACTGCTAGACTTGCAATTTGCAATTTTGTATGAGGTTAAATGTGTAGTGGTAGATGCTCAACAGAAAAGAAAGCTCAATATTGAAAACACAAGAAAACTACAACGATGAGTGAATGTGCATGACACAATATGATTAGGAATGAAATGTGTTTTGAGATGAAATTTGGTTAATCCCTATTTTGGAAAAGATGGTGGAATATTGCCTTATGTAGTTTGAGCATGTGTGGAGGAGACTTTTCGGAGCCTCATTGGCAGAATAAATAGGATGGAGGGTAAACTGTTATAGGTCAAAGGAGACCTAAACATACTATAGACATGAATAAAGGACTTAGATTTAAATGGTTTTCCTTTATATATGGTTTTCAATAGGACATTTTGACAGTTTGGTCTATGTAGCCAACTCCAGCTATTGAGAAATGGCTTTTTGTTGTTTTCATTGCTGGTAGAAATGCAATTGGCAAATCAGTACGCCTCTTCACTTATGATTGCAGCCAGTAGGGTTGAACTTTCAAACAAACCCAATCAATGGTACATCTCTCCTCGTTTTGTCTGCATATATCTTCGTTCTGCCTTGCACATCTTCCAAATTCCTCTTCTGTTCATCCAATATTTCATCCTCTTATTTTCCTGTCTCTTTTTTTCTCTTTAAACAAACAGTTGTTGTATGGGAGACTAAACAAAAATTTCAATTGTATGTTTTAGATGCTTTGATCATGTAAAAGCCAATCAGCTTGTGTATCATTTTTGGCTTTAAACTTTGAAAAATTTGTTTTTTCTATTTTCAGCTTGGCAGTCCATCAGGTGCTGGCTCAGTGGTAAAAGCATAACATTATAACTTCAACTGATGGAATTCAAATCCCCCCGTGGGTTGTTAGTCCTTAGTGTCATTTTAACTAATAATATCCCTCTTTCCCCCTCTTTTTTTTCTAAATTCAGTTCAGTAAAAAATTCATGGACAGTAACCTATACTAGATACATGGTACTCGAGGGCCTTCATTACTTCATTTTATTGTTAAAATTTGAAATAAAGTTCAACATTTTATTACAATGCTTGGCTATAATGTTCTTATTGTCTTGATGATAGGTTACTCCTTCAGTATATCATGGATTAGCAGAGCCCCTGGAGAGGAAGCAGAACTGCTATACCATGTTTTATCTCTAGGCACACTTGAAAGATTAGCACCAGAATGGATGAGGGAAGACATCATGTTCAGTCCAACCATGTGCCCCATATTCTTTGAAAGGGTGACGCATGTTATCAATTTGAAACAATGAGGTTTCTCTTTTCATGGCTTTAAATTTTCATCGGTTTACCCACCACCTTTTGGATATGGCTTTGATGTACATATTTCCTTCCACTTCAATTATTTGGACTATTGATGAGAAACTAGGAATGAAACTTGAGGCTAAAACATGAAAATGACGTCACCTAATTAATTTGATTAATGAAGTGGAGACACAATGGGAGGCTCAAGTAAAGATACAAGAAACATTCATGGACTGCATCTAATCAAGAAGACCAAGTTTTATCTATTTTATTAGTATCAGTTTTCGTACTGTTTTTAGACTGAAATTTTTGTGACCTTTTTAGTGTTCTAGCCTAACTTAATGTTGTCAATTAGTACTCCAAGTCATTATATTGGCTAGTGAGAATTTATTTCCTAGTTTGAGGTTATTTTATATGTAAATGCACTTATCAACGCGAGAAGCTACTTCCAGCTTTCAAGCTTAGCCTATAAATACCTATGTAAGACTACAATCAAGGAATTTTTTATGCAATTTGCATTTTGGAGAGCTTGGTGCCTCTTGTATCTTGCTGAAGACTGCTTGCTTGGTTAATCAAAGGTTTTCATACCTTTGTGGCGATTCTACACTTGACTTATCCCTTTTGCTTCTTTTTTTTTCTTTCTTCAAATTTAGTGTGGCGCCATCCTTTTTTTCATCTTCCACGGTCTGTCTTTAATTTTAGTCACTTTAACGTGAGTTCATATTATTTCTTCTAAATTATTCATAGCTTTCATTTCAAAAATAAATAAAGGGTCATGTTAACTAGTGTCCAATAACTTTTGAAATGAAAAGAACAATTTTCACATTTTTAAGGGAGTGATTAAGTTTCAAGAAATTATTATTATATTTGCTTTCTTAACCAAGGACAGTAGTAGATAGCATTTTCCATAAATAAAATTATTCATAGCTTTCAGTTGTATTCAAGTTTTGGATGTGTTGGTCTTTATTGCATTTGATTGTGTATCTCTGGTCAAGCTTCATGGGGTTACAGGGGCCTTTTTGATTGTACAGCTAGTTATGTTACTCTGTACTTATAGTTCCAGGGGATCCATTTTGGATTTGGCTACAAATATCTTCATCTTAGATTTCTTTGATTCACTATCATTTCTTTTTTAACACAATTGGGTTGTTTTTCATGTTTTTTTTTTTTGTTTATTTTTGCATGTCAATACCGATTGTAAGTTTACACAGCTGTGAACTTATTTGTGTGTAGTTTTCTTTACTTATAATGACTTATGCTAGTGTAATTTGTAATATATGTAAGTTGTATCTAATTATGGTGTGTTAACTTTATCTTGTTTTGAACATTGTTGACATGTTTGATTTAAGGATGACAATGGTACTACTATATGGGATATTGAATTTCTTTTGGTGCATTTTCAATTTGATTTCAACACTGAGTTGGGTTGTGTTTACTTGGTAATGAAAACTTTGTGCATTGATTTGATGTAAAATTTAATTTATTGAACGTCAATTCTAACTTGTTTATATGAGTAGTTTATTGTTTTAATTTTGTTTTATTTAATCTAGGTTATATTAAAACCAAGCACCCTCAATTGTTGACAAAGATTTGACTACACAAAAGCAAGTAGGCATTGACATCATTCTGAAGAATTTGAAGCTTCTGCATTGGCAAAGAAAGCAAAGAATTAAATGTCAATAGTGACCACCTTTTATGTTTCTTGGACTACAATTATATTAATTTATGTTGTGACGTCGATAAACTTATAGATTATAAATGAATAATTCTGAACATAGAATATAAAAGATAGTTACACCTTTGTAAAATTGTGGTTATATGTTGCAATTATATGATTATTTGAAATTATCCTATGAAAAATATATCATTTTAAGCCAACTTATCATGTAAATACCAGTAGAGACCACCTCTTATGTTTCTTTGCTTTAGTTTGATATTGTGAGGTTGGTAAACATATAGATGAGTAATATTAACGCTCGAAATAAGATGGTTAAGCCTTTGTAAAATTGTAATCATATGCTTCAATTATTTGGCTACATTTAACTCTCAATTTATTTTCATTAGTCAAACATCACAAATGTGACCATAATATATTCCTTTCATTCAAATCATGTAGATAAATATAAAGAAAGAGAGAAATTGGTAATAAAAAAATCTGGCTACACATTTGTTAAAATCTGGTTAGGTGCGTCAAATATTTGGTTAGTCTACTAAAGTTTGTCAAACTTAGAAGATATTTCACATGCTACTAAATCATGTTTTTTTGTTGTTTTTATTGATTTGGAAGGATAGAATTCTTTGCCTACATATCCAAGGAAAATGGATCAAAATCAATGTAGTTCACCTCAAAAATTTATTTGGTGGGTTGGATTGATTTAAAATTTTTATAAAAAGTTTTTAGAATGGATTAGAGACCTCAAAGGTATAGAAGAATAAAAAGAAGTTCTTAAGTATTTTCCAAGCGGTCTGAGTGTATTAAAATGGAAAGGATGTTTATCGGAGTCTCTATCATCTAGTATTTTGAGCAAGGCAAGTGAAATAACTTCACTTTCTAATTGTATATATTTATAAATTCACAATGATTTTGTTTTCGTCATAAAAAAAATTCCATGAAAGTAAAATGTTTGATTTTTAATTCATGTATTTGTTTCTAATTCCTTGTGTTTATGCAGAAGTTCCAGAATATGAAAGTCTTGACGTCATACCATTGTGAATATTTTACCTATATACGTAATGTCTCAGGTCTTCCAAATTTAGAAAAGTTATCGTTTGAAAATTGTAAGAATTTAATTACAATTGACAATTCGACGATCAGACACCAAAGTAAACTTGAAATCTTGAATGCAGATGGTTGCAGCAATCTCGAGCGTTTTCCACCATTAGGTTTGGCATCACTTAAGAAATTGGAACTCTCCAAGTGTAGGAGTCTCGAGTTTTCCAAAATTATTATGCAAGATGAAAAATATAGAATATATTTCGTTGTATAATACTTCCATAAGAGAATTGCCATCTTCTTTTCAAAATCTCAGTAAACTTTATCGCAACTATGGGGATGTGGAATATTCAGTTTCCCAAAATATAATGATAAAATTTATTCTATAGTGTTTCCAAATGTGACAGAGCTTAGTCTCCGAGATTGCTGCAACCTCTTTGATGAATGCCTCCCAATATTTCTCAAGTGTTGTGTTAATATGGTTACGCTAGACTTATCGAATAACAATTTCAAAATTCTTCCCGAGTGCCTTAATGAATGTCACCTTGTTTGGGTTCTTAATTTGGATCGCTGCAAATCTGTTGAGGAAATTAGAGGGATTCCACCAAATCTTGAAAGGCTTTCTGCAATAGAATGCAAATCATTGAGTTCCTCAAGTAGAAGAATGTTATTGAGTCAGGTTTGTTGTTTGTTTATTGCCGTAGTATTGCATATATATATGTATATAATTCATAGTGTAATTATTATTTTCTTGTATAAATTAACAAAAACTTCATGAGGCTGGACGCACTTGCTTTAGTTTCTCAAACGGAACAGATGGGATTCTGTTAGCCAATATTTGTAAAAATGGTATCATTTAATATGGTCAAAGAGTTTGACCTGAGGAGATGTGTAATGCCTTAGTCGTTATTTTAATTATTTTGGATTTATGTGGAGTCTTTTTCATGATTTTAAATAATATTTGTGGATTTTATGGTGTGTTATATTTTATCATATAGTTTATTTTAATAATAATTAGAATAAGTGAGAATTAGTATTAATTGGAGTTTTGGGGGTTATGTTAGAATTTATTAGAATTAAGGGGGAGTAAATAAAATAAAGAGAAGTTAAGAAAGGAGTTAAGAAAGAAAGAAAGAGTCAGAATACGTTTTACGTGAAACAAACAAGTTTTGGGAGAAAAACCAAGAGCAAGGGAGAGGAGATTAGGAACCGATTTTTGCTGTGCTTTTTCTACAATTCTAAGGTAAGGGTGAGGTTTACCGCAATTGTATAGATTCTGAATTCTGATTTTGATTTTAACAGGTTTATGAAAGAGTTGGGAAAAATTAGGTTTTGTTGAATTAATGGGTTTTGAGAGTAGGGATTGCTGTATTGATGTTAGAAATGGGTTGCGAGTGCATACAACCTTTCATTGCATATATGTAAACTGATTTGGGGAGTGAATTGGAGGAAAATGGGATTTTTGGGAAAAACCTGCATTCTGCCCGTACAGAAGTTCATCGCTCGCCTCGTGAGTAGCCTTTGCTCGCCATAGCGAGTGAGCAACTTCATGGCTCGCCTCACGAGTGAGACAACTCGCCATGGCGAGTACCTGTGAGAAAAACTGGATTTCCAAAGTGTTGTTATAAGCCGTAATTTGGTTAGTTTTAAGTACCTAGATGATTTTAGAGAGGACTGGAGCAAGTTTTGGATTAAAAAGATGAATAGGGAGCTTAGAATTGATGATTTAGTGAGAAAATTGTCAAAACTCCCGAGAGCACCATATTATCGTTCGCCTCGAGTTCGCCTCGAACTCGCCATGGCGAGTGCCCCTTTTCTTGAGTTTGCCATAACGAGTAGGAGTACTCACGAGGCGAGTTGCCCAAACTTTGAACTGTTGGTTCTGTTTTGTTGATGGTTGATTTATCTTGATGTTTGAGCATGGCTATTATAATGGTGTATTTTTCTGGGATGTTTAAAGTGGTTATATTGAATTGATGTTGGCTGGAATGTATACTTTCATTTAATTAAGTCATACATGATGTTGCATTTTGGAGTGGTGAGTCATATACATATATATGCATAGGTTGAGTTGTATGTAGATATAGACAAGTGGGTCAGTTGCATAAGCATAAAAGTGGGAGAGCTTCGGCTCTGGAACGCCTTGTCGTTCAAAGCGGTGGAACACTAGTTGCTCAAAGCGGTGTTTAGCGGTGAGGACTTATGTCCTGAAAAATGAATGCTTTAACCATTCTACAGCGGTGAGGGCTTCGGCCCTGATTATGGTACCACATGCATGGGTGTTGTTAGAGGAGTCTTAGAGGAGTGGTGGTGTGATGCATGAGTCGTTGTGTTGGTTTTTAATTACCATTTGTTGTTGATATTGATAATGATGATATTTATATATGTTGATGAATTATTATGATAGGGTGTTAGATTCAATTGATGCATTCTTTATCTATATTATTTTTGTGAATCTCACCACTTCTGCTTGAAAATGTTGCCCTTCCTATGGGTAACTTGCAGGTGATCCTGAGTAGTTGGTGGTGGCTCAAGTGTCTAAGGCTCTGATACATTTGGGATGGGTTTACTTAATTATGTTTCATTCCTTATGTATCATATTTTGATTGTTGCTGATGTAGCCCTTTTGTTATTGGATTTTATGTTGTTAAGGCTTTTATGCCAAGAATTTATTATGGAGGTTTAAATAGTTGTTGTTGTTGTTTTGATGAGAATATTCTGCTGCAGATTTAATGATAATTTTGAAGGATGTTAATTAAATAGATTTTCATATTCTATTTAAGAAAATTTTGAAAATGTAGTGTGTAACACCCAAGGCTGACGAGGGCGAGGAGTGGTCGCCGGTGCACAAGGCATGACAATGAGCGGCTCCTGACAGCTTCTAGAGGAACCGAATCACACCGGAATGAGAGGGTTCGTGAGGCCGTGCAGGTATGGGACTGCATGGTTGAATGAAGGCTTATAAGAATTGTTTGGTACTACCTATATCAACAAGATGCATCTTCTTTTCGGTAGCTCATTCCATAAGAACTCCACAGTTAAGCGTGCTTGACTTGGAGCAATATTGGGATGGGTAACCTATCGGGAAGTTTCCCGGTAAGCGTGCGAGTGAGGACAAAAACACACTGAAAAGACTCGTGTTGGTTTGTGGGGTCAGTCGGCAATCCTGAAAGCAGTCTGGGATGTTACATAGTGTGACATGTCCGTTTGGGTTTTACTCTGATGTTGAATTATTATTATTTAATTGATTTTGGGAAACAGGGTGTTACAATTGGTATCAGAGCAGGTTGGTCCGTCCGGCCGAGTAGTAGAGTCGTGTTGAGCCACCTAGGATAGAGTTTCAACTCTAATGTTGTTTTGTTGTTGTTCTGAATGGTTATTTCTTATGTAGAATCTTAAGATGGCTGGTAGAAACGATGCTGCTATTGTTACTGCACTTGAGGCTGTAGCTCAAGCTGTTCAACAGCAACCGCAACTGGAGCTGGTAATGGAGAAGTGAGGATGCTGGAGACCTTTTTGAGGAATCATCCCCCAACATTCAAGGGAAGGTATGATCCCGATGGTGCCCAGAAGTGGCTTAAGGAAGTGGAGAGGATTTTCAGGGTCATGCAGTGCTCTGAAGTGCAAAAGGTGCGGTTCGGGATGCATATGTTGGCTGAGGAGGCAGATGACTGGTGGGTAAGTTTTGCTACCTGTGTTGGAAAAGGATGGAGCTGCAGTGACTTGGGCGGTGTTCAGGAGAGAATTTCTGAACAGGTACTTCCCGGAAGATGTCCGAGGTAAGAAAGAGATTGAATTTCTGGAGCTGAAGCAGGGTAACATGTCTGTTGTTGAGTATGCTGCAAAGTTTGTGGAACTTGCAAAGTTCTACCCTCACTATACAGCGGAGACAGCTGAATTCTCCAAATGTATAAAGTTTGAGAATTGCTTGAGAGTTGACATCAAGAGAGCCATAGGGTATCAACAGATTAGAATTTTCTCTGATTTGGTAAGTCGTTGCAGGATCTATGAGGAGGACACAAAAGATCATTATAAGGTGATGAGTGAGCGAAGTGGTAAGGGACAGCAGAGTCGTCCTAAACCGTACAGTGCCCCTGCTGACAAGGGAAAGCAAAGATTGAATGATGAGAGGAGGCCCAATAGGAGAGATGCTCCTGCTGAGATAGTTTGTTACAAGTGTGGCGATAAAGGCCACAAGAGTAATGTTTGTACCAAAGATGAGAAGAAGTGCTTCAGGTGTGGTCAGAAGGGTCACACATTAGCTGATTGTAAGAGGGGAGACGTTGTTTGCTATAACTACAATGAAGAGGGCCATATCAGTTCTCAGTGCACACAGCCGAAGAAGGTTAGAACCGGTGGAAAAGTGTTTGCATTGACCGGTACGCAGACTACTAATGAGGACCGACTTATCAGAGGTACTTGTTTCTTTAATAGTACTCCTTTAATTGCTATTATAGATACTGGTGCTACTCATTGTTTCATTGCTATTGAATGTGCATATAAGTTGGGTTTGGTTTTATCTTATATGAAAGGAGAAATGGTTGTTGAAACTCCAGCTAAGGGTTTAGTAACTACTTCTCTTGTTTGTTTAAGGTGTCCATTGTCTATGTTTGGTAGAGATTTTGAGGTCGACTTAGTATGTTTGCCGTTGACGGGTATGAATGTTATTTTTGGGATGAATTGGTTAGAGTATAACCGAGTTCATATAAATTGTTTTAGTAAGACGGTGCATTTTTCTTCTGTTGAAGAAGAGGGTGAAGTGGAGTTCTTGTCTACGAAACAGATGAAACAACTAGAACGTGATGGAATTCTGATGCATTCTTTAATGGCATATTTGTCGTTAGAAAACCAAGTTGTGATTGACAGGTTACCAGTGGTGAATGAATTTCCTGAAGTTTTTCTGGATGAGATTCCAAATGTACCACTAGAGAGGGAGGTTGAGTTCTCAATTGACCTTGTTCCGGGAACGAAGCCGGTGTCGATGGCACCTTATCGTATGTCAGCGTCTGAGTTAGCTGAATTGAAGAAACAGTTGGAGGACTTGCTTGATGTAACACCCCGTTTTCCCAAAATATAAATTTCTAAACATTTATCACAGTAAACAGCATAAATGGGATATCACATTCAACATAATCCAAAATCAGTTAAATAACAATTTAACTTTCAACAATTTCTTGATCATTCAATAATAATTCAAGTAAATGCAATCAATCCATAATTCACTTTATATTCACTTAACATTTCATAAAAGCTTCACAGTTCTTAGTCAATATCTTCAATAGGTCTCATTAGTACTTAAAGTTCCTTTCCTAACCAATCCGAACAACTCAGGTCTCACAATCCTCAAATGCACTCAGTTCTGGAAGTGCTCGCGAGGCGAGAGCATCTGCTTGCCATGGCGAGTACTAGCCAGATTCCCAACTAAGGTTGTTCCAGGTTCAATGTTGTTCTAAATCATTCTCTAATCAATAGTAGACACTTAAAGGTACTCAAAAGCATCTAAGGTTCAACTCAAAAGTCAAAAACTCAGAATTCGACATGCTCTCTGGTCAAGCTCGCTAGGGCGAGTAGGGTTGCTCGCCGTGGCAAGCTACAACAAGTAACTCGCGAGGAGAAGGGTTATGGCTCGCGTGGCGAGCGATGAACATTCATCCCTCGCGAGGTGAGGATCATTGCTCGCTATGGCGAGCGATGAACTTTGGCTCGGGCAGAATGTAGTTTTTACAAAAATTTCATCAACTAACATGGTTCTAAGCCTAGTTTCAATTCCAGAATTCATCCTAAACATATTCTAAGGTTATAGGACGGTTTCTACATCAATCTAATCAAGTTTTACCGTTTGATCATCAATTTTAGGGATTTGACCTAATTTCAAAACTTTTCTAATTCAATCCTAACTTTGTCAATTAATCATCAGAATCATAACAATCAATATTATTTTATTATTAGTCTCACCCTTACCTTGTATGAAGAAATCGCATCCCTCCTAGTGATTCTCTCTTCTCTTGGCTTTTTCTCCCTTTTTCTCCCATTATATCTCTTTCCTATTTCTTATCTTATCTCACTTTCTCCCTTAAAACTCTCTAAAATCTCAAAACAGCCCTCAACTAAATATTTTATTTTTTTTCAAATCTTATTTTATTTAACAATAAAATAAGTCTCATAATCTCATCAAATCATCAAAACACATTAAAATCATTTGAATCATCTAAATCATCTTAAATTAACAAAACTCACACATATATTATATAAATATAATATAATTGCCTAAACTTGATTAAATAATTAAATAAACGAAAGTGGGCGTTACAACTCTCCCAAACTTAAAAGATTTTCGTCCTCGAAAATTTACCTCAAGCAAACAACTCTGGATTAGAGCTTGGTTTGATTAGGATTATGTCATTTAGACTTATCCAACAATCCCAAGACAAGAAGAAGTCTACTCACTAATGTTCATCGTAGACAAAGGGGAAGAAGAGAGAAAGCATAAAAGTAAATAACAAGAAACTAAAAGAACTTTTATTAGAAAGACAATTGTCACATATTGTATTCCAAGAAAAGATGAATATTTGTGATGGCTAGCTACTCTATTTATAGTTTACATTCAACTTAAAATTTAAGCAATCACTAGAATGTTCCACAAGTAAACTAAAACAGAGTAGCTTAAAATCTAAGCAAAAGCAGCAAAAGTTGTTTTGGGAGATGGCACGGCCGTGCGAACCTTAGCACGGGCCGTGCCAAGCTTCTGACTTTAGGGATATATATTTTTGTCTCCGAATCTTCATATATTCGTACCGAATCAGCTCCAAAACCCCTTTCTTTTGCTCCAAGACTCAATCCATCAAATATTCGTTTATGAAATATAACAATATGCAATTGTAGTAAAATAGCTCGAAAAGGAAATAATACTAATATAAAATAAAATTAAATCTAATTAAAACTAAACTAAATAACATATAAAAGTAGATAATAAATGACTCATCAATCCATCAAATCATCAATTCTCGGAAGTGGATACCTATTCTTGATAGTTACCTTGTTCAACTGACGATAGTCAATACACAATCTCATGCTACCATCTTTCTTCATCACTAGAAAAACGGGCGCTCCCCAAGGTGAAACACTTGGTCTAACAAATTTATTCTCAAGCAAATCTTCTAACCGTTTCTTCAACTCAGCTAACTCGGAAGCAGACATACGATAAGGTGCCATCGACACCGGCTTCGTTCGAGGAACAAGATCAATAGAAAACTCGACTTCTCTCTTAGGAGGCATATCAGGAATTTCATCTGGAAGAACTTCAGGAAAGTCGCATACCACTTATAGCTTGTCAATCATTGCTTGATTCTCAATAGATAAAGAAGCCATCAAAGAAAACATCAAAATACCATCGCGTTCCATTTGCTTCAGCTGCTTAGTAGATAAAAACTATGCACCACTTTCCTCCTCAGCGGAAGAGAAACACACTGACTTGCTAAAACAATTGATATGAACATGGTTGTACTCTAACCAATTCATACCCAGAATTACATCCATACCGCTTAAATGTAGACAAACTAAATCCATTTCGAAATCATGACCAAACATAGACAAAGGACATCGCAAACATACGAGAGAAGTAGTCACCGAACCCTTAGTTGGAGTTTCGACAACCATCTCTCCATTCATATCAGACAAATCAAGACCCAAAGCAGAAACACAATCGAAAGCAATAAAGCAATGCGTAGCACCAGTATCAATAATAGCAACTAAAGGAGTATTATTAATATAACAAGTACCTCTGATCAAACGATCCTCATTCTCTGTCTGAGTACCAGCCATAGCAAAAACTCGACCTGTAGTAGGCGCCCTCTTAGGCTGCTTGCATTGGGAACCAATATGACCTTCTTCATTACAATTGAAGCACACAATATCATTACGCTTGCAATCAGCTACAATATGACCCTTCTTGCCACACCGGACACATTTCTTTATCTCTTTAGGACAAACATTGCTCTTATGGCCTTTTCACCACAATTGAAACAAGTAATCTCAGCTGGAGCATCCTTCTTCTTAGGCCGCCTATCATCACTTTCTCCCCCAAAACTCTCTAAAATCTCAAAACAGCCCTCAACTAAATATTTTATTTTATTTTCAAATCTTATTTTATTTAACAATAAAATAAGTTTCATAATCTCATAAAATCATCAAAACACATCAAAATCACTCAAATCATCTAAATCATCTTAAATCAACAAAACTCACACATATATTATATAAATATAATATAATTGCCTAAACTCGATTAAATAAT
The DNA here is from genome assembly GCF_003473485.1 of Medicago truncatula. Taxonomy (NCBI): domain Eukaryota; kingdom Viridiplantae; phylum Streptophyta; class Magnoliopsida; order Fabales; family Fabaceae; genus Medicago; species Medicago truncatula. Next base: position 21,969,157 of record NC_053049.1, read on the forward strand.
TAAATAAACGAAAGTGGGCGTTACAACTCTCCGCAACTTAAAAGATTTTCGTCCTCGATAATTTACCTCAAGCAAACAACTCTGGATAAGACTCAAGCATCTTACTCTCAAGCTCCCACGTCAAGCTTTCACCAGTCGCTCCAGCCCAAACGACTCTAACAAGGGGTATCTCCTTGCCTCTCAACGTCTTCACTTTACGATCATCAATCCTCACCGGTAAAGTCTCTACCGTAAGGTTGTCTCTAACTTGCACATCATCACTTTGGATCACATGAGATGGATCCGGAACATACTTCCGAAGTTGCGAAACATGGAAAACATCGTGTAAATTCGAAAGATGCGGTGGTAATCCTACTCGATACGCCAACGTTTCAACTCTTTCCGATATCTGATACAAACCAATAAATCTCGGAGTCAATTTCTTTGACTTCAAAGCACGTCCAACACCAGTCACAGGAGTGACTCTCAAAAACACGTGGTCTCCATCCTAAAACTCAAGATCCTTCCTACGTTTATCATGATAACTCTTTTGTCGACTCTGCGACGCTTTCATTTTCTCTTTGATGAGATAAAACCGCAAGTGCACGGTCTTACCGAAGTAGTATAAAAGAGTGTCGTTCCGACAGGGAGTAGTTTAATTTAATTAACCTTTGGGAATGATTAGAATAGAGAAGAATTGTAAGTTGTGGGTTTTGAAGCGTTTGAAAGGTAAAAATAATAAAAGGAGCCTTGGGATCGTTGGTTTCATCTAAATAACAAGTCCTTCACAAACCAAACTAAAAGCTTATAATGTTATGCTAGACCTAATTTCTCAAGACAGTTTCTCTTATGTTCCTCTAGCAACCAAGCCTATTTCGCTGACTTGATTACTATTAGATTTTGGTTCCTCTAACAACCAAGCCTATTTCGCTGACTTGATTGTTATTAGTTCCCTTGAAGATCGAAAGTATATGTCTCAAAGATTGCAAAGCCTATTTCGCTGACTTTGCAATCCTTGTCTGAATTCACTTGTTCGAATATCAAATCTCCACTTTCGTTTTATGAATTGATATTTGGAATAATGGATAAACAATTATCAAAACCTCCACTTTCGTTTCCACAGTTTGATAATGGTTTATCCATGTTTAAGCGGTGAATTTAGATAAGAAATTAGGGTTACATAAGATTAAGGCTGAGAGCTTGGCTTGATTAGGATTATGTCATTTAGACTTATCCAACAATCCCAAGACAAGGAGAAGTCTACTCACTCATGTTCATCGTAGACATGGGGGAGAAGAGAGAAAGCATAAAGGTAAATGACAAGAAAATAAAGGAAAAGAAAAGAACTTTAATTAGAAAAGCAATTGTCACTTATTGTATTCCAAGTAAAGATGAATATTTGTGATGAATGGCTACTCTATTTATAGCAATCATTCGACTTAAAATCTAAGCTATTACATTCGGGCTAAAAATAGAGTAGCTTAAAATCTAAGCAAAAGCAGCAAAAGGCACTCTGGATGGTGGCACGGCCGTGCCAAGGCTAGCACGGGCCGTGCCAAGCTTCTGACTGTGAGGAGACATATTTTTGTCTCTCAATCTTCATATTTTTGCATCCAATCGGCTCTAAGCCCCTTTCTTTTGCTCCAAGACTCAATCCATCCAATATTCATTCCTGAAATAAAATAAAATGCAATTTGTAGTAAACTATCCTAAAAAGGAAATAATGCTAATATAAAATAAAATAAAATATAATTAAAACTAAACTAAAAAGCATATAAAAATAGTCAATAAATGACTCATCAAACTCCCCCACACTTGAATCTTTGCTTGTCCTCAAGCAAAAGACATAGACATGGCAGCAACAAAAGGATTAATATATGACACTTTAAATAAAAGCTTATGTCTCCCTCGAGGTTTCATTTCAACGTACACTAATCACAACTTCAAGTATTCTTTGTAAACTTATTCAACCCAACAACAAATCTTAAGTGAGTGTATGTGTGTGTAGTCCAACCCTTTTCTTGCTCCTGTATAAGATATATATTATGAGGAACAGGTTCTAACCTTAACACTAAAATGACCGAGAAAAATCTTTTTTTCATTTCATATAAGAGAAGTGGGAGAGTTAAGATAGATTTGATGAATTTATACATTTGGGGGCTTGTAGATGCCTAGGGGCTATCATTTCACATTGGAAGTCTGTGAGGGGGTATCCTTTCCTCCAAGTTTCTATGATCACCCTAAGTAGTGCTACAACTTGTTTACTTCACTTAGGAAGTTCCTCTTTTTAGAGGGTTTAATTCAAGCACAATTTGTTTGAGAAGTCATCACCACATTTAGGAAGTCAGTGAGAGGGTATCCTTTCCTCGACGTGTGGTGATATCCTTCCGCCCCATTTCGGTTTACACATTTCATCACATTAAAATTATTCCCACAGAAACTTACACTACTTTTACTCTGAAGATTTTTAAGGGTCCAAGTTACCATTAAAGCTAGAACGTGTTCCTTAAAATACCTACTCATACACTTACTCAAGGATTGCAACTAGGTGCTTTTCTCATTGGAGAATTAATTTCACAATAAAACTTGATGTGGGTATAGCAAGAATACTTATAACACAAGAAATCACTTTCATGTACAAGAAACGACCATTGGAGAGACAACAAAAAATTTATGTCATAATAAAACATTAAAAAATGAGCCGCTTATTCATGCCTTTTACAATAAAACAAAAACAAAAGAATAAAGTTCAAGGGAGTTTGGAAACACTACGACTAAAGACACTTTATTAGGCTCCCCCCACACTTAGTAGAAGCATTGTCCTCAATGATTCAAGATAGGATAAAAAAAAGACGAAGGAGAAGGATGAGATAGAGATTGAAGAGATAAGGTGAAAAAGAGGAAGAGGAAAGCTCACATTTTTATTGAGGTCCATAGGGAGGAACTTGGAGGTTGAAGTGTTGCATCATGTTCCGAAGCATTTGATTATTTTCTTCGGATATGCGGTTGCCCCTTAGGACATCATTTCTTAGCCCGGATAATTCAACACCTTGCCTTTGTTGCTCGGTGCTTATTCTTTGTACCTCGGTTTGCATCCATGCCAATCTTTCATTGTCGGTGTTATGGTCATGGGGCTCCTCTTCATGGTGCATGTGTGCACCTTCTTCGTCACCTTGATTATGCTCTTCATGTACCTGTAATCCATCACCAACATACAACAAATTTTCCTCCACCTCGGGGTTAGTACGAGATGGGTTAGGAAGTAGAAACAAAAGAGGTATGCAAAGCTGAAGTGCATAAGTCATGGGTGGGTGAATCTTAATGAAATTCATAGCAACAAGGGTTTCTATGTTTAGCCTATTGTTTCCCTCAATCTTGTTTATCCCTTGGTCTTCACTCACGCCTAACTTCCTAGCTATGTATGTTATGGTACCACCAACTACGATTTCTCCCCTACTATTGGACCTATTTCTTATAAGGGAAAGGTAGTCAAGCAAGTAAAAGCAAGTGTTAACGGGTTGGTTGTGTAGCATAGCCCATAACATGAAGAGTTCATCGTTCCTAGTGTTTCGTAGTTCAGTCCTTCCCCTAATAGTGCAAGCCATAACCCTTTGAAGGTACCTATGTACAGGTTTGTGAATGTTGCTAGCTTTGTTGGCACGTGTGTTAAACTGGTCAAGACCTGTAATTCGCTCCCAAAAGGCGGCGGGTTGATAGTCAACCGGCTTTAAATCTTGATTCCAAGAGTCGTGGATGAACCCCGCATTTGCGAAGCCCATCTCATCACAAAAGTGTTGAAGAGACATCTCGTAATCAATATTCATAAGCCGGAAGAAACTCTATGGTTAGGGTTATCAAAATTCAACCTATCTTTCGTAAAAACAATAGAACTTAAAAATTCGTAGGTGAAATTCTCATAACCTCTCATAGGTCTCAACATATCAACCCATCCTAACCTTTCTAGCAGATTAAACACATTGTCTTTAAGTCCTAGCTTATTCAAGTCATAGTTATCAGGGCACCTGCAAGGATGTAAAGGTTTAGAGATTAGAATTTTGTACCTATCTCTTTGCTTGTTGTCCCTGAAAGTGATGCCATGATTCTTGGCTTGTGTTTTCTTCTTTGGAGGAGGTCCCCCTGATGAGCTTGCAACTTCTTTTCCACTTCTCTTTGAAGCCATTGCCTTGACCTTGATTTTGGTGTGAAAGGGTGATGGTTTGTCCTTGGTTTGTTTTGGTGGAAAAGGTTGGTTTAGTGATGTGGTGAAGGTTTAAGTGAGCTTTAGGGGTTGGGTTATGGAGATTGGGGAAGAATTTCTGGTTTTTGGGTTAGGTTAGGAGGGGTTACGAATTTGGGTGATGTTGATTTGGATGGATGAAAGTTGTTTCTAAATGGGGGTTTATGATTGGAATGGTGTTTGTGATTGATGGGGTGGAGAAATTTTGTGAATTGGTGAGGTTTTGGGGTAGAAACGAAGGTTTAGGGTTTTGTGGTTATGGAGGTTTTAGAGAGAAGTTTGAAGGTGGAGAGATGATTGTGGTGGAGAAAGAGGGAAGAAGAAGGCCAAAAGGTGTGGTTATACCTACCTGATGATCGGGCACGGCCGTGCCAACTTTCTGGAACAAAGGCAAGTTTTGGTTTGTCAAGGTCTGGCACGGCCGTGCCAGTGTGAGCACGGGCCGTGCCAAGGTTCTAGAGGACGAGGCTTCAAAATCTTCTGTTTTCTTGAATCCGACTCGGACAATTACCTACAAAATACTTAAAATAACAAAAACAAAGCAAAACAAAAGCAGTTAAATGCGTGGGTTGCCTCCCACGAAGCGCTTCTTTATAGTCATTAGCTTGACGTTTTAAGAAAGAGTCCTTTGAAGGGATCAAAGAGGTCATATTGTGTAGATGACGCTAATGAGCGTTCTTTCGCATCATGACCTTTAATCACGTTACAAGAATAGAGAGCGGGACCTTTCATATAATTCTCCAACTCAAACCCTATCAGCTCATCACTCACTTGAAAAATAATCCGACCATTCTGAACATCTACTATAGCACCCGCAGTGGCGAGAAAGGGTCGTCCTAAAATTATAGGGCACTCATTGTCCTCATCTATGTCAAGCACCATGAAATCAGTTGGGATGTCTATCCCTTCTATTTTAACGGGGATGTCCTCGACATTTCCGACAGGTTGGATATCAGAACGATCGGCTAACTTCAATGTTGTTTCGGTAAGCTTTAACTCTCCCAACCCCAGCCTTTAAAAGAGGGGTAAGGGCAACAGGCTAACACTAGCTCCTAAATCACATAAGGCTTGGTTTAAGGTTTCACTCCCTATCATACAAGGGATGGCAAAGCTTCCTGGATCTCTAAGCTTTGTAGGAGGCTTCTTGATGATTGCACTATTTTCCCTTGTCAAAGCTTTTGTTTCATTATGATCTATAGCCTTTTTCTTTGAAAAAATTTCTTTTAAAAACTTGGCGTATAGAGGCATACGAGATAAAGCTTCAGCAAAGGGAATCTTAATGCAAATCTTTTGAAGTATGTTTAAGAATTTAGTGAACTGAGTCACCAAGTTGAGCTTAGTAAGCCTTAATGGTGTAAGGGCTTTGTCCTTATCAAGCAATTTCTCACTTTCTATCACACCTTTCTTACCTAGACACTTAACACTCTCTCCCTTGACACTTTTGGCTTTAGCAACGGTCTCTTCTAGCTTACTACCCCCAAGAAAAATAGCGTTGACATGAGCTTTGGGGTTTGTTTCAGGTTGACCAGGAAAGACTCCTGGTGTTTGAGAAGAGGTTGCCACTTGTTGGGCTACTTGGGAGATTTGGGTCTTAAGCATTTTGGTGTGTGTGGCGATGGAATCAACCTTGGTAGTGAGTTTGGAGAGAGAGCCGTTCAGAAATCCTGTTTGGTTTTTCAGTTCTTGAAGATTTTTATTTTGATTAGCTATGCAATTTTCCAACAGAATCTCCAAACTTGATTTCTTAGCCACTCTCTGGTTGTTTGTATAGCCAGGTGGTGCTACTTGTCCATAGGAACCTTGAGGATTTTTGTAAAATTTTTGATTTGGCCTCGTTCCTTGGTTAAATTGAGCGTAATTCAGTTGCTCAATATTGGCAGCACTACCTAACTGACAATCAACACCGATATGACCGGATATACCACAGATTTCACAAGGAGGGGATGCAGAAGAAGGTGTGACAGCATTAACATTAAGTTTTTCAAATTTTTGGGTTAATGCCTCAACCTTAGCAGCAAGGTGGTTATATTCAGAGACTTCGTATATACCTGCCTCTTTCTTAGAGGGAGTAGGAGCGGTGACGGCTCTCTCGTTGGTCCATTGGTAATGATTCTGAGCCATGTCTTCAATTAAGGAATAGGCCTCCGTATGATTTTTGTTCATTAGAGCTCCACATGCAGCTGCATCAACAGACATCTTAGTGGTATATGACAAGCCATTATAAAACGTGTGGACTATAAGCCATTTTTCTAAGCCATGGTGGGGACAAAGTCTAAGCATTTCCTTGAAACGCTCCCACGCTTCATAGAGATACTCCCCATCTTTTTGATTGAACCGCGTAATTTGATCTCTAAGTTTAGCGGTTTTAGATGGGGGGAAAAATCGGGCAAGGAATGCTCGCCTCATATCGTCCCATGAAGTGATGGAACCGACTTCTAGGGAATGGAACCAAGCTCTAGCTCTATCCCTTAAGGAAAAGGGAAAGAGATGAAGTCTTACAGCTTCTTGGTTCTCTTTTATGGCGCCACTGAGTCTTAAGGAAGGAAGAAATATGGAGATTTGAATCCTTAGTGGGTGATCCAGAAAACTGATTTTGCTGCACCAAATTGAGTAGTGCAAGCTTGATCTCGAAGTTATTACCCTCAACCATTGGGTACACGATAATAGCTTGTGGCTCTTCCGTTGAAGGAGTAGCATACTCTTTGAGAGTGCGTTCAGCCATAGCAGTATTATTTTGTGCATCTCTCTTTTTCTTATGGAAATATCTTTCGATCTCATGAATAAATTCTCCGAGACTTTTACTTCTTCGCATAAGAAACCGAGAACCCAAGAAGTTAGTGGTAATACAAAGAAAGAAGTAGAAGAAAAGAGGAAGAGAAGAGAGTTCTAATCACAAAGAAAGAGTTAATCAAATTAGTTTTACTCCCCGGCAGTGGCGCCAAAAACTTGATGAGATAAAACCGCAAGTGCACGGTCTTACCGAAGTAGTATAAAAGAGTGTCGTTCCGACAGGGAGTAGTTTAATTTAATTAACCTTTGGGAATGATTAGAATAGAGAAGAATTGTAAGTTGGGGATTTTCAAGCGTTTGAAAGATAAAAATAATAAAAGGAGCCTTGGGATCGTTGGTTTCATCTAAATAACAAGTCCTTCACAAACCAAACTAAAAGCTTATAATGTTATGTTAGACCTAATTTCTCAAGACAGTTTCTCTTATGTTCCTCTAGCAACCAAGCCTATTTCACTGACTTGATTACTATTAGATTTTGGTTCCTCTAACAACCAAGCCTATTTCGCTGACTTGATTGTTATTAGTTCCCTTGAAGATCGAAACTATATGTCTCAAAGATTGCAAAGCCTATTTCGCTGACTTTGCAATCCTTGTCTAAATTTACTTGTTCGAATATCAAAGCTCCACTTTCGTTTTATGAATTGATATTTGGAATAATGGATAAACAATTATCAAACCCTCCACTTTCGTTTCCACAGTTTGATAATGGTTGATCCATGTTTAAGCGGTGAATTTAGATAAGAAATTAGGGTTACATAAGATTAAGGCTTAGAGCTTGGCTTGATTAGCATTATGTCATTTAAACTTATCCAACAATCCCAAGACAAGGAGAAGTCTACTCACTCATGTTCATCGTAGACATGGGGGAGAAGAGAGAAAGCATAAAGGTAAATGACAAGAAAATAAAGGAAAAGAAAAGAACTTTAATTAGAAAAGCAATTGTCACTTATTGTATTCCAAGTAAAGATGAATATTTGTGATGAATGGCTACTCTATTTATAGAAATCATTCGACTTAAAATCTAAGCTATTACATTCGGGCTAAAAATAGAGTAGCTTAAAATCTAGGCAAAAGCAGCAAAAGGCACTCTGGATGGTGGCACAGCCGTGCCAAGGCTAGCATGGGCCGTGCCAAGCTTTTGACTGTGAGGAGACATATTTTTGTCTCTCAATCTTCATATTTTTGCATTCAATCGGCTCCAAGCCCCTTTCTTTTGCTCCAAGACTTGATCCATCCAATATTCATTCCTGAAATAAAATAAAATGCAATTTGTAGTAAACTATCCTAAAAAGGAAATAATGCTAATATAAAATAAAATAAAATTTAATTAAAACTAAACTAAAAAGCATATAAAAATAGTCAATAAATGACTCATCACTCTTGAATCATCTTAACTTTCTCAGTAGTCTGCTGAACAATCTCTGGTCCTAGGACCACTCTTTCACCTCATTCAAACCAGCACAACGGAGTTCTGCATCTCCGACCATACAAAGCCTCAAAAGGTGCCATTCGAATACTAGAATGATAACTAATATTGTATGTGAACTCGATCAACGGAAGATGACTATCCCAAGTTCATCCTTGCTCAAGAACACAAACTCTCAACAAATCCTCTAGCGATTGAATTGTCCTCTCCAACTGACCATCTGTCTGCGGATGATAAGCCGAACTCAATCTCAATTTCGAACCTAAAGCCTCTTGCAAACTCTTCCAAAATCTAGAAGTAAATGTTGGATCTCTATCTGATACGATGCTCGAAGGAACACCATGTAACCTCACAATCTCCTTGATATAAATCTCTGCCAGCTGGGCAACAGGAAAACTAATATTAATCGGTAGAAAATGAGCCGACTTCGTCAATCTATCAACGATTACCCAAATTGCATCGTTCCCTCTAGGAGTATTTGGCAAACTCGTCACAAAATCCATGGATATACTATCCCATTTCCATTCCGGCACATCTAAAGATACCATCATACCAGCAGATTTCTGATGCTCAATCTTCGACTTCTGACAAACTAAACAGGAATACACAAACTGTGCCACATCACGTTTCAATCCAGACCACCAGAAAATCTTCTTTAAATCGTGATACATCTTCGTAGCTCCTAGATGAATACTCAAGCTACTTCTATGACTCTCTTCAAGAATCATTTTCTTCATATTTGCATCGTCAGGAATGCAAATCCGACCTCGGAATCTCAACACACCGTGATCATCGACTTTAAAGTCATCGTCTTCCGTCTGATTACTAGCAACCAACAAGTCTACAAACTTGACATCAACTTTCTGTGCCTCTTTAATACTTTTCAGAAATTCACTATCAATCTTCAGGATTCCCAGTTTCACACTCTGAGGTGACCATTCACAAACCAAACTCAAATCACTGAACTGTTCAAGTAACTCAAACTCTCTAACCATCAAAGCGGACATATGCAATGTCTTCCTGCTCAAGGCATCCGCAACAACATTGGCTTTACCTGGATGATAATTCAAACCAAAGTCATAATCTTTCAACAATTCTAGCCATCTACGCTGCCTCATATTCAATTCCTTCTGATCGAACAAATACTTCCAACTCTTGTGATCGCTAAACACCTCAAACCTCGAACCATACAAGTAATGTCTCCATATCTTCAATACAAAGACCACAGCCGCCAACTCTAAATCATGCGTCGGGTAATTCTTCTCATGAATTCTCAACTGTCTTGAAGCATAAGCTACCACTTTACCATCTTGCATAAGTACGTACACCTCCTAAACCCAACTTGGACGCATCACAATACACCACAAAAAGCTCATCCGATTTCTTCAATTCACTGAAATTGTTCTCACAATGAATATCCCACACAAAACCTTTACCTTTACAAGTCCATTGTGTTAGCGGAAATGCTAACTTGGAAAATCCTTCAATGAATCTTCTGTAGTAACCAGCTAAACCCAAGAAGCTTCTAATCTCTGTAACTGACTTAGGAGTCTCCCATTGCGATACCGCTTCAACTTTAGACGGATCCACTGCAATACCATCACCAGAAATAACATGGCCAAGAAAACTTATTTCTTTCAACCAGAATTCTCACTTAGATAATTTAGCATAAAGTTTCTTCTCTTTCAACGCTTGCAAGACAATCTTCAGATGCTCAGCATGTTCTTCTTCAGTCTTGGAGTACATCAAAATATCGTCGATAAACACAACCACGAACCGATCCAAAAATGCGTGGAAGATGCGATTCATATACTCCATAAACACTCCAGGTGAATTGGTCACACCGAAAGGCATAACTTTATATTCATAGTGACCATAACACGTTCTGAAAGCTGTCTTCTGCATATCTTCATCTTTTACTTTAATCTGGTGATAACCTGATCTCAAATCAATCTTGCTGAAAACTTTCGCACCCACTAACTGATCCATCAAATCATCAATTCTCGGAAGTGGATACCTATTCTTGATAGTTACCTTGTTCAACTGACGATAGTCAATACACAATCTCATGCTACCATCTTTCTTCTTCACTAGCAAAACTGGCGCTCCCCAAGTTGAAACACTTGGTCTAACAAATTTCTTCTCAAGCAAATCTTCTAACTGTTTCTTCAACTCAGCTAACTCGGAAGCAGACATACGATAAGGTGCCATCGACACCGGCTTCGTTCCAGGAACAAGATCAATAGAAAACTCGACTTCTCTCTTAGGAGGCACATCAGGAATTTCATCTAAAAAAACTTCAGGAAAATCGCATACCACTTGTAGCTTGTCAATCACTACTTGATTCTCAATAGATAAAGAAGCCAACAACGAAAACATCAAAATACCATCGCGTTCCATTTGCTTCAGCTGCTTAGTAGTTAAGAACTCTGCACCACTTTCCTCTTCAGCGGAAGAGAAATACACTAACTTGCTAAAACAATTGATATGAACATGGTTGTATTCTAACCAATTCATACCTAGAATCACATCCATACCGTTCAAAGGTAGACAAACTAAATCCATTTCAAAATCACGACCAAACATAGACAAAGGACATCGCAAACATACGAGAGAAGTAGTCACCGAACCCTTAGCTGGAGTTTCGACAACCATCTCTCCAATCATATCAGAAAAATCAAGACCCAAAGCAGAAACACAATCAAAAGAAATAAAGCAATGCGTAGCACCAGTATCAATAATAGCAACTAAAGGAGTATTATTAATATAGCAAGTACCTCTGATCAAACGATCCTCATTCTCTGTCTGAGTAGCAGCCAGAGCAAAAACTCGACCTGTAGTAGGCGCCCTCTTAGGCTGCTTGCATTGGGAACCAATATGACCCTCTTCATTACAGTTGAAGCACACAATATCATTACGCTTGCAATCAGCTACAATATGACCCTTCTTGCCACACCGAACACATTTCTTGATCTCTTCTGGACAAACATTACTCTTGTGGCCTTTCTCACCACAATTGAAACAAGTAATCTCAGTTGGAGCATCCTTCTTCTTAGGCCGCCTATCATCGACCATTCTCTGTTTGCCCTTGTCAGTAGGGGCACTATAAGGCTTAGGGTGACTCTGCTGGCCCTTGGTCTTCCGCTCATTCACAACCTTGTAATGAGCCTTGGTATCCTCCTCATAAATCCTGCATCTATTAACCAAATCAGGGAAAACTCGGATCTGTTGGTATCCGATCGCCCTCTTAATGTCGGGCCTCAAACCGTTCTCGAACTTGATGCATTTCGAGAACTCAGCAGTATAGTGCGGATAGAACTTTGCCAACTCCACAAACTTGGCAGCATACTCTGTCACAAACATGTTTCCTTGCTTCAACTCAAGGAACTCGATCTCTTTCTTCCCGCGAACGTCTTCCGGAAAGTATCTTCTCAGGAACTCTCTCCTGAACACAGCCCAAGTCACAGCAGCTCCATCTTGCTCAAGGTTAGGTAGCAGACTAACCCAGCAATCATCAGCTTCCTCAGCTAGCTGATGCGTACCGAATCGTACTTTCTGGACCTCAGTGCACTGCATCACTCTGAAAATCCTCTCCATCTCTTTAAGCCACGTCTGGGCTCCATCTGGGTCATATCTTCCTTTGAAAGTTGGAGGATGATTCCTCATGAAGGTCTCTAACATTCTAGTCTCAACGTTCACACCAACATTTGCGTTAGGTTGTTGTCCCACAGCCTGGGCAACAGCTTGTAGAGCTGCAGCTAACGCATCATCGTTCCTTCCAGCCATTTCTGATATTCTACAACAAGTAGAAACAACAACATAAGATAGTAATACAAATATTACTAAGACTCGACAAGACTCTTCTAATTGACCGGACGGACCGACCTGCTCTGATACCAATTGTAACACCTCGTTTTCCCAATATGAAAATTTCTTAAACATTTATCAGAGTAAACAGCATAAACGGGATATCACATTCAACATAATCCAAAATCAGTTAAATAACAATTTAACTTTCAACAAATTACTTAAACAATGTAGCGGAAATTATTTCATAAACCATAAATCATTTTGGCACGTAGGCCCCATGAAAATATTTCAACAGTTAATCCACATTATAAAAATGACATAAATGTTCATGTAAGAGAATGAAGCATGCATAACAAACACCCCATCCCGTTACGTATCAGAGCGACCTAGACGACTCAGTGAGGCAAGGCCACTCACGACAGTAAACTGCACACTTAAGCATGATCACCTGCAAGTTACTCATACGAAGAGCAACGTTTTCAAGCAGAAGGGGTGAGATTTCATAACACAATAACATTAATCAATATAATTCGAAATCATAATTAACATCATAATCAATCTTAATCGTCATTGCATCTTTGATAAACAATTATCAAGTAATCACAGCTTCAATCATCATCAATAACATAAACATCTTTAAACTCGACAAATGCGACAATGCAACTTAGACACTTATATGCATGTGGTACCAATCGTCATCATAAGTATTAATATACTTTAATCGTGTGGAGGACAAAGCTCCTATCGTGTGGAGGACAAAGCTCCGATCGTGGTGACGACAAAGCTCAATGTATGCTAATGCATGGACTCTATCAACAAAACATCTTAATCAACTTATCACTTATACATCCAATAATTTGGAGTTCATCGTCAACTTAATTCAGACTCATGCAACTTAGTTTGATAACAATTGCAGCACAATCAAATCACATCAAGCTTAATAACAATTCATTTTCAACAATTTCTTGATCATTCCATAATAATTCAAGTAAATGCAATCAATCCATAATTCACTTTATAATCACTTAACATCTCATAAAAGCTTCACAGTTCTCAGTCAATATCTTTAATAGGTCTCATTAGTATCTAAAGTTCATTTCCTAACCAAACCAAACAACTCAGGTCTGGAAGTGCTCGCGAGGCGAGAGCATCTGCTCGCCATGACAAGTACAAGCCAGATTCCCAACTAAGGTTGTTCCAGGTTCATTCTTGTTCTAAATCATTCTCTAATCAATAGTAGGCACCTAAAGGTACTCAAAGGCATCTAAGGTTCAACTCAAAGGTCAAAAACTCAGAATTCGACATGCTCTCTGGTCATGCTCGCTATGGCGAGTACGGTTGCTCGCCGTGGCGAGCTACAACAAGTAACTCGCGAGGCGAAGGGTTATGGCTCGAGTGGCGAGCGATGAACATTCATCCCTCGCGAGGCGAGGATCATGGCTCGCTATGGCGAACGATGAACATAGGCTCGGGTAGAATGCAATTTTTACTAAAATTTCATCAACTAACATGGTTCTAAGCCTAATTTCAATTCCAGAATTCATCCTAAACATATTCTAAGGTTATAGGACGGTTTCTACATCAATCTAATCAAGTTTTACCGTTTGATCATCAATTTTAGGGATTTGACCTAATTTCAAAACTTTTCTAAATCAATCCTAACTTTGTCAATTAATCATCAGAATCATGACAATCAATATTACTGAATTATTAGTCTCACCCTTACCTTATATGAAGAAATCGCAGCCCTCCTAGTAGATTCTCTCTTCTCTTGGCTTTTTCTCCCTTTTTCTCCAAAACAGTCGTACGTGCAATTGTTGTTCTTAAACTAGGTCTTTTTCTTTTATATCTCTTTCCTATTTCTTATCCTATCTCACTTTCTCCCCCAAAACTCTCTAAAATCTCAAAACAGCCCTCAACTAAATATGTTATTTTATTTTCAAATCTTATTTTATTTAACAATAAAATAAGTCTCATAATCTCATCAAATCATCAAAACACATCAAAATCACTCAAATCATCTAAATCATCTTAAATCAACAAAACTCACACATATATTATATAAATATAATATAATTTCCTAAACTCGATTAAATAATTAAATAAACGAAAGTGGGCGTTACAACTCTCCCCAACTTAAAAGATTTTCGTCCTCGAAAATTTACCTCAAGCAAACAAATCTGGATAAGACTCAAGCATCTTACTCTCAAGCTCCCACGTCAAGCTTTCACCAGTCGCTCCAGCCCAAACGACTCTAACAAGGGGTATCTCCTTGCCTCTCAACGTCTTCACTTTACGATCATCAATCCTCACCGGTAAAGTCTCTACCGTAAGGTTGTCTCTAACTTGCACATCATCACTTTGATCACATGAGATGGATCCGGAACATACTTCCGAAGTTGCGACACATGGAAAACATCGTGCAAATTCGAAAGATGCGGTGGTAATCCTACTCGATACGCCACCGTTCCAACTCTTTCCGATATCTGATACGAACCAATAAACCTCGGAGTCAATTTCTTTGACTTCAAAGCACGTCCAACACCAGTCACTGGAGTGACTCTCAAAAACACGTGGTCTCCTTCCTAAAACTCAAGATCCTTCCTGCGTTTATCATGATAACTCTTTTGTCGACTATGCGACACTTTCATTTTCTCTTGAATCATCTTAACTTTCTCAGTAGTCTGCTGAACAATCTCTGGTCCTAGGACCACTCTTTCACCTGATTCAAACCAGCACAACGGAGTTCTGCATCTCTGACCATACAAAGCCTCAAAAGGTGCCATTCCAATACTAGAATGATAACCATTATTGTATGTGAACTCGATCAACGGAAGATGACTATCCCAAGTTCCTCCTTGCTCAAGAACACAAACTCTCAACAAATCCTCTAGCGATTGAATTGTCCTCTCCGACTGACCATCTGTCTGCGGATGATAAGCCGAACTCAATCTCAATTTCGAACCTAAAGCCTCTTGCAAACTCTTCCAAAATCTAGAAGTAAATCTTGGATCTCTATCTGATATGATGCTCGAAGGAACACCATGTAACCTCACAATCTCCTTGATATAAATCTCTGCCAACTGGGTGTAACACCCCGTTTTCCCAATATACAAATTTCATAAACAATTATCAGAGTAAAAACCATAAACGGGATATCACATAGAAACGTAATCCATAAACAGTTAAATAATAATTTAACCTTCACAATATCTTTAACATAGCAGCGGAATATTTAATTCAAAAATCATAAATCAGCTTGGCACGTAGGCCCCATCAAAAATAGTTCATAATCCATAACATAATAAAAATAACATATTATCCACGTAAGAGAATGAAGCATGTTATAGCATATAACCCCATCCCGTTACGTATCAGAGCGACCTAGACGACACAGTGAAGGCAAGGCCACTCACGACGGCAACTGCACACTAAGCACGATCACCTGCAAGTTACCCATACGAAGGGCAACATTTTCAAGCAGAAGGGGTGAGATTTCATAATACAATAACATTAATCAATGTAATTGAGAATCATAAATTAACAACATAATCATTCCATTATTAACTTTGCATAATTGCTAAACAGTTATCACGTAATCGTTTGTTCAATAATTAGGAATATCATAACATATCAAATAACACTTATCACGTAATCACATATTCAATCATCATCAACAAGGCATCTTAATCATGACAATGTGACAATGCTCTTAGACTCCTTATATGCATGTGGTACCAATCGTCATCATAAGTATTAATATACTTTAATCGTGCGGAGGACAAAGCTCCTATAAAACGTGCGGAGGACAAAGCTCCTAATATTCGTGGTGAGGACTAAGCTCAATGATATGCTATGCATGGACACTTATGAACAGAACACGTAATCATCGTAATCAACATGCATCCAATAATTTGGAGCTAAACATTATCATATACATATGCACTTAGTTAAATAACAGAAGCAGCATAAACAAGTCACACAGCAAGATGATATCATTATATCAATAGCACATAAATTGCATTATTATCAAACCTTCATATCTTGCATGAATATACAATACATTAGTTCATACTCAATTAATATCAATATAGTCTTAAACAACTCTACAGGCTGCAGTAAACATCATCACTAGGCCTCAATGCCAATTAGGGGTTCACTCTTGATCAACACATGCGACACAGATCGCACAAACACTCAAGCAACTACCTTCTGGTTATACTCGCGAGGCGAGAGTACTTACTCGCCATGGCGAGTAACACTAATCTCCCAAACTGATGTTGTTCTGGGTTCAATCCTGTCCTAAAATCATCCCTAATCAATACTAGGTATGTTCAGGTACTCAAAGGCACTCAAGGTCCAACTAAAAAGGTCGAAACACGAAATATGACATGCACTCTGCCTAAGCTCGCGAGGCGAGGAAAGGTTTCTCGCCATGGCGAGTTGCACCAGACAACTCGCGAGGCGAAGGGGGAAGGCTCGCGTGGCGAGCGATGAATCTTCATCACTCGCGAGGCGAAGATCGTAGCTCGCCGTGGCGAGCGATGAATGTCGCTACGGCCAGGCTTCCTAAAAACACAAAAATCCGACGTTTCACATGGTTCTAAGCTTGGTTTTGATTCCAGAATTCATCCTAAACATATTCTAAGGTTACAGGACAATTCTTACATTAATCTAAACAAGTTTTACCGTTTATTCTCAATTCTTAGGGTTTTGACCTAATTCCAAAACTTCTCTAAATCAATCCTAACTATGTCAACTAATCATCAGAATTACAGAGGTTAATGCTACTGAGTTATTAGTCCCACCCTTACCTGGTTATGAAGAAAAATCGCAGCCCTCTTGGTCTCTTGCTCCTCTCAAAGCTTTTTCTCCCTTTTCCAAAAGTTTTCACGTACAATCCCTTTTTCTAACAATTAGGTCTTCTCTATTTATATCTCTTCCTAATTACTGATCTTATCTCAATTTCTCCCCCAAAACTATCTAAAATATCAAAACAACCCTCAACTAAATATTTTTCAAATCTTTATTTTATTTAACAATAAAATAAATCTCATATCATAATCAAATCCTTCAATACTCATAACTTAACACGTCATCGATCATATCATCAAAACATATCAAAATCATGCATATATTATATAATTATAATATAATTGCCTAAACTCGATTAAATAACTATTAAACGAAAGTGGGCGTTACAACTCTCCCCCACTTAAGAGATTTTCGTCCTCGAAAATTTACCTCAAGCAAACAACTCTGGATAAGACTCCAGCATCTTACTCTCAAGCTCCCACGTCAAGCTTTCACCAGTCGCTCCCGACCAAACGACTCTCACGAGAGGTATCTCCTTGCCTCTCAACGTCTTCACTTTACGATCATCAATCTTCAACGGTAAAGTCTCCACCGTAAGGTTGTCTCTAATTTGCACATCGTCGCTTTGGATTACATGAGATGGATCCGGAACATACTTCCGAAGTTGCGACACATGGAAAACGTTGTGCAAATTCGCAAGATGCGGCGGTAAACCCACTCGGTAAGCCACCGTTCCAACTCTTTCCAATATCTGATACGGACCAATGAACTTCGGGGTCAACTTCTTTGACTTCAAAGCACGTCCTACACCAGTCATAGGAGTGACTCTCAAAAACACGTGGTCTCCTTCTTGGAATTCAAGATCTTTTCTACGCTTATCATGATAACTCTTTTGTCGACTCTGCGACGCCTTCATTTTTTCTTGGATCATCTGAACTTTCTCAGTAGTTTGCTGAACAATCTCTGGTCCTAAGACCACTCTTTCTCCTGATTCAAACCAACACAACGAAGTTCTGCATCTCCGACCATACAAAGCCTCGAACGGTGCCATTCCAATACTAGAATGATAACTATTATTATATGTGAACTCGATCAACGGAAGATGACTATCCCAAGTTCCTCCTTGCTCAAGAACACAAATTCTCAACAAATCCTCTAGCGACTGAATTGTCCTCTCCGACTGACCATCTGTCTGTGGATGATACGCCGAACTCAATCTCAACTTCGAACCCAAGGCCTCTTGCAAACTTTTCCAAAATCTAGAAGTAAATCTTGGATCTCTATCTGATACAATGCTCGAAGGAACACCATGCAACTTCACAATCTCCTTGATATAAATCTCTGCCAACTGGGCAACAGGGAAGCTAATATTAATCGGTAGAAAATGAGCTGACTTCGTCAACCGATCAACAATAACCCAAATTGCGTCGCTCCCTCTCGGAGTATTCGGCAAACTCGTCACAAAATCCATCGATATACTATCCCATTTCCATTCTGGCACGTCTAAAGGTACCATCATTCCAGCAGGTTTCTGATGCTCAACTTTCGACTTCTGGCAAACTAAACAGGAATACACAAACTGTGCCACATCTCGTTTCAAACCAGACCACCAGAAAATCTTCTTTAGATCATGATACATCTTCGTAGCTCCCGGATGAATACTCAAGCTACTTCTATGACTCTCTTCAAGAATCATCTTCTTAATCTCTTCATTGTCTGGGATACAAATTCTTCCTCGGAATCTCAACACACCTTGATCATCGATTTTAAAATCACTGTCTTCAGTCTGATCTCTCGCAATCAACAAGTCCACAAACTTTACATCAACTTTCTGTGCTTCCTTGATACCTTTCAGAAATTCACTATCAATCTTCAGCATACCCAGTTTCACACTCTGAGGTGACCATTCGCAAACCAAACTCATATCTCTAAACTGTTCAAGCAATTCGAACTCTCTGACCATCATGGCGGACATATGCAATGTCTTCCTACTCAAGGCATCTGCAACAACATTAGCTTTACCTGGATGATAATTCAAACCAAAGTCATAATCCTTCAACAATTCGAGCCATCTTCGTTGTCTCATATTCAATTCCTTCTGATCGAACAAATACTTCAAACTCTTGTGATCACTAAACACTTCAAATCTCGAACCATACAAGTAATGTCTCCATATCTTCAATACAAAGACTACGGCCGCCAACTCGAGATCATGCGTAGGATAATTCTTCTCATGAATTCTCAACTGTCTTGAAGCATAAGCTACCACTTTACCTTCTTGCATAAGTACACCTCCTAAACCCAACTTGGACGCATCACAATAAACCACAAAAGGTTCATCTGACTTCGGCAAAATTAACACTGGAGCAGTCGTCAAACGCTTCTTCAATTCACCGAAACTTTTCTCACAATGGACGTCCCACACAAAAGTTTTACCTTTACAAGTCAACTGCGTTAGCGGAAGAGCTAACTTAGAAAATCCTTCAATAAACCTTCTATAGTAACCAGCTAAACCCAAGAAACTTCTAATCTCAGTAACTGACTTAGGAGTCTCCCACTGTGATACCGCTTCAACTTTAGACGGATCCACTGCAATACCATCACCAGAAATAACATGGCCTAGAAAACTCACTTCTTTCAACCAGAATTCACACTTAGACAATTTGGCATAAAGTTTCTTCTCTTTCAACACTTGCAAAACAATCTTCAGATGCTCGGCATGTTCTTCTTCAGTCTTGGAGTAAATCAAAATATCGTCGATAAACACAACTACGAACCGATCCAAAAACGCATGGAAGATGCGATTCATATACTCCATAAACACTCCAGGTGCATTGGTCACACCGAAAGGCATAACTTTATATTCATAGTGACCATAACGCGTTCTGAAAGCCGTCTTCTGCATATCTTCATCCTTTACTTTAATCTGGTGATAACCTGACCTCAAATCAATCTTGCTGAAAACTCGTGCACCCACTAGCTGATCCATCAAATCATCAATTCTCGGGAGTGGATACCTATTCTTGATAGTTACCTTGTTCAACTGTCGATAATCAATACACAACCGCATACTACCATCTTTCTTCTTTACTAGCAAAACCGGCGCTCCCCAAGGCGAAACAGTTGGTCTAACAAACTTCTTCTCAAGCAAGTCTTCTAACTGTTTCTTCAACTCAGATAACTCAGAAGCAGACATACGATAAGGTGCCATCGAGACCGGCTTCGTTCCAGGAACAAGATCAATAGAAAACTCAACTTCTCTCTCTGGAGGCACATCAGGAATCTCATCTGGAAAAACTTCAGGAAATTCACACACCACCGGTAACCTATCAATCACTGCTTGATTCTCAATAGATAAAGTAGCCATTAACGAAAACATCAAGATACCGTCGCGTTCCAGTTGCTTCAGCTGCTTAGTAGATAAAAACTCTGCACCACTTTCCTCTTCGACGGAAGAGAAATGTACTGACTTGCTAAAACAATTAATAAGAACGTGGTTGTACTCTAACCAGTTCATACCCAGAATCACATCCATACCACTCAAAGGTAGACAAACTAAATCCATTTCAAAATCACGACCAAACATAGACAAAGGACATTTCAAACATACGAGAGAAGTAGTCACCGAACCCTTAGCTGGAGTTTCGACAACCATCTCTCCATTCATATCAGACAAATCAAGACCCAAAGCAGAAACACAATCGAAAGCAATAAAACAATGCGTAGCACCAGTATCAATAATAGCAACTAAAGGAGTATTATTAATATAGCAAGTACCTCTGATCAAACGATCCTCATTCTCTGTCTGAGTCCCAGTCAAAGCAAAGACCCTACTAGTAGTCGGCGCCCTCTTAGGCTGAGTACACTGTGAACTAATGTGACCCTCTCCGTTGCAATTAAAACAAACAATGTCTGTACGGTTGCAATCAGCCACCACATGACCCTTCTTACCACACCGGACACATTTCTTGATTTCCTCAGAACAGGCGTTGCTCTTGTGGCCTTTCTCACCACAATTGAAGCACACAATCTCTACAGCATCCTTCCTCTTAGGCCGCCTAACATCGACCATCTTCTGTTTCCCTTTGTCAGCGGGGGCACTGTACGGCTTAGGACGACTCTGTTGTCCCTTGCCCTTCCTTTCATTCACTACCTTGTAGTGAGCCTTCGTATCCTCTTCGTAGATCCTGCAGCTATTAACCAAATCCTGAAAAACTCTCAGCTGTTGGTATCCAATCGCCCTCTTAATGTCGGGCCTCAAACCGTTCTCGAACTCGATGCATCTCGAGAACTCAGCATTCTCTGCAGTATAGTGCGGATAGAACTTAGACAGCTCCACGAACTTGGCAGCATACTCTGTCACGGACATATTTCCTTGCTTCAGCTCAAGGAATTCGATCTCCTTCTTCCCGCGAACATCTTCCGGAAAGTATCTTCTCAGGAACTCTCTCCTGAAAACAGCCCAAGTCACAACAGCTCCCTCCTGCCCAAGGGTAGGCAGAAGAGCAACCCACCAGTCATCAGCTTCCTCGGCCAGCTGATGAGTACCAAATCGCACTTTCTGATCCTCCGTGCACTGCATAACCCGGAAAATCCTCTCAATCTCCTTAAGCCACGTCTGGGCTCCATCAGGGTCATAACGTCCTTTGAAAGTCGGAGGGTTCTTCTTCATGAACGTCTCCAACATCCTAGCTTCAGCATTTGCACCAACATTCACGTTAGGTTGTTGTCCCACAGCTTGGGCAACAGCTTGTAGAGCAGCAGCTAACGCAGCATCATTCCTTCCAGCCATTCTGATATTCTACAAAAGTAGCAACAACAACATAAGATAGTAATATAAATATTACTAAGACTCGACACGACTCTCTAATTGACCGGACGGATCGACCTGCTCTGATACCAATTGTAACACCCCGTTTTCCCAATATACAAATTTCATAAACAATTATCAGAGTAAAAACCATAAACGGGATATCACATAGAAACGTAATCCATAAACAGTTAAATAATAATTTAACCTTCACAATATCTTTAACATAGCAGCGGAATATTTAATTCAAAAATCATAAATCAGCTTGGCACGTAGGCCCCATCAAAAATAGTTCATAATCCATAACATAATAAAAATAACATATTATCCACGTAAGAGAATGAAGCATGTTATAGCATATAACCCCATCCCGTTACGTATCAGAGCGACCTAGACGACACAGTGAAGGCAAGGCCACTCACGACGGCAACTGCACACTAAGCACGATCACCTGCAAGTTACCCATACGAAGGGCAACATTTTCAAGCAGAAGGGGTGAGATTTCATAATACAATAACATTAATCAATGTAATTGAGAATCATAAATTAACAACATAATCATTCCATTATTAACTTTGCATAATTGCTAAACAGTTATCACGTAATCGTTTGTTCAATAATTAGGAATATCATAACATATCAAATAACACTTATCACGTAATCACATATTCAATCATCATCAACAAGGCATCTTAATCATGACAATGTGACAATGCTCTTAGACTCCTTATATGCATGTGGTACCAATCGTCATCATAAGTATTAATATACTTTAATCGTGCGGAGGACAAAGCTCCTATAAAACGTGCGGAGGACAAAGCTCCTAATATTCGTGGTGAGGACTAAGCTCAATGATATGCTATGCATGGACACTTATGAACAGAACACGTAATCATCGTAATCAACATGCATCCAATAATTTGGAGCTAAACATTATCATATACATATGCACTTAGTTAAATAACAGAAGCAGCATAAACAAGTCACACAGCAAGATGATATCATTATATCAATAGCACATAAATTGCATTATTATCAAACCTTCATATCTTGCATGAATATACAATACATTAGTTCATACTCAATTAATATCAATATAGTCTTAAACAACTCTACAGGCTGCAGTAAACATCATCACTAGGCCTCAATGCCAATTAGGGGTTCACTCTTGATCAACACATGCGACACAGATCGCACAAACACTCAAGCAACTACCTTCTGGTTATACTCGCGAGGCGAGAGTACTTACTCGCCATGGCGAGTAACACTAATCTCCCAAACTGATGTTGTTCTGGGTTCAATCCTGTCCTAAAATCATCCCTAATCAATACTAGGTATGTTCAGGTACTCAAAGGCACTCAAGGTCCAACTAAAAAGGTCGAAACACGAAATATGACATGCACTCTGCCTAAGCTCGCGAGGCGAGGAAAGGTTTCTCGCCATGGCGAGTTGCACCAGACAACTCGCGAGGCGAAGGGGGAAGGCTCGCATGGCGAGCGATGAATCTTCATCACTCGCGAGGCGAAGATCGTAGCTCGCCGTGGCGAGCGATGAATGTCGCTACGGCCAGGCTTCCTAAAAACACAAAAATCCGACGTTTCACATGGTTCTAAGCTTGGTTTTGATTCCAGAATTCATCCTAAACATATTCTAAGGTTACAGGACAATTCTTACATTAATCTAAACAAGTTTTACCGTTTATTCTCAATTCTTAGGGTTTTGACCTAATTCCAAAACTTCTCTAAATCAATCCTAACTATGTCAACTAATCATCAGAATTACAGAGGTTAATGCTACTGAGTTATTAGTCCCACCCTTACCTGGTTATGAAGAAAAATCGCAGCCCTCTTGGTCTCTTGCTCCTCTCAAAGCTTTTTCTCCCTTTTCCAAAAGTTTTCACGTACAATCCCCTTTTTCTAACAATTAGGTCTTCTCTATTTATATCTCTTCCTAATTACTGATCTTATCTCAATTTCTCCCCCAAAACTATCTAAAATATCAAAACAACCCTCAACTAAATATTTTTCAAATCTTTATTTTATTTAACAATAAAATAAATCTCATATCATAATCAAATCCTTCAATACTCATAACTTAACACGTCATCGATCATATCATCAAAACATATCAAAATCATGCATATATTATATAATTATAATATAATTGCCTAAACTCGATTAAATAACTATTAAACGAAAGTGGGCGTTACACTGGGCAACACGAAAACTAATATTAATCGGTAGAAAATGAGCCAACTTCGTCGATCTATCAACGATTACCCAAAAATGAGCACTGCATGACCCTGAAAATCCTCTCCACTTCCTTCAACCACGATTGGGCACCATCTGGATCATACATTCCCTTGAATGCTGGGGGATGATTCCTCAAAAAGGTCTCCAGCATCCTCACTTCTCCATTACCAGCTTGCGGTTGCTGTCCTACAGCTTGAGCAATAGCCTCAAGTGCAGCAGCGATAGCAGCATCGGTTCTACCAGCCATCTTAAGATTCTACATAAGAAACAACAATTCAGAACAACAACATCAACAACAACAACATTAGAGTTGACACTCTATCCTAAGTGGCTCAGTACGACACTACTACTTGGGCGGACGGACCAACCTGCTCTGATACCAATTGTAACACCCCATTTCCCAAAATCAATTAAATAATAATAATAATTCAATATTAGAGTAAACCCAACGGGCATGTCACATCACATTCACAATAATTATTAAATTTGCAGCGGAATATTCTCATCAACCACAATTCATACTGTTTTAAAACTCCATAATAAATTCTTGGCATGAAAGCCTTAACATCAACAAATCCAACATCAATAGGGCTACAACAGCAATAATCAAAATTTGATACATAGGAAAGAAATTAAACAATAAAATCCCATCCCACGTATCAGAGCCCTAGACACTTTGAGCCACCACCAACTACTCAGGATCACCTGCAAGTTACCCATAGGAAGGGCAACATTTTCAAGCAGAAGGGGTGAGATTCACAAAAATAAAATAGATAAGGAATGCATCAATTGAATCTAACACCCTATCATATAATTCATCAACAATATATAAATATCATCATTTTCAAATATTATCAACAATGGTAGTTAATAACCCACTCAACGACTCATGCAACTCATCACCATTCCACTAAGACTCCTCTAACAACACCCATGCATGTGGTACCATAATCAGGACCGTAGCCCTCACCGCTGTAGAATGGTTAAAGCATTCATTTTCAGGACCTAAGTCCTCACCACTAACACCACTTTAAGCAACTAGTGCTCCACCACTTTGAACGACAAGGCGTTCCAAAGCCGAAGCTCTCCCACTGTTATGCTTATGCAAATGACCCACTTGAGTATATCTACATACAACCAACCTATGCATAAATATGTATAGGACACACCACTCCAATTTACCATATTCAGGTATAACTTAATTAATTAAAACATACATCCAGCCAGCATACATTGATTGCAACCAATTTAGAACATCCAGAAAAATACACCAACATAAAAGCCATGCTTAATCAACAAGATAAATCAACCATCCACAACAGAAATCAATCCAACAAAATACTGGGCAGCTCGCCTCGTGAGCACATCTGCTCGCTATGGCGAGCTCCGGAAACAAGACACTCGCCATGGCGAGTTCAAGGCGAACTCGAGGCGAACAAAAATATGGTGCTCTCGGGAGTTTTGACATTTTTCTCACTAAATCATCAATTCTAAGTTCCCTATTCATCTTTTTGATCTAAAAATTGCACCAGTCCTCTCTAAAATCTTTTAGGTACATAAAACTACCCAAAATGCGGCTTATAACAACACTTCAGAAATCCAGTTTTTCTCAAAGGTACTCGCCATGGCGAGTTGTCTCACTCGCAAGGCGAGCCATGAAGTTGCTCACTCGCTTTGGCGAGCAAAGGCTACTCGCTAGGCGAGCGATGAACTTCTGTACGGGCAGAATGCAGGTTTTTCCCAATGAACTTCGGAGTCAACTTCCTTGATTTCAAAGCACGTCCTACACCCGTCATCGGAGTAACTTTCAAAAATACATGATCACCCTCTTGAAACTCAAGGGCCTTCCTCCGCTTATCATGGTAACTTTTCTGTCGACTCTGCGACGCTTTCATCTTTTCCCTTATCATCTTGACCTTCTCTGTCGTCTGTTGAACCAAATCTGGTCCCAACACAACACTCTCTCCTGACTCAAACCAGCATAACGGAGTCCTGCACCTCCGACCATACAAAGCTTCGAACGGTGCCATACCTATACTCGAATGGTAACTGTTGTTGTAGGTGAACTCTATAAATGGTAGGTGACTATCCCAAGCTCCACCTTGTTCAAGCACACACACTCTCAACAGATCCTCCAACGATTGGATCGTCCTCTCCGACTGACCATCTGTCTGAGGATGATAAGCCGAACTCAATCTCAACTTGGAACCCAAAGCGTCCTGCAAACTCTTCCAGAACCTAGAGGTGAACCTCGGATCCCTATCCGACACAATACTCGAAGGAACTCCATTTAGCTTCACAACATTATGAATATAAATCTCAGCCAACTGAGCTACCGGATAACTGATGTTGATAGGAATAAAATGTGCCGACTTTGTCAACCTATCAACCACAACCCAAATAGAATCATGTCTTCTCGGAGTGTTTAGTAAACTTGTCACAAAATCCATAGAAATGCTATCCCATTTCCACTCCGGTACATCCAACGGCGTCAACAACCCTGCAGGCTTCTGATGCTCAATGTTAGACTTCTAGCAAGTCAAACATGCATACATAAAATGAGCGACATCACGCTTCAAACCGGACCACCAAAACAGCTTTTTCAAATCATGGTACATCTTCGTAGCTCCCGGATGAATACTCAACCTACTCTTGTGACTTTCCTCTAAAATTAACTTTTTCAATTCTTCATTGTCAGGAATACAAATTCTACCTCTGAATCTCAATACTCCCTGATCATCAACCTTGAAGTCACTATCCTCCGTGCCATTACTAGCAATCATTAAATCAACCAGCTTGACATCCACTTGCTGTGCTTCTCGGATACTACCCAAGAAATCACTATTAATCTTCAGCATGCCCAACTATATGCTTTGAGGCGACAACTCACATACCAGACTCATGTCTCTAAACTGTTCCAGCAAATCAAATTCTTTTACCATCATAGCAGACATATGCAGTGTCTTCCTGCTCAATGCATCAGCAACTACGTTAGCTTTACCAGGATGGTAATTCAAACCAAAATCATAATCTTTTAACAACTCAAGCCATCTCCTCTGTCTCATGTTCAATTCCTTCTGGTCAAATAAATACTTCAGACTCCTGTGATCGCTGAATACTTCAAATCTGAAACCATACAAATAATGCCTCCAAATTTTTAAAACAAACACCACTGCAGCCAACTCCAAATCATGTGTAGGATAATTCTTTTCATGAATCCTCAACTGCCTAGAAGCATAAGCTACCACTTTGCCCTCTTGCATCAAAACACCACCCAAGCCCAACTTAGACGCATCATAATAAATAACGAATGGCTCTTCCGGTTTAGGCAAAATCAAAATAGGAGCAGTTGTCAATCTTCTCTTCAATTCACTGAAGCTACTCTCGCACTGAGCATCCCAAACAAATGACTTACCCTTACAGGTCAACTGAGTCAATGGAAGTGCCAACTTCGAAAATCCCTCAATAAACCTGCGGTAATAACCATCCAAACCCAAGAAGCTTCTGATCTCTGTCACCGGCTTCGGAGTCTCCCATTGTGATACTGCATCAACTTTTGAAGGGTCAACAACAATACCACTACCAGAAATAATGTGGCCAAGAAAACTCACTTCACTTAACCAGAATTCACATTTCAACAACTTAGCATACAACTTTTTCTCTTTCAGTACTTGCAATACAATCCTCAGATGTTCTGCATGCTCCTCTTCAGTCTTAGAATAAATTAGGATATCATCAATGAATACACCCACAAACTTATCCAGAAAGGCATGAAAAATTCGGTTCATATACTCCATGAACACACCAGGCGCATTAGTAACACCGAAAGGCATCACCTGGTATTCGTAATGACCATAACGTGTCCTAAAGGCCGTCTTCTGCATATCTTCATCCTTCACCTTAATTTGATGGTAACCAGACCTCAAGTCAATCTTATTGAAAATCTTTGCACCAACCAGCTGATCCATCAAGTCATCAATTCTCGGAAGCGGATACCTGTTCTTTATTGTAACTTTGTTCAACTGACGATAGTCAATGCACAACCTCATGCTACCGTCCTTCTTCTTTACCAACAACACAGGCGCTCCCACGGTGAAACATTGGGTCTAACAAACTTCTTATCAAGCTAGTCCTCCAACTGTTTCTTCAATTCAGCTAACTCAGAAGATGACATACGATAAGGTGCCATCGACATCGGCTTCGTTCCTGGAACAAGGTCAATTGAAAATTCAACCTCCCTCTCTGGTGGCACATCAGGAATCTCATCAGGAAACACTTCTGGAAATTCATTCACAACCGGTAACCTATCAATCATAGCTTGATTTTCTACAGATAAATAAGTCATCAGAGAATACATCAAAATCCCGTCCCGTTCTAGCTGTTTCATCTGTTTTGTAGACAAAAGCTCAATTTCACCTTCTTCTTCAGCAGAAGAAAAATGCATCGTCTTACTAAAGCAATTGATATGAACCCGGTTATACTCTAACCAATTCATTCCAAAAATAACATCCATACCCGTCAACGGTAAACAAACTAAATCAACCACAAAGTCTCTACCAAACATAGATGTAGGACACCTCAGACAAACAAGAGAAGTAGTTACTGAACCCTTAGCTGGAGTTTCAACAACCATTTCTCCTTTCATATCAGATACAATCAGACCCAACTTATATGCACTTTCTAAAGCAATGAAACAATGAGTAGCACCAGTGTCTATAATAGCAATTAAAGGAGTACTATTAAAGAAACAAGTACCTCTGATAAGACGGTCCTCATTAGTAGTCTGCGTACCAGTCAAAGCAAACACTTTTCCACCAGTTCTATCCTTCTTCGGCTGTGTGCACTGTGTACTGATATGGCCCTCTTCGTTGCAGTTATAACATACAACATCACCACGCTTGCAATCCGCTAAAAGGTGACCCTTCTGACCACATCTGAAGCACTTCTTCTCATCCTTGGTACAAACATTACTCTTGTGGCCTTTCTCGCCACACTTAAAACAAACTATCTCAGCAGAAGCATCTCTCCTATTCGGCCTCCTCTCATCATTAAGTCTCTGCTTACCCTTATCAGCAGGGGCACTGTACGGCTTAGGACGACTCTGCCGTCCCTTACCTCTTCGCTCACTCATCACCTTATAATGAGCTTTGGTGTCCTCCTCACAGATCCTGCAACGACTCACCAAATCAGAGAAAATTCTAATCTGTTGGTATCCTATGGCTCTCTTGATATTAGCTCTCAAGCCATTCTCAAACTTTATACATTTGGAGAATTCAGCTGTCTCCGCGGTATAGTGGGGGTAGAACTTTGCAAGTTCCACAAACTTTGCAGCATACTCAACAACAGATATATCACCCTACTTCAGCTCCAGAAATTCGATCTCTTTCCTTCCTCAGACATCTTCCAGAAAGTACCTGTTTAGAAATTCTCTCCTGAACACCGCCCAGGTCACTACAGCTTCATCCTGTTCCAACACAGGCAGCAAACTTACCCACCAGTCATCTGCCTCCTCAGCCAACATGTGTGTCCCAAACCGCACCTTTTTCACTTCAGAGCACTGCATGGCCCTGAAAATCCTCTCCACTTCCTTCAACCACGACTGGGCACCATCTGGATCATACATTCCCTTGAATGCTGGGGGATGGTTCCTCAAAAAGGTCTCCAGCATCCTCACTTCTCCATTACTAGCTTGCGGTTGCTGTTCTACAGCTTGAGCAATAGCCTCAAGTGCACCAGCGATAGCAGCATCGTTTCTACCAGCCATCTTAAGATTCTACATAAGAAACAACAATTCAGAACAACAACATCAACAACAACGACATTAGAGCTGACACTCTATCCTAAGTGGCTCAATACGACTCCACTACTTGGGCGGACGGACCAACCTGCTCTGATACCAATTGTAACACCCCGTTTCCCAAAATCAATTAAATAATAATAATAATTCAATATCAGAGTAAACCCAACGGGCATGTCACATCACATTCATAATAATTATTAAATCTGCCGCGGAATATTCTCATCAACCACAATTCATACTGTTTTAAAACTCCATAATAAATTCTTGGCATGAAGGCCTTAACATCATCAAATCCAACATCAATAGGGCTACAACGGCAATATTCAAAATTTGATACATAGGAAAGAAATTAAACAATAAAATCCCATCCAACGTATCAGATCCCTAGACACTTTGAGCCACCACCAACTACTCAGGATCACCTGCAAGTTACCTATAGGAAGGGCAACATTTTCAAGCATAAGGGGTGAGATTCACAACAATAATATAGATAAGGAATGCATCAATTGAATTTAACACCCTATCATATAATTCATCAATAATATATAAATATCATCATTTTCAAATATTATAAACAATGGTAGTTAATAACCCACTCAACGACTCATGCAACTCATCACCACTCCACTAAGACTCCTCTAACAACACCCATGCATGTGGTACCATAATCAGGACCGTAGCCCTCACCGCTGTAGAATGGTTAAAGCATTCATTTTCAGGACCTAAATCCTCACCACTAACACCACTTTAAGCAACTAGTGCTCCACCACTTTGAACGACAAGGCGTTCCAGAGCCGAAGCTCTCCCACTGTTATGCTTATGCAAATGACCCACTTGAGTATATCTACATACAACCAACCTATGCATAAATATGTATAGGACACACCACTCCAATTTACCATATTCAGGTATAACTTAATTAATTAAAACATACATCCAGCCAGCATACATTCATTGCAACCAATTTAGAACATCCAGAAAAATACACCAACATAAAAGCCATGCTTAATCAACAAGATAAATCAACCGTCCACAACAGAAATCAATCCAACAAAATACTGGGCAGCTCGCCTCGCGAGCACATCTGCTCGCTATGGCGAGCTCCGGAAACAAGACACTCGCCATGGCGAGTTCAAGGCGAACTCGAGGCGAACAAAAATATGGTGTTCTCGGGAGTTTTGACATTTTTCTCATTAAATCATCAATTCTAAGTTCCCTATTCATCTTTTTTATCTAAAAATTACACCAGTCCTCTCTAAAATCATTTAGGTACATAAAACTACCCAAAATGCGGCTTATAACAACACTTCAAAAATCCAGTTTTTCTCAAAGGTACTCGCCATGGCGAGTTGTCTCACTCGCGAGGCGAGCCATGAAGTTGCTCACTCGCCTTGGCGAGCAAAGGCTACTCGCGAGGCGAGCGATGAACTTCCGTACGGGCAGAATGCAGGTTTTTCCCAAAAATCCCATTTTCCTCCAATTCACTCCCCAAATTAGTTTACAGATATGCAATGAAAGGTTATATGCACTCAGAACCCATTTCTATCATCAATATAGCAATCCCTACTCTCAAAACCCATTAATTTAACAAAAACCTAGTTTCTCCCAATTCTCTCATAAACCTGTTAGAATCAAAATCAGAATTCAGAACCTATACAATTGCGGTAAACCTCACCCTTACCTTAGAATTGCAGAAGAAAAATGCACAGCAAAATGATCCTTGGCTCTACTTGCTCTTCTCTCCCTTTTCTCCCAAATGTCTTGTTTTTACGTAAAACTGTTTTCTCTGGTTTTCCTTTTCTTTAACTCCCAAAATGTAACTCCCTTAATTTTAATTACTCCCCCTTAATTCTATTAAATAATACTTAACTCCCCCCATTCCAAAATAGTACTAATTCTCACTTATTCTAATTATTATTAAAATAAACTATATAATAAAATAAACACACCACATAAATCACCAAAAATCATATATTAGACTCCACATAAAACAAAATAATTAAATAACGACTAGGGCGTTACAGTGGTGAGCTACAACAAGTAACTCGCGAGGCGAAGGGTTATGGCTCGCGTGGCGAGCGATGAACATTCATCACTCGCGAGGAGAGGATCATGGCTCGCTATTGCGAGCGATGAATATAGGCTCGGGCAGAATGCAATTTTTACAAAAATTTCATCAACTAACATGGTTCTAAGCCTAATTTCAATTCCAGAATTCATCCTAAACATATTCTAAGGTTATAGGACGGTTTCTACATCAATCTAATCAAGTTTTACCGTTTGATCATCAATTTTAGGGATTTGACCTAATTTCAAAACTTTTCTAAATCAATCCTAACTTTGTCAATTAATCATCAGAATCATGACAATCAATATTACTGAATTATTAGTCTCACCCTTACCTTGTATGAAGAAATCGCAGCCCTCCTAGGTGATTCTCTCTTCTCTTATCTTATCTCACTTTCTCCCCCAAAACTCTCTAAAATCTCAAAACAACCCTCAACTAAATATTTTATTTTATTTTCAAATCTTATTTTATTTAACAATAAAATAAGTCTCATAATCTCATTAAATCATCAAAACACATCAAAATCACTCAAATCATCTTAAATCAACAAAACTCACACATATATTATATAAATATAATATAATTACCTAAACTCGATTAAATAATTAAATAAACGAAAGTGGGCGTTACAAAAAGCATCTAAGGTTCAACTCAAAAGTCAAAAACTCAGAATTCGACATGCTCTCTGGTCAAGCTAGCTATGGCGAGTGGGGTTGCTCGCCGTGGCGAGCTACAACAAGTAACTCGTGAGGCGAAGGGTTATGGCTCGCGTGGCGAGCGATGAACATTCATGACTCGCGAGGCGAGGATCATTGCTCCCTATGGCGAGCGATCAACTTTGGCTCGGGCAGAATGCAGTTTTTACAAAAATTTCATCAACTAACATGGTTCTAAGCCTAGTTTCAATTCCAGAATTCATCCTAAACATATTCTAAGGTTATAGGACGGTTTCTACATCAATCTAATCAAGTTTTACTGTTTGATCATCAATTTTAGGGATTTGACCTAATTTCAAAACTTTTCTAATTCAATCCTAACTTTGTCAATTAATCATCAGAATCATAACAATCAATATTACAGAATTATTAGTCTCACCCTTACCTTGTATGAAGAAATCGAAGCTGTAACGCCCCATTTTTATTTAATTATTTTTAGTTGATTTAAAGTCTTTTATATGATTTTTAAATGATTTACGTTGATTTTGTGGTGTGGTATATTTTATTAAATGATTATTTTTATTATTTAATAGAATAAGTGAGAAATATGATTTAATTGGAGTTCTGGGGGTTATACGAGAATTAAGTAAATTTAGGGGGAGTAAAGTTAATATTGGGAGATTATATTTATAAAAGAATAGAAAATAGAGGGGAGAGGAAGTTTTCACGTACAACGGAGAAAAGGGAGAAAAAGCCTTAGAAGGGAGAAGACCAAGGGAGGGCCGCGACTTCGAATTAACTAAGGTAAGGGTGAGGCTAACTTACATTAATTTTAGTGTATATGATTCTGATTATGTTTTAACAAAAGTTATGAATAAATTTGGTGAATTGGGAATTAGGGTTATGATGAGAATTGATGATTAAATGATGAAATTAGGGTTAATTGATGTAGAAATGATGAACAGACCTTAGATGCTTCATATATTGATGTTTAGAATCAGTTTCAAGGTTAGAACAATGGGTTTGGGTGAATTTTTGAGAAAAACTGTAACCTGGCCGTACTGTTCTTCATCGCTCGCCTCCCGAGTGATGATCCTCGCCATAGCGAGTGATGAAGATCATCGCTCGCCTCCCGAGAAGGAGTTGTTCGCCTTGCGAGTTGCATTTCGCAGCTCGCCATAGCGAGCAAGTTTACTCGCCGTGGCGAGTGTGGGCAGAGAGCTTGCAAGATTTTGTGTTTTTGAGCTGTGAGTTTAACCTTAGGTGTTTATGAGGGCCTGAACATGTACCTTAATGATTAGACAAAGTTTTAGAATGAGTTTGAACTCGGAATAGGGTCAGAATGGATTCTAGAGTGTTTTACCCTAACTCGCCGTGGCGAGTAGAGGCTCTCGCCTCGCGAGCTAGTGCTTGACAGACTGCGTTGTTTAGGATTTCATGTGACTTTGTCGCACGAGAGGTTGTGAGTTGAACTTTGAGATAGCAATAAAAGATGTATAGGATTTAAATGATGAACTGTGAAGCTGGTTAGGGCAAATTGAGGTTATTAATGTGATAAAAATTGTATAAGTAATACTTGGATTATGTGAAAATGCTAGACATCGTTGGATTGTATAAGATATTGTTATATCATGCTGTTGTATACTGTTGTGTTGCTGTTGATTGATCATGATTGTTAATGATCGCTGGTTTATACTTAACTGCATTCAATTAGATTGTACAATGTGTTAGTTCGAGTTGTAAGTGGCGAGTTGTCGTTCTAAGTAACGGAGTCATAGGTTGTTGATGTTGATCAAGTTGGGGAGTGAGTCATAGTTATTATGCACGGTCGTTGTCGTTGTCGTAGTTGAGTTGTATGCTGATATACACAAGTTGAGTCCTTCATGATTAGGAAACTGTTGAGGGCTTATGCCCTGGAATGCTATGTCATTCAACTGTTGAGGGCTTATGCCCAGGGATGCTATGTCATTCAACTGTTGATGGCTTATGCCCTGGAATGCTTTGTCATTCAGCTGTTGAGGGCTCATGCCCTGGAATGCCTTGTCATTCAAATTGTTGGGGGCTTATGCCCCGAAATGCTTAGTCATTCAACCCGTTGAAATTAGTACCACGTTATTGTTGTTGTAGATGTTGTTGAGCGAGTTGGTGTTGTAGATGTTGTTGAGAGAGTTGTGGTGGTAGATGTTGTTGAGTGTTGATGAATGAGCTGTTGTAGTCGTTGATAAATACTGATGTGTCGTTGTTGTTGATTGGATTAGTAAGTGTTATTAAAATTGAAGAAGTATGAATATTATTACTGGGTATATGTTGTTAATTATGTTATTTAATTAAGTTGATGATTTATATATATCTATTATTATTGTTTGTGAATCTCACCCCTGCTGCTTGGAATTGTTGCCCTTCGTATGGGTAACTTGCAGGTATTGAAGAATATTAGAAGTGGTGGCTCAAGTGTCTTAGGGCTCTGATACGTAACGGGATGGGATATCGTTGTCATGTTTTCATTCCTTATGTATCATTATGAACCTGTTGATATTGATTTTAATCATTAAAGATATTTTGTTGAGGCCAAGTGCCAAGGATTTATTTGAAGGATGTTTAATGTTGAAAATATTCCCGCTGCGATGAATTGATATGTTTTAATGAATAGCATTTTATCCTATTCAAGAATTTTTGAAAAGCAGTGTAACACTCCGTTGTTGATTTAACTCTGATTTTATTTATTAATATAACTGTTGGGAAGTCGGGGTGTTACAGAAGCCCTCCTAGTGATTCTCCTTCTCTTGGTTTTTTCTCCCTTTTTCTGCAAAACAGTCGTACGTGCAATTGTTTTTCTAAAACTAGGTCTTTTTCTTTTATATCTCTTTCCTATTTCTTATCTTATCTCACTTTCTGCCCCAAAACTCTCTAAAATCTCAAAACAGCCCTCAACTAAATATTTTATTTTATTTTCAAATCTTATTTTATTTAACAAGAAAATAAGTCTCATAATCTCATCAAATCATCAAAACACATTAAAATCATTCGAATTATCTAAATCATCTTAAATCAACAAAACTCACACATATATTATATAAATATAATATAATTGCCTAAACTTGATGAAATAATTAAATAAACGAAAGTGGGCGTTACACTTGATAAGAAGTTTGTTAGACCCAGTGTTTCACCTTGGGGAGCGCCTGTGTTGTTGGTAAAGAAGAAGGACGGTAGCATGAGGTTGTGCATTGATTATCGTCAGTTGAACAAAGTTACGATAAAGAACAGGTATCCACTTCCCAGGATTGATGACTTAATGAATCAGTTGGTGGGTGCAAAAGTTTTCAGTAAGATTGACTTGAGGTCAGGTTACCATCAGATTAAGGTGAAGGATGAGGAAATGCAGAAGAAGGCCTTTAGGACACGATATGGTCATTATGAATACAAGGTGATGCCTTTCGGTGTTACTAATGCGCTCAGTTTGTGTATGCATGTTTGACTTGTCAGAAGTTTAAGGTTGAACATCAGAAGCCTGCAGGGTT
Source organism: Medicago truncatula (assembly GCF_003473485.1). NCBI lineage: Eukaryota > Viridiplantae > Streptophyta > Magnoliopsida > Fabales > Fabaceae > Medicago > Medicago truncatula. Next base: position 22,005,321 of record NC_053049.1, read on the forward strand.
ATTGACACCGTTGGATGTACCGGAGTGGAAATGGGATAGCATTTCTATGGATTTTGTGATGAGTTTACCAAACACTACGAGAGGACACGATTCTATATGGGTTGTGGTCGACAGGTTGAGAAAGTCGGCGCACTTCATTCCTATTAACATCAAGTATCCGGTAGCTCAGTTGGCGGAGATTTATATTCATAACATTGTGAAACTACATGGAGTTCCGTCGAGTATTGTGTCGGATAGGGATCCAAGGTTCACTTCTAGGTTCTGGAAGAGTCTGCAGGACGCTTTGGGTTCGAAGTTGAGGTTGAGTTCGGCTTATCATCCTCAGACAGATGGTCAGTCGAAGAGGACGATCCAATCATTGGAGTATTTGTTGAGAGTGTGTGTGCTTGAGGAAGGTGGAGCTTGGGATAGTCACCTACCGTTGATAGAGTTCACATACAACAACAGTTACCATTCGAGTATTGGTATGGCACCGTTCAAAGCTTTGTATGGTCGGAGGTGCAGGACTCCTTTATGCTGGTTTGAGTCAGGAGAGAGTGTTGTGTTGGGACCGGATTTGGTTCATGAGACTACAGAGAAAGTCAAGATGATCAGAAAAAAGATGAAAGCGTCGCAGAGTCGACAGAAGAGTTACCATGACAAGCGGAGAAAGGCTCTTGAGTTTCAGGAGGGTGATCATGTGTTTCTGAGGGTTACTCCTATGACGGGTGTAGGACATGCATTGAAGTCGAGGAAGTTGACTCCAAAGTTCATTGGTCCGTATCAAATATCAGAGAGGGTTGGAACTGTGGCATATAGAGTTGGTTTGCCACCACATCTTTCGAACTTGCATGATGTGTTTCATGTGTCGCAACTTCGGAAGTATGTAGCGGATCCTTCGCATGTTATTCCGAGAGATGATGTGCAAGTTAGAGACAACCTTACGGTAGAGACTTTACCCCTTGTGAAAGTCGTTTGGGACGGAGCGACTGGTGAAAGTTTGACTTGGGAGCTGGAGAGTAAGATGCGAGATTCTTATCCAAAGTTGTTTGTTTGAGGTAAGATTTCGAGGACGAAATTCTGTAATTTGGGGAGAGTTGTAACGCCCTAGTCGTTATTTTAATTATTTTGGATTTATGTGGAGTCTTTTTCATGATTTTAAATAATATTGGTGGATTTTATGGTGCGTTATATTTTATCATATAGTTTATTTTAATAATAATTAGAATAAGTGAGAATTAGTATTAATTGGAGTTTTGGGGGTTATGTTAGAATTTATTAGAATTAAGGGGGAGTAAATAAAATAAAGAGAAGTTAAGAAAGAAAGAAAGAGTCAGAATACGTTTTACGTGAAACAGACAAGTTTTGGGAGAAAAACCAAGAGCAAGGGAGAGGAGCTTAGGAACCGACTTTTGTTGTGCTTTTTCTGCAATTCTAAGGTAAGGGTGAGGTTTACCACAATTGTATAGATTCTGAATTATGATTTTGATTTTAACAGGTTTATGAAAGTGTTGGGAAAAATTAGGTTTTGTTGAATTAATAGGTTTTGAGAGTAGGGATTGTTGTATTGATGTTAGAAATGGGTTCCAAGTGCATACAACCTTTCATTGCATATCTGTAAACTGATTTGGGGAGTGAATTGGAGGAAAATGGGATTTTTGGGAAAAACCTGCATTTTGCCCGTACAGAAGTTCATCGCTCGCCTCGCGAGTAGCCTTTGCTCGCCATAGCGAGTGAGCAACTTCATGGCTCGCCTCGCGAGTGAGACAACTCGCCATGGTGAGTACATGTGAGAAAAACTGGATTTTCAAAGTGTTGTTATAAGCCGTAATTTGGTTAGTTTTATGTACCTAGATGATTTTAGAGAGGACTAGAGCAAGTTTTGGATTAAAAAGATGAATAGGGAGCTTATAATTGATGATTTAGTGAGAAAAATGTCAAAACTCCCGAGAGCACCATATTTTCGTTCGCCTCGAGTTCGCCTCGAACTCGCCATGGCGAGTACCCCTTTTCTTGAGTTCGCCATAGCGAGTAGGAGTACTCGCGAGGCGAGTTGCCCAGACTTTGAACTGTTGGTTCTGTTTTGTTGATGGTTGATTTATCTTGATGTTTGAGCATGGCTATTATAATGGTGTATTTTTCTGGGATGTTTAAAGTGGTTATAATGAATTGATGTTGGCTGGAATGTATACTTTCATTTAATTAAGTCATACATGTTGTTGCATTTTGGAGTGGTGAGTCATATACATATATATGCATAGGTTGAGTTGTATGTAGATATACACAAGTGGGTCAGTTGCATAAGCATAAAAGTGGGAGAGCTTCGGCTCCGGAACGCCTTGTCGTTCAAAGCGGTGGAGCACTAGTTGCTCAAAGCGGTGTTTAGCGGTGAGGACTTATGTCCTGAAAAATGAATGCTTTAACCATTCTACAGCGGTGAGGGCTTCGACCCTGATTATGGTACTAAATGCATGGGTGTTGTTAGAGGAGTCTTAGAGGAGTGGTGGTGTGATGCATGAGTCGTTGTGTTGGTTTTTAATTACCATTTGTTGTTGATATTGATAATGATGATATTTATATATGTTGATGAATTATTATGATAGGGTGTTAGATTCAATTGATGCTTTCTTTATTTATATTATTGTTGTGAATCTCACCCCTTCTGCTTGAAAATGTTGCCCTTCCTATGGGTAACTTGCAGGTGATCCTGAGTAGTTGGTGGTGGCTCAAGTGTCTAAGGCTCTGATACATTTGGGATGGGTTTACTTAATTATGTTTCATTCCTTATGTATCATATTTTGATTGTTGCTGATGTAGCCCTTTTGTTATTGGATTTTATGTTTTTAAGGCTTTTATGCCAAAAATTTATTATGGAGGTTTAAACAGTTGTTGTTGTTGTTTTGATGAGAATATTCCGCTGCAGATTTAATGATAATTTTGAAGGATGTTAATTAAATAGATTTTTATATTCTATTTAAGAAAATTTTGAAAATGTAGTGTGACATGCCCGTTTGGGTTTTACTATGATGTTAAATTATTATTATTTAATTGATTTTGGGAAACGGGGTGTTACAAGATGCACTTGACCTTGTGAAATTCTATCGAAGATATGTTTGTGACGAGAATCGAAGATGCTAGTTCCGGTTCGATGAGCGGAAAGATATCGAAAACAGTTATTTCTGTGGATAAGGTCAAATGTCGTAACGGCTATATTCGATATTCAAATCGAATGGCTAAGATTAGGTAGTTTTCTACAATTCTAACGTTAAAACTAGGTAGTTATTTCCCTGTTTGTATAAATAGTAGTTTTTCTTAGGAAAAAAGGGTCACAATTCAATCATACTAAAAACTTACACTTAATGATGTCCGTATGGAAGCGACAAACGAGTCACAAGTTGCAATGTATGAACGTGTGCACCAACTTTTATTCAGTCAATGCAATTTCAATACATTTCTTTAAATGACTTTGCAATTTACTTATTCATTTGAAGTAATTTCTTTACTGTTATTTGCATCAAACTTCGATTGGATTCGATTCTCTTTTATTTTTATCCTTGTTTCTATCAAAGATCTTCAAGAACAAGTGTCACGTCTAAAAGGGATAGTAAAAGCACAATATGCTCTTAAGATTTACTAGTTGATCTTGCAATTAAACATTTTGAAACCAGCAATTGTTTACCAAATTTCAATGTAAACAAATTGGCACGCCCGGTGGGACCTTTTGTGCTTTTACTATTAAATCTTGTAATAGAGTTTTTAAAATTTTTGGTCTGTATTGTGCATCTGTTTGTGGAATAACAAATTACTTCCTAAAATGACGCGTCCTCCTCCCGTTCTAGGCACAGCGGCATCGAACGCCGCTTTCGCATCAGGAACAGCGACCAATCCACCAGTACCGCCAGGGCCTACGCAACCTAGCCCAACTAGTAGTACGACTTCCGTAATAGAGCCTGTATACACCCTAGCGGACGATAATGTGAATTCACAAACGTCACAGGCCAGTACGTCGAATACGATGGCCAATAATACTTCTCGAGCCATTCCAGCGGTTACGACGGCCGCACAAACTACACAGGCTGTGGGAAGTGCGTTGTCTCAAAGGTTTCTATATCTTGGCACTAGCAGAAGGGGATCATATGGTATACCAACCTCTTCGATGCAAAATTCGCAGACAAGTCCGTTGGTATTTTCTGAGAATTTAAATACGTCAATATCACCATTGTTCAACCAAGGGGGAAACATCTCATTTGGGAGACCCCAACAAGCGTTTGCTACGTTCGGTTCGCCTCAACAATCGTTGACCAACGCCTCTCTAGGCGCTTTAAGGAAAACCATGGAAGAAACTAACCATGATATGGTTAATATGGTTACTCAATAAGTAACAACAGTTATCAATCCTCTGGTTCGAGAAACCAATAGCAGTTATCAAGCACTATCACACCAGATGGAGCGAATAGCCGATTTTTTGGGCGCACCTGCAGTGCGAATCGCACCAACGCCTCAAAACACTAATGTAAGGCAAAGAGAGGCACCTGTCGAAGAACAGGTAAATCAAGTGCCTGAAAATCAAGCAAAAGAAGTGAAACATGAAATACCAGGGGAGCCTGTCAGGATTCCCGTAATGGTGAATATGCACCAAAATGCAGATCAAGTGGTCATGCAAGCCCGTCGAAACAACTATGAGGGCCAAAATAATATAGCTAACATAGTCGAGGCATTGTTAGCCCAAAATGGTTTCAATACAGGATTACACCGCCCAAATTTCGTTTCAGCCTTATCCGAATTTGTGCTGGAAACTGAGATGCCTAGAAACCATAAAATCCCCAAGTTCACTAAATTCGTCGGGGAAACAAATGAGTCAACAGTCGAACATAGTGCTCGATATATTATGGAAGCTTGGGACTTGGCGAATAACGAGAACTTGAAGATGAAATATTTCCCAAGCTCTCTAACGAAGAATGCATTTACATGGTTCACAACGTTGCCTCCTCATTCTGTAGTCAGTTGGAACCAATTGGAAAAGGCATTCCATGAGAAATTTTACATGGGTCAGTCTAAGATTAGTTTGAAAGAACTGGCTAGCGTTCGACGCAAGACACATGAGTCGATAGATGATTATCTGAACAGATTCCGACTCCTTAAGGTCAGATGCTTCACATCTGTGCCAGAACATGAGTTAGTCGAAATGGCCGCCAGAGGCCTAGACTATTCTGTTCGGAAGAAATTAGATACACAATATCTTAGGGATATGGCACAATTAGCAGATAGAGTCCGCCAAGTTGAAAGGTTTAAGGCTGAAAAAGCCAGGACAAATAGGTTCCCTAAGAAAGAAATGGTTGCTTATATAGATACTGGAGATAGTGATCCAGAATTCGATTGGGGATCTAAATCTGTTGATGATAACGAAATAAATCTCGCAGAATTAAAAGATGGGCCACCTTATACTTGTAAGTTACTAAGGCCATCAAATGGAAAAAATCTAGAAGAACCTAAAAATGATAAATATCCCCCGATAACATATACTTTTGATGTATCTAAATGTGAAGAGATTTTTGATCTTCTAGTTACTGATGGCATAATTCTAGTGCCAAGTAACATGAAACTTCCTCCTCTAGAGCAGAGGAAAAAGAGAGGTTTTTGTAAATTCCATGGTTTTTTAGGACATAACTTATCCCGTTGTACTCGTTTCAGGAGGCTCTCGAGGAGGGAAGACTGAAATTTGGAGAAAAGTCTAAAACGACTACAAAATCTGATGTCGAACCTTCAAAGAAAGCCGACTCCATGTATGCTGAAGTGATTGGCATAAATATGGTAGATGTTGCAGAATCAAGCGATAGCAAGCTACCATTGGAAATACAACCCCTCAAAAGGGTACTACTTAATGATGTTGAAATGGTTACAGAAGACCATGTTTCAAATAACAATATGGTCACTGAAGACCAATTCAATGAAAATGTGGAAGTGGCATATCCTAACGATGAAGAAGATCTAGTTGATTTTCTCAATCGCTGCAAAATCACCAACACCAATGCTATGTTTTGTCCTAGATGCAGCGCAGTCTTCGATAAAGAAGCCGCAAAAGCAATTGAGAGCTTTCAACGACAGACAAAGAGCAAAGGCAGATGGAAGGACAACCGCCCTAACTTTAGTTTTAACAAAAGGGGTGTCCCATACAAGAATAATTTTGCGGGAGATTCTCGAGGGAAGAATTGGAGGAGAACTTTCAGCCCATCCGCAAGGTCCCCCATTGACACTTGGGTTTTTTCAAGGGGCAAGAAATCTGGGTACTCCGCTCCCCCAACAAAATGGGTGAAGAGAAAGCTCCCTGCCCCTCGACAGGAGGTGCCAGAAGTGCCTAGTAGATACGCCTACAATAACAACTACAAAGGTAAACAGCCTATGACGAGAACTCAATGGCGCAGATACCAGCGCAAGAAAAAAGCAATTGCTTTACAGGACATTACCAATGTTGACAAAGGGAAAGGGAAATAAGAGGCTGTTTTCAAAATGGTTAAAAAGCCAGCCATGGAAAGAATCTCCCCTCCCTTATCAATTTTGAAGAGAGGTCATCCTAAGGAGGATGAAGAAATGACTTCGAATTTCACTGGATCTGACCCAGTCTCGATATAGTGTGCAATGTGGTGTCAGTTTTTCCTGTGGAATACGACGTTCAGTCGGAAGTTAATGAAGTTGAAAGTGACTTCATCGACAAAATGGCCATCCATAAGCCATTATGCTATTATGTCATGAACAATGGCTGTGTTGAAGAGCAGCATGCCGTTTTTGAAAGACCAGATGCTTTGATGAAACTGCATCTTAAGCCTTTGTTTATTCAAGCCAAGATAAATGGCGTGGGAGTGAATAAGGTGTTAGTTGATGGTGGAGCCACCGTTAATCTGCTCCATCAGTAATTTTTGGGGAAGATTGGACTCTTTGATTCCGATTTAAAACCTCACAATGTTATCCTCACTAACTATGAAGGTACATCAGGGAATTCTCTTGGTGCTATCGAATTGGAGTTAGTGGTGGGCAGCGTAAGCAGAATGACAATGTTTATGGTAGTCCCATCAAAGGCAAATTTTAACGTGCTATTAGGTAGAGAATGGATACATGGTGTAGGCATAGTCCCTTCCACTGTGCACCAAAGGATTGCCATATGGAAAGATGATGGACTAGCTGAAAATGTTGAAGCTGACCAAAGTTATTTCTTGGTTGAGGTGAATACCATCACCAAGAAGAATTTCGATAAGCAACTAGCGCACATAACTCCAGTCATGTCTCCAGGACCCAAATGTATGATTTCAGATGATGAGATGTATTCCATGAAACTTCATCCAAGGGCTGGATTTGTGTGGGAAAAAGAATTTAGGGAGCATGATTATGTGATGGTCAATCAAAATCAGAAAATGAGGATATGCTCAGGACAAGAAATTCTACATACCAAAAGGTTGCTGACAGCCTTACACCAGGTTTTCCTAAGTATGCTGCCCCGCCAACTGGGTGGGATGCCGAAGAATAGACCATGACTGAGCCCAATATTTGGGAGAAAATTACGGCCTACGTGGCCGAAAATAAGTTTAAAACAACTAAAGAGGCCGAAAACTTGCGACAAGAGGTGATCGAGAGTTTGACGGAAGAGTCTCTAGATGATATCATCGAAGACCAAATTTTGGACTGTATCTATGATGACGAACTGTTGGGTTTCGAAGAAGATCCCATGAGATCTACGAATAAAATGAGAGCACAAGATCCCCTCGAAGAAATAGATTTGGGGAATGGCACTATTAAAAGACCTACTTATATAAGTGCAAAGATTCCCAGAGAATTTAAAGATCAAATTGCAGAGCTGTTGAAAGAATACAAAGATTGCTTTGCATGGGATTACGATGAGATGCCTGGACTAAACATGAAAGTGGTAGAATTGAAGTTACCAATTCGACCAGACAAAAAGCAGTGAAACAAATTCCTCGTAGGTTTGCCCCGCAAATCTTACCAAAGATTAAAGAAGAAATCGAAAGACTCCTGAAATGCGGCTTCATCAGGCCTGCAAGGTATGTAGATTGGCAAGCAAATGTAGTCCCTGTTAAAAAGAAAAATGGAACCATAAGGGTATGTATAGACTTTAGAGATTTAAATCTCGCTACCCCTAAAGACGAATACCCAATCCCTGTGGCAGAAATGCTGGTAGATTCAGCGGCGGGTTTCGAATACTTGAGTATGCTAGATGGATATTCAGATTATAATCAAATCTTCATTGCTGAAGAAGACATCGCTAAGACCACATTTCGATGTCCGAGGGCATTAGGGTGCTATGAATGGTTAGTAATGCCATTTGGTCTAAAAAATGCTGGTGCTACGTACCAGAGAGCGATGAATTTAATGTTTCATGATTTCATAGAAGATTTTATGCAAATTTATATTGATGATATTGTGGTAAAATCTTCTTCAGAGGAGAAACACTTGGGACATTTACGCCGATCTTTTGGAAGGATGAGGCAATATAGACTGAAAATGAATCCATTAAAATGTGCATTTGGGGTTTGTACAGGTGATTTTTTAGGTTTCGTGGTTCATAAAAAAAGGAATCGAAATCAACCAGAACAAAACCAAGGCAATAATTGAGACTCAAGCTCCTTCTACGAAGAAAGAGTTACAGTCGTTATTAGGAAAAATCAACTTTCTTAGGAGATTTATATCGAATCTAAGTGGCAAGACACAAGCTTTCTCGCCAGTACTCCGATTGAAGAAAGAAGATACTTTTAAATGGGAGCCAGAGCACCAAAAGGCCTTTGATGAAATCAAGTCATATTTGATATGTTGGAATAAGCCCTAATAGCCAATCTATATTGATTGGGTTTGGTTTTGTATCATGATATTGATATAAATATTGTTATCTGGATTTTGGGGTGTCAAGTCATTAATTAGGCTTGAACCTTTCAATCTTTGATATTCTCTATTTTTTCTTGGGAAGGGGAAAATTGAGAAAAGCCTTTGAAACTCTAAGTTCGGGGGTCGTTTTCGTTACGGGAAGGTGTTAAGCATCCGGAACGACTATAGTATTCTATAGGAACCGTTTTCCTAAGTTTATGACTACGCTTTATTTTTATGCTTATTTATGGAAAAGAAAATTTATTTAGTTTAAGAACGGAGGGAGGAAAATGTTTGAGATTTTATTTTATTGGACTTGGAGAGGTTTTGACCTCTTGCCTACATACCCTTTTAAGGGATCAAAATTCCATGTAGTTCTCTCTCAAAAAATTGTTTTTGTGTGTTTGATTGATTTTAAGTTTTGCAAATGGTTTTGAAGAAGAGAAAGAGGCCGTAAAGGCATGAGACGAGACAATAGTGAATGGTTGGTTCAATTATTAAAGAAAGAGTGTCTAAGTAGAAATTAAGATTCCTTGAAGTTTTGATTAAGAAAATAAAGGAAAATACAATGGAGTGTTGACTCCAAGGTTTATTAGAGAAAAAAAAGTTTGAGTTATGGAGTTATTTCCGGGAAAATGATATTTTTTCTAAGCATTGCGTTTCCTAAACATACATCTAAGCGGTAAACATACAACGTGTGTGCGTGTCGGTGCTCGTGTCGGTGTACATCATTATAGAGAGTCCATTGTCCTTTACACTTTGCCCTAGTTTACATGCTATGGTCTTGTAAGAAATTAAAAGGAAATTAAACTACCTAGACTATTACATGTCCACTTAACATAAGAATGAATAGGAATGAAATGATGAAATGCTATAAAATGGATGAGACATAGAACAAAAATGGTTAGTAAAATAAGGCATGAAAATATGGCAAGGAGAGCAAACAAAGGAATATAGGATAAACGGTAAAATAACGACGATAACCACAATACAAAGAGAAATGCAATAGTTGCAAGGCAAGAAATTAACAAATCATGTCGAAAACAGCGAAACACACACACAAAAAGCGACATTCTCATCATGAAATTGCACATCGGACATTCATACCATAGATCAAGATATCACGAACGGAAAAACGAGAAATTGCATGAAATTCAACTAAAGAGAAAAAGTAATCAAGAAAGCAACACATATGTTTTTTTATCAATTTTATAACATGTAAAACATCACAAAAAAGTAAAAAATGTATCAAGAAACACATAGAAATTTTTTTAGGAATTTTTACGAGAAAATTAGAACGAACAGTGGTTCAAACAGCAAGAAAACACGGTGTGAATAGCAAGAAAACAACAAAAACGCAGCTAAACCAAAGGGAATAGGCCCAAGCCCAAACCTAAGGGATCCGAACGCACAGGAACCACAGGATTGATCCAGGGGATCAAACCCTCGATCAAACGGCCAGGATTGAAGGGAAATGGACCGGTCCGGTTCACTGGCCTATACAAGGAGGGGAACACCGGTTTATTTCATTTGCTATTGTCCTTTATTTCTCTAACTTCTCACTTCTCTCATCTCTCTCTGACTTCCTCTGTCGGACTCATGAACGAAAGGCTGGGGAAGATGAAGATCTGGCCGGAACCTTCATAGGTCCGCCGGAATCTTCATCTTCTCCGGTGAGATCTCCAGTTTCCAGCAACCTCTAACCTCACCAGAACTTCAAAATTTTTACGTCTTTCTACTCGCCTCTAAACCCTAAACACGAATCTAACACTGATTTTCACAAGCAAGGCTTGAAATAACGTAGATCTAGAATTTTCATACGGTTTTGAAAATTATTTTTAGGTTTTTTCAACTTTTTGAATGTAACCGTTCAAACTCCTACAGATCTACATAGTTTCGTCTTTGTTACTGTTCTTGAGAAAGAAAGATGAAGTTTGAGTTTTACCTGAGTTTTTAATCGGAGATTTCACGAGATTCTTCGGAAAAACTTGATTCTTGGCTCTGTTTTGTTGATTTTGCTTGGAAACCGAAAATAAATCGGTGTCTTCACCGGTTCACTTTCTTCATTTTCTTCGCCGGTTTGAAACTCTTTTCCTTTTCTTCTTCTTCTTCTCCCTGTGATCGGTGCTTGAGTTTCTCACCTCCGGTGAGGAATTCGCGCCTGGAAATGCAGGGACTTCAGTTCAGTGATGAAGATTCATCCATGAATCTCTGAGAACTGATGCGATTTCAGTGAATTTGTTGATGAAATTTGGTTCTGAAAGTTAGGGTTTGTGAATTGTTCTTGGTGGATTTTCTGTTTTGATCCTAACTGCCAAGAGAGAGAAGTTTTTCACGTGTTTGTGATGTGGCACTGGTTGAATGGGTCTCTGTGTGGATTTCTCTGACACTGTGCACTATTTATAAGCTGCCACTTGTACTTGAGATCCAATGAAATGGTGACACCTGGGCATGTATGAAAAATGGCTCGGCCTTGGACTTGTTGTTACCTAAGGACCGTTCTGCAAAAAATGTAAAATTGAGGACTAAACTGCAATTAATAATAATGGACTAAAATGCAAATTTAAAAAGCTTTGGACTAAAGTGCAATTTTGGAAACTTGCTTGAGGGACCAGAATGCAATTAAAAATAAAATTGAATTAAAATTGGTAAATTGGAAAAAAAAAGTAAAGTGAAACCTAAAATAAAACCAACAAAGGACTAAAACGAACCAATTACAACAATGATGTATTTTAAAATACCTCTCTATCGAATTTTTGACGGGAAAAGACTTAAATGCCCCTAGGGACTAAGCTGACTCAAACTGACTCAGACACAATTTTGAAATGGTTTTTAAACAAAGACTCAACGATGATTTGTAAAACAAGCCGAAAAGACTCAGAGACTAACACAGGGACTAAAATGGGTTCCACTGCAGGAAATGACCAAAATACCCCTTTTGTATGATTTTTGAAATAACATGCAGGAAAAGCAATTCAATGATTCAGAGAGTTTTCAAATGACTTGTAATGTAAGAAAGACACTTTGGGATGATCCTATGCAAGAAAAACACAGGCAAAACCATGATTTAAAAATACCTTGAGACAGAGACAGTAAAATATGCAGATGAAAATAAAGTGAAGATTCAAAGTAAAACAACAGTAAATTGACAATTATCAGTGGTAGAAAAGAAATTTAAACGAGTATTTTTAGGTCCAAAATCAAGGTATAACAGCTGCCCCTATTTAAGTTTCTTTGTCCGGAGGGTCAAGAGACGGAGTCCTTGGCTTGACGGGACGAAGATACTTAAATACTAACATTTGCACTGTGTTTGGACGTAAAAATACGCTCGTACACTTTCGAATATCATGAATGCCATGCAACATTTGGATTATGAATGCAAGACAAACGAGAGTTGGATTTAAAGTATGTCGTATCCATTGCGGGATTGGTAGACATTGGCAGGATAGCAGATGACAGGGTAGACAGGTCACAAAAAACAAACTGACAGGTACAAGCTGCTCTTGGATTGAGCTGGGCACTCGACCAGGAATAAAGGCAGACAGACAGGTGCGAGTCGTTCTTGGATGCGAACTGGTTACTCGACTGGGGACATGGAAAAGCAGACAGGTACGAGTTGTTCTTGGATTCGAACTGGTCACTCGACCGAAAACAACGGCAAATAGACAGGTGCGAGCTTGTTCTTGGATGCGAACTGGTTACTCCACCGGAGACATAAACAAACAGACAGGTGCAAGCTGTTCTTGGACTTGAACTAGCCACTTGACCGAACAGAAACAAATAGACAGGTACAAGGTGTTCTTGGACTTGAACTAGCCACTTGACCAAACAGAAACACATTCATTGGGGATTAGTTTTTGGCAAAATATAAATTGAAATTGACTTGACATTGACATATCCTAGAGATGGGCCAATGGCACTGGCTCACCAGGTCTTGACAGAGAATTTGACATAGGTATCGAATCGAGACTGTAATTGACATTGGAAATGCAACATGTATGGGTGGTATAATAGTTTTATTAAATGTATGGGCACGTAATATGCATGATTATGCATGTATGAATGCTTGTAATGCATGACTGTTGGCAGTTTGTAGACACAGTTTCGCAGAGACAGACAAGACATTGGAATATTGGGCACGTAGTGGCTCGTGCTATATCACACATTCTTGGAAATCCTCTTTGGATATAACGTCGTTGGGAGACGTATCGGGACCATGGCTGAGGGCAGGTAGCTATGCAACTTGCTGGGGATAGAATCTCGGAAGACTCTGCTGGAGATAATGCCGTCATCGCTGGGCATTTAAGTGTTGGGTGTACTGTGGATGTTGCATCTGTGGTCAATGCTTTTTGCATGTCATTTTCTCAATTTTTCATTTTTCATTGCATCCCATTTTTGCCTGGATCGCCCTTTCGGGTTTTCGATCCACCGGGGAAATAAATTCTTTTCATTGCCCCATTTTTGGCTGAACTGCCCTTTCGGGTTGTCAATCCAGCGGGGTGCTCATTTTTGCCTAAGTCGCCCTTTCGGGTTTTCAACTTAGCGAGCCTATTCATTTTCATGCATTTTCATTCTGTTTTTTCATTCTTGCCATTGGCCACAGACTATCCTAGGGAAGAGCCTGCTTGTAACACATATTGAAATAGACATCGACATACGCTCGCTCATGCACGTTTCGTTTGAATGTACCTTGTTGCTCATGCTTGCTTTCAAAACAGACAAAAACTTTTTTATTTTCAAGAAGTTTGTTTCAAGCATTGTCATTATCAAAATAGAAAGAAAATGTTTTTTTGTACATAGCTTTGAAAGTAGAAAGAAAGTAGAGTTTCAAACAAAAGCCTAGGCTCGAATTGATGTATAAGAGTGGTGGTCAGCCGAAGGCGTGACTCCACGGATTTACAAAGCTTGGAAAATGGCAATTTTATTGGTTGGTGGTACATTGAACACGGCAACCACTACATTTCCTAGAAACTTTGAATTCGCAAACACAAAAGCTTCTGATGAGATGGTCATTAACAGCTGCAGATGCCCCAAGGGGATGGTGGTTTGCCAGATACAGTCATTTGTCTTTTCATTTCAATCTCATTTTTGCATGAACCGCCATTTCGGGTTTTCGGCTCATCGAGACGCTCATTCTTGCCTAAGTTGCGTACAATCTCAGCGAGCTTTTTTCATTTTTTTTTTGTCCCTTATTTTGCCTGGATCGCCAGTTCGGGTTTTCGACCCACCGGGAAGCGCGTTTTTGCCAAGGCCGCCCTTTCGGGTTTTCGACCTTCCACGCTGTTCTTTTCATACATCTAAACAAACAATTTCTTGACTATATCGGCATTCACAGGGTTTGGAAGTTCAACACCATCCATATGTGTGAGAATTAAAGCACCGCTGGAGAAGGCCTTCTTGACGACGTAAGGACCTTCATAGTTAGGTGTCCACTTACCCCTTCGGTCGGGTTGCTGGCTTATCCTTCTTTTCAACATGAGTTCACCCTCTTTGAATTCCCGAGGACGGACTTTCTTGTCAAAAATGGTTTTCATTCTTGCTTGATACGACCGCCCACGAACCATGGCATTCATACGCTTTTCTTCAATCAAGTTCAACTGATCATACCTGTTTTGGCACCATTCAGCCTCGAATAACTTCGCTTCCATGATTACACGAAGAGATGGGATTTCCACTTCTAACGGGAGAACTGCCTCCATACCATATACCAGAGAGAAGGGGGTTGCCCCGATTGAACTACGCACTGTGGTACGGTAACCATGTAGAGCATAGGGTAGCATCTCATGCCAGTCCTTGTAACTAGTAACCATCTTCTGAATAATCTTCTTGATATTCTTGTTGGCGGCTTCAACTGCACCATTCATCTGAGGCCTATAAGGAGAAGAGTTATGATGCTCAATTTTGAATTCTTCACATAGAGCTTGCACTACGTCATTATTCAGATTAGTACCATTGTCAGTAATGATCTTGCTGGGAACACCATATCGACAGATGATGTTGTTCTTGATGAACTTAGCTACCACTTGCTTGGTCACATTGGCATAGGATGCAGCTTTAACCCATTTGGTGAAGTAGTCAATTGCCACTAAGACGAAACGATGACCGTTTGAAGCCTTCGGTTCAATTCTTCCAATCATGTCGATGCCCCACATTGAGAACGGCCATGGGGTTGAAATAACATTGAGCGCGTGCGGAGGCACATGAATTTTATCAGCATAGATTTGACATTTGTGGCACTTTCTGGCGTGTTGGTAGCAATCATGCTCCATGGTCATCCAGTAGTAACCGGCTCGTAACAACTTCCTTGACATAGTATGCCCTGTAGCATGGGTCCCGAAGGTACCGTCATGTACGTCATGCATTAATTGCTCTGCCTCATGCTCATCAACACATCTTAACAATACCATGTCGTAGTTTCTTTTGTACAAAATGTCCCCATCTAACAAGAACCTACTAGCCAATCTTCTCAGAGTCTTCTTGTCTTTGTTGGAAGCACCCGGTGGATACTCACGGCTTAGCAAGAACTGCTTGATGTCGTAATACCAGGGTTTATTGTCAACCACATTTTCACCAGTCTGATCGATCACATCCCCAATAGCGAACACATGCGAAGGTCTTTCAAGGCGTTGCACTTTGATTATTGGCACATCATTCCAATGGTTTACTCGAAACATAGAGGATAGAGTAGCAAGAGCATCAGCCATTTGGTTCTCATCACGAGGGATATGGTGTAATTCAACCTTTGTGAAATATGACAACAGACGGCTCACATAATCACGGTAAGGAACCAGCTTGTCATGATGGGTCATCCATTCACCCTTTATCTGGTTAATAACAAGTGCAGAATCTCCATAGATGTCGAGGTGTTTGATTCTCATGTCAATTGCTCCCACAATCCCCAAGATACATGCTTCGTACTCAGCCATGTTATTTGTACAGTCGAATAGAATCCGGGCGGTAAAAGGGATGTGATGCCCCTGCGGGGATACAATGACTGCTCCGATTCCTTTGCCATAAGCGCTGACAGCACCATCGAAGACTAATCCCCATTTGCTATTAGGATCTGGTCTTTCACCAATCAACGGTTCTTCGCAGTCTTTTGATTTCAAATACATGATCTCCTCATCGGGGAAATCGAACTTAGTCGGCTGGTACTCATCAAGAGGTTGATAGGCAAGGTGATCAGCAAGAATGCTACCTTTGATTGCCTTTTGAGTTTTGAACACAATATCATATTCAGACAAGAGCATTTGCCAACGCGCAATTTTTCCAGTAACATCAGCTTTCTCAAAGATATACTTGATTGGATCCATCCTGGATATCAACCAAGTTGTATGATTCATCAAATAGTGGTGCCCAAGCTAGAGCACAACAAGTCTTCTCAAGCATCGTATATTGGGCTTCGCAGTCGGTAAAGTTCTTGCTCAGATAGTAGATAGCATGCTCTTTCTTTCCAGTCTCGTCTTGTTGACCGAGTACACATCCCATGGATTCATCTAACACTGTCAAGTACATAATCAAGGGCCTTCCTTCCACTGGCGGGACAAGGATAGGTGGTTCCAGCAGATAATCTTTGATGCTATCAAAAGCTTCCTGGCATTCATTATTCCACACAATAGGTTGATTCTTTCTGAGTAATTTGAAAATTGGCCCGCAGGTTGCGGTCATATCAGATATGAATCGGGAGATGTAATTCAAACGCCCGAGGAAACCTCGGACTTGCTTTTCGGTCTGTGGTGCCGGCATCTCTCTGATGGCCCGGAATTTGTCAAGATCGACTTCAATGCCCTTTTGGCTAACAATGAAGCCTAGCAGTTTTCCGGATCTGACACCGAACGTACACTTGTTGGGGTTCAGCCGAAGCTTGTACTTTCTCAACCTTTCTAACATTTTTGTCAAATACTCAACATGCTGTTCCTCATCTTTTGACTTCACAATCATATCGTCCACGTATACTTCAACTTGTTTATGAATCATATCATGAAATAAAGTAGTCATTCCTCTTTGATAGGTAGCGCTCGCATTTATCAGGCCGAACGGCATTGCTTTGCAACAGAAGGTGCCCCATGGGGTAATGAACGATGTCTTTTCCCTGTCTTCAGGTGACATTTTGATCTGGTTATAACCGGAGAAGCCGTCCATGAAGGAGAACACCTTGGACTGAGCAGTGTCATCGACAAGCACATCAATGTGAGGCAAAGGGAAATTGTCTTTGAGACTAGCCTTATTCAAATCCCTGTAATCAACACACATCCGAACTTTCCCATCTTTCTTTGGCACGGGTACAATGTTGGCAACCCATTTAGGATACTCGACTGTCATGAGAAAACCCGCATCAATCTATTTTTGAACCTCATTCTTAATCTTGAGAGCCATATCTGGACGAGTCCTTCTCAATTTCTGTCTAACGGGAGGGATTCAGGCTTTGTCGGTATCCGATGTTCCACAATCTTAGGATCTAGACCCGACATATCTTCGTATGACCATGCAAAAATATCCGGATACTCTCGGAGAAGTTGGAAGATCTTCTTTTTAACCCTCTTCTCAAGAGCAGCACCGACCTTGATCTCTCGCTTGTTTTCTTTGGTACCCAAGTTGATGATCTCGATCTCTTCTTGGTGAGGCTGAATGGCTTTTCCCTCTTGTTCAAGCAGTCGAGTGATCTCATATGGTATATCATCATCCTCCTCATCTTCGGCTTCGTATACAGGGAATTCAAAATTTGGAGGAACCGTAGGGTTACTATGTTCAACAGGTTTATTATGGTTCAAACTGCATAAAATGGTTGAATGATTTTAGAAAAGGTTTTTTTTTTTTTTTGTAATTAATAAGAAAAATAAAGATGTTTTGGTTTTTTCTGGCATTACCATTATTTCCAAGGAAAAAAGCACTAAAAGTAAAAAGCCGTGAAAGAAACGACGATTTTTATTAATAACGGCGATGCCGAAACAAACACGCCCTTTCAGAAATATCACTCTCGCTTCGGGAAGAGCGAGAGGATTGTTATTTTGAAAAACAAAACACTTAAGCAACAAGACACATTACTCAGAATTATGCATGATTGAAGGAATGTTGATGGCATCCCAATTTCTCGCAATGCCTCCTGGTATAACAAACATAGGCCCAGGACTACATTCAGTTGCATCTTCAGTAATTGCATTGACAAACCCAGCACTGTAGAAGGTTCCTGTGGAGACTCCTGAAGTTGGGGAATATCCGAGACCCTCTCTGTGCTTATTCTCAAGGAGTTGTATTAACTTGCCCCAGCCGGTAGCTTGACCTTCTAGGACAGCCCTCTGAGCATCCTTCAAAGAGGCCATAGCAGCTCCAGCCCTCTTGGGCTCCGTACCTTCGATAGTCAAACCCTGAAAAGCGGTTCCTTCTGCAGACCCTGCTTCAATGCAAGAGAAAGATGATAGCTGGCTAACCAAATATGCCTCCTCTCCATGGACTGTAACGAGCTTTCCATTCTTTACAAACTTTAACTTTTGGTGCAGGGTAGAGGTCACTGCCCCAGCGTCATGTATCCACGGTCTTCCTAGGAGACAGCTATAAGAAGCATTGATGTCCATGACCTGGAACGTGATTAGAAAGGTTTCGGGACCGATAGTTATTGGCAGATCTATCTCCCCAAGAACGTTCTTACGGGATCCGTCGAAGGCTTTAACCAAAAAGGTACTCCTTCTCAAAGGAGTTCCCCGATAGCTCAACTGATCCAGAGTCGATTTAGGCATTACATTCAAGGACGAGCCAGTGTCCACCAGTACATTCGATAGCATGTCAGATTTGCAATTCATAGAGATGTGTAGAGCCAGATTGTGGTATTTCCCTGCTTCAGGAAGCTCATCCTCGCCAAACCACAGATTATTGCAAGCAGTGATATTCCCCACTATGCTGCCGAAGTGGTCCACAGTGACCTCGTGGTCCACATAGGCTTGTTCTAGTACTTTCAAAAGGGTGTTTCTGTGAGCCGCGGAACTCAGAAGTAAAGACAAGATGGATATCTTTGACGGAGTTTGTAACAGCTGATCCACGATCTTGTAGTCACTTCTCTTGATTAACCTCAAAATCTCATCTAAGTTGGAATCCTCGATAGACTGGCCTGGCCGGGAAACATCTGGTGGAGGCACTTTATCACTGGGTATAGCGGTAGGTATAGCGGTCTTCTTTGGGAACAGCGGCGGGCGGACTTTTCCGCTCCTCAGTGTTGTAGTCTCCTCGGCAATGTTTCTTATCACGGTTGAGGACGCCAGGGGCACCTCTACTCCATTTTCAATCGTGGTGGCATTGTACTTGTAAGGAATAGCCTTTGTAGAAGTGTAAGGTACTGGTCCAAGCAGTCTTATCACTAGAGGCTCGATACTCCCTTTTGGAGGCATACTCTTGGCAGGCGGATCATGAAAGACTGGCACAATCACACAAATGTCGCTGATAGTCAGATAATTGTCGTTCATCAGGCTCTGGATATCATTCTGAACAACGTAGCAACCCCAAGGATTATGGCGGCATTCTGGACAATTGGCATGATCATGGTCAAACAAGGAGGCTTGGCATAGCTTGATGTGTAGCGGTACCAGAGGAGTTGCAACATTACGAACGTCAAGACTGGGAACTTCTTCATGAGTCTCGATCATGTTCACAGCAGCGTGATTCGGAAGAGGATTGTCAAGAACATGAGGGACATTGTTCTCAAAAGTTAACTTTCCCTGGTCAATGAGCTTCTTTACAATGTACTTCAAAGCGTAACATCCTTCAACATCATGGCCCAGAGCACCTTGATGGAAATCGCACTTGAGGTCAGAACGGAACCTGGGAGGCAACGGGTTAGGTGGAGGCTTTCCCTGCCTGGTTGTGCAGTGCCCTTTGAGAAGCAAAGTCGGGAGCAGCTCGGCGTACAGCATTGGTATCGGAGGAAAGGTAGGTCTGGTTTGTTGCTGCTGCTGTTGAGCCAACGGCTGTTGCTGCATTTGCTGAGCAATGGCATTGACGGGTACCTGAGGTTGACCCGGCGATGGCGGATACTGGTGATAAAATGGTGGGAAGAAAGGATGCTGAGAGTATTGCATGTACTGATACGGCGGAGGTAGCTGAGCAGCATTGATGGGGGCAACAGTAGCCATGGATTGACTGGTTCCGGCAGATACCATCCCTACTTCTGTCTCTTTCTTCTTATGATGACCATTGCCATACTTCCTTGATGCATTTGCAGAGGATTCACATTTTTCAAACACAATAATGCCATCTCTGACAGCCTCTTCTAAGCGGGTTCCCATGGTGACCATCTCAGAGAAGTCACTTGGAGCAGCGATGATCATTCTTTCGACATAATCCTTTTTCAAAGTCTTCAGGAATGTCTGAGTCATCTCCTCTTCATTAAGAGTAGGAGTAACACGGGCAGCCGCCCCCCTCCATCTCTGTGCATACTCGCGGAAGCTTTCATCTTTCTTCTAGCAAAGGGACCTAAGGAATTCCCTGTTTGGTTTCAGTCTGGTGTTGAACCCATAGTGGCTTTTGAAAGCAGCAGCCAATTCATCAAAAGTGTGAATGTCGTCTCGGCTTAAGCTGGTATACCATTCTGCAGCATCTTCCATTAGACTATCCTGAAAGCAGTGGATCATGAGTGAATCATTGTCTAAGTAGTTAGCCATCTTCCGGACATATTTGATGATGGGATTCTGTGGACAAGTTAGCCCATTGTATCGGTCGAAATCCGGAACCTTGAACTTCTTAGGGACATCCACCTTCGGTACCAAGCAGAGATCATGAGTCTTAACAGTATCGCTACTTCCCCGATTAGCTTTGATTTCCCGACGGAGTTCTTTAGCAAGTTCCTCCATCCTTTCTTCCATTGTTTTAATCACGAGGATGCTTCCGCGATGCGCGTTGATGTTAACACCTTGAGATATGGCATGCACAATGGGCTCAGTGACAGTGGCCGTTGTCTGAGGCAAGGTGGTATTGATAGAGACAGGGTTCGTCGCAGGAATCTGGCCATTATTGATAGTACCAGAAACGCCAGCTGCAGTATTAGGAGAGTAATATGGTGACAGTCCATAAGGAAACCCGTTTGGCATAGCAAATTGAGCGTTGGGAGATGTAGTTGGGATCACACCTGTAGATGCCGGTATGGATGTGGCCGGTTGTTCCTGGGCGGCTAGCAGAGCAGTCATGGTGTCATTGGCCTTAGCCAATTCTTCCCTCAAAGAAGCTAACTCGGTACGGAGCTGAGCATTTTCTTCTTCCATGGCTACCTTATTCCTTCTTCTGTATGATCTAGTCTGGTGAACTCTGGTAGGTTGATAAATCTTTCGGGCACGAGCCACCTTTCAAACTGTGGCAGAAGAACCAGGAGGCAATGAGCACTTGGAAGCTTTTTGTGACCGATCAATGATGCATATGATGCATGATATGTACAAATGCAGATGCAAAAATGACTCTTTTTTGTCATCGAAGGGTTTTAGACAAATTAGAAACTTTGTAAACATTATTTAACGAGCAAAGCAATACGAAGTTTTACAAGGTAAATCCCTTTAAAGTGCTAAGCCAAGGGCAGACTTTGAAATTTTAACAATACAGGCAAATAAGACTCTCAAGCATAGGAAGCGGTGGGATGGTCGTCGGACACGGACTCTGAATCCGAACCGCAGTATCTAGCATAGAAATCACGTCGTCCTCTAGCTCTCTTGGGGTCCCGCATGAGCAACTTATCTTTCTCCTCAAGTTCCTTCCGGACTTTAGCTAACTCTCTTTTCAACGTCAGATTTTCATGAGTCTTCTGCTCATCCTTACCATCCAAAGTCATAATCAGATTCTCAGCCTTATTGTATCGAGCTTTCTGTAACACCCCGTTTTCCCAATATACAAATTTCTTAAACATTTATCAGAGTAAAACCATAAACGGGATATCACATAGAAACGTAATCCAAAGACAGTTAAGTAATAATTTAACCTTCACAAAATATCTTTAACATAGCAGCGGAAAATCATAAACATATATCATAAACGTTTTGGCACGCAGGCCCAACAAGTATCTCAAAAGAGTTTATCAAAGCATAATTTATCATGGCAGTTCACGTAAAAGAATGAAGCATGTTATAGTATTAACCCCATCCCGTTACGTATCAGAGCGACCTAGACGACACAGTGGGGCAAGGCCACTCACAGAAGCAACTGCACACTAAGCACGATCACCTGCAAGTTACCCATACGAAGGGCAACATTTTCAAGCAGAAGGGGTGAGATTTCATAATAAAATAACATTAATCAATGTAATTGCGAATCATAAATTAACATTATAATCATTTCTTTATTAACTTTGCATAAATGCTAAACAGTTATCACGTAATCATATATCCAATCATTATAAACAACATAACATAATCAATGAACACTTATCACGTAATCACATATCCATTCATCATCAACAAGGCATCTTAATCATGACAATGTGACAATGCTCCTAGACTCCTTATATGCATGTGGTACCAATCGTCATCATAAGTATTAATATACTTTAATCGTGCGGAGGACAAAGCTCCTATAAAACGTGCGGAGGACAAAGCTCCTAATTTTCGTGGTGAGGACAAAGCTCAATGATATGCTATGCATGGACACATATGAACAAAACAACGTAATCGACTTATCAACATGCATCCAATAATTTGGAGCTAAACTTCATCATATACTTATGCACTTAGTTAAACAACGGAAGCAGCATAAACAAGTCACATATCAAGATGATATCATTATATCAATAGCACATAAATTGCATTATTATCACATCTTCTCATTTTGCATGAATATACAATACCATAGTTCTTATCCAATTAATATTAATATAACTTAAACAACTCTACAGTCTGCATTAAACAACATCACTAGGTCTCATTACCAGTTAGGGGTTCACTCTTGATCAACAAGTGCGACACAGATCGCACAAACACATAATCAAGTTCATCCTGGTTGTACTCGCGAGGCGAGAGCTCTTACTCGCCATGGCGAGTACCCCTCAACTCCCAAACTAAGGTTGTTCTGGGTTCCCTCTGATCCTACATTCATTCCTAATCAATACTAGGTATGTTCAGGTACTCAAGGGTATACAAGGTTCAACTAAAAAGGTCGAAACACGAAACATGACATGCTCTCTGCCTGAGCTCGCGAGGCGAGAAAGGGTTGCTCGCCATGGCGAGTTGGACCAAACAACTCGCGAGGCGAAGGAAAGGGGGCTCGCGTGGCGAGCGATGAAGTTCATCACTCGCCGTGGCGAGCGATGAACAGAAGCACGGGCAGACTAGGGTTTTTCTCAAAAATCCAACACACAACATGGTTCAAAGCCTAATTTTGATTCCAGAATTCATCCTAAACATATTCTAAGGTTAAAGGACGGTTTCTACATCAATCTAAACAAGTTTTACCGTTTGATCATCAATCTTTAGGGTTTTAACCTAATTCCAAAACTTTTCTAAATCAATCCTAACTTTGTCAATTAATCATCAGAATTACAACAATCAATGCTATTGAATTACTAGTCTCACCCTTACCTTGAATGAAGAAAATCGCAGCACTCTACCTTGATTCCTCTAGACTTGGCTTTTCTCCCTTCTTCCAAAAGTTTTCACGTACAATGAGTTTCTAAAATATTAGGTCTTCTCCTATTTATATCTTTTTCTAATTACTTATCTTATCTCACTTTCTCCCCCAAAACTATCTAAAATATCAAAACAGCCCTCAACTAAATATTTTATATTATTTTCAAATCTTTATTTTATTTAACAATAAAATAAATTCTCTAATCTTATCAAATCCTCCAAAACTCATAACTTATCACGTCATCAATCAAATCATCAAAATCACCACAAATCATCAAAACATATCAAAATCATGCATATGTTATATAATTATAATATAATTGCCTAAACTCGATTAAATAACGATTAAACGAAAGTGGGCGTTACACTTTCCACATCTGCTTCTCGTGACTCTCCATGGCTAGATGCTCCTGATACATCTCCTGAGTCGCGGGAGGTAGAGGTAAAGGTATAGATGGAGCAGATGCAGATACATATCTCATAGCAGGGTAAGGCATACCAATCTTCTCGGCCCGATCTATCACCCACTAGGTATAGGCCTCATGAGCAATCCCAGATCTCACACCCAAATGATTCACACTCTTCCTACGAACTTTGGACCAAGCATCCACGAAAGCCGACCTTTGTCCGGTGGGGGCATTTGAATAGTAGAAGAACTCCGGAGATGTAGCAAGATTGATGGGCTTTGCCTTCATCGGGAAACCAAATTGTCTCATAGCAAGTTCAGGATTGTAGTTGATTCCTCCACGGGTACCAAGGAGAGGTACGTTGAGGAAATCCCGACAACCAGTAATGATCTCCTCAGCCTGAGCGGCGGGAGTAAGCCAGATCACCTCATTAGGAGTGAGAGCCATAATCCGCTGTGAGTAAGACCAATTCTCCGGGTTGGTATGGAAAAAGCTCGGAAGGTGAGAAATAAACCACCTATATAGGAGAGGCACACAGCAAAGGATATATCCACGACCTTTGAGAGTCCGATCATGGATAGCATGGTATGTGTCAGCTAGCAAAGTAGGAACCGGATTCTTGGAATGGAAGATCTCAATAGCGTTCATATCCACGAAGTTGTCAAGATTTGGAAAGAGAACGAGCCCATAGATAAGTAATGCAAGAATAGCTTCACGAGTGTCTTGACAAGTAGTGTCGAGATTAGCCTTCTCTAGTAGATACTTTGAAGTGAACCCTCGGATGTGAGATTTGGTGACGAGATAGTTGGAGACATCGGAAGTCTTGAGATAAAGATCCTTAGCGATAACCAAAGGAGTAAGAGAAGACCTGGGACCGGTGAAGGGCGTCCTCTCGGCTATAGGTAAACCCACCAAATCGGAATAAGCCTCGAGAGTAGGAACCAACTGAAAGTCCGGGAAAGTGAAGCAACGGAAGTCCGGGTCATAGAATTGCACCAGAGTGTGTACCAACTTCTCTTCAACATTGGTCCGGAGAATGCTAAGCAAACCACCATATCGGAGTCGGAAACCGGTTGGACTTTTAACCTTGAGTGCCGACTCCCTTAAGCTAACCAAATCCACTTCCTTGAATTTGTAGGACTTAGTCTTCTTCATACCTGCGATTATTTACAAAATTTTAATTTGTTTAAACCCTTCGACGAATGCATGGAAAAGTTTTATGCATGAATGCATGTATGCATGATTGTTTTTTAGTTACAGAGAAAACATGGTGGGTTGAGTTTCAAGGTCGAGGAGCCACGGGTGGGCACGGCGTCCGGTGAAACTAGGGCTTAGGATAGTAGTAACCAAGGTTCTAATGAAGTTCCCAAACTGCAACCTCTCCTACGCATATCATGGTAGCACGGGACAACGTCCGTTCCATGTTTATTCGCAAGAAGGTCTAGTTTGAGTGTAGTATCGCGTGACGACTAAAACTCGAGACAACACTCGGTTTAGCGACCGCACTACGCCCTAAAAAGGCCAAGGATGGGTTTGGTAGCTATGGTCCATAGCATCGTCGAACAATTGAAAGCAAAGTGCCTAAGCATGACAACACACGCCGAAAACATCACCTCCAAAATGCCTCAGCTATGTGAGATTGATCGCATAACCCAATACACGAGGCAACCCCCGGATTGAATTGTCGATTATATCTCTACCTATTCTTAAGTTCACTCAGCCCGGGTGTAGGACTTTTGATATTCTCACCCCACACGTTACACGAAAATAAGCAAATATTCACATATGTAAGCAATAAAATAAAGCGTAAACATAAACTACGGAAAACTAGGTGTGACCCGCTTAAAATATCCCCAGTGAAGTCGCCATTCTGTTATATGGATTTTGGGGTGTCAAGTCATTAATTAGACTTGAACCTTTCAATCTTTGATATTCTCTATTTTTTCTTGGGAAGGGGAAAATTGAGAAAACCCTTTGAAACTCTAAGTTCGGGGGTCGTTTTCGTTACGAGAAGGTGTTAAGCATCCGGAACGACTATAGTAGCTTGAAATAAGATAAAAAGGTAAACTCAAGCGTCCGTTGGTGGACTGGTGACTTGAAACAAAATAAAAAAGTAAACTTAAGTGCCCGTTGGTGGATTTAGTGACTTGAAACAAGGTAAAAAGTAAACTCAAGCGCCCGTTGGTGGACTTGGTGACTTGAAACAAGGTAAAAAGTAAACTCAAGCGCCCGTTGGTGGACTTGGTGACTTGAAACAAGATAAAACGTAAACTCAAGCGCCCGTTGGTGGACTTGGTGACTTGAAACAAGATAAAAGGTAAACTCAAGCGTCCGTTGGTGGACTAGGTGACTTGAAACAAGATAAAAGTTAAACTCAAGCGCTCGTTGGTGGACTTGGTGACTTGAAACAAAATAAAAAATAAACTCAAGCGCCCGTTGGTGGACTTGGTGACTTGAAATTGAAATTGACTAGTGACATTAGTGGCACAACTTTCGCTGGGGATGACACTATTGGATTTTAAATTGAAAATTGATTAGTGCCATGGCTAGCACGACTTTACGCCGGGTATGACACTTTTGGAAATGAAATTGAAAATTGACTAGTGACATGACTAGCCAGGCTTCACGCCGGGGATGACACTTTTGAAATTGAAATTGAAATTGATTAGTGACATGACTAGCACGGCTTCACGCCGGGGATGACACTTTGATGATAAGAAGGTAAATGGAAAACGCTTATTTGTAGAAACTTGCAGCTTGACACAATGGTAAGTTAAGACTGAACCGAAGAGACACGACCGAATCGAGATTCTGGACGACTAATGCAATTATGTATGATTTGATGTTGTGCATATGTTATGTACGTATAAACGTACGAATATGTGAAGATATTGATGAATGCATGATTGTATGAATGTATGGATGTGTGAATGTATGACTGTGTGAATGTATGTGACCTGTGACTCGATGAACCGAGACAAGACAAGTAAGATGGGAGGCGGACTGTAACAACCCGATTTTTAGCTAGATTTAATTTAATTACTTTTAATTGTCTTTGTGTGTGATTAATTGTGCTTGTGTGTATTTAATTGTCGTCGGGTGCATTTACGTGGATTACCGTATTAGAAGGGTATTTTAGTCATTTGACGGGTAAGGGTAAAATGGTAATTTTGGTGAGAATCATTTTAATATTTAGTGAGAACCCTTATTTTACTAAGTTACTAGTGTAGTGATTAGTTTTTACCGTTAGTGACCGTTCGTTATATTTTACCGTTGTTAGTAATTACCGTTGAGTGTATATAAACTTTTTGGAATTATGTTAGAATGAGTTAAGCCCATTAGAATTTGGAATTGAGCCCATTAAGGGAGATAACATTAGGGTTGTCATAGGAAAATATCTTTCATTCACTTCACAAAACATTTTCCTAGAGAGAGAGGGAGGTAGAGAGAGAAAGAGGTGAAGAGAAGAACAAGAGTGTTGAAGGGAAAGCTTGGGGAATCAATTTGGGTGACCTAGGAGCTGAATTGAAGCAAGGGTTAGAGATAATCAACTTCAAAGGTAAGGGGGTTAGTTATCATCATAATCATGTACAATCTTTGCATTTTCTCATGTTGTATGAAAATGTGTTGGTGAACAATTGTTGTTAAATTCGTGCTCTTGCTGTGATGCTATTTTCTTGTGCTTGAATTGATGATTATGGTATGTTTATAGGTGAAATTACATGTTTCAAAGTATGTATAAATGTTAAGTTATGAAATTATGCTTAATTGATGAAATTTGATATGTTTTGATTGAAAAGAGATGTGATTCATATTCCATTAATGTGGTTATTGTTAACTGATGCTATTGTAAGTGAATTATGATTTGGGTATACTTAATTGTGGATTGATGATGAGAAATAAATTGTTGTTGGTGGTTTTGTGAAATTGGTGAAGTTGAGTTAAGTGTTCATGTGAAGGACCAAAATGAACTTTTTGATATATATATGGTTGTTGACTGAAATTTTGTTATTGTTGGATGAATTGAACCTATGAGAATTTCTGTTTTCATGTTGTGGTTATGTTAGTTGAGTCGTTTGGGAGAAAACGGGTTTTTCGTGTGAAATGTCGATGTTTAAGCGTTTTCGCCAATAAGTGATTATGTGAGGTTTTGGAAAATGATTTTTGGGATGGTTGAAACATGAAATTTTTATAGATTATGTTAGAGTCAAGTGTCAGGATCGTGTAGGTGAAAACGGCATCAAAATCCGATTAACGGTTTGCATTTTACGCGCGAAATGGTGAAAAACGCACTTTTTGGAAAAGCTGTAAGCGAACAGGCCAGAAGCATCCTTCAGAAGCATACTTCAGAAGCATGCCAGAAGCTTCTCAAGAAGCGAAATTGCCAGTTCCAGCATCCCCTGTTTCGCGTTCTTGCATCTTTTTCACCTATTTCTATTTCGAATTGGCCTTTGGTTTAAACATGAAAGTTTTAGATAATTATGTTAGCTTTCTAATGGCTTTGGTTTGACGTCCAAATGATATTTAGAACTTGAGTTATGATCAAATTACTACACATGGGTCATGTGAATTTTTGTGAAAACTTATCATAACTTTTTCTTTGAGCCGTGGAACTTTTCCAAACTTGAATTTGGGTTTAATGAGGTACTTAGAGTGAATAATTGAGTATGCATGTATATTTTTGAGGTATCATGACTATCGTGAGAAACGTATGCTAATTGCTTGGAATATAAGAATTCTTGAATTGGTAAAATCAAACGTGATGAGTGATGTTTGTTGATTATTGAAAATCATGTAATTGATGTTGGATGACATTGTTGATTATTGGTAAATATGTTGATGTGTGATGATGAATACTATGATTTATTTGTGTGGGCATGTTTTCTTGATAATGCAATGTTGTGGAGATAATCAATATAATTGGGTGTTGTCCTATATATTGAGTTGAGATTGTGAATTGTTGTCGCATTATCGAGTCCTTATACATGTCCATGCATCATAGTCGTTGTTTCTGTAAAAGAGTTGAACTCTTTTACTTCGAGATTATTGTAAGGCAGGTGTGAGCCCTTACATTCGATGTGCAAGTGGCATCGAAAGGTGACGACCTTGTTGAGATTTGGTACCACATGCATTTATGTGTCCATAAGTGCATATCATAGCATGAGTCCTATGTGAATTGTGTGATTGGTGATGATTTGAGATGAATGAATGTTGATAATGATTGTCTATGATTGATGTTGTGAATGAATATTTATGATTGGATAATCATTCATGTGATTGATATATGTGGATACGAGCTATCAAGTTGTGGTATAAGTATTTATGCATGACTAATATTATTCAAGTACATGATATTATTTGATTTGATTATTATCTGGATTATGATAATGTAATGCTTACCCCCAGTGGTTTTAACCGCCTACTTGCCTGTATGGGTGAGTAGACGTTGTGCAGGAGTAGTCTTGGTGAGTCTTTGCGTGGGATATCGGGAGCTTCCTCCGATATCGGTGTTGTGTCGGCTCTGATCTAGGCTTGTCGTGTCGGTCTAGATTAGGTTGTTATATTTTTCCTTTGAATTATTATTTTGTTGATGACTACCCGTATGTTTGGGTTTTGAGATTTATCTTTGGGATATGATTTATTTGCTCATGGCATGTATATATTTGATCACTCTGATTTGTATTCCGCTGTAACTGTTGAGGTTTACATACATGTCTATCGGTTTTTGAATTTTGAATAAGACGTAATCTCTATTTCTTGAATAAATGTATTATTCGCATGTTTAATTGCTTTAATAGAAATAGGAGCGTTACACGGACTGACATCACAGTACAAACACTCGGCAAACTTCCTTGGAGATGATACTATTGTGGACTAGTCGAGCCGTTGACGGTGTAAGAACCTGGCACAAGGTAGCAACTGATGCCTCCTGGGGATAAAGCCCATTGTTGACCAAAAGTCTGGAAGAAGTCGCCATTTGTAAGACGACGCAGGGTGTTCTTCCCCTGGCATGCTTCAACAGCCATGTTTTCTTTCTTTTTTGAAATCCCTAACTTTTGCCTGGATCGCCCTTTCGGGTTTTCAATCCACCGGGAATATATTCCTTTTTTGTGCCCCTAATTTTTGCCTGGACCGCCCTTTCGGGTTTTTAGTCCACCGGGACGCTCTCTATTGCCTAAGCTGCCTTTTCAGGTTTTCAACTTAGCGAGCCTTGATTTTTTGTATTTTTTTTCTTTTGTATTTTTGGACTGTGACAGCATCTTGCTCAAGGCAGAGTTCCTTTCCATAATGCTTAGCCCTGTTTCTATTCCGGAGTGTAACTGTTCTCGAGGCGAATGTTGATGTACGCTTCACCTACTCATGAGTTCAAAGAGAGTGTGTTTGTTGTTCACACTTTTCAAAAGATGTAAAAAAAAGTTTTGTATTTTGAAAATTTTTGCTTTAAGTATTGTCATAAAAAATAGAAGAAATTTATGCAAATAGAATAAATGAGAGTTCCAAATAAATGGACACAGGCTCAAATTTTATTAATTGAGCGGTGGCCTGCCAAGGGCATGGCTCCACGGATTTTTTTTGAAAATTTTGGAAAATGGTAAATATAGTGGGAAGGGTACATTGAACACAACAACCGATATTCTCCCTACCGAGTTTGAATGCCCCTGTTCTGGGTCTTTGATTTGTAGATGCTTGGAGTCGGAAGTCCTTTGATAGTTGGATGCCCTAAGTGGATGGTGCCTGACTGATGCAGTTACTTTGTCTTTTGATCCTTAACTTTTGCATAGATCGCCCTTTCGGGTTTTCAATCTATCAGGATAGTCATTTTTGTTCATGTCTCTAATTTTTGCCTGGACCGCCCTTTTTGGGTTTTCAGTCCACCGAGACGCTCATTTTTGCCTAAGCCGCCTTTTCAGGTCTACGACTTATCGAGCTTTCATTTTTTGACAAAGTATTTCTTGACTGCATTGGCATTCATAGGAGGTGTGAGTTTGTCACCATTTGTAGGCACAAGAGTCAGTGCACATGGGCCTTCCTAGTTAGGCATCCACTTGCCCCTGGAGTGTGGTTAGAAAGATAGTATCTTTTTGGGCACAAAGTCTCCTTCTTGAAATTCATGAGGACGAACCTTCTTGTTGGAAGTTTGTTTCAACCTCTTTTGACATGGTTGTACAAGGGTGTCATGTATTTTAAGTCCAATCAAGCTTGGGCTTTGGTATAACTTCTATTGTCGGGACTTCGACTTCCACGGGAAGCACAACCTTCATATTGTATGCTGAGGGATGGAGGGGGGGTTTGCCCCTGTTGAAATGTGCATTGAAGTACTACACTCATGAAGTGCGGATGGTAGCATCTTGTGCCAGTCTTTGCAAATGAAAGCCATCTTTTGGACAATCTTCTTTGATATTTCGTTTGCAGCTTTGACTGCTAAGATTCCCCAGTATGTGAGAGATCTCATCGGGAGTCCCTTCATTTTCCTCCTCTTCATCTTCAGACATAGAGAACTCAAAGTTGGAAGAGAGTACATGGTTATTGTGTTCAACGGGTTTATTATTGCATGATTTGGTTATTGATTTTGACGAGTAAATGAAAGTTAAGATTATGCACATATTTGAAAATGATTATTATTATTTTTTTGGTTTTTTGTATTTACCATTTTTCTAGAAAGAGCACAAAATAAAAAGCAAAGTCGGGATCGAAGCGACTTTTTATTAATGATGGAAGATACACGAAGCAAAAAGTCCTAAATGAGTTCACTTTCGTCTCGGGAGGATAGTAGAAATAAACATCAGCAAAAGGCCCAATTGCAGCTAAAATATTTCATGTGTCAACCTTAGATACCAAGATGATCCATTCTGATTTGCTCGAGCGTTGTAGATGCGAGTAGATGATGAGTCATTTATTGCTTACTTTTATATGCTTTTTAGTTTAGTTTTATTTAGATTTGATTTTATTTTATGTTAGTATTATTTCCTTTTTAGGATAGTTTACTTTAAATTGCATTTTATTTTATTTCAGGAATGAATATTGGATGGATTGAGTCTTGGAGAAAAAGAAAGGGACTTGGAGCCGATTGGATGCAAAAATATGAAGATTGAGAGACAAAAATATGTCTCCCCCATGCCAGAAGCTTGGGACGGCCCGTGCTAACCTTGGCACGGCCGTGCCACCCTCCAGTGTCACTTTTGCTGCTTTTGCTTAGATTTTAAGCTACTCTATTTTTAGCCCGAATGTAATAGCTTAGATTTTAAGTCGAACAAATGCTATAAATAGAGTTGCCATCCATCACAAATATTCATCTTTACTTGGAATTCAATAAGTGACAATTGCTTTTCTAATTAAAGTTCTTTTCCTTTCCTTTATTTTCTTGTCATTTACTTTTATGCTTTCTCTCTGCTCCCCCATGTCTACGATGAACATGAGTGAGTAGAATTCTCCTTGTCTTGGGATTGTTGGATAAGTCTAAATGACATAGTCCTAATCAAACCAAGCTCTAAGCCTTAATCTTATGTAACCCTAATTTCTTATCTGAATTCGCCGCTTTAACATGGATCAACCATTATCAAACTGTGGAAACGAAAGTGGAGGGTTTGATAATTGTTTATCCATTATTCCAAATATCAATTCATAAAACGAAAGTGGAGCTTTGATATTTGAACAAGTGAATTCAGACAAGGATTGCAAAGTCAGCGAAATAGGCTTTGCAATCTTTGAGACATATAGTTTCGATCTTCAAGGGAACTAATAACAATCAAGTCAGCGAAATAGGCTTGGTTGTTAGAGGAACCAAAATCTAATAGTAATCAAGTCAGCGAAATAGGCTTGGTTGCTAGAGGAACATAAGAGAAACTGTCTTGAGAAATTAGGTCTAACATAACATTATAAGCTTATAGTTTTGGTTTGAGAAGGACTTGTTATTTAGATGAAACCAACGATCCCAAGGCCCTTTTTATTATATTAATTTCCAACCGTTTGAAAACCCCTAACTTACAATTCTCTTCTCTTCTAATCATCTCTAAAGGTTAATTGAATTAAACTACTC
Organism: Medicago truncatula; assembly: GCF_003473485.1. Taxonomy (NCBI): domain Eukaryota; kingdom Viridiplantae; phylum Streptophyta; class Magnoliopsida; order Fabales; family Fabaceae; genus Medicago; species Medicago truncatula. Next base: position 22,038,200 of record NC_053049.1, read on the forward strand.
CCTGTCGGAATGATATTCTTCTAATACTACTTCGGTAAGACCGTGCACTTGCGGTTTTATCTCATCAAGTTTTTGGCGCTGTTGCCGGGGAGTAAACTAATTTGATTAACTCTTTGTTTGTGATTAGAACTCTCTTCTCTTCCTCTTTTCTTCTACTTCTTTCTTTTGTATTACCACTAACTTCTTGGGTTCTCGGTTTCTTATGCGAAGAAGTAAAAGTCTCGGAGAATTTATTCCTGAGATCGAAAGGTTTTTGCATAAGAAAAAGAGGGAGGCACAAAATAATACTGCTATGGCTGAACGCACTCTCAAAGAGTATGCTACTCCTTCAACGGAAGAGCCACAAGCTATTATCGTGTACCCAACAGTTGCGGGTAATAACTTCGAAATCAAGCCTGCACTACTCAATTTGGTGCAGCAAAATCAGTTTTCTGGATCACCCACTGAGGATCCACATCTCCATATTTCTTCCTTCCTTAGACTCAGTGGCACCATAAAAGAGAACCAAGAAGCCGTAAGACTTCATCTCTTTCCCTTTTCCTTAAGGGATAGAGCTAGCGCTTGGTTCCATTCCCTAGAAGTCGGTTCCATCACTTCATGGGACGATAAGAGGCGAGCATTCCTTGCCCGATTTTTCCCCCCATCTAAAACCGCTAAACTTAGAGATCAAATTACTCGTTTCAATCAAAAAGATGGGGAATCTCTCTATGAGGCGTGGGAGCGTTTCAAGGAAATGCTTAGACTTTGTCCCCACCACGGCCTAGAGAAGTGGCTTATAGTCCACACGTTTTATAATGGCTTGTCATATACCACTAAGATGTCTGTTGATGCAGCTGCAGGTGGAGCTCTAATGAACAAAAACTATACGGAGGCTTATGCTTTGATTGAGGACATGGCTCAAAATCACTACCAATGGACCAACGAGAGAGCCGTCACCACTCCTACTCCCTCTAAGAAAGAGGCAGGTATATACAAAGTCTCTGAATATAATCACCTTGCTGCTAAGGTTGAGGCATTAACCCAAAAATTTGAAAAACTTAACGTTAATGTTGTCACACCTTCTTCTGCATCCCCTCCTTGTGAAGTCTGTGGTATATCCGGTCATATAGGTGTTGATTGTCAGTTAAGTAGTGCTGCCAATATTGAGCAACTGAATTACGCTCAATACAACCAAGGAATGAGGCCAAATCAAAAATTTTACAAAAATCCTCAAGGTTCCTATGGACAAGTAGCACCACCTGGCTATACAAACAACCAGAGAGTGGCTCAGAAATCAAGTTTGGAGATTTTATTGGAAAATTGCATTGCTAATCAAAATAAAAATCTTCAAGAATTGAAAAACCAAACAGGATTTCTGAACGACTCTCTCTCCAAACTCAATACCAAGGTTGATTCTATCGCCACACACACAAAAATGCTTGAGACCCAAATCACCCAAGTGGCCACCTCTTCTCAAACACCAGGAGTCTTTCCTGGTCAACCTGAAACAAACCCCAAAGCCCATGTCAACGCTATTTTTCTTGGGGGTAGTAAGCTAGAAGAGACCGTTACTAAAGCCAAAAGTGTCAAGAGGGAGAGTGTTAGGTGTCTAGGTAAGAAAGGTGTGATAAAAAGTGAAAAATCGCTTGACAAGAACAAAGCCCTTACACCATTAAGGCTTACTAAGCTCAACTTCGAGGCTCAATTCACTAAATTCTTAAACATAATTCAAAAGATTTGCATTAAGATCCCCTATGCTGAAGCTTTGTCTCGTATGCCCCTATACGCCAAGTTTTTAAAAGAAATTTTTTCAAAGAAAAAGGCTATAGATCATAATGAAACAATAGCTTTGACAAGGGAAAATAATGCAATCATCAAGAAGCCACCTACAAAGCTTAGAGATCTAGGAAGTTTTGCCATCCCTTGTATGATAGGGAATGAAACCTTAAACCGAGCCTTATGCGATTTAGGAGCAAGTGTTAGTCTGACGCCCTTACCCCTCTTTACAAGGCTAGGGTTGGGCGAGTTAAAGCCTACCGAAACAACATTGAAGTTAGCCGATCGTTCTGATATCCAACCTGTCGGATATGTCGAGGACATCCCCGTTAAAATAGAAGGGATAGACATCCCAACTGATTTCATGGTGCTTGACATAGATGAGGACAATGCGTGCTCTATAATCTTAGGACGACCCTTTCTCGCCACTGCGGGTGTTATAGTAGATGTTCAAAATGGTAGGATTGTTTTTCAAGTGAGTGATGAGTTGATAGGATTTGAGTTGGAGAATTATATGAAAGGTCCCGCCCTCTATTCTTGTAATGTGATTAAAGGTCATGATGTGCAAGAACGCTCATTAGCGCAATCTACACAATATGACCTCTTTGATCCTTTCTAATGGACACTTTCCTATAACGTCAAGCTAATGACTATAAAGAAGCGCTTCGTGGGAGGCAACCCACGCATTTAACTGCTTTTGTTTTGTTTTGTTGTTTTGTTTTTAATTGTTTTATAGGTAATTGTCCGAGTATGATTCGAGAAAAGGGAAAATTTTGAAGCCCCGATATCCAGAACCTTGGCACGGCCCGTGCTCACACTGGCACGGCCGTGCCAGACCTCACCTTCCAAAAACCATCCAAAAACTCCAGAATGTTGGCACGGCCCGTGCTAAGGTTGGCACGGCCGTGCCCGACTACAGGTAAGGATATACCTCACCTTTCATCTTCTTCTTCCTTCATTCTCCACCACAAACATTCAAACTTCTCTCAAAAACCTCCATAACCATAGAAATTTCACAGCTCCATATCTCCCTCAAAACTTCACCAATTAACAAAATTTCTTCACCCAATCAACCACAATCCACATTCCAATCATAACCCTTCACTCAAAAACAACTTTCCTCCATCCCTACCAAAAATCATCAAATTCGTAGCCCCCATTCACCTACCCAAAATTCTTCACCAATTCACCCAACCCAACTCCTAACACTCACTCAAACACCAACCCTTCACCCAACCAACCTTTTCCACCAAAACCACTTCCCAAAACCCAACCTTCACCCAAAACACAAAAGGTCAACCAAGGTTACGGATAATGGCATCTAGGAAAGGTGGAGCAAGCTCTTCCGGAGGACCACAATCAAAGAAGAAAGCGCAAGCCAAGAATCATGGCATAGTCTTCAAGGACACCAAGCAAAGGGACAGGTATAAAATTCTTATCTCTAAACCTTTGCACCCTTGTCGTTATCCTGATCCTTATACTTTGAGCGTGCTAGGACTAAGGGATAATGTGTTTAGCTTACTAGGAAATTTAGGATGGGTTAATATGCTTAGACCTATGAAAGGTTTTGAAAATTTCACTTATGAATTCTTAAGTTCTATTGAATTTACGAAGGATAAAGTGAACTTTGATAACCCCGACCATAGAGTCTCCTTCCGACTTTTGAATGTGGATTACGAGATGTCTCTTGAAATTTTTTGTTTAGAAATGGACTTCGCAAATGCGGGGTTCATCCATGACTCTTGGAATCCAAATCTTAAGTCGGAAGACTATAACCCCGCTCTCTTTTGGAAACGCATTACCGGGTTAAGGCATTATAATCCTCACAACAATAAGGCTAGTAACATTCACAACCCAGTGCTTAGATACCTCCAGAGAGTCATGGCTTGTACCATTTGGGGTAGAAAAGAGGTAGGAACAACTAGGACGGATGAACTTTTTATGCTTTGGGCAATGCTTAGTAACAATCCCGTTAATACTTGTTTCAACCTACTTGATTACCTTTCCTCCATAGGTGCTAAACCGGATAATAGAGCTGAGATAGTAGTCGGTGGTATCATTACCTTCATAGCTAGGAAGTTTGGAGTGGGTGAGGAAGATGGGATAAATCCAATTGAGGGTAACAATAGGCTTAATATTGAAACTTTTGTTGCTATGAATTTCATTAAGATTCACCCACCCATAACTTATGCACTTCAGCTTCGCATACCTCTTTTGTTTCTCCTTCCTAACCCATCTCGGACTAACCCCGAGGTGGAGGAGAATTTGTTGTATGTTGGTGATGGATTACAGGTACATGAAGAGCATAATCAAGGTGACGAAGACGGTGCACACATGCACCATGAAGAGGAACCCCATGACCATAACGACGACAATGAAAGATGGGCATGGATGCAAATCGAGGTACAAAGGATAAGCACTGAGCAACAAAGGCAAGGTGTTGAATTATCCGGGCTAAGAAATGATGTCCTAAGGGGCAACCGCATATCCGAAGAAAATAACCAAATGCTTCGGAACATGATGCAACACTTCAACCTCCAAGGTCCTCCCTATGGACCTCAATAAAAATGTGAGCTTTCCTCTTCCTCTTTTTCACCTTATCTCTTCAATTTCTATCTCATTCTCCTCCCTCCTCTTTTTCCTCTATCTTGAATCATTGAGGACAATGCTTCCTCAATGACATCGGGAGATAGAAGGGATGGAAAGAGTAGTATGAAAAGAGTATCGTTCCGCAAGTGCATGGTCTTACCGAAGTAGTATGAAAAGAGTATCGTTCTGACAGGGAGTAGTTTAATTTAATTAACCTTTGAAAATGATTAGAGGAGAAAAGAATTGCAAGTTGGGGTTTTCAAACGGTTGAAAATTAATATAATAAAAAGAGCCTTGGGATCGTTGGTTTCATCTAAATAACAAGTCCTTCTCAAATCAAAACCATAAGCTTATAATGTTATGTTAGACCTAATTTCTTAAGACAGTTTCTCTTATGTTCCTCTAGCAACCAAGCCTATTTCGCTGACTTGATTACTATTAGATTTTGGTTCCTCTAACAACCAAGCCTATTTCGCTGACTTGATTGTTATTAGTTCCCTTGAAGATCGAAACTATATGTCTCAAAGATTGCAAAGCCTATTTCGCTGACTTTGCAATCCTTGTCTGAATTCACTTGTTCGAATATCAAAACTCCACTTTCGTTTTATGAATTGATATTTGGAATAATGGATAAACAATTATCAAACCCTCCACTTTCGTTTCCACAGTTTGATAATGGTTGATCCATGATAAAACGGTGAATTTAGATAAGAAATTAGGGTTACATAAGATTAAGGCTTAGAGCTTGGTTTGATTAGGATCATGTCATTTAGACTTATCCAACAATCCCAAGACAAGGAGAAGTCTACTCACTCATGTTCATCGTAGACATGGGTAAGAAGAGAGAAAGCATAGAGGTAAATGACAAGAAAATAAAGGAAAAGAAAAGAACTTTAATTAGAAAAGCAATTGTCACTTATTGAATTCCAAGTAAAGATGAATATTTGTGATGGATGGCTACTCTATTTATAGCATTTGTTCGACTTAAAATCTAAGCTATTACATTCAGGCTAAAAATAGAGTAGCTTAAAATCTATGCAAAAGCAGCAAAAGTGACTCTGGAGGGTGGCACGGCCGTGCCAAGGTTAGCACGGGCCGTGCCAAGCTTCTGACATGGGGGAGACATATTTTTGTCTCTCAATCTTCATATTTTTGCATCCAATCGGCTCCAAGTCCCTTTCTTTTGCTCCAAGACTCAATCCATCCAATATTCATTCCTGAAATAAAATAAAATGCAATTTAAAGTAAACTATCCTAAAAAGGAAATAATACTAACATAAAATAAAATAAAATCTAAATAAAACTAAACTAAAAAGCATATCAAAATAGTCAATAAATGACTCATCAAACTCCCCCACACTTGAATCTTTGCTTGTCCTCAAGCAAAAGACATAGACATGGCAGCAACAAAAGGATTAATATATGTCACTTTAAATAAAAACTTATGTCTGCCTCGAGGTTTCATTTCAACGTACACTAATCACAACTTCAAGTATTCTTTGTAAACTTATTCAACCCAACAACAAATCTTAAGTGAGTGTATGTGTGTGTAGTCCAACCCTTTTCTTGCTCCTGTATAAGATAGATATTATGAGGAACAGGTTCTAACCTTAACACTAAAATGACCGAGAAAAGTCTTTCCTTCATTTCATATAAGAGAAGTGGGAGAGTTAAGATAGACTTGATGAATTTATACATTTGGGGGCTTGTAGATGCCTAGGGGTTATCATTTCACATTGGAAGTCCGTGAGGGGGTATCCTTTCCTCCAAGTTTCTATGATCACCCTAAGTAGTGCTACAACTTGTTTACTTCACTTAGGAAGCTCCTCTTTTTAGAGGGTTTAATTCAAGCACAATTTATTTGAGAAGTCATCACCACATTTAGGAAGTCAGTGAGAGGGTATCCTTTCCTCCACATGTGGTGATATCCTTCCGCCCCATTTCGGTTTACACATTTCATCACTTTAGAATTATTCCCACACAAACTTATACTACTTTTACTCTGAAGATTTTTAAGGGTTCAGGTTACCATTAAAGCTAGAACGTGTTCCTTAAAATACCTACTCATACACTTACTCAAGGATTGCAACTAGGTGCTTTTCTCATTGGAGAATTAATTTCACAATAAAACTTGATGTGGGTATAGCAAGAATACTTATAACACAAGAAATCACTTTCATGTACAAGAAACGACCATTGAAGAGACAACAAAAAATTTATGTCATAATAAAACAATAAAAACGAGCTGCTTATTTATTCCTTTTACGATAAAACACAATAAAAGAATAAAGTTCAAGGGAGTTTGGAAACACTACGACCAAAGACACTTTATTAGGCTCCCCCCACACTTAGGAGAAGCATTGTCCTCAATGATTCAAGATAGAAGAAAAAGAAGAAGGAGGAGAACGAGATAGAGATTGAAGAGATAAGGTGAAAACGAGGAAGAGGAAAGCTCACATTTTTATTGAGGTCCATAGGGAGGACCTTGGAGGTTGAAGTGTTGCATCATGTTCCGAAGCATTTGGTTATTTTCTTCGGATATGCGGTTGCCCCTTAGGACATCATTTCTTAGCCCGGATAATTCAACACCTTGCCTTTGTTGCTCGGTGCTTATCCTTTGTACCTCGGTTTGCATCCATGCCCATCTTTCATTGTCGGCGTTATGGTCATAGGGCTCCTCTTCATGGTGCATGTGTGCACCTTCTTCGTCACCTTGATTATGCTCTTCATGTACCTGTAATCCATCACCAACATACAACAAATTTTCCTCCACCTCGGGGTTAGTCCGAGATGGGTTAGGAAGTATAAACAAAAGAGGTATACGAAGTTGAAGTGCATAAGTCATGGGTGGGTGAATCTTAATGAAATTCATAGTAACAAGGGTTTCAATATTAAGCCTATTGTTGCCCTCAATTGGATTTATCCCATCTTCCTCACCCACTCCAAACTTCCTAGCGATGAAGGTAATGATACCACCGACTACTATCTCAGCTCTATTATCAGGTCGAGCACCTATGGAGGAAAGGTAATCAAGTAGGTAGAAGCAAGTATTAACGGGATTGTTACTAAGCATTGCCCAAAGCATAAAAAGTTCATCCGTCCTAGTTGTTCCTGCCTCTTTTCTACCCCAAATGGTACAAGCCATGACTCTCTGGAGGTACCTAAGCACTGGGTTGTGAATGTTGCTAGCCTTCTTGTTGCGAGGATTAAACTGCCTTAACCCGGTAATGCGGTAATACTCCTTCTCTTTTATTTTTCTATCTTGAATCATTGAGGACAATGCTTCTCCTAAGTGTGGGGGGAGCCTAATAAAGTGTCTTTAGTCGTAGTGTTTCCAAACTCCCTTGAACTTTATTCTTTTGTTATGTTTTATTGTGAAAGGCATGATTAAGCAGCTCGTTTTTAATGTTTTATTATGACATAAATTTTTTGTTGTCTCTTCAATGGTCGTTTCTTGTACATGAAAGTGATTTCTTGTGTTATAAGTATTCTTGCTATACCCACATCAAGTTTTATTGTGAAATTAATTCTCCAATGAGAAAAACACCTGGTTGCAATCCTTGAGTAAGTGTATGAATAGGTATTTTAAGGAACACGTTCTAACTTTAATGGTAACCTGGACCCTTAAAAATCTTCAGAGTAAAAGTAGTATAAGTTTATGTGGGAATAATTCTAATGTGATGAAATGTGTAAACCGAAATGGGGCGGAAGGATATCACCACACGTGCAGGAAAAGATACCCTCTCACTAACTTCCTAAATGTGGTGATGACTTCTCAAATAAATTGTGCTTGAATTAAACCCTCTAAAAAGAGGAACTTCCTAAGTGAAGTAAACAAGTTGTAGCACTACTTAGGGTGATCATAGAAACTTGGAGGAAAGGATACCCCCTCATGGACTTCCAATGTGAAATGATAGCCCCTAGGCATCTACAAGCCCCCAAATGTATAAATTCATCAAGTCTATCTTAACTCTCCCACTTCTCTTATATGAAATGAAGAAAAGATTTTTCTCGGTCATTTTAGTGTTAAGGTTAGAACCTGTTCCTCATAATATCCATCTTATACAGGAGCAAGAAAAGGGTTGGACTACACACACGCACTCACTTGAAATTTGTTGTCGGGTTGAATAAGTTTACAAGGAATGCTTGAAGTTGTGATTAGTGTACATTGAAATGAAACCTCGAGGGAGACATAAGATTTTATTTAAAGTGTCATATATTAATCCTTTTGTTGCTTCCATGTCTATGCCTTTTGCTTGAGGACAAGCAAAGATTCAAGTGTAGGGGAGTTTGATGAGTCATTTATTGACTATTTTAATATGCTTTTTAGTTTAGTTTTATTTAGATTTTATTTGATTTTATATTAGTATTATTTCCTTTTTAGGATAGTTTACTTTAAATTGCATTTTATTATATTTTAGGAAAGAATATTCGATGGATTGAATCTTGGAGCAAAAGAAAGGGACTTGGAGCCGATTGGATGCAAAAATATGAAGATTGAGAGACAAAAATATGTCTCCCCCATGCCAGAAGCTTGGCACGGCCTGTGCTAACCTTGGCACGGCCGTGCCACCCTCCAGTGTCACTTTTGCTGCTTTTGCTTAGATTTTAAGCTACTCTATTTTTAGCCCGAATGTAATAGCTTAGATTTTAAGTCGAACAAATGCTATAAATAGAGTAGCCATCCATCACAAATATTCATCTTTACTTGGAATTCAATAAGTGACAATTGCTTTTCTAATTAAAGTTCTTTTCTTTTCCTTTATTTTCTTGTCATTTACTTTTATGCTTTCTCTCTTCTCCCCCATGTCTACGATGAACATGAGTGAGTAGACTTCTCCTTGTCTTGGGATTGTTGGATAAGTCTAAATGACATAATCCTAATCAAACCAAGCTCTAAGCCTTAATCTTATGTAACTCTAATTTCTTATCTGAATTCGCCGCTTTAACATGGATCAACCATTATCAAACTGTGGAAACGAAAGTGGAGGGTTTGATCATTGTTTATCCATTATTCCAAATATCAATTCATAAAACGAAAGTGGAGCTTTGATATTCGAACAAGTGAATTCAGACAAGGATTGCAAAGTCCCCAATGAAGTCGCCATTTCTGTGCTCGTGATTTTCGGATATCAAACCATTAATTGATTTGAATCGTCAATCTTTGAACTCTCGATTTTTATTCGTGGGAAGGAAAAAAATGAGTAAAAACCCTTATCGAGACCTTGGATTCGGGGGTTGGTTACGCGAAGGGAAGGTGCTAGCACCCTAAGCGTCTATGGTATTCCATAGGAACCTCTTACATAGATTATCTTGTGCTAGATTCATTTGCTTACTTGAAAAATTATTACCTAAAAATCTAAGTGAAAGAATGGAGGGAGAAGAAGTATGTTTTTGGTTAGTTTTATTTGATTTGGAAGGATAAAAATCCTATGCCTACATACCCTTAAAGAAAAGGGATCAAAACCAATGTAGTTCACCTAAAAAGTTTCTTTTTGGTGGGTTAAGTTGATTTTAAGATTTTTGAAAATGGGTTTTAAGAAGAGAAAGAGGCCTCAAGGCATGAGATAAAGGAAACAAGTGAGGTTGATTGATTTTAAAGTTTAAAAATGGTTGAAGTTGAATTAAGATTGATTGAAATTTGATTAAAAAAATAAAATAAAAAGACGGTCACTTGATTTAAGATCAAGGTTTATTGTAAAATAATATTTTTGGTGGTTTTTGTTATTTGAATGTTTTTGTTATTTTGAATGATAAATAAAACCTAAAGCTAAAGCATGAGAATTTTGTAGTGAGGTTGGATCACCACAAAATCTCTTAACATAATCTAATTTTTTTTGCATTTTTTATAACATAAGAGCAAAATAAAATAAAATAAAAATACCTTGAAATCGAAAGGGACAGAAAGGAGTAGAAAAAGAAGAAAGACTCGTCAAGACAAGTCGAAAAAGGGAGAAGGGAGGAAAAGCACAGGAATCATCAAATGTGAATTTCGGTGTACAGAATGCATTGTGTGAGCTCTCTATTTATAGAGAAACTTCACAGCTAATAGGTGAGAAACTTTGGGAACAAGTAATTCATCTAGTACAAAAATATCTCAATTGAGTACCAAAATATATCATATTGAGTACAAAAATATATTATTCAGTACATAAATATGTTATTCAGTACATAAATATATATTATTGAGTATCAAAATATATATTTCAGATCAAACACTAAAATATATTAGATTGCCTACCAAAATATATCATATTGAGTAGAAAAATATATTATTCAGTACATAAATATGTTATTCAGTACATAAATATATATTATTGAGTATCAAAATATATATTTAAGATCAAACACTAAAATATATTAGATTGCCTATCAAAATATTTCGGATTGTGTTCCAAAATATTCTAGATTGCGTTCTAAAATATTTTAGCAAAACATGGAGACAAAGAAAAGCACTTTTTAATAATGATTAAATTAAATATTTAATTTATCATTTCCAAACAATATTTTTTCTAGTGCTTACTTCGTTCACACAATTATGTACCTCCATTATATAATCTTGGGTCAAAAATTGGGGTATGACAGTGTTCATTCTTACAAGGTCCACATTTGTGACGTTTACAAAAAGTTTGTCTAAGTCCTTCAATTTTTTGATGGAAAGAGTTGTTTATGAATGAATGCATGTATGCATGATTATGCTACACAAACGGTGAAAACATGGTGGGGTTTAAGTCCATAAAGTTGGAGTTAAGGGTAAAAACGCCATTTGGTAAGGACTATGGTTTCAAATTGCACTTGTAACAAGGGTTCTACCAAGTTCCCAAAGTCTTTAACCACTTCCGAACATTTATCGGGTTGCGGAAATACTTCCGGTCCAACAACGTTCGTAAGAAAGTCTCGTATGAGTGTAGTATCGCGTATCAACTAAACCAAGACTACTCTTGATTAGCCACCGCACTACGTCCTAAAAGGCCAAGATGGGTTAATGGTAACTAAAGGTCCTCAACTTCGACGGTCACTTGAAAATACTATGTCAACACGACTACTCATGCCAACATAAATTACTTCCAAGATCCCTCCATTGAGTGGGGTTATACCACATGAACCAAAACACGAGACTTGACTCTCGGAATGACACTTTGGTTATACCACCATCCTATCTTATGTTTCCCTCAAGCCCGGGTTAGGACTTATCTCACCACTCACGTTAAGAAAGGAAAAAAAAAAAGAAGGAAGAACATATATACAAATATTTTCATCTTTTATTTTTTGATTTGTAAGCAAGTTATGGCACAAAATTTAAATAAAGTCAAGTTAGGCTCAACCCTCTTAGGACTACCTCCCCAGTGAAGTTGCCATTTCTGTCGCGCCATTTTTCGGAGGTCAAGGCCATTTGATTGGCGTTTGACTCACTTTTTATCTCACGACTGAACAAATTTTTTTTAAGGGGAAAAAGTTCCAAACCACCCATTTTGAAGAGATTTAGGGTTGGGGGTTGGTTATATTTAGGGCTCTTGATTTTATTTAACTTTTTGTGCTTAAACTTACTTGCTTTTAAAGAGATGAAAATAGAATTGAAAGATGAGTTGAAAAGAAAAAGGAAATTGATTTTAATTGAAGAGAAAAAAGAAAATTGTTTTTTAGTTGATTTGGAAGGACAAGGTCCTCTGCCTACGTACCCGTGAGGGATCAAAACCTCGTAGTTCGGGGTAGAAATTGACGTTTGATTGGTTTTGTGTTTTTTATTAGTTTTTGAAAAAAGGTTTGAAATAAAAAGCCAAGTGGCATATTGGAATTTGTTTGTGTTTTTTATATTGAAAGAAATTGACTCAAAGTAGAATTAGAATTGATTGAAAGTTTGATTAAGAAAGAAAATAAAAATAACGATCACTTGATTGAAAGTCAAGGTTTGTTATAAAAATATTTTTTGTGATTTTTGATATTTGAATGTTTTTTCCGTTTTTGAATAATGAATGAAAATTAAACTAACAGTGCAATGAAAATAAAAGTGTGTGGGCGTGAAGAAAAGATTTTAGGTTTATGTTAGTTCAACAATATAAATAGTATTTAATATATATAGGACCAGAACATTCTTGAGAGTGAAAAAAACAATATTAACAGTTAACTTAGGACCAGAGCACTCTGGATTAATTTAATTAACAAGGACCAGATTGTTCTGGAGAATAATTAAATTAAACAAAAATATAATATTAACAGTTAATATAGGACCAGAGCACTCTGGATTAATTTAATTAACAATTACCAGAGCACTCTGGATTAATTTAATTAACAAGGACCAGATTGTTATGGAGAATAATTAAATTAAACAAAAATGTAATATTAACAGTTAATATAGGACCAGAGCACTTTGGATAGAGAAAGAATTAAAATGCTTGAAAAAGAAATTAAAAAATGAGATGCTGGAGGTGTATGAGCAATAAAGTGAGGGTGCAAGAATAAAATGAAGAATTGAGATTGGGCCTCAGAAAAAACACATGGGCCTGGATTAGACCGGTTCAGATTTGAACCGGTTCGGTCTAGTAGTATAAATAGGCAGGACTGGTTTTTCATTCATTTTTATTTTTCTTTCTATCTCTTATCTTATTTTAGAGAGAAAAGCTCTCTCTTCTCTCCTCCTTTTCTTCATCTTCTCCGGTGGAGAGATGGTGGTCGGAGCAATATCCGGCGCGGCGGCGCCACCGCGCCGGAGTTAGAAACTCCTCCTTTTTTTTGATTTTTTTTTACTAAAATTTCCCTTCTCCTTTCCCTTTTTTTTAAATCGTTTTCTGGAGAGAAGTTGAGACAGGCCCTAGATCTACAGTTAAGAAACGCGACTACCTTGTGAATTTTTTTAGTTCGGTTTGGTTTGAGTGACTGTGATGTGGGTTTGTGGGTTGAAATAATGTGATTTATGATCGAGATTTGTTGCTGGATTTGATTGTTGTGTGCGTGATTGATGCTTGGTTGACGCGTTTGGGTTTTTGTGAAGATTTGAATCGAAAGAAGTTGAATGAAAATTGTTTTGTTGGAAAATTGGTTAGGGCTGGAATTTTGTTAGTTGGTTTCAGTGTGTGTTTGCTGGAAAATTGTTCTCTGTATTTTTGATTTATTGCTATTTTTGTCGTTGGGCCCCGCTCCCCCCTTTTTTGGCTGTGCTTGTGTGTTGTATTTATAGAGCTGAATTGAGCAAAATTTTGTTGCTTGGAGAGGAAACATGACAGGCTGGGATGAGCTGTTTTGTTAGCTGTGTTGTGGCTTGGGGAGGAAGCTTTGGATATTATCGGACCAAATTTGACAATAATAAAAGTAATAATAATAAAGATAAAATAAAAAAAAAATAGAAGGACTAAAGTGAATCAAAATGAGATAAAAAGATAAAAATTTAAATCGGATTTAAAGTTAATAAAAGATGGAAATTAAAATTAAATGAAAATTGAAAATTGAGAGAAGAGGGCCCGACTCGGAACCAAATATGAGGTATTTTAAAATACCTCCCTGCCGACATTTTTACTGAAAATGTTGAGATCGGTCAGAGTTAAACGACGCGTGTCAGTGCTGTCTTAGGTCAAAAATTGGGGTATGACACTAACTATACAAGAGTTGTATTATTATGGTTGATCAATTGTTTTTAAGAATATTGTTGTGACTTTGAACAATTCGTGAGATTGAGCTTCGATATCCGAATCTGGTGAAGCATCAAAGATCCGGTTGTTCATGCTAAACAAGCAATTCTTGAAATTATTTATTTTAATTAATTTATTCAATTGGTGAAAGGTAGTAAATTTAAAAGATCGTGATTTTGAAAGGGTTTCAATATCAGATATGATTTTTTGAATTTGGAAATTAAAGATTTTCATATCTTTAGTTTAATTTATTTCAAGTTTAAAACGATCATGATTTTGAAAAAGTTTCAATATTAGATATGATTTTTGAATTTGGTAATAAAATATTGGCTTAGTTATAGTACCATAATTTGTTTTTGAAACAAATTGGTCGCCCAAATAAAGCAGATTTAATTATAATAATTATTGAGTGTCAATATTACTATAATTAAGTAAATAAAAATTCTACCTTTTGGATTGTCTTTCAAAAGTAGTTTGAAAAGGTAATAAATGATCCTAATTTGTTTCTAATTTAAAAGGATCATGATTTTGAAAAGGTTTCAATATCGTATATGATCTTTTGGATTTGATCCTAATATTTGCATATTTTAATTTTATTTATGACCTGATTGATTTTGAAAATAGTTTCAAAAGGAATATATATACATATATATGAATCAATTTTATATGACTTATATCTCGGTCAAAATATTATTTCCAAAATTTTGACTGATTCTAAAATTGTTTAAATAATTATAAATAGTTATTATTATTTATTTTATGGTGTATATGGTTATGACCTTAGTTTTTGGCGTATGTTTATTTATTTAAATATGACCTGTGTGTCATGGTTTATTTTATTTAAATACGGCCTACGTGTCGTGATTTAGTTTATTTAAATACGACCTGCGTGTCGTGATTTGCTTTTATTTATTTTATTTAAATGTTAAATAATGTAAATGCTCAAGTTGAAGAGAAGACAACGCCAAAAGATGATTTCGATGGAGAAACTTTTGAAGCTTGTTCGTGGGTCAAAGAATTGTAATAAAGTAGTTTATTTAATTCTTATGCGTTAGGAGGTCATAACCATACTACCTAGTTTATTATTTTATGTATGTGATGCATGAAATGTGTGTTTAGATTAGTGCATGTATATTTTAAATATTTTATATATACTTGCTATCTATGAACATGAATGTCATGTATAATATTAGATGTGTGTATTGTAACGCCCACTTTCGTTTAATTATTTATTTAATCGAGTTTAGGCGATTATATTATATTTTTATAATATATATGATTTTTGTTGAATTAAGCTGATTTAAGTTGATTTGGATAATTTGATGTGTTTTGATGATTTGATAAGATTATAAGACTTATTTTATTGTTAAATAAAATAAGATTTGATAAGAAAATAAAAATATTTAGTTGAGGACTATTTTGAGATTTTAGAGAGTTTTGGGGAAGAAAGTGAGATAAGATAAGATATTAGGAAGAGGTATATAAGAGATAGACCTAGTTTTAGAAAAACATTATTGTACGTACGTTTTTGGAGAAAAAGGGAGAAAAAGCCAAGAGAAGCGAGAACCAAGAGGAGGGCTGCGATTTTCTTCATACAAGGTTAGGGTGAGACTAATAATTCAGTAATGTTAATTGTTGTAATTCTGATGATTAATTGACAAAGTTAGGATTGATTTAGAAAAGTTTTGGAATTAGGTCAAATCCCTAAAATTGATGATCAAATGGTAAAACTGAGTTAGATTGATGTAGAAACCGTCCTATAGCCTAAGA
Organism: Medicago truncatula; assembly: GCF_003473485.1. Classification (NCBI taxonomy): domain Eukaryota; kingdom Viridiplantae; phylum Streptophyta; class Magnoliopsida; order Fabales; family Fabaceae; genus Medicago; species Medicago truncatula. Next base: position 22,053,937 of record NC_053049.1, read on the forward strand.
ATGTGTTTAGGATGAATTATGGGATTGAAACTAAGCTTAGAACTTTGTTAGATGATGATTTTCGTGTAGAAAGTGCAATCTGTCAGAGCCAAAATTCATCGCTCGCCATAGCGAGCTATGATCCTCGCCTCGCGAGTGATGAAGTTCATCGCTCGCCACACGAGCCTTAACCTTTTGCCTCGCGAGTTACTTGGTGTAACTTGTAACACCCCGTTTTCCCAACGTGAAAATTTCATTTATTTAATCAGAGTAATTAACAAAAACGGAATGCCACACTTCTTTTCTTAAAATCATAAACTGAATAAATAACTATTTATCCTTTAAAATTCAATAACAAAATCTTTAATAATTCGCAGCGGAATTTCTTTAATAACTAAAAACAGTCTTTGGCACTAAGGCCTCTTTATAATTATGTCATAAAAATCCATTCTAAAAACATAGTCATAATTCTTCAAAAACAATATGTAAGGAATAGAAAGCAATAATAAAGTTCCCATCCCGTTACGTATCAGAGCACCTAGAGACACTTGAGCCACCACTCCTACTAATCATTAATACCTGCAAGTTACTCATACGAAGAGCAACATTTTCAAGCAGAAGGGGTGAGATTTCACAAAACAATAATATCAAGCATATAATTCAATAATTATATTTAACAACATAAATAATTTCATCTATTAGTAATAATAATTCTTCATGTAATAATTCTTAATAGTTCAACCAACTTCTAATTATCATTTAACACATATTAACCAAATCGTAACAAACATAGATCATCACATCATAGTCATAGTTCATATATAGCATGACAACATCTTAATCCTAATTCATATACAACATAACAACATCATTAATTCATAATAATAATTATTCATCAAACATCTCATTATCAATTCATTAATAAAAGACAACTTATCAATTTAACATAAAAATCATCAAGTACACTTAACAACTCATAGATATCATCATCACTAATAACTTTAAAACAACATAATATAATCATCTCTTATTAATATTAATAATTATCTACATCATAACATAAACATCTTCTTATAATAATATAACCACAACGTAACATGATATTCACTTAATAATAATAATAATTATATATACATCATCTCGTCATAATATAATAATATAACAACAACATAACATGATATTCACTTAATAATAATAATAATTATATATACATCATCTCTTCATAATATAATAATATAACAACAACATATTCATCTTCTTGTATTAATATAACAACAACGTATTCATCATCTTATGAAAATATAATCAACACATACTAACACCAAAATCAACATCATAAATCTTCAACATAAACATCTTAAACAATATCATCTTAAACATCATAGCATCTTTGATAAACAATTACCAAGTAATCACAACATTCGATCATCATCAATAACATAACATAATATTCATTTAATAATATTAATCATATATAGAACAACATATTCATCACTTAATAGTAACAATTATACACAACATCATAACAACTTAACAATATCATAATCATTATCTTAAACAACATAGCAACGTAACAATATCATAATCAACATGTTAAACAACATAGCAATATTTTAGTCAACATCATATAATTCACATCGTATAATCTTCGTAGGTACTTCTTTAACAACACATGGGTAGAACATAACTCGACAAACTCATGGATGATAATTCATCGACAACTTAACAACTCATGGATGATAATTCATCAACAACGACCTTGACTCGACATATGCGACAATGCAACTTAGACACTTATATGCATGTGGTACCAATCGTCATCATAAGTATTAATATACTTTTATCGTGCGGAGGACAAAGCTCCTAAAACGTGCGGAGGACAAAGCTCCTAATCGTGGTGAGGACAAAGCTCAATGAAATGCTATGCATGGACTCTTAACAACAAAACACCGTAATCATCGTAATCAACATATCATCATGCATCCAATAATTTGGAGCTAAACGTCATCATTTCATAATATATATATAGACATCATGCACTTAGTTAAATAACAGCAGTAGCACAGTCAAATCACACAACAATAAAGAGATATCAATATATCAATTGCAATTCACAACATAACAATATTAATGTGAAGCATCAACAACTTAAACATCAAACATCTTCCACATAAGGCATATAAATATTTCACATAACCAACAACAGCAACATAGGCGACATAATCAGATTATATCAACAGCTTAATACCAATTCATTTTCAACAACTTCCTGATCATTCAATAATAATTCAAGTAATGCAATCAATCAATAAATCACATTATAAACACTTAGCATTTCAATATAGCTTCACAATTCACAATCATTATCTTTAATAGGTCACACTATGTACCTAAAGTTCATTTCTAACCAATCCAAGCAACTCAAGTCTCACAAGGCACTAAAAACACTCAATTCTGGAAGTGCTCGCCGTGGCGAGTACAAGCCAACTTTCCAACTAAGGTTGTTCTAGGTTCAATCTCGTTCTAAATCATTCTCTAATCAATAATAGGCACCTAAAGGTACTCAAAGGCATCTAAGGTTCAACTCAAAAGGTCGAAACACAAAACCTAACATGCTCTCTGCCTTAGCTCGCTATGGCGAGTAAGGTTGCTCGCAATGGCGAGCAATACCAAAACACTCGCGAGGCGAAGGGGAAGGCTCGCGTGGCGAGCGATGAGGATCATCACTCGCGAGGCGAGGATCATAGCTCGTCGTGGCGAGCGATGAATCTAGGCTCGGACATGATGCACTTTCTACACGAAAATCATCATCTAACAAGGTTCTAAGCCTAATTTCAATTCCATAATTCATCTAAATCATTATCTAAGGTCTAAGGACAGTTTCTACATCTTTTTAACAAGTTTCTACCGTTTAATCATCAATTCTATCAATTTGACCTAATTTCCGATTCTTCTTAAACTCATCCTAATTCATGTTAAACTTAACCATTGATTCACATACTTAATAGAATTGCAAAGTTAGTCTCACCCTTACCTTAATTTGCAGAAATCGCAGCCCCTCTAGGTCTCTCCCTCTTCTCTTGACTTTTCTCCCTTTTCTCCAAAAGCAGTCGTACGTACGTTATGTTTTTCTAAACTAGGTCTCTCCTATTTATATAAATCTTTAACCTACTTATTTTTCTCTTAAATCCAAATATTAATATTCTATTCTAATATATACATATATATATATATATATAAAATATTCCTATAACAATAATAAATAACAAATATATCTCTATAACATATATATATATATATATATATATATTTCCATAATAAATCATTTATATTTTCATAGCAAATGACATATATTTCTATAATAAATAACATTTATTTCTATAACAAATCACATTTATTTCTGCAACAAATCATGTATATTTCTATAACGAATCATATATATTTCTGAACCAAATAACATATATTATATTTCTAAATCAAATAACATATATATTATATTAATAAATATATAACATATATCATAACAAAATATTACTCATCAAAATAAATCATATAAATCACACAAATCGTATAAGTATATTCTAAACTCATTTAAAAGAATCAAATAATTAGAGAGGGCGTTACATAACTCGCCACGGCGAACAACCCTACTCGCCATAGCGAGCTTGACCAGAGTGCTTGACATTTTCTGAGTTTTTGACTTTTGAGTTGAACCTTAGATGCCTTTGAGTACCTTTAGGTGCCTACTATTGATTAAGGAATGATTTGGAATGAGATTGAACCTGGAACAACCTTAGTTGGGAAGCTGGCTTGTACTCGCCATGGCGAGCAGATGCTCTCGCCTCGCGAGCACTTCCAGAATTGAGTGTTTTAGTGGATTGTGAGACCTGAGTTGTTTGGATTGGTTAGAAAGGAACTTTAGGTACATAGTGTGACCTATTAAAGATAATGATTATGAACTGTGAAGCTTTATGAATTGTCAAATGATTATGAAGTGAATTATGGATTGACTGTTGAAATATTTTGATGGGGCCTACGTACTAAAACGTTTTATGGATTATGAAATAATTTCCGCTGCAATGTTTAAGTTATTTGGTTAAATTGTTATTTAACTGGTTTGGATTATGTTAAATGTGATATCCCGTTTGTTTATTCTGTTTACTCTGATAATTTTTTAAGAAATTTTCATATTGGGAAAATGGGGTGTTACAATTGGTATCAGAGCAGGTCGGTCCATCCGGTCAATTAGAAGAGTCTTGTCGAGTCTTAGTAATATTTATATTACAATCTTATGTTGTTATTGCTGCTTGTTGTAGAATACCAAAGATGGCTGGAAGGAACGACGCTGCGATTGCTGCTGCACTAGAGACTGTGGCACAATCTATTGGACATCAGCCTAATGCTGGTGTGACTGCCGAGACTAGGATGTTGGAGACTTTCATGAGGAATCATCCTCCAACTTTCAAAGGAAGATATGACCCCGATGGAGCCCAGACGTGGCTTAAGGAGATAGAGAGGATTCTCCGTTTGATGCAGTGCACTGAGGTCCAGAAGGTACGATTTGGTACTCATCAGCTAGCTGAGCAAGCCGATGACTGGTGGGTTAGTCTTCTACCTACCCTTGAGCAAGAAGGAGCTGTTGTGACTTGAGCTGTGTTCAGGAGACAGTTCCTGAGAAGATACTTTCCGGAAGATGTTTGCGGGAAGAAGGAGATCGAATTCCTTGAGTTGAAGCAAGGAAACATGTCTGTGACCGAGTATGCTGCCAAGTTCGTGGAGTTGGCAAAGTTCTACTGTAACGCCCACTTTTGTTAATTGCTTATTTAATCGAGTTTAGGTGATTATATTATAATTATATAATATATGCATGATTTTGGTATGTTTTGATGATTTATGATGATTTGATCGATGACGTGATAGGTTATGAGTTTTGGAAGATTTGATAAGATTAAGGGATTCATTTTATTGTTAAATAAAATAAAGATTTGAAAATAATATAAAATATTTAGTTGAGGGTTGTTTTGATATTTTAGATAGTTTTGGGGGAGAAAGTGAGATAAGATAAGTAATTAAGAAGAGGTATATAAGGGTTAGACCTAGTTTTAGAAAAACATTGTACGTACGACTGTTTTGGAGAAAAAGGGAGAAAAAGCCAAGTCTAGAGAAACCAAGGAAGAGTGCTGCGATTTTCTTCAAACAAGGTAAGGGTGAGACTAATAATTCAATAACGTTGATTGCTGTAATTCTGATGATTAAATGACAAAGTTAGGATTGATTTAGAAAAGTTTGGAAATTAGGTCAAAACCCTAAAAATTGATGATCAAACGGTAAAACTTGTTTAAATTGATGTAGAAACCGTCCTTTAACCTTATAACATGTTTAGGATGGATTATGGAATCAAAATTAGGCTTTGAACCATGTTGTTTGATGGATTTTCGAGAAAACCAGTAGTCTGCCCGTGCTTCTGTTCATCGCTCGCCACGGCGAGGGATGATCCTCGCCTCGCGAGTGATGAACTTCATCGCTCGCCACGCGAGCCCTTTCCCTTCGCCTCGCGAGTTGTTTGGTGCAACTCGCCATGGCGAGCAATGCCCTTCGCCTCGCGAGTTGTGTGATGCAGCTCGCCATTGCGAGCAACCCTTCCTCGCCTCGCGAGCTTAGGTAGAGAGCATGTTAGATTTTGTGTTCCGACCTTTTTAGTTGGACCTTGAGTGCCTTTAAGTGCCTGAACATACCTAGTATTGATTGGGAATGAATGTAGGATCAGAGGGAACCCAGAACAACATTAGTTTGGGAGATGAGTGGTACTCGCCATGGCGAGTGAGAACTCTCGCCTCGCGAGCTAGCCCAGAATGTAGTTTGTTTGAGTGTAGTGCGATCTGTGTCGCACGTGTTGATCAAGAGCGAACCCCTAATTGGTATTGAGACCTAATGATGACGTTTAATGCAGTCTGTAGAGTTGTTTAAGTTATGTTGATATTAATTGAACATGAACTAATGTATTGTATATTCATGCAAGATATGAAGGTTTGATAATGATGCAATTTATAAGCTATTGATATAATGATATCATTTTGTTATGTGACTTGTTTATGCTGCTTCCCTTATTTAACTAAGTGCATAAGTATATGATTAAGTTTAGCTCCAAATTACTGGATGCATGTTGATATGTTGATTACGATGTTTTTGTCCATAAGAGTCCATGCATAGCATCTCATTGAGCTTGGTCCTCACCACGATTATTAGGAGCTTTGTCCTCCGCACGTTTTATAGGAGCTTTGTCCTCCGCACGATTAAAGTATATTAATACTTATGATGACGATTGGTACCACATGCATATAAGGAGTCTAGGAGCATTGTCACACTGTCATGATTAAGATGCCTTGTTGATGATGATTGAATATGTAATTACGTGATAAGTGTTTAACAATTATGTTATGTTGTTCATGATAATTGGATATATGATTACGTGATAACTGTTTAGCAATTACGCAATGTTGTTAAAGAAATGATTATGATGTTAAATTATGATTCGCAATTACATTGATTAATGTTATTTTGTTATGAAATCTCACCCCTTCTGCTTGAAAATGTTGCCCTTCGTATGGGTAACTTGCAGGTGATCGTGCTTAGTGTGCAGTTTGCTTTCGTGAGTTGGCCTTGCCTTCACTGTGTCGTCTAGGTCGCTCTGATACGTAACGGGATGGGGTTATATGCTATAACATGCTTCATTCTTTTACGTGAACTGCTATGATAATTTCTGTTTTGATTAACTCTTTTGAGATACTTTGTTGGGGCCTGCGTGCCAAATTGATTTATGACTTCTGAACTAATATTCCGCTGCTATATTAAGATATTATGTGGAAGTTAAATTATTATTTAACTGTTTTTGGATTACGTTTCTATTTGATATCCCGTTTATGGTTTTTACTCTGATAAATGTTTAAGAAATTTGTATATTGGGAAAACGGGGTGTTACAATTGGTATCAGAGCAGGTCGGTCCGTCCGGTTAATTAGAGAGTCGTGTCGAGTCTTAGTAATATTTATATTACTATCTTATGTTGTTGTTGCTACTTTTGTAGAATATCAGGAATGGCTGGAAGAAACGATGTTGCTTTAGCTGCTGCTCTACAAGCTGTTGCCCAAGCTGTGGGACAACAACCTAACGCAAATGCTGGTGCGAATGCTGAAGCTAGGATGTTGGAGACTTTCATGAAGAAGAACCCTCCAACTTTCAAAGGACGTTATGACCCTGATGGAGCCTAGACATGGCTTAAAGAGACTGAGAGGATTTTCCGGGTTATGCAGTGCACTGAGGATCAGAAAGTGCGGTTTGGTACTCATCAGCTAGCCGAGGAAGCTGATGACTGGTGGGTTGCTCTTCTGCCTACCCTTGGGCAGGAGGGAGCTGTTGTGACTTGGGCTGTTTTCAGGAGAGAGTTCCTGAGAAGATACTTTCCGGAAGATGTTCGCGGGAAGAAGGAGATCGAGTTCCTTGAGTTGAAGCAAGGAAACATGTCTGTGACAGAGTATGCTGCCAAGTTCGTGGAGCTGTCAAAGTTCTACCCGCACTATACTGCTGAGAATGCTGAGTTCTCGAGATGCATCAAGTTCGAGAATGATTTGAGGCCCGACATTAAGAGGGCGATTGGATACCAACAGCTTAGAGTTTTTCAGGATTTGGTTAATAGCTGCAGGATCTATGAAGAGGATACGAAGGCTCACTACAAGGTAGTGAATGAGAGGAAGGGCAAGGGACAGCAGAGTCGTCCTAAGCCGTACAGTGCCCCCGCTGATAAAGGGAAACAGAGGATGGTCGATGATAGGCGGCCTAAGAAGAAGGATGCTACAGAGATTGTGTGTTTCAATTGTGGTGGGAAAGGCCACAAAAGCAACGTCTTCCTTGAAGAAATCAAGAAGTGTGTTCGGTGTGGCAAGAAAGGTCATATTGTAGCTGAATGCAAGCGTACAGACATTGTGTGTTTTAACTGCAATGGAGAAAGTCACATTAGTTCACAGTGTACTCAGCCTAAGAGGGCGCCGACTACTGGTAGAGTCTTTGCTTTGACTGGTACTCAGACAGAGAATGAGGATCGTTTGATCAGAGGTACTTGCTATATTAATAATACTCCTTTAGTTGCTATTATTGATACTGGTGCTACGCATTGTTTTATTGCTTTCGATTGTGTTTCTGCTTTGGGTCTTGATTTGTCTGATATGAATGGAGAGATGGTTGTCGAAACTCCAGCTAAGGGTTCGGTGATTACTTCTCTCGTATGTTTGAAATGTCCTTTGTCTATGTTTGGTCGTGATTTCGAAATGGATTTAGTTTGTCTACCTCTGAGCGGTATGGATGTGATTTTGGGTATGAACTGGTTAGAGTACAACCACGTTCTTATTAATTGTTTTAGCAAGTCAGTGCATTTCTCTTCCGTCGAAGAGGAAAGTGGTGCAGAGTTTTTATCTACTAAGCAGCTGAAGCAACTGGAACGCGACGGTATCTTGATGTTTTCGTTAATGGCTACTTTATCTTTTGAGAATCAAGCAGTGATTGATAGGTTACCGGTGGTGTGTGATTTTCCTGAAGTCTTTCCAGATGAGATTCCTGATGTGCCTCCAGAGAGAGAAGTTGAGTTTTCTATTGATCTTGTTCCTGGAACGAAGCCGGTCTCGATCGCACCTTATCGTATTTCTGCTTCCGAGTTATCTGAGTTGAAGAAACAGTTGGAGGACTTGCTTGAGAAGAAGTTTGTTAGACCAAGTGTTTCACCTTGGGGAGCGCCGGTTTCGCTAGTAAAGAAGAAAGATGGTAGTATGCGGTTATGTATTGATTATCGGCAGTTGAACAAGGTAACTATCAAGAATAGGTATCCACTTCCGAGAATTGATGATTTGATGGATCAGTTAGTGGGTGCACGTTTTTTTAGCAAGATTGATTTGAGGTCAGGTTATCACCAGATTAAAGCAAAGGATGAAGATATGCAGAAGACAGCTTTCAGAACGCGTTATGGTCACTTTGAATATAAAGTTATGCCTTTTGGTGTTACCAATGCACCTGGAGTGTTTATGGAGTATATGAATCGCATCTTCTATGCATTTTTGGATCGGTTTGTGGTTGTGTTTATCGACGATATTTTGATTTACTCCAAGACTGAAGAAGAACGTGCTGAGCATCTGAAGATTGTTTTGCAAGTGTTGAAAGAGAAGAAGCTTTATGCTAAATTGTCTAAGTGTGAATTCTGGTCGAAAGAGGTGAGTTTTCTAGGCCATGTTATTTCTGGTGATGGTATTGCAGTGGATCCGTCTAAAGTTGAAGCGGTATCACATTGGGAGACTCCTAAGTCAGTTACTGAGATTAGAAGTTTCTTGGGTTTAGCTGGTTACTATAGAAGGTTTATTGAAGGGTTTTCTAAGTTAGCTCTTCCGCTAACGCAGTTGACTTGTAAAGGTAAAACTTTTGTGTGGGACGTCCATTGTGAGAACAGTTTCGGTGAATTGAAGAAGCGTTTGACGATTGCTCCAGTGTTAATTTTGCCGAAGTCAGATGAACCTTTTGTGTAATATTGTGATGCGTCCAAGTTGGGTTTAGGAGGTGTACTTATGCAAGAAGGTAAAGTGGTAGCTTATGCTTCAAGATAGTTGAGAATTCATGAGAAGAATTATCCTACGCATGATCTCGAGTTAGCGGCGTAGTCTTTGTATTGAAGATATGGAGACATTACTTGTATGGTTCGAGATTTGAAGTGTTTAGTGATCACAAGAGTTTGAAGTATTTGTTCGATCAGAAGGAATTGAATATGAGACAGCGAAGATGGCTTGAATTGTTGAAAGATTATGACTTTGGTTTGAATTATCATCCAGGTAAAGCTAATGTTGTTGCAGATGGCTTGAGTAGGAAGACGTTGCATATGTCCGCTATGATGGTCAGAGAGTTCGAATTGCTTGAACAGTTTAAAGATATGAGTTTGGTTTGCGAATGGTCACCTCAGAGTGTGAAACTGGGTATGCTGAAGATTGATAGTGAATTTCTGAAAAGTATCAAGGAAGCGCAGAGAGTTGATGTCAAGTTTGTAGATTTGTTGGTTGCTAGAGATCAGACTGAAGACAGTGATTTTAAAATCGATGATCAAGGTATGTTGAGATTCCGAGGAAGAATTTGTATCCCAGACAATGAAGATATTAAGAAGATGATTCTTGAATAGAGTCATAGAAGTTGCTTGAGTATTCACCCGGGAGCTACGAAGATGTATCATGATTTAAAGAAGATTTTCTAGTGGTCTGGTTTGAAACAAGATGTGGCACAGTTCGTGTATTCCTGTTTAGTTTGTCAGAAATCGAAAGTTGAGCATCAGAAACCTGTTGGAATGATGGTACCTTTAGATGTGCCAGAATGGAAATGGGACAGTATATCCATGGATTTTGTGACGAGTTTGCCAAATACTCCTAGAGGGAACGATGCAATTTGGGTTATTGTTGATAGATTGACAAAGTCGGCTCATTTTCTACCGATTAATATTAGCTTCCCTGTTGCCCAGTTGGCAGAGATTTATATCAAGGAGATCGTGAGGTTGCATGGTATTCCTTCGAGCATTGTGTCAGATAGAGATCCAAGATTTAATTCTAGATTTTGGAAGAGTTTGCAAGAGGCTTTGGGTTCGAAGTTGAGGTTGAGTTCGGCGTATCATCCGCAGACAGATGGTCAGTTGGAGAGGACAATTCAGTCGCTAGAGGATTTGTTGAGAATTTGTGTTCTTGAGCAAGGAGGAACTTGGGATAGTCATCTTCCGTTGATCGAGTTCACATACAATAATAGTTATCATTCTAGTATTGGAATGGCACCTTTCGAGGCTTTATATGGTCGGAGATGCAGAACTCCGTTGTGCTGGTTTGAGTGAGGTGAAAGAGTGGTCTTAGGATCAGAGATTGTTCAGCAGACTACTGAGAAAGTTCGGATGATCCAAGAGAAAATGAAGGCGTCGCAGAATCGACAAAAGAGTTATCATGATAAGCGTAGAAAAGATCTTGAGTTTCAGGAAGGAGACCACGTATTTTTGAGAGTCACTCCTATGACTGGTGTGGGACGTGCATTGAAGTCAAGGAAGTTGACCTCGAAGTTCATTGGTCCATATCAGATATTGGAAAGAGTTGGAACGGTGGCTTACCGAGTGGGTTTACCACCGCATCTTTCAAATTTGAACAACGTTTTCCATGTGTCGCAACTTTGGAAGTATGTTCCGGATCCATCTCATGTAATCCAAAGTGACGATGTGCAAGTTAGAGACAACCTTACGGTAGAGACTTTACCGGCGAGGATTGATGATCGTAAAGTGAAGACGTTAAGAGGCAAGGAGATACCTCTCGTGAGAGTCGTTTGGACGGGAGCGACTGGTGAAAGCTTGACGTGGGAGCTTGAGAGTAAGATGCTGGAGTCTTATCCAGAGTTGTTTGCTTGAGGTAAATTTTCGAGGACGAAAATCTTTTAAGTGGGGGAGAGTTGTAACGCCCACTTTTGTTAATTGCTTATTTAATCGAGTTTAGGTGATTATATTATAATTATATAATATATGCATGATTTTGGTATGTTTTGATGATTTATGATGATTTGATCGATGACGTGATAGGTTATGAGTTTTGGAAGATTTGATAAGATTAAGGGATTCATTTTATTGTTAAATAAAATAAAGATTTGAAAATAATATAAAATATTTAGTTGAGGGCTGTTTTGATATTTTAGATAGTTTTGGGGGAGAAAGTGAGATAAGATAAGTAATTAAGAAGAGGTATATAAGGGTTAGACCTAGTTTTAGAAAAACATTGTACGTACGACTGTTTTGGAGAAAAAGGGAGAAAAAGCCAAGTCTAGAGAAACCAAGGAAGAGTGCTGCGATTTTCTTCAAACAAGGTAAGGGTGAGACTAATAATTCAATAACGTTGATTGCTGTAATTCTGATGATTAAATGACAAAGTTAGGATTGATTTAGAAAAGTTTGGAAATTAGGTCAAAACCCTAAATATTGATGATCAAACGGTAAAACATGTTTAGATTGATGTAGAAACCGTCCTTTAACCTTAGAACATGTTTAGGATGGATTATGGAATCAAAATTAGGCTTTGAACCATGTTGTTTGATGGATTTTCGAGAAAACCAGTAGTCTGCCCGTGCTTCTGTTCATCGCTCGCCACGGCGAGGGATGATCCTCGCCTCGCGAGTGATGAACTTCATCGCTCGCCACGCGAGCTCTTTCCCTTCGCCTCGCGAGTTGTTTGGTGCAACTCGTCATGGCGAGCAATGCCCTTCGCCTCGCGAGTTGTGTGATGCAGCTCGCCATGGCGAGCAACCCTTCCTCGCCTCGTGAGCTTAGGAAAAAAGCATGTTAGATTTTGTGTTCCGACCTTTTTAGTTGGACCTTGAGTGCCTTTGAGTGCCTGAACATACCTAGTATTGAATTGGAATGAATGTAGGATCAGAGGGAACCCAGAACAACATTAGTTTGGGAGATGAGTGGTGTAACGCCCACTTTCGTTTAATCGTTTATTTAATCGAGTTTAGGCGATTATATTATATTTATATAATATATGCATGATTTTGGTATGTCTTGATGATTTATGATGATTTGATCGATGACGTGTTAAGTTATGAGCTTTGGAAGATTTGATAAGAATATGAGAATTATTTTATTGTTAAATAAAATAAAGATTTGAAAATAATATAAAATATTTAGTTGAGGGCTGTTTTGATATTTTAGATAGTTTTGGGGGAGAAAGTGAGATAAGATAAGTTATTAGAAAGAGGTATAAATAGGGAAGACCTAATATCTTTAGAAAACTATTGTACGTGAAAACTTTTGGAAAAAGGGAGAAAAGCTTAGAGAGGAGCAAGAGACCAAGAGTGCTGCGATTTTCTTCAAACAAGGTAAGGGTGAGACTAATTATTCAATAGCATTGATTGCTGTAATTCTGATGATTAATTGACAAAGTTAGGATTGATTTAGAAAAGTTTTTGAATTAGGTCAAAACCCTAAAAATTGATGATCAAACGGTAAAACTTGTTTAGATTGATGTAGAAACCGTCCTTTAACCTTAGAACATGATTAGGATGGATTATAAAATCAAAATTAGGCTTTGAACCATGTTGTGTGTTGGATTTTTGAGAAAAACCCTAGTCTGCCCGTGCTTCTGTTCATCGCTCGCCACGGCGAGTGATGATCCTCGCCTCGCGAGTGATGAACTTCATCGCTCGCCACGCGAGCCCTTTCCCTTCGCCTCGCGAGTTGTGTGATGCAGCTCGCCATGGCGAGCAACCCCTTCTCGCCTCGCGAGCTTAGGCAGAGTGCATGTCATATTTTGTGTTTCGACATTTTTAGTTGGACCTTGGATGCCATAGAGTGCCTGAACATACCTAGTATTGATTAGGAATGAATGTAAGATCAGAGGGAACCCAGAACAACATTAGTTTGGGAGATGAGTGGTACTCTCCATGGCGAGTAAGAACTCTCGCCTCGCGAGTACAACCAGAATGTACTTGTTTGAGTGTTTGTGCGATCTGTGTCGCACGTGTTGATCAAGAGCGAACCCCTAGTTGGTATTAAGACCTAATGATGACGTTTAATGCAGTCTGTAGAGTTGTTTAAGTTATGTTGATATTAAATGGACATGAACTAATGTATTGTATATTCATGCAAGATATGAAGGTTGATATTCCTGATATTTATAAGCTATTGATATAATGATATCATTTTGTTTATGTGACCTGTTTATGCTGCTCCCGTTATTTAACTAAGTGCATAAGTTTATGATGAAGTTAGCTCCAAATTATTGGATGCATGTTGATATGTTGATTACGATGTTTTTGTTCATAAGTGTCCATGCATAGCATCTCATTGAGCTCAGTCCTCACCACGAATAATAGGAGCTTTGTCCTCCGCACGTTTTATAGGAGCTTTGTCCTCCGCAGGATTAAAGTATATTAATACTTATGATGACGATTGGTACCACATGCATATAAGGAGTCTAAGAGCATTGTCGCATTGTCATGATTAAGATGCCTTGTTGATAATGATTGATTACGTGATTATGTGATAAGTGATTATCGAATATGTTATGTTGTTCATGATAATTGGTTAAATGACTATGTTATAACTGTTTAGCAATTATGCAATGTTATTTAAGGATGGTTATGATGTTAATTTATGATTCGCAATTGCATTGATTAATGTTATTTGATTATGAAATCTCACCCCTTCTGCTTGAAAATGTTGCCCTTCGTATGGGTAACTTGCAGGTGATCGTGCTTAGTGTGCAGTTTGCTTTCGTGAGTTGGCCTTGCCTTCACTATGTCGTCTAGGTCGCTCTGATACGTAACGGGATGGGGTTTATGTTTATGCATGCTTCATTCTCTTACGTGACTATTATGTTATTTTTATAATGTTATGGATTACGATTATGAACTATTTGATGGGGCCTATGTGCCAAAACGTTTTATGAATTATGATTATGATTTTCCGCTGCAAGGTTTAAGATATTGGTTAAATTGTTATTTAACTGTTGGATTACGATATATGTTATGTTTTAAGAAATTTTTAAATATTGGGAAAACGGGGTGTTACAAGTGGTACTCGCCATGGCGAGTGAGAACTCTCGCCTCGCGAGCTAGCCTAGAATGTAGTTTGTTTGAGTGTAGTGCGATCTGTGTCGCACGTGTTGATTAAGAGCGAACCCCTAATTGGTATTGAGACCTAATGATGACGTTTAATGCAGTCTGTAGAGTTGTTTAAGTTATGTTGATATTAATTGAAGATGAACTAATGTATTGTATATTCATGCAAGATATGAAGGTTTGATAATGATGCAATTTATAAGCTATTGATATAATGATATCATTTTGTTATGTGACTTGTTTATGCTGCTTCCGTTATTTAACTAAGTGCATAAGTATATGATGAAGTTTAGCTCCAAATTACTGGATGCATGTTGATATGTTGATTACGATGTTTTTGTCCATAAGAGTCCATGCATAGCATCTCATTGAGCTTAGTCCTCACCACGATTATTAGGAGATTTGTCCTCCGCACGTTTTATAGGAGCTTTGTCCTCCGCATGATTAAAGTATATTAATACTTATGATGACGATTGGTACCACGTGCATATAAGGAGTCTAGGAGCATTGTCACATTGTCATGATTAAGATGCCTTGTTGATGATGATTGAATATGTAATTACGTGATAAGTTTTTAACTCTATTATGTTATGTTGTTCATGATAATTGGATATATGATTACGTGATAACTGTTTAGCAATTACGCAATGTTATTAAAGAAATGATTATGATGTTAAATTATGATTCGCAATTACATTGATTAATGTTATTTTGTTATGAAATCTCACCCCTTCTGCTTGAAAATGTTGCCCTTCGTATGGGTAACTTGCAGGTGATCGTGCTTAGTGTGCAGTTTGCTTTCGTGAGTTGGCCTTGCCTTCACTGTGTCGTCTAGGTCCCTCTGATACGTAACGGGATGGGGTTATATGCTATAACATGCTTCATTCTTTTACGTGAACTGCTATGATAATTTCTGTTTTGATTAACTCTTTTGAGATACTTTGTTGGGGCCTGCGTGCCAAATTGATTTATGACTTCTGAACTAATATTCCGCTGCTATATTAAGATATTATGTGGAAGTTAAATTATTATTTAACTGTTTTTGGATTACGTTTCTATGTGATATCCCGTTTATGGTTTTTACTCTGATAAATGTTTAAGAAATTTGTATATTGGGAAAACGGGGTGTTACAATTGGTATATAGAGAGTCGTGTCGAGTCTTAGTAATATTTATATTACTATCTTATGTTGTTGTTGCTACTTTTGTAGAATATCCGGAATGGCTGGAAGAAACGATGCTGCGTTAGCTGCTGCTCTACAAGTTGTTGCCCAAGCTGTGGGACAACAACCTAACGCAAATGCTGGTGCGAATGCTGAAGCTAGGATGTTGGAGACTTTCATGAAGAAGAACCCTCCAACTTTCAAAGGACGTTATGACCCTGATGGAGCCCAGACGTGGCTTAAAGAGACTGAGAGGATATTCCGGGTTATGCAGTGCACTGAGGATCAGAAAGTGCGGTTTGGTACTCATTAGCTAGCCGAGGAAGCTGATGACTGGTGGGTTGCTGCTCTGCCTACCCTTGGGCAGGAGGGAGCTGTTGTGACTTGGGCTGTTTTCAGGAGAGAGTTCCTGAGAAGATACTTTCCGGAAGATGTTCGCGGGAAGAAGGAGATCGAGTTCCTTGAGTTGAAGCAAGGAAACATGTCTGTGACAGAGTATGCTGCCAAGTTCGTGGAGCTGTCAAAGTTCTACCCGCACTATACTGCTGAGAATGCTGAGTTCTCGAGATGCATCAAGTTCGAGAATGGTTTGAGGCCCGACATTAAGAGGGCGATTGGATACCAACAGCTTAGAGTTTTTCAGGATTTGGTTAATAGCTGCAGGATCTATGAAGAGGATACGAAGGCTCACTACAAGGTAGTGAATGAGAGGAAGGGCAAGGGACAGCAAAGTCGTCCTAAGCCGTACAGTGCCCCCACTGATAAAGGGAAACAGAGAATGGTCGATGATAGGCGGCCTAAGAATAAGGATGCTATAGAGATTGTGTGTTTCAATCGTGGTGGGAAAGGCCACAAAAGCAACGTCTGCCCTGAAGAAATCAAGAAGTGTGTTCGGTGTGGCAAGAAAGGTCATATTGTAGCTGAATGCAAGCGTACGGACATTGTGTGTTTTAACTGCAATGGAGAGGGTCACATTAGTTCACAGTGTACTCAGCCTAAGAGGGCGCCGACTACTGGTAGAGTCTTTGCTTTGACTGGTACTCAGACAGAGAATGAGGATCATTTGATCAGAGGTACTTGCTATATTAATAATACTCCTTTAGTTGCTATTATTGATACTGGTGCTACGCATTGTTTTATTGCTTTCGATCGTGTTTCTGCTTTGGGTCTTGATTTGTCTGATATGAATGGAGAGATGGTTGTCGAAACTCCAGCTAAGGGTTCGGTGACTACTTCTCTCGTATGTTTGAAATGTCCTTTGTCTATGTTTGGTCGTGATTTCGAAATGGATTTAGTTTGTCTACCTCTGAGCGGTATGGATGTGATTCTGGGTATGAACTGGTTAGAGTACAACCACATTTTTATTAATTGTTTTAGCAAGTCAGTGCATTTCTCTTCCGTCGAAGAGGAAAGTGGTGCGGAGTTTTTATCTACTAAGCAGCTGAAGCAACTGGAACGCGACGGTATCTTGATGTTTTCGTTAATGGCTACTTTATCTTTTGAGAATCAAGCAGTGATTGATAGGTTACCGGTGGTGTGTGATTTTCCTGAAGTCTTTCCAGATGAGATTCCTGATGTGCCTCCAGAGAGAGAAGTTGAGTTTTCTATTGATCTTGTTCTTGGAACGAAGCCGGTCTCGATGGCACCTTATCGTATGTCTGCTTCCGAGTTATCTGAGTTGAAGAAACAGTTGGAGGACTTGCTTGAGAAGAAGTTTGTTAGAC
Source organism: Medicago truncatula (assembly GCF_003473485.1). Taxonomy (NCBI): domain Eukaryota; kingdom Viridiplantae; phylum Streptophyta; class Magnoliopsida; order Fabales; family Fabaceae; genus Medicago; species Medicago truncatula. The sequence goes on from NC_053049.1 coordinate 22,071,459, forward strand.
CAAGTGTTTCACCTTGGGGAGCGCCGGTTTTGTTAGTAAAGAAGAAAGATGGTAGTATGCGGTTATGTATTGATTATCGGCAGTTGAACAAGGTAACTATCAAGAATAGGTATCCACTTCCGAGAATTGATGATTTGATGGATCAGTTAGTGGGTGCACGTGTTTTTAGCAAGATTGATTTGAGGTCAGGTTATCACCAGATTAAAGTAAAGGATGAAGATATGTAGAAGACAGCTTTCAGAATGCGTTATGGTCACTTTGAATATAAAGTTATGCCTTTTGGTGTTACCAATGCACCTGGAGTGTTTATGGAGTATATGAATCGCATCTTCCATGCATTTTTGGATCGGTTTGTGGTTGTGTTTATCGACGATATTTTGATTTACTCCAAGACTAAAGAAGAACGTGCTGAGCATCTGAAGATTGTTTTGCAAGTGTTGAAAGAGAAGAAGCTTTATGCTAAATTGTCTAAGTGTGAATTCTGGTTGAAAGAGGTGAGTTTTCTAGGCCATGTTATTTTTGGTGATGGTATTGCAGTGGATCCGTCTAAAGTTGAAGCGGTATCACAGTGGGAGACTCCTAAGTCAGTTACTGAGATTAGAAGTTTCTTCGGTTTAGCTGGTTACTATAGAAGGTTTATTGAAGAGTTTTCTAAGTTAGCTCTTCCGCTAACGCAGTTGACTTGTAAAGGTAAAACTTTTGTGTGGGACGTCCATTGTGAGAACAGTTTCGGTGAATTGAAGAAGCGTTTGACGACTGCTCCAGTGTTAATTTTGCCGAAGTCAGATGAACCTTTTGTGGTATATTGTGATGCGTCCAAGTTGGGTTTAGGAGGTGTACTTATGCAAGAAGGTAAAGTGGTAGCTTATGCTTCAAGATAGTTGAGAATTCATGAGAAGAATTATCCTACGCATGATCTCGAGTTAGCGGCGTAGTCTTTGTATTGAAGATATGGAGACATTACTTGTATGGTTCGAGATTTGAAGTGTTTAGTGATCACAAGAGTTTGAAGTATTTGTTCGATCAGAAGGAATTGAATATGAGACAGCGAAGATGGCTTGAATTGTTGAAAGATTATGACTTTGGTTTGAATTATCATCCAGGTAAAGCTAATGTTGTTGCAGATGTCTTGAGTAGGAAGACGTTGCATATGTCCGCTATGATGGTCAGAGAGTTCGAATTGCTTGAACAGTTTAGAGATATGAGTTTGGTTTGCGAATGGTCACCTCAGAGTGTGAAACTGGGTATGCTGAAGATTGATAGTGAATTTCTGAAAAGTATCAAGGAAGCACAGAGAGTTGATGTCAAGTTTGTAGATTTGTTGGTTGCTAGAGATCAGACTGAAGACAGTGATTTTAAAATCGATGATCAAGGTGTGTTGAGATTCCGAGGAAGAATTTGTATCCCAGACAATGAAGATATTAAGAAGATGATTCTTGAAGAGAGTCATAGAAGTAGTTTGAGTATTCACCCGGGAGCTACGAAGATGTATCATGATTTAAAGAAGATTTTCTGGTGGTCTGGTTTGAAACGAGATGTGGCACAGTTTGTGTATTCCTGTTTAGTTTGTCAGAAATCAAAAGTTGAGCATCAGAAGCCTGCTGGAAGGATGGTACCTTTAGATGTGCCAGAATGGAAATGGGATAGTATATCCATGGATGGTACTCCTAGAGGGAACGATGCAATTTGGGTTATTGTTGATAGATTGACAAAGTCGGCTCATTTTCTACCGATTAATATTAGCTTCCCTGTTGCCCAGTTGGCAGAGATTTATATCAAGGAGATCGTGAGGTTGCATGGTATTCCTTCGAGCATTGTGTCAGATAGAGATCCAAGATTTAATTCTAGATTTTGGAAGAGTTTGCAAGAGGCTTTAGGTTCGAAGTTGAGGTTGAGTTCGGCGTCACATTGGTTCCCAATGCAAGCAACCTAAGAGGGCGCCTACTACGGGTCAAGTTTTTGCTCTGGCTGGTACTCAGACAAAGAATGAGGATCGTTTGATCAGAGGTACTTGCTAGATTAATAATACTGCTTTAGTTGCTATTATTGATACTGGTGTTACACATTGCTTTATTGCTTTCGATTGTGTTTCTGCTTTGGGTCTTGATTTGTCTGATATGAATGGACAGATGGTTGTCGAAACTCCAGCTAAGGGTTCGGTGACTACTTCTCTCGTATGTTTGCGATGTCCTTTGTCTATGTTTGGTCGTGATTTTGAAATGGATTTAGTTTGTCTACCTTTGAGCGGTATGGATGTGATTCTGGGTATGAATTGGTTAGAGTACAACCATGTTCATATCAATTGTTTTAGCAAGTCAGTGTATTTCTCTTCCGCTGAAGAGGAAAGTGGTGCAGAATTCTTATCTACTAAGCAGCTGAAGCAAATGGAACGCGATGGTATTTTGATGTTTTCGTTGATGGCTTCCTTATCTATTGAAAATCAAGCAATGATAGATAATCTACAAGTGGTATGCGACTTTCCGGAAGTTTTCCCAGATGAAATTCCTGATGTGCCTGAAGGTAAATCGACATAATCAGAATAAGCAGCGGAAAATTTCGATTTAACTTCCTTGGATCATTACGAATTGGAACTTGAACCAGTGATATGATTGTTACCTTAGAACGGTTGGTCTGAAAACGAACGGTGAAATCTGCGAACCGGAATCACGATCACAGCCAAGCAAATAGCAGAGCCTCTATCAAGTCCACACGAACAGTGCTCCTCCAAAACCTCGGTGCTAGCCAAGAAGACGGAAGTCAGAGAGCTTGGGTTTCTGCAAAAGAACGTAACCGCAAACTGTTGCACTAGGGTTCTATTTATAGAACTCCTTATGTGCTTTGCAAGTCAAACTCGTTTTTGACTTCATTAAGCCCAATACGAGTTTAGTAAACTTTGCTAAATCATTAGCATTATTTACTAAGCGCACCCTTTATATAAGTCGTACTTATACATATCTCTTTTGACTGTTCTTTGTGTGTGACCCTTTAGGTTCTAGTCACGTTGGCAATAATATTAAATCTAATATTTAATATTATAAACAATGAGCGGTATCTAGCAACACATCATGGCTACCCAAGTGACAAGAGTGTCAAGTGATCTGACGAAACCTTTCATGATAATACATATGTGTATAATTACCCCTTTGTCTCAATATCTTCATTGATCCCAAGGCATAGATAGTGTCACCCTTGTATAGATCAATGTTCATTTATCTTGATTCCGAAATATACTATTTAACGAATAAGTCCAATATCTTATATTGACTTAGTTCGGCATGGCCATGCATATTTATAGTCATATTTCATCAAGAGGCCTAAAGATATATCTCCTGTTTATGAGGAGGGACAAATCCCATCTAGGACACTCATGACCCTCAGCATGATTCATCAAGTGCCCATCAACCAACGTTATTGTTATCCTTTTATAGACAACGTTAGAATGGCAACAAAGCACTTGAGTCCACATCTAGAGATCATAGTGGTTTCAGGTCCAAGAGCGATATACATTATTATCATTGTGAGAATATCTTATGACAATTTCATAACTTACTATGTAGTATTCTCACAGTGGGTCAATCCAATATAAATATTACTCCTAATATTTATATCTATGTATAGACTTGATATCTCATATCTATGACCCATGAGATGCGGTCATCAGTCTACATACATAATAGTCTCGACGCTTTATTATTATCCTTTATTCATATTAAAGCTTTGACTACGGATAAATTTAAGAATAGCGTTCTATAAGATAATGTAATCTCATGATTAAGTCACACTTAATATATTATTACACGAACTATCTATTCTAAGGACTTTATTAACATTATCTAAATATAATAAAGAGTGCCATATATTATTCAATAATAAAAGTCACGATACATAAGATAGGTTTAACATAAACTATTGGCCTCTAGGGCTTACACCAACAGTGCCTCCATAGAGGGAAGTCGAGTTTTCTATTGATCTTGTTCCTGGAACGAAGCCGGTGTCGATGGCACCTTACCGTATGTCTGCTTCCGAGTTAGCCGAGTTGAAGAAACAATTAGAAGATTTGCTTGAAAAGAAATTCGTTAGACCAAGTGTTTCACCTTGGGGAGCGCCAGTTTTGCTAGTGAAGAAGAAAGACGGTGGCATGAGATTGTGTATTGACTATTGTCAGTTGAACAAGGTAACTATCAAGAATAGGTATCCACTTCCGAGAATTGATGATTTGATGGATCAGTTAGTGGGTGCAAAAGTTTTCAGCAAGATTGATTTGAGAACAGGGTATCACCAGATTAAAGTGAAAGATGAAGATATGCAGAAGACAGCTTTAAGAACGCATTACGGTCACTATGAATATAAAGTTATGCCTTTCGGTGTGACCAATGCACCTGGAGTGTTTATGGAGTATATGAATCGCATCTTCCATGCCTTTTTGGATCGATTCTTTGTTGTGTTTATCGATGATATTTTGATCTACTCCAAGACTGAAGAAGAACATGCTGAGCATTTGAAGATTGTCTTGCAAGTGTTGAAAGAGAAGAAACTTTATGCTAAATTGTCTAAGTGTGAATTCTGGTTGAAGGAAGTAAGTTTTCTTGGCCATGTTATTTCTGGTGATGGTATTGCAGTGGATCCGTCTAAAGTTGAAGCGTTATCGCAATGGGAGACTCCTAAGTCAGTCATAGAGATTAGAAGCTTCTTGGGTTTGGCTGGTTACTATAGAAGGTTTATTGAAGGATTTCCCAAGTTAGCACTTCCGCTAACGCAGCTGACTTGTAAAGGTAAAACTTTTGTGTGGGATGTTCATTGTGAGAACAGTTTCAGTGAATTGAAGAAACGTCTGACGACTGCTCCAGTTTTGATTTTGCCGAAGTCCGATGAGCTTTTTGTGGTGTATTGTGATGCGCCCAAGTTGGGTTTAGGTGGTGTACTTATGCAAGATGGTAAAGTGGTAGCTTATGCCTCGAGACAGTTGAGAATTCATGAGAAGAATTACCCGACGCATGATTTAGAGTTGGCGGCTGTGGTCTTTGTATTGAAGATATGGAGACATTAATTGTATGGTTCGAGGTTTGAGGTGTTTAGTGATCACAAGAGTTTGAAGTATTTGTTCGATCAAAAGGAATTGAATATGAGGCAGCGTAAATGGCTAGAGTTGCTGAAGGATTATGACTTTGGTTTGAATTATCATCCAGGTAAAGCTAATGATGTTATAGATGCGTTGAGCAGGAAGACATTGCATATGTCCGCTTTCATGGTTAGAGAGTTTGAGTTACTTGAACCATTCAGAGATTTGAGTTTAGTCTGTGAATGGTCACCTTAGAAAGTGAAACTGGGAATGCTGAAGATTGATAGTGAATTTCTGAAGAGTATTAAAGAGGCACAGAAAGTTGATGTCAAGTTTGTAGACTTGTTGGTTGCTAGTAATCAGACTGAAGACGGTGACTTTAAAGTCGACGATCACGGTGTGTTGAGATTCTGAGGTCGGATTTGCATTCCCGACGATGCAGAGATGAAGAAAATGATTCTTGAGGAGAGTCATTGAAGTAGCTTGAGTATTCATCCGGGAGCTACGAAGATGTATCACGATTTAAAGAAGATTTTCTGGTGGTCTGGTTTGAAACGAGATGTGGCACAGTTTGTGAATTCCTGCTTAGTTTGTCAGAAGTCAAAGATTGAGCATCAGAAACCTGCTGGTATGATGGTATCTTTAGATGTGCCAGAATGGAAATGGGATAGTATATCCATGGATTTTGTGATGAGTTTTCCGAATACTCCTAGAGGGAACGACACAATTTGGGTAATCGTTGATAGATTGACGAAGTCGGCTCATTTCCTACCGATTAATATTAGTTTTCCTGTTGCCCAGTTGAAAGAGATTTATATCAAGGAGATCGTAAGATTGCATGGTGTTCCTTCGAGCATTGTATCAAATAGAGATCCAAGATTTACTTCTAGATTTTGGAAAAGTTTGCAAGAGGCTTTGGGTTCGAAGTTGAGATTGAGTTCAGCGTATCATCCGCAGACAGATGGTCAGTCGGAGAGGACAATTCAGTCGCTAGAAGATTTGTTGAGAGTTTGTGTTCTTGAGCAAGGAGGAACTTGGGATAGTCATCTTCCGTTGATCGAGTTCACATACAATAATAGTTATCATTCTAGTATTGGAATGGCACCTTTTGAGGCTTTGTATGGTCGGTGATGCAGAACTCCGTTGTGCGGGTTTGAGTCAAGTGAAAGAGTGGTCTTAGGACCCGAGATTGTTCAGCAAACTACTGAGAAAGTTAAGATGATTCAAGAGAAAATGAAGGCGTCGCAGAGTCGACAAAAGAGTTATCATGATAAGTGTAGGAAAGATCTTGAGTTTCAGGAAGGAGACATTGTGTTTTTGAGAGACACTCATGTGACTGGTGTTGGACGTGCCTTGAAGTCAAAGAAGTTGACTCCGAGATTTATTGGTCCGTATCAGATATCGGAAAGAGTTGGAACGGTGGCGTATCGAGTCGGAATACCACCGCATCTTTCGAATTTGCACGATGTGTTCCATGTGTCGCAACTTCGGAAGTATGTCCCGAATCCATCACATGTGATCCAAAGTGATGATGTGCACGTCAGAGACAACCATACGGTAGAAACTTTACCGGTGAGGATTGATGATCGTAAAGTGAAGACGTTGAGAGGCAAAGAGATATCCCTTGTTAAAGTCGTTTAGGCTGGAGCGACTGGTGAAAGCTTGACGTGGGAACTTGAGAGTAAGATGCTGTAGTCTTATACAGAGTTGTTTGCTTGAGGTAAATTTTCGAGGACGAAAATCTTTTAAGTGGGGGAGAGTTGTAACGCCCACTTTCGTTTAATTGTTTATTTAATCGAGTTTAGGCGATTATATTATATTTTTATAATATATATGTGAGTTTTGTTGAATTAAGGTGATTTAAGTTGATTTGGATAATTTGATGTGTTATGATGATTTGATAAGATTATAAGACTTATTTTATTGTTAAATAAAATAAGATTTGATAGGAAAATAAAAATATTTAGTTGAGGACTATTTTGAGATTTTAGAGAGTCTTGGGGAAGAAAGTTAGATAAGATAAGATATTACAAAGAGGTATATAAGAGATAGACCTAGTTTTAGAAAATCATTATTGTACGTACGTTTTTGGAGAAAAAGGGAGAAAAAGCCAAGAGAAGCGAGAACCAAGAGGAGGGCTGCGATTTTCTTCATACAAGGTAAGGGTGAGACTAATAATTCAGTAATGTTAATTGTTGTAATTCTGATGATTAATCGACAAAGTTAGGATTGATTTAGAAAAGTTTTGGAATTAGGTCAAATCCCTAAAATTGATGATCAAACGGTAAAACTGAGTTAGATTGATGTAGAAACCGTCCTATAGCCTTAGAATATGTTTAGGATGAATTCTGGGATTGAAACTAAGCTTAGAACTTTGTTAGATGATGATTTTCGTGTAGAAAGTGCAATCTGTCAGAGCCAAAATTCATCGCTCGCCATAGCGAGCCATGATCCTCGCCTCGCGAGTGATGAAGTTCATCGCTCGCCACGCGAGCCTTAACCTTTCGCCTCGCGAGTTACTTGGTGTAGCTCGCCACGGCGAACAACCCTACTCGCCAAAACGAGCTTGACCAGAATGCTTGACATTTTCTGAGTTTTTGACTTTTGAGTTGAACCTTAGATGCCTTTGAGTACCTTTAGGTGCCTACTATTGATTAAGGAATGATTTGGAATGAGATTGAACCTGGAACAACCTTAGTTGGGAAGCTGGCTTGTACTCGCCATGGCGAGCAGATGCTCTCGCCTCGCGAGCACTTCCAGAATTGAGTGTTTTAGTGGATTGTGAGACCTGAGTTGTTTGGATTGGTTAGAAAGGAACTTTAGGTACATAGTGTGACCTATTAAAGATAATGATTATGAACTGTGAAGCTTTATGAATTGTCAAATGATTATGAAGTGAATTATGGATTGACTGTTGAAATATTTTGATGGGGCCTACGTACCAAAACGTTTTATGGATTATGAAATAATTTTCGCTGCAATGTTTAAGTTATTTGGTTAAATTGTTATTTAACTGGTTTGGATTATGTTAAATTTGATATCCCGTTTGTTTATGCTGTTTACTCTGATAATTGTTTAAGAAATGTTCATATTGGGAAAATGGGGTGTTACATGTATAAGATACACATGTCAATGAGATCAACTTTGTTGGAACAAAATGTGTTTTACAATAAACCTTAATGAGTTTTCATGATAACAAGGTATTAAAAATTGTCAATTGGTTTTTGCTAATAATTGTTCAAGTGTACAGGACCATAGGCGAAGTTAATCATTTTCAATAGGTCTTGGAAGAACAATAGAGAGCAAAGGAATTTAAAGCATCTGAATGAAAACTGCGTCTGAAGCTATGAAGTGCTTCTGAAGTTTCAAGTGCCTCTGAAGTGATGACGTCATCAGAAGCAGAAGTTCATCAGAAGCAAGATTTCATCAGAAGCTATATCATCACCAGAAGTTACAGTTGATCAGAAGATTCAATCTGAAATCTCAAAGAGCTGTCTCTTGAAGTTAATCTCGTCTACGAAAGCAAAGGATCAAAAGGAAAGTGCCAAAGTTCATTTGAAAAGCACTGGGTGCTTGTACCTCGTTCAAGAGTTGACAAAGTACAAGTGTACAACCACTACCTCCACGACCCTGAGCATGTCCTCGCTACAAGACAAGATAACAGCTCTGCCTGCAGAATTGTTCCTTCAAGATGGGAATGAATTTGAAGTTGATCCTTCATAGGACTACACCCAAATCAGGCAAAAGATTACTGGTGGATGATCAAAGGAACTCAACGACTCTTTAGACGTGCTAAAAATCTCAACGTGTCTCTACTCACCACTATATAAAGGAGTGAAGACTTGAAGATTGGTAGAGACATCAACACAAGTTAAAAGCGCCAAAACTCTGCCAAATTTGATTCTAAAAGCACTCTGAATTTCTGCACTGATTTGATATATCTTAGAAATTCTTAAGTCTAGAGTCTTTTATTGCATTGTATTGTGAACACCACTGATTGTATATCAAGTGTTCAAGTCAAACAATTTTCTGTGTAATTCTGTTTGATTAGAAGTCTCTCGCCTGCCTGCTTGAGCATTAGAAGTCTCTTGCTTTAGTGCTTGAGCATTGGAAGTCTCTCGCCTGCGTGCTTGAGCATTTGAGAAGTCTCATACTAGATAGTATTGAGCAGTTGTAATCTGTGTGATTATTTCTTAGTGGAAATCTCCTTGGAAGTGCAAGGGGGACTGGACTACTTCCGGTTTGTGGAAGGAACCAGGATAATTGCTTGTGTCTCTCTTTCTTTTCTCTGCTCTGTTTTTATTCCGCTGCTTATCTGATTCTGAACATTGTAACACCCTATTTCTATTAAAGCAATTAAACATGCGAATAATTCATATATTCAAGAAATAGATGCTACTTCACCAAATCAAAGAAAACAAAATCGAATCAACGGTCAAAAGACTGCGAAGAACCGTTGATTGGTGAAGGTCCAGATGAAGAGGTCATGTATTTGAAATCAAAAGACTGCGAAGAACCGTTGATTGGTGAAGGTCCAGATCCCAATAACAAGTGGGGATTATTTTTTGATGGTGCTGTCAATGCTTATGGTAAAGGAATTGGGGCAGTCATTGTATCCCCGTAGGGGCATCACATCCCTTTTACCGCCCGGATTCTGTTCGAATGTACAAACAATATGGCCGAGTATGAGGCATGTATCTTTGGGATCGAGGAAGCAATTGACATGAGAATCAAACACCTCGACATCTATGGAGATTCTGCGCTCGTCATCAACCAAATAAAGGGTGAATGGGAGACCCACCATGCCAAGTTGATTCCTTATCGTGATTATGCGAGACGTTTGCTGACATATTTTACAAAGGTTGAGCTGCACCATATCCCTCGAGATGAGAACCAAATGGCTGATGCTCTTGCTACTCTATCCTCCATGTTTCGAGTAAACCATTGGAATGATGTGCCAATAATCAAAGTGCAACGCCTTGAAAGACCTTCGCATGTGTTCGCTATTGGGGATGTGATCGATCAGGCTGGTGAAAATGTGGTTGACTATGAACCGTGGTACCACGACATCAAACAGTTCTTGCTAAGCCGAGAGTATCCGCCGGGTGCTTCCAACAAAGACAAGAAGACCCTGAGAAGATTGGCCAGTAGATTCCTGTTAGATGGAGATATTCTGTACAAGAGAAACTATGACATGGTATTGTTAAGATGTGTTGATGAACACGAAGCGGAGCAGTTAATGCATGATATACATGACGGTACCTTCGGGACCCATGCTACAGGGCATACTATGTCAAGGAAGTTGTTACGAGCAGGTTACTACTGGATGACCATGGAGCATGATTGCTACCAGCACGCCAGAAAGTGCCACAAATGTCAAATCTATGCTGATAAGATTCATGTGCCTTCGCACGCTCTCAATGTTATTTCATTCCCATGGCCGTTCTCAATGTGGGGCATCGACATGATTGGAAGAATTGAACCGAAGGCTTCAAATGGTCATCGTTTCATCTTAGTGGCAATTGACTACTTCACCAAGTGGGTTGAAGCAGCATCTTATACCAATGTGACCAAGCAAGTTGTAGCTAAGTTCATCAAGAACAACATCATCTGTCGATATGGAGTTCCCAGCAAGATTATTACCGACAATGGTACCAACCTGAACAACAATGTGGTGCAAGCTCTTTGTGAAGAATTCAAAATTGAGCATCATAACTCTTCTCCCTATAGACCTCAGATGAATGGTGCTGTTGAGGCCGCCAACAAGAATATCAAGAGGATTGTCCAGAAAATGGTAACCACTTACAGGGACTGGCATGAGATGTTACCCTATGCTCTGCATGGCTACCGCACTACCGTGCGCAGTTCAACCGGGGCAACCCCTTTCTCTCTTGTATATGGTATGGAAGCAGTTCTTCCTTTGGAAGTAGAGATCCCATCTCTCCGTGTGATCATGGAAGCAAAGTTATCCGAGGCCGAATGGTGCCAAAGCCGGTATGATCAGTTGAATTTGGTTGAGGAAAAGCGTATGGATGCCATGGCTCGTGGACAGTCCTATCAAGCAAGAATAAAGACTGCCTTTGACAAGAAAGTCCATCCTCGAGAATTCAAGGTAGGGGAACTTGTATTGAAAAGGAGGATAAGCCAACAACCCGACCCAAGGGGCAAGTGGACGCCTAACTATGAAGGTCCATATGTCGTCAAGAAGGCCTTCTCCGGTGGTGCTTTAATTCTTACACACATGGGGTGTAGAACTTCCAAATCCTGTGAATGCTGATATATTCAAGAAATACTTTGCCTAGAAATATGAAAAGAACAGCGTGGTAGGTCGAAAACCCGAAAGGGCGGCCTAGGCAAAAATGCGCTTCCCGGTGGATTGAAAACCCGAAAGGGCGGTCCAGGCAAAAATAAGGGACAAAAAATATATATATGAAAGAGCTCGCTGAGATTGTACGCAACTCAGGCAAGAATGAGCGTCTCGATCAGCCGAAAACCCGGAAGGGCGGTTCATGCAAAAATGAGATTGAAACAAGAGGCAAGTAACTATATCTGGCCAACCACCGTCCCCTTGGGGCATCTGCAGCTGTTAATGACCATCTTCATCAAAAGCTCCTATGCTTGCGAATTCAAAGTTTCTAGGAAATGTAATGATTGTTGTGTTCAATGTACCACCAACCAATAAAAATTACCATTTTCCAAGCTTTGTAAATCCGTGGAGTCACGCCTTCGGCTGACCACCACTCTTATACATCAATTTGAGCTTGTGCTTTTGTTTGAAACTCTATTTTCTTTTTACTTTCAAAGTTATGTACAAAAACATTTTCCTTCTATTTTTAATAATGACAAATGCTTGAAACAAACGTCTTGAAAATTGAAAAAGTTTTTGAAAGCAAACTTGAGCAACAGGGTACATTGAAATGAAACGTGCATGAGCGAGTGTATGTTGGTGTCTATTTCAATATATGTTACAAGCAGGTTCTCCTCCAGGATAGTCTGTGGTCAATGGCAAGAATGAAAATGCATGAAAATAAATAGGCTCGCTAAGTTGAAAACCCGGAAGGGCGGCTTAGGCAAAAATGAGCACCCCGCTGGATTGACAACCCGAAAGGGCAGTTCAGGCAAAAATGGGGCATTGAAAAGAATTTATTTCCCCGGTGGATCGAAAACCCGAAAGGGCGATCCAGGCAAAAATGGGATGCAAAAAATAATAATGAATGAAAATTGAGAAAATAACACGCAAAAAGCATTGACCACAGATGCGACATCCACGGTACACCCGGCACTGAAATGCCCGGTAATGACGACATTATCCCCAGTAGAGTCTTCCGAGATTCTGTCCCCAGCAAGTTGTATAGCTACCTGCCCTCAGTCATGGTTCCGATAAGTCTCCCAACGACGTTATCTCCAAAGAGGATTTCCAGGAATGTGTAATATAGCACGAGCCACTACGTGCCCAATACTCCAGTGTCTTGTCTGTCTCTGCGGAACTGTGTCTACAAACTGCCAACAGTCATGCATTACAAGCATTCATACACGCATAATCATGCATATTACGTGCCCATGCATTTAATGAAACTGTTATGTCATCCATGCATATTGCATTTCCAATGTCAACATCAGTCTCAATTCAATACTCATGTCAGGTTCTCTGACAAAACCTTGTGAGCCAATAATATTGGTCAATTTCTACCTTTCAAATCAAATCGACGTCAAGTCAATCTCAATCTATATTTTGTCAAAAAAAAAAAAAACCAATCCTCAGTGAATATGTTTCTGTTTGGTCAAGTAACCAGTTCGCATCCAAGAACAACTTGCACCCGTTTACTTTTCAATGTTATCAGTCGAGTTACCAGTTCAAATCCAAGAACAGTTCGCACCTGTCTATGTGTTTATGATTTTGGTCAAGTGGCTAGTTCAAGTCCAAGAACAGCTTGTACCTGTCTATCTGTTTCTGTTCGGTCAAGTGGCTAGCTCAATCCAAGAGCAGCTTGCACCTGTCTATTTGTCTTTGTCTCCGGTGGAGTAACCAGCTCAATCCAAGAGCAGCTTGCACCTGTCTATTTGCCTTTGCTTTCAGTCGAGTTACCAGTTCGAATCAAGAACAACTCGTACATGTCCACCTTTTCCTTGTCCCCGGTCGAGTGACCAGTTCGAATCCAAGAACAACTCGCACCTGTTTGTCTGCTTTTATTCCCGGTCAAGGGCCCGGCTCAATCCAAGAGCAGCTTGTACCCGTCAATTTGTTCCTAGTCCCCTATCTATTCTGTTATTTGTTATCTTGCCAATGTCTACCAATCCCGCAATGGATACGACATCTTTTGTTAGTTCCAACTCTCGTTGGTCTCGCATTCATAATCCAAATGTTGCATGGCATTCATGATATTTGAAAATGTGCAAGCGTATTTTTACGTCCAAACACAGTGCAAATGTTAATATTTAAGTATCTTCGTCCCGTCAACCCAAAGACTCCGTCTCTTGACCCTCCGGACAAAGAAACTTAAATAGGGGCAGCTGTTGTACCCTGATTTTGGACCTAAAAATACTCATTCAAATTTCTCTTTTTTAACACTGATATTTGTCAATTCGCTGTTGTTTTACGCTGAATCTTTACTCTCTTTTCATCTGCATATTTTACTGTCTCTATCTCAAAGTACGTTCAAGCTCGATTTTCTTGCATAAAACTTTTCAAAGTGTCTTTTCTTGCATTATAAGTCATTTAAGAGCTCTCTGAAACATCGCATTACTTTTTCTTGCATTTTATTTCAAAAAAATCATACAAAAGGGTATTTTGGTCATTTCCTGCAGTGGAACCCATTTTAGTCCCTGTGTTTGCCTCTGGGTCTTTTCAACTTGTCTGTACAAATCATTGTTGAGTCTTTGTTTAAAAATCATTTCAAAGATTGCATTTAAGTCAGTTTGGGTCAGTTTAGTCCCTAGGGGCATTTTGGTCTTTTCCTGTCAAAATTTCGACAGGGAGGTATTTTAAAATACCTCATGTCAGTAATTGGTTCGTTTTAGTCCTTTTGTTGATTTTATTTTTTTGTTTCACTTTACGTTTTTTCAAATTACCAATTTTAATCCAATTTTATTTTAATTTGCATTTTAGTCCAAAACATTTGAAAATTTCATTTCAGTCCATTTTTTTTATTATTGCAGTTTAGTCCTTTTAGTTTCCTTTTTTTGCAGAAATGCCCTAAAAGTCCAAGTCCAGATGGCAGTGTCCCATTGGGTCTCAAATACAAGTGGCAGCCTATAAAAGGCGCATTCAATGCACAAGTCAGAAAAAAAAAATCAATCACGCGCCACATCACAAACACCTGAGAAATTTCTCTCTCTTGTCAGTTAGATCAAAACTCAGAGAATCACCAAGAACACCAAGAACAATCTCAAACCCTAGATTTCCAGATTCACCAAAAGTCATCAAAATCAACATTTCTTTCTGTAATTCTCAAAGATTCTTTGCGAATCTTCATCATCGAATCAATCCCTTCGCAATTCCAGTGCGAATTCATCACCGTTGGCGACGAATTCAAACACGATCACGAAGGATCCGAAATTTGAGAAGAAGAGGAAAAGAAGCAAGGTTTAAACCGGCGAAGAAGATGAAGAAGCAGAACCAGTGAAATCACCGGTTTATTTCCGGTCCAGCAACTAAATCAACAACACAGAAAACGAAGAATCAAGTGTTTCCGAAGAAATTCAACAAAATCTCCGTTAAAACTCAGGTAAACGCTTAAACTTCAATTTTCTTCCTCGAAAGCAACAACGAAGCCAAGGCAGTGTAGATTGAAAAGGAAAACGTTTTGATTCAAAAAAGATTGAAAACCTAAAAACGTCACCAAAACCGAAAATAAATTCTAAGATCTACATCATTCAAAGCCTCGTTTCCTTTATTTTCTTTCAAAAATATCAACCAGAAACGAATAAACATAGATCTGCGAAGATTTAGAGGTTTCTCTTTCAAAAAGTGTGAAACCCTAACTTTTAAAACCGGAGCAAAAACCTCAGATCTACGACGATTCAGTTGTTATTTGTGAAAATCAGCGGTGAAATCACGTTTAGATTGAAGAGAGGATTTGATTGATGTAAAAATTTTTGAGTTCTGGAAACTAGGTCACCGGAAAGTTCATAATCTCGCCGGAGAAGATGAAGTTTCCGGCGGACCTTCAAGGTCTCCGCCGTCACTTCATCCTCACCGACGGTGAGTTCTAGAGAGAGGTGAGAGGTCTGAGGGAAGAGAGAGGTTTAGAGAGAGAAAGAGCAGGGAGCAAATGAATAAACCGGTCTTGAGACATATATATAGGCCACTGAACCGGTCTGGTTCAAGACCGGTTTATCTTGTTTGATCTTGAGCGTTGGATTAATCCAACGCTCCCTGTGTCATCAGGCTGCTGAGTGTTGGGCTTTGGGTTTGGGCTTAGGGTTCCTGTACGTTTTTGCTTTTTTCTTGCTATTTACACCTTGTTTTCTTGCTGATTGAACCCCTGCTTGCTCAATTTTTCTCTCAAAAATTCTAGAAAAATTCCTATTGTTTTTAATTCATTTTTGGTATTTTTTGTGATGCTTTTCACATGTTAAAAAAGTGATAAAAATATAGGTGTTATTTTCTTGATTAATTTGTTCCTTTTGACCTAATTTTGTGAATCCCTTGCCATATTTTTCTTCATAAATTTTGGCACATGTTATGAACAATTAGTATGCAATTTTATGTTAAGTGTGATGTTGATTTTATGATTGTGCTACTGTTTTGGTATGATTTGTGTGTTTCTTGCATTTCAAGCAACTTTTCTTCTCATTATGTCTTGGCTATTCTCATCATTTCTCTACCATTTCATTCCATATTCAATTGATGGTTTTTTTTCCTATCACTCATGTTATATTTTTCATCATGTTTTGCTAACATTGTTGACTCATGTTTCACTCATCATTCTCATTCCTATTAGATTAGGTTTTATTTCTTGCAATTTTTCCTTTTTAGTATTTCCAATGGTTATGTAATATTTTAGGCTAGTTTAAATTCATCTTTTAAATCCTTGCAAGACCATAGCATGTATTTAGGACTCGATGTAAAGGACTATGGACACTATAAGTGATGTACACCGACACAAGCACCGACACATGCACACACCCCACATGGATATTCTAGATGCATGATTAGGGAATGTATGTTTAGATGTATGCTTAGGTTTTACAACGCTTAGACAAAAATCATTTTCCCAAAAAAAAATGTGAATAACCTCACTTGAAAACCTTTTTCCAAAATAGGAATCAAAACTCCTCATTTTCCTTTTATTTTCTTAAGTAAAAAATCTTAATGAATTTTAATCATACTTAGACCTTATTTTGCAAAATAACTAATTCCTCACCTCACATTTTCCAAATCTCATGCCCTTGAGGCCTCTCATCTCCATTCTTCAAAATTCCTCTTTTTCTTCTCAAACTTAAAATCAACCAACAAAAACCAAAAACAACTTTCGAGAATGAACTATGTTTGGTTTTGATCCCTTAAAAGGGTACGTAGGCAATGAGTTAAAACTCCTCCAAGCCAAGTAAAATAAAATCTCAATCATCTTCTCTCCCCCATTCTTCACTCAAATAAAACTCCTTTTTTAATAAGTAGGCAATAAAAATAAAGTGTAAGAATAAACTTAGGAGAACGGTTCTTATGGAATACCATAATCGTTCCGGGTGCCTAACACCTTCCCGTAGCGAAAACGACCCCCGAACTTAGACTCTAAGGGTTTTTCTCAATTTTGCCCTTCCCAAGAAAAAATAGAGAATATCAAAGATTGAAAGGTTCAAACCTAATTAATGACTTGACACCCAAAAATCGCGATAACAGATAGCATACATATCTCATGATAAACATCATATCCAAAATATAATCACTCATTCAACTTCGCTTAGTCATATAAGAATATTCACCATAAATCATAAGACAAATGACTCAAGAAACATTTGTAACGCCCCATTTTTATTTAATTATTTTTAGTTGATTTAAAGTCTTTTATATGATTTTTAAATGATTTACGTTAATTTTGTGGTGTGGTATATTTTATTAAATGACTATTTTATTATTTAATAGAATAAGTGAGAAATAGGATTTAATTGGAGTTTGGGGGTTATACGAGAATTAAGTAAACTTAGGGGGAGTAAAGTGAATATTGGGAGATTATATTTATTAAAGAATTAGAAAATAGAAGTGGGGGAAGCAGTTTTTACGTACAACAGAAAAAAGGGAGAAAAGTCAAGAAAAGGGAAGAGAACCAAGAAGGGCTGCGATTTCGATTATCTAAGGTAAGGGTGAGGCTAACTTACATTAATTTTAGTGTATATGATTCTGATTATGTTTTAACAAAAGTTATGAATAAATTTGGAGAATTAGGAATTAGGGTTATGATGAGAATTGATGATTAAATGATGGAATTAGGGTGAATTGATGTAGAAATGATGAACAGACCTTAGATGTTTCATATATTGATGTTTAGAATCAGTTTTAAGGTTAGAACAATGGGTTTGGGTGAATTTTTGAGAAAAACTGTAATCTGGCCGTACTGTTATTCATCGCTCGCCTCCCGAATGATGAACCTCGCCATAGCGAGTGATGAAGATCATCGTTCGCCTCGCGAGTAGGAGTTGTTCGCCTCGCGAGTTGCATTTCGCAGCTCGCCATAGCGAGCAAGTTTACTCGCCGTAGCGAGTGTGGGCAGAGAGCTTCCACAATTTCGCATTTTTGAGCTGTGAGTCTAACCTTGGATGTTTATGAGGGCCTGAACATGTACCTTAATGATTAGGCAAAGTTTTAGAATGAGTTTGAACTCGGAATAGGGTCAGAATGGATTCTAGAGTGTTTTACCCTAACTCGCCGTGGCGAGTAGAGGCTCTCGCCTCGCGAGCTAGTGCCTGACAGACTGCGTTGTTAGGATTTCATGTGACTTTGTCGCACGAGAGGCTGTGAGTTGAACCTTGAGATAGCAATGAAAGATGTATAGGATTTAAATGATGAACTGTGAAGCTGGATAGGGTAAATTGAGGTTATTAATGTGATAAAAATTGTATAAGTAATACTTGGATTATGTGAAAATGCTAGACATCGTTGGATTGTATAAGATATTGTTATATCATGCTGTTGTATACTGTTGTGTTGCTGTTGATTGATTATGATTGTTAATGATCGCTGGTTTATACTTAACTGCATTCAATTAGAATGTACAATGTGTTGGTTCGAGTTGTAAGTGGCGAGTTGTCGTTCTAAGTAACGGAGTCATAGGTTGTTGATGTTGATCAAGTTGGGGAGTGAGTCATAGTTATTATGCACGGTCGTTGTCGTTGGTTGTCGTGGTCGTAGTTGAGTTGTATGCTGATATACACAAGTTGAGTCCTTCATGATTAGGAATCTGTTGAGGGCTTATGCCCTGGAATGCTATGTCATTTAACTGTTGAGGGCTTATGCCCTGGAATGCTTTGTCATTCAAACTGTTGAGGGCTTATGCCCTGGAATGCTTTGTCATTCAAACTGTTGAGGGCTCATGCCCTGGAATGCCTTGTCATTCAAATTGTTGGGGGCTTATGCCCCGGAATGCTTAGTCATTCAACCCGTTGAAATTAGTACCACGTTGTTGTTGTTGTAGATGTTGTTGAGCGAGTTGGTGTTGTAGATGTTGTTGAGAGAGTTGTTGTGGTTGATGTTGTTGAGTGTTGTTGAATGAGCTGTTGTAGTCGTTGATAAATACTGATGTGTCGTTGTTGTTGATTGGATTAGTAAGTGTTATTAAAATTGAAGAAGTATGAATACTGTCATTGGGTATATGTTGTTAATTATGTTATTTAATTAAGTTGATGATTTATATATATCTATTATTATTGTTTGTGAATCTCACCCCTTCTGCTTGGAATTGTTGCCCTTCGTATGGGTAACTTGCAGGTATTGAAGAATATTAGAAGTGGTGGCTCAAGTGTCTTAGGGCTCTGATACGTAACGGGATGGGATATCGTTGTCATGTTTTCATTCCTTATGTATCATTATGAACCTGTTGATATTGATTTTAATCATTAAAGATATTTTGTTGAGGCCATGTGCCAAGGATTTATTGGAAGTTGTTTAACGTTGAAAGATATTTTCTGCTGCAAATTATTACTATTTATGAAGGATGTTTATTTAAATAGTTTATATCCTATTTAAGAAATTTTGAAAAGCGGTGTAACACTCCGTTGTTGATTTAACTCTGATTTTATTTATTAATATAATTGTTGGGAAGTCGGGGTGTTACAACATTTCCGACAAAAATCCAAATCATGTGGCAAACGGCCAACATTGATAATTTTCAAAGCTAGGCAACTTATTCAAATTTGAAATCCTACAATTCAATCTTAATCAATCATGTAGTCAAGGACTTAAGCCACTTGCAAACTATTAGAAATTAGTTCAAAGGATAGCTTAAGTTCATATGAGAAATTCCAAGACAAAACAACATTTAGCTCAAAACCCGTTTTCACCGATTCAACTCCGCACAAAATATTTCTTAAACCATCAACACATTCACATTCCCAAATACATAAATGCATACTCAATTATTTACTCTAAGTACTTCATTAAACCCAATATCAAGTTTGGAAAAGTCTCACGGCTCATAGAAAAAGTTATGGTAAGTTTTCACAAAAATCCACATGACCCATGTGTAGTAATTTGATCATAACTCAAGTTCTAAAAATTATTTGGACGTCAAACCAAAGCCAAAAGAAAGCTAACACAATTATCTAAAACTTTCATGTTTATACCAAAGTCCAATTCAAAACAGAAATAGGTGAAAAAGACGCAAGAACGCGAAACAGGGGATGCTGGAACTGGGCATTTTCGCCTGGCGGAATGTTTTCTCGCCATGGCGAGCGAAGGCAGTAGCTGCTCGCCATTAGCTCACCCGGCGGAATCGCGCAGTTCAGAAAAATTCAGTTTTACCGGAAAAATCCATTTTTCACCCCAAAATCCCAATTTTCGACTTCCCATTACCCAAATTCGATTCCAAAGTGTATCCAAATGTTTCTTAACATCAATTACATATAATCACTTGAATCAAACATCATCTTAAACCAAAATTACCATTTGACCCATTTTTCCAAAACAACCAACAACATCTTATTTCTCACCAACAATCATGATATATGAACACCTAAGCCATAATAATATACAACGACATGTCTCAGCAACAACAACATCAATTAAAATTTGATTCTCACCTCAATTCAACAACAACATGTCACAATTCATCAATTAAGCATAATTTCATAACAACCCATTTTCATACATTATGAACATGTTATTTCATCACCAACAATTCATTTATCATTCAATTAACATACTCAAACTTATCACCAAAACAAGAGCACGAATTTAACAACAATTATCAATTCATTCCAATCAACCCATTTCATACAACAAGGAAAATTGAAAACAAAACAATCATGATTATGAAGAACACTAAACCCCTTACCTTAGGTTATGATCAATTCAAACTTGAGCTTCACCTTAGCTCCTAATTCTTCAATCTTCAAGTTTCTCCCTTTCTCTAACCCTTATTCTTCCTTTCTCCCTCTTTCTCTCTCTACCTCTCTCTAACTTGTGAAATGAAATGAATGAATGAATTTCTCTCCAATTTTAGGTTTAGGTGTGTTCCCACTCAATTGGGCTCAACTCTAGACCCTAATGGGCTTAACCCATTCTAACACAATTCTAAAAAGTTTCTATACACTCAACGGTAATTACTAACAACGGTAAAATATAACCAACGGTCACTAAACGGTAAAAACTAATCACTACACTAGTAACTTACTAAAATAAGGGTTCTCACAATATATTAAAAATAATTCTCACCAAAATTACCATTTTACCCTTACCCGCCAAATGGCCAAAATACCCTTCTAATACGGTAATCTATGTAAATGCACCCAATGACAATTAAATACACACAAGCACAAATAATCACATAATAATTAATTAAAAATAATTCTAGCGAAAAATCGGGCTGTTACAAACATCACGTCAGAAGCACTCCCAACCAGCTTCTGAAGTGATACCAGAAGAAGAATTTTTTTGAGAAAAAGAAAACAAAATTCAAACCCACCCCCCCCCCCCCCCCCCCTTCTTCTTGTGGTTTTCTCACCTTCAATTGGTATTAGAGCTTGCTCTGTTATCAAAGCACTTAATCGTGTGACAGATCAAGATCCGAGAAAAGCATGTCTACTGAACCTGAACCTGAACCTGAATCCTCTACATCTACAAGGTACAATAATGTTAGTCATGACTATGGTACATCTGACAAGAAATCAGATTCTGGAAAAGGTCCAAAGTTCAATGGAGATCCAGAAGAATTTTCTTGGTGGAAAACCAACATGTACAGCTACATCATGGGATTAGATGAAGAGCTGTGGGATATTCTTGAAGATGGAGTTGATGATTTGGTTTTGGATGAAGAAGGAGCTGCTGTTGACAAAAAGATTCACACTCCTGCTCAGAAGAAGCTATACAAAAAGCATCACAAGATCAGAGGGATCATTGTTGCTTCTATACCACGCACTGAATATATGAAGATGAGTGATAAATCCACGGCTAAGGCAATGTTTGCATCACTCTGTGCTAACTACGAAGGTAGCAAGAAGGTTAAAGAAGCAAAGGCACTAATGCTAGTTCATCAGTATGAGCTGTTCAAGATGAAGGATGATGAGAGTATAGAGGAGATGTACTCAAGATTTCAAACTTTAGTGTCTGGACTGGAAATACTAAAGAAGAGTTATGTTGCTTCTGATCATGTAAGCAAGATTCTGAGAAGCTTGCCTTCTAGATGGAGACCCAAAGTAACTGCCATTGTGGAAGCTAAGGATCTAAACACCTTGAGTGTTGAAGATCTTGTCAGTTCCCTCAAGGTACATGAAATGAGTCTGAATGAGCATGAATCCTCTAAGAAGAATATATCTATTGCTCTACCATCTAAAGGAAAGTCTTCCAAAGCTTACAAGACCAGTGAATCTGAAGAAGAGTCACCAGATGGAGATTCTAATGAAGATCAATCTGTGAAGATGGCTATGTTGTCTAACAAGCTTGAATACCTGGCAAAGAAGCAGAAGAAGTTTTTGAGCAAGAGGGGTTTATAAGAACTCCAAGAGAGAAGATCAAAAGGAATGCTTCAACTGTAAGAAGCCTGGACATTTCATTGTTGATTGCCCTGATCTTCAGAAGGAGAAGTCAAAGAGCAGACCTAAGAAACCAAATTTCAGCTCGAGCAAATTCAAAAATCAAATCAAGAAGAGTTTGATGGTGACCTGGGAAGATCTGGATAGTGAATCTGGTTTTGATAAAGAAAAACCAGATGATGATGCAAAAGCAGCCATGGGGTTAGTGGCAACAGTATCATTAGAAGCCGTATCAGAAGCTGAATCAGATTCAGAAGATGAAAATGAGGTATGCCTAAGGGCAAGAGAGAAACAAAGGTCCTGGTACCTAGACAGCGGGTGTTCAAGGCATATGACAGGAGAGAAAGCTTTGTTCCTCACCCTTACCATGAAAGATGGAGGAGAAGTGAAGCTTGGTGGCAACCAAACTGGAAAAATCATTGATACAGGTACTATTGGTAATTCCTCCATTTCAAAAAATAATGTTTGGCTAGTAGATGGTCTGAAGCATAACCTATTGAGCATCAGTCAATTTTGTGACAATGGGTATGATGTTATGTTCAGTAAGACCAATTGCACTCTAGTCAACAATGATGACAAATCCATTACCTTTAAGGGAAAGAGAGTTGAGAATGTCTATAAGATTAATTTTTCTGATCTGGCTGATCAGAAGGTAGTTTGCCTTCTGTCAATGAATGATAAAAAGTGGGTATGACATAGAAGGTTGGGACATGCTAATTGGAGATTAATTTCTAAAATCAGCAAGTTACAACTTGTCAAAGGCTTGCCTAACATTGATTATCATTCAGATGCACTCTGTGGTGCATGTCAGAAAGGAAAAATTGTTAAAACTTCTTTCAAATCCAAAGACATTGTATCAACCTCCAGACCCTTAGAATTACTCCATATTGATTTGTTTGCACCAGTTAACACTGCATCCTTATATGGAAGTAAATATGGATTGGTCATTGTTGATGATTACAGCAGGTGGACTTGGGTAAAATTCCTAAGAAGTAAAGATTATGCTTGTGAGGTGTTTAGCAGCTTCTGCACTAAAATACAATCTGAAAAGGAAATGAAAATTTTGAAAGTCAGAAGTGATCATGGTGGAGAATTTGTAAACATGCCATTTGAATCTTTTGTGAAAAACATGGAATTATCCATGAATTTTCTTCTCCTAGAACTCCACAACAAAATGGGGTTGTAGAGAGAAAGAACAGAACTTTACAAGAAATGGCCAGAACCATGATTCATGAAAATAATTTAGCTAAACATTTCTGGGCAGAAGCAGTTAATACTTCATGTTATGTCCAAAATAGGATCTATATCAGACGTATGTTGGAGAAAACTGCATATGAACTCTTCAAAGGAAGAAGACCCAATATCTCTTACTTTCATCAGTTTGGATGTACTTGTTACATTCTAAATACTAAAGACTATCTAAAGAAATTTGATGCCAAGGCTCAAAGAGGAATCTTTTTAGGTTACTCTGAAAGGTCAAAGGCATACAGAGTGTATAATTCAGATACACATTGTGTTGAAGAATCTATGCATGTTAAATTTGATGATAGAGAGCCTGGAAGTGAAACTCCAGAGCAAGTTGAAAGTAATGCAGGTGCAAATGATTCTGAAGATGCATCAGAATCTGATCAACCTTCTGATATTGAAAAGAATCCAAAAGATGAATCAAGTCCAGATGCTGAATCAAATCCAGAAGCTGAGTCAAGTTCAGAAGCTGAACCTAATCCAGAAGCACATACTGAAAATGCTTATGAGGAAATTCAAGACACCACTCAGCATGTAGTTCAATATAAATTCAAGTACAAATCTTCACATCCTGAGGAGCATATAATTGGAAGTAAAGACAATCCTATAAGAACAAGATCTCATTTCAGACAAGAAGAATCTATGATAGGATTGCTGTCAATAATTGAGCCAAAGACTGTTGATGAAGCTCTCTCAGATGATGGATGGATATTAGCTATGAAAGAAGAGGTCAAGTTGACACAACACTCTTCAGAAGGAATCTTAAGAAAGACATTCTGATTGTGCAAATATATGTTGATGATATAATATTTGGTTCTACTAATGCATCTCTTTGCAAGGAATTCTCTAAGTTAATGCAGGATGAATTTGAAATGAGCATGATGGGAGAATTAAAATTCTTTCTTGGAATTCAAATTAGTCAAAGCAAAGAAGGAGTATATGTTCATCAAACAAAATATACAAAGGAGCTTTTGAAGAAGTTCAAGCTAGAAGATTGTAAAGTGATGAACACTCCAATGCATCCAACCTGCACCTTAAGCAAAGAAGATACAGGATCTAAAGTAGACCAGAAGCTATACAGAGGTATGATTGGTTCTCTATTATACCCTACTGCATCTAGAGCAGATATTTTGTTCAGTGTATGCTTGTGTGCAAGATTTCAGTCAGATCCTAGAGAATCTCATTTAACTGTTGTTAAGAGAATCTTCAGGTATTTGAAGGGAACAACTAATCTTGGACTCCTGTATAGGAAATCCCTAGATTATCAGTTGGTTGGATTCTGTGATGCTGACTATGCTGGTGACAGGATTGAAAGAAAATCAACTAGTGGAAATTGTCAATTCCTGGGAGAGAATCTGATATCCTGGGCAAGCAAAAGACAAGCAAAAATTGCTATGTCTACAGCAGAAGCAGAATACATTTCAGCTGCAAGTTGTTGTACGCAACTACTTTGGATGAAACATCAATTGGAAGACTATCAGATTAATGCTAACAGTATTCCCATCTTTTGTGATAATACTGCTGCTATTTGTTTGTCAAAGAATCCAATTCTACATTCAAGAGCAAAGCATATTGAAATCAAACACCATTTTATCAGAGATTATGTTCAAAAAGGAGTTTTAGATATACAATTCATTGATACTGAGCATCAATGGGCTGATATATTTACAAAGCCTTTAACTGTTGAAAGATTTGATTTTATGAAGAAAAATTTGAACATGCACTTTGTGTCTGATTGAGATTCGCTTGCCTCTGAATAAGAAGTTTGGTTCTGAAGTTTATTCAGAAGCTCTGGTCCATCAGAAGATCTTAACTGAGGTTCTGAGGAAAATGTGCTTCTGAAGATGACGTCAGCACTAAAACTTCAGAAGCTGTGTTCTTTACTTCTGAATAGCAGGGTTATTGGAAACGTTGGCAGTTACGTCTCAGTAACACCTGTCCCATTAACCAAGGTTGTAAGTCTGAAAAGTTTCTGACGTGGTCTATTTGTATTGGAGTATAACAAAAAGGGCAATGATGATTTTTTATGCTTTTAAACTTACTTACACGCACCCCCAATTTGTCATTAATGCTATGTTTGTTTGTCCCCTTATGAATTGCAATCGTTTTACTTAAAACACTTTGACAATACACACACTACTCACTTCACAACCTACACTTTCTTTTTTTCTCTAAACCTTCTCTGCGAAGTAAGCGCATTGTCTTCTAAAACCCTAGAAACCCTTTTCACTTCAACATTTCAATGGCTTCCTCAAGTTCTGTTCCTTCAATAAAGATTGACACCAACGAATCCTATGTGCTCAAGGAAAGAACGATGATTATACCTCTGAACAAACTGGATGTTCAAGTAGAAGCCACCGTTGATTTTGGTTCCTTGGAAAGGAACGGTATGGATATCAAAGGTTATTTTGCTGCTCAACATATGTTGGATTACTTCACGATGATCAACAAACCTTCCTATGAAAACCAGGTCAAGGACTTCTGGGTAAAGCCAGAGGTGTTTGACAAAAGAAACGCCAAAGAAGAAAAAGTCAGGGCTGTAAAGGAGAACCCTAGACTCAAAGGGAAATCAAGAGAAGAAATGGGTTTAAGACCATTCAATGGAACACAAATCAGATCAACAGTGATGGGTATGGAGATTACCATCACTGTGGAAACTATTGCTAAAGCATGCAGATGCTCAAATGAAGGTCAGTATCAAGTGGATGCAATCAAAAACCAATGAGAGGAGAAGATTAATGGAGTTCTATTCAATGGAAATCCAAAAGCCAAATCTTCTGACTTGTCTCCAACTCATAGGGTGTTGAAGAAGATTGTCTCAAAATGCATCTTTCAGAAAGGAGGTGGTACTGATGCTCCTTCTTTGGATCACAAGCTGGTTCTGTGCTTTCTTGCTACCTATGAGAGAATAAACCTTCCTAAGTACATACTGCATCACATGTGCTGGGCTCTAAGGGAAAGTCAAAGAATTGGTAGAAGACAAATTCCTTTTGGAAGACTTTTATCTGAAATCTTTGTTCAGGGAAAGCTTTTGAAGTATCTGAAAGAATCTGGAATGTCCTCAGATGAAGAGCTTGGAACTGTTGTTGGAAAGATCATCAACGGGAAAACTCTCAGGTCAATGCAGTTGATTAAAGATCTAATTCTGAGTGAAGAGGATCTGACGACAGAGACTGTACAATCAGATCTTATGACGGATTTCCCTTCTATCTCAAGAGAGGACAATCCTGAAGTTCTGTATCAGTACATCAAAGCTCACTTTCAGCATACGGGTGAAATTATCAGCTATGCATCTATTCCTGACAAGATAGGAGGAGCACCTCTCAAGGTTAAAGGGAAGAGATCAAAGAATGCTGATGTTTCAGAACCCAAACCCAAAAGAGCTAAAACTGCTAAGGCTGAAGGTTCAATTGTTTCTGCTTCTGATGAAGTCATTCAGAAGAAAAGAAACAAAGAGCCTGAGGTTCGGGATGCTGCTAGAGAAGCTGCTCTTCGTGAAACAATCATCCAGAAGAAAAGAAGCAGGGAGACTAAGGTTCAAGATGCTGCTAGGGAAGCTGCTCATCGTGAAGGAGAAGAACCACAAATGAAGAAGAGTAAAACTCCTATTTTCACACCGATGGTAGAAGTCACACCTGAGCAGAAGCAAATGGCTAAGGGAGTTGTTGTTGATGAATTAGCCAAGAGGAAGGAATTAGCTGAACTATACAGACAACAAAGAGATGAGAAGCTCAAAGCTGCAGGGCTTGAAGATTCTAGTTCCCTGGATGTTGAGAAAGCTGACAAGATAGCATCCTTGGTTTCTGATATTAGTAAACAGACAGTTGATGAAGCAACTAATCTGCTTTGAGGAAATCTGGAAGGAAAAGGAACTTCAGAAGCTGTCGCTTCAGAATCTGTGTCAGAAGCTGTGAGATCAGAAGCTTATCCTTCAGGTAACTCAACTGATCCTAGCTCTCATGTTAATGTTCAGATTCTAAGTTCTTCCCCTTCTCTTCCAACCTCACCATCATCATCCTCCACTGATTCAGATAATCTAACTCTGAGTCAGTGCTACAAAAAATCCATATCTTATTCATCAGAACCTTATGAATCCTTAGAGCTACAGGAAGAGCAAATTAGACTTTCACAAAAGAGAATAAAAATGTGTGAAAATTTGCCTGCTGACCACTTTCTTCAACCACCTGTCATCCCACCTCTTAACATGATTTCTGCGGATAAACCATCTGGATCCTCATCAAATCCTAAACCAAACACTATCATACCAGAACCATCCTATCCATCAACCCTTTCCTCCTTAGAAAAACATTTAGGTGGTGAGATGAGTATGACCCCACAAAAAGCCTCTGAGACAGTCCTTGAAAAGACGGTTTCAGAAAATCACCAACCACCAAATCCAGTCATAGAAAAAGAACCTGAAGTTCTAAGTGAACTTCAGAACCAACCTCAAATTAACCCAGAACCCCAAGTTGAGCAAACTGTTTCTGAACATGCAGTTCCTGAACAAGTTGCTTTTGAGGAACCTGCTCCGGAACCTATTTTTCCTGAACAAGTTGCTTCTGAGCAAACTGTTCTTGAACTTAGTATTCCTGAACGAGGTGATTCCAACCCAACCCAACCTGAATTTAACTCTGAGCCTCAAGCTGCTTCTGATCATCCATCCGCCTCACAAATCTTAACCATCCAACAACCATTTCCAAACATTCTGGAATCTGAATATATTGATAATGAGATGTGTCGCGTCATTTTTTGGAGATCAAGGCTATTTGATTAGCTTTTGACTCACTAATTTATTTCACGACTGAACATTTAATTTTAAAGCAAAAGGGGAAAAAAGTTCAAACTACCCCATTTGAGAGATTTAGGGTTCGGGGGTTGGTTATATATAGGGAAGGTATTAGCACCCTAAATATTCGTAGTACTCTACGAGAACCTCTTGATTTTATTTAATTAATGTGCTATAACTTGCTTATTATTTTTGAAAAGAAGGAATTAAAGTGATAAAAATAAAGACCTAATTATCTACATTTTTTATTGATTTGGAAGGACGATTGTCCTCTGCCTACGTACCCATGAGGGATCAAAACCTCGTAGTTCGGGGTAAAAATTGACGTTTGATTTGTTGAGTGTTTTTTATTAGTTTTGAAAAAGGTTTTAAAATGAAAAGCCAAGTGGCAAATGAGTATTTGTTTGTGTTTTTTAATAATGAAAAAAGAGACTTAAAGTAAAGTTAAATTGATTGAAGTTTGATTAAGAAAAGAAAATAAAAATGCGGTCACTTGATTTGGATCAAGGTTTATTATGAAAATATTTTTGTGATTTTGATTATTTGCATGTTTTTGTTGTTTTTTTTGGAATATTAAATTAAAATTAAACTAACGGAGCAATAACAATAAAAGCGCGTGGATTTTTGTAGTGACGTTGGATCACCACAAAATCCCTAATCTAATTTTTTTGCATTTTTGGATATATCTAAGGCGGTAAAGAAATAAAAGGACACACACACCCACGCACTTTTCTCATTTATATTTACATTGGACCTAAATACATTCTAATTGCTGGAAAATAAATAACAATAATTAAAATGCTAAATAGAATAAAATAAAAATTCAAAAATGCTAAAAATAAATAAAATGCAAGAAAATAAAAGAAATTGACAGCCGAAGGGACAAAAATTACCGAAGGGACTTATTTCGAAGGGACAGAAAAAAGAGGGAGAAGAAAAGAATAGCTCGTCAACACAAGCTAAAGAGGGAGAAGAGAGAAAAGTTCTTTGACAACTCAAGAGAACTTTTGGTATGTGAAATTGTGTGGAATGAGGGCTCTATTTTAGGTGAGGAGGTTGATGAAAAATGGAAAATTGGTTTAATGGAAATGATGGACAATTATGGTGAATTTTGAAAAAGGAATGTTAAAGTTGACACTTGACTTGAATTTTTTTTAGACCTTGTACATTTTATTTTGGACCTATTGACACTTTGTTTTTTAGGACACTAATTAATTAAAAAGAAATAAAATAAAATAAAATAAATCTAATACGAAATAAAATAAAAACAAATTAAACTAAATTATGTAAAGAAAAATAAAATTAAAAGATGGAAAATAAAAATTATTAAATATAAAAAAAAAAGTAACTAATCTTAAAATTAAAATTAATAAAAGATGGAAAGAAAATAAAAAGAAAAAAGAGGGTCCGACTCGGAATCAAAAATGAGGTATTTTAAAATACCTCCATGCCGAATTGAAAAATCAGAGATCGATCAGAGTCAAGTGACATGTGTTAGTGGGCCCTTAGGTCAAAAATTGGGGTATGACAGATGCCCCTATTTAAGTTTCTTCGTTCGGAGATTTGAAGATGAAATCTTTGATTTGATGAGTCGAAGAGACTTAAATACAAAGTACACAATTTTTGACCTAAGATGCTATGGATGCATGTGATGCAATTTATGAATGCCGGATGATTTGACTCGAATGAGAAATAACAACGGGATACTCAAATTCGTTGAAGAAAAGGGGTCCGACTCCACTAGGGGAATGTAGTTTCACTGGGAAAAATGATTGTCTACTATTGTATTGATAGCTTAACAGAGACGATTGATATTTTTACCTAACTATCGATGAGATAGCTTAACAGAGGTAAGAATGAAAGAAAAACCATCGTCTAACTACCGTTGAAATGATAGCTTAACAAAGACAAATGATACTTTTACCTAACTATCGATGAGATAGCTTAACAAAGGTAAGAATGAAAGAAAAACCATCGTCTAACTACCGTTGAAATGATAGCTTAACAAAGACAAATGATACTTTTACCTAACTATCGATGAGATAGCTTAACAAAGGTAAGAATGAAAGAAAAACCATCGTTTAACTACCGTTGAAATGATAGCTTAACAAAGACAAATGATACTTTTACCTAACTATCGATGAGATAGCTTAACAAAGGTAAGAATGAGAGAAAAACCATCGTCTAACTATCATTGAAATGATAGCTTAACAAAGACAAATGATACTTTTACCTAACTATCGATGAGATAGCTTAACAAAGGTAAGAATGAGAGAAAAACCATCGTCTAACTATCGTTGAAATGATAGCTTAACAAAGACAAATGATACTTTTACCTAACTATCGATGAGATAGCTTAACAAAGGTAAGAATGAGAGAAAAACCATCGTCTAACTATCGTTGAAATGATAGCTTAACAAAGACAAATGATACTTTTACCTAACTATCGATGAGATAGCTTAACAAAGGTAAGAATGAAAGGACAACTTGGTCAGTCACACTGAGGATGACACTATTGAGAGTTGAAATTGACTGGTGACACCACTTGCACAGCTACCGCTGGGGATGACACTTTTTGAAATTGAAATTGAAGTTTGATTAGTGTCATGACTAGCACGGCTTCACGCCGGGGATGACACTTTGACAAAAGAAGGTAAATGGAAGAGGCTTATTTGTAGAAACTTGCGGCTTGACACAATGGTAAGTTAAGACTGAACCGAGGAGACACGGCCGAATCGAGATTCTGAACGACTGATGCAATTATGTGTGAATTGATGTTGTGCATATGATGTGTACGTATAAATGTACGAATATGTGAAAATATTGATGAATGCATGATTGTATGAATGTATGACTGTGTGAATGTATGACTGCATGACTGTATATGACATGTGACTCGATGAAACCAGACAAGACAGGTAAGATGGGAGGCGGACTGACATCGCAGTACAAACACTCGGCAAACTTCCTTGGAGATGATACTATTGTGAACAAATCGAGCCGTTGACGGTGTAAGAACCTAGCACAAGGTAGCAATTGATGCCTCCCGGGGGTAACCCCATTGTTGATAAAAAGTTTGGAAGAAAGTCGCCATTTGTAAACCAGCACAGAGTATTCTTCCATGGGTATGCTTCAGCAGTCATGTTTTTTTGTTTTATTTTTTTGAAAATCCCTAACTTTTGCCTGGACCACCCTATCCGGTTTTCAGTCCACCAGGAATATATTCTTTTTTTCTGCCCCTAATTTTTGCCTGGACCGTCCTTTCGGGTTTTCAGTCCACCAGGACGCTCATTTTTGCCTAAGCCGCCTTTTCAGGTTTTCAACTTAGCGAGATTTGATTTTTTTTACTGTGACAGCATCTTGTTCAAGGTAGAGATTCTTTCCATAGTGCTTAGCTCTGTTTCTCTTCTGGAGTGTAACCGTTCTCGAGGCGAATGTTGATGTACGCTTCACCTACTCATGAGTTCAAAGTGGGTGTGTTTGTTGTTCACACTTTTCAAAAGATGTAAAAAAAAGTTTTTGTATTTTTTTGAAAATTTTTGCTTTAAGTACTGCCATCAAAAATAGAAGAAATTAT
Source organism: Medicago truncatula (assembly GCF_003473485.1). Lineage (NCBI taxonomy): Eukaryota > Viridiplantae > Streptophyta > Magnoliopsida > Fabales > Fabaceae > Medicago > Medicago truncatula. Next base: position 22,103,310 of record NC_053049.1, read on the forward strand.
GCAAATAGAATAAATGAGAGTTCCAAATAAATGGGCACAGGCTCAAATTTTGATGAATTGAGTGGTGACCTGCCAAGGGCATGGATCCACGGAGTTTTAAATTTTTTTTGGAAAAAATGGTAAATGTAATGGGGAGGTACATTGAACACAAATAACCGCTATTCTCCCTAACAACTTTGAATGCCCCTGTTCTGAGTCTTTGATTTGCAGATGCTTCGAATCGGAGGTCTTTTGATAGCTGGATGCCCCAAGTGGATTGTGCCCGACCGGATGCAGTTACTTTGTCTTTTGATCCTTAACTTTTGCATAGATCTCCCTTTCAGGTTTTCAATCTATCAGGATAATCTTTTTGTTCATGTCTCTAATTTTGCTTGGACCGCCCTTTTGGGTTTTCAGTCCACCGAGACGCTCATTTTTGCCTAAGCCGCCTTTTCAGGTTTGCGACTTAGCGAGCTTTTATTTTTTTGACATAGTATTTCTTGACTGCATCGACATGAGTTTGTCACCATTTGTAGTCACCAAAGTCATTGCACATTGAGCCTTCATAGTTAGGCGTCCTCTTGCCCCTGAAGTCTGATTGGAAAGATAATACCTTTTAGGCACAGAGTCTCCTTCTTGATATTCACGAGGACGAACCTTCTTGTTGGAAGTTTATTTCAACCTCTTTTGACATGGTTGTACAAGGTCGTCATGCATTTTAAGTTCAAACAAACTTGGACTTCGGCAAAACTCCTATTGTCGGGACTTCGACCTCCACAGGAAGCACGACCTTCATGTTATATACTTGAGGGAAGGAGGGGGTTGCCCCTGTTGAAGTGTGTACTACCGGACAATACTCATGAAGTGCAAGTGGTAGCATCTCGTGCCAGTCTTTGTAAATGAAAGCAAATTTTTTGACAATCTTCTTTGATATTTTGTTTGCAGCTTTGACGGCTAAGATGCCCCAATGGGCGAGAGATCTTGCTGGGAGTCTCTTTCTTCTCCTCTTCCTTATCTTCGGTCACAGAGAACTCAAAGTTGGGAGAGAGTACATAGTTATTATGTTCAACGGGTTTATTAATGCATGATTTGATTATTCATTTTGACAAGTAAGTACAAGCTATGATTATGCAGAAATATGAGAATGATTATTATTTTTTTGGGTTTTTTGTATTACCATTTTTCAGAAAAGAGCATAAAATAAAAGAAAGGTCGGGATCAAAACGACCTTTTTTTGACAATTCTTAAAGCAAAAAAGCCCTACACCAGTTCACTTTCATCTCGGGCGGGACAAAAGGATGTTTTTTTTTTTTTTTTTGAAAAGCGAAAAGCATCAAACAAACATTAATTGAACAAAAAGTAGCGGAAGGAACGTCAATAGTGTTGTTACCTCTTCACGAATGCTCGTGGATTTCTTGTTCAAACTGATACGTTCTCTTTTTTGTTTGCACGAGTGTTGTAGGTGCGAGTTGACTTTGGACGAGGACAGTTGGGACACCTTTGAGATGGATTGACCTTTTGTAGAAAAGACACAGTGTAAGACTCAGACTTGAAATTATGTATGCATGCTATGCTTATGCAAAAATAGACACATTTTTTTTTGAAGGACTTGTCAAAGTAATTGTAAACTTGATAAGGAACATTGTTTTATTTGAAAATTGTGAAGATGTTGCAATTGGTTCCCTTTTCAAAAGTAAGAACGAAACCAAGGAAAAAATTCATAACAAAAGCTAAAGCTTAGTTAAGGTTTTTGAAGTTGTAGGTGTTCCTTCTTACAAGGTCCATATCATTGATCTTTACAAGAACTTATCTAAGTCCTTCGATATTAGTGAGAAATTTTATTTTTTTTAATGAATGAATGCATGTATGCATGATTATGCTAAAGAACATGGAATGCATGGTGAGGTTAAGTCCATAATGTTGGAGCTTAAGGATAACAACGCCATTTGGTAGGTACTACGGTTTCAAATGTACATGTATCACGGGTTCTACCAAGTTCCCAAAGTCCTTGACCACTTCCAAATATTATCGGATATCGAGAAAACACTCGGTCCAACAACATTCGTAGGACAGTCTCGTTTGAGTGTAGTATCGCGTGTCGACTAGTTCCGAGAAAACACCCGGTTAGCCACCGCACTACGTCCTAAAAGCCAAGATGGGTTAAGGGTTACTAAAGGTCCTTAGCTTCATTGGAAACTTAAGAGTAATAAAGTCTAAACGTGAAAACACACGCCGACATATATCACTTCAAGCTCCTCCGCTAAGTGTGGTTATATCACATGTGCCAAAACACGAGAATACTCTCGGAATGCCACTATGAGTCTACCACTCCTATCTTATATTTCCCTCAAGTCCGGGTGTAGGACTTATCTCACCACTCATGTTTAAGAAAGAAGAAAGAAGAAGGAAGAACATATATACAAGTATTTCCATCCTTTATTTTGTTTTTGTTTTAAGCAAGTTATAGCACAAACAATTAAATAAAGCCAAGTTAGGCTCAACCCTCTTAGGGATCCCCAGTGAAGTCGCCATTTCTGTCGCGTCATTTTTTGGAGATCAAGGCTATTTGATTAGCTTTTGACTCACTAATTTATTTCACGACTGAACATTTAATTAATGTGCTATAACTTGCTTATTATTTTTGAAAAGAAGGAATTAAAGTGATAAAAATAAAGACCTAATTATCTACATTTTTTATTGATTTGGAAGGACGATTGTCCTCTGCCTACGTACCCATGAGGGATCAAAACCTCGTAGTTCGGGGTAAAAATTGACGTTTGATTTGTTGAGTGTTTTTTATTAGTTTTGAAAAAGGTTTTAAAATGAAAAGCCAAGTGGCAAATGAGTATTTGTTTGTGTTTTTTAATAATGAAAAAAGAGACTTAAAGTAAAGTTAAATTGATTGAAGTTTGATTAAGAAAAGAAAATAAAAATGCGGTCACTTGATTTGGATCAAGGTTTATTATGAAAATATTTTTGTGATTTTGATTATTTGCATGTTTTTGTTGTTTTTATTGGAATATTAAATTAAAATTAAACTAACGGAGCAATAACAATAAAAGCGCTTGGATTTTTGTAGTGACGTTGGATCACCACAAAATCCCTAATCTAATTTTTTTGCATTTTTGGATATATCTAAGGCGGTAAAGAAATAAAAGGACACACACACCCACGCACTTTTCTCATTTATATTTACATTGGACCTAAATACATTCTAATTGCTGGAAAATAAATAACAATAATTAAAATGCTAAATAGAATAAAATAAAAATTCAAAAATGCTAAAAATAAATAAAATGCAAGAAAATAAAAGAAATTGACAGCCGAAGGGACAAAAATTACCGAAGGGACTTATTTCGAAGGGACAGAAAAAAGAGTGAGAAGAAAAGAATAGCTCGTCAACACAAGCTAAAGAGGAAGAGAGAAAAGTTCTTTGACAACTCAAGAGAACTTTTGGTGTGTGAAATTGTGTGGAATGAGGGCTCTATTTTAGGTGAGGAGGTTGATGAAAAATGGAAAATTGGTTTAATGGAAATGATGGACAATTATGGTGAATTTTGAAAAAGGAATGTTAAAGTTGACACTTGACTTGAAATTTTTTTAGACCTTGTACATTTTATTTTGGACCTATTGACACTTTGTTTTTTGGACACTAATTAATTAAAAAGAAATAAAATAAAATAAAATAAATCTAATACAAAATAAAATAAAAACAAATTAAACTAAATTATGTAAAGAAAAATAAAATTAAAAGATGGAAAATAAAAATTATTAAATATAAAAAAAAAAGTAATTAATCTTAAAATTAAAATTAATAAAAGATGGAAAGAAAATAAAAAGAAAAAAAGGGTCCGACTCGGAATCAAAAATGAGGTATTTTAAAATACCTCCATGCCGAATTTTTTCACTGAAAAATCAGAGATCGATCAGAGTCAAGTGACATGTGTCAGTGGGCCCTTAGGTCAAAAATTGGGGTATGACAAGATGCTAAGAATCAGGGATGAAGTTAAAGAACTTACTTCTCTTAGAAAAGTTCCTACACTTTCCATCCACTATGAGGATCAATGGATGAACCTGAAGAAGAATGCTGCTGAGCTGCTAAACAAGATAAGCAAGAAATGCCTAAGAACTCAAGCTGAGGTTCTTAAGAGGCATCTGGAAGCTATGCATAAAGCTGAAAGAGCTAAACGTCCGGTTCTATGTCTTGCAAATGCTGCCTTCTTTTCAGAAAGTGAGTATACTACAAAGGATGCCAAGCTAGTTCAGTATCTACAGAAAAAGCTCTTGTCTACTCAAGCTATAGCTCAAGCTAAGGATGAAGAACTTCAGAAGATGAAAAAGAAGACAGAAACTCTGGAAGCTGTTGTTTCTAAGCAAACAGAAGACATGAAGCTATTATCAGAACAAGTGAAATATTTGATGGAAGTAGCCTCTAAACAAGCCAAACCTTAGTTGCACACCTTCTTAGCTTGATTAGTTTATCTTTCATTGTTATGCTTCTGATATAGTAATTGCTTCTGACAATGTATGCTTCTGAAAATTTGTTTATAATCTTGTGTGTTTCCAGTTTCACTAACTTTTCAGTTGATTACTTTAATTATCTTTTTCATTATCTTTAAAATGAATGATATTCAGTTTTCTGCTCTGATATTGTTAAGTGCTTCTGATTATTTCTTTAATTGTTTTCTATAATTTTTACTCTCTTTCGTTTTGTCTTTCTTTTATACTTTTTGTTAAATTAATAGAACCGTTTTCTAAACTCTTGGTATTTTTTTTAATACTTCTGAAATTTTATTAATTACCTTGTGCGAATTTTATTGAAAATTCAATTAACTTGTATAGAACTTAGGGGGAGCTTACAAACCTCACCTTAAAGGTCTATTGGACTCAGGGGGAGCTTACAAACCTCGTACCTAGTAATCAACTTGTTAATTAGTCAACTTGTGTATTCCTGCTTAGTTTGTCAGAAGTCAAAGATTGAGCATCAGAAATCTGCTGGTATGATGGTATCTTTAGATGTGCCAGAATGGAAATGGGATAGTATATCCATGGATTTTGTGACGAGTTTTCCGAATACTCCTAGAGGGAACGACGCAATTTGGGTAATCGTTGATAGATTGACGAAGTCGGCTCAATTCCTACCGATTAATATTAGTTTTCCTGTTGCCCAGTTGGCAGAGATTTATATCAAGGAGATCGTAAGATTGCATGGTGTTCCTTCGAGCATTGTATTAGATAGAGATCCAAGATTTACTTCTAGATTTTGGAAAAGTTTGCAAGAGGCTTTGGGTTCGAAGTTGAGATTGAGTTCAGCGTGTCATCCGCAGACATATGGTCAGTCAGAGAGGACAATTCAGTCGCTGAAGATTTGTTGAGAGTTTGTGTTCTTGAGCAAGGAGGAACTTGGGATAGTCATCTTCCGTTGATCGAGTTCACATACAATAATAGTTATCATTCTAGTATTGGAATGGCACCTTTTGAGGCTTTGTACGGTCGGTGATGCAGAACTCCGTTGTGCAGGTTTGAGTCAAGTGAAAGAGTGGTCTTCGGACCCGAGATTGTTCAGCAAACTACTGAGAAAGTTAAGATGATTCAAGAGAAAATGAAGGCGTCGCAGAGTCGACAAAAGAGTTATCATGATAAGCGTAGGAAAGATCTTGAGTTTCAGGAAGGAGACATTGTGTTTTTGAAAGTCACTCATGTGACTGGTGTTGGACGTTCCTTGAAGTCAAATAAGTTGACTCCGAGATTTATTGGTCCGTATCAGATATCGGAAAGAGTTGGAACGGTGGCGCATCGAGTGGGATTACCACCGCATCTTTCGAATTTGCACGATGTGTTCCATGTGTCGCAACTTCGGAAGTATGTCCCGGATCCATCACATGTGATCCAAAGTGATGATGTGCAAGTCAGACACAACCTTACGGTAGAAACTTTACCGGTGAGGATTGATGATCGTAAAGTGAAGACGTTGAGAGGCAAAGAGATTTCCCTTGTTTGAGTCGTTTGGGTTGGAGCGACTGGTGAAAGCTTGACGTGGGAGCTTGAGAGTAAGATGCTGGAGTCTTATCCAGAGTTGTTTGCTTGAGGTAAATTTTCGAGGACGAAAATCTTTTAAGTCGGGGAGAGTCGTATCGCCCACTTTCGTTTAATTATTTATTTAATCGAGTTTAGGCGATTATATTATATTTTTATAATATATATGTGAGTTTTGTTGAATTAAGGTGATTTAAGTTTATTTGGATAATTTGATGTGTTTTGATGATTTGATAAAATTATAAGACTTATTTTATTGTTAAATAAAATAAGATTTGATAAGAAAATAAAAATATTTAGTTGAGGACTATTTTGAGATTTTAGAGAGTTTTGGGGAAGAAAGTGAGATAAGATAAGATATTACGAAGAGGTATATAAGAGATAGACCTAGTTTTAGAAAAACATTATTGTACGTACGTTTTTGGAGAAAAAGGGAGAAAAAGTCAAGAGAAGCGAGAACCAAGAGGAGGGCTGCGATTTTCTTCATACAAGGTTAAGGTGAGACTAATAATTCAGTAATGTTAATTGTTGTAATTTTGATGATTAATTGACAAAGTTAGGATTGATTTAGAAAAGTTTTGGAATTAGGTCAAATCCCTAAAATTGATGATCAAACGGTAAAACTGAGTTAGATTGATGTAGAAACCGTCCTATAGCCTTAGAATATGTTTAGGATGAATTCTAGGATTGAAACTAAGCTTAGAACTTTGTTAGATGATGATTTTCGTGTAGAAAGTGCAATCTGTCAGAGCCAAAATTCATCGCTCGCCATAGCGAGCCATGATCCTCGCCTCGTGAGTGATGAAGTTCATCGCTCGCCACGCGAGCCTTAACCTTTCTCCTCGCGTGTTACTTGGTGTAGCTCGCCACGGCAAACACCCCTACTCGCCAAAACGAGCTTGACCAGAGTGCTTGACATTTTCTGAGTTTTTGACTTTTGAGTTGAACCTTAGATGCCTTTGAGTACCTTTAGGTGCCTACTATTGATTAAGGAATGATTTGGAATGAGATTGAACCTGGAACAACCTTAGTTGGGAAGCTGGCTTGTACTCGCCATGGCGAGCAGATGCTCTCGCCTCGCAAGCACTTCCAGAATTGAGTGTTTTAGTGGATTTTGAGACCTGAGTTGTTTGGATTGGTTAGAAAGGAACTTTAGGTACATAGTGTGACCTATTAAAGATAATGATTATGAAGTGTGAAGCTTTATGAATTGTCAAATGATTATGAAGTGAATTATGGATTGACTTTGAAATAATTTGATGGGGCCTACGTACCAAAACGTTTTATGGATTATGAAATAATTTCCGCTGCAATGTTTAAGTTATTTGGTTAAATTGTTATTTAACTGGTTTGGATTATGTTAAATTTGATATCCCGTTTGTTTATGTTGTTTACTCTGATAATTGTTTAAGAAATGTTCATATTGGGAAAATGGGGTGTTACATGTATAAGATACACATGTCAGTGAGATCAACTTTGTTGGAACAAAATGTGTTTTACAATAAACCTTAATGAGTTTTGATGATAACAAGGTATTAAAAATTGTCAATTGGTTTTTGCTAATAATTGTTCAAGTGTACAGGACCATAGGCGAAGTTAATCATTTTCAATAGGTCTTGGAAGAACAATAGAGAGCAAAGGAATTTAAAGCATCTGAATGAAAACTGCGTCTGAAGCTATGAAGTGCTTCTGAAGTTTCAAGTGCCTCTGAAGTGATGACGTCATCAGAAGCAGAAGTTCATCAGAAGCAAAGTTCATAAGAAGCAAGATTTCATCAGAAGCTATATCATCACCAGAAGTTACAGTTGATCAGAAGATTCAATCTGAAATCTCAAAGAGCTGTCTCTTGAAGTTAATCTCGTCTACGAAAGCAAAGGATCAAAAGGAAAGTTCCAACGTTCATTTGAAAAGCACTGGGTGCTTGTACCTCATTGAAGAGTTGACAAAGTACAAGTGTACAACCACTACCTCCACGACCCTGAGCATGTCCTCGCTACAAGATAAGATAACAGCTTTGCCTGCAGAATTGTTCCTTCAAGATGGGAATGAATTTGAAGTTGATCCTTCATAGGACTACACCCAAATCAGGCAAAAGATTACTGGTGGATGATCAAAGGAACTCAACGACTCTTTAGACGTGCTAAAAATCTCAACGTCTCTCTACTCACCACTATATAAAGGAGTGAAGACTTGAAGATTGGTAGAGACATCAACACAAGTTAAAAGCGCCAAAACTCTTCCAAATTTGATTCTAAAAGCACTCTGAATTTCTGCACTGATTTGATATATCTTAGAAATTCTTAAGTCTAGAGTCTTTTATTGCATTGTATTGTGAACACCACTGATTGTATATCAAGTGTTCAAGTCAAACAATTTTCTGTGTAATTCTGTTTGATTAGAAGTCTCTCGCCTGCGTGCTTGAGCATTAGAAGTCTCTTGCTTTAGTGCTTGAGCATTGGAAGTCTCTCGCCTGCGTGCTTGAGCATTTGAGAAGTCTCATACTAGATAGTATTGAGCAGTTGTAATCTGTGTGATTATTTCTTAGTGGAAATCTCCTTGGAAGTGCAAGGGGGACTGGACTACTTCCGGTTTGTGGAAGGAACCAGGATAATTGCTTGTGTCTCTCTTTCTTTTCTCTGCTCTGTTTTTATTCCGCTGCTTATCTCATTCTAAACATCACATCAGAAGCACTCCCAACCAGCTTCTAAAGTGATACCAGAAGAAGAATTTTTTTGAGAAAAAGAAAACACAATTCAAACCCCCCTTCTTGTGTTTTTCTCACCTTCAAACTTAATTAAAATCCTTCAAATATAATATGAAGTAAATTATTTTTCATAGTATAACACACTTCAAGACTAATATCGAAATGTGTAGGTTTCGCCTCCGCGAGGTGCAATTTCTATACTAGTAAGTTGTGGTGTGGTAATTCTATTTACCGACTGTTATTTTGGATCTAACTTAACTATATTATTTTAATAAGATTAAAATATATATATTTACTTCAAAAGAATATTAAGTTAATTGCTTTCCAAAGGATGGCACCCTTCAAGACTAATATCGACATGTGTAGGTTTCGCCTCCGCGAGGTGCACTTTCTATACTAGTAAGTTGCGGTGCGGTAATTCCATTTACCCGACTGTTATTCTTTGGGTGCAACTTAACTAAATTATTTTAATATGATTAAAATAAATTTAGAAGCAATGTTTGGGAACATCTATATGATAGATTAGAGTAAAGAGTTATTCACTCAAATGATTTGAAAGTTGTATGAGATACAATTGGAAGGAGTTCCTATCTAAATCTTCCAATGAGATTTTCAATCCACTATAAAATCTTCCAATGAGATTTTCCGATTCAAATGTTGAAGGTCATTTGTTTTGAGTAAAATAGTGGGAGCATATTTAATTAAAGACCTAATTAATTATGTTTTTATATCATGATACATTTTTTATTTATTTTTTGTATTTAGAATTTCTTCGGCATATACATTTTTATTATACTGTTAAATGTTCTTACGAAGAACAAAATCTTCAGAAAGGAGTTTCTGAATTGATACAAAATTAAGAATTATTCTTAAGAATGAGAAAAACTGTTAATGTTATGTTAGAGTCAAAATAGAAGTAAGACTTCTTATTTTCCCATATAGTTATAGAAAGTTAAGTTTCTACTTCTGCAACATAAGTATATGATACTTGATGGTTAATCTCATATTTGTTGAAATATAGCGAGTTTTAAAGAAGCTAAACATTAACTATAAGCGAAGTCCACTTACGTCTAGAATGAGACAAATTGTTTCATTGACATAGGAGCTATTGCTTGGACTTAAATTTAACTTAATATGGAACAAAATAATTGTTATTAAATTCTATATAAAATAGAAGCATTAAATCATAAATCTTGTATTGACAAGAGAATGATTGTATAGTTGAATAAAAAGACAAATGTTGTCCTATTATCCAAATAATCTTTTCTATACAAGTGTGCTAATTAAGTAATGGTATTGAGTTCCATGATCTTGATAAGCTGGTCTATAACTTATGAGAAAAGGATCAAATGAGATTAGAACCTTTTGTATATCATTGGCATCCCTGTTTAGTACAAACAAGTGTGAATCACATTTCCAAAATCCATAGATATGGACTATTAGACTCATTTGATTTTATATCATTTGAAGGATGTGAGTCCCACTTTTCAAAATAGATTAGTATACCGGTCACCAAAAAAGGTGAAAGGACACGTAATTTATTTGAGTTTATATACATATGAGATGTATATGAAGAACTAAACATATTTTCTAGATATTGTTTCTATTACTTCATCTAACATTACTAAATCATTTAGTAGATAAGAAAAGTGTATTTGACACGATTCATGAAAACTTTGAAATTGTTCAAAGATTTCAACAATGAAGTAAAAGGAATAAGTTTGAAAAGTATAAAGACTATACGAGTAAGTCGTGATGGTAAATGCTTGATTAATGAGTATAATGATTATTTATATCGTTTCATTTTTGACATGACTCGATCTAAAATTGTTTGATAATAACTCAAAGACTCTTGAAATTAATTAAATTACAGTTATTCTTCACCCACAACAGGTTCTAATTGAATAATCATAAATGCACCATATTAGATATGGAGGTAAGAGTACCTATTTTTGACTTTATGATAATTTGAGGTTATATGGTTTACTAGATAAACTAAACTTCAAATTAAATGAATGTATACTTGTGGAGGTTCCCTTAGGAAACTAAATGATACTATTTCTACATCTTCTTCCTTGACAAAAGTTGTTTGTCGCTAGTACTGGAGTATTCCTTTTCAAGGAGTATAACTTTGCAAGAGCTAGTGGGAGTGATGTAGAACTTGAATTAAGTCAAGTACCACAAAATACATGTTTCTCTAAGAATGGAACATCAACTGATTCAACAAAGGGTTGTTGGTAAATCGGTAGTTCAAGTAGCACATGATCTAGATGAGTCTGATATGTCATAACACTAGGATGAGAAACATGATTTTGTCATGACTCAACAAGGTGATATGATGCTCATGGAAGATGAGCACCTGACTTACTAGAAGGTCGCAAATGACCTGATTTTTGAGAAGTGGCTAGTTGCCATGGGATCTTACAAAGAATCCATATACACAAACCATATATGGATATTGGTTATATCATCCAAATGAGTATGATTCATAAGATGAATGTGAGTTTTCTTGTAGAAAACTGACATGGATGGTATTATGAATACCTTTAAGATGTGATTAATTGTAGAAAGTTTCATGCAACTCATGATGCAAATCATGACGAAACTATTACATCATCGTAATGCTTAAATCTAACGATCCCAATTGTCATTGTTGTATAATACGAATTCTAGGAGATGGATAACGATGTTGCATTCTTTAATTAGAATGACCTTATATATGTATTTGACATACATGTAGGGTTTCGTTAATCCAAAGGCTACTAGAAAGGTAAATGTATTACAAAATTTATTTATTAGAGAAATCTTCTCGAAGTTAAATTGTTTATTTTATTAACGAAGATTTATGAAAACTTTGATTAATAAAGAAATCTTGTGCACATAAGGAGATTAGTGGGAGCATTGAAATTAGTTTGGTGGCGTATGTAGATGACATACTAGTCACCAAAATAATTTATCTACACATGTAAGACATGGTTAGAAAATTATTTTCAATATGTACCATAATTGATTATAGTGTTCGACACTATAATACCTTCAAGAATATCCTTGGATGTCTTAAAGGACTATAGATTGTTTCTTGAACACAGACGAAAGAAACATTGTAAATGAGTTACAATGATGTTGACTTTCATATCAGTGTACAGTATATCCAGATCGTAATTTGGAATAAATGTTCTGCTAGGATATCAACTATGAAATTTGTAAAAGTACAAGCTTCAAATAGTTGTTGTTTCTATTACAGATGTCAAATATATATGATTTGGATTGTTTAGCTCATAACTGAGTTAAAACATGTGTTTCTTGCGTTGCGGATTCCATTGATCTCGTATGAGGTAAAATTGGTTTAAATCTTGCGAGCAATGAAAACTTGATCTCACCAATGATGCAAATGTCTACTTTGACACTTCAATTTCTTTTCGATAGAAGATCGAAAGTGGAAATTGAAAGAAGTATAACCTACCAACATAGGAAAGAGTTCCTTATCTGCTAGTATAGTATCTTGTCAAGAGTGTGCTTGATGCTAACACTTGACCAATAGATATTGAGTTAATATTTGATTGGCTTTTAGTGCTAGTGGGAGATTGTTGGAATAAGCCCTAATAGCCAATCTATATTGATTGGGTTTGATTTTGTATCATGATATTGATATAAATATATATCGTGAATATATAAATAATAAGGCATTTCCTTATTGATTTTGTTTTATTTCAAAATAATAAAGTCCCTAGAATAGTTAGTCTGTTTAATGGAACATTAAGTATAACTTAATTGTGAGACCCCATTAAACATAGAAACTATTCTCAAAGTATCCGTAGTCAAGCTTTATTGAGAAGTGGAATATCATTAAAGCATAGAGACTATTATGTAGGTAGACTGATGATCACATCTCATAGATCATGGATAAAGAGTTATCAAGTCTTCACATAAATATAAATATTATGAGTAATATTTATATTGGATTGATCCGCCATGAGAATACTACATAGTAAAAGTTATGAAAAGTGTCATAAGATATTCTCATAGTGATAGTGGTGTATTCCACCCTTCGACCTGAAACCACTATGTACCCTAGATGTTGGAGTCGAGTGCTTTGTCACCATTCAAACGTTGTCCGTAACAGGATGACTATAAAGTTGGTTGATGGGTACTCCATGAATCATGCTGAGGGACATGAGTGACTAGATGGAATTTGCCCCTCCTACATAACAGGAGAAATGTCTACAGGCCCAATATTGAACTAGACAAGGATGACACGGTCTATGCCTTGTGTTCAATATAGACATGAGGGCAAAAGGGTAATTATACACATGATCATTATCACAGAAAGGTTTTGTCAGATCATATGACATTCTCGTCACTTGGGTAGCATTGATGTATTGCCAACGTTACGGGAACCTATAGGGTCACACACAAAGGACAGAAAGATGAGAGAAATAAATAAGTAAGACTTATTTATAAAATAATAAATGAGACTTATTTATAAAATAATAAGTGAGACTTATTGATAAAATAATAAGTGGGACTTATTATTAATTAAATAATTAAATATGACTTTATTATTTAATTTACGAAAAATAGAGAAACGCGGTCCACCGTAAGGTACGGTGTATTTAAGTGTTGTCTTGTTGTCCACACAAGTGATTCTATAAATAGAACCCTTGTGTTGAAGCATTACTAATCTTTTGTGAGTGCTTAACCTAATTCACAAAAGTTGTGAAACCCTAGCCGCCGCTCTCTAAACCTTGTTCTCTCTGAATCTTCGTTGGAATTGGCTAGCACTGGTCATCGGAGAAGTTCTGTTCGTGTGGACTGAGTAGAGGCATCGCTGCTTTGCTTTGCTCGTGATCAGAAATATTTCTTCTACAAAGGTTCTGCTCTTCAAGAGGTAAACACATGAATCTTAAAGTGTTTAAGTTTCTGTTTGATTTATGATTAATGATTTAATCAAGATCCGTTTCAATGGGATTTGTTCCGCTAAGCGGATTATAAAATTTTGAAAAAAACCTCTCTTAAAATCCCTTCATGATAAACCCTCCAATACTTTCACCATTGTTGAAGGGCAAAAGAATGAAATTGTACATAGCGACATCAGATGGCACTATAGGCAGCATGTTGGCACAAGAGGATGAGTATGGCGCAGAAAGAGCCATTTATTATCTAAGTAAGGTACTCAATGACGCTAAAACAAGATATCATCCAAGTGAAAATTATGCCTTTGATCATATTTCTCATGTACAAAACTTAAGCATTATTTAAAGCCTTTTGATGAGTGATTTCCTTCTGCACACGAGTGATTTCCTTAACCCCTGTTGACCCAGACTTCAAGAAAATATCAGCACTCTTCACTTTGGGATTTTCTTCTACCACAACCTTGTGACACTCAGTCTCCATCTGAACCAACTTCCTCTGAGACTCATGTGCTTTCTCAACAAGATCACCACACTGAACATCAAACTTCTCAACTGAAACTTGATTTGACACCAAGAAATCATCTAAAATATTTTGAAGTTGAGTATTGTAATCGATGTTGATCACCTCTTTCTTCTCTTCACAATTACTACCTGGTTGATTCACCTCATAACTATCACATCTCTCATTTAATAACGAGATTGTACTGTGCAAACATTTTATCTTCAAAGATATCATATATTTTTCATACTGCAATGACCAAATCTGTTATGTGTCATAGAGGCATAACCTGTCTATCATAGCTGCAAAACTTTGGATAAACTTTTAGTACCACAATACAATGAGAAGAAAAAGAAGAGCATAAATCATTTTTTTTTTCAATATATAAACAAAAATATAAATGACTGAAATCCTAAATAAAAACAAAATTACCAAATTGAAATGACTCAACAGTCCCCGGCAACGGCGCCAAAAACTTGATAGAATTTTTGGCAAGTGTACCAAAACTATCGAAGTAGTAAAATTATCGTTTCCACGAGGACAGTGTTAATCTCAATTTAGAAATAAAGTAAATATTTAGGATGTATAAATTATTTTGTTTAGATTTGATTTGATTGCATAAAATTAAATAACAGGAAATAAAGATTCGGTTAGAAAATATGAAGAGAGATGAGATCAGGTCTTTCGAATCATCGATGTTCCCCTAATTGGTATACTACACCTATTTGTATTAATTATTCTCTAATTCAACGTTAGTTAACAAAATAGCCCTAATCAATCCCTTGAGTTAGGACCCTCTTCTCAAACTACAACCCCTAATTCCTTAGGTGGTCTAATAATCTTTGAAGGTTTTAAGAACGTTAACCTAATATCACTAACAAACGATTATCCATTCCTAGATTAACCATGTTTATTAGAACAATTTAATTAGGTCTAAGTCGAAAGCTATGGTCAGTAGTCATTCGTTCTCACTAAATCATGTTTATATTTGATCAGCATATAAAAAGCATTAAGAATAATTGAATTGAATAAAAACTAGATGGTCATTAATAATAAATAGAGTTTCACAGCAACATGGATCAATTAGAGTTACAGGGATTCATCTCAGACCTAATCTCTAAGAGATTTAGCTACTCATAATTGAGTTTACGAATAGCATAATCAATAGAAGAATTAAAACATACATAAACTGGATTAGAGATGATGAAATCGCCCCTTCTGCAGTCTTCTGGGTGTTAAAATCGCACTTTAGCTCTCCAAAATCGTAACCTTTGTTTTCAAAATAGTCTTCAGCTTAAATAGGCAACATTTTCTGCGTCCAAAATCGCGCCACGCCTCATAAAATCGCGCCACGATTTTGAAAAATTGCGCCACGCCACCAGAAATCGTACCACGATTTCCGTGGCAGAACCAAACCTTCATTCTGGTCACAAAATCGCGCCACACCACTCAAAATCGCGCCACGGTTGCCAATTTCCAGCACTTCCAGAATTTCTGCTTTTTACACCCCCAGGCTGTCTAAAATTGCTACAGACTCAATAAAAACATCAAAACAACTGTTTCTTCAAAATCTTGTATTTTTCATGCTTTCCTTGTTGTTTAAGCTTGCTTGTGAACTCAAAAACATCATGAAAATGACACTAAAATAATGAATGGCTGACTGTCATCACAACCCCAAACTTGAATTATTCCTTGTCCTTAAGGAATCTACTTGCAAAATTGACAATTGATAGTAAAATAACAATTACCTGATCAAGCGATAATACCCAAAAGTTCAACACCTTACTAGCTAAAGATGAGCTAGTTGAACTTATTAGCAACCACCAATTCACAACTCCACGCAACAATATGAAAGGGTTCACACACAATCGACATGCAATCTACATATTACCACACGCTTGAAAAGTTTCTAAACGTCAATCAAAATCAATGTCAATGCACACTTTGAGGTTTTAAAGGGTTATAACGGGGCTTAGGTGAAGGTGGGACAATATTTCGATAAGTAGGCTACACAATATTTGAGTTAGGCATTCCTACGGAAGTTAAGAAAAAAATTCAATTCATCATTCATTCACCTTTTGGAACAACAATTCTTGCAAGGGTCCTAGAGATTATTTATAACAATTGGGACAATCGAGTTTGAAGTTACTCGATTTTTCAACGTTTTGTCCCTTTTTCATTGAATTCAATTCTCTTTTTTTTTTTTTTTTTTTTTTTGAATACATCATTTGGCATATTGTTTTCATGAGAATGTTCTTATTTTATTTTTTTTCTTGTTCTCTAGTGTCCCCACCCCAAACTTAATTGTTTGCAAATTCTAATAGCAACCCCAAACTTAATATTTAGCAACATTCTACAATGCCTAACTCAGTAAAACAAAAAGGGATAAATCATAAAAGTCTCTAAGCTTGTAATGTAGTTTGTCACCGAACAAAAAGATCTAAAAAGATGATTAGGGAGCTTAGAATTGAAGATTTAGTGAGAAAAATGTCAAAACTCCCGAGAGCAGCCTTTTCTGTTTGCCTTGAACTCGCCATAGCGAGTGACCCTTTGTCGTGAGTTCTCCATAGCGAGTAGAAGTACTCGCGAGGTGAGTTGCCCAGACTTTGAGTTGTTGGTTCTGTTTTGATGATTGTTGAGTTATCTTGGTGTTTAAGCATGGCTATTATAAATGGTGTATTTTCTGGGATGTTTTGCTTGGTTATGATGATTTGTTGTTGGCTGGAATGTATGCTTTCATTTAAATAAGTTATACATGATGTTGCATTTTGGAGTGGTGAGTCATATACATATATATGCATTGGTTGAGTTGTATGTAGATATACACAAGTGGGTCAGTTGCATAAGCATAAAAGGGAGAGATTCGGCTCTGGAACGCCTTGTCGAGTGTTGCATGAGTTGCAGTTATTGGTTTTAATTACCGAATGTTGTTAATGTTGATATGATGATATTTATATATGTTGATGAATTATTATTATGATAGGGTGTTAGATTCAAATTGATGAATTATTTATCTATATTTTTGTTGTGAATCTCACCCCTTCTGCTTGAAAATGTTGCCTTTCCTATGGGTAACTTGCAGGTGATCCCGAGTAGTTGGTGGTGGCTCAAGTGTCTAGGGCTCTGATACATTTGGGATGGGTTTACTTTATTTATGTTTCATTCCTTATGTATCATATTTTGAGACTTGCTGATGTAGCCCTATGTTTGTTGGATTTATGTTGATAAGGCTTTTATGCCAATATTTTACTATGGAGGTTTAAACAGTTGTTGTTGTTTTGATGAGAATATTCCGCTGCTAAATAAATGATGATTCTGATGGATGTTCATTAAATAGATTTTATATTCTATTTAAGAAATTTTGAAAATGTAGTGTGACATGCCCGTTTGGGATTTACTCTAATGTTGAATTATTTATTATTAAATTGATTTTGGGTAACGGGGTGTTACAATTGGTATCAGAGCAGGTTGGTCCATCCGGTTGAATTATTTATTATTAAATTGATTTTGGATAACGGGGTGTTACAATTGGTATCAGAGCAGGTTGGTCCGTCCGGCCGAGTAGTAGAGTCGTGTTGAGCCACCTAGGATAGAGTGTCAACTCTAATGTTGTTTTGTTGTTGTTCTGAATTGTTGTTTCTTATGTAGAATCTTAAGATGGCTGGTCATAATGATGCTGCTATTGCTGCTGCACTTGAGGCTGTAGCTCAAGCTGTTCAACAGCAACCGCAGGCTGGAGCTGGTAATGGTGAGGTGAGGATTGTAACACCCCGTTTTCCAAATCAATTAAATAATAATAATAATTCAATATCATAGTAAAACCCAAACGGGCATGTCACATCACATTTACACAATCATTTTAAATAGAATATAAAAATCTATTTAATTAAACATCCTTCGAAAATTATCTTTAATTCTGCAGCGGAATATTCTCATCAACAACAATTCATAATTGTTTTAAACTCCATAATAAATTCTTGGCATGAAAGCCTTAACATCATAAAATCCAACACCAATAGGGCTACAATAGCAATATTCAAAATTTGATACATAGGAAAGAAATTAAACAATAAAATCCCATCCCACGTATCAGAGCCCTAGACACTTTGAGCCACCACCAACTACTCAGGATCACCTGCAAGTTACCCATAGGAAGGGCAACATTTTCAAGCAGAAGGGGTGAGATTCACAACAAAAATATAAATAATGAATGCATCAATTGAATCTAACACCCTATCATAATATTTCATCAACAATATATAAATATCATCATTTTCAATGTCATCAACAATAGTAATTAAAACCCAACTCAACGACACATGCCACTCATCACCACTCCACTAAGACTCCTCTAACAACACCCATGCATGTGGTACCATAATCAGGACCGTAGCCCTCACCGCTGTAGAATGGTTAAAGCATTCATTTTCAGGACATAAGTCTTCACCACTAACACCACTTTGAGCAACTTGTGCTCCACCACTTTGAACGACAAGGCGTTCCAGAGCCGAAGCTCTCCCACTTTTTTGCTTATGCAACTGACCCACTTGTGTATATCTACATACAACCAAACCTATGCATATATATGTATATGACTCACCACTCCAAATTACAACATTCATGTATGACTTAATTAAATAAAAGCATACATTCCAGCGAGCATCAATTCTTTACAACCAATTTAGAACATCCAGATAAATACACCATTATAATAGCCATGCTTAATCATCAAGATAAATCAACCATCAACAACATAAATCAATCCAACAAATACTGGGCAACTCGCCTCGCGAGCACATGTGCTCGCTATGGCGAGCTCAGAAAACAGGACACTCGCCATGGCGAGTTCGAGGCGAACTCGAGGCGAACAAAAATATGGAGCTCTCGGGAGTTTTGACATTTTTCTCACTAAATCATCAATTCTAAGCTCCCTATTCATCTTTTTAATCTAAAACTTGCTCCAGTCCTCTTTAAAATCATTTAGGTACTGAAAAGTACCCAAAATACGGCTTATAACAACACTTTAAAAATCCAGTTTTCCTCACAGGTACTCGCCATGGCGAGTTGTCTCACTCGCGAGGCGAGCCATGAAGTTGCTCACTCGCCTTTGCGAGCAAAGGCTACTCGCGAGGCGAGCGATGAACTTCTGTACGGGCAGAATGCAGGTTTTCCCCAAAAATCTCATTTTCCTCCAATTCACTCCCCAAATCAGTTTACAGATATGCAATGGATGGTTATATGCACTCAGAACCCATTTCTAACATCAATATAACAATCCCTACTCTCAAAACCCATTAATTTAACAAAACCTAACTTCTCCCAATTCTCTCATAAACCTGTTAAAAACAAAATCAGAATTCAGAACCTATACAATTGCGGTAAACCTCACCCTTACCTTAGAATTGCAGAAAAATAAGCACAACAATTGACAGACTTGACTCTCCTTGATCTTCTCTCCTTTTCTCCCAAAAACTAACAGTTACACGTAAAAATGTTTTCTGACTTTTTCTTTCTTTCTTAACTCCTTTCTTAACTCCTCCCCCTTTTTTCTATTAAATTCTAACATAACCCCCAAAACTCCAATTTAATACTAATTCTCTCTTATTCTAATTATTATTAAAATAAACTATATAATAAAATATAACACACCATAAAATCCACAATATTATTTTAAAATCATAAAAAAGACTCCACATAAATCCAAAATAATTAAATTAACGACTAGGGCGTTACAACTCTCCCCAAATCACAGAATTTTGTCCTCGAAATCTTACCTCAAGTAAACAACTCTGGATAAGAATCCCGCATCTTACTCTCCAGCTCCCAAGTCAAACTTTCACCAGTCGCTCCGCCCCAAACGACTCTCACAAGGGGTATTTCCTTGCCCCTCAAAGCCTTCACTTTCCGATCATCAATCCTCACCGGTAAAGTCTCCACCGTAAGGTTGTGTCTAACTTGCACGTCATCTATCGGAATAACATGCGAAGGATCCGCTACATACTTCCGAAGCTGTGACACATGAAACACATCATGCAAGTTCGAAAGATGTGGTGGCAAACCAACTCTATAGGCCACAGTTCCAACTCTCTCTGAAATCTGATACGGACCGATGAACTTTGGAGTCAACTTCTTCGACTTCAATGCACGTCCCACACCCGTCACAGGAGTAACCCTCAGAAACACATGATCACCCTCCTGAAACTCAAGGGCCTTTCTCCGCTTGTCATGGTAACTCTTCTGTTGACTCTGCGACGCTTTCATCTTTTCTCTGATCATCTTGACTTTTTCTGTAGTCTCATGAACCAAATCCGGTCCCAACACCACACTCTCTCCTGACTCAAACTAGCATAAAGGAGTCCTACACCTCCGACCATACAAAGCTTCGAACGATGCCAAACCTATACTCGAATGGTAACTGTTATTGTATGTGAATTCTATCAGCGGTAGGTGACTATCCCAAGCTCCACCTTGCTCAAGCACACACACTCCCAACAAATCCTCCAATGATTGGATCGTCCTCTCCGACTGACCATCTGTCTGAGAATGATAAGCCGAACTCAACCTCAACTTCGAACCCAAAGCGTCCTGTAAACTCTTCCAGAACCTAGAAGTGAACCTCGGATCCCTATCCGACACAATACTCGAAGGAACTCCATGTAGCTTCACAATATTATGAATATAAATCTCAGCCAACTGAGCTACCAGATAACTGATGTTAATAGGAATGAAGTGTGCCGACTTTGTCAACCTATCGACCACAACCCATATAGAATCATGCCCTCTCGGAGTGTTTGGTAAACTCGTCACAAAATCCATAGAAATGCTATCCCATTTCCACTCCGGTACATCCAACGGTGTCAACAACCCTGCAGGCTTCTGATGTTCAACTTTAGACTTCTGACAAGTCAAACATGCATACACAAACTGAGCTACGTCACGTTTCAAACCGGACCACCAAAACAGCTTCTTCAAATCATGGTACATTTTTGTAGCTCCCGGATGAATACTCAAGCTACTCTTGTGACTTTCTTCTAAAATCAACTTTTTCAATTCTTCATTGTCAGGAATACAAATTCTACCTCTGATTCTCAATAATCCTTGATCATCAACCTTGAAGTCACTATCCTCTGTTTCATTACCCGCAACCATTAAATCAACAAACTTTACATCCACTTGCTGCGCTTCTCGGATACTATTCAAGAAATCACTGTTAATTCTCAGCATCCCCAACTGTATACTCTGAGGTGACAATTCACAAACAAGGCTCAAGTCTCTAAACTGTTCTAGCAAATCAAATTCTTTTACCATCAACGTAGACATATGTAAGGTCTTCCTGCTCAACGCATCTGCAACCACATTGGCTTTATTGTGCACATTTTATTGAAAATTTAATTAACTTGTATAGAACTTAGGGGGTGCTTTTAAAACTCACCTTAAAGGTCTATTAGACTCAGGGGGAGCTTACAAACCTCATACCTAGTAGTCAACTTGTTAATTAGATCAACAACAATTGAACATTTTAAATACTATTGTTTGTCATCATTAAAAAGGGGGAGATTATTGGAACAAAATGTGTTTTACAATAAACCCTAATGAGTTTTGATGATAACAAGGTATTAAAAATTGTCAATTGGTTATTGCTAATATTTGTTCAAGTGTACAGGACCATAGGCAAAGTTATTCAATTTCAATAGGTCTTGGAAGAACAATAGAGATCAAAGGAACCTAAAGCATCTGAAGATAAACTGCGTCTGAAGCTATGAAGTGTTTCTGAAGTTTCAAGTGCCTCTGAAGTAATGACGTCATCAAAAGCAGAAGTTCATCAGAAGCAAAGTTCATCAGAAGCAAGATTCCATCAAAAGCTATATCATCACCAGAAGCTACAGTTGATCAAAAAATTCAATCTGTAATCTCAAAAGAACCGTCTCTTGAAGTTAACCTAGTCTAAGAAAGCGAAGGATCAAAAGGAAAGTGCCAACGCTCATTTGAAAAGTATTGGGTGCTTGTTCCTCTTTTGAAGAGTTGACAAAGTACAAGTGTACAAGAGTTGACAAAGTACAAGTGTACAACCACTACCTCCACGACACTGAGTGTGTCCTCGCTACAAGACCAGATAACAGCTCTGCCTGCAGAATTGTTCCTTCTAAATTGGAATGAATTTGAAGTTAATCTTTCATAGGACTACACCCAAATCAGGCAAAAGATTACTGCTGGATGATCAAAGGAACTCAACGACTCTTTAGACGTGCTAAAAATCTCAACGTCTCTCTACTCACCACTATATAAAGGAGTGAAGACTTGAAGATTGGTAGAGACATCAACACAAGTTAAAAGCGCCAAAACTCTGTCAAATTTGATTCTCAAAAGCACTTTGAATTTCTGTACTGATTTGATATATCTTAGAAATTCTTGAGTCTAGAGTCTTTTATTGCATTGTATTGTGAACACCACTGATTGTATATCAAGTGTTCAAGTCAAACAATTTTCTATGTAATTCTGTTTGATTAGAAGTCTCTTGCTTTAGTGCTTGAGCATTGGAAGTCTCTCGCCTGCGTGCTTGAGCATTTGGGAAGTCTCATACTAGATAGTATTGAGCAGTTGTAATCTGTGTGATTATTTCTTAGTGGAAATCTCCTTGGAAGTGCAAGGGGGACTGGACTACTTCCGGTTCTGGAAATTTGGGAATTAGGGTGAGAGGTTGTAATTGGTTGTTTTAATTGTAGAATTGATTATTGGAATTAAGATGTTAATGACGTTAGGGTTGTGAAAAGAAGTTAGAGTTTTGTCCTCACCATGTTAGGAGCTTTGTCCTCCACACGTTTTAGGAGCTTTGTCCTCCGCACGATTAAAGTATATTAATACTTATGATGACGATTGGTACCACATGCATATAAGTGTCTAAGTTGCATTGTCGCATTGTCGAGTTTAAAGATGATATTGTTATTGATGAAGATGGAAGTTGTGATTATGTGATAATTGTTTATCAAAGATAAAATGTTGATTAACACTGATTATGATGTTAGTTATGATTTTTGAATTATAATGATTGGTATTATTGTATTATGAAATCTCACCCCTTCTGCTTGAAAATGTTGCTCTTCGTATGAAACAAGATAAAAAGTAAACTCAAGCGCCCGTTGGTGGACTTCGTGACTTGAAACAAGATAAAAAGCTAAACTCAAGCACCCGTTGGTGGACTTGGTGACTTGTAACAAGATAAAAAGCTAAACTCAAGCGTCCGTTTGTGGACTTGGTGACTTGAAACAAGATAAAAAGTAAACTCAAGCGCCCGTTGGTGGACTTGGTGACTTGAAACAAGATAAAAATTAAACTCAAGCACCCGTTGGTGGACTTGGTGACTTGAAACAAGATAAAAAGTAAACTCAAGCGCCCGTTGGTGGACTTGGGTACTTGAAACAAGATAAAAATTAAACTCAAGCGCCCGTTGGTGGACTTGGCGACTTGAAACAAGATAAAAAGTAAACTCAAGCGCCCGTTGGTGGATTTGGTTACTTGAAACAAGAAAAAAGTAAACTCAAGCGTTCGTTGGTGGACTTGGTGACTTGAAACAAGAGAAAAACTAAACTCAAGCACCCGTTGGTGGACTTGGTGACGTGAAACAAGATAAAAGTAAACTGAAGCGCCCGTTGGTGGACTTGGTAATGTGAAACAAGATAAAAAGTAAACTCAAGCGCCCGTTGGTGGATTTGGTGACGTGAAACAAGATAAAAGTAAACTGAAGCGCCCGTTGGTGGACTTGGTGACGTGAAACAAGATAAAAAGTAAACTCAAGCGCCCGTTGGTGGACTTGGTGACTTGAAACAAGATAAAAGTTAAACTCAAGCACCCGTTGGTGGACTTGGTGACTTGAAACAAGATAAAAAGTAAACTCAAGCGCCCGTTGGTGGACTTGGGTACTTGAAACAAGATAAAAATTAAACTCAAGCGCCCGTTGGTGGACTTGGCGACTTGAAACAAGATAAAAAGCTAAACTCAAGCGCCCGTTGGTGGATTTGGTTACTTGAAACAAGAAAAAAGTAAACTCAAGCGTTCGTTGGTGGACTTGGTAACTTGAAACAAGAGAAAAACTAAACTCAAGCACCCGTTGGTGGACTTGGTGACGTGAAACAAGATAAAAGTAAACAGAAGCGCCCGTTGGTGGACTTGGTGATGTGAAACAAGATAAAAAGTAAACTCAAGCGTCCGTTGGTGGACTTGGTGACTTGAAACAAGACAAAAGTAAACTGAAGCGCCCGTTGGTGGACTTGGTGACTTGAAACAAGATAAAAAGTAAATCAAGTGTCCGTTGGTGGACTTGGTGACTTGAAACAAGATAAAAAGCTAAACTCAAGCGCCCGTTGGTGGATTTGGTTACTTGAAACAAGAAAAAAGTAAACTCAAGCGTTCGTTGGTGGACTTGGTGACTTAAAACAAGTAAAAACTAAACTCAAGCGCCCGTTGGTGGACTTGGTGACTTGAAACAAGACAACAAGTAAACTCAAGCGTCCGTTGGTGGACTTGGTGAAGTGAAACAAGATAAAAGTAAACTGAAGCGCCCGTTGGTGGACTTGGTGACGTGAAACAAGACAACAAGTAAACTCAAGCGTCCGTTGGTGGACTTGGTGATGTGAAACAAGATAAAAAGTAAACTCAAGCGCCCGTTGGTGGATTTGGTGACGTGAAACAAGATAAAAGTAAACTCAAGCGCCCGTTGGTGGACTTGGTGACTGAAACAAGATAAAAAGTAAACTCAAGCGCCCGTTGGTGGATTTGGTGACTTGAAACAAGATAAAAGTAAACTCAAGCGTCCGTTGGTGGACTTGGTGACTGAAACAAGATAAAAGTAAACTGAAGCGCCCGTTGGTGGACTTGGTGACTTGAAACAAGATAAAATAAACTCAAGCGTCCGTTGGTGGACTTGGTGACCTGAAACAAGATAAAAGTAAACTGAAGCGCCCGTTGGTGGACTTGGTGACTTGAAACAAGATAAAAAGTAAACTCAAGCGCCCGTTGGTGGACTTGGTGACTTGAAACAAGAAAAAAGTAAACTCAAGCGTTCGTTGGTGGACTTGGTGACTTGAAACAAGAAAAAACTAAACTCAAGCGCCCGTTGGTGGACTTGGTGACTTGAAACAAGATAAAAGTAAACTCAAGCGCCCGTTGGTGGACTTGGTGACTTGAAACAAGATAAAAAGTAAACTCAAGCGTCCGTTGGTGGACTTGGTGACTTGAAACAAGACAAAAGTAAACTGAAGCGCCCGTTGGTGGACTTGGTGACTTGAAACAAGATAAAAAGTAAATCAAGTGTCCGTTGGTGGACTTGGTGACTTGAAACAAGATAAAAAGCTAAACTCAAGCGCCCGTTGGTGGATTTGGTTACTTGAAACAAGAAAAAAAGTAAACTCAAGCGTTCGTTGGTAGACTTGGTGACTTGAAACAAGAGAAAAACTAAACTCAAGCACCCGTTGGTGGACTTGGTGACTTGAAACAAGACAACAAGTAAACTCAAGCGTCCGTTGGTGGACTTGGTGACGTGAAACAAGATAAAAGTAAACTGAAGCGCCCGTTGGTGGACTTGGTGACGTGAAACAAGACAACAAGTAAACTCAAGCGTCCGTTGGTGGACTTGGTGATGTGAAACAAGATAAAAAGTAAACTCAAGCGCCCGTTGGTGGATTTGGTGACGTGAAACAAGATAAAAGTAAACTGAAGCGCCCGTTGGTGGACTTGGTGACGTGAAACAAGATAAAAAGTAAACTCAAGCGCCCGTTGGTGGATTTGGTGACTTGAAACAAGATTAAAATTAAACTCAAGCGTCCGTTGGTGGACTTGGTGACCTGAAACAAGATAAAAGTAAACTGAAGCGCCCGTTGGTGGACTTGGTGACTTGAAAGAAGAGTAAAATTAAACTCAAGCGTCCGTTGGTGGACTTGGTGACCTGAAACAAGAAAAAAGTAAACTGAAACGCCCGTTGGTGGACTTGGTGACTTGAAACAAGATAAAAAGCTAAACTCAAGCGCCCGTTGGTGGACTTGGTGACTTGAAACAAGATAAAAGTAAACTGAAGCGCCCATTGGTGGACTTGGTGACTTGAAACAAGATAAAAAGTAAACTCAAGCGTCCGTTGGTGGACTTGGTGACTTGAAACAAGATAAAAGTAAACTCAAGCGCCTGTTGGTAGACTTGGTAAATTGAAACAAGTAAAAAGTAAACTCATGCGCCCGTTGGTGGACTTGGTGACTTGAAACAAGATAAAAAGTAAACTCAAGCATTCGTTGGTGGACTTGGTGACTTGAAACAAGATAAAAAGTAAACTCAAGCGCCCGTTGGTGGACTTGGGTACTTGAAACAAGATAAAAATTAAACTCAAGCGCCCGTTGGTGGACTTGGTGACTTGAAACAAGATAAAAATAAACTCAAGCCCCGTTGGTGGACTTGGTGACTTGAAACAAGATAAAAAGTAAACTCAAGCGCCCGTTGGTGGACTTGGGTACTTGAAACAAGATAAAAATAAACTCAAGCGCCCGTTGGTGGACTTGGCGACTTGAAACAAGATAAAAAGGTAAACTCAAGCGCCCGTTGGTGGATTTGGTTACTTGAAACAAGAAAAAAAGTAAACTCAAGCGTTCGTTGGTGGACTTGGTGACTTGAAACAAGAGAAAAACTAAACTCAAGCACCCGTTGGTGGACTTGGTGACGTGAAACAAGATAAAAGTAAACAGAAGCGCCCGTTGGTGGACTTGGTGATGTGAAACAAGATAAAAACTAAACTCAAGCGTCCGTTGGTGGACTTGGTGACTTGAAACAAGACAAAAGTAAACTGAAGCGCCCGTTGGTGGACTTGGTGACTTGAAACAAGATAAAAAGTAAATCAAGTGTCCGTTGGTGGACTTGGTGACTTGAAACAAGATAAAAAGCTAAACTCAAGCGCCCGTTGGTGGATTTGGTTACTTGAAACAAGAAAAAAAGTAAACTCAAGCGTTCGTTGGTAGACTTGGTGACTTGAAACAAGAGAAAAACTAAACTCAAGCACCCGTTGGTGGACTTGGTGACTTGAAACAAGACAACAAGTAAACTCAAGCGTCCGTTGGTGGACTTGGTGACGTGAAACAAGATAAAAGTAAACTGAAGCGCCCGTTGGTGGACTTGGTGACGTGAAACAAGACAACAAGTAAACTCAAGCGTCCGTTGGTGGACTTGGTGATGTGAAACAAGATAAAAAGTAAACTCAAGCGCCCGTTGGTGGATTTGGTGACGTGAAACAAGATAAAAGTAAACTGAAGCGCCCGTTGGTGGACTTGGTGACGTGAAACAAGATAAAAAGTAAACTCAAGCGCCCGTTGGTGGACTTGGTGACTTGAAACAAGATAAAAGTAAACTCAAGCGTCCGTTGGTGGACTTGGTGACTGAAACAAGATAAAAGTAAACTGAAGCGCCCGTTGGTGGACTTGGTGACTTGAAAGAAGAGTAAAATTAAACTCAAGCGTCCGTTGGTGGACTTGGTGACCTGAAACAAGAAAAAAGTAAACTGAAGCGCCCGTTGGTGGACTTGGTGACTTGAAACAAGATAAAAAGCTAAACTCAAGCGCCCGTTGGTGGACTTGGTGACTTGAAACAAGAAAAAAAGTAAACTCAAGCGTTCGTTGGTGGACTTGGTGACTTAAAACAAGTAAAAACTAAACTCAAGCACCCGTTGGTGGACTTGGTGACTTGAAACAAGATAAAAGTAAACTGAAGCGCCCGTTGGTGGACTTGGTGATGTGAAACAAGATAAAAAGTAAACTCAAGCGTCCGTTGGTGGACTTGGTGACTTGAAACAAGAAAAAGTAAACTGAAGCGCCCGTTGGTGGACTTGGTGACTTGAAACAAGATAAAAAGTAAATCAAGTGTCCGTTGGTGGACTTGGTGACTTGAAACAAGATAAAAAGTAAACTCAAGCGCCCGTTGGTGGACTTGGTACTTGAAACAAGAAAAAAGTAAACTCAAGCGTTCGTTGGTAGACTTGGTGACTTGAAACAAGAAAAAACTAAACTCAAGCACTCGTTGGTGGACTTGGTGACTTGAAACAAGAAAAAGTAAACTCAAGCGTCCGTTGGTGGACTTGGTGACGTGAAACAAGATAAAAGTAAACTGAAGCGCCCGTTGGTGGACTTGGTGACGTGAAACAAGAAAAAGTAAACTCAAGCGTCCGTTGGTGGACTTGGTGATGTGAAACAAGATAAAAAGTAAACTCAAGCGCCCGTTGGTGGATTTGGTGACTTGAAACAAGATAAAAGTAAACTGAAGCGCCCGTTGGTGGACTTGGTGACTTGAAACAAGATAAAAAGTAAACTCAAGCGCCCGTTGGTGGACTTGGTGACTTGAAACAAGATAAAAAGTAAACTCAAGCGTCCGTTGGTGGACTTGGTGACTTGAAACAAGATAAAAGTAAACTCAAGCGCCCGTTGGTGGACTTGGTGACTTGAAACAAGATAAAAAGTAAACTCAAGCGCCGTTGGTGGACTTGGTGACTTGAAACAAGAAAAAAGTAAACTGAAGCGCCCGTTGGTGGACTTGGTGACTTGAAACAAGATAAAAAGTAAACTCAAGCGCCCGTTGGTGGACTTGGTGACTTGAAACAAGATAAAAGTAAACTGAAGCGCCCGTTGGTGGACTTGGTGACTTGAAACAAGATAAAAAGTAAACTCAAGCGTCCGTTGGTGGACTTGGTGACTTGAAACAAGATAAAAGTAAACTCAAGCGCCGTTGGTGGACTTGGTGACTTGAAACAAGATAAAAAGTAAACTCAAGCGCCGTTGGTGGACTTGGTGACTTGAAACAAGATAAAAAGTAAACTCAAGCGGTGATGGTGAAACAAGTCTAAGCGCCGTTGGTGGACTTGGTGACTTGAAACAAGATAAAAGTAAACTCAAGCGCCGTTGGTGGACTTGGTGACTTGAAACAAGATAAAAAGTAAACTCAAGCGCCCGTTGGTGGACTTGGTGACTTGAAACAAGATAAAAAGTAAACTCAAGCGCCGTTGGTGGACTTGGTGACTTGAAACAAGATAAAAAGTAAACTCAAGCGCCCGTTGGTGGACTTGGTGACTTGAAACAAGATAAAAAATAAGACTAAAAAAAAAAAAACTCAAGCGCCGTTGGTGGACTTGGTGACTTGAAACAAGATAAAAAGTAAACTCAAGCGCCGTTGGTGGACTTGGTGACTTGAAACAAGATAAAAAGTAAACTCAAGCGCCGTTGGTGGACTTGGTGACTTGAAACAAGATAAAAAGTAAACTCAAGCGCCCGTTGGTGGACTTGGTGACTTGAAACAAGATAAAAGTAAACTCAAGCGCCCGTTGGTGGACTTGGTGACTTGAAACAAGATAAAAAGTAAACTCAAGCGTCCGTTGGTGGACTTGGTGACTTGAAACAAGATAAAAGTAAACTAAGCGCCCGTTGGTGGACTTGGTGACTTGAAACAAGATAAAAAGTAAACTCAAGCGCCGTTGGTGGACTTGGTGACTTGAAACAAGATAAAAAGTAAACTCAAGCGCCCGTTGGTGGACTTGGTGACTTGAAACAAGATAAAAGTAAACTCAAGCGCCGTTGGTGGACTTGGTGACTTGAAACAAGAAAAAAGTAAACTCAAGCGCCCGTTGGTGGACTTGGTGACTTGAAACAAGATAAAAGTAAACTCAAGCGTCCGTTGGTGGACTTGGTGACTTGAAACAAGATAAAAGTAAACTCAAGCGCCCGTTGGTGGACTTGGTGACTTGAAACAAGATAAAAGTAAACTCAAGCGCCGTTGGTGACTTGGTGATGAAAAAAAAAAAACAAGCCGTTGGTGGACTTGGTGACTTGAAACAAGATAAAAAGTAAACTCAAGCGCCGTTGGTGGACTTGGTGACTTGAAACAAGATAAAAGTAAACTCAAGCGCCCGTTGGTGGACTTGGTGACTTGAAACAAGATAAAAAGTAAACTCAAGCGCCCGTTGGTGGACTTGGTGACTTGAAACAAGATAAAAAGTAAACTCAAGCGCCCGTTGGTGGACTTGGTGACTTGAAACAAGATAAAAGTAAACTCAAGCGTCCGTTGGTGGACTTGGTGACTTGAAACAAGATAAAAGTAAACTCAAGCGCCCGTTGGTGGACTTGGTGACTTGAAACAAGATAAAAGTAAACTCAAGCGCCCGTTGGTGGACTTGGTGACTTGAAACAAGATAAAAGTAAACTCAAGCGCCCGTTGGTGGACTTGGTGACTTGAAACAAGATAAAAAGTAAACTCAAGCGCCCGTTGGTGGACTTGGTGACTTGAAACAAGATAAAAGTAAACTCAAGCGCCGTTGGTGGACTTGGTGACTTGAAACAAGATAAAAGTAAACTCAAGCGCCGTTGGTGGACTTGGTGACTTGAAACAAGATAAAAGTAAACTCAAGCGCCGTTGGTGGACTTGGTGACTTGAAACAAGATAAAAGTAAACTCAAGCGCCGTTGGTGGACTTGGTGACTTGAAACAAGATAAAAAGTAAACTCAAGCGCCCGTTGGTGGACTTGGTGACTTGAAACAAGATAAAAAGTAAACTCAAGCGCCCGTTGGTGGACTTGGTGACTTGAAACAAGATAAAAAGTAAACTCAAGCGCCCGTTGGTGGACTTGGTGACTTGAAACAAGATAAAAGTAAACTCAAGCGCCGTTGGTGGACTTGGTGACTTGAAACAAGAAAAAGTAAACTCAAGCGCCGTTGGTGGACTTGGTGACTTGAAACAAGATAAAAAGTAAACTCAAGCGCCCGTTGGTGGACTTGGTGACTTGAAACAAGATAAAAAGTAAACTCAAGCGCCGTTGGTGGACTTGGTGACTTGAAACAAGATAAAAAGTAAACTCAAGCGCCGTTGGTGGACTTGGTGACTTGAAACAAGATAAAAAGTAAACTCAAGCGCCGTTGGTGGACTTGGTGACTTGAAACAAGATAAAAGTAAACTCAAGCGCCCGTTGGTGGACTTGGTGACTTGAAACAAGATAAAAGTAAACTCAAGCGTCCGTTGGTGGACTTGGTGACTTGAAACAAGATAAAAGTAAACTCAAGCGCCCGTTGGTGGACTTGGTGACTTGAAACAAGATAAAAGTAAACTCAAGCGCCGTTGGTGGACTTGGTGACTTGAAACAAGATAAAAAGTAAACTCAAGCGCCCGTTGGTGGACTTGGTGACTTGAAACAAGAAAAAAAAAAAAAAAAAAAAAAGTAAACTCAAGCGTCCGTTGGTGGACTTGGTGACTTGAAACAAGATAAAAGTAAACTCAAGCGTCCGTTGGTGGACTTGGTGACTTGAAACAAGATAAAAGTAAACTCAAGCGCCCGTTGGTGGACTTGGTGACTTGAAACAAGATAAAAGTAAACTCAAGCGCCCGTTGGTGGACTTGGTGACTTGAAACAAGATAAAAGTAAACTCAAGCGTCCGTTGGTGGACTTGGTGACTTGAAACAAGATAAAAAGTAAACTCAAGCGCCCGTTGGTGGACTTGGTGACTTGAAACAAGATAAAAAGTAAAAGTAAACTCAAGCGCCCGTTGGTGGACTTGGTGACTTGAAACAAGATAAAAAGTAAACTCAAGCGCCCGTTGGTGGACTTGGTGACTTGAAACAAGATAAAAGTAAACTCAAGCGTCCGTTGGTGGACTTGGTGACTTGAAACAAGATAAAAGTAAACTCAAGCGCCCGTTGGTGGACTTGGTGACTTGAAACAAGATAAAAAGTAAACTCAAGCGCCCGTTGGTGGACTTGGTGACTTGAAACAAGATAAAAAGTAAACTCAAGCGCCGTTGGTGGACTTGGTGACTTGAAACAAGATAAAAAGTAAACTCAAGCGCCCGTTGGTGGACTTGGTGACTTGAAACAAGATAAAAGTAAACTCAAGCGCCCGTTGGTGGACTTGGTGACTTGAAACAAGATAAAAAGTAAACTCAAGCGTCCGTTGGTGGACTTGGTGACTTGAAACAAGATAAAAGTAAACTCAAGCGCCGTTGGTGGACTTGGTGACTTGAAACAAGATAAAAAGTAAACTCAAGCGCCGTTGGTGGACTTGGTGACTTGAAACAAGATAAAAGTAAACTCAAGCGCCGTTGGTGGACTTGGTGACTTGAAACAAGATAAAAAGTAAACTCAAGCGCCCGTTGGTGGACTTGGTGACTTGAAACAAGATAAAAAGTAAACTCAAGCGCCCGTTGGTGGACTTGGTGACTTGAAACAAGATAAAAAGTAAACTCAAGCGCCGTTGGTGGACTTGGTGACTTGAAACAAGATAAAAGTAAACTCAAGCGCCGTTGGTGGACTTGGTGACTTGAAACAAGAAAAAGTAAACTCAAGCGCCCGTTGGTGGACTTGGTGACTTGAAACAAGATAAAAAGTAAACTCAAGCGCCGTTGGTGGACTTGGTGACTTGAAACAAGATAAAAAGTAAACTCAAGCGCCGTTGGTGGACTTGGTGACTTGAAACAAGATAAAAGTAAACTCAAGCGCCGTTGGTGGACTTGGTGACTTGAAACAAGATAAAAGTAAACTCAAGCGCCGTTGGTGGACTTGGTGACTTGAAACAAGATAAAAGTAAACTCAAGCGCCCGTTGGTGGACTTGGTGACTTGAAACAAGATAAAAAGTAAACTCAAGCGTCCGTTGGTGGACTTGGTGACTTGAAACAAGATAAAAGTAAACTCAAGCGCCGTTGGTGGACTTGGTGACTTGAAACAAGATAAAAAGTAAACTCAAGCGCCCGTTGGTGGACTTGGTGACTTGAAACAAGATAAAAAGTAAACTCAAGCGTCCGTTGGTGGACTTGGTGACTTGAAACAAGATAAAAGTAAACTCAAGCGTCCGTTGGTGGACTTGGTGACTTGAAACAAGATAAAAGTAAACTCAAGCGCCCGTTGGTGGACTTGGTGACTTGAAACAAGATAAAAGTAAACTCAAGCGCCCGTTGGTGGACTTGGTGACTTGAAACAAGATAAAAGTAAACTCAAGCGCCGTTGGTGGACTTGGTGACTTGAAACAAGATAAAAGTAAACTCAAGCGCCGTTGGTGGACTTGGTGACTTGAAACAAGATAAAAGTAAACTCAAGCGCCGTTGGTGGACTTGGTGACTTGAAACAAGATAAAAGTAAACTCAAGCGCCGTTGGACTGGTAAAAAAAAAAAAAAACCGTTGGTGGACTTGGTGACTTGAAACAAGATAAAAAGTAAACTCAAGCGTCCGTTGGTGGACTTGGTGACTTGAAACAAGATAAAAAGTAAACTCAAGCGCCCGTTGGTGGACTTGGTGACTTGAAACAAGATAAAAGTAAACTCAAGCGCCGTTGGTGGACTTGGTGACTTGAAACAAGATAAAAGTAAACTCAAGCGCCCGTTGGTGGACTTGGTGACTTGAAACAAGATAAAAGTAAACTCAAGCGCCGTTGGTGGACTTGGTGACTTGAAACAAGATAAAAAGTAAACTCAAGCGCCCGTTGGTGGACTTGGTGACTTGAAACAAGATAAAAGTAAACTCAAGCGCCGTTGGTGGACTTGGTGACTTGAAACAAGATAAAAAGTAAACTCAAGCGCCCGTTGGTGGACTTGGTGACTTGAAACAAGATAAAAAGTAAACTCAAGCGCCGTTGGTGGACTTGGTGACTTGAAACAAGATAAAAGTAAACTCAAGCGCCCGTTGGTGGACTTGGTGACTTGAAACAAGATAAAAAGTAAACTCAAGCGTCCGTTGGTGGACTTGGTGACTTGAAACAAGATAAAAGTAAACTCAAGCGCCGTTGGTGGACTTGGTGACTTGAAACAAGATAAAAGTAAACTCAAGCGCCCGTTGGTGGACTTGGTGACTTGAAACAAGATAAAAAGTAAACTCAAGCGCCCGTTGGTGGACTTGGTGACTTGAAACAAGATAAAAAGTAAACTCAAGCGTCCGTTGGTGGACTTGGTGACTTGAAACAAGATAAAAGTAAACTCAAGCGCCGTTGGTGGACTTGGTGACTTGAAACAAGATAAAAAGTAAACTCAAGCGCCCGTTGGTGGACTTGGTGACTTGAAACAAGATAAAAAGTAAACTCAAGCGCCCGTTGGTGGACTTGGTGACTTGAAACAAGATAAAAAGTAAACTCAAGCGCCGTTGGTGGACTTGGTGACTTGAAACAAGATAAAAGTAAACTCAAGCGCCCGTTGGTGGACTTGGTGACTTGAAACAAGATAAAAAGTAAACTCAAGCGTCCGTTGGTGGACTTGGTGACTTGAAACAAGATAAAAGTAAACTCAAGCGCCCGTTGGTGGACTTGGTGACTTGAAACAAGATAAAAAGTAAACTCAAGCGCCGTTGGTGGACTTGGTGACTTGAAACAAGATAAAAGTAAACTCAAGCGCCCGTTGGTGGACTTGGTGACTTGAAACAAGATAAAAAGTAAACTCAAGCGTCCGTTGGTGGACTTGGTGACTTGAAACAAGATAAAAGTAAACTCAAGCGCCCGTTGGTGGACTTGGTGACTTGAAACAAGATAAAAAGTAAACTCAAGCGCCCGTTGGTGGACTTGGTGACTTGAAACAAGATAAAAGTAAACTCAAGCGCCGTTGGTGGACTTGGTGACTTGAAACAAGATAAAAAGTAAACTCAAGCGCCGTTGGTGGACTTGGTGACTTGAAACAAGATAAAAGTAAACTCAAGCGCCGTTGGTGGACTTGGTGACTTGAAACAAGATAAAAGTAAACTCAAGCGCCGTTGGTGGACTTGGTGACTTGAAACAAGATAAAAAGTAAACTCAAGCGCCCGTTGGTGGACTTGGTGACTTGAAACAAGATAAAAGTAAACTCAAGCGCCGTTGGTGGACTTGGTGACTTGAAACAAGATAAAAGTAAACTCAAGCGCCCGTTGGTGGACTTGGTGACTTGAAACAAGATAAAAGTAAACTCAAGCGCCCGTTGGTGGACTTGGTGACTTGAAACAAGATAAAAGTAAACTCAAGCGCCCGTTGGTGGACTTGGTGACTTGAAACAAGATAAAAGTAAACTCAAGCGCCGTTGGTGGACTTGGTGACTTGAAACAAGATAAAAAGTAAACTCAAGCGCCGTTGGTGGACTTGGTGACTTGAAACAAGATAAAAGTAAACTCAAGCGCCGTTGGTGGACTTGGTGACTTGAAACAAGATAAAAAGTAAACTCAAGCGCCCGTTGGTGGACTTGGTGACTTGAAACAAGATAAAAGTAAACTCAAGCGCCGTTGGTGGACTTGGTGACTTGAAACAAGATAAAAGTAAACTCAAGCGCCGTTGGTGGACTTGGTGACTTGAAACAAGATAAAAAGTAAACTCAAGCGCCCGTTGGTGGACTTGGTGACTTGAAACAAGATAAAAGTAAACTCAAGCGCCGTTGGTGGACTTGGTGACTTGAAACAAGATAAAAGTAAACTCAAGCGCCCGTTGGTGGACTTGGTGACTTGAAACAAGATAAAAAGTAAACTCAAGCGCCGTTGGTGGACTTGGTGACTTGAAACAAGATAAAAGTAAACTCAAGCGCCGTTGGTGGACTTGGTGACTTGAAACAAGATAAAAGTAAACTCAAGCGCCCGTTGGTGGACTTGGTGACTTGAAACAAGATAAAAAGTAAACTCAAGCGCCGTTGGTGGACTTGGTGACTTGAAACAAGATAAAAGTAAACTCAAGCGCCGTTGGTGGACTTGGTGACTTGAAACAAGATAAAAAGTAAACTCAAGCGCCCGTTGGTGGACTTGGTGACTTGAAACAAGATAAAAAGTAAACTCAAGCGCCGTTGGTGGACTTGGTGACTTGAAACAAGATAAAAGTAAACTCAAGCGCCCGTTGGTGGACTTGGTGACTTGAAACAAGATAAAAAGTAAACTCAAGCGCCCGTTGGTGGACTTGGTGACTTGAAACAAGATAAAAGTAAACTCAAGCGCCCGTTGGTGGACTTGGTGACTTGAAACAAGATAAAAAGTAAACTCAAGCGCCCGTTGGTGGACTTGGTGACTTGAAACAAGATAAAAAGTAAACTCAAGCGTCCGTTGGTGGACTTGGTGACTTGAAACAAGATAAAAGTAAACTCAAGCGCCCGTTGGTGGACTTGGTGACTTGAAACAAGATAAAAAGTAAACTCAAGCGCCCGTTGGTGGACTTGGTGACTTGAAACAAGATAAAAGTAAACTCAAGCGCCGTTGGTGGACTTGGTGACTTGAAACAAGATAAAAGTAAACTCAAGCGCCGTTGGTGGACTTGGTGACTTGAAACAAGATAAAAAGTAAACTCAAGCGCCCGTTGGTGGACTTGGTGACTTGAAACAAGATAAAAAGTAAACTCAAGCGTCCGTTGGTGGACTTGGTGACTTGAAACAAGATAAAAAGTAAACTCAAGCGCCCGTTGGTGGACTTGGTGACTTGAAACAAGATAAAAAGTAAACTCAAGCGTCCGTTGGTGGACTTGGTGACTTGAAACAAGATAAAAAGTAAACTCAAGCGCCCGTTGGTGGACTTGGTGACTTGAAACAAGATAAAAAGTAAACTCAAGCGCCCGTTGGTGGACTTGGTGACTTGAAACAAGATAAAAGTAAACTCAAGCGCCCGTTGGTGGACTTGGTGACTTGAAACAAGATAAAAGTAAACTCAAGCGCCCGTTGGTGGACTTGGTGACTTGAAACAAGATAAAAGTAAACTCAAGCGCCCGTTGGTGGACTTGGTGACTTGAAACAAGATAAAAAGTAAACTCAAGCGCCCGTTGGTGGACTTGGTGACTTGAAACAAGATAAAAGTAAACTCAAGCGCCGTTGGTGGACTTGGTGACTTGAAACAAGATAAAAGTAAACTCAAGCGCCGTTGGTGGACTTGGTGACTTGAAACAAGATAAAAGTAAACTCAAGCGCCCGTTGGTGGACTTGGTGACTTGAAACAAGATAAAAAGTAAACTCAAGCGCCGTTGGTGGACTTGGTGACTTGAAACAAGATAAAAGTAAACTCAAGCGCCGTTGGTGGACTTGGTGACTTGAAACAAGATAAAAAGTAAACTCAAGCGCCCGTTGGTGGACTTGGTGACTTGAAACAAGATAAAAGTAAACTCAAGCGCCGTTGGTGGACTTGGTGACTTGAAACAAGATAAAAAGTAAACTCAAGCGCCGTTGGTGGACTTGGTGACTTGAAACAAGATAAAAGTAAACTCAAGCGCCGTTGGTGGACTTGGTGACTTGAAACAAGATAAAAGTAAACTCAAGCGCCCGTTGGTGGACTTGGTGACTTGAAACAAGATAAAAAGTAAACTCAAGCGCCGTTGGTGGACTTGGTGACTTGAAACAAGATAAAAAGTAAACTCAAGCGCCCGTTGGTGGACTTGGTGACTTGAAACAAGATAAAAGTAAACTCAAGCGCCCGTTGGTGGACTTGGTGACTTGAAACAAGATAAAAGTAAACTCAAGCGCCGTTGGTGGACTTGGTGACTTGAAACAAGATAAAAGTAAACTCAAGCGCCCGTTGGTGGACTTGGTGACTTGAAACAAGATAAAAGTAAACTCAAGCGCCGTTGGTGGACTTGGTGACTTGAAACAAGATAAAAAGTAAACTCAAGCGCCCGTTGGTGGACTTGGTGACTTGAAACAAGATAAAAAGTAAACTCAAGCGCCGTTGGTGGACTTGGTGACTTGAAACAAGATAAAAGTAAACTCAAGCGCCGTTGGTGGACTTGGTGACTTGAAACAAGATAAAAAGTAAACTCAAGCGCCCGTTGGTGGACTTGGTGACTTGAAACAAGATAAAAGTAAACTCAAGCGCCGTTGGTGGACTTGGTGACTTGAAACAAGATAAAAGTAAACTCAAGCGCCCGTTGGTGGACTTGGTGACTTGAAACAAGATAAAAAGTAAACTCAAGCGCCGTTGGTGGACTTGGTGACTTGAAACAAGATAAAAGTAAACTCAAGCGCCGTTGGTGGACTTGGTGACTTGAAACAAGATAAAAGTAAACTCAAGCGCCCGTTGGTGGACTTGGTGACTTGAAACAAGATAAAAGTAAACTCAAGCGCCCGTTGGTGGACTTGGTGACTTGAAACAAGATAAAAGTAAACTCAAGCGCCGTTGGTGGACTTGGTGACTTGAAACAAGATAAAAGTAAACTCAAGCGCCGTTGGTGGACTTGGTGACTTGAAACAAGATAAAAGTAAACTCAAGCGCCCGTTGGTGGACTTGGTGACTTGAAACAAGATAAAAAGTAAACTCAAGCGCCGTTGGTGGACTTGGTGACTTGAAACAAGATAAAAGTAAACTCAAGCGCCGTTGGTGGACTTGGTGACTTGAAACAAGATAAAAGTAAACTCAAGCGCCGTTGGTGGACTTGGTGACTTGAAACAAGATAAAAAGTAAACTCAAGCGCCCGTTGGTGGACTTGGTGACTTGAAACAAGATAAAAAGTAAACTCAAGCGCCCGTTGGTGGACTTGGTGACTTGAAACAAGATAAAAAGTAAACTCAAGCGCCGTTGGTGGACTTGGTGACTTGAAACAAGATAAAAAGTAAACTCAAGCGCCCGTTGGTGGACTTGGTGACTTGAAACAAGATAAAAAGTAAACTCAAGCGCCCGTTGGTGGACTTGGTGACTTGAAACAAGATAAAAAGTAAACTCAAGCGTCCGTTGGTGGACTTGGTGACTTGAAACAAGATAAAAGTAAACTCAAGCGCCCGTTGGTGGACTTGGTGACTTGAAACAAGATAAAAGTAAACTCAAGCGCCGTTGGTGGACTTGGTGACTTGAAACAAGATAAAAGTAAACTCAAGCGCCCGTTGGTGGACTTGGTGACTTGAAACAAGATAAAAAGTAAACTCAAGCGCCCGTTGGTGGACTTGGTGACTTGAAACAAGATAAAAGTAAACTCAAGCGCCGTTGGTGGACTTGGTGACTTGAAACAAGATAAAAAGTAAACTCAAGCGCCCGTTGGTGGACTTGGTGACTTGAAACAAGATAAAAAGTAAACTCAAGCGCCGTTGGTGGACTTGGTGACTTGAAACAAGATAAAAGTAAACTCAAGCGCCCGTTGGTGGACTTGGTGACTTGAAACAAGATAAAAAGTAAACTCAAGCGCCGTTGGTGGACTTGGTGACTTGAAACAAGATAAAAGTAAACTCAAGCGCCCGTTGGTGGACTTGGTGACTTGAAACAAGATAAAAAGTAAACTCAAGCGCCCGTTGGTGGACTTGGTGACTTGAAACAAGATAAAAGTAAACTCAAGCGCCGTTGGTGGACTTGGTGACTTGAAACAAGATAAAAGTAAACTCAAGCGCCCGTTGGTGGACTTGGTGACTTGAAACAAGAAAAAGTAAAAGCTAATGAAACAAGATAAAAAGTAAACTCAAGCGTCCGTTGGTGGACTTGGTGACTTGAAACAAGATAAAAAGTAAACTCAAGCGCCGTTGGTGGACTTGGTGACTTGAAACAAGATAAAAGTAAACTCAAGCGCCCGTTGGTGGACTTGGTGACTTGAAACAAGATAAAAAGTAAACTCAAGCGCCGTTGGTGGACTTGGTGACTTGAAACAAGATAAAAAGTAAACTCAAGCGCCCGTTGGTGGACTTGGTGACTTGAAACAAGATAAAAGTAAACTCAAGCGCCCGTTGGTGGACTTGGTGACTTGAAACAAGATAAAAGTAAACTCAAGCGCCCGTTGGTGGACTTGGTGACTTGAAACAAGATAAAAGTAAACTCAAGCGCCCGTTGGTGGACTTGGTGACTTGAAACAAGATAAAAAGTAAACTCAAGCGTCCGTTGGTGGACTTGGTGACTTGAAACAAGATAAAAAGTAAACTCAAGCGCCCGTTGGTGGACTTGGTGACTTGAAACAAGATAAAAAGTAAACTCAAGCGCCCGTTGGTGGACTTGGTGACTTGAAACAAGATAAAAAGTAAACTCAAGCGCCGTTGGTGGACTTGGTGACTTGAAACAAGATAAAAGTAAACTCAAGCGCCGTTGGTGGACTTGGTGACTTGAAACAAGATAAAAAGTAAACTCAAGCGCCCGTTGGTGGACTTGGTGACTTGAAACAAGATAAAAGTAAACTCAAGCGCCGTTGGTGGACTTGGTGACTTGAAACAAGATAAAAAGTAAACTCAAGCGCCCGTTGGTGGACTTGGTGACTTGAAACAAGATAAAAGTAAACTCAAGCGCCGTTGGTGGACTTGGTGACTTGAAACAAGATAAAAGTAAACTCAAGCGCCCGTTGGTGGACTTGGTGACTTGAAACAAGATAAAAGTAAACTCAAGCGTCCGTTGGTGGACTTGGTGACTTGAAACAAGATAAAAAGTAAACTCAAGCGCCCGTTGGTGGACTTGGTGACTTGAAACAAGATAAAAAGTAAACTCAAGCGCCCGTTGGTGGACTTGGTGACTTGAAACAAGATAAAAGTAAACTCAAGCGCCGTTGGTGGACTTGGTGACTTGAAACAAGATAAAAGTAAAAAGGGGATGTGAAACAAGAAAAAGTAAACTCAAGCGCCGTTGGTGGACTTGGTGACTTGAAACAAGATAAAAAGTAAACTCAAGCGCCCGTTGGTGGACTTGGTGACTTGAAACAAGATAAAAAGTAAACTCAAGCGCCCGTTGGTGGACTTGGTGACTTGAAACAAGATAAAAAGTAAACTCAAGCGCCGTTGGTGGACTTGGTGACTTGAAACAAGATAAAAGTAAACTCAAGCGCCCGTTGGTGGACTTGGTGACTTGAAACAAGATAAAAGTAAACTCAAGCGCCGTTGGTGGACTTGGTGACTTGAAACAAGATAAAAAGTAAACTCAAGCGCCGTTGGTGGACTTGGTGACTTGAAACAAGATAAAAGTAAACTCAAGCGCCGTTGGTGGACTTGGTGACTTGAAACAAGATAAAAAGTAAACTCAAGCGCCCGTTGGTGGACTTGGTGACTTGAAACAAGATAAAAAGTAAACTCAAGCGTCCGTTGGTGGACTTGGTGACTTGAAACAAGATAAAAGTAAACTCAAGCGCCGTTGGTGGACTTGGTGACTTGAAACAAGATAAAAAGTAAACTCAAGCGCCGTTGGTGGACTTGGTGACTTGAAACAAGATAAAAGTAAACTCAAGCGCCGTTGGTGGACTTGGTGACTTGAAACAAGATAAAAAGTAAACTCAAGCGTCCGTTGGTGGACTTGGTGACTTGAAACAAGATAAAAGTAAACTCAAGCGCCCGTTGGTGGACTTGGTGACTTGAAACAAGATAAAAAGTAAACTCAAGCGCCGTTGGTGGACTTGGTGACTTGAAACAAGATAAAAGTAAACTCAAGCGCCGTTGGTGGACTTGGTGACTTGAAACAAGATAAAAAGTAAACTCAAGCGTCCGTTGGTGGACTTGGTGACTTGAAACAAGATAAAAGTAAACTCAAGCGCCGTTGGTGGACTTGGTGACTTGAAACAAGATAAAAAGTAAACTCAAGCGCCCGTTGGTGGACTTGGTGACTTGAAACAAGATAAAAAGTAAACTCAAGCGCCGTTGGTGGACTTGGTGACTTGAAACAAGATAAAAGTAAACTCAAGCGCCGTTGGTGGACTTGGTGACTTGAAACAAGATAAAAGTAAACTCAAGCGCCCGTTGGTGGACTTGGTGACTTGAAACAAGATAAAAAGTAAACTCAAGCGCCCGTTGGTGGACTTGGTGACTTGAAACAAGATAAAAAGTAAACTCAAGCGCCGTTGGTGGACTTGGTGACTTGAAACAAGATAAAAGTAAACTCAAGCGCCGTTGGTGGACTTGGTGACTTGAAACAAGATAAAAAGTAAACTCAAGCGCCCGTTGGTGGACTTGGTGACTTGAAACAAGATAAAAAGTAAACTCAAGCGTCCGTTGGTGGACTTGGTGACTTGAAACAAGATAAAAGTAAACTCAAGCGCCCGTTGGTGGACTTGGTGACTTGAAACAAGATAAAAGTAAACTCAAGCGCCGTTGGTGGACTTGGTGACTTGAAACAAGATAAAAGTAAACTCAAGCGCCGTTGGTGGACTTGGTGACTTGAAACAAGATAAAAAGTAAACTCAAGCGCCCGTTGGTGGACTTGGTGACTTGAAACAAGATAAAAGTAAACTCAAGCGCCCGTTGGTGGACTTGGTGACTTGAAACAAGATAAAAAGTAAACTCAAGCGCCGTTGGTGGACTTGGTGACTTGAAACAAGATAAAAGTAAACTCAAGCGCCGTTGGTGGACTTGGTGACTTGAAACAAGATAAAAAGTAAACTCAAGCGCCGTTGGTGGACTTGGTGACTTGAAACAAGATAAAAAGTAAACTCAAGCGCCCGTTGGTGGACTTGGTGACTTGAAACAAGATAAAAAGTAAACTCAAGCGCCCGTTGGTGGACTTGGTGACT
This sequence comes from Medicago truncatula, assembly GCF_003473485.1. Classification (NCBI taxonomy): domain Eukaryota; kingdom Viridiplantae; phylum Streptophyta; class Magnoliopsida; order Fabales; family Fabaceae; genus Medicago; species Medicago truncatula. The sequence continues at coordinate 22,145,794 of NC_053049.1, forward strand.
TGAAACAAGATAAAAAGTAAACTCAAGCGCCGTTGGTGGACTTGGTGACTTGAAACAAGATAAAAGTAAACTCAAGCGCCGTTGGTGGACTTGGTGACTTGAAACAAGATAAAAAGTAAACTCAAGCGCCGTTGGTGGACTTGGTGACTTGAAACAAGATAAAAAGTAAACTCAAGCGCCGTTGGTGGACTTGGTGACTTGAAACAAGATAAAAGTAAACTCAAGCGCCCGTTGGTGGACTTGGTGACTTGAAACAAGATAAAAGTAAACTCAAGCGCCGTTGGTGGACTTGGTGACTTGAAACAAGATAAAAAGTAAACTCAAGCGCCGTTGGTGGACTTGGTGACTTGAAACAAGATAAAAAGTAAACTCAAGCGCCCGTTGGTGGACTTGGTGACTTGAAACAAGATAAAAAGTAAACTCAAGCGCCGTTGGTGGACTTGGTGACTTGAAACAAGATAAAAGTAAACTCAAGCGCCGTTGGTGGACTTGGTGACTTGAAACAAGATAAAAAGTAAACTCAAGCGCCCGTTGGTGGACTTGGTGACTTGAAACAAGATAAAAGTAAACTCAAGCGCCGTTGGTGGACTTGGTGACTTGAAACAAGATAAAAGTAAACTCAAGCGCCGTTGGTGGACTTGGTGACTTGAAACAAGATAAAAGTAAACTCAAGCGCCCGTTGGTGGACTTGGTGACTTGAAACAAGATAAAAAGTAAACTCAAGCGCCGTTGGTGGACTTGGTGACTTGAAACAAGATAAAAAGTAAACTCAAGCGCCCGTTGGTGGACTTGGTGACTTGAAACAAGATAAAAGTAAACTCAAGCGCCGTTGGTGGACTTGGTGACTTGAAACAAGATAAAAAGTAAACTCAAGCGCCGTTGGTGGACTTGGTGACTTGAAACAAGATAAAAGTAAACTCAAGCGCCCGTTGGTGGACTTGGTGACTTGAAACAAGATAAAAAGTAAACTCAAGCGCCCGTTGGTGGACTTGGTGACTTGAAACAAGATAAAAGTAAACTCAAGCGCCGTTGGTGGACTTGGTGACTTGAAACAAGATAAAAAGTAAACTCAAGCGCCGTTGGTGGACTTGGTGACTTGAAACAAGATAAAAAGTAAACTCAAGCGCCGTTGGTGGACTTGGTGACTTGAAACAAGATAAAAGTAAACTCAAGCGCCGTTGGTGGACTTGGTGACTTGAAACAAGATAAAAAGTAAACTCAAGCGCCCGTTGGTGGACTTGGTGACTTGAAACAAGATAAAAAGTAAACTCAAGCGCCGTTGGTGGACTTGGTGACTTGAAACAAGATAAAAGTAAACTCAAGCGCCCGTTGGTGGACTTGGTGACTTGAAACAAGATAAAAGTAAACTCAAGCGCCCGTTGGTGGACTTGGTGACTTGAAACAAGATAAAAAGTAAACTCAAGCGCCGTTGGTGGACTTGGTGACTTGAAACAAGATAAAAAGTAAACTCAAGCGCCGTTGGTGGACTTGGTGACTTGAAACAAGATAAAAAGTAAACTCAAGCGCCGTTGGTGGACTTGGTGACTTGAAACAAGATAAAAAGTAAACTCAAGCGCCCGTTGGTGGACTTGGTGACTTGAAACAAGATAAAAAGTAAACTCAAGCGCCGTTGGTGGACTTGGTGACTTGAAACAAGATAAAAGTAAACTCAAGCGCCCGTTGGTGGACTTGGTGACTTGAAACAAGATAAAAGTAAACTCAAGCGCCGTTGGTGGACTTGGTGACTTGAAACAAGATAAAAAGTAAACTCAAGCGCCGTTGGTGGACTTGGTGACTTGAAACAAGATAAAAAGTAAACTCAAGCGCCGTTGGTGGACTTGGTGACTTGAAACAAGATAAAAGTAAACTCAAGCGCCGTTGGTGGACTTGGTGACTTGAAACAAGATAAAAAGTAAACTCAAGCGCCGTTGGTGGACTTGGTGACTTGAAACAAGATAAAAAGTAAACTCAAGCGCCGTTGGTGGACTTGGTGACTTGAAACAAGATAAAAGTAAACTCAAGCGCCGTTGGTGGACTTGGTGACTTGAAACAAGATAAAAAGTAAACTCAAGCGCCGTTGGTGGACTTGGTGACTTGAAACAAGATAAAAGTAAACTCAAGCGCCGTTGGTGGACTTGGTGACTTGAAACAAGATAAAAAGTAAACTCAAGCGCCCGTTGGTGGACTTGGTGACTTGAAACAAGATAAAAAGTAAACTCAAGCGCCCGTTGGTGGACTTGGTGACTTGAAACAAGATAAAAAGTAAACTCAAGCGCCGTTGGTGGACTTGGTGACTTGAAACAAGATAAAAGTAAACTCAAGCGCCGTTGGTGGACTTGGTGACTTGAAACAAGATAAAAGTAAACTCAAGCGCCCGTTGGTGGACTTGGTGACTTGAAACAAGATAAAAGTAAACTCAAGCGCCGTTGGTGGACTTGGTGACTTGAAACAAGATAAAAGTAAACTCAAGCGCCCGTTGGTGGACTTGGTGACTTGAAACAAGATAAAAAGTAAACTCAAGCGCCCGTTGGTGGACTTGGTGACTTGAAACAAGATAAAAGTAAACTCAAGCGTCCGTTGGTGGACTTGGTGACTTGAAACAAGATAAAAGTAAACTCAAGCGCCCGTTGGTGGACTTGGTGACTTGAAACAAGATAAAAAGTAAACTCAAGCGCCCGTTGGTGGACTTGGTGACTTGAAACAAGATAAAAGTAAACTCAAGCGTCCGTTGGTGGACTTGGTGACTTGAAACAAGATAAAAAGTAAACTCAAGCGCCGTTGGTGGACTTGGTGACTTGAAACAAGATAAAAGTAAACTCAAGCGCCCGTTGGTGGACTTGGTGACTTGAAACAAGATAAAAAGTAAACTCAAGCGCCGTTGGTGGACTTGGTGACTTGAAACAAGATAAAAGTAAACTCAAGCGCCGTTGGTGGACTTGGTGACTTGAAACAAGATAAAAAGTAAACTCAAGCGCCCGTTGGTGGACTTGGTGACTTGAAACAAGATAAAAGTAAACTCAAGCGCCGTTGGTGGACTTGGTGACTTGAAACAAGATAAAAGTAAACTCAAGCGCCCGTTGGTGGACTTGGTGACTTGAAACAAGATAAAAAGTAAACTCAAGCGCCGTTGGTGGACTTGGTGACTTGAAACAAGATAAAAAGTAAACTCAAGCGCCCGTTGGTGGACTTGGTGACTTGAAACAAGATAAAAAGTAAACTCAAGCGCCCGTTGGTGGACTTGGTGACTTGAAACAAGATAAAAGTAAACTCAAGCGCCGTTGGTGGACTTGGTGACTTGAAACAAGATAAAAAGTAAACTCAAGCGCCCGTTGGTGGACTTGGTGACTTGAAACAAGATAAAAAGTAAACTCAAGCGCCCGTTGGTGGACTTGGTGACTTGAAACAAGATAAAAAGTAAACTCAAGCGCCGTTGGTGGACTTGGTGACTTGAAACAAGATAAAAGTAAACTCAAGCGCCGTTGGTGGACTTGGTGACTTGAAACAAGATAAAAAGTAAACTCAAGCGCCGTTGGTGGACTTGGTGACTTGAAACAAGATAAAAGTAAACTCAAGCGCCCGTTGGTGGACTTGGTGACTTGAAACAAGATAAAAAGTAAACTCAAGCGCCGTTGGTGGACTTGGTGACTTGAAACAAGATAAAAGTAAACTCAAGCGCCGTTGGTGGACTTGGTGACTTGAAACAAGATAAAAAGTAAACTCAAGCGCCCGTTGGTGGACTTGGTGACTTGAAACAAGATAAAAAGTAAACTCAAGCGCCCGTTGGTGGACTTGGTGACTTGAAACAAGATAAAAAGTAAACTCAAGCGCCCGTTGGTGGACTTGGTGACTTGAAACAAGATAAAAGTAAACTCAAGCGCCGTTGGTGGACTTGGTGACTTGAAACAAGATAAAAGTAAACTCAAGCGCCCGTTGGTGGACTTGGTGACTTGAAACAAGATAAAAAGTAAACTCAAGCGCCCGTTGGTGGACTTGGTGACTTGAAACAAGATAAAAGTAAACTCAAGCGCCCGTTGGTGGACTTGGTGACTTGAAACAAGATAAAAGTAAACTCAAGCGCCCGTTGGTGGACTTGGTGACTTGAAACAAGATAAAAAGTAAACTCAAGCGCCCGTTGGTGGACTTGGTGACTTGAAACAAGATAAAAAGTAAACTCAAGCGCCGTTGGTGGACTTGGTGACTTGAAACAAGATAAAAAGTAAACTCAAGCGCCCGTTGGTGGACTTGAAACAAGATAAAAGTAAACTCAAGCGCCGTTGGTGGACTTGGTGACTTGAAACAAGATAAAAAGTAAACTCAAGCGCCGTTGGTGGACTTGGTGACTTGAAACAAGATAAAAAGTAAACTCAAGCGCCCGTTGGTGGACTTGGTGACTTGAAACAAGATAAAAAGTAAACTCAAGCGCCGTTGGTGGACTTGGTGACTTGAAACAAGATAAAAGTAAACTCAAGCGCCCGTTGGTGGACTTGGTGACTTGAAACAAGATAAAAAGTAAACTCAAGCGCCGTTGGTGGACTTGGTGACTTGAAACAAGATAAAAAGTAAACTCAAGCGCCCGTTGGTGGACTTGGTGACTTGAAACAAGATAAAAGTAAACTCAAGCGCCGTTGGTGGACTTGGTGACTTGAAACAAGATAAAAAGTAAACTCAAGCGCCCGTTGGTGGACTTGGTGACTTGAAACAAGATAAAAGTAAACTCAAGCGCCGTTGGTGGACTTGGTGACTTGAAACAAGATAAAAAGTAAACTCAAGCGCCGTTGGTGGACTTGGTGACTTGAAACAAGATAAAAGTAAACTCAAGCGCCCGTTGGTGGACTTGGTGACTTGAAACAAGATAAAAAGTAAACTCAAGCGCCCGTTGGTGGACTTGGTGACTTGAAACAAGATAAAAAGTAAACTCAAGCGCCGTTGGTGGACTTGGTGACTTGAAACAAGATAAAAAGTAAACTCAAGCGCCCGTTGGTGGACTTGGTGACTTGAAACAAGATAAAAGTAAACTCAAGCGCCGTTGGTGGACTTGGTGACTTGAAACAAGATAAAAGTAAACTCAAGCGCCCGTTGGTGGACTTGGTGACTTGAAACAAGATAAAAAGTAAACTCAAGCGCCGTTGGTGGACTTGGTGACTTGAAACAAGATAAAAGTAAACTCAAGCGCCCGTTGGTGGACTTGGTGACTTGAAACAAGATAAAAAGTAAACTCAAGCGCCGTTGGTGGACTTGGTGACTTGAAACAAGATAAAAGTAAACTCAAGCGCCGTTGGTGGACTTGGTGACTTGAAACAAGATAAAAGTAAACTCAAGCGCCCGTTGGTGGACTTGGTGACTTGAAACAAGATAAAAAGTAAACTCAAGCGCCGTTGGTGGACTTGGTGACTTGAAACAAGATAAAAAGTAAACTCAAGCGCCGTTGGTGGACTTGGTGACTTGAAACAAGATAAAAAGTAAACTCAAGCGCCCGTTGGTGGACTTGGTGACTTGAAACAAGATAAAAAGTAAACTCAAGCGCCGTTGGTGGACTTGGTGACTTGAAACAAGATAAAAGTAAACTCAAGCGCCCGTTGGTGGACTTGGTGACTTGAAACAAGATAAAAAGTAAACTCAAGCGCCGTTGGTGGACTTGGTGACTTGAAACAAGATAAAAGTAAACTCAAGCGCCGTTGGTGGACTTGGTGACTTGAAACAAGATAAAAGTAAACTCAAGCGCCGTTGGTGGACTTGGTGACTTGAAACAAGATAAAAAGTAAACTCAAGCGCCGTTGGTGGACTTGGTGACTTGAAACAAGATAAAAAGTAAACTCAAGCGCCGTTGGTGGACTTGGTGACTTGAAACAAGATAAAAAGTAAACTCAAGCGCCGTTGGTGGACTTGGTGACTTGAAACAAGATAAAAAGTAAACTCAAGCGCCCGTTGGTGGACTTGGTGACTTGAAACAAGATAAAAAGTAAACTCAAGCGCCCGTTGGTGGACTTGGTGACTTGAAACAAGATAAAAAGTAAACTCAAGCGCCGTTGGTGGACTTGGTGACTTGAAACAAGATAAAAGTAAACTCAAGCGCCGTTGGTGGACTTGGTGACTTGAAACAAGAAAAAGTAAACTCAAGCGCCGTTGGTGGACTTGGTGACTTGAAACAAGATAAAAAGTAAACTCAAGCGCCGTTGGTGGACTTGGTGACTTGAAACAAGATAAAAGTAAACTCAAGCGCCGTTGGTGGACTTGGTGACTTGAAACAAGATAAAAAGTAAACTCAAGCGCCGTTGGTGGACTTGGTGACTTGAAACAAGATAAAAGTAAACTCAAGCGCCCGTTGGTGGACTTGGTGACTTGAAACAAGATAAAAAGTAAACTCAAGCGCCCGTTGGTGGACTTGGTGACTTGAAACAAGATAAAAGTAAACTCAAGCGCCGTTGGTGGACTTGGTGACTTGAAACAAGATAAAAAGTAAACTCAAGCGCCCGTTGGTGGACTTGGTGACTTGAAACAAGATAAAAAGTAAACTCAAGCGCCGTTGGTGGACTTGGTGACTTGAAACAAGATAAAAAGTAAACTCAAGCGCCGTTGGTGGACTTGGTGACTTGAAACAAGATAAAAAGTAAACTCAAGCGCCCGTTGGTGGACTTGGTGACTTGAAACAAGATAAAAAGTAAACTCAAGCGCCCGTTGGTGGACTTGGTGACTTGAAACAAGATAAAAAGTAAACTCAAGCGCCGTTGGTGGACTTGGTGACTTGAAACAAGATAAAAGTAAACTCAAGCGCCGTTGGTGGACTTGGTGACTTGAAACAAGATAAAAAGTAAACTCAAGCGCCCGTTGGTGGACTTGGTGACTTGAAACAAGATAAAAAGTAAACTCAAGCGCCGTTGGTGGACTTGGTGACTTGAAACAAGATAAAAGTAAACTCAAGCGCCGTTGGTGGACTTGGTGACTTGAAACAAGATAAAAAGTAAACTCAAGCGCCGTTGGTGGACTTGGTGACTTGAAACAAGATAAAAAGTAAACTCAAGCGCCGTTGGTGGACTTGGTGACTTGAAACAAGATAAAAGTAAACTCAAGCGCCCGTTGGTGGACTTGGTGACTTGAAACAAGATAAAAAGTAAACTCAAGCGCCGTTGGTGGACTTGGTGACTTGAAACAAGATAAAAAGTAAACTCAAGCGTCCGTTGGTGGACTTGGTGACTTGAAACAAAAAAACAAGATAAAAAGTAAACTCAAGCGCCGTTGGTGGACTTGGTGACTTGAAACAAGATAAAAAGTAAACTCAAGCGCCGTTGGTGGACTTGGTGACTTGAAACAAGATAAAAGTAAACTCAAGCGCCCGTTGGTGGACTTGGTGACTTGAAACAAGATAAAAAGTAAACTCAAGCGCCGTTGGTGGACTTGGTGACTTGAAACAAGATAAAAGTAAACTCAAGCGCCCGTTGGTGGACTTGGTGACTTGAAACAAGATAAAAAGTAAACTCAAGCGCCGTTGGTGGACTTGGTGACTTGAAACAAGATAAAAAGTAAACTCAAGCGCCGTTGGTGGACTTGGTGACTTGAAACAAGATAAAAAGTAAACTCAAGCGCCGTTGGTGGACTTGGTGACTTGAAACAAGATAAAAGTAAACTCAAGCGCCGTTGGTGGACTTGGTGACTTGAAACAAGATAAAAAGTAAACTCAAGCGCCCGTTGGTGGACTTGGTGACTTGAAACAAGATAAAAGTAAACTCAAGCGGTACTGAAACAATAAAGCGCCCGTTGGTGGACTTGGTGACTTGAAACAAGATAAAAAGTAAACTCAAGCGCCGTTGGTGGACTTGGTGACTTGAAACAAGATAAAAAGTAAACTCAAGCGCCGTTGGTGGACTTGGTGACTTGAAACAAGATAAAAGTAAACTCAAGCGCCGTTGGTGGACTTGGTGACTTGAAACAAGATAAAAAGTAAACTCAAGCGCCCGTTGGTGGACTTGGTGACTTGAAACAAGATAAAAAGTAAACTCAAGCGCCGTTGGTGGACTTGGTGACTTGAAACAAGATAAAAGTAAACTCAAGCGCCCGTTGGTGGACTTGGTGACTTGAAACAAGATAAAAAGTAAACTCAAGCGCCCGTTGGTGGACTTGGTGACTTGAAACAAGATAAAAAGTAAACTCAAGCGCCGTTGGTGGACTTGGTGACTTGAAACAAGATAAAAAGTAAACTCAAGCGCCGTTGGTGGACTTGGTGACTTGAAACAAGATAAAAAGTAAACTCAAGCGCCCGTTGGTGGACTTGGTGACTTGAAACAAGAAAAAGTAAACTCAAGCGCCGTTGGTGGACTTGGTGACTTGAAACAAGATAAAAAGTAAACTCAAGCGCCGTTGGTGGACTTGGTGACTTGAAACAAGATAAAAGTAAACTCAAGCGCCCGTTGGTGGACTTGGTGACTTGAAACAAGATAAAAAGTAAACTCAAGCGCCGTTGGTGGACTTGGTGACTTGAAACAAGATAAAAGTAAACTCAAGCGCCGTTGGTGGACTTGGTGACTTGAAACAAGATAAAAGTAAACTCAAGCGCCCGTTGGTGGACTTGGTGACTTGAAACAAGATAAAAAGTAAACTCAAGCGCCGTTGGTGGACTTGGTGACTTGAAACAAGATAAAAAGTAAACTCAAGCGCCCGTTGGTGGACTTGGTGACTTGAAACAAGATAAAAAGTAAACTCAAGCGCCGTTGGTGGACTTGGTGACTTGAAACAAGATAAAAAGTAAACTCAAGCGCCCGTTGGTGGACTTGGTGACTTGAAACAAGATAAAAAGTAAACTCAAGCGCCGTTGGTGGACTTGGTGACTTGAAACAAGATAAAAGTAAACTCAAGCGCCCGTTGGTGGACTTGGTGACTTGAAACAAGATAAAAAGTAAACTCAAGCGCCGTTGGTGGACTTGGTGACTTGAAACAAGATAAAAAGTAAACTCAAGCGCCCGTTGGTGGACTTGGTGACTTGAAACAAGATAAAAGTAAACTCAAGCGCCGTTGGTGGACTTGGTGACTTGAAACAAGATAAAAAGTAAACTCAAGCGCCCGTTGGTGGACTTGGTGACTTGAAACAAGATAAAAAGTAAACTCAAGCGCCGTTGGTGGACTTGGTGACTTGAAACAAGATAAAAGTAAACTCAAGCGCCGTTGGTGGACTTGGTGACTTGAAACAAGATAAAAAGTAAACTCAAGCGCCCGTTGGTGGACTTGGTGACTTGAAACAAGATAAAAAGTAAACTCAAGCGCCGTTGGTGGACTTGGTGACTTGAAACAAGATAAAAGTAAACTCAAGCGCCGTTGGTGGACTTGGTGACTTGAAACAAGATAAAAAGTAAACTCAAGCGCCCGTTGGTGGACTTGGTGACTTGAAACAAGATAAAAAGTAAACTCAAGCGCCGTTGGTGGACTTGGTGACTTGAAACAAGATAAAAAGTAAACTCAAGCGCCGTTGGTGGACTTGGTGACTTGAAACAAGATAAAAGTAAACTCAAGCGCCGTTGGTGGACTTGGTGACTTGAAACAAGAAAAAGTAAACTCAAGCGCCGTTGGTGGACTTGGTGACTTGAAACAAGATAAAAAGTAAACTCAAGCGCCGTTGGTGGACTTGGTGACTTGAAACAAGATAAAAGTAAACTCAAGCGCCGTTGGTGGACTTGGTGACTTGAAACAAGATAAAAAGTAAACTCAAGCGCCCGTTGGTGGACTTGGTGACTTGAAACAAGATAAAAGTAAACTCAAGCGCCCGTTGGTGGACTTGGTGACTTGAAACAAGATAAAAAGTAAACTCAAGCGCCGTTGGTGGACTTGGTGACTTGAAACAAGATAAAAGTAAACTCAAGCGCCCGTTGGTGGACTTGGTGACTTGAAACAAGATAAAAAGTAAACTCAAGCGCCCGTTGGTGGACTTGGTGACTTGAAACAAGATAAAAAGTAAACTCAAGCGCCGTTGGTGGACTTGGTGACTTGAAACAAGATAAAAGTAAACTCAAGCGCCCGTTGGTGGACTTGGTGACTTGAAACAAGATAAAAAGTAAACTCAAGCGCCGTTGGTGGACTTGGTGACTTGAAACAAGATAAAAGTAAACTCAAGCGCCGTTGGTGGACTTGGTGACTTGAAACAAGATAAAAAGTAAACTCAAGCGCCCGTTGGTGGACTTGGTGACTTGAAACAAGATAAAAAGTAAACTCAAGCGCCGTTGGTGGACTTGGTGACTTGAAACAAGATAAAAAGTAAACTCAAGCGCCGTTGGTGGACTTGGTGACTTGAAACAAGATAAAAGTAAACTCAAGCGCCGTTGGTGGACTTGGTGACTTGAAACAAGATAAAAAGTAAACTCAAGCGCCCGTTGGTGGACTTGGTGACTTGAAACAAGAAAAAAGTAAACTCAAGCGCCCGTTGGTGGACTTGGTGACTTGAAACAAGATAAAAAGTAAACTCAAGCGTCCGTTGGTGGACTTGGTGACTTGAAACAAGATAAAAGTAAACTCAAGCGCCGTTGGTGGACTTGGTGACTTGAAACAAGATAAAAGTAAACTCAAGCGCCGTTGGTGGACTTGGTGACTTGAAACAAGATAAAAAGTAAACTCAAGCGCCGTTGGTGGACTTGGTGACTTGAAACAAGATAAAAAGTAAACTCAAGCGCCGTTGGTGGACTTGGTGACTTGAAACAAGATAAAAAGTAAACTCAAGCGTCCGTTGGTGGACTTGGTGACTTGAAACAAGATAAAAGTAAACTCAAGCGCCGTTGGTGGACTTGGTGACTTGAAACAAGATAAAAAGTAAACTCAAGCGCCCGTTGGTGGACTTGGTGACTTGAAACAAGATAAAAAGTAAACTCAAGCGCCCGTTGGTGGACTTGGTGACTTGAAACAAGATAAAAGTAAACTCAAGCGCCGTTGGTGGACTTGGTGACTTGAAACAAGATAAAAAGTAAACTCAAGCGCCGTTGGTGGACTTGGTGACTTGAAACAAGATAAAAAGTAAACTCAAGCGCCGTTGGTGGACTTGGTGACTTGAAACAAGATAAAAAGTAAACTCAAGCGCCCGTTGGTGGACTTGGTGACTTGAAACAAGATAAAAAGTAAACTCAAGCGTCCGTTGGTGGACTTGGTGACTTGAAACAAGAAAAAAAAAAGTAAAAAAAAAAAAAACTCAAGCGCCGTTGGTGGACTTGGTGACTTGAAACAAGATAAAAGTAAACTCAAGCGCCGTTGGTGGACTTGGTGACTTGAAACAAGATAAAAGTAAACTCAAGCGCCCGTTGGTGGACTTGGTGACTTGAAACAAGATAAAAAGTAAACTCAAGCGCCGTTGGTGGACTTGGTGACTTGAAACAAGATAAAAAGTAAACTCAAGCGCCGTTGGTGGACTTGGTGACTTGAAACAAGATAAAAAGTAAACTCAAGCGCCGTTGGTGGACTTGGTGACTTGAAACAAGATAAAAGTAAACTCAAGCGCCGTTGGTGGACTTGGTGACTTGAAACAAGATAAAAAGTAAACTCAAGCGCCGTTGGTGGACTTGGTGACTTGAAACAAGATAAAAAGTAAACTCAAGCGCCGTTGGTGGACTTGGTGACTTGAAACAAGATAAAAGTAAACAACGGTATAAAAATTAAACTCAAGCGCCCGTTGGTGGACTTGGTGACTTGAAACAAGATAAAAAGTAAACTCAAGCGTCCGTTGGTGGACTTGGTGACTTGAAACAAGATAAAAGTAAACTCAAGCGCCGTTGGTGGACTTGGTGACTTGAAACAAGATAAAAAGTAAACTCAAGCGCCCGTTGGTGGACTTGGTGACTTGAAACAAGATAAAAAGTAAACTCAAGCGCCGTTGGTGGACTTGGTGACTTGAAACAAGATAAAAGTAAACTCAAGCGCCGTTGGTGGACTTGGTGACTTGAAACAAGATAAAAAGTAAACTCAAGCGTCCGTTGGTGGACTTGGTGACTTGAAACAAGATAAAAGTAAACTCAAGCGCCCGTTGGTGGACTTGGTGACTTGAAACAAGATAAAAAGTAAACTCAAGCGCCGTTGGTGGACTTGGTGACTTGAAACAAGATAAAAAGTAAACTCAAGCGCCCGTTGGTGGACTTGGTGACTTGAAACAAGATAAAAAGTAAACTCAAGCGCCGTTGGTGGACTTGGTGACTTGAAACAAGATAAAAAGTAAACTCAAGCGTCCGTTGGTGGACTTGGTGACTTGAAACAAGATAAAAAGTAAACTCAAGCGCCGTTGGTGGACTTGGTGACTTGAAACAAGATAAAAAGTAAACTCAAGCGCCCGTTGGTGGACTTGGTGACTTGAAACAAGATAAAAGTAAACTCAAGCGCCGTTGGTGGACTTGGTGACTTGAAACAAGATAAAAGTAAACTCAAGCGCCGTTGGTGGACTTGGTGACTTGAAACAAGATAAAAGTAAACTCAAGCGCCCGTTGGTGGACTTGGTGACTTGAAACAAGATAAAAAGTAAACTCAAGCGCCGTTGGTGGACTTGGTGACTTGAAACAAGATAAAAAGTAAACTCAAGCGCCGTTGGTGGACTTGGTGACTTGAAACAAGATAAAAAGTAAACTCAAGCGCCGTTGGTGGACTTGGTGACTTGAAACAAGATAAAAAGTAAACTCAAGCGCCGTTGGTGGACTTGGTGACTTGAAACAAGATAAAAGTAAACTCAAGCGCCGTTGGTGGACTTGGTGACTTGAAACAAGATAAAAGTAAACTCAAGCGCCCGTTGGTGGACTTGGTGACTTGAAACAAGATAAAAGTAAACTCAAGCGCCGTTGGTGGACTTGGTGACTTGAAACAAGATAAAAAGTAAACTCAAGCGCCCGTTGGTGGACTTGGTGACTTGAAACAAGATAAAAAGTAAACTCAAGCGCCGTTGGTGGACTTGGTGACTTGAAACAAGATAAAAAGTAAACTCAAGCGCCCGTTGGTGGACTTGGTGACTTGAAACAAGATAAAAAGTAAACTCAAGCGTCCGTTGGTGGACTTGGTGACTTGAAACAAGATAAAAGTAAACTCAAGCGCCCGTTGGTGGACTTGGTGACTTGAAACAAGATAAAAAGTAAACTCAAGCGCCCGTTGGTGGACTTGGTGACTTGAAACAAGATAAAAAGTAAACTCAAGCGCCGTTGGTGGACTTGGTGACTTGAAACAAGATAAAAGTAAACTCAAGCGCCGTTGGTGGACTTGGTGACTTGAAACAAGATAAAAAGTAAACTCAAGCGCCGTTGGTGGACTTGGTGACTTGAAACAAGATAAAAGTAAACTCAAGCGCCCGTTGGTGGACTTGGTGACTTGAAACAAGATAAAAAGTAAACTCAAGCGCCGTTGGTGGACTTGGTGACTTGAAACAAGATAAAAAGTAAACTCAAGCGCCCGTTGGTGGACTTGGTGACTTGAAACAAGATAAAAGTAAACTCAAGCGCCGTTGGTGGACTTGGTGACTTGAAACAAGATAAAAGTAAACTCAAGCGCCCGTTGGTGGACTTGGTGACTTGAAACAAGATAAAAAGTAAACTCAAGCGCCCGTTGGTGGACTTGGTGACTTGAAACAAGATAAAAAGTAAACTCAAGCGCCGTTGGTGGACTTGGTGACTTGAAACAAGATAAAAGTAAACTCAAGCGTCCGTTGGTGGACTTGGTGACTTGAAACAAGATAAAAGTAAACTCAAGCGCCCGTTGGTGGACTTGGTGACTTGAAACAAGATAAAAGTAAACTCAAGCGCCCGTTGGTGGACTTGGTGACTTGAAACAAGATAAAAAGTAAACTCAAGCGCCGTTGGTGGACTTGGTGACTTGAAACAAGATAAAAAGTAAACTCAAGCGCCGTTGGTGGACTTGGTGACTTGAAACAAGATAAAAAGTAAACTCAAGCGCCCGTTGGTGGACTTGGTGACTTGAAACAAGATAAAAGTAAACTCAAGCGCCGTTGGTGGACTTGGTGACTTGAAACAAGATAAAAGTAAACTCAAGCGCCGTTGGTGGACTTGGTGACTTGAAACAAGATAAAAAGTAAACTCAAGCGCCCGTTGGTGGACTTGGTGACTTGAAACAAGATAAAAAGTAAACTCAAGCGTCCGTTGGTGGACTTGGTGACTTGAAACAAGATAAAAGTAAACTCAAGCGCCGTTGGTGGACTTGGTGACTTGAAACAAGAAAAAGTAAACTCAAGCGCCCGTTGGTGGACTTGGTGACTTGAAACAAGATAAAAAGTAAACTCAAGCGCCGTTGGTGGACTTGGTGACTTGAAACAAGATAAAAAGTAAACTCAAGCGCCGTTGGTGGACTTGGTGACTTGAAACAAGATAAAAGTAAACTCAAGCGCCGTTGGTGGACTTGGTGACTTGAAACAAGATAAAAAGTAAACTCAAGCGCCGTTGGTGGACTTGGTGACTTGAAACAAGATAAAAGTAAACTCAAGCGCCGTTGGTGGACTTGGTGACTTGAAACAAGATAAAAAGTAAACTCAAGCGCCCGTTGGTGGACTTGGTGACTTGAAACAAGATAAAAAGTAAACTCAAGCGCCGTTGGTGGACTTGGTGACTTGAAACAAGATAAAAGTAAACTCAAGCGCCGTTGGTGGACTTGGTGACTTGAAACAAGATAAAAGTAAACTCAAGCGCCCGTTGGTGGACTTGGTGACTTGAAACAAGATAAAAGTAAACTCAAGCGCCGTTGGTGGACTTGGTGACTTGAAACAAGAAAAAGTAAACTGACAAAAGAAAAAAACAAGCCCGTTGGTGGACTTGGTGACTTGAAACAAGATAAAAAGTAAACTCAAGCGCCCGTTGGTGGACTTGGTGACTTGAAACAAGATAAAAAGTAAACTCAAGCGTCCGTTGGTGGACTTGGTGACTTGAAACAAGATAAAAGTAAACTCAAGCGCCGTTGGTGGACTTGGTGACTTGAAACAAGATAAAAAGTAAACTCAAGCGCCCGTTGGTGGACTTGGTGACTTGAAACAAGATAAAAAGTAAACTCAAGCGCCGTTGGTGGACTTGGTGACTTGAAACAAGAAAAAGTAAACTCAAGCGCCGTTGGTGGACTTGGTGACTTGAAACAAGATAAAAAGTAAACTCAAGCGCCCGTTGGTGGACTTGGTGACTTGAAACAAGATAAAAAGTAAACTCAAGCGCCCGTTGGTGGACTTGGTGACTTGAAACAAGATAAAAAGTAAACTCAAGCGCCGTTGGTGGACTTGGTGACTTGAAACAAGATAAAAGTAAACTCAAGCGCCCGTTGGTGGACTTGGTGACTTGAAACAAGATAAAAGTAAACTCAAGCGCCGTTGGTGGACTTGGTGACTTGAAACAAGATAAAAAGTAAACTCAAGCGCCGTTGGTGGACTTGGTGACTTGAAACAAGATAAAAGTAAACTCAAGCGCCGTTGGTGGACTTGGTGACTTGAAACAAGATAAAAAGTAAACTCAAGCGCCGTTGGTGGACTTGGTGACTTGAAACAAGATAAAAAGTAAACTCAAGCGCCCGTTGGTGGACTTGGTGACTTGAAACAAGATAAAAGTAAACTCAAGCGCCGTTGGTGGACTTGGTGACTTGAAACAAGATAAAAGTAAACTCAAGCGCCGTTGGTGGACTTGGTGACTTGAAACAAGATAAAAAGTAAACTCAAGCGCCCGTTGGTGGACTTGGTGACTTGAAACAAGATAAAAAGTAAACTCAAGCGCCGTTGGTGGACTTGGTGACTTGAAACAAGATAAAAAGTAAACTCAAGCGCCGTTGGTGGACTTGGTGACTTGAAACAAGATAAAAAGTAAACTCAAGCGCCCGTTGGTGGACTTGGTGACTTGAAACAAGATAAAAAGTAAACTCAAGCGCCGTTGGTGGACTTGGTGACTTGAAACAAGATAAAAGTAAACTCAAGCGCCGTTGGTGGACTTGGTGACTTGAAACAAGATAAAAAGTAAACTCAAGCGCCCGTTGGTGGACTTGGTGACTTGAAACAAGATAAAAAGTAAACTCAAGCGCCGTTGGTGGACTTGGTGACTTGAAACAAGATAAAAAGTAAACTCAAGCGCCGTTGGTGGACTTGGTGACTTGAAACAAGATAAAAAGTAAACTCAAGCGCCCGTTGGTGGACTTGGTGACTTGAAACAAGAAAAAGTAAACTCAAGCGCCGTTGGTGGACTTGGTGACTTGAAACAAGATAAAAGTAAACTCAAGCGCCCGTTGGTGGACTTGGTGACTTGAAACAAGATAAAAGTAAACTCAAGCGCCGTTGGTGGACTTGGTGACTTGAAACAAGATAAAAGTAAACTCAAGCGCCGTTGGTGGACTTGGTGACTTGAAACAAGATAAAAAGTAAACTCAAGCGCCGTTGGTGGACTTGGTGACTTGAAACAAGATAAAAAGTAAACTCAAGCGCCCGTTGGTGGACTTGGTGACTTGAAACAAGATAAAAAGTAAACTCAAGCGCCGTTGGTGGACTTGGTGACTTGAAACAAGATAAAAAGTAAACTCAAGCGCCGTTGGTGGACTTGGTGACTTGAAACAAGATAAAAAGTAAACTCAAGCGTCCGTTGGTGGACTTGGTGACTTGAAACAAGATAAAAAGTAAACTCAAGCGCCGTTGGTGGACTTGGTGACTTGAAACAAGATAAAAAGTAAACTCAAGCGCCCGTTGGTGGACTTGGTGACTTGAAACAAGATAAAAAGTAAACTCAAGCGTCCGTTGGTGGACTTGGTGACTTGAAACAAGATAAAAAGTAAACTCAAGCGCCCGTTGGTGGACTTGGTGACTTGAAACAAGATAAAAAGTAAACTCAAGCGCCCGTTGGTGGACTTGGTGACTTGAAACAAGATAAAAAGTAAACTCAAGCGCCGTTGGTGGACTTGGTGACTTGAAACAAGATAAAAAGTAAACTCAAGCGCCGTTGGTGGACTTGGTGACTTGAAACAAGATAAAAAGTAAACTCAAGCGCCGTTGGTGGACTTGGTGACTTGAAACAAGATAAAAAGTAAACTCAAGCGCCGTTGGTGGACTTGGTGACTTGAAACAAGATAAAAAGTAAACTCAAGCGCCCGTTGGTGGACTTGGTGACTTGAAACAAGATAAAAGTAAACTCAAGCGCCGTTGGTGGACTTGGTGACTTGAAACAAGATAAAAAGTAAACTCAAGCGCCGTTGGTGGACTTGGTGACTTGAAACAAGATAAAAAGTAAACTCAAGCGCCGTTGGTGGACTTGGTGACTTGAAACAAGATAAAAGTAAACTCAAGCGCCGTTGGTGGACTTGGTGACTTGAAACAAGATAAAAAGTAAACTCAAGCGCCCGTTGGTGGACTTGGTGACTTGAAACAAGATAAAAGTAAACTCAAGCGCCGTTGGTGGACTTGGTGACTTGAAACAAGATAAAAAGTAAACTCAAGCGCCGTTGGTGGACTTGGTGACTTGAAACAAGATAAAAGTAAACTCAAGCGCCGTTGGTGGACTTGGTGACTTGAAACAAGATAAAAAGTAAACTCAAGCGCCCGTTGGTGGACTTGGTGACTTGAAACAAGATAAAAAGTAAACTCAAGCGCCGTTGGTGGACTTGGTGACTTGAAACAAGATAAAAGTAAACTCAAGCGCCCGTTGGTGGACTTGGTGACTTGAAACAAGATAAAAAGTAAACTCAAGCGCCGTTGGTGGACTTGGTGACTTGAAACAAGATAAAAAGTAAACTCAAGCGTCCGTTGGTGGACTTGGTGACTTGAAACAAGATAAAAGTAAACTCAAGCGCCGTTGGTGACTTGGTGACTGAAACAAAAAAGTAAACTAAGCGCCGTTGGTGGACTTGGTGACTTGAAACAAGATAAAAAGTAAACTCAAGCGCCCGTTGGTGGACTTGGTGACTTGAAACAAGATAAAAGTAAACTCAAGCGCCCGTTGGTGGACTTGGTGACTTGAAACAAGATAAAAAGTAAACTCAAGCGCCGTTGGTGGACTTGGTGACTTGAAACAAGATAAAAGTAAACTCAAGCGCCGTTGGTGGACTTGGTGACTTGAAACAAGATAAAAAGTAAACTCAAGCGCCGTTGGTGGACTTGGTGACTTGAAACAAGATAAAAAGTAAACTCAAGCGCCGTTGGTGGACTTGGTGACTTGAAACAAGATAAAAAGTAAACTCAAGCGCCGTTGGTGGACTTGGTGACTTGAAACAAGATAAAAAGTAAACTCAAGCGCCCGTTGGTGGACTTGGTGACTTGAAACAAGATAAAAAGTAAACTCAAGCGCCGTTGGTGGACTTGGTGACTTGAAACAAGATAAAAAGTAAACTCAAGCGCCGTTGGTGGACTTGGTGACTTGAAACAAGATAAAAAGTAAACTCAAGCGCCGTTGGTGGACTTGGTGACTTGAAACAAGATAAAAGTAAACTCAAGCGCCCGTTGGTGGACTTGGTGACTTGAAACAAGATAAAAGTAAACTCAAGCGCCGTTGGTGGACTTGGTGACTTGAAACAAGATAAAAAGTAAACTCAAGCGCCCGTTGGTGGACTTGGTGACTTGAAACAAGATAAAAAGTAAACTCAAGCGCCGTTGGTGGACTTGGTGACTTGAAACAAGATAAAAGTAAACTCAAGCGCCGTTGGTGGACTTGGTGACTTGAAACAAGATAAAAGTAAACTCAAGCGCCCGTTGGTGGACTTGGTGACTTGAAACAAGATAAAAAGTAAACTCAAGCGCCGTTGGTGGACTTGGTGACTTGAAACAAGATAAAAAGTAAACTCAAGCGCCGTTGGTGGACTTGGTGACTTGAAACAAGATAAAAGTAAACTCAAGCGCCGTTGGTGGACTTGGTGACTTGAAACAAGATAAAAAGTAAACTCAAGCGCCGTTGGTGGACTTGGTGACTTGAAACAAGATAAAAAGTAAACTCAAGCGCCGTTGGTGGACTTGGTGACTTGAAACAAGATAAAAAGTAAACTCAAGCGCCGTTGGTGGACTTGGTGACTTGAAACAAGATAAAAAGTAAACTCAAGCGCCGTTGGTGGACTTGGTGACTTGAAACAAGATAAAAGTAAACTCAAGCGCCCGTTGGTGGACTTGGTGACTTGAAACAAGATAAAAAGTAAACTCAAGCGCCGTTGGTGGACTTGGTGACTTGAAACAAGATAAAAGTAAACTCAAGCGCCGTTGGTGGACTTGGTGACTTGAAACAAGATAAAAAGTAAACTCAAGCGCCGTTGGTGGACTTGGTGACTTGAAACAAGATAAAAAGTAAACTCAAGCGTCCGTTGGTGGACTTGGTGACTTGAAACAAGATAAAAGTAAAAAGTAAACTCAAGCGCCCGTTGGTGGACTTGGTGACTTGAAACAAGAAAAAGTAAACTCAAGCGCCGTTGGTGGACTTGGTGACTTGAAACAAGATAAAAAGTAAACTCAAGCGCCGTTGGTGGACTTGGTGACTTGAAACAAGATAAAAGTAAACTCAAGCGCCCGTTGGTGGACTTGGTGACTTGAAACAAGATAAAAGTAAACTCAAGCGCCCGTTGGTGGACTTGGTGACTTGAAACAAGATAAAAGTAAACTCAAGCGCCGTTGGTGGACTTGGTGACTTGAAACAAGATAAAAGTAAACTCAAGCGCCGTTGGTGGACTTGGTGACTTGAAACAAGATAAAAGTAAACTAAGCGCCGTTGGTGGACTTGGTGACTTGAAACAAGATAAAAAGTAAACTCAAGCGCCGTTGGTGGACTTGGTGACTTGAAACAAGATAAAAAGTAAACTCAAGCGCCCGTTGGTGGACTTGGTGACTTGAAACAAGATAAAAAGTAAACTCAAGCGCCGTTGGTGGACTTGGTGACTTGAAACAAGATAAAAAGTAAACTCAAGCGCCGTTGGTGGACTTGGTGACTTGAAACAAGATAAAAGTAAACTCAAGCGCCGTTGGTGGACTTGGTGACTTGAAACAAGATAAAAGTAAACTCAAGCGCCGTTGGTGGACTTGGTGACTTGAAACAAGATAAAAGTAAACTCAAGCGCCCGTTGGTGGACTTGGTGACTTGAAACAAGATAAAAAGTAAACTCAAGCGTCCGTTGGTGGACTTGGTGACTTGAAACAAGATAAAATAAACTAAGCGTGGTGACTTGGATGAAACAAGATAAAAGTAAACTCAAGCGCCGTTGGTGGACTTGGTGACTTGAAACAAGATAAAAAGTAAACTCAAGCGCCGTTGGTGGACTTGGTGACTTGAAACAAGATAAAAAGTAAACTCAAGCGCCGTTGGTGGACTTGGTGACTTGAAACAAGATAAAAGTAAACTCAAGCGCCCGTTGGTGGACTTGGTGACTTGAAACAAGATAAAAGTAAACTCAAGCGCCGTTGGTGGACTTGGTGACTTGAAACAAGATAAAAAGTAAACTCAAGCGCCGTTGGTGGACTTGGTGACTTGAAACAAGATAAAAGTAAACTCAAGCGCCCGTTGGTGGACTTGGTGACTTGAAACAAGATAAAAAGTAAACTCAAGCGCCGTTGGTGGACTTGGTGACTTGAAACAAGATAAAAAGTAAACTCAAGCGCCGTTGGTGGACTTGGTGACTTGAAACAAGATAAAAAGTAAACTCAAGCGTCCGTTGGTGGACTTGGTGACTTGAAACAAGATAAAAGTAAACTCAAGCGCCCGTTGGTGGACTTGGTGACTTGAAACAAGATAAAAAGTAAACTCAAGCGCCCGTTGGTGGACTTGGTGACTTGAAACAAGATAAAAAGTAAACTCAAGCGTCCGTTGGTGGACTTGGTGACTTGAAACAAGATAAAAGTAAACTCAAGCGCCGTTGGTGGACTTGGTGACTTGAAACAAGATAAAAAGTAAACTCAAGCGCCGTTGGTGGACTTGGTGACTTGAAACAAGATAAAAAGTAAACTCAAGCGCCCGTTGGTGGACTTGGTGACTTGAAACAAGATAAAAAGTAAACTCAAGCGTCCGTTGGTGGACTTGGTGACTTGAAACAAGATAAAAGTAAACTAAGCGCCGTTGGTGGACTTGGTGACTTGAAACAAGATAAAAAGTAAACTCAAGCGCCGTTGGTGGACTTGGTGACTTGAAACAAGATAAAAGTAAACTCAAGCGCCCGTTGGTGGACTTGGTGACTTGAAACAAGATAAAAAGTAAACTCAAGCGCCCGTTGGTGGACTTGGTGACTTGAAACAAGATAAAAAGTAAACTCAAGCGTCCGTTGGTGGACTTGGTGACTTGAAACAAGATAAAAAGTAAACTCAAGCGCCCGTTGGTGGACTTGGTGACTTGAAACAAGAAAAAGTAAACTCAAGCGCCCGTTGGTGGACTTGGTGACTTGAAACAAGATAAAAAGTAAACTCAAGCGTCCGTTGGTGGACTTGGTGACTTGAAACAAGATAAAAGTAAACTCAAGCGCCGTTGGTGGACTTGGTGACTTGAAACAAGATAAAAGTAAACTCAAGCGCCGTTGGTGGACTTGGTGACTTGAAACAAGATAAAAAGTAAACTCAAGCGCCGTTGGTGGACTTGGTGACTTGAAACAAGATAAAAAGTAAACTCAAGCGCCGTTGGTGGACTTGGTGACTTGAAACAAGATAAAAAGTAAACTCAAGCGCCGTTGGTGGACTTGGTGACTTGAAACAAGATAAAAAGTAAACTCAAGCGCCCGTTGGTGGACTTGGTGACTTGAAACAAGATAAAAAGTAAACTCAAGCGCCGTTGGTGGACTTGGTGACTTGAAACAAGATAAAAGTAAACTCAAGCGCCCGTTGGTGGACTTGGTGACTTGAAACAAGATAAAAAGTAAACTCAAGCGCCGTTGGTGGACTTGGTGACTTGAAACAAGATAAAAGTAAACTCAAGCGCCCGTTGGTGGACTTGGTGACTTGAAACAAGATAAAAAGTAAACTCAAGCGCCGTTGGTGGACTTGGTGACTTGAAACAAGATAAAAGTAAACTCAAGCGCCGTTGGTGGACTTGGTGACTTGAAACAAGATAAAAAGTAAACTCAAGCGCCGTTGGTAGACTTGGTACTTGAAACAAGAAAAAAGTAAACTCAAGCGCCCGTTGGTGGACTTGGTGACTTGAAACAAGATAAAAGTAAACTCAAGCGCCGTTGGTGGACTTGGTGACTTGAAACAAGAAAAAGTAAACTCAAGCGCCGTTGGTGGACTTGGTGACTTGAAACAAGATAAAAAGTAAACTCAAGCCGTTGGTGACTTGGTATTGAAACAAAAAAAGTAAACTCAAGCGCCCGTTGGTGGACTTGGTGACTTGAAACAAGATAAAAGTAAACTCAAGCGCCGTTGGTGGACTTGGTGACTTGAAACAAGATAAAAAGTAAACTCAAGCGCCCGTTGGTGGACTTGGTGACTTGAAACAAGATAAAAGTAAACTCAAGCGCCGTTGGTGGACTTGGTGACTTGAAACAAGAAAAAGTAAACTCAAGCGCCGTTGGTGGACTTGGTGACTTGAAACAAGAAAAAGTAAACTCAAGCGCCGTTGGTGGACTTGGTGACTTGAAACAAGATAAAAAGTAAACTCAAGCGCCCGTTGGTGGACTTGGTGACTTGAAACAAGATAAAAAGTAAACTCAAGCGCCGTTGGTGGACTTGGTGACTTGAAACAAGATAAAAGTAAACTCAAGCGCCCGTTGGTGGACTTGGTGACTTGAAACAAGATAAAAAGTAAACTCAAGCGCCGTTGGTGGACTTGGTGACTTGAAACAAGATAAAAGTAAACTCAAGCGCCCGTTGGTGGACTTGGTGACTTGAAACAAGATAAAAAGTAAACTCAAGCGTCCGTTGGTGGACTTGGTGACTTGAAACAAGATAAAAAGTAAACTCAAGCGCCGTTGGTGGACTTGGTGACTTGAAACAAGATAAAAAGTAAACTCAAGCGCCGTTGGTGGACTTGGTGACTTGAAACAAGATAAAAAGTAAACTCAAGCGCCGTTGGGACTTGGGACTTGAAACAAGAAAAAGTAAACTCAAGCGTCGTTGGTGGACTTGGTGACTTGAAACAAGATAAAAAGTAAACTCAAGCGCCCGTTGGTGGACTTGGTGACTTGAAACAAGATAAAAGTAAACTCAAGCGCCCGTTGGTGGACTTGGTGACTTGAAACAAGATAAAAAGTAAACTCAAGCGCCGTTGGTGGACTTGGTGACTTGAAACAAGATAAAAAGTAAACTCAAGCGCCGTTGGTGGACTTGGTGACTTGAAACAAGATAAAAGTAAACTCAAGCGCCCGTTGGTGGACTTGGTGACTTGAAACAAGATAAAAGTAAACTCAAGCGCCGTTGGTGACTTGGTGACTTGAAACAAGTAAAAAGTAAACTCAAGCGCCGTGGTGGACTTGGTGACTTGAAACAAGATAAAAGTAAACTCAAGCGCCGTTGGTGGACTTGGTGACTTGAAACAAGATAAAAAGTAAACTCAAGCGCCTGTTGGTGGACTTGGTGACTTGAAACAAGATAAAAGTAAACTCAAGCGCCGTTGGTGGACTTGGTGACTTGAAACAAGATAAAAAGTAAACTCAAGCGCCCGTTGGTGGACTTGGTGACTTGAAACAAGATAAAAAGTAAACTCAAGCGCCGTTGGTGGACTTGGTGACTTGAAACAAGATAAAAGTAAACTCAAGCGCCGTTGGTGGACTTGGTGACTTGAAACAAGATAAAAGTAAACTCAAGCGCCGTTGGTGGACTTGGTGACTTGAAACAAGATAAAAAGTAAACTCAAGCGCCCGTTGGTGGACTTGGTGACTTGAAACAAGATAAAAGTAAACTCAAGCGCCGTTGGTGGACTTGGTGACTTGAAACAAGATAAAAAGTAAACTCAAGCGTCCGTTGGTGGACTTGGTGACTTGAAACAAGATAAAAGTAAACTCAAGCGTCCGTTGGTGGACTTGGTGACTTGAAACAAGATAAAAAGTAAACTCAAGCGTCCGTTGGTGGACTTGGTGACTTGAAACAAGATAAAAGTAAACTCAAGCGCCCGTTGGTGGACTTGGTGACTTGAAACAAGAAAAAGTAAACTCAAGCGCCGTTGGTGGACTTGGTGACTTGAAACAAGATAAAAGTAAACTCAAGCGCCGTTGGTGGACTTGGTGACTTGAAACAAGATAAAAAGTAAAGTCAAGCGCCCGTTGGTGACTTGGTATTGAAACAAGAGACTTGGGGTGGACTTGAAACAAGATAAAAGTAAACTCAAGCGCCGTTGGTGGACTTGGTGACTTGAAACAAGTAAAAAGTAAACTCAAGCGCCCGTTGGTGGACTTGGTGACTTGAAACAAGATAAAAAGTAAACTCAAGCGTCCGTTGGTGGACTTGGTGACTTGAAACAAGATAAAAGTAAACTCAAGCGTCCGTTGGTGGACTTGGTGACTTGAAACAAGATAAAAAGTAAACTCAAGCGCCCGTTGGTGGACTTGGTGACTTGAAACAAGATAAAAGTAAACTCAAGCGCCGTTGGTGGACTTGGTGACTTGAAACAAGATAAAAGTAAACTCAAGCGACCGTTGGTGGACTTGGTGACTTGAAACAAGATAAAAGTAAACTCAAGCGCCGTTGGTGGACTTGGTGACTTGAAACAAGATAAAAAGTAAACTCAAGCGCCCGTTGGTGGACTTGGTGACTTGAAACAAGATAAAAGTAAACTCAAGCGTCCGTTGGTGGACTTGGTGACTTGAAACAAGATAAAAGTAAACTAAGCGCCGTTGGTGGACTTGGTGACTTGAAACAAGATAAAAAGCTAAACTCAAGCGCCCGTTGGTGGACTTAGTAAATTGAAACAACTAAAAAATGGACTTGGTGACTTGAAACAAGATAAAAAGTAAACTCAAGCGTCCGTTGGTGGACTTGGTGACTTGAAACAAGATAAAAAGTAAACTCAAGCGCCGTTGGTGGACTTGGTGACTTGAAACAAGATAAAAGTAAACTCAAGCGCCCGTTGGTGGACTTGGTGACTTGAAACAAGATAAAAAGTAAACTCAAGCGCCGTTGGTGGACTTGGTGACTTGAAACAAGATAAAAAGTAAACTCAAGCGCCCGTTGGTGGACTTGGTGACTTGAAACAAGATAAAAAGTAAACTCAAGCGTCCGTTGGTGGACTTGGTGACTTGAAACAAGATAAAAGTAAACTCAAGCGCCGTTGGTGGACTTGGTGACTTGAAACAAGATAAAAAGCTAAACTCAAGCGCCCGTTGGTGGACTTGGTGACTTGAAACAAGATAAAAAGTAAACTCAAGCGTCCGTTGGTGGACTTGGTGACTTGAAACAAGATAAAAGTAAACTCAAGCGCCCGTTGGTGGACTTGGTGACTTGAAACAAGATAAAAAGTAAACTCAAGCGTCCGTTGGTGGACTTGGTGACTTGAAACAAGATAAAAGTAAACTCAAGCGCGTTGGTGGACTGTGACTGAAACAAGATAAAAGTAAACTCAAGCGCCCGTTGGTGGACTTGGTGACTTGAAACAAGATAAAAAGTAAACTCAAGCGTCCGTTGGTGGACTTGGTGACTTGAAACAAGATAAAAGTAAACTCAAGCGTCCGTTGGTGGACTTGGTGACTTGAAACAAGATAAAAGTAAACTCAAGCGCCCGTTGGTGGACTTGGTGACTTGAAACAAGATAAAAGTAAACTCAAGCGCCCGTTGGTGGACTTGGTGACTTGAAACAAGATAAAAAGTAAACTCAAGCGTCCGTTGGTGGACTTGGTGACTTGAAACAAGATAAAAGTAAACTCAAGCGCCGTTGGTGGACTTGGTGACTTGAAACAAGATAAAAAGTAAACTCAAGCGTCCGTTGGTGGACTTGGTGACTTGAAACAAGAAAAAAGTAAACTCAAGCGCCCGTTGGTGGACTTGGTGACTTGAAACAAGAAAAAGTAAACTCAAGCGCCCGTTGGTGGACTTGGTGACTTGAAACAAGATAAAAGTAAACTCAAGCGTCCGTTGGTGGACTTGGTGACTTGAAACAAGAAAAAGTAAACTCAAGCGCCGTTGGTGGACTTGGTGACTTGAAACAAGATAAAAGTAAACTCAAGCGCCGTTGGTGGACTTGGTGACTTGAAACAAGATAAAAGTAAACTCAAGCGCCGTTGGTGGACTTGGTGACTTGAAACAAGATAAAAGTAAACTCAAGCGCCGTTGGTGGACTTGGTGACTTGAAACAAGATAAAAAGTAAACTCAAGCGCCCGTTGGTGGACTTGGTGACTTGAAACAAGATAAAAGTAAACTCAAGCGCCCGTTGGTGGACTTGGTGACTTGAAACAAGATAAAAAGTAAACTCAAGCGTCCGTTGGTGGACTTGGTGACTTGAAACAAGATAAAAGTAAACTCAAGCGCCCGTTGGTGGACTTGGTGACTTGAAACAAGTAAAAAGTAAACTCAAGCGCCGTTGGTGGACTTGGTGACTTGAAACAAGATAAAAGTAAACTCAAGCGACCGTTGGTGGACTTGGTGACTTGAAACAAGATAAAAAGTAAACTCAAGCGCCCGTTGGTGGACTTGGTGACTTGAAACAAGATAAAAAGTAAACTCAAGCGCCCGTTGGTGGACTTGGTGACTTGAAACAAGATAAAAGTAAACTCAAGCGCCGTTGGTGGACTTGGTGACTTGAAACAAGATAAAAAGTAAACTCAAGCGCCCGTTGGTGGACTTGGTGACTTGAAACAAGATAAAAGTAAACTCAAGCGCCGTTGGTGGACTTGGTGACTTGAAACAAGATAAAAAGTAAACTCAAGCGTCCGTTGGTGGACTTGGTGACTTGAAACAAGATAAAAGTAAACTCAAGCGTCCGTTGGTGGACTTGGTGACTTGAAACAAGATAAAAAGTAAACTCAAGCGCCCGTTGGTGGACTTGGTGACTTGAAACAAGATAAAAGTAAACTCAAGCGCCCGTTGGTGGACTTGGTGACTTGAAACAAGATAAAAGTAAACTCAAGCGTCCGTTGGTGGACTTGGTGACTTGAAACAAGATAAAAGTAAACTCAAGCGCCGTTGGTGGACTTGGTGACTTGAAACAAGATAAAAGTAAACTCAAGCGCCGTTGGTGGACTTGGTGACTTGAAACAAGATAAAAAGTAAACTCAAGCGTCCGTTGGTGGACTTGGTGACTTGAAACAAGATAAAAGTAAACTCAAGCGCCCGTTGGTGGACTTGGTGACTTGAAACAAGATAAAAAGTAAACTCAAGCGCCCGTTGGTGGACTTGGTGACTTGAAACAAGATAAAAGTAAACTCAAGCGTCCGTTGGTGGACTTGGTGACTTGAAACAAGATAAAAGTAAACTCAAGCGCCGTTGGTGGACTTGGTGACTTGAAACAAGATAAAAAGTAAACTCAAGCGCCCGTTGGTGGACTTGGTGACTTGAAACAAGATAAAAGTAAACTCAAGCGCCCGTTGGTGGACTTGGTGACTTGAAACAAGATAAAAAGTAAACTCAAGCGCCGTTGGTGGACTTGGTGACTTGAAACAAGATAAAAAGTAAACTCAAGCGTCCGTTGGTGGACTTGGTGACTTGAAACAAGATAAAAAGTAAACTCAAGCGCCGTTGGTGGACTTGGTGACTTGAAACAAGATAAAAAGTAAACTCAAGCGCCGTTGGTGGACTTGGTGACTTGAAACAAGATAAAAGTAAACTCAAGCGCCGTTGGTGGACTTGGTGACTTGAAACAAGATAAAAAGTAAACTCAAGCGCCCGTTGGTGGACTTGGTGACTTGAAACAAGATAAAAAGTAAACTCAAGCGCCGTTGGTGGACTTGGTGACTTGAAACAAGATAAAAAGTAAACTCAAGCGTCCGTTGGTGGACTTGGTGACTTGAAACAAGATAAAAGTAAACTGAAGCGCCCGTTGGTGGACTTGGTGACTTGAAACAAGATAAAAAGTAAACTCAAGCGCCCGTTGGTGGACTTGGTGACTTGAAACAAGATAAAAAGTAAACTCAAGCGCCGTTGGTGGACTTGGTGACTTGAAACAAGATAAAAGTAAACTCAAGCGCCCGTTGGTGGACTTGGTGACTTGAAACAAGATAAAAAGTAAACTCAAGCGCCCGTTGGTGGACTTGGTGACTTGAAACAAGATAAAAATTAAACTCAAGCGCCCGTTGTGGACTTGGCGACTTGAAACAAGATAAAAAGTAAACTCAAGCGTCCGTTGGTGGACTTGGTGACTTGAAACAAGATAAAAAGTAAACTCAAGCGCCGTTGGTGGACTTGGTGACTTGAAACAAGATAAAAGTAAACTCAAGCGCCGTTGGTGGACTTGGTGACTTGAAACAAGATAAAAAGTAAACTCAAGCGCCCGTTGGTGGACTTGGTGACTTGAAACAAGATAAAAAGTAAACTCAAGCGCCGTTGGTGGACTTGGTGACTTGAAACAAGATAAAAGTAAACTCAAGCGCCCGTTGGTGGACTTGGTGACTTGAAACAAGATAAAAAGTAAACTCAAGCGCCCGTTGGTGGACTTGGTGACTTGAAACAAGATAAAAAGTAAACTCAAGCGCCGTTGGTGGACTTGGTGACTTGAAACAAGATAAAAAGTAAACCGGTCTGGACTGGGACTTGAAACAATAAAAAGTAAACTCAAGCGTCCGTTGGTGGACTTGGTGACTTGAAACAAGATAAAAGTAAACTCAAGCGCCCGTTGGTGGACTTGGTGACTTGAAACAAGATAAAAGTAAACTCAAGCGCCCGTTGGTGGACTTGGTGACTTGAAACAAGATAAAAGTAAACTCAAGCGTCCGTTGGTGGACTTGGTGACTTGAAACAAGATAAAAGTAAACTCAAGCGCCCGTTGGTGGACTTGGTGACTTGAAACAAGAAAAAAGTAAACTCAAGCGCCCGTTGGTGGACTTGGTGACTTGAAACAAGATAAAAGTAAACTCAAGCGTCCGTTGGTGGACTTGGTGACTTGAAACAAGATAAAAGTAAACTCAAGCGCCCGTTGGTGGACTTGGTGACTTGAAACAAGATAAAAGTAAACTCAAGCGCCCGTTGGTGGACTTGGTGACTTGAAACAAGATAAAAAGTAAACTCAAGCGCCGTTGGTGGACTTGGTGACTTGAAACAAGATAAAAAGTAAACTCAAGCGCCGTTGGTGGACTTGGTGACTTGAAACAAGATAAAAAGTAAACTCAAGCGCCGTTGGTGGACTTGGTGACTTGAAACAAGAAAAAGTAAACTAAGCGCCGTTGGTGGACTTGGTGACTGAAACAAGATAAAAAGTAAACTCAAGCGTCCGTTGGTGGACTTGGTGACTTGAAACAAGATAAAAAGTAAACTCAAGCGCCCGTTGGTGGACTTGGTGACTTGAAACAAGATAAAAGTAAACTCAAGCGTCCGTTGGTGGACTTGGTGACTTGAAACAAGATAAAAGTAAACTCAAGCGCCCGTTGGTGGACTTGGTGACTTGAAACAAGATAAAAAGTAAACTCAAGCGCCGTTGGTGGACTTGGTGACTTGAAACAAGATAAAAAGTAAACTCAAGCGTCCGTTGGTGGACTTGGTGACTTGAAACAAGATAAAAAGTAAACTCAAGCGCCGTTGGTGGACTTGGTGACTTGAAACAAGATAAAAAGTAAACTCAAGCGTCCGTTGGTGGACTTGGTGACTTGAAACAAGATAAAAGTAAACTGAAGCGCCCGTTGGTGGACTTGGTGACTTGAAACAAGATAAAAGTAAACTCAAGCGCCGTTGGTGGACTTGGTGACTTGAAACAAGATAAAAAGTAAACTCAAGCGCCGTTGGTGGACTTGGTGACTTGAAACAAGAAAAAGTAAACTCAAGCGTCCGTTTGTGGACTTGGTGACTTGAAACAAGATAAAAGTAAACTCAAGCGTCCGTTGGTGGACTTGGTGACTTGAAACAAGATAAAAGTAAACTCAAGCGCCGTTGGTGGACTTGGTGACTTGAAACAAGATAAAAGTAAACTCAAGCGCCCGTTGGTGGACTTGGTGACTTGAAACAAGAAAAAAGTAAACTCAAGCGCCCGTTGGTGGACTTGGTGACTTGAAACAAGATAAAAAGTAAACTCAAGCGCCGTTG
This sequence comes from Medicago truncatula, assembly GCF_003473485.1. Classification (NCBI taxonomy): domain Eukaryota; kingdom Viridiplantae; phylum Streptophyta; class Magnoliopsida; order Fabales; family Fabaceae; genus Medicago; species Medicago truncatula. The sequence continues at coordinate 22,175,799 of NC_053049.1, forward strand.
GTGGACTTGGTGACTTGAAACAAGAAAAAGTAAACTCAAGCGCCGTTGGTGGACTTGGTGACTTGAAACAAGATAAAAGTAAACTCAAGCGCCGTTGGTGGACTTGGTGACTTGAAACAAGATAAAAAGTAAACTCAAGCGCCGTTGGTGGACTTGGTGACTTGAAACAAGATAAAAGTAAACTCAAGCGCCCGTTGGTGGACTTGGTGACTTGAAACAAGATAAAAAGTAAACTCAAGCGTCCGTTGGTGGACTTGTGACTTGAAACAAGATAAAAGTAAACTCAAGCGCCCGTTGGTAGACTTGGTAACTTGAAACAAGATAAAAAGTAAACTCAAGCGTCCGTTGGTGGACTTGGTGACTTGAAACAAGATAAAAGTAAACTCAAGCGCCCGTTGGTGGACTTGGTGACTTGAAACAAGATAAAAAGTAAACTCAAGCGCCCGTTGGTGGACTTGGTGACTTGAAACAAGATAAAAGTAAACTCAAGCGTCCGTTGGTGGACTTGGTGACTTGAAACAAGATAAAAAGTAAACTCAAGCGCCGTTGGTGGACTTGGTGACTTGAAACATAAAAAGTAAACTCAAGCGCGTTGGTGGACTTGGTGACTTGAAACAAGATAAAAGTAAACTCAAGCGCCTGTTGGTGGACTTAGTGACTTGAAACAAGTAAAAAGTAAACTCAAGCGCCCGTTGGTGGACTTGGTGACTTGAAACAAGATAAAAAGTAAACTCAAGCGCCCGTTGGTGGACTTGGTGACTTGAAACAAGATAAAAAGTAAACTCAAGCGCCGTTGGTGGACTTGGTGACTTGAAACAAGATAAAAGTAAACTCAAGCGCCGTTGGTGGACTTGGTGACTTGAAACAAGATAAAAAGTAAACTCAAGCGCCGTTGGTGGACTTGGTGACTTGAAACAAGATAAAAAGTAAACTCAAGCGCCGTTGGTGACTTGGTGACTTGAAACAAGATAAAAGTAAACTCAAGCGCCCGTTGGTGGACTTGGTGACTTGAAACAAGATAAAAAGTAAACTCAAGCGCCGTTGGTGGACTTGGTGACTTGAAACAAGATAAAAGTAAACTCAAGCGCCGTTGGTGGACTTGGTGACTTGAAACAAGATAAAAAGTAAACTCAAGCGCCGTTGGTGGACTTGGTGACTTGAAACAAGATAAAAAGTAAACTCAAGCGCCGTTGGTGGGACTTAAACAAGAAAAATAAATCAACGCGTTGGTGGACTTGGTGACTTGAAACAAGATAAAAGTAAACTCAAGCGCCCGTTGGTGGACTTGGTGACTTGAAACAAGATAAAAGTAAACTCAAGCGCCCGTTGGTGGACTTGGTGACTTGAAACAAGATAAAAAGTAAACTCAAGCGCCGTTGGTGGACTTGGTGACTTGAAACAAGATAAAAAGTAAACTCAAGCGCCGTTGGTGGACTTGGTGACTTGAAACAAGATAAAAGTAAACTCAAGCGCCGTTGGTGGACTTGGTGACTTGAAACAAGAAAAAGTAAACTCAAGCGCCGTTGGTGGACTTGGTGACTTGAAACAAGATAAAAGTAAACTCAAGCGCCCGTTGGTGGACTTGGTGACTTGAAACAAGATAAAAGTAAACTCAAGCGCCCGTTGGTGGACTTGGTGACTTGAAACAAGAAAAGTAAACTCAAGCGCCGTTGGTGGACTTGGTGACTTGAAACAAGATAAAAGTAAACTCAAGCGCCGTTGGTGGACTTGGTGACTTGAAACAAGATAAAAGTAAACTCAAGCGCCCGTTGGTGGACTTGGTGACTTGAAACAAGATAAAAGTAAACTCAAGCGCCGTTGGTGGACTTGGTGACTTGAAACAAGATAAAAAGTAAACTCAAGCGTCCGTTGGTGGACTTGGTGACTTGAAACAAGATAAAAGTAAACTCAAGCGCCCGTTGGTGGACTTGGTGACTTGAAACAAGATAAAAAGTAAACTCAAGCGCCCGTTGGTGGACTTGGTGACTTGAAAACAAGATAAAAAGTAAACTCAAGCGTCCGTTGGTGGACTTGGTGACTTGAAACAAGATAAAAAGTAAACTCAAGCGCCCGTTGGTGGACTTGGTGACTTGAAACAAGATAAAAAGTAAACTCAAGCGCCCGTTGGTGACTTGGTGACTTGAAACAAGATAAAAAGTAAACTCAAGCGTCCGTTGGTGGACTTGGTGACTTGAAACAAGATAAAAGTAAACTCAAGCGCCCGTTGGTGGACTTGGTGACTTGAAACAAGATAAAAAGTAAACTCAAGCGCCCGTTGGTGGACTTGGTGACTTGAAACAGATAAAAAGTAAACTCAAGCTCGTTGGTGGACTTGGTGACTTGAAACAAGATAAAAAGTAAACTCAAGGCCGTTGGTGGACTTGGTGACTTGAAACAAGAAAAAGTAAACTCAAGCGTCGTTGGTGGACTTGGTGACTTGAAACAAGATAAAAAGCTAAACTCAAGCGCCCGTTGGTGGACTTGGTGACTTGAAACAAGATAAAAGTAAACTCAAGCGCCTGTTGGTGGACTTGGTGACTTGAAACAAGATAAAAGTAAACTCAAGCGCCCGTTGGTGGACTTGGTGACTTGAAACAAGATAAAAGTAAACTCAAGCGCCCGTTGGTGGACTTGGTGACTTGAAACAAGATAAAAGTAAACTCAAGCGCCCGTTGGTGGACTTGGTGACTTGAAACAAGATAAAAAGTAAACTCAAGCGTCCGTTGGTGGACTTGGTGACTTGAAACAAGATAAAAGTAAACTCAAGCGCCTGTTGGTAGACTTGGTAAATTGAAACAAGAAAAAGTAAACTCAGCGCCCGTTGGTGGACTTGGTGACTTGAAACAAGATAAAAAGTAAACTCAAGCATTCGTTGGTGGACTTGGTGACTTGAAACAAGATAAAAAGTAAACTCAAGCATCCGTTGGTGGACTTGGTGACTTGAACAAGATAAAAGCTAAACTCAAGCGCCCGTTGGTGGACTTGGTGACTTGAAACAAGAAAAAGTAAACTCAAGCGCCCGTTGGTGGACTTGGTGACTTGAAACAAGATAAAAAGTAAACTCAAGCGCCGTTGGTGGACTTGGTGACTTGAAACAAGATAAAAGTAAACTCAAGCGCCGTTGGTGGACTTGGTGACTTTGAAACAAGATAAAAAGCTAAACTCAAGCGCCGTTGGTGGACTTGGTGACTTGAAACAAGATAAAAAGAAACTCAAGCGTCCGTTGGTGGACTTGGTACTTGAAACAAGAAAAAGTAAACTCAAGCGCCGTTGTGGACTTGGTGACTTGAAACAAGATAAAAAGTAAACTCAAGCGTCCGTTGGTGACTTGGTGACTTGAAACAAGATAAAAGTAAACTCAAGCGCCGTTGGTGGACTTGGTGACTTGAAACAAGATAAAAAGTAAACTCAAGCGCCCGTTGGTGGACTTGGTGACTTGAAACAAGAGAAAAAGTAAACTCAAGCGCCCGTTGGTGGACTTGGGTACTTGAAACAAGATAAAAATAAACTCAAGCGTCCGTTGGTGGACTTGGTGACTTGAAACAAGATAAAAGTAAACTGAAGCGCCCGTTGGTGGACTTGGTGACTTGAAACAAGATAAAAAGCTAAACTCAAGCGCCCGTTGGTGGACTTGGTGACTTGAAACAAGATAAAAAGTAAACTCAAGCGTCCGTTGGTGGACTTGGTGACTTGAAACAAGATAAAAGTAAACTCAAGCGTCCGTTGGTGGACTTGGTGACTTGAAACAAGATAAAAAGTAAACTCAAGCGCCCGTTGGTGGACTTGGTGACTTGAAACAAGATAAAAGTAAACTCAAGCGCCCGTTGGTGGACTTGGTGACTTGAAACAAGATAAAAAGTAAACTCAAGCGCCGTTGGTGGACTTGGTGACTTGAAACAAGATAAAAAGTAAACTCAAGCGCCGTTGGTGGACTTGGTGACTTGAAACAAGATAAAAAGTAAACTCAAGCGCCGTTGGTGGACTTGGTGACTTGAAACAAGATAAAAGTAAACTAAGCGCCGTTGGTGGACTTGGTGACTTGAAACAAGATAAAAGTAAACTCAAGCGCCCGTTGGTGGACTTGGTGACTTGAAACAAGATAAAAGTAAACTCAAGCTCCTGTTGGTGACTTGGTAAATTGAAACAAGTAAAAAGTAAACTCAAGCGCCAGTTGGTGGACTTGGTGACTTGAAACAAGATAAAAAGTAAACTCAAGCGCCCGTTGGTGGACTTGGTGACTTGAAACAAGATAAAAAGTAAACTCAAGCATTCGTTGGTGGACTTGGTGACTTGAAACAAGATAAAAAGCTAAACTCAAGCGCCCGTTGGTGGACTTGGTGACTTGAAACAAGATAAAAAGTAAACTCAAGCGCCGTTGGTGGACTTGGTGACTTGAAACAAGATAAAAAGTAAACTCAAGCGCCCGTTGGTGGACTTGTGACTTGAAACAAGATAAAAAGTAAACTCAAGCGTCCGTTGGTGGACTTGGGTGACTTGAAACAAGAAAAAGTAAACTCAAGCGCCCGTTGGTGGACTTGGTGACTTGAAACAAGATAAAAAGTAAACTCAAGCGTCCGTTGGTGGACTTGGTGACTGAAACAAGAAAAAAGTAAACTCAAGCGTCCGTTGGTGGACTTGGTGACTTGAAACAAGATAAAAGTAAACTCAAGCGCCCGTTGGTGGACTTGGTGACTTGAACAAGAAACAAGATAAAAAGTAAACTCAAGCGCCCGTTGGTGGACTTGGTGACTTGAAACAAGTAAAAAGTAAACTCAAGCGCCCGTTGGTGGACTTGGTGACTTGAAACAAGATAAAAGTAAACTCAAGCGTCCGTTGGTGGACTTGGTGACTTGAAACAAGATAAAAAGTAAACTCAAGCGCCCGTGGTGGACTTGGTGACTTGAAACAAGATAAAAAGTAAACTCAAGCGCCCGTTGGTGGACTTGGTGACTTGAAACAAGAAAAAGTAAACTCAAGCGCCCGTTGGTGGACTTGGTGACTTGAAACAAGATAAAAAGTAAACTCAAGCGTCCGTTGGTGGACTTGGTGACTTGAAACAAGATAAAAAGTAAACTCAAGCGCCGTTGGTGGACTTGGTGACTTGAAACAAGATAAAAGTAAACTCAAGCGCTCGTTGGTTGACTTGGTAAATTGAAACAAGTAAAAAGTAAACTCAAGCGTTCGTTGGTGGACTTGGTGACTTGAAACAAGATAAAAAGTAAACTCAAGCGCCCGTTGGTGGACTTGGTGACTTGAAACAAGATAAAAGTAAACTGAAGCGCCCGTTGGTGGACTTGGTGACTTGAAACAAGATAAAAAGTAAACTCAAGCGTCCGTTGGTGGACTTGGTGACTTGAAACAAGATAAAAGTAAACTCAAGCGCCTGTTGGTAGACTTGGTAATTGAAACAAGTAAAAAGTAAACTCAAGCGCCTGTTGGTGGACTTGGTGACTTGAAACAAGATAAAAAGTAAACTCAAGGGTCCGTTGGTGGACTTGGTGACTTGAAACAAGATAAAAGTAAACTCAAGCGCCCGTTGGTGGACTTAGTAAATTGAAACAGCTAAAAAGTAAACTCAAGCGCCCGTTGGTGGACTTAGTGACTTGAAACAAGATAAAAGTAAACTCAAGCGCCCGTTGGTGGACTTGGTGACTTGAAACAAGATAAAAAGTAAACTCAAGCGTCCGTTGGTGGACTTGGTGACTTGAAACAAATAAAAAGTAAACTCAAGCGCCGTTGGTGGACTTGGTACTTGAAACAAGATAAAAAGTAAACTCAAGCGCCCGTTGGTGGACTTGGTGACTTGAAACAAGATAAAAAGTAAACTCAAGCGCCCGTTGGTGGACTTGGTGACTTGAAACAAGATAAAAAGTAAACTCAAGCGCCCGTTGGTGGACTTGGTGACTTGAAACAAGATAAAAAGTAAACTCAAGCGCCCGTTGGTGGACTTGGTGACTTGAAACAAGATAAAAAGTAAACTCAAGCGTCCGTTGGTGGACTTGGTGACTTGAAACAAGATAAAAGTAAACTCAAGCGTCCGTTGGTGGACTTGGTGACTTGAAAACAAGATAAAAAGTAAACTCAAGCGCCCGTTGGTGGACTTGGTGACTTGAAACAAGATAAAAGTAAACTCAAGCGTCCGTTGGTGGACTTGGTGACTTGAAACAAGATAAAAAGTAAACTCAAGCGCCCGTTGGTGGACTTGGTGACTTGAAACAAGAAAAAAGTAAACTCAAGCGCCCGTTGGTGGACTTGGTGACTTGAAACAAGATAAAAAGTAAACTCAAGCGTCCGTTGGTGGACTTGGTGACTTGAAACAAGATAAAAGTAAACTCAAGCGCCCGTTGGTGGACTTGGTGACTTGAAACAAGATAAAAAGTAAACTCAAGCGCCCGTTGGTGGACTTGGTGACTTGAAACAAGATAAAAAGTAAACTCAAGCGTCCGTTTGTGGACTTGGTGACTTGAAACAAGATAAAAGTAAACTGAAGCGCCCGTTGGTGGACTTGGTGATTGAAACAAGATAAAAAGTAAACTCAAGCGCCGTTGGTGGACTTGGTGACTTGAAACAAGATAAAAAGTAAACTCAAGCGCCCGTTGGTGGACTTGGTGACTTGAAACAAGATAAAAGTAAACTCAAGCGCCGTTGGTGGACTTGGTGACTTGAAACAAGATAAAAAGTAAACTCAAGCGCCGTTGGTGGACTTGGTGACTTGAAACAAGATAAAAGTAAACTCAAGCGCCGTTGGTGGACTTGGTGACTTGAAACAGATAAAAGTAAACTCAAGCGCCGTTGGTGGACTTGTGACTTGAAACAAGATAAAAAGTAAACTCAAGCGCCCGTTGGTGGACTTGGTGACTTGAAACAAGATAAAAAGTAAACTCAAGCGTCCGTTGGTGGACTTGGTGACTTGAAACAAGATAAAAAGTAAACTCAAGCGCCGTTGGTGGACTTGGTGACTTGAAACAAGATAAAAAGTAAACTCAAGCGCCGTTGGTGGACTTGGTGACTTGAAACAAGATAAAAAGTAAACTCAAGCGCCCGTTGGTGGACTTAGTAAATTGAAACAGCTAAAAAGTAAACTCAAGCGCCCGTTGGTGGACTTAGTGACTTGAAACAAGTTAAAAAGTAAACTCAAGCCGTTGGTGGACTTGGTGACTTGAAACAAGATAAAAGTAAACTAAGCGCCGTTGGTGGACTTGGTGACTTGAAACAAGATAAAAGTAAACTCAAGCGCCCGTTGGTGGACTTGGTGACTTGAAACAAGATAAAAGTAAACTCAAGCGTCCGTTGGTGGACTTGGTGACTTGAAACAAGATAAAAAGTAAACTCAAGCGCCCGTTGGTGGACTTGGTGACTTGAAACAAGATAAAAGTAAACTCAAGCGCCCGTTGGTGGACTTGGTGACTTGAAACAAGATAAAAAGTAAACTCAAGCGCCCGTTGGTGGACTTGGTGACTTGAAACAAGATAAAAAGTAAACTCAAGCGTCCGTTGGTGGACTTGGTGACTTGAAACAAGATAAAAAGTAAACTCAAGCGCCCGTTGGTGGACTTGGTGACTTGAAACAAGATAAAAAGTAAACTCAAGCGCCGTTGGTGGGACTTGGTGACTTGAAACAAGATAAAAAGTAAACTCAAGCGTCCGTTGGTGGACTTGGTGACTTGAAACAAGATAAAAGTAAACTCAAGGCCCGTTGGTGGACTTGGTGACTTGAAACAAGATAAAAGTAAACTCAAGCGTCCGTTGGTGGACTTGGTGAATTGAAACAAGATAAAAGTAAACTCAAGCGCCTGTTGGTCGACTTGGTAAATTGAAACAAGATAAAAAGTAAACTCAAGCGCCCGTTGGTGGACTTGGTGACTTGAAACAAGATAAAAAGTAAACTCAAGCGCCCGTTGGTGGACTTGGTGACTTGAAACAAGATAAAAAGTAAACTCAAGCGTCCTGTTGGTGGACTTGGCTGAACTTGAAACAAGATAAAAAAGTAAACTCAAGCGCCCGTTGGTGGACTTGGTGACTTGAAACAAGATAAAAAGTAAACTCAAGCGCCCGTTGGTGGACTTGGTGACTTGAAACAGATAAAAAGTAAACTCAAGCGTCCGTTGGTGGACTTGGTGACTTGAAACAAGAAAAAGTAACTAAGCGCGTTGGACTTAAATTGAAACAAAAAAAAGTAAACTCAAGCGCCCGTTGGTGGACTTGGTGACTTGAAACAAGATAAAAAGTAAACTCAAGCCCGTTGGTGGACTTGGTGACTTGAAACAAGATAAAAAGTAAACTCAAGCGCCCGTTGGTTGGACTTGGTGACTTGAAACAAGAAAAAAGTAAACTCAAGCGTCGTTGGTGGACTTGGTGACTTGAAACAAGATAAAAAGTAAACTCAAGCGCCCGTTGGTGGACTTGGTGACTTGAAACAAGAAAAAGTAAACTCAAGCGCCCGTTGGTGACTTGGTGACTTGAAACAAGATAAAAGTAAACTCAAGCGCCCGTTGGTGGACTTGGTGACTTGAAACAAGATAAAAAGTAAACTCAAGCGTCCGTTGGTGGACTTGGTGACTTGAAACAAGATAAAAAGTAAACTCAAGCGCTCGTTGGTGGACTTGGTGACTTGAAACAAGATAAAAGTAAACTCAAGCGTCCGTTGGTGGACTTGGTGACTTGAAACAAGATAAAAAGTAAACTCAAGCGCGTTGGTGACTTGGTGACTTGAAACAAGTAAAAAACTAAACTCAAGCGCCCGTTGGTGGACTTGGTGACTTGAAACAAGATAAAAAGTAAACTCAAGCGCCCGTTGGTGGACTTGGTGACTTGAAACAAGATAAAAGTAAACTCAAGCGCCCGTTGGTGGACTTGGTGACTTGAAACAAGATAAAAAGTAAAACTCAAGCGCCCGTTGGTGGACTTGGTGACTTGAAACAAGATAAAAGTAAACTCAAGCGCCGTTGGTGGACTTGGTGACTTGAAACAAGATAAAAAGTAAACTCAAGCGCCCGTTGGTGGACTTGGTGACTTGAAACAAGATAAAAAGTAAACTCAAGCGTCCGTTGGTGGACTTGGTGACTTGAAACAAGATAAAAAGTAAACTCAAGCGTCCGTTGGTGGACTTGGTGACTTGAAACAAGATAAAAAGTAAACTCAAGCGCCCGTTGGTGGACTTGGTGACTTGAAACAAGAGTAAAAAGGGGGGCTGGGAGAAAAAGAAAAAATAAACTCAAGCGCCCGTTGGTGGACTTGGTGACTTGAAACAAGATAAAAAGTAAACTCAAGCGTCCGTTGGTGGACTTGGTGACTTGAAACAAGATAAAAGTAAACTCAAGCGTTCCGTTGGTGGACTTGGTGACTTGAAACAAGAAGAAAAAGTAAACTCAAGCGTCCGTTGGTGGACTTGGGCTGACTTGTTTGAAACAAGATAAAGTAAACTGAAGCGCCCCGTTGGTGGACTTGGTGACTTGAAACAAGATAAAAGTAAACTCAAGCGCCGTGGGATTGGTGGGATCTTGGTGACTTGTAGAAACAAGATAAAAAGTAAACTCAAGCCCCGTTGGTGGACTTGGTGACTTGAAACAAGATAAAAGTAAACTCAAGCGCCGTTGGTAGACTTGGTACTTGAAACAAGAAAAAAGTAAACTCAAGCGCCCGTTGGTGGACTTGGTGACTTGAACAAGATAAAAAGTAAACTCAAGCGTCCGTTGGTGGACTTGGTGACTTGAAACAAGATAAAAGTAAACTGAAGCGCCCGTTGGTGGACTTGGTGACTTGAAACAACATAAAAAGTAAACTCAAGCGCCCGTTGGTGGACTTGGTGACTTGAAACAAGAAAAGTAAACTCAAGCGCCGTTGGTGGACTTTGGTAGAGCCTTTGAAAAACAAGATAAAAAGTAAACTCAAGCGCCGTTGGTGGTTTGTGACTTGAAAAAAGATAAAAGTAATGAAGGACCGTGGTGACTGTGATGAAACAAGAAAAAAGTAAACTCAAGCGTCCGTTGGTGGACTGGTGACTTAAAACAAGTAAAAAAGTAAACTCAAGCGCCCGTTGGTGGACTTGGTGACTTGAAACAAGATAAAAAGTAAACTCAAGCGTCCGTTGGTGGACTTGGTGACTTGAAACAAGAAAAAGTAAACTCAAGCGCCCGTTGGTGACTTGGTGACTTGAAACAAGATTAAAAGCTAAACTCAAGCGTCCGTTGGTGGACTTGGTGACTTGAAACAAGACAAAAGTAAACTCAAGCGCCCGTTGGTGGACTTGGTGACTTGAAACAAGATAAAAGCTAAACTCGAAGCGCCCGTTGGTGACTTGGTGACTTGAAACAAGATAAAAAGTAAACTCAGCGTCCGTTGGTGGACTTGGTGACTTGAAACAAGATAAAAAGTAAACTCAAGCGTCCGTTGGTGGACTTGGTGACTTGAAACAAGATAAAAGTAAACTCAAGCGCCGTTGGTGGACTTGGTGACTTGAAACAAGATAAAAGTAAACTCAAGCGTCCGTTGGTGGACTTGGTGACCTGAAACAAGATAAAAGTAAACTGAAGCGCCCGTTGGTGGACTTGGTACTTGAAACAAGATAAAAAGTAAACTCAAGCGCCCGTTGGTGGACTTGGTGACTTGAAACAGATAAAAGTAAACTCAAGCGTCCGTTGGTGGACTTGGTGACTTGAAACAAGATAAAAAGTAAACTCAAGCCCCGTTGGTGGACTTGGTGACTTGAAACAAGATAAAAAGTAAACTCAAGCGCCCGTTGGTGGACTTGGTGACTTGAAACAAGAGAAAAATTAAACTCAAGCGCCCGTTGGTGGACTTGGCGACTTGAAACAAGATAAAAAGTAAACTCAAGCGTCCGTTGGTGGACTTGGTGACTTGAAACAAGATAAAAAGTAAACTCAAGCGCCCGTTGGTGGACTTGGTGACTTGAAACAAGATAAAAGTAAACTCAAGCGCCGTTGGTGGACTTGGTGACTTGAAACAAGATAAAAAAGTAAACTCAAGCGCCGTGGTGACTGTGACTTGAAACAAGAAAAGTAAACTCAAGCGCCCGTTGGTGGACTTGGTGACTTGAAACAAGATAAAAAAGTAAACTCAAGCGTCCGTTGGTGGACTTGGTGACTTGAAACAAGATAAAAGTAAACTCAAGCGCCCTTGGTGACTTGGTGATTGAAACAAGATAAAAAGTAAACTCAAGCGCCCGTTGGTGGACTTGGTGACTTGAAACAAGATAAAAAGTAAACTCAAGCGCCCGTTGGTGGACTTGGTGACTTGAAACAAGATAAAAGTAAACTCAAGCGTCCGTTGGTGGACTTGGTGACTTGAAACAAGATAAAAAGTAAACTCAAGCGCCAGTTGGTGGACTTGGTGACTTGAAACAAGTTAAAAAGTAAACTCAAGCGCCCGTTGGTGGACTTGGTGACTTGAAAACAATAAAAAGTAAACTCAAGGCGTCCGTTGGTGGACTTGGTGACTTGAAACAAGATAAAAAGTAAACTCAAGCGCCCGTTGGTGGACTTGGGACTTGAAACAAGATAAAAAGTAAACTCAAGCGTCCGTTGGTGGACTTGGTGACTTGAAACAAGATAAAAAGTAAACTCAAGCGTCCGTTGGTGGACTTGGTGACTTGAAACAAAGATAAAAAGTAAACTCAAGCGTCCGTTGGTGGACTTGGTGACTTGAAACAAGATAAAAGTAAACTGAAGCGCCCGTTGGTGGACTTGGTGACTTGAAACAAGAAAAAAGTAAACTCAAGCGTCCGTGGTGGACTTGGTGACTTGAAACAGATAAAAGTAAACTCAAGCGCCGTTGGTGACTTGTGACTTGAAACAAGATAAAAAGTAAACTCAAGCGCCCGTTGGTGGACTTGGTGACTTGAAACAAGATAAAAAGTAAACTCAAGCGTCCGTTGGTGGACTTGGTGACTTGAAACAAGATAAAAGTAAACTCAAGCGCCCGTTGGTGGACTTGGTGACTTGAAACAAGATAAAAAAGCTAAACTCAAGGTCCCGTTGGTGGACTTGGTGACTTGAAACAAGATAAAAGTAAACTCAAGCGCCGTTGGTGGACTTGGTGACTTGAAACAAGTAAAAAGTAAACTCAAGCGTCCGTTGGTGGACTTGGTGACTTGAAACAAGATAAAAGTAAACTCAAGCGCCGTTGGTAGACTTGGTAAATTGAAACAAGAAAAAGTAAACTCAGCGCCCGTTGGTGGACTTGGTGACTTGAAACAAGATAAAAAGTAAACTCAAGCATTCGTTGGTGACTTGGTGACTTGAAACAAGATAAAAAGTAAACTCAAGCGCCCGTTGGTGGACTTGGTGACTTGAAACAAGATAAAAAGCTAAACTCAAGCGCCCGTTGGTGGACTTGGTGACTTGAAACAAGATAAAAAGTAAACTCAAGCATTCGTTGGTGGACTTGGTGACTTGAAACAAGATAAAAAGTAAACTCAAGCGCCCGTTGGTGGACTTGGTGACTTGAAACAAGATAAAAGTAAACTCAAGCGTCCGTTGGTGGACTTGGTGACTTGAAACAAGATAAAAGTAAACTCAAGCGCCTGTTGGTAGACTTGGTAAATTGAAACAAGTAAAAAGTAAACTCATGCGCCCGTTGGTGGACTTGGTGACTTGAAAACAAGATAAAAGTAAACTCAAGCGCCCGTTGGTGGACTTGGTGACTTGAAACAAGATAAAAGTAAACTCAAGCGTCCGTTGGTGGACTTGGTGACTTGAAACAAGATAAAAGTAAACTCAAGCGCCTGTTGGTAGACTTGGTATTGAAACAACTAAAAAGTAAACTCAAGCGCCCGTTGGTGGACTTGGTGACTTGAAACAAGAAAAAAGTAAACTCAAGGCCCGTTGGTGGACTTGGTGACTTGAAACAAGATAAAAGTAAACTCAAGCGCCGTTGGTGGACTTGGTGACTTGAAACAAGAAAATAAACCAAGGCCCGTTATAATTAACAAAAAAGAAACTCAACGTTGGTGGACTTGGCGACTTGAAACAAGATAAAAAGTAAACTCAAGCGTCCGTTGGTGGACTTGGTGACTTGAAACAAGAAAAAAGTAAACTCAAGCGCCCGTTGGTGGACTTGGTGACTTGAAACAAGATAAAAAGTAAACTCAAGCGCCCGTTGGTGGACTTGGTGACTTGAAACAAGATAAAAGTAAACTCAAGCGTCCGTTGGTGGACTTGGTGACTTGAAACAAGTAAAAAGTTGGTGAAAACAAGAGCTCCGTTGGTGGACTTGGCAAACTAATTGTTATTATTAAAGTAAAAATCTAAGCGCCCGTTGGTGGACTTGGTGACTTGAAACAAGATAAAAGTAAACTCAAGCGTCCGTTGGTGGACTTGGTGACTTGAAACAAGATAAAAAGTAAACTCAAGCGCCCTGTTGGTGGACTTGGTGACTTGAAACAAGATTAAAAAGAAACTCAAGCGTCCGTTGGTGGACTTGGTGACTTGGAAAACAAGATAAAAAGTAAACTCAAGCGTCCGTTGGTGGACTTGGTGACTGAAACAAGATAAAAGTAAACTCAAGCGTCCGTTGGTGGACTTGGTGACTTGAAACAAGATAAAAGTAAACTCAAGCGCTCCGTTTAAGGTTGGTGGACTTGGTGACTTGAAACAAGATAAAAAGTAAACTCAAGCGCCCGTTGGTGGACTTTTGGTGACTTGAAACAAGATAAAAGTAAACTCAAGCGTCCGTTGGTGGACTTGGGACTTGAAACAAGAAAAAGTAAACTAAGCGCCCGTTGGTGGACTTGGTGACTTGAAACAAGATAAAAAGTAAACTCAACCGCCCGTTGGTGGACTTTGGTCTTGACTTGAAACAAATAAAAAGTAAACTCAAGCGCCGTTGGTGGACTTGGTGACTTGAAACAAGATAAAAGTAAACTCAAGCGCCGTTGGTGGACTTGGTGACTTGAAACAAGATAAAAGTAAACTCAAGCGCCGTTGGTGGACTTGGTGACTTGAAACAAGATAAAAGTAAACTCAAGCGCCGTTGGTGGACTTGGTGACTTGAAACAAGATAAAAGTAAACTCAAGCGCCGTTGGTGGACTTGGTGACTTGAAACAAGATAAAAAGTAAACTCAAGCGCCGTTGGTGGACTTGGTGACTTGAAACAAGATAAAAGTAAACTCAAGCGCCCGTTGGTGGACTTGGTGACTTGAAACAAGATAAAAGTAAACTCAAGCGCCGTTGGTGGACTTGGTGACTTGAAACAAGATAAAAGTAAACTCAAGCGCCGTTGGTGGACTTGGTGACTTGAAACAAGATAAAAAGTAAACTCAAGCGCCGTTGGTGGACTTGGTGACTTGAAACAAGATAAAAGTAAACTCAACGTTGGTGGACTTGGTGACTTGAAACAATAAAAGTAAACTCAAGCGCCCGTTGGTGGACTTGGTGACTTGAAACAAGATAAAAAGTAAACTCAAGCGCCGTTGGTGGACTTGGTGACTTGAAACAAGATAAAAGTAAACTCAAGCGCCGTTGGTGGACTTGGTGACTTGAAACAAGATAAAAGTAAACTCAAGCGCCCGTTGGTGGACTTGGTGACTTGAAACAAGATAAAAGTAAACTCAAGCGCCGTTGGTGGACTTGGTGACTTGAAACAAGATAAAAGTAAACTCAAGCGCCGTTGGTGGACTTGGTGACTTGAAACAAGATAAAAGTAAACTCAAGCGCCGTTGGTGGACTTGGTGACTTGAAACAAGATAAAAAGTAAACTCAAGCGCCGTTGGTGGACTTGGTGACTTGAAACAAGATAAAAGTAAACTCAAGCGCCGTTGGTGGACTTGGTGACTTGAAACAAGATAAAAAGTAAACTCAAGCGCCCGTTGGTGGACTTGGTGACTTGAAACAAGATAAAAAGTAAACTCAAGCGCCGTTGGTGGACTTGGTGACTTGAAACAAGAAAAAGTAAACTCAAGCGCCGTTGGTGGACTTGGTGACTTGAAACAAGATAAAAGTAAACTCAAGCGCCGTTGGTGGACTTGGTGACTTGAAACAAGATAAAAAGTAAACTCAAGCGCCGTTGGTGGACTTGGTGACTTGAAACAAGATAAAAGTAAACTCAAGCGCCGTTGGTGGACTTGGTGACTTGAAACAAGATAAAAAGTAAACTCAAGCGCCGTTGGTGGACTTGGTGACTTGAAACAAGATAAAAGTAAACTCAAGCGCCGTTGGTGGACTTGGTGACTTGAAACAAGATAAAAGTAAACTCAAGCGCCGTTGGTGGACTTGGTGACTTGAAACAAGATAAAAGTAAACTCAAGCGCCGTTGGTGGACTTGGTGACTTGAAACAAGAAAAAGTAAACTCAAGCGCCGTTGGTGGACTTGGTGACTTGAAACAAGATAAAAGTAAACTCAAGCGCCGTTGGTGGACTTGGTGACTTGAAACAAGATAAAAGTAAACTCAAGCGCCGTTGGTGGACTTGGTGACTTGAAACAAGATAAAAGTAAACTCAAGCGCCGTTGGTGGACTTGGTGACTTGAAACAAGATAAAAAGTAAACTCAAGCGCCCGTTGGTGGACTTGGTGACTTGAAACAAGATAAAAGTAAACTCAAGCGCCCGTTGGTGGACTTGGTGACTTGAAACAAGATAAAAAGTAAACTCAAGCGCCGTTGGTGGACTTGGTGACTTGAAACAAGATAAAAGTAAACTCAAACTTGGTGACTTGAAACAAGTAAACTCAAGCGCCCGTTGGTGGACTTGGTGACTTGAAACAAGATAAAAAGTAAACTCAAGCGCCGTTGGTGGACTTGGTGACTTGAAACAAGATGAAACAAGATAAAAGTAAACTCAAGCGCCGTTGGTGGACTTGGTGACTTGAAACAAGATAAAAGTAAACTCAAGCGTCCGTTGGTGGACTTGGTGACTTGAAACAAGAAAAAGTAAACTCAAGCGCCGTTGGTGGACTTGGTGACTTGAAACAAGATAAAAGTAAACTCAAGCGCCGTTGGTGGACTTGGTGACTTGAAACAAGATAAAAAGTAAACTCAAGCGCCGTTGGTGGACTTGGTGACTTGAACAAGATAAAAGTAAACTCAAGCGCCCGTTGGTGGACTTGGTGACTTGAAACAAGATAAAAGTAAACTCAAGCGCCGTTGGTGGACTTGGTGACTTGAAACAAGATAAAAGTAAACTCAAGCGCCGTTGGTGGACTTGGTGACTTGAAACAAGATAAAAGTAAACTCAAGCGCCGTTGGTGGACTTGGTGACTTGAAACAAGATAAAAGTAAACTCAAGCGCCGTTGGTGGACTTGGTGACTTGAAACAAGAAAAAGTAAACTCAAGCGCCGTTGGTGGACTTGGTGACTTGAAACAAGATAAAAGTAAACTCAAGCGCCCGTTGGTGGACTTGGTGACTTGAAACAAGAAAAAGTAAACTCAAGCGCCCGTTGGTGGACTTGGTGACTTGAAACAAGATAAAAGTAAACTCAAGCGCCGTTGGTGGACTTGGTGACTTGAAACAAGATAAAAAGTAAACTCAAGCGCCGTTGGTGGACTTGGTGACTTGAAACAAGATAAAAGTAAACTCAAGCGCCGTTGGTGGACTTGGTGACTTGAAACAAGATAAAAGTAAACTCAAGCGCCGTTGGTGGACTTGGTGACTTGAAACAAGATAAAAGTAAACTCAAGCGCCGTTGGTGGACTTGGTGACTTGAAACAAGATAAAAAGTAAACTCAAGCGCCGTTGGTGGACTTGGTGACTTGAAACAAGATAAAAGTAAACTCAAGCGCCGTTGGTGGACTTGGTGACTTGAAACAAGATAAAAGTAAACTCAAGCGTCCGTTGGTGGACTTGGTGACTTGAAACAAGATAAAAGTAAACTCAAGCGCCCGTTGGTGGACTTGGTGACTTGAAACAAGATAAAAAGTAAACTCAAGCGCCCGTTGGTGGACTTGGTGACTAAAACAATAAAAGTAAACTCAAGCGCCGTTGGTGGACTTGGTGACTTGAAACAAGATAAAAGTAAAGCAGCGCCGTTGGTGGACTTGGTGACTTGAAACAAGATAAAAATAAACTCAAGCGCCGTTGGTGGACTTGGTGACTTGAAACAAGATAAAAGTAAACTCAAGCGCCGTTGGTGGACTTGGTGACTTGAAACAAGATAAATAAACTCAAGCGCCGTTGGTGGACTTGGTGACTTGAAACAAGATAAAAGTAAACTCAAGCGCCCGTTGGTGGACTTGAAACAATAAAAGTAAACTCAAACTTGGTAAACTCAAGCGCCCGTTGGTGGACTTGGTGACTTGAAACAAGATAAAAAGTAAACTCAAGCGCGTTGGTGGACTTGGTGACTTGAAACAAGATAAAAAGTAAACTCAAGCGTGTTGGTGGACTTGGTGACTTGAAACAAGAAAAAGTAAACTGAAGCGCCCGTTGGTGGACTTGGTGACTTGAACAAGAATAAAAGTAAACTCAAGCGCCGTTGGTGGACTTGGTGACTTGAAACAAGATAAAAGTAAACTCAAGCGTCGTTGGTGGACTTGGTGACTTGAAACAATAAAAAGTAAACTCAAGCGTCCGTTGGTGGACTTGGTGACTGAAACAAGATAAAAGTAAACTGAAGCGCCCGACTTGTGACTTGAACAAGAGAAAAACTTGGTGACTTGAAACAAGATAAAAGTAAACTCAAGCGCCGTTGGTGGACTTGGTGACTTGAAACAAGATAAAAGTAAACTCAAGCGCCGTTGGTGGACTTGGTGACTTGAAACAAGATAAAATAAACTCAAGCGCCGTTGGTGGACTTGGTGACTTGAAACAAGATAAAAGTAAACTCAAGCGCCGTTGGTGGACTTGGTGACTTGAAACAAGATAAAAGTAAACTCAAGCGCCGTTGGTGGACTTGGTGACTTGAAACAAGATAAAAGTAAACTCAAGCGCCGTTGGTGGACTTGGTGACTTGAAACAAGATAAAAGTAAACTCAAGCGCCGTTGGTGGACTTGGTGACTTGAAACAAGATAAAAGTAAACTCAAGCGCCGTTGGTGGACTTGGTGACTTGAAACAAGAAAAAGTAAACTCAAGCGCCGTTGGTGGACTTGGTGACTTGAAACAAGATAAAAGTAAACTCAAGCGCCGTTGGTGGACTTGGTGACTTGAAACAAGAAAAAGTAAACTCAAGCGCCCGTTGGTGGACTTGGTGACTTGAAACAAGATAAAAGTAAACTCAAGCGCCGTTGGTGGACTTGGTGACTTGAAACAAGATAAAAGTAAACTCAAGCGCCGTTGGTGGACTTGGTGACTTGAAACAAGATAAAAGTAAACTCAAGCGCCGTTGGTGGACTTGGTGACTTGAAACAAGATAAAAGTAAACTCAAGCGCCGTTGGTGGACTTGGTGACTTGAAACAAGATAAAAGTAAACTCAAGCGCCGTTGGTGGACTTGGTGACTTGAAACAAGATAAAAGTAAACTCAAGCGCCCGTTGGTGGACTTGGTGACTTGAAACAAGATAAAAGTAAACTCAAGCGCCGTTGGTGGACTTGGTGACTTGAAACAAGATAAAAGTAAACTCAAGCGCCGTTGGTGGACTTGGTGACTTGAAACAAGATAAAAGTAAACTCAAGCGCCGTTGGTGGACTTGGTGACTTGAAACAAGATAAAAGTAAACTCAAGCGCCGTTGGTGGACTTGGTGACTTGAAACAAGATAAAAGTAAACTCAAGCGCGTTGGTGGACTTGGTGACTTGAAACAAGATAAAAGTAAACTCAAGCGCCCGTTGGTGGACTTGGTGACTTGAAACAAGATAAAAGTAAACTCAAGCGCCGTTGGTGGACTTGGTGACTTGAAACAAGATAAAAGTAAACTCAAGCGCCGTTGGTGGACTTGGTGACTTGAAACAAGATAAATAAACTCAAGCGCCGTTGGTGGACTTGGTGACTTGAAACAAGATAAAAGTAAACTCAAGCGCCGTTGGTGGACTTGGTGACTTGAAACAAGAAAAAGTAAACTCAAGCGCCGTTGGTGGACTTGGTGACTTGAAACAAGATAAAAGTAAACTCAAGCGCCGTTGGTGGACTTGGTGACTTGAAACAAGATAAAAAGTAAACTCAAGCGCCGTTGGTGGACTTGGTGACTTGAAACAAGTAAAAGTAAACTCAAGCGCCGTTGGTGGACTTGGTGACTTGAAACAAGATAAAAGTAAACTCAAGCGCCGTTGGTGGACTTGGTGACTTGAAACAAGATAAAAAGTAAACTCAAGCGCCGTTGGTGGACTTGGTGACTTGAAACAAGATAAAAAGTAAACTCAAGCGCGTTGGTGGACTTGGTGACTTGAAACAAGATAAAAGTAAACTCAAGCGCCGTTGGTGGACTTGGTGACTTGAAACAAGATAAAATAAACTCAAGCGCCGTTGGTGGACTTGGTGACTTGAAACAAGATAAAGTAAACTCAAGCGTCCGTTGGTGGACTTGGTGACTTGAAACAAGATAAAAGTAAACTGAAGCGCCGTTGGTGGACTTGGTGACTTGAAACAAGATAAAAGTAAACTCAAGCGCCCGTTGGTGGACTTGGTGACTTGAAACAAGATAAAAGTAAACTCAAGCGTCCGTTGGTGGACTTGGTGACTTGAAACAAGATAAAAGTAAACTCAAGCGCCGTTGGTGGACTTGGTGACTTGAAACAAGATAAAAGTAAACTCAAGCGCCGTTGGTGGACTTGGTGACTTGAAACAAGATAAAAAGTAAACTCAAGCGCCGTTGGTGGACTTGGTGACTTGAAACAGATAAAGTAAACTCAAGCGTCCGTTGGTGGACTTGGTGACTTGAAACAAGATAAAAGTAAACTCAAGCGCCGTTGGTGGACTTGGTGACTTGAAACAAGATAAAAGTAAACTCAAGCGCCGTTGGTGGACTTGGTGACTTGAAACAAGAAAAAGTAAACTCAAGCGCCGTTGGTGGACTTGGTGACTTGAAACAAGATAAAAGTAAACTCAAGCGCCGTTGGTGGACTTGGTGACTTGAAACAAGTAAAAAGTAAACTCAAGCGCCGTTGGTGGACTTGGTGACTTGAAACAAGATAAAAAGTAAACTCAAGCGCCGTTGGTGGACTTGGTGACTTGAAACAAGATAAAAAGTAAACTCAAGCGTCGTTGGGACTTGGTGACTTGAAACAAGATAAAATAAACTCAAGCGCCGTTGGTGGACTTGGTGACTTGAAACAAGATAAAAGTAAACTCAAGCGCCGTTGGTGGACTTGGTGACTTGAAACAAGATAAAAGTAAACTCAAGCGCCGTTGGTGGACTTGGTGACTTGAAACAAGATAAAAAGTAAACTCAAGCGCCGTTGGTGGACTTGGTGACTTGAAACAAGATAAAAGTAAACTCAAGCGCGTTGGTGGACTTGGTGACTTGAAACAAGATAAAAGTAAACTCAAGCGCGTTGGTGGACTTGGTGACTTGAAACAAGATAAAAGTAAACTCAAGCGCCGTTGGTGGACTTGGTGACTTGAAACAAGATAAAAGTAAACTCAAGCGCCCGTTGGTGGACTTGGTGACTTGAAACAAGATAAAAGTAAACTCAAGCGCCGTTGTGGACTTGGTGACTTGAAACAAGATAAAAGTAAACTCAAGCGCCGTTGGTGGACTTGGTGACTTGAAACAAGATAAAAGTAAACTCAAGCGCCGTTGGTGGACTTGGTGACTTGAAACAAGATAAAAGTAAACTCAAGCGCCGTTGGTGGACTTGGTGACTTGAAAAGATAAAAGTAAACTCAAGCGCCGTTGGTGGACTTGGTGACTTGAAACAAGTTAAACTAAGCGCCGTTGGTGGACTTGGTGACTTGAACAAGATAAAAGTAAACTCAAGCGCCGTTGGTGGACTTGGTGACTTGAAACAAGATAAAAGTAAACTCAAGCGCCGTTGGTGGACTTGGTGACTTGAACAAGTAAAAAGTAAACTCAGCGCCGTTGGTGGACTTGGTGACTTGAAACAATAAACTCAAGCGTTGGGAGGTGACTTGAAACAAGATAAAAGTAATCAAGCGCCGTTGGTGGACTTGGTGACTTGAAACAAGATAAAAATAAACTCAAGCGCCGTTGGTGGACTTGGTGACTTGAAACAAGATAAAAGTAAACTCAAGCGTCCGTTGGTGGACTTGGTGACTTGAAACAAGATAAAGTAAACTGAAGCGCCGTTGGTGGACTTGGTGATTGAACAAGAAAAAAGTAAACTCAAGCGCCGTTGGTGGACTTGGTGACTTGAAACAAGATAAAGTAAACTCAAGCGTCCGTTGGTGGACTTGGTGACTTGAACAAGATAAAAGTAAACTCAAGCGCCGTTGGTGGACTTGGTGACTTGAAACAAGATAAAAGTAAACTCAAGCGTCCGTTGGTGGACTTGGTGACTTGAAACAAGATAAAAGTAAACTGAAGCGCCGTTGGTGGACTTGGTGACTTGAAACAAGATAAAAGTAAACTAAGCGCCCGTTGGTGGACTTGGTGATTGAAACAAGATAAAAGTAAACTCAAGCGCCGTTGGTGGACTTGGTGACTTGAA